>NC_142712.1:62397862-63777445 GCF_055471065.1 Atractosteus spatula | reverse complement strand
CACACACTCCTTACTGTGCTATTGCAGAGCAACTAAGTATTGAACTCACGCGAAAACACAAGTCAAACTGATCTGCCAGGGAGGATGTGACACCAACTGAGCGTTACCTGACAGATAGAGAATTTTCACTGTAAATGGCCTTCACAGCCTCAATGTCAGCATCCAGTTGAGGGTGACGGTATAGGTCAGCGGCGCAACTCCCCTGGGAACAGAAAGCAGGGCGTGAGAGAAACACTGCCAGCAGACACTCCTGCTTTCCGAAAGAGAGGGAGAGCGAGTGGATTAGACACGGGGAGCATACAGTATATACTGCACTCATTCAGGAGACTTCCATTTTAATTTCAATTTTCAACTGCTACAAATGTCTGTATTTTCATTGTGAAACATTTTCATCTCGTGAAGTTTTAAATATCTGGTTATCTTCCGAGGGGTTATTTTAAAATGTCTTAAAAAGTGTGCAAGAAGATTATGATTGTGATAGAATTTCCAGTGAGATGGGTTTAGTAATAGTTTAGAGCAGCTAAGAGAGAAGCAAGCATTACCTGGATCCCATACAGGAACTCCTCGGAGTCATTGTCTCCATCAGATTCCTCATCAGTCCAATACTGGCCTTTGACGTCCTGCAGACAGAGAGATTGACAGGGCAGCCTCAGCATTGAGGTCACTCAGTGAAGTCACTACCTTCTCACTGTCTTCAGCAGCCAATCTGCATAACCAAGGGGTACAACAGGGCATAGGTTTGGCATCATTACAGCACAGGCAAAGTAACATCATCAGAACATTCAGCAATCGAAACAACAAAGTTGAGTCTTTGGTCTCTCAGTTTTACACATGGAAGCATCATGCTTTAGCACATAACCTCACATTATTGTGGGCTATGTGACTTAAATATGTAAGCTGTTATTTGCAGCATCATGCTAATTTTTCATTTCTTTTACACAAAGCATAACAAAAGACATTACAGCAATAAATACTTTGTGTTGAATCCAAATGCTAATATATGGTCATCTTTAAATATAAATAAAACTAAAACTATTTAATGCTAATAAGTCAGTAGGCTATTCTGGCTTTCTTTACATTAGGAGGCAAACAAAATGCTGGGATATGGATATTATTCAAGATAAATTCGTATCTTCTTATGAAACTTTTTGCTAATGTCTTAAGCTTCTTAAAAATTATGTAATTGTATATTGTTATGGCCTTTTCAGCTGTTACTTGCACTTCCAATTAACTATATCAGCAAAAAACCAATAGAAATATTTCTAACAGAATCAGCATTAAAAGAGTGTCTTTTGTAAGATATATTAATAACACTTTTGAGAGGTTTAAAATTACAAGGAGGGCTGAAAACATGTTTATAAAATGTATTAATTTAACCATTTAAATTAATCAAGTTTTTCAAAGTAGTGGTTACAGATAATGTAAATTATTTAGTTCACAAAATGGCAGGAGTTATTTTAATCAGAAAGAATGTATATCATATTTCTTAACAGGAAATGGTCTCCATGGAACTCACCATTGGATTTGCAGTTCATAGGTGTAGCTCAGATAGGACTAGGCCTTTCTCCTCCATTCCGGCCGCTGAACTGTTCACAGTAGGGCGAGAAGCAAGGCAATCTGTAGATTTAGCATCCACTGGGTAGGCAGCTCTCTCTGCTGTTTCCGTGGCAACCACTGTTTCACACAACTACTTCAGCTGATTAACATGGAAGCAAAAGAACAAAAGAGACACCCCTATAAATTAGCGATGTAGCAAGTCAGAAGTGGTCAGTGGTCAGCAGAAAACAATGGGAGCTTCAGAGCTGAACGCATTAGCTGACTAAGACAAATCTTTTGACTTTAGAGACCTAGGATTTAAAATTGAAATTAAAATTGAAAGACCTTAAATCTGTTTAGTTCTTCCAGGTATAAATGTATACATTGTATATACATTATATTGTACATGTATATAGATATTTTTTAAATGGGTATATTCCAGCAGAAAGACATAATAACTGGTATAAGTTTAGGTCCTCACTTCGGACAGCATTTCTGGAGGGTAATTCCTGTAATGGAGTCCCATCAAGGAGGGAGTCATGTGATGTCTCAAAGACTAAATGAGCCAGTATGGAAATTACCCATCTTTTCTAAATAATAGTTCACATCACTCCAATTTTGTTATTGTTGTTGGGGTTTTATTTGTACTTTTAGTACTGTAAAGCTTACTGCTTTTTTAACACTTTGCTCCTGAATGGCCTCTCCTGCAGATTATGCTACCTGCAGCACAGGATAAGTTCTCCAGCCCTGAAGGTACTCCCAGCCCAGGCTGTGTCAATCATCAGTTGTGGCCGTGAGTCCCCTGTGATAATGCTAGTACTTCCACTGGGAGGGTGCAGAACAGAGTCAATTTGAATTTGTATGACCACCTACTGGAATCTGCAAGTCAGACATGTCTTTCTTGAAGAATGTGTGTGCCTTTCATTCCTTCATGTCAGTCTGGGAGAGTAGGAGACAGCGGAATTAAAATAAACTGACCTTTTCAAGTTGGGTGTAAAAGGAGAAACGTGGATCTCACATTCTAAATAAACTTTAATATTAACCAGAAGCTAAACAGCAGTGAGACACTGCACAATAAATATCCCATATAAGAACTGCATCTCTCTTCTTTAAAACAAGAGTGAAACTAGGCTTGTGGAGACAAAGCCCACACAAAACGACATCTGAAAACTCTATAGACTATAGACACTATTATTGCGGAATGATTAATGTGCTGCTGATGAAGACAATGGACCTGCGTGTTGCTACGATACAGAGCTACAAAAAGATGATTCCAAAAAAAGATGACAGAATTACAAAATGTGTTTCATCTTATTTCACACCACTATGTCAATTACATGTTATAACAATAATTGCTATCATTGAAATTCTATTTTTAATTATAATAATTATTAAAAATATGTTTTAATAATTAATTTAGATGGCCAATATCATTAAATTTGTGTTATAGAACGCAACACAGACTTTGATTAAGGCTGTTTGGACAAATTGCAGCATTTTTCCAACACATTTTGTTTTACAGACCTTCCAGTGACATCCTACAGAAACATTGATTATTCTCTTAGAAATTCTGTACTGAATTAACTTGTAACCTCCCCAAAAGGAAATGACTGAAGCTGTTAGACAAACAAGCACACAAGATGGGATAATCATGTTTTATATATGGAGAATGTTAAAACAGTCTAATAGGGTGTCATATCAGAAAATGTCATGTCTCTGTCCTTCTGTGATACTGTTATGGTTTGTTTCCATGACACGCAGTTTAGTGTTCACTGCCATGCTTGTTCTGTGTCCATTATTGTATTATGATTATTGCATGAGCCTAGGTGGAGTCTCAGCTTCCTTCAGCTGTGTTTTTCAATCCTAGTGAAGCCCCTGTTCACATCATGTGATGTGATTCTGCAACAAACACTGAAGTAGAAAATATTTTCAAACAGAAAACAAAACTCAGACATCTCCAGTAAAACAGAAAGAAATGGCAACTCAAAAGGGATATACAAAGGGCTGAAAGACAGATGATGTCTCTGAATATTGTGCTTGTCCCTAAAGGTCTCTCTTGTTACAGATTTCCTGTGGTACTGTTCTACAAATTTTTATCTATCTATCCATTTTCTAACCACTTTATCCAGGACAGGATCACAGGGGAGCTGAAGCCTATCCTGGAAAGCTGTGGGTTCAAGGCAGGGGCAGGATACACCCTGGATGAGACGCCAGTCCATAACAAGAAACACAAAGACACCAATACAATCACACTCAAACCAGGGCCAGTTTCCCTTAGAACCAATTCACCTACCGTTATGTCTTTAGACAGTGGGAGGAAACCAGAGCACCCAGAGGAAACTAACATGAACATGGGGAGAGCCTGCAAACTCCACGCTGTCCACACACTGTGCCCCACATTTTCGATACAATTCATTCAAATAAGGGGCTGCGTGTTGACATGGGAGTTAGTTATGCTTCCTAGCTTCGATTCTGGCCTGGGTCACATTCTGTGTGAAGTTTGTATGTTCCTTCTGTGGTCATGAGGGTCTTCAATAAGTGGTCCCAGTTTCCTCCCACAATTCAAAGACATGTTGTCTAGGTTAAATGACATCTCCAAATTGTCCCCAGTGTAACATAACCTAACATCACTTTATTAGCCATATACAATTTCTTGCATCAGGATTTCATCTTTTCGCAGACCCCAGCTTGCTCTTCATGAGACACAGACACGAGAGAAGCTGGGGGTCAAAGCGCAGGGTCAGCCATTGTACTACACCTCTGGAGCAGCTGGGGTTAAGGGCCTTGCTCAGGGGCCCAACAGAGTAGGATTCCTCTGCTGGCCACGGGATTTGAACCAGCAACCTTCCAGCCACAGGTGCAGATCCTGAGCCGCAGAGCCACCGCTCCGCCCTTACCGCAGACCCTCTGTGCGTGTCAGTGCATGTATATGTGTACTTTTGTAATAGACTGGCATTCTGCCCAGGGTGTATCCTGCTTTGCCCCCACTGCCAGGTTGGGCTCCAGGTCATCGCAACCCTTGGACTATGAAAATGAAAATGGATGGATTTTTTTTTTAAATAAGAGACGAAATGCTGGGAGTGATCTGAAATGTTGAGTCCCCTTGGTTTCCAGCACAGATGACAATTATAATATATTCCAAAACACAGAAACATGAGGGGATGGCATTGTGGGTTTGGAAAAACCCATAGAAAATCGAACTCTTGAGATTTCCAGAGTATACCTAACCAATCTATTTAAGAAGACAAAGACAGGTGAAAACAATAAAAGAGATCTATTCAGCCTAGTTTTTGTTCAGATATTAGCAACGTATGATCCAAGGACCTCACCAAGCCATTTCTTTTACCACATGGTCTGGCAGTTTGCTCATTGGCCTTAAAAGCCTTGAGTTTTTACATTACATTACAGCCATATTACTTAAACATACACCTCTGTGAAGTAGATCAATTACTATGTCTAAATCTAACATGAATAATACTAGCAGTGTGATGTACAGTTGCTGCTAAAAATGTAGGATCAATTTCGAGTTAAAGGTCTAAGAAATTAGTCATTATGAAAATTTCAAAGAAAACAAATTCAGCAGAATAAAATAATAATGCAGTAATACGCAATAATCGTCATCTGCAATTTTGTTTGCAAAGTTGGTTCAATCGTTTCCCCAAGCATGATCATAAAACAGAAAAACCTACCACACAACACAAAAACATACATAATCACTTTAGACCTCGCAAAATACGTCTTCATTTCAATTCAATTCAAACATACACACCTTTAGCTATACACAGAATATGACTGAATTGAACCCTTGTCCTCCCTGTGGTTCTGAAACTCATGGAATGTTATCTGAACTCCACAAGGTGTATATTTTAGATAAAAAAAGGTTTATTGACAGTATACGTTTATACCTTATGAAACCATTGCAGGTGCTTCATCTTTGGGAGACAGTTTTCGTTTATAAAACATTGAAAGCCTTGCTCCATCCCTGCTGAAAAAGTTCAATTTTACAAATCCTGTCTTCAGACATTTTGTATTTTCTCCATATAACAGAGGATGCTGCTCTGTGTTCAGGGTCCAGTTTTCTCCGAAATCATGCTTTCAGTTCTGGCTATATCTCACCGTCTCCTGCCACAGTCTGGCATTTGGCAATAAAGAGCTGGTCTTTTTTTAATATCCCACTCTGCTATCTTGGAATGAAACTCAACCTTCTGTCGCTGAGCCATTTTGTCCACTGCATTCACCTTAAAGGGCTAAGCAAAGAAGCACAGCTAAAAATGGACAGAGAATAGTTTCTTTTGTCTGGTACCTTCTATTCAAGCTTTTATTTTTATTCCCAAGAATGAGCATTACCTTTTCTATGCAGTGTGTGACAGTTCACACACTTTTAACATCTGAGCTCCAGTCAATATACACGGAGAAATCAAATGCATATACCTGTACTGTATTTGCATTTTCTACCAGTCTGACCCTCCAGCATCCCCAAATCCTCCCACCCTCCCCATCCATTTTCTGTGGGCCCAGACTCACTCCCCTCACGGTAGCCTTGGTTACCTATGGAGACATATTCTAGTGCACCACCACCTCCCACTCTCCCCCCTCCCCACAAAAAGAATAAAAGCTAAAAATGCACACACATTCCTCTTCTCCCAATTCACACTTACCCTTCTCGTGAGGTAGAAAGAGAGATGCTGCCTTCTTCTTTTTGTTTAATTTTTTGTTGTGGCACTGAGCTCCCAGCTTTCTGTCTCTGTTCCTCAGAAAAGCACAATGGTAGCTGGAATCGAATCTTTCTACCCCTCTTCTATTCTCTCTCTTTATGTCTGCCTAGCTGTGTGTGTGTTTATCTATTGCAGATCTCTGCTCCTTCTGCTGTCTTATTTTGCCTGACAACACAGCCCGTTGTGGGCATGCTCAGTGCGTTTCAGCCACTGCTGCTCATGTGACTTCCAGCTGACTGGGCACAGAAAGACAGAGAACAGGCTGGAGGAGAGAAACCACTTTCAGCTAAGGGAAGCTATCCTTGTCTAAAGGGAAAACTGTGGGTGCCTACTTATGGTCTTACAAACTCTGATGATACCGAATGTCCCAAGAAAAGAACTGGGGCCTCTCATGATTATTTAATGTCTCAGTGCATTCAGCTAAACAAGCCACTGGACAATGCTGCAGACATCAGTAAGATTCTCTCTAATTGACTACAATCCTTGTCTGCTCACTAAACCAGATGCCTTTAAAATGGGATCCTATAGGAGATCATTACTAGAACTGGATTAAGGTGTACTAAGTTATCATTAAGACCAACTAAATGTATCGATAAATTAATATTGCTGGGTGTCTTTTCAAAGAATGAGCCAATATTGATGAATATGTGCAATAATAATGATGTTTTAGCATGGAAGCTTTCATCTGAAAATATCCTTTAAGAAACAAGTAACCCCCTTGAGCCTAAACAGTGTCCTTAATCAGTATTTACCCTCCTTAGCAGTAATCTGCCAGATAGACGCACTGGCAGATTAACTGAGTTCCTGAAGACCAGGGGCATGGCTACAGGTGAGGATGCACGCAGTTCTCTGTCTGCAGACATCTGCCTGTGCTCCTGGGACAAGCGTAGCTGCATTTTCACCTCCCCCGCGTGCTGTTCTGGGTTAAATCTGAGCTGAAGCATTATAAAAAAAGAAACAGGCTCCTGACGTGCTTCTCCCAACTCAACTCCCTGTCACCAATGAACAATGAAAAACAGCCACCGCTGAACAATCCAGGTGCAGTCTTAAATGGAGCAGGTTACATACTACTCTTCTACAAAGAAACACATTATGCTGAACGTGGACGAAATACACACTATTTTTTTAAGTTGGCTTTTTGTATTTAGGACTGGCTCAAATGCCCATGAGGGTGCTACAACACCTAAGAGAAGCAGAAATTTACTGTGAGCTGACTGTGGGATTTCACATGTCCTGTAAGTAAGCCACCTGGATTTGAGTTTGCTTTTTTTATGAGAGACAGGAGATTTAGTGCTTAGTGGAAAGACTTGGGGATAGACTTGGGGCCACATGGTGAACCTGAAGATGAACCGATTGGTTCACAGGTCTGCCCATCAACTTTCCAGGCATGGCCATTGGCTGTGCTGAGCTAGGTTGAAGAGCAGATGCAGGTTGAGGTGGGGGTGGTGGAGACAGGGGTAAGGACAGGACACCATGGGCAGTGGCAGCAGCAACAGTCCGAACAGGTAACGAAGGGGGGGACAAAGGGGTACCATGATACAAAGACACTGTTTGGCCATAGGAATCACTCCATGGCAGAAGATTAGGACCATGCAGTGTTTACTCACCACATGCAACAAAGTATGTGCAAGAGTTCCATATTTATCACATCAATCCACCAAGTTCATGCAAGCCTAATAATTTACATCTAATTCATGCATTTAAGCTGTAAGTGTGAGTACAATAATAACAGTTTCTCTAATGAGCGTGTCAGTTTTGGGCTAAAGCTTTTTCACCAAAAACTACAGAGCACATTAGTGGAGATTTAGCTACTGATTCCAATATATTAGGAAAGAGGCAAAACAATGTTCAGTGGTTGAGGTATAACGTCACTGGCAAAAGTAGCAGAGATACTAAAGTTAGAGAATGCTGTTCATCTGATGGTGTGGGGAAAAGACTTTAGAACTGTAATTTCTGAAATGCTAGACTGATTTAGCTTGCAGGGAACTCTTTCTTCTGTGACTAAAATCAACTGATTTTACTGATGAGGCTTTTGTTTTAACATTTTGTTTGTATTTATTGGCAGTCTGCTGATTTTTCTTGCACTGGTAAATAAGTAAAATTAAATGTTTTATTATTATTATTATCATCATCATCATCGTAGTAGAAGTATTATCTTACTTTTGCATAAACATTATCTTTGAAAGTATTACATGTAGTTGTATTGTTGTTAATAATTGTTTTCATGCAGTTTATATGCCTCACTTGTAAATATAACGTGTGCTATTATTTGCATTAGTGTTGTAAGGCGACGATGTTCGTTGCTTTACGTTTCAAAACAGAACATTTTAGCACCATCTAGGGGAAATGTACTGTAGTAAAACTATTTTATTACGTTCATTTGAACACAGGAGGACGCTAGTGCTCTCCGATGTGGTTAAAATTCATCGGAAAAGGAAAGGAGGAGGTCAAATTCGTAAGTTATTACTACCTTGGGAAAACGGGATAAAATAAAAAACGTAGCAAGAGGAACTGTCTTTACTCATAAAATTAGTTCCAAATGACCTTCTTCTATTATAGCTTTTACCAACCTGAAAAGAAAATGAAAAAAACTGAGAATGAGAGGTTATTATTGTAACTATACTTTTACATGAGAGGTTTTTTTCCTCATGAATCAGCAATGTACACGTATATATGAGGTAAAAGCACATGAAATATATTAGATAGTATTTCCTGTCATTTCTGTTGCATTTTTCATCCCAAAGGTTCTCAGAACTCCTTACATGTACTACTTTATCCTCCACCGAAATGCTACACCCACCGTGTTTATGTGTTGACATGCAGCAATCATTATCCGCCAGCATCCCCAATTCAGAGTATCTGAGGTGAAGAACTGGGAATTGTCTCACTCAAGGGGAAATCAAGGGGATCTTTAATGGAGACACAAGACTGTCCAACCCCGAGATGGAATTTAGCCAGGACACTAGTGTTGCCATCTGAGGTTATATGCAGGATGAGGATGGCACCTCCCACAGGTGTCCCTGGTCACCATGACCATACTGAGCATCCATCCATCCGTTTTCTAACTGCTTTATACACTACAGGGTTATGGGGGAGCTGGAGCCTATCCTGGCTAGCAAGGAGCACAAGGCAGGATACACCCTGGATGAGATGCCAGTCCATCACAGGGCACATACAGGCACAGGCACACACACTCTCACCAGGGCCAATTTTCTCACACGCCAATTAACCTACCAGTACAGTATGCCTTTGGACATTGGAAGGAACCGGGGCACCTGGAGAAAACCAACGCTAACTTGTGGAGAACATACAAACTTGAAGCAGATAACACTCCAGGTCTGGACTTAAACCCAAAGCCCCAGTGCTAAGAGGCAGCAATGCAACATCCAGGTGGGGCTGCACACTGGTGGTGGTGGAGGGGAACCCCATTACCTGTAAAGCGCTTTGAGTGGAGTGTCTAGAAAAGCGCTATATAAGTGTAAGCAATTATTATTATTGTTATAAACCACTGCACCACCGTGCCGCCCCGCCCATGGTTTAGAGGAAAGAACAACACCGACAGGTATAGCAACACCAATCTCAGCAGCAACAACCTACTGTCTGAGCCGACCTTGCTTAGCTCGTACACCACCCTTACATTGCTGAGAAACTGGATTCAGATCAAACTAAAAGAAACTAAGAAATAAGAAGTTCAGTGGGCGGCACGGTGACACAGTGGTTAGCATTGCTGCCTCACTGCGCTGGGACCTGGAGTTCAGTTCTGGACCTGGGCTTCTATCTGGTTGGGGTTTGCACGTTCTCCCCTGTATCTGTGGGTTTCCTCCAGGTGCTCCATTTTCCACCCACAGTCCAAAGACACACTGGTAGGTTAACTGGCTTCTGGGAAAACTGGCCCAGGTGTGAGGGGGTGTGTCTTGCGATGGACTGGTGTCCTGTCCAGGATGTATCCTGCCTTGTGCCCGTTGCTTGCTTGGATAGGCTCCGGCTCCTCAGTGACTCTGATTGGATGAAGTGCTTAGAAAATGGAATCAACAAGAAGTTCAGTGTTCTGAACTGGAATCATAAATATATCCCAATGTAAGTTCAATGTTCAACATATCCACTCTCTGGGTGAACCTGGGGTCTCAACACGCCCTAAACTGTAGTTGCACTGTGAGTGATTGATAGTTAAAAACTATAAAACATTAGTTGTAAACTTGAAGAGCAAATAAGAAACTATTTAAAAAGGCACGGGTTAGGTATTATAAATAAATAAAATTGTACATTCTAATTTCATACAAAAGTGTAAATGTACGTAAGTATAATATATATTACATTGCACATAACCGTGATATTTCCTTAAAATGGATCTACATGAATATTACCCAATTTTGGTACAGGGTGCGTACGTGCGTCTTTGTGCATGCACACTATGATGCTAGTATGCACGTGTCTGGAAACCACCAGCACACAGCGCTCCCCACCGGCCGAAAGAAATTTCTAAATAAAAAAATCCATCACATTGCATCTCGTTTTGATAACATTGCTTTGGTACTGTTACGAAAGGTGGAACATACAAATTCGCGATGTTCCTCAATTGCGATGCGTTTTAAAGTGGTCTAAGATGCATTCTAAATCACTGCATTACTACAAAACGGAAAATAAATCTTTGTATAACACACTTTCCTAAGTGGATGCCATGCCCTGCCGCAGCCTTTAAACACGTGATCACCCCCATTCTAATAGACCAAGGTACGCCTTCTGATTGGCGGCGAGGAGACCGCAGTGCAACCCCTGCAGTCAAATCGTCCGCTAAGGAAAATGACAATGACAAATGGGCTTATTGCAGGACTCTGATATTTAATCTCCTTTGTGTTCATTTATTTGTGCATATTTCATTTTATCCTGGCTTTGGATAGAATTCAGCACAGGGGAGCCTTCCACTGGCAGGGTCTATTTTGTCTCGGAATGATAATGGAAAATGACGCCACAAAGTAGTTCCGACGTCTAAAGGGGATCACCTTGAGCCTGTTGGCGTGTCTGCGTCAGTCCCTGGTAGCTTTCATCGGTGCAAGGTGAGTTTGCCGTGGTCTGGGAAGCGGACAGTTCAATGAAGATAAGATTTTTTAACGTAATATAGCCTTTGCATTCAGAGCATAATATAGTGGCGTCAGTAGGGCTTTAACGATGCAGGGTGCTTTCTTCCAAAGTGGGAGCGCCGTATTTGCGGTACTTCGCTATTTTTTTTTCAGCTTTTCTTTCCGCCTCTGTCTTAACATCACTTGTTTCTGTCATTGATATGCGAGTTAAAGTGCTTCTGGGAAGATCAGACGCTGATTTAGCTGCGAATCTGGTCATCCTCCTGCCTAGTCTATGAGGGTTTTTTTTCATTCCTCTCTGCCAGGTCTTGGCTTTTTTTTTTTAAAGCAGGATGTTAGGCTGTATTTTATATAGTCTTACAGCCCAGAATGAGTTCTCAGGTCCTACTGTAGTTGCCCGTTTTGTAGAACCTAAATCTGGACCTCATCCTTAAAAATGGGAGGTTGCTAGCATCAATTCGGTGTTTCCTGTTTGTTCTGTCCCTTATCACTTTAAAAAGTTAGGTAACGGCAGCACACGTACTAAAACTGGGAACGTAATAAGATACCCGTGTAAAATTTACAAGCCGTCCTGTGCTCCAGGTGCCTTCCTACCGGCTAAACCTAAAAGCAACGCCGTGTAACGGGCGGCTCGGGCTGCCTGGTGCTGTAGCAGCACGGGGTCTCGGCTGCAGCCGTGGGCGGGGTGGAGCGAGGCGGGGTGGGTGCGGGTCCGTTGAGGCGATCGATGGCCCCGCAGCTGCGAGCTGCTCTGCCCGCTCGTGGTTTAGCGCGTTTAAATGTGACGCAGCGGCGCGAGCGAGCTCGCCCGCGGGCGACGGCGGGCCACCATGCGGCGCGTGCGTCCCGGAACCAGGCCCGCTTCCGCGCGGCGGCGGCGGCGCGGCGGGTGACGGATCTCCGTCACGAAACCGACTGCGGGCCGCTGGGAAGGGAGAACCTGCTTTTTCCGGTAACCGGGGAAAATGCGGTACTTCTAGCGCCGTTTAGATTCCCCGTCTTCATTGATCCGACTTCTGCGTCTGCTCATCTTCAAAGGTTTCTGCCTTTTCTTTCCCGGGGGATGGCGATGTGGTCAGCAGAGGATGCAGTAATTAGTGAGAAACCCACGTTTCTCTTCAATAGAAATGCCGTCCTATTATACATTTTTCTGTTACTAAATAATTAGGAATATTTTAGATATCCAAATTGTTTTTATATGAAAGGCTATGTAATACACTAATATAAAGACATGTAGTTGAAGATTTTTAAACTACAGTGTAAGATTTGTTTTATTGCTTTATTCTGGTATACAAACCACAGTTGGTTCCTGTAGCTAGAGGAAAATATACATTTTCCTATCTGACTTAATTATAGTTGTCAGTGCAGTTATTTCTCAGATTGCATCTCATGGCCAAGGGATGTGACTGAATGGAGGAATTGAACTGTGCTGATGTAAAACAGCATTGGCTTTAAATGAGTTTAGGAGAGGATCATTGCACATCATTGGGTCATGCAGATGGGGCCACTTTCAGATGAGCCCGATTTTTGCTCTAACTCATTTTCTTGGAACCTAAAATATTGGCTTTAATTAAAAGGTCTATCACAATTAGTAGTTTGACAAAAGGGTAGAATATTTGAAAAGGTGGGCATTTCTTGATTGCCTCGTGTTCTGCATGATGTAGACTTAGTCTACAGTAAAAATCTTGGGTTATAAAAAAATCATACTAGAAATAGTTGAAGTTTCTGTCTAAGCTTTGCTCCAGTAGGTTAAGCTCTGTTGCATAGCTCTGAAAGCTGTATAAACTGCTTCATCACTTCCTGCTATTGCATAGTAATGGAGCACAGTTGTCTTCAGTGAATAATGGATCTGCCACCAAGGTTTTGAAACAGTTTTATCCTTTGCCCATGAAGTGGAGGCCATTGATTAGGGAACATCTGTCTGTATTGAGTCTTGAAACTAGTGGAAAAAGTACTATCTTTAATATGCAGGCTAATTGGGGTGTAGTACTATGTGTGGTTCTCTGAATTTGGAAATTAGTTCCCAGAGATGAACAAAAAGTTTAACTTAATTTTAAACTGAAATTATGTTCAAAATTCTAATGGAGGCCTAGGGTTCATTTAGCAGGTCCTTAATTGGAGATTTTACTTAACCTTCTCATTCTTAATTCTTTATCCTCTGGTAGACAAGATTTCAGTAATTGAACAGGTGGTTCATGCTAGAGCTCTTGTCACAGTTGTTAGCTCTGAGGATGATATTGATGACCAGCCTCGCAGCCTGTCAGCCCATCTGTGAGTCATCTTTAGCCAGTCCTGCAATGTCACGTGACCTGAGCAAGCACATGCTTCAGTGTGCATATGACTGGACCTGTGTCCCTGTACTCCAACTCTTAATCATGGAAAACTGCTTGCCTTCAAAACTAAAAGGTTTTTGGCTGAGACAACATGCATGATTTACTTTCCCCCTTAACATTGTAAACGGCAGCCTGAATTTACTTTGATATTTATGGCTGGCAAACTGTTCCCTTGTTTTCTGTAGTGGTTAAATGAGGAACAATGGCTATAGGCTAGGGTCATATTGATTGGTGGCACTTAAATTGCAAGTTAGAAAAATTCCAAGTTGAGGGGTCAGATTCAGTCTTCTGCCTCCTTCCTAATGTTTTCAGATTTGTACCAGAAGTCTGTGACTCCTACACCTGTGATTATTGCAGCAGACCAACAATTCATTTGTGGCTGATTTTTGTGGTTAAGAACGAGGCCAAGGTTTGCAGTGTGGGTGGCAAGCATATGACTTGATTTCAGTCTTATTTTCAGCTTAAAACGGGCAGTAATTGGGGACCATATGAGGTCAATGCAACGGAAATGTTTAAAATCTGGCATGTTTTGTGGTGAATACTGAGCTTTTTAGCACTTCTAATGAAGACTGTGGAACCATCTGAGTTTTATGATGAATAGTTGAAAGGACATTTTCCGTTAGTCACCCAGTACAACTGACCTCAAAAAGGAATTTCTCAGTCAGGGGAAATACCATGCAGTTTTGTCTCATTAAGGACCTGAAAGGGGTTTAATGCAGTTTTTTTATAACCAGAGGAAATTTGGTTTAGACTTTGACTCACACCCCCACTAGCCTTGAAGGTTGGTCCCTGAGTCTGCCTCCATTTCATGAGCAGTGTTACTGTTGTGGCAATAACCAAAGTTTCACTGTTAGGTAGGGTGCAGTTTGTGACTCAGACCTCCTCTCTGGATTTTCCTTTTCAGTATGTGCTCATTGATAATTTACTTCAAACTTAAACTTATTTTATAGCATCTGGTTTCCTGAGGTACGGGTTTTCAGCATATACTTACCTACAGGAATAAGTTATATTTTAAGTAATCCCTCTTTTCAAGAAAAAGGCTTTTGTGAAGTTGATAAGAACTCCACTGAAGCTGAGGTGCAGTACAGCTCTCAGCGTTCCCAAATTAAGATTTTTATAGCAGGTGAAATGACACTTTCAGGAATTAAAAGAAAGCTAGTGTAGTTTAACTGTATTCCCATGATAGCCTGTTAGGAATAGAAGAGTGAAGATGCATTACATTCTGTCTGAGAGGTATATGAAGGATTTAAATGCAATGTAATTTTTAAAGGAATCCCTAACTGTAAGTCTTGTTTTTCTGGACCAGTATTTGTACACAGCTGAGCAAGTCACTTTGAAAAGTACTTTCAAATAGACTTCATAAGGCTTTTGTGGATCAATTATTCCAAAGCAGCTGACCTTCAAGGAATCATCCCTGGAGATCAGTGTTCATCTGATTAAGTTTATTGCTGCTTAAATCATCATGCCACTTGCTTTGGTGGGAACATTTTACATTTCTCTGTGGAAATCATTCCTGGTTACTCTGTGGCATAGAACACTGACCTGTCCTTTTTAATTGAGAATGAGTAATTACAATAAATGTATTGGTGTTTTTTCAGGTATTACATCATTGGAATGAATGTGGAGCTTCAGCACTATTCCTGGTGTCAGGTTCTGAATTTCTAGGTTTCTGGTTGGCATTGCTAGTTGTTAAAGCTATTTGAAGTTTAACTGCTCTAGATTAGAGGGAGTATTGTATGAGTGATACTGATTTTTTTTACATAGTTACCTATTTCATTTTCTCAGGTTAGTGTGAACACCCCCTTTACTAATTCTGTTTGGCAGGCATGTGTGTTCAAAAGACAAGTTATCTTGCAGCAATGTAGTTATTGCAAGTTTGGTGAAAGCGTTACAGAATAGGAAATTGTGACTTGACACTGCTGTTAATGTGATCTCCTCTCTGCACTTAAAAAACATGGTAGCTTGCACTGTCTGCACAATTGAGGTTACCTTTCACTTTTCACCTTATTTTGATTTGGAAACTACATCTTTGGATTAAGTTGGCCTAAAGCAAATGCTACAGTAATTTGCCGTCTCTTACTATTTTTAATCCCAAGTGTAACAAGATTTTCAGTGCTTTAACTCTGTGCTGATGCAGAGTAAAAAAAGTGATAAGCTTTAAGTATATTTCTCAACTCTTTGGTTTGTTTACAAGTGTGTTTGATCCAGCAGTAATTTTAGAAGCTTTTTTTTCTAGTGCATCTTTTGAGATGGCAAAAGAAGTAAAGGTGCTCTTGAGTTGGGGGGGATGATGTAACCAGATTCAGTCTCTCCGAGTTCACATTTTCTTGTTTAGGAGGCTAGTTTTAAAGTTGAGTGATTCAAAAGTCTTCCTTTATCTGCAGTCATTTGTGAGTAAATGATTTTGGCTGTTTGAGAACATTACAGCTGAGCTGAATGATGCATTCGAAGCTTTAAGAGAATGTACTGTGGACTGTTATCTGAAATAAGATCTGTCTGAACAGGAGGTATTATTTCCGAGCCTGCAGTTTAATGCTGCTAGCTAACGTCTCTGTGATGTGGACTGTCTTCTCTGTGATGCTGGGGCCTTTCTCTTTGTCTATTCATGTGAAGAGGTGAATTCCCTCTGAGACTGCTCGTGCCCCTGCACGCATTGGAAGCGCAGCACTGCAGGGGGATGTGAGGCAGCTCACGTACTGCAGCGCCTGAATGACGCGTCTGACTCGGATGCTGATTCAGAGGCTACAGCTTAAGTATGCAAAGTCAAACTAGAACACCGGGAGCAGGTTTTAAGAATCGAAGCAATTTACATTTAACTTCAGATCTCAGACTTGTGGTTTTGTATGGTCATATCTCAAATGTAATTTGTACATTTATACAGCAATCATGGTCCTTGTTGATGTAGCATTAGCTGTGGAATGTGATCTCTTAGAAATAGTTTTTTTTCTCTGTGCATGTTTATTTTGAGTCCTGGTTTCTCAATTTCACCTTCAGTGCTGCACTTAAATTTCTGTAAATGCCTAGCAACAAACAAGCTATGTATCCTGGCCAATCTGTGGCTCCTAATTTGCAAAATACAGAATTTAATTGTTGTTTCAAGAATCAGTTGCAATTTTAGTAAGACTTTTCTCAAAACTTTATCCCCATGTAACTTATGTAGGACCACATTCAGTGCTTAGGGTTTCTTGAAAAGTTAGTTTCAAGAAATACAATTTTGTTACGAGATGTAAGAAGTCTAACGGGACCAGAAACTCATTGTGCAGACGTCATAGGGACTCCATGCGTTAAGATTAAGCAGCAAATGCATGTTCTTAAATTAATCCGGAAATGTATCAACATACTACCCACACAACAGAAGAATATGCCTCATAGGTTGGGTTTTAAGTCCACTAGAACGAAGAGTGCCCTTTGGCACATTTTAGTGAATGATGAGCGCAAGTTTCTGTACTATAACATGCCCTTACCCAGATTGAATACAATGTTTAAATGCTCCATGTGGAAAAGGAAATGCTGTCTTCAACAAAGTGACTTTGTAGTGTTGCTTAGATAATTTTGACCCTGGAGTTTATAGATTTGTTGCTGTCTGATGCAGGGTGCATCTACTGGCTACAGGTTTGTCACATGCACATGACCTCTGAAGGCAGAGACTTTGAGTCACTCTAATTCCCATCTTAAGCCAAAGATTGGCAGACTTGTTGGGTGACAGTACTTTATTTTACTTGCTCAGCAAATGCCTGTCCTGTTCCAGCTTGGCATGTAGCCTTTAAGCTCTTCTGTTGACTTGTATATCCTGCATTCTACTGTGCTGACTTCTTTGCAGATATTCAGGAGATGATCTCCTAGTTGAAAATTCTGATTCTTCATAAGTATAAGACCTCTTTAGCACTGTAAAGGTGACCTTGGACCAGAATGGATGGATAATAGGTCATTAAATGTTTTTGGAGTCAAATAGTTCTACCTCCAAGTCATAGTTTTAAGACACTTTAGGCCTTTTTTGCACTGCAATAGGTTTTAGTCTCCAGATTGAGTCTATACAGTACTTCCCGTTCTATCATTCTTAAACTGAACTGGTTAAGAACGTACTGGAGTTTGAGCATGGGGTCTAATTCAATACAGTACCTTTGTAATGAGTTAGGAACTGTTATTTTGGGGGTGGGAAACTTGCAGTAGTGTTGTAATCAGTAGTTTTGGTTATAACCTGTATTGCAGTCACTGTATTTCTGCTTTTTGTAAGCTTTCCCTATTTGTTTTATGACCCTAGGTCTGTACCATTAACAAAAGCAATTGTGTTCATTGCCATTATTGGATTTAATAATACTTTGCCATTTCTTAGGTGTCCTTTGCATTAATAGTTGTTTTAAAGGGTTGTTATACTTTAGGGTTGTCTAAATTGTTATACTAATATGTTATTAAATGATGTAATACTTCTGTAGTGGTGACTTGATGCACAGTCAGTTTATTGCAGATAATCTGCATGTAAGAGGAGGAATGTAGGTCACTGCTGCATAGTAGTTATGGGTGTTACTCTGAATATTGCAGTAAATTAACTATTTTTCCACTAGTACTCTGAAAGAACTATGATTTGTTGAACACCAAGATAGAATCGGGAGTTTTTCAAAAGTGTGTGAAGATGCAATGCAGACTGTATCAAAGGGAAAAGTTTTAAATGCCATCTAATTTTTTAGAACTTGCCTGTATTGTCAATTTTTGTATGTTATTCATGTACATAAGGAATAACACGTGTACTTTTTTCTATGACCAGGACATGGTATATATTCTTAACCTGACTGTATAGAATTGCACGTACATTTTGAAAATCATTGGAACATATTAATTCTTGAGCACAATGCTCTACTCTTGGAAGTTTCAGAACTAAACCAAAGCATTACATTCTCACTTAGTGAGGTATGATAGAAATAGTGATGAATGTTCATGTAGTCTGTACCTTCTAGTCTCTTCTCAGTGCCTTTGGAAATGTTTTGGGTGTGGTGGAAATTTACTGGCAAACTGATTCCTGTTGCATAATTCATGTCTGTAGTGCAGTGTCTGGCACTGGTAGAAGAGTCCACACCCAGCCCCCAACCTCTTCCTTTTTAAGCTCCCTTTTCTAATAGCGTAGGGTTCCTTACAGTAATTCACCTGCAGCGCTCCAGTAATATACTCTGGCTTCATAATGGGTTCTCTCTGGCTTGTCATTGTGGGGGAAAAAAAGGATGTTCTCCATTTACTTGAAGGCTTTATTACAAATCACCCGCTTTGAATTCTAAACAACTAAACAACAGATTTGGTTCTTTCCTTTCAACAGTTTAACTGCTATCACAGTCTTGATTAACATCCTCTGTTGAAATGAGTTGAGAAATGCAGATTTCATCAGCAGATCTGTCCGGAAGTATGGAGCTGGGCAGTTAAAGCTACTGTGCCATAAAATGGGTGGGGGTGGTGATTCATAGTGCTGGAGGGAGGGGGCTGGCACAGGGAAGTGTGCCAGAGCCAGAGTTTTCTCCTGCAAAGCCTGGGCTTCTGCTCCTGCTTCCCTTGTCCTGCTCATATGCCCTGTGGTCACTCGGTAAAGCTTCGTTTTTGAAGTCTTTGGGTTTGGGAGTAGGGCTTGTTGCATCTGAGGCAAGGGATACAAAATAAGTAATGAAAACAATACTGCCTTCTGAAATGTTTGGTAGATTTTTATTAATGCCTATCTTTATCTATGTAGTATGTAAATACTACTTTTGGTTTTATGGCTCTATGCAAGTTATTAGGTTATAAAAATCCTCACCCAAAATGCAGGATACGTGTACATATTTGTTTATTCTTATGATAATTTAGCTATATAGTGAATTTTTACTCCTCAGACCTTGTGATATAAAGATATTTTAGTTTTCATATTAAGATACTATTATTGGAAGGTTTGGGCACATTAACACCAATACCTTCCATGCCTTCTCTAAATATGTACTGTAGACTTTAGAGTTTGTTTTGTGCAAGGTTACCTAGGTGTAGGCAGAGTCCTTGTGAATGGAGTTTCCAAGAAACTACTGAATTTTTAATAGTGCTATTGTGCTTCTGTGTATTCATGCAAATTCCTCCTTGTATATTATAAACTGCGTATCAAATTTCTGGTTGCAAAAAGATGGTGTTTAAGTACAGCAATCTGTTTAACTCTTTGACTTGGTTGAAATGGATTTTGGAGTAGCAATTCTTATGTATTATCAGCTTAATTTGAAAACGAATTACTCCCTGTTACAATATTTTAAGGTGAAAGTTGAGATCCTTTTCTGCAGGTATACTAATTGAAGATATTAAATGGTGCCATTGGTGCAATGGTTAAGATTGCTGCCTGACAGTGCTGGGGCCTTGGGTTCAATTCTGGACCTAGGCTGCTATCCTTGTGGACGTTCTCCCTGTAAACTCCCACAGACGTAGTGGTTGAATTGGCTTCCGAAAAGATTGGCCGTATGATGTCCATCATAGGTCTGTGTGCCCTATGATAAGATCACTTTATTGACCATATACACTTTCTTGCATTATGAATTTATTTTTGCATACCCCAGCTTGCTCTCCATGAGACACACAGACAGAGACAGAGAGAGAAGCTTGGGGTCAGAGCACAGGGTCAGCCATTTTATACAGCGCCCCTGGAGCATTTGGGGTTAAGGGCCTTGCTCAGGGGCCCAACGGAGTAGGATTCCTCTGCCGGCTGTGGGATTTGAACCGGCAACTTTCCAGCTACAGATGCAGATCCTTAGCCATAGTGCCACCACTCCTATTTTTATTTTCTCTTTTATAGAGAGGTCAAGGATCAATGAAATTCACCATTTAGAAGAATTTGCTATTATAAAATGTAGGTGTATTTTAAGGTTGAAATAGTCAAATAGTCTTAGTATTTCATTTTCCATTAAGCACTGTCCAAGTTCCCCCCCCCCCCCCCCCCATTGTTGAGCTGACTCACAGGATCTTCTTGTCTCGCAGGACAAACCCAGCCGTGACCACTTCCACCATGCCATCAACAAAGGCGCAGGCCCAGGAGATGGGCACAGCATTCATCCAGACCCAGCAGCTCAACGCTTCGATGGCCGACACCTTCCTGGAGCACCTCTGTCTGCTGGACATTGACTCAGAGCCAACCACTGCCCGCAACACTGGCATCATCTGCACCATCGGTGAGGGATTCCTTGCAAATTCCACATTCTTCTAACACGGCGTCCTTGTGTTCTCATTTAGCCACCACCCTTTGATACTTTCCATGCTTTCTTACTGTGAGCAAATTCAAATGTTTATTAAATACTTTCTAGGATTTGAGAAGCTTCACGGGACTTTTAATTGTCTTTAAACGCCAGGGAATAAAATTGGTTGTGTAAAGCTTTGATCCCGAAAGCCCATATTTGATCATATTGCTTTAAATTTTTGTCCAATTCTGAATATTTATCATTTCTAATTTTGGGGGAGGGCCCTTTAAAGTCTTTGCCAAATGTTTGCATTGAGTGTAATTTCTGGACTGGGGTTTAACAGGAAAACCATTGCTTCCTCCTTTATTGTAACCTAATGCCATGAGCAGTCAGGAGCTCCTTCATAGTAAGCATCACTCAGCAAGCATGATACAAATAAACCTGATGGTATTGAGTAGGTGAAGATTAAACTCCTCTAAATGGTAGTAGAAGTCTTCCTTTTAATAAGTGGTCCAGTGTCAAAGTTATTATCCAGTGAAGTCATTTTCATGCCCTCCCTCATCCTTGTTATCTCTCCATTTCAAATGTATCGCAGCCCTTTTCACCAGGTGGTCATAAACTGATTTTTCAGCCCCAGCCCTGTTTAAACTTCCAGAAATGACTAATTATGTGTTCATCCTCTGCAGGACCAGCCTCCCGCTCTGTTGAGACCTTGAAGGAAATGATTAAGTCTGGAATGAATGTTGCACGACTTAACTTCTCGCATGGCACTCATGAGGTGGGCCTGAAATTAAATGTATACCGAGATTTTACTTTTCCAAAATCTGTGGTGTATTTCAGAAAAGGTTTAAATTTGTGCTCCGTTTTAATGGTACTTGAATTCTGATCTCTTGTATTTTTGCAAACTCAAATATTGTAAATCAGTTAATGCAATTTGTTTAACTCTTAATGGTGTTTATGGTTTAAGATGAGGAGTGAAGGTTAGGTTCATTAACATGGTGAATAACTTGATTTTATTTTTTAAACCTTTTGGACTGGCATCTGTCATCCATTATAAATTTGCTTACCCTTCTGAAAGACTAGTGATCCCTTAAGTGTTATTGAGTATTTGTTACTATTTTAGTGTAGCTGCTAGGGATTCTCTTAATGTTGCAACAGAAAGGAGAATGTATTGTTTTTCGGTGAAGAGGTATTTTCTACTTGGGAGGAGTGACCTTTCATTCTGGTAGTAATCTGCTTCCAACTCCAAGTCCTGGTAGCCCTGTGTATCCCTACATATGGTAGCATTGGCCGGCTGTGTGTAACCTTTGCAGTAGCACTGCGGCTGTTAACTGCCTGTATTTATAGATCTGACCTTTCAGTGTTCTTTACCTCCCCTTCTCCGTTCCTGTAGCCTGTCTAGTCTGTGTGATCTAGGGTGGATATTGGTGCCAAGAGTACACCTCTGTATAGCACTAGACAACATTGGAACATATAACAGCCTCGCATTTTAGTAGATTATAGAATCTTGCCTACTGTAAGACAGAAAATTGCAAAGCTCAGCTAAAATGATTTGCTAAACGTGAGGGTGACTTCTCCAAGCTTAAGAGGAGGATTCTTGTAGGAAGACCTTAAGCCAAAATGTCAAATTCTTATTGCTGGCTTTAATCCTTTTCATCATTATAGTTAAGCCCCTATATTTCTTTTATCGACATGTTTTCTTCATGTTCTTTAATGGTGGATAAGTGTTTGTCTGGTGGGAATATAACCAGAAAGGTCTTCTGGAGCATTGGCTTTTTAGGGTGGTGAGGGGCAAAGGGTGTCCATGCTCACTAAGAAGAGCAAAAGAAACCTGATATCTATGACTTGACCTCAAGTACTATAAATGTTATCTATGACTGCCAGCTTTCCATATATATCTCTTCTATGTGTGTGTGGTATAAAGAACACTGCTCAGTAATTCCTGTTGCTTGGTTATTGGGCAGCAGACTTAGTATCTGAGACTTTTGTTGCAAAGTGAGTTCAGTTCTAAAGTGTCTTGAGAAATATACATTTTTTTCCTAGAGTATCTTCTGTGGAAACAAACTTTCAATAGTTGGTAAAGGCAGTGTCCATCAAAGTCTTCCATTTCATAACTCTGTATTAGTAATGCATTCTTTTTAAAAAATTTGGGGGTTTATATAATTGCTCCATTTTTAGCCTAGTGTTTTCTGTGAAGTTCATAGGCTAATAAAGTTTGAAAGTCGTTTCATTTTTGGTTGGCTCATGGGCAGAAACTACAGTTTGAAGATGAGCAGTTCTCACAGTAGGTGGCCTATACCCTGCTCAAGCAGATGGTTATTTAGTAGATTTTTTTCCCCAGTCTGAAATGCTTACTGTGTAGGGAAATAGTTCTTAAAGTCTTAAGTGAGTGTTACATTTGTACAAATATAATTTAAGTCTGCTAAATGGGCACCTACACTTTAGAGGTTAGAGTACTGACTGTGTGAAAATGCAAAGCTCCTTTGTAGAGAGATGGGGCATGCAGCGGGGCCTTTTGTATTTCTGTGGTCAAGAGGAAAATCCCTGATCTTTTGAAAAGACTGGGTGAGATGAGACCTGTTTATTCATGATTCATTGTTGGTCAAATACATTAAAATACCAGCCTAGCCAGTGGGGTTTCAGTATATTAGTGTTTTCATTTGTCTAGACATGCTGAATACAGCAAATCAAGGAATCATACTTTTTTTTATCCAGAAAATGGAAAGCTCTGCAATTTTGTTCCCTGTTTGGTACAGTTCAGGCAGTTTTTCCATCTCTAAATTAACTTTGAATTCTTGATACAAATGTCTGCATGATTGCATTTTCATAGCCAGTGTGTGAAAACCTGATCCAGGTCCACTTCTGGAAGCTGCCTAATTAGGGTGCTCAGCCTAGAAGGCCTTATGGGAAACCTATTTCATTAAGATCGTGCAGGAGCACCCAGCTCTGGTCCTGGAGGTCCTCTTTTTCCACAAGGAGATTTAAAGTGGGTCAAGAGTTGAGCTAAAATCAACTTAACTGGAGCAGCCTTACACTTGGGGGGAAAAGTGCTCCTAGTATGTACAATGTGTGTGTATATATAGAATGTTCCTTCAAAATTATGCCTTGGTATTGTAAAGATGAATAGCCATAAGTATTCAAAGATTTCTCTTGACCTTTTTAGAAGAATGTTAAAGGTTTGTTTGTAGATTCTGTCAGTACAATAGTAATGTATAACCAGTGAGCATGAGGCAAGCCAGATGGTCACATGCCATTCTGTGAATGGGCCTTAGCTGATTTGGGAAATTGAGAGAATCCTGCCACATGAAGTTAAAAAATCTGTCTGTTAAGGGGTAATTTTTAATCGGTTGTTGAATGTAAACTCAAAACCTTTTATTTTCTCAGGTGTTCTTAAGTGAATTATTCTAAATGGGGAAAATGCCATTGAGATCTTGCCCTGGTTGATCTGTATTTTATCCCTTTTTCAGTACCATGCAGGAACCATCAAGAATGTGCGTGAAGCCACAGAGAGCTTTGCCGCTAACCCCATCCTCTACAGACCCATCGCTGTGGCTCTGGACACAAAGGGACCTGAGATCAGAACTGGCCTAATCAAGGGAGTGAGTATCCCAGGCACCTCTGCTTGGACAGGAAGACCTTTAAGCCACAAACAGAAGATTGTCCATGGCTTTTATGGCTAGTCCTGCAAAGTGGGAGATTTTTACTGGTTTTTAAATATTTCAATCAAGGGTGTTTTCTTTCCATAAGTAGTTTTGCAGGAGATACTGTATTGAATAGATTCCCGGTGTCAATTACAATGAATAATGACTAAATGTTTTAAACTCCTTTCAGAACACAAATGTGGTAGTTGGATCTGCTTCTGCAGGCCCTCCATACTGCTGTAGATGTATGGCCAGAGTTTGATTTTTTTTCACTGTTCCCTGTAGAGTGGCACTGCTGAGGTGGAGCTAAAGAAGGGAGCAGACCTGAAAGTGACCCTTGATGATGCCTTCAAGGAGAATTGTGATGAAAACACTCTTTGGGTTGACTACAAGAACCTCACCAAGGTGGTAGAAGTGGGCAGCAAGATCTATGTGGATGACGGGCTCATCTCCCTCCTTGTGAAAGAGAAGGGTAACGTCTTCCAATTCAACTGCATCTTGTACACAAATTTAGTATTTTAAATAGTGTAGATTTAATCTATATTAAACAGCAGTGGCATTTGTGACTTGTGGTAAGATTACATAGAGTATGACAGGTGTTAGTAACTACTGTTTGCAGAAATGGGCTGATGGTGAACTATTCCAAATTTCTGAACTGGGTGTGAACCAAAATATAATTGAAAGACTTTTGGCCATTTCCAATGGAAGCTGTTGGATTTTCAACCATGAGGTTGCATGAGACATAGAGAACTTGTTAAACGGAAGGCAAGTTATATATTCACTGCAAACAACTTGAAAGGAGATTCAGACGAGTGTAGAAACTGAGCTTTAAGGCTGATCTTAAACCATCAGTTTATAAAAATCTAAAACTAATGGTATTTTCCTTCCCAAAGCTTGTTTGAGAAGTCTGAGCTGTTTTGAGACTGATCAGCATGTTTTATGGGTTTGTTGTCTGGTTATAGGCTCTAACTTTTGTCTGTGCGAGGTTGAAAATGGAGGTTCTCTGGGCAGCAAGAAGGGTGTTAATCTGCCTGGGGCTGCAGTGGACCTGCCCGCTGTCTCCGAGAAGGACGTCCAGGACCTGCAGTTTGGTGTGGAACAAGATGTGGACATGGTCTTTGCCTCATTTATCCGCAAGGCTGCTGATGTGCATGCTGTGAGAAAGGTGCTGGGAGAGAAGGGCAAGAACATCAAGATCATCAGCAAGATTGAGAACCATGAAGGTGTGCGCAGGTGAGTAGAAAACGTGGGAGTTTGTGGCTTGTAGTGTTATGTGGCAGTTTTTAAAGTTGCAGACACGGTGCATTTGAAAGTTATTGAAGTAATCTTACCTTTCCTGTTGCAGGTTTGATGAGATTCTGGAAGCCAGCGACGGTATCATGGTTGCTCGTGGAGATCTTGGTATTGAGATTCCTGCTGAAAAAGTGTTTCTTGCACAGAAGATGATGATTGGTCGCTGCAATAAAGCTGGGAAGCCAGTTATCTGTGCCACTCAGGTGCGTATGCCTTGTTTGTAGTTTAAGAATTGAGCCTAGGGGCCTGGTAGCAAAGAAAAGTTCATTTTAGGTCTTGTTTGGATTAGGTGTCCTTTAAAAGATCTCACCCTCGTTCACTTTAGATGCTGGAGAGCATGATTAAGAAGCCAAGGCCCACCCGCGCTGAGGGCAGCGATGTGGCCAACGCTGTGCTGGATGGAGCCGACTGCATCATGCTGAGTGGGGAGACAGCCAAGGGAGACTACCCCCTGGAGGCTGTCCGCATGCAGCACATGGTGAGCTCTATGCCCTTTATCTGAGCTACTGATCATCCCGTCACCTGGTCTGTAATGGCATAAAATGTTGATGCATGCTATTACCCACAGGAATCCAAGATCGGTCTAAAATTTGTAATGTACATACTCTTATAGATATTGACTTATGCCCACATGGCTACATTTTGCAGCATTCATTGTCAGCTGAACTATTTATATAGGTTATTGTTAAGTTTGGCTTTGCATAATGTGCGTGCTTCTACTTTACTGTGCCACCAATATGTGCAAGCTGACATCCATTCTCCACCATGAGGACTGTTTTTCTATTTTTAAAACTTTTGAAAGACCTATTTTAAGTTAACTTTTTTCAACTGCTACTCTGATCGTTGGCAATAGTAGCAAAGTTGTTCAGTATTGATAAGTTCTTGGACTAATGCAAAACCCGTGAATATTGAATGTATATAAAGCTGCATACCAAGTAGTTTACATCCAGTTTTCACTGTTATGAAGGTGTAGTGCTCACCCTGTTATACAGTACAGGTTTATTTTCAGTGAAAATGACTTTGTTCAAGAGCAGATCTCCAGTTTAGAATGGAATCTGTGGGTAAACTGTTTTTTCAAATGCTTATGAAATTTGGCATGGATAGTGAAGGTCAATAGAAAATTGTCAACAGGTCACATGGTTTGGATACCATATTGAATTTTCACAGTAATTATGAAAATTATCTGAAACTTACTGCATAGTCATGGTTATTCTGGGACACAAAGAGCACAATATACTCTAAAAATGTACTTTCCTCATTCTGTATTTTCAAAAGCCTCCTTAAGGCTCCTGACTCTTGCTTGCACATTAATGTTGCTTGAACTCTTTTTCACTGGAATTGAAATTTCTTAAATTTCTCATGTGCAGAACATTTACCTCCTGGAATTGTTACCAGTGTTAT
The DNA here is from genome assembly GCF_055471065.1 of Atractosteus spatula. Classification (NCBI taxonomy): domain Eukaryota; kingdom Metazoa; phylum Chordata; class Actinopteri; order Semionotiformes; family Lepisosteidae; genus Atractosteus; species Atractosteus spatula. Next base: position 63,750,285 of record NC_142712.1, on the reverse strand, counting down.
TCCAATACGTTTGCATCCGGTTTTGCCTGTGTTTCTGAAGTGATTTATAAGGCATTCTTAACAGCCATGGGGGTTTTTATGAATAGCACCTGAAGAAGGCTCCACGGCCGGAACGTTGTTTTCTTTCTTTTTTTCAGCATGGAATTAAACCCATTACTTGTAAATTAAAACATGTTGGTGTTTGAATTCATTACTATGATGCATGCCCTTTAGGTGGCTGCTGTATACAAAAGATTAATTGGATAAAATCCACTATTGATCTTGTGAAAAATCAAGGCTTGTTGTGGCTGGAGTTTAATTTTATTTTGTGAATGGCACTTGATGTGCCCCAGGCTAATGTTCTGCACAGGATCTTAAATTTTTGGAGCACTGTCTAGTTTTTCTTGATCTAACTTGCCTTTAACATCCTTCTTTCTCTTACTAACTGAACTAAACCACTTTGCTTCACTTCCTGTCTTCTACCCTTCTCCCTCTTACCCTGCGTGCTCCTTCATCTTCCATGCCTGCGCTTTGGTGGCAGATCGCTCGGGAGGCCGAAGCGGCCATCTTCCACCGCCAGGTGTTTGAAGATCTGCACCGCATAACGCCGCACTCGAGTGACCCCGCAGAGGCTATTGCCATCGGTGCGGTCGAGGCTTCCTTTAAGATCTTAGCTTCAGCTTTCATAGTACTGACCGGGTCTGGCAGGTAGGCAGACAAAGGAGGCATTAATGCCACCTTCACCTTCTCCAAAAGTCTTGAACAATCCGGGATATAGCATTTGCAATGCAGCCTATGTCCAGAGGATTCTTTTCTTGTGCCATTTTTGGATTTGTGGAGGATAGCAATTTTTAAATGTATTGCTTACTGACCGGATTGTTTTCAACACTTTTTGCTGAAGGTGTAAGGTTGGCTGTTAAAGTGTGACATTTTACAGCCTGGTGAGCAAGCAAGTCAGGGTCTGCAGTGGAGTCTGTAAGGTGATGGAATATTGCGGTGTTTGGGAATAAATTGTGATGTGAAGGATGGTAAAGTGGCATGTTGAAAGCCATTTTAGTTAGTCTAATTATGAAGAAAAGACTTGATTAATTTTAATTTGCTTTATCTGTTCACATCACAATGTACTGAGTGCTGTTCCTGGTGGTTGTGGAGTGGTCTGACTGTGTTACCCCCTCCCCGACTGGCTCTGGTGGCTGCAGATTGCTCGGGAAGCAGAGGCAGCTGTGTTCCACAGGCAGCAATTCGAGGAGCTGCGTCGTCTGTCCCCCCTGACTCGCGATCCCACTGAAGCAGCTGCCATCGGTGCTGTTGAGTCTTCCTTCAAGTGCTGCGCCAGCGCTCTGATTGTTCTTACCAAGTCTGGCAGGTAAGGGGAGAGCTCTGACTCGCGGGGGATCCCCAAGGTAAGATGTGCATACTCCCTTCATAGGGGGAGCTGTGGAAGGATACAGGTACATGCTTCCCATTGGAGATCTAGCAGTTTTAAGATTTTTGGAGGCTTTAGGATGTAAGAATCTGGTATTTTTATGGATGTCAACTTTCTCTGGCTTGCATTAGGCTGCAAGTAATTCTTCATGGGTTGATGATCTTGGTACACAGATGTAAGAGAATATTGCAATTTCAGTTCTATTTGATAGTTAACATTTATTTTTAAATCCATTGAAAAGGCATGCAGAGTGGAAATTATTGTATTACACCTCTAATAGTTCAACTTTTTTTCTGAAATGTGAAATACTTCTCAGCTATATCGCTTACCTGCCCCCCCCCCCCCCCATCTTTATGGTCAGTCATTGCAGTTTGCCTTTCTAATTTGGTCACATGCTTGTTGCTACACTGATGGAGAGGATTCTGCAGTACGCTACATTGCAGTTCTGTCTCCTGACCTTTGAGTCATGATCCTTGACATTTCTGAAGTTATTTTTAGTTCTGTTCCAGCTGTCTGGTTGAGCAAAAGAGCAGTATAACAATGTATCTTTCCCTGAAGAGAAGTGATTTTGAGGTACAGATGCAGCCAACTAGAATGCGCGAGGTGTCCATAGGTACACCATGATAGGCACACAGAGGTCACATGTGGCACCTCATCCTTATTTTTTCCCCCCCATTTGTCAAATACAGGAATGCACTTCTCTGTTCCACTGCCAGATGACGGTGATTTCCAATGCACTGTGCTGCTGCAGACTGGTATCCTGTCAATTGAAGTCAAGTGTGCATGTAAAAAAATATTAAACGTGGAAAACAAATACCACTCAAATTACCAAATTTCATTAAAATCCAGTTCACTTAAAACCTTCATTAAAATGCTACTATCATGAATGAAAACCAGTATCGACTTAGTTTGGGTCACTAGAAATTCATGGATTCGTGGAGCACTTAGTCCCTTGACCCATTTTAAGTTCTATAAAAAGAGGATCTTAACCATTAAATATGAAATCAAAGTCCATTGTAAACTATTGTAGACAACTTTCTAAGTAACAGTTGACAGTAATTTATTTTAAATTTAAAATCAGTAAATACTAAAATGTGCAGAGACCTTATGAGGATAAACATTTTTTTCATATTTCAATATCAATTACTTTTTTGTTCAGTGATGTTTTTATTTTAAACTTGGCAAATGTTCATGAGAAATGTAGTTGAAGCACGTCAAAACCTTATTTTCAGCAACTGCCACCAGCTATAGCTGGTACTAGTATACCAGCTATTCATATATTAATTGTGTTTTCAGCCATCTCTTTTTAGTTCCTTGATTTCATGTTTAGTGAGTTTTAAAGTAGGCTTCCAGTACATGAACGTTTTAGTGATGTTGAAGTACCATACGAAGTGATCCAATGCGGGAACTTTTAATTTAATGGCCCCAGGTTTCGTTCATGACAATTCCCTTTTCAGAACAATTGCACAGCTACATTACACTTTAAAATAGCTTGGCTATGTGATGTTTATATAATTTTTTGGTCTAATTTCTTGGAAATGTTTAAATGAAGCTACTATTCCAGTAACCTCTAACGCAATACAAGTGCTACTTATCAATCTGCTCTGAGCAGTGAAGGGCTGAATTTGGCATTTGTCCTGTCACCCCTTATAGGGGAATTGTTACTTTATATTTTAGGAGAATAGGGTTGTGTTGACTTACCCAAACTTAATTCAAGTCTGCCTGAAATTCAGGAGTAGGCTCTTTTTAGTCCAGAATTTTTCTGATTTGCCTTAAGCAATTAGGGGAATGTATGATGAGCCTTTAATTTTCATCTGTGTACTTAATTGTCAACTCTGAAAATATTTTACTTTTTCCCAACTTCCAATGTCCAAGCTTTGACATTCTAAACTGACAAATGTTACATTTACAATACTTTTTCTGAAGTGATATAAACTGAACATTTTCTTTTTGGGAAAAGATTGTATCCTGGTCAGTCATGACTGACCATGACACGTTCAAGTGACTGTTGCTTAAATTCTGTTACCTTATTAGAAAATTGAGCTTAGATGATTAAATGACAAGCAAAAGGATCTGTTGAATGTTGAAGTGCAGTGCCAAGATAGTGATGCTAGTTTTACATAGAGTATGTGCAATCAAAAAACCTTCGTGAAGTTGCCGAAAAAGATTGAAGGTGCTGAAAGGTTATGATAAATGGCCACCTTTTAAAATTGGGTTGTTCTCCACTGGGACTGCATGTGATTTAATATGGAAGCCCTTTTTTCAGTATCTGAATATCCAAAATTGAACCCACTTGTCCCTTTTCTTTTAGATCGGCCCACCTGATCTCCCGATACCGCCCCCGCGCCCCGATCATTGCAGTGACTCGTAGCGGGCAGACAGCACGCCAGGCCCACCTGTACCGCGGCATCTTCCCCGTGCTCTACACTCAGCCTGCAAATGACGTGTGGGCAGAGGATGTCGATCTGCGTGTTAACTTCGCCATGGAGATCGGTAAGCAGGCTTCATACCTGGGTATGTGAACAAGGAGGAGTTGGAGTTTCAGTTATATTTAAGTCGGAGGTTAAACTAAAAACGGAGGTGACTACAGTCTGACTAGCATTCTTGTTTTGTACAAAATGTAGGTTAGAAGTCGTTCATAGGTTCTTGTCTAAAATGCATTAAAATAATTTTCACTCGCTTGAATTCAGTGAAGTGTGGCATCTTTGTTAAACCTGCACAGAGCTGTTGTAACCCATTTTCCTTCTCTTGTAGGGAAGACCCGTGGGTTCTTCAAGACGGGCGATGTGGTCATTGTGCTGACTGGCTGGCGCCCGGGCTCTGGCTACACTAACACCATGCGTGTCGTCCCTGTACCCTAAACCGAGGGACTCTCCTTCGCTGTCCTTCCCCTCCCTTCTCCTACGGCAGCTTGCGAGGTCCCTCTCCTTTCATTTTCTGCTGTCTCCCCCCTCAAGCACTCCTTACAGTAAAGAACAAGACAAGAACACCTGGCCCTTCTGAGGCCCACTTAGTATGTTTATTTTAACCAAAACTGCACCACAGTCCGTTTGTGAATTTTCCTTTTTTCTTCTCCCACACTCCAGCCTTCCTAGTTACCAGAGCACTTGCTGTCTATCTCTAGTATTTATTAAAGGAATCCTTGCGCAGAACTCATCAGTGGAATTTAATCTGGAAGTCTTTGCCAGGCTGCTCTGTTTGGAAAGATTATAGAGAACAAAATATGGAACGAAGCTGAAGGCCTCTAATTAAAATAAGAACCTTCCTCAAAAGAACGTTCTTGTGCCACGCTGGGTCAGTTAGATGTGTACAGCTAGGCATGCCACCTAATGAACAAATCTTTTTTCCAATGCTCTTTTTATTGATATCAACCAACTTTTTCATGAGGCTTACCTCTTTCCTGATGAATTACATTAACGTTCCTTTTTGTTCTCGTCTTGTTTTAAATTTGAGTTGCCTGGACCTCCCTGCTACTCTAGGTTCCTGTTTTGTCTGCTGTCTTCTGTCCTGTATTTAAATGCTGCACTCCACGTTAGGTTTTGTGTAATGTTTGAAATCATTGAGTCCTGAACAGATGATGGGCCACTAATCCATATTTTTAGGAATATTTTGACATGGATGATCGGTTACAGTTCTGCAATATTGAAAGTGGTAGAAACCTAGGTTCAGACTTCTGTAGTGGCACAGTGTAGTACTTAAGCACAGTGGTTAGGGTTTGGTTGGTGGGTGAATGGCCAGTTTATTTGATAAGGGGGCAGTGTTGACCAGCTGCACAGTGGGCCTTGAAGGTGTAAGTGACGACAAACCTCTGGTAATGTCCGAGATGGTGCTTGGGAAGGAGAGGATAATATTTCATCAGAACTTTTTCACTGATACCAAATAGATCTGATTGAAATGAGGCAGCTCTGAATAAAGAACAGCCTGCTTGAGGCAAACCACTCTAATTGCGTCACAGAGTTCAGCTCTTATGGGTAACCAGTTCTGTGCCCGAGTCTCACTGGCTCAAGACAGGCTTCAGCATGTTAAAGCTTTTGTAGAGGGGGTGTTTACTCCCCACGCCCACCATCTGCTCCCCTGTCACACAGTGCAGGTAGAGCCCATGCCCATCCTCTGCTAGAACCTACGCTGGTGTCCTGTTTGTGTGTGTGTTCTTGTTGTCCCCACTTGCTTTCTGGTTGAGTTAAAATTATATATAAGGAGAAAAGGCAGAAAATCTGGTGTATCAAGTTGTCCTGTACGACTGGATTTCCATCAATAAAGTGATGAGCACCTGACATTGTCTTGTTTTCATAACCATGCACACCTTTTAGTAAAATCTTATAGAACATAGACCATCAAGCAGAGCTGCAAATAAGATTTTCCATTGAAACCATCCTGAAGATCTGTTCCAGTCTTTGATTTCTCCAAAGAAAGTGTTATTTGAAGTTTTCTCCTTGGTTTTAGGGGTGTACTTTTATAATCTGAGTGTCTTCATTATCTGATTTATCCCCCCCACCCCAGGCCACCTTTGACATCTCCGCTTTGAAGACAGAGCCACACTGTAAAACTCCTTACTTTAGTTTTTGTTTAAAATCCATTTTAAGTTCCTAGTAAATTGTTGCATAGTATAATGCACTATTTAGGTATAAGTTGTATTGCCAAAATTCATATTTTACCTTTCAAAATGCTTTGTGTTGTCCATTTTATGTATTGGTGTTCCAAACTTCATTTAAATTTGTCATTCAGATTACTATGTTCTCTCAGTACTAATATGATGGTTTTAGACTCTTCAGCCAGCCTTCCCTCACTTGCAATATATAAATTCATAGGATCAGTAATTAGTCTTATTAAAAAGTCACTGAGGACAGTTAATTTTCTTGTGGTCGGCTATATCGCTTATATTGCATTTCCTTTTGAGACTAATCCTTCATAAATTGTCAGTTTAAAATGGGTAATGACAGGTTGTTGCATTCTGTTACATGAACCATATGTTTAAAGAAATCTCATTGACAAAGGACAATATCAGCCAGCAGCTAGATTACCCTACAACTCAAAATTAGCAGCCCACTGAAGCTCAGCAGGTGTGAGCTTGGAAGGCCTAAGGTACTGGCTGGTAAGATAGCTGAAAACTAAGGTAACTGCTGGAAGAACTGTTAGTGGGGCCAATAGGTAGTGTTCACCTTGCGGTCTGTGTCCCCTAATGTCCCAGTATAGTGATGTGGACGCTATACTGTAAAAAGGCACTGTCCTTCAAACGATGTATAAAACAGGTCCTGTCCATTAAAAATCCCAGTGTAAGTTTTAAGTGTAGGGGTGTTACCCTGGAATCTTTGCCAACTTACCCCCCCCCTGGCCTTTACCAAGAAGGGCCTCATAATCCCATGTATGAACTGGCTTCATCACTCTGTTCTCCCCACAGAGCTGATGTGTGGTGAGTGTACTGTGTGCATTAGGGCTGCTGTTGCAGCATCCAGCTGGGGCTGTGCATTGGTGGTGGAAAGGAATCCTCATTCCCTGTAAAGTGCTTTGAATGGAGCATCCAGGAAAGCACTTTATAAGTGTAAGCAATTATATCAAACTGGGAGAAAGTTTGTACTAGCTACTATCATTGTATTTGTTTTGAAGTGAATAGTTGTCCCCCACCAAATGAGGACACTGTTCTTGAATCTACAAATTCCCAATTCCAGTCTACAGGATATAAACTTTCATATGAAATCGGCATATCGGACTGAAACATTTAATCTTTTTTTGCCTGTAATACAGCTAATCCTGCTCTTTGCACCTAACCCCAAGGTATAGTACATACTGTGGTAAAAGGAAAATTCATGACTTCTAGCACTTAAGTACTATTAAACGCTAAAATATATTCCCACAAAATCAAGACTCAACTTATAAATGAGTTTACAAACCCTGGGCTCTGCAGGAAACTTGTAGGTTTAAATCTCAGATACTGCTGCTGTTCACTTGAGATCTGAGTTGCATCACCAATTGCTCCAGTGAAACACCCAGCTGAGAATGCAGTGTTGGTTGCTTCTATATATTATAATACATAATACCAAAATGTGGCTTTTTAAATAAACAGGAGTGAACCTAAAATGTCACAAGCTTATTTGGTTGTTAGTAGCTAATCAAAATAAGGAACAACTTCAATTTGAGGTATTTCAGACTCCCCTCCTTATTAACCTGGGGCTTATCCTTAGATAATCAGGCATTAAAATTATACATGTTCCTTACACCTTCGTCTAGAAAAGAACTATTTCAATACAGCCAAAACAAAATCAACCAGAGGACATTGTAATAATAGTGTGGTTTAGGCACTTGTTTTGTCTCGTTAGTGTTATGAACTTTTAATTTTAATTTGCTTGGATGCTGTATTTAGGTACTTTAATAGAAGGATGCAAAAATATTAAACTTGGTCCTATATCTAGTTTGATTCACTGCAATAGGAAAATCTGCTTAGGGCTATTTGTACCTGCTCTTATGAAGCCAGAAGTCTTGCTTGAGAAGGTATTGAACATGTGACTTCATCGTGGTACACAGTGGCAGGTTAATTTCGGTAGTGCTGAAATTCACAGATCAGTAAAGTAGTGCTGATTTCACTCTCTGTGGCTGAGAGGCTTCTGGAGAGGTCCCATGCAAAGCTAAACTCTTTTGTTTCTGAATACAACTGTTTCATTTGAAAAAGCTGCAGTGTGATCAGTAAAAATTGAATCAGCTATTGTGTGCTGTTTCAGTCATTAAACATGGGATTCTCTCTGTGGGGATTACCTGTACATCAAAGGCCCTTTTAATACTTGTGGTTGCAGATTAGTTTTGGAATTTATAGCTAGTTACAATAAAAAAAGTTCACATTCAAAATTAAATACAATACAAAGAATGAGAACCAAATATAGTCATATTAGGCTCAAATACTAACATTTTACTAGCACATAAAATAATGCACAATTATACAATATTAATTTATATACTCAAATTTGTCTGACGGACACTTTTTATTTTGTATTTAACCTTATTTCCAAACTGGAGAGAAGATACACTGATCTTTCTTTCAAGCTCATGTGCATGTGAATCCCAAGACAAATTCTCTTTGCTGCTTTTGCAAGTCCCCCTTATTTTACTTCTGACCAGGATTTTAAATGTCTAAAGAATGCCTATAAATTAATCTACAGTACATAAAATAACCCATTATATTCCTGTGAATTATGGATGGAACGTAAGTTTACTAAAGTAAAACTTAATATACCTGTACTAAGGATTGGCATTTTGCAGCTTTAAGTATAGTATTTTTTATTCTCTGTGATAGATGATGTAAAATTCAGGAAATCCACAATCCTTGTGTTACTGCACTGTATATATTTTTGAGTTAGCATCCTTATATACTGGGTGTGTATTGCTCAGTTTAAAAACCCCACTCAGCTGAAAAAAATGCTGGATTCCAGACAGTAATTCTCTGGATATAAGGTATAAGAGTGAAGAGAGGCTATTATTTTCTGTGGTTGAGGAAAAGATCTGCATTTTGAAAAAACTAGTATTGCCATCAAGATCTCCTGTGATCTAGCTTTTGAAGTAATATTTTGTCTACACAAATTATGAACTGTAGTTCTAACAGATCATAGAACATGTTCAAAGATATCTCAGCAACAGAGTTGTGACCCTGCTTGGTAATGTGCTATCACTCACCAGTTTCCCATCGTCTGTAAGTCTTGGCCTCAGATAATTAGTGTAAGTGCCCACTATGCAACGGTTCTGAAATATTGTCAATATTCTCATTGTACTAACAGATTTTTGTAATTTCACCTTTTTAGTTTTTTCTTTACATTTACTGTTAAACTGAGCTTTCTAAAGAAGTATAGCTTATAGTGCATCTCTAAATTTAAACTAAGGTGTTCTGAATTTAAATGTAATATTCATTTTACTTTTCAAACAAACACTCCTAAATTCCAGGTTTTATTTAAAAGGAGAATAAGGACATACCTTTTTTTCCATTTTAAAATACAACTGTCTCCAGTATTTCTGAAATAGCACCCATCTGTAGCAGATGCCACCGAGTAGTTTCCATTTTTCAATATCTTACTCATTTAGAAGATAAACTTCTTCATATTACTAACCCAACCATGGGGTACAAATCTAGGCATTCCAGCTAGTATAAGGATAGACTTTTATCTCTGAAGGGTTTGCAACAATGTTTTAGCTTCAAAGAAACAAGAGCAACATGAAAAACAGCTGAGATCCATACAAACTATTAACATCTAGTTAATAGGAGGCAGAGCGGTAGCTCTGTGGCTCAGGATCTGCGCCTGTGGCTGGAAGGTTGCTGGTTCATATCCCATGGCCGGCAGAGGAATCCTACTCCGTTGGGCCCCTGAGCAAGGCCCTTAACCCCAACTGCTCCAGGGGCGCTGTATAAAATGGCTGCCCCTGCGCACTGACCCCCAGCTTCTCTCTGTCTGTGTGTGTCATAGAGAGCAAGATGGGGTACGCAAAAAGACAAATTCCTAAGACAAGAAATTGTATATGGTCAATAAAGTGATCTTATCTTAACATCTATTATGTACCAAGATCCAAAGAAGTAAAAAAAGATTTCTCAGGAAACAGATTGAATGTAAGTGATTTCACTTTAATGTTAAATGGAATGCACTGCTTAAATGGGCATCAGTTGTACACGACAGGGCTGGTTTATTGTGATCCCAGAAATGGAACTTGGAAGTGTGGTGCTCCAGGCTCAGACACCATCTTGGATGTACACAACTCCAACCTGGCGCCTGGCTTCGTCCATGATTTCGGTCAGGAGAGCAGAGTCAGCCAGTGTCATGTGAGGGCTCTCCTTAAGACCTGGAAAACAGCATCTTTCGTTAACATCCCACATTAAACGGCAACAAACTGTTTTTCTCTATGCTCTATCCATCCAGAATGGTAATGGTTCTTCAACTCGATATTTATTGTGATAGCTTTCAACCAAGAATCATCTGTAATTAGAATGAAAAACAATTAGGGGCTGCACAGCCTAGATTGTTTTTGTATTAGGTATTGATTTGATTTAAAACTCGTGTCTGAGCAATAATGAAATAGCCATGAGTTGTTTCACAACAATTGGTTTTATATTTTCCAGCCTTCTTGTGTTTTATAGAACATACTTCTATTTAAACAAGTCTGATGCTGTTTAAGATGGAAGTTCAGTTTTCAAACCTATGTTATAGGAAGCAAAGGAACAAGTAAAGGTTTATTCCATGCTGAAAAGAGAAGAAAAGAAACAACCTGAAGAAGGCTCCACAGCCAAAACGTGTTTCTTTTCTTCGTTTTTCAGCATGGAATAAAGATTTGCTTCTTGCTTTGCAGCCTACGCGTGCTGATGCAGCTCCCTACTTGAACTAATGTTGTAGAAATCCTAGAAAGTGTATTGAAATTGATTAAGAATTTAGCACAGAGGTCAGTGGTTACTGATAAGAGCAAGACAACTGGTTAGGTATCCCAGATTAGTGATAAGACACCTCTAGCCTTCTGAATTTATATTAATTCAGGGGTGGGAACAAGGTCTTGAGCGTCTCAGGTCCTTCCTTGACTAACTGAACCAGTAACTTGCTAAAATGACGGAATCAGAAATGTCTGTAAGCTGTAAACACATGGTAATTCAAAACCTGCGGCTCTGTGACTTACACTTCCTGCAGGACCAGGTCTGACCACAACTTGATCCAACCCTGGACAACTATGTGCAAACTAGTATGAAACACTAGTCCTAGTCCCGAATTCAAGCTTGACTTTTAAGCATCCCAGAAAGTGAACCATACCTTTCAGAAGACACTGACGGACCTCCTCAGCCTCGTAGCGCATCCCAGTGCTGTTGAGGAAGTTCAGTGGCATAGATGGCTCTGGCAGTGGGTACTGAGTCTTCTCACCGTTCACGACTAATGTTGTAGGGCACCACTGGTGTTCTGGGATCTAGGAAGACAAGCCTGACAGCTTTAAAACACTGATCAGTACCGAGCATGAAATCAGGGCAAAAAATATGGATAGCATTGAATTTGACCATCCCTTGCAAATGCAACTTCCACCAGAAATGCATTAAAATGTGATGCTTGACCAGTGGAAGTAAAATTTAAAACATATGTCCTGATGTACATGATTCAAGACAAGGGTTGTGCCTTCACTGCTTTCCAGCCTATGTGCTAAATGTCAGCATACCTTGATGGTCCCTTTTGTGCCAAAGATGGTGGCTTCATTGGATAGCTGGATAGAAATGGAGCATGTGCATACAGCCATTCTGTTCCTTGAAAACTTCAAGACTACAGCCATTGCTTCGTCAACACCTGAAACATTGATAATAGCGTGTCCGTACTTGATCACCTCCTTCACGGCCCCTACACTTCATGTTGCTGAAAATTATTCAACACTTTCTTGCATGATGCTGAAAATGAATATTGCGAAGATAAAATCTGTATTCAAGCATGATATGAGCAACAGACATTTCTTTCTAATTACACTTCTTCAGTCACACCACATGCCAAAGAGAGTGATACGGCGACAATGACATAGCAAACAATCTATCACTCAAACATCCTGTAAAAGGCATCTGGTAGTTTTTATGACAGAGCAAATGATCTTTGGCCCCAAGAGCACAGTACACAGCTTCCTACCAGTATTCAGACAGACTCCAGTGGCATTAATTGACTCAGGCTTCTCTCCGTTAAAAACCATGCACACAAACTGCAAGCAATAGACCCCAATATCCAGCAGAGCTCCTCCCCCCAGCTCCTTTTCTACGGCCCGAGGAATGTGTTGCAGGGGAGCTCCAAAGCTAACGTCCACCAGCTTGACCTCCCCTATAGCCTCCTGGGCCAGGAGATTGCTGATCTGGATGGACGCTGGGAAGAAACGCGTCCACACTGCCTGAGGGAGGAACAAAAGAAACCATACTTATGCATACTGTCCAAGTCCAATTACACGGTGGCATCAGTTAAATCCAATGGCTGCGTTGCATGAGCATTTTCCTGATCACCCAAAATGCTCGCTAAATCTCTGCTGCATTTTCCAAAACAACTGTGTGTCCAATAGAGACTAACCTCCATTAGAAACACATCGTTCTCCTTTGCTGCCGCTATAAGCTGCTGCACCTCTCTGGAGTTCATGGCGAGGGGTTTCTCGCACAACACATTCTTCTTGGATCTTAGGAATATGAGGCCCACCTTGAGGTGTTGAGGGTGAATCAGTCCAAGATAAATCACATCTGCCAAGAAAAACGAGCTGCAATTAAACACTGACGTTTGAGGTCTGGATGCAAAACTGCCTGCTTAATAACATAAAATGCTATAAACACCTTCCACTTCCCACTTGTTAACTATCAATCTCCATGGATGGTTTCATTTCAAATAACACCACACACTGTTCGCTGTTCAAATTAGAGACGTCTTTCCCCAGCTGAAAGAAAAAGTTAAATGAAACAGAAATAGCAAAATTAAAATCACAATTCAGGTGGACTGATTTTTATTTTAAACTGTGGGAAACACTAAATGACTATTGTGCACTTGCTACTTCATTGACTTGGCTGCCATTTTTATCCTAAGCAACCTGTTTTTGCACCCATTGATACAGTGTGGTCGACAGGTAAACCTACAAGAAGATCTATATTTCTGTACCATCTGTCAGATCGCTCATTTCATCACTCTGTAATTCCCTCTTACTTTATACCAGGCTTTAATTATTTTGCAGAGCAGAAGTGTGCTGTGTTCAGATCTGCTCTTCACAGTCACGAGGTTACCCACCTATTTCTGCATCCTTGGCCAGTTTCTCGTAGCTATCGTAGGCTCGAGGAATGCCATGCCTCTGAGCAAACTCTTGGGCACGCTGGAGGTCGCGTGCTGCTACTGCCACAACCTGAGAAAAACAAGGACCTTCTCAGACTGACACTACCAGAACAAGCTTTAAATGACATGTTGGTGTTACTAAAAGAAAAACAGGATTAGGGTCTTACTCTGCTTAGACAATCCTAGAGAGAAAGGATGGGGGATGTGTGACCACTGTTGGGAATCTATATGTGATGTATAACAAACACGTTAGAATTAAATTCAGTACACATGCAATATACATGTGTGTGTGTGTGTTCTTTCAGTCTGTAATTTAGTTCAATTCAAGTTTATTGTCATTATATTCATATAATTAATTATATTATTTGAAAAATAGTATTTGATAAAGGCAGTCCGTTGTTTATCACCATTATACTAACTATGGGTTAATACAAAATTAGGAGTTTTTACAGTATTTTTTAGTTTTAAAAATTTAATTTAGTTTTAGAAATGGTTTATATTTGTATTCGTGGAATAGTTTTGGTGCGCTTTTATTCTGATTATTACGGTCAAACTGTGACTTTTATGTAACCATCAGAGCAAGCTCAGCACATTGCAGCTAATTACAGAACTAGCCAAAAAAAAACAACTTCGCGCACTTTTTTATCGTTAAATAATTTATAATTTACAAAATTAGCGAACCAAGTGTAATATAAGGACTCTAACATTTGCTCTGTTTTGCAAGTGTCACTAAGGGTATTGGTTGTAGTCATGTATACACTTAGAACGTGTCATTTCAAAAACATGGAATATATTGTTTAAAACCTCGATACGTCTTTTACTAAGAAGCCTTCTCTTAAGGTAAACGCCTGGAACCTACAAAACTTGCAACGAAGAAACGTGCAAGAACGCTGCACTGAAAATATCAAAACTTTTGAAGCGACCTACCTCGTGGTCTGCCGGAAGAAGTGTTTTCAAGGCCACAGTGAAATCGTGGCTGATTTTACCTGCACCGCAGATCCCCCACCTAGTTGCCATGTTCTCACTGGACTGGTGTACGTATGAGTCGGAGAGTTGAGACACTGAACATGATCACTGCCCTCGGCGACAAATTACATCTCCAGCAGGTGGAGCCAAACTTCACTGCTCCTACAATTACTATTTCCAATGTGTTTCTATTTTACCTTTTTGTTTTTACCAGATTCACACAGAAGAAAACAGCACACCGATAGATAGTGCATAAATGTTAGCAGCAATTCCTAAGTTGTTCAGTCATCTGAAAACAAGATACAACCACAAAGAATATTTTTAATAGTATCACTGTAAACAATATTAAAATCGTTACAATTATTGCAAGGATTATTAGCGTTATCATGATTAAATGTATACACTAATACCGCTGTTTAAGATCTTTCTGCCAGTGATCAGACAGTGCCAGCCTTTCTGACACTGCAGGTGTTATGGCAGTTTATAAAGAACATTGACATTAGAAAAAAAATAAGCCTCGGCGCTGTGGTGTGCTGATGAGACTCGGAAAATTTTAAAATGCATACCGCGAGAAATGCAAAACAGTTTTAGGGATAAGGAAGAATCATACAGTAAGCGGACAGTAAGGCTATTACTGCTGTTTCGTACAGGGAGGTTTTGAATGCTTGTTGTTTGTACTAGCTTCATCATTATGCAAAAAGCAATATAAAATGTACGTGCGTACAATGCAAGAGAGGTTAAATTAATGTCGCAGAAGGTGGCGGACATCTGGAGTAGTGCGCTCAGTTCTGGGCAGCGCTTTGCACGAGAGACCAGAAGAGTTCAAGAAAGGCCCGACAGCAGCAACTTGACTTATTTCAGTGCTTACAGAGATAAAGTAGAAGGAACCAAATCTTTTAATTTCAGTTCAAGATGTCTAAGCGGGAATCTCATTTAGATCTTCAATATTTAAAGGGACCTATTGAGGTAAATCACAGTTTATACATTTATTATATATATATATATCAAATTGATATATTTAAAAGTCGGTTTTACGCCAATATTAGAAATACGTCCTCATGTACGAGGCTCCTGTAGGGCTCTTCTAATGCGGGGAATACATTAGCAAGGCACATGGTGGAGACCTCAGGAGCCTTCTTCGAGCTCTAGATTGTTTTCAATCCATAAATAACAAGCATTAATCGGCTAAATGGTCTTGGAATCGTCATAAACGGGTCTTATTTTCTCATGTTAGAAGTTTTACCTGTTGTATTGTTATTTCGATTTTTTTTTTTGGACGACATAAAAATAAATAGCGAAAATGAGTGAGATACAGTATTAAAGAAGAAAAGATTCCAGAAGAGGGCGACAAAGTCTCTGTGTGCACCTATATGTGTAACTACTATAAAAACCGCATTAAGCGTGTCACACGACTTGAAGAAGAACTATAAAATATAATTTATTTGATGTTAACGTGATTTGGTCACACACACTCACAACTGAATACAAGCCAGCGTGAGACTTCACAAAACTAATTCCACAGAGCGCTTGGCGTTCTGGTTTCCAAGGTAACGGAGGTGTGTTGACAACGAAGCAGAAGGGTCAGGTAGGCTGGGGGTCTCTAGCTGATCAAAACACGGATGGTAAGCAGTTAAAAAGTATTATTGTTATTATAAGTATGAACAAAGTCCTATCTTAAGTGAAATAACAGTACAAGAGCAATAACAATAATGCTACGATCGGTAATCTTTGCCTTACGGTAAAAATCTATACGTGTATTAGATAAAGAGCTCGGTGTTGTAAGACAATTTGTTTTTATCTTAACTCACAATTAGTATCTCTAACTTCCAGAATTCATTTTCTAAGCAAATAATTAATCGGTACTGTTTGTGGTCGTTTGCGAATCTTGAGTGAAAGTTAACTTTCAAGTGAACTTCTGGTTTCTTTCTTTTTTAGGTGGAAAACGTCGGTATAGGGATTTAATTCTTGCCACAGTCAAGTCAACGCAGGGTGCTTTCTACACTGCTTAGATTGGACCTCGCCTGCTGTTGGATGCGGTTTGATAGGTCTTGAGTGAACAGAATGAACTCGGGTTCGGGGGCAGAGAGTGAGGCAGGAGAGGAGTCTGGGAAGGAGGAGGAAGAGGAGGACGGAGACTCGCTGGTTCAGGGGTCGGGGGCGGAACGGTCAGGGGTTCCTGAGGAAGAGCGACCCCTACGACCTCTAGGGGCAGGGGCAGAAGCACATGAGGACCCCAGGACGGGAGAGAGGGGTGAGGAGAGCCCCAGAGACGAGCGAGGCCAAACACCTGTCAGGAGACTAGGCGGAGAGAACCGCAGTCCCACGTCGGACTCCCACAGGAAAATAAAGAAGAGAAAAAAATCACGGTAAATTGCACAGTTTCTCTGATGCAAGAGTTACCCTAGTCGAAAAGCACTTTGTGTCGTTGTTTTAAAATTTAATAAAGCTAGAAGATTTATCTTTGTGTCTTAAGAAGAATCTCTATAGCCCAAAATATTCCTGGACCATCACCAGCAAAACAATGTATTTTTTTTCTATTCAAAAAGTCGTTGTAATTTTATTTAAGGGTCACTTGCATGTATATTTTTATATTAAATATTAGTGGAATGGAATCTGATCCAGTTTTTATTTTTAGGTCCCTGGGAATAAACCTGACTAACTGCAAGTATGAGAGTGGTAAGGAAACCTGAGAGATATTTTTTCACAAAGTTTGTTTTTCCACCTACTTAACCTCTTCCGGTAGCAGGCATTTGAGCTGCATTGTCCTTGACATTCTTCTTGTATGGTGGGGGTTGTTTTCTTTAAGTATGAAGGAGCACGTAAAATGAGCTTGAACACCTGTAGTGTTTGAACTATTGTGTCAAAGGTACCCTCACATAGCTGTAACATCTGTTTTTGGTTTGGTTTTGGATTGCATTGAGACCTTTTTTGCTGATTTGGGGTGAGCTGGGGTTGCACTTCCAATTTAAAACTTAGTTCAGTTTGTTCTGTATGGTTCCCACTCTTTCTAATTTTCCCAAAGCTTAGCTCTATCTTCTAGAAGTGTTTTATTTTATTTTGTCAAAATGTTGTATTATATGATTGGACAAAAGTAAATCTAACTATGCCATATATATGTATTGATTTTGGATAGCAGACAGGAAGATTGGACATTGCCTGCAGTAGTGGAAATGTAATATTGAACTGCTGTCCCTCCTCGAGGTGTCATGTTTTACCCTTTTGTCCACCAAAGAAAGGAGTGTCTGGCTTGTGTGTCCCGTTAAACTGGCACAAAGAGATCCCACAGGAGGCCGTGTGAGAACCTTGATAATAATAATAGCTTACACTTATATAGAGCTTTTATGGACACTCCACTCAAAGCGCTTTACAGGTAATGGGGATCCCCTCCACCACCACCAGTGTGCAGCCCCACCTGGATGATGTGACAGCAGCCATAGTGCACCAGAACGCTCACCACACACCAGCTCTCAGTGAGGAGGAGAGCAGAGTAATGAAGCCAGTTCATAGATAGTTCATAGGAGGCCATGATTGGTAAAGGGCAATGGGAAATTTGACCAGGAAGCCGGGGTAACACCCCTACTCTTTTCGATGTCCTCAGAGAGTCAGGACCTCGGTTTTACATCTCATCCGAAGGACAGCGCCTTTTTACAGTATAGTGTCCCCACCACTGTACTGGGGCATTAGGAGCAGGCAGGGTGAGCGCCCCCTACTGGTCCCTCTGATACCTCTTCCAGAAGCAACCATAGTTTTTCCCAGCAGGTCTCCCATCCAAGTACTGACCAAGCTCACACCTGCTGAGCTTCAGTGGGTTGTCAGTTGTGTGCTGCAGGGTGATATTGCTGCTGATACAGTATGTTGATGTCTGTGTGTTGACAGTGAGAAGAGCCGCCCAGGCAGTAGGCCTGAGGGAAGCAAGTGAGGAGGAGGGCTGGATTGTCTGCTGGACAGACTTCTCTGTCTCCATGGAGAGAGTCATGGACATGAAGAGGTACCAGGTATGAGAGGCTAGAGATCTATGGACTGTTCTTAGTAACACTAAACCTAATGAGTCAGATGTGTAATTCTAACACTGTATCACTTTTTCCTAAAATACCTTTATCTTTGATTAAGATTTATAAAGCTGCTGTATATTGTTTATAGTAATGCATATATATATACAGTATATATTTATGCATTCAGTTTTAATTTTTTGAAGAGAAACACCACTTTTTTGGCAGTCCACTAAAGTAAGATTTATTAGTACCTATAATTTAATACCACTCTGCATGAAGAAAAATATTTACTTTAAATGTAGATTTATTCTGCTAAAAGTTCTCAGTGGAATTTTAGAGAAAGGGAAAAAATAACACTCTTTGAAGATAATTTGAAATCACTTTCTTTTTTTTTTTAAAAAATAGAAAATAAACCATTTTCCTGGGATGAGTGAGATCTGCCGCAAAGACCTCCTAGCCAGAAATATGAACAGGATGCTGAAGCTTTTCCCCAAGGATTACAACATCTTTCCAAAAACTTGGTGCCTGCCATCTGAGTAAGATATAATTATGATGATGATAATGATTTATAATAATAATGATAATAATGATTTTGCTCATTCCTTTGTCTAAAGGGATGTACATCCAAAATAGTAACAAAACTGCAAGAATTAGCATAATGCAAATAAAATGTTTTGATTAATTAAACCAGCAATATATTGTCACACAAAAAAAGATGTTGAATCTACAAAATAAGGAGGCTTTTCAATTAGGTAATGGAATCAGATCCTGACATCAGCCTGCTATGCAAGCAAATTATAAAGATTAATGATTCCACCCCCCCAAAATCAGGGATTACTGATTTTAGCTTGTCATGTCTGTTATTCCCCAATAGTTCCAACATGTTGGAGCTAATATTATTCATAATACATAATATTCTCCAAAAGCTTGATAACAAAATAATAACTATAAAGCTTATAAAATCATATTAGTTAACAATAAATAATACACATGCAATAATTCAATATTACACAATCTACAATAGTAACACTATGAACAAATGTTTACAGATCTGTAAATGTGAGTCCCCTACCTTCTGTTTACTGTACATAGGAAATTCCAGAATGATATCCCTATAATCTAGGTATAACAAAACCTCTTAACAGCCCAAAGACAGAGAACATCAGTTCTAATAAACAATTTGGATCCTAACCAGAACTAAATGTCCCTCTCTAAATGGATGCTCACAAAGGAATGGGAACCAATACATCCTAATTTAGGACAGATGTTGTTTTTTTTTGCATTGAGATTAGAATAAAAAAGCTGCTTCTCTAATAAAGCTCAGAGCCCAATACTCCTTCAGTGTTCAGATTACCTGGGCAAAATCTGGTTTTGTCTGAAAGGCATCCTCCCATGGCACAAATATCTGGTGATGATGAAGCTGGATAATGATAATGTTGCTTTTTCTCTGTTCTTGCATCCCATAAAGTCTGCATGCCTCTACCTGTATTTGTAATATGGTTAATCTCTACAGTTTAATGACCTCCTTAGGAGGTGTTGAATATGAATATTTTTTAACATGGCTTAATGATTTAACAGTGAAGTTGATTAATGCGGGTAAATTATTAGGAACACTGCTTTAATTATCCGTACTTTTGGCCATGTTTACATGACTTATAGCTCAAGGACAACAAAATAATAGCCATTGTTTCAAACCTTCAGAATGAGGCAATCAAGCTGAGAATTGTAGACAAAATAATTCCAGCTGAAACTTAGCTGCCCCCCGTTTCATAATGATATTATACACTTAGAAAAACAATAAAGACAGTGAATATAGTAAATGTAAGAACAAACTTCTAAAAACCTAAAAGTAAAGTTTGAAAGCAGTCCAAACAACAATACTGTTCGGAAGACATTTTGAATCTAAAGGTAAAATAATAGACAGCAAAGTAACAGTTTTTTCATTATGTTTAGATGTCATTATGTCCGGATGTTCTTTTTAAGTCATAAATTCAATGTTGGATCTTTTAGAGATGAGCTAACTTATCCACACTGTGAATGAAAGGGTTATATTATCTTCAGGCTAAAGACACTGTCTTCTAACTGCAGAAAATGATTTCTTGGTGAAGATGATTGTAGTGAAAGAGAGCAGAGTACAGTACTGAAGAGAGAGCAGTAGGAATGTGGGTGAAAAGATTACCGTATTATAATAGAGGATTATCATCTTCGTTGAGCTTCACAGCCCATATTCAAATCCCCTATCACCAATGGCTTTGACATGTGAAAAAATTCTTAAGACGGAAAGTTTAAAAAAATTTCTATGAAATGCTGACAAAAACATAAAAAAAGGTGCCGATAGCACTTCATTGTTTTGTTATATTCAGAGCATAATTAATCTTTTTCAAATCATTCCGAAAATGAGAGAAAGAGTTCAAAATAAATACCTATTTCCAATATCAATACCAGTATTAATGGGAAAGAAATCAGATCTGGTTTCAAAATTCTCCTCCTATTTTACAGTTACATTGATTTCCAGGCATACTGTCGGGCGAAGAGGAACAAGACGTTCATCTGCAAGCCGGACAGCGGCTGTCAGGGAAAAGGAATCTACATCACCCGCAACCTCCGGGACATCAACCCTGACGAGCACATCGTCTGTCAGAGCTACATCTCCAAGGTAACTGCTTATCTCCAGGGTAACCATCTGTCCGCAGCAGCCTGGCTGGCAACATATCTGCCTGTCCACATTGCTAGAGGAAGGATGGAAAATCTACTACTGGGGTGGTGTTGGGGGGGCAGCAGGATTGCAAACTGTTACTGGTGTTGTAGAAGCTTTTGAGCCACAAATAGCCACAAACAGCAATTTCACAAAAGGAAAAACACTGCCATGAAATATTTTCCTTATTAGAATTGTAACATATTATATCGCAGAGTGTTGAAGCAAACAACAGTATTGTGTAGGGATTTATTTAGACCACTTTGACCACATTTGGCTTTTTGTACCATAATGAGTACCTGAAAAGCATAGGTTGTTATAGGTGAATTAGGGGGTTAAAGTTCAAATAATAATCTTGTGCTGATCACTCACATTAGTGAGAGTAGTGTTCTTAAAATATTCAAGGGTTGACTAAAAGTTTTATATTTTAAGTTGTAATCTTGTTTTAAAAATAAATACCATTTCCTTAACATCCATTGATGGCCACAGTATATCTTCCTGAATTCTTAATCACTACTATTGTTCCACATTACTGTTTAAGTTGGGGGCTCCTGTATAAACAGATTGGAAAGTGGTTCCCTCTGGGTATAAAAAGGATATAAACTCCTAATCTCTCCTGCAGCCCTTCATCATTGACGGCTATAAATTTGACCTGCGTCTGTACGTGCTAGTGACCTCCTGTGACCCCCTGAGAGTGTTCCTGTACCAAGAGGGGCTAGTGAGATTTGCCACCTCCAGGTACAGCCATCCCCACAGCAGCAACCTGGTAATGTATCTTCTCCTCCACAGCCTTCTGCCTCCCTTGTGTATGTGTCTGTGCTGCTGTGGCTGTGTGTGAATGTGAATTTGTAGTTAACTAACACCTTTGATATGCAACACACTTTGAATCTGAGAGTGAACAAATCATTCTTGATATTTGAAATGTACATTCCGTGTAATTTACAATGGAGATTTGGGTAGACAAAACTGACTACAGAAGATATCATTAAAATAAAGATTTTCTTAAGTGGTGTAGTCAATATGATTCAATAGGATTTTTAAAATTATTTATTTAATATTTTGTTCATCACATCGGGTATATTAACATTATGTTTTTTTCAGTATTAAAATTTAGTCAGTGCAAAGTCTCTGCTATGTTGTCTCTTTCTTTGGTCTAGGATGACATTTGCATGCATTTGACAAACTATGCCATCAATAAACATAATGACAACTTCATCCATGATGAGGAGACAGGAAGCAAAAGGTCAGCATCTTGCAGGAGATGGCTCTATTCAAACATTTTTTTTACTAGACTTCATTTACATTTCATGTTCTTCTTGCCTACTATAATGTGAGCAGCCTTGAATCTGATTTGAATTTAGAAACGCCATCTTCCCCTGGTCTATACAGGAAGCTGTCAACTTTAAAGGAATGGCTAGAGCTTCATGGCTATGACATACAGGCACTGTGGAGCAACATGGAGGATGTGATAATCAAGACCCTGATATCTGCCCATCCCATCCTGAAGCACAATTACCGCACTGGCTTCCCCAACCAGCTGGGACCAAGTTCCTGCTTTGAGATCCTGGGTTTTGACATCCTGCTGGACAGCAAACTGAAACCCTGGCTCTTGGAGGTATGCTGGGGGTTATCCCAGTCCAGTAGTATCTTCTTACTGTTCGGATGCGGATGTTGAGTTTTTCACCTGGGACGGCCTGACTTAGTTTCACATACCTTTTTTTAGCAATGGGGTAGAAAACAACTTATTGCCCTGATTTACAACGTAATATAGATAGGAACAAGTAATAGGTTTATTCCATCCTGAAAAGAGAAGAAAGAACAACGTTTTGGCCATGGAGCCTTCTTCAGGTGTGGATGACTTCTTCTTTCTTCTCTTGCAGCATGGAATAAACCTATTACTTGTTCCTTTGCAGCCTATGCATGCTGACACAGCTACCCACCTGTTATATAGATAGTGTGTTTAAAAGGTAGTGAAAGGAGTGTAAGTACATTGTTGTGTTTTAGTGCTAGGTGTATATGTTGTACAGTACATACATGACTTAATCTGACAAAGCGAAACTTGCTTTCTGCTTGGCCGTCCCACGGCAGGTGAACCACTCCCCCAGTTTTACTACAGACTCTGAGCTGGATCGCCAGGTGAAGGAGGCCCTGCTCACTGACACACTGCGGCTGCTCAACTTGGGTGTCAATGATCGGCGCAGGGTCCTGGAGGAGGACAAGCGCAGGGCCGAAGAGCGCCTGCTGCAGAAACACCAGCCCCCTTGTAGATCTCGGTACAAAGCAGCTGTTTTGTGCCTTGCCCTGCACTAGTCAGCTTTATTCACCAGCTCTACTGTAGGGCGAAATGAACAAGTATTGGACTGTATTAAGGTTTTTCACTTCTGGGATTTTAATTCAAGACTATTCAAATGTGGAAAGATATTGATCCTTAAAGTAAAACTAGGTCTTTTGGGTTTATCTGGATAGTTTTTAATTGTTCTGGGAAAAAAAACCAAATCTAACTTTACAGGTACTATGTTTGTCACAATATCAATCTAGCGCCATCCGTTAATCATGTAATCACTGCTGGGTGATTTAATTTTTTTTATTGCTTTCAGTCTTTTATTTTGGGCTTAAAATAAATGTATAGGACAAAAAGGTAAACTAAAAGAAGAGGATTAATAAATGTAGATAAAAAAGTCAAGTTCAATGTATTGTTTCCATAACCTACTTATAGGATTTAAAAAGCAACTGAACATTCTAAACAGGGTCATAATATATATATATACTGTATAAACAGTAAGGCAACACCCCTAATAGTAGATATATAAAGACATTCAATTACAGTGATATATATTTCAACAACATTGTTTGTAGCCTGTAGAATTGTACACAGGTACTGAAGCTACAGCTATGCTCTAGCAAGTGTTCATCAAAGGCCTCAGGAGAGACTAATTGTTTCAGGTGGAAGTCTTGAGCCAATCTGGATTACTTATTCTTTTGATGCATGTTGCTGTTGTTTCTTTGCTGTCCGTAGGAGGGAGCTTTTTTTGAGTACTCAGGCTTCTTGGCTTGCTGAGCAGGAGAAGCATGAAGAGCAGCACAGCGGGGGCTTTCGTAGGATCTACCCCAGGACTGATTCTGAAAAATATGACAAGTTCCTCCAGCACAGTGTCTCCCTCTTCCAGGAAACTGTAGCCTCCAAAGCTAGGGAGGAGTGTGCCAGGTAGGGAACTTTAAAAAAATGGGTGCAGTCAAAGATGGAGAAAAGGTGATTAAATAAAGAAATGCAGATCGGGGCAAGTAAGGAAAATCACAAGGATTTTGTGTTCTTTCCAACCTAAATGCAGATTTGTAAATAGAAAAATATGCTTCTAAAGATTGAATACTTTACTTCGTTTAGCATTAAGATACCTGTTTTAACAGAGAGTCATCAAGCATTCTCAAGAGACAGTGCTGTTGAGGGTCAGTTGAAACTGAAGATATTCTTAAATATTAGAAATCCTTTCTATTACTACTGTTTTATTAATGCATTTATGCACTTTTACCATGACATGGCAATTAAAACAGAAATGCACTAATTTAAGCAATGGTACAGTGTTACATTTGACACATTATTATTCAATATGAATTCACAAGAAATAATGACGAATGATTAAGCTTTAGGATAGCTGAGGTGAAAGGAGCTGGTTATCATCAGACCTCCAGAGCTTCAAGAACTCCATTACTTGCCGTAGATTTCACTGTTAAACCTGCAAATCTTTGCAGACAAGGGTGTCCCTGTGTGCCCCTCAGGAAGATGCTGGAGGAGCTGCGGGTGAAACAGGAGCTGGGTGGAAGGATTCCGCTCCCAGGAAAGCGAGGCGGCAGGGGGCAGCAGGGAGAGTCTTCCGGGGAAAGAGCCATCAGTCGCAGAATCACACGGCACACAGCCCCTTCCATTGTGAGCACACAGCACAGTCATTAATCATTAGAAGATTAAAGACAAAAGGGGGCCATCATCCTTCCCAAGGGCTCTAATTCAATTAGTCTTTCTCATTGTTGCTCACTGTCTGTGGTTTTCTCTTTCTTGTCCCCTGACTCTGTGTCCGAATCCTGTCTCGCGCCCCTTCCTGGGACGGGGCAGGAGGCCAGCTGGGACTCTTTCAGCCCAGGACTGATTGTTGAGGAGGAAGAGGCAGAGAGGCTGCAAGGCCTAGAGCAGCGGGAGAGTCTGTTGAGGGGACTGGGGGTGGTGGAGCTGGTCTATTGCCTTCTGCAGGCGGGAAACATGTACAGCATCCCTCGAGAGATTGCGAAGCAGCACAACCTGGATAGCCCATGCAGAAGGAAAGTAAGTCCTATGCTGAAGTGATAGGTAACGATAACCATTGTTGTAACATTTTGGCTACACATATGTAAACCTTTCTGTAATATTTCTTTAACATCAAGGAAGACAGCTAGTGTAAGGCATATCAAGCTTAATCCAAACTAAGCTTTGTATACATCTTTATCTATTGTGGCTAAAACACAGACCGAATCTACTTACTCCAAAATAATCCAAACAAGATGAAAGATAAAAATATATATGGTTTTTCATAGCAGTTTACATACAAACATTTGGATGGTAAACTCATAAAAGTGCAGCAGTTTCCCTTTGCTTTTGTTTGCAGGCATCCTTGAAAATGCATGGCTTCTCTTCTCCACTCCACAGAGTGCCTGGTCTTGCCTCTCCTTCCAGGCAAGCTGCT
This sequence comes from Atractosteus spatula, assembly GCF_055471065.1. NCBI lineage: Eukaryota > Metazoa > Chordata > Actinopteri > Semionotiformes > Lepisosteidae > Atractosteus > Atractosteus spatula. The sequence continues at coordinate 63,724,741 of NC_142712.1, read as the reverse complement.
GCATACCCAGTCCAGCTGCAGCCCCTGCCCAGTGGCTCCCAGCTTCGAGACCTGTCCAGCAGGACCCTGCTGCGTGGCCTAGCCAAAATTGGCCAGAAGCAGCTTCACAGACCTTTGAAATGTCCAGGCGAACGAGACCCCACGCAGCTACCCTTGGGAGTGGCCAAGTTGGACCTTTCACTGCAGATGGATGGAACCAGCATGGGACAGAAATATCTGTGTAAGAGCTGTGATTCCTATCTCCTGAACAACTCAAACCTTTCACTCCAGTGTTAAATGCTAATTTCAGTGGTCAAGTTAGTTGAAATTCTGGAAGTATTCAGGAGAAGAAAAGGTAAAGTATTTTACTAATATGTCTTGCAAAGTATGCTTAGAGCATATTCTGCAAACAACTGCAAAAATACATCATTGTAATAATGATAGGACATACGATATAGTTTGGGTGGGTAGCTGCGTCAGCATGCGTGGGCTGCAAAGGAATGAGTAATAGATTTATTCCATGCTGAAAAGAGAAGAAAGGAAACACAACTCCACATATGATATGATGTGAGAGGTCATGGACATATGATATGACATATGATATGATAGGTCATATAGGAAATATAGGACATATGATATGATAGGTCATGGATGAATCTGACACCTAACCATAGCCACCAATTTAAAATAACTCATTTTATAACATTCTATATAGCCCTTTGTATATAAGTAGCATTTCCTGATTTTAAAATACTCCCTACTTCCTTAATGCATTTTGCACTTCCTATTTTATAATAAATATTCTTTCTATTCCATGTCAAGCGTGTGAACACTGTAGCTTTTATCTTTATTTACCAAATGAGACTCTTTCACCTAAAGGTAGCTGCCATGTTTCTTTTTTGCTTCCTTATGCTGTGGATTCGCTCTTAGCTGGCTTTGTTGGGAGATGGCGCTGTCGAAATGTGCTTGCGGGGTCCATGGAAAGCTCTCCCAGTGTTCCCTGTGGTGCTGTGTCCGGTTCCTTGGTTGGCTCAGCTTCATGTCCAGTAGGCCTGCACCTCAGTACCCTTCCAGACCCCCCTCCTTCAGCCCCTGGCACCGAGCCATCTATGTTGCCAGCTGGGCTGGAGGAACTAGAGTCCTCATTCACAAGGTTGGCACATCCTGTGTGATCTTTATTATTCTTGAAGACTTTTCTAAACTTGTTGTTCAGTTTCAGTTTTGTTCATGCCTCCCAATGAAAAAACAAAATATTCTCTTGAGTCAGATTTCTCAGACACTAAATATATATATATATGTCAAATATAGCCATGTGTTATTGAGAAAATTACAAGTTAGAAGTTAACAAGGTAAAAAACAGTCCTAATATTTTACTTAATATTTGTGTTGTAAGCATCTGGAAACCCAACAAAAATATTGTAACAATGAGAATGTATTCTGAGCATTCACCATGATGATAATTAAAAAAAACTTGAAATCCTGCTCTTTCTTATGTTAAACATTTTCCCTTTTTTCTGGTCAAATCCGCAGGAGGCTGAACTGACAGGGGGGACATTTTGCAATTGCATCCTGAACTTCTAGAATAAGAGGGCCTGTGCTTCAGGAGGAGCCTGGGACTGAGACAGCTACTGACTGGGGTTTGGGGACTGCGTCTGATATTGACTTCAGGCTAAGCCATACTGTACTTCTCTGCATCCCCTTAAAACTGTTAACACCACAGCCAGAAAATTCTTGCCATGTTACCACTTTCTGTTGTGTATGTTTACATACATGTCAGAGACATTTTTTAAATTAATGTTTTGTACTTAATAAATTCTTGCACCTTAAAGCAATTCAAATATTTTATTGTAATTTAATTGAATTGTAATTCACATACTGGATGGTTGAAAATATTTCATTTTTCACTGCTTTTCAAAACACTATGATATCAGGACAACTGCATGCCCTGGATCTTTCCTGCTACAGACCTTGAGAGATTTTTCTCCTTTCCACAGCAAGAATGATTTACTGTACATATTCTGTGCTGTTTAAATCTCAAGGAGTTTACTCGTGGGGTTGATTTAAGCACATATTAAGACAGTAATGATCTTACTAAAAAGATTTCATGTATTATTATGGATTAAATCTGTTAGGTCTTGCGATAACACAGCACTACCCCATATCATACTGAAGAACAATGGAGAGTACTTCTGTCTCTCCAGAGTGCTTGTTTGACAATTGACATTCATCTCCAGCACACACTTCATCAAATCACTGAAATTTTCTCCACTTGTAACATTTTTATTTTATTTTGACTATGTCAATAAATCTAGATCCACACATCCATCTTCTAACTGTTTTATCCTATACAGGGTAGCAGGGGAGCAACGGTCACAAGGCAGGATATACCCTGGATGGGATGCCAGTCCTTAGCAGGGCACACACGGACACACACACACCAGGGCCAATCTTCCCAGAAACCTATTAGCTTACCAGGACTGTGGGAGAAAATCCATGTGAGTACAGGACCTCCGTGCAGATAGCAATCCAGGAATTGAACACAGGGTCCCAGTGCTACAAGGCAGCAATGCTAATCACTGTGCCACAGTCCTGCCCCAATACATCTACATTAATTTTTTCAGTTTTTGTTTTTTATCTTGATTGCTTTGAAAGGAATAGAATGAAGAGGGTTCTACTTAAAAAATAATCACTTTTTTGTGTACATTGAAAGGAATAATTTGTAAATGTTATTTAAATTATTTGAAAAATAATAACTTTATTATTTTTTTAGCAAAATGCCCTAAAGCAATACATTTGACTCTACATTGTAAAGTAAAAACAACAGAGAAGAAAAAAGGCCCCACAGCCAAAATGTTTTTGTTTCTATTTTACTTTTTACTTGGCAGCGTGGAATTCACCTGTACTTCTTCCTTTGCCGTTTGCACCCTTACAGTATCTAGCTTGCAACTCTGAATTCCTTATTCATTTCGTAAGTAACACACATCTTTTTAGAATTTTATGGGAACTAACATGATTATGAATTTTATGTTCATACAAAATAAATTATCAGTCAACAACAATTGCAACTCCAGTATCCACCCAGCTGGGGGGGGCAGAGTTGGGCTCAACAAAGTAATGGGGGCACGCCACTGGGTACACTCCTGCAATCTCTGTGATCTGCTTCACACATGGAATGAAATGGATGGATCTTTTTAGAATATAGTGCAGTGGCTAACTTATCCACTAGGAGGAGACAGTGAAAGCTAATTATAACGTGATTTCTTTGTTAGGGAATGCTGGCTCAATAGAAATGTACACCATTTCTATTGGTGCCCCTATAGTGACAAGCCCCTATCTACAAATCCTGCTGAAAGCAACACCAATGGCACGACTTTAGCATCCTTTATGATTGAGAAAATGGTTATTTTTTAAACTGAAGAATAAACAGAATGACTATTGTAAAGATTGTCCATTTACAAAATTCAGCTTGAAGGAATACAAACATACTGTCTCTAAAAGGCAGATTTAAAGACCATCTAACACTGCAGATTACAGCACAATTTAGAACTGGCCTCAGGGGGCAGGAGGGGTGTTACATGACCTGAAACAAGATGGCCATTTAAGTTTTATCTCCGCTTCACCTTTATTTGACTAAAATTCCTCTGTTTCATTTTACTTTTCTACTAATGGCATCACTGACACTTCTCCCTAACATGTCAGAGATGCTAGAGGTGAGAGATGTTACTCTTTTTGCAAACACCCCAGCGCAAAAGAGCACCTCAAAGGAGAAAGAGAAGGTGAAAGAGAAAACTTCCCACCAAAAGGAAAACACGCCACCATTCACTACCCCATACTGGTCAAGATGAGGGCGCTCAGTTCCCTTTACACACTGTTGGTGGTCACCTTGACTCGATCGCCGCAGCTCACTGCATGAGTCCCTGACGAACTTGGCAAAACATGTTGATACTAATGAGACAGGAAATAGAATTTAATTACACCTTAAGTGGAAGATGCAGGCCTTACCCAAGAAAGCCAACAGAATACTTTAGACGGCAAGTCGAACAGATGCAAAATAAAACTCATGATTTGGAAAATAGGGGATGCAGAAATATGAAAACTCCTAGGGCTTCACACTGATTGCCAAATTTCTTACAACAGTGCTGCCAAAATGGCTGGCTCTAAATCCCTTGGATACAATTGTGCAACTTGTTAAATTGTGGATCTTTTAAAAAGAAGAATGACTGTTTTGCTGGTGTTTCCGGGGGGGGGTAAAGTTTGATAACTGTCCACTGCAAGTTCTGTTTTTATTTAAGAATGCCTGCAACCTTAAACCAGACCCAGCGTTTTACATTAACTAACTAGCCCTTTCAACGCCATATTATTTTAGACTACTACCATAGCCGAAGTGCACTTTTAATTGTCCTCATATCACCTTCCTACCCCATGGCCAGGGTGTGATACTAATGACGTTGTGCAAGCATCATGCTGACAAGGTGATATGCCTGTGTTATCGCCTGTCATATCGCTTCCACTCTACATATATTATTCTGAAAAAAATGAAAAGAAATGACTGCATGTGCTATAGAATATTGGCACTATAATATTTCCGCGGTTAGGTGAACAGGCAGCTACACAAGGCAAATTGTTTAATGCGATGAAAGAACATTCTTTTCTGATGACTATTACATATGGTGAAATGTACAGGACACTGACTCAGTTTAACTTTTTCAAACTAAGACCCGAAGAATTTTCTTTTAACCGCTGGCAGAGCGCCATTATGAAGCCGATGTGCAGCACGCACAAGCGACTACTAAAACTAGTAATTCCCTAGTATTCAAATCGTGAAATACGCATTGTTCTTTATTAGGAACAAGTTAAAGGTTTATTCCATGTTGAAAAGAGAAGAAAGGAAACACAACCCTTCGACTGTGGAGCCTTCTTCGGGTGTGCCTTCACGTTGTTTCCTTTCTTCTGTTTTCACCCCTGTAACTTGTTCCTTTGCAGCCGTATGTTGACGAAGCTGCTGTACCTACTTGAACTTGTTCAGGAGGGAGCTGCGTCAGCATGCGTAGGCTGCAAAGGAACAAGTAATAGGTTTAGTCCATGCTGAAAAAAAAGAGGAAAGAGAACACAACGTTTCGGCCGTGGAGCCTTCGTCTTCTATTTAATTAGTTGGCTAGCTTTAATGTGAAATTCTTATCTGTCGAGATGTCTGCGTGTTGAATCAGATGGCGCTTCAAATGTGCTTTTTTTTCTCAACTTATAATGTAGCCGCATTCTGTTCATCTTCAGTATTGTTTTACAATGTCTCTTCTTGGTCTGCTCGTCGTAAATGAAGTACCACCAGACTCCAGATCGTTTTCTTCTGGCTAAAAGCCGACTCCCAGAGCCCAGAAGTACACTAAAGTTTTAGAGATCTTACCTGTTTGTTTTATCAGCAGGTCCCTCAGTAGCAAGGTATCTTACAACTATAGAATAAAGTCACAATAAGACATTTGAGAATGATAGCTTATAATAGTGACAACGTAGATAAACACAGGCTTACCCACAATAAAGCCAGAACCAGTCAACAAAATTATTTCACTCTCTTGCATGCCTGCACTACCCAGCTAAAGTCCGTTAAGTGAAACTAGTTTGAACCAGGTTAAAATTAACAACAACAAAAACAATCACTTCCAGTCGATTCGCTGAAGTTCTACAGTGAAGTATTTTGGGTTCACCGCGGCTTTTTATAATCAAGGTGCTCTCATTTTCTTAATCTAGTTAGTGCAGTGTATAAATCTTATCATTGTTGTTCTTGGCATTTATCAATTAACACACAAGAGGGTTTCATGACTCCTTTGTTTAAATGTTATATAAGACCGATTAGAAATGATGGACCAACAAAAAAGGAAAAAATTACACACCCCGATACTTGACAGTTATCACACAATAGTAGCCCTATGAGTCAACTTGGAATCCACATGCAGCCGCTGCCCCTGGATTATACCCGTTGGAGTCTACGTGCTATTTGCCAGACAGAAGGTAAATAGTGAAGCTATCCTGTGACAAAATCGTTCCGTCTGAGTTTTAGTGTAACAGGTGGTTTTGTCTTTTAAATGTAATTTAATTATTACCATAATTATACAATTAAAAAGTAGAGACACCAAGCAGATTGTTAATTGTATTTCTTAGTATTTACAATAACCCTGTTACTTGTCAATTTACTGCAACTATCTTTAGCTTTTACTGGCTAACAGGACACAAATTATACAAATGGCATGTGTGATTCTAACCTGTAGGAATCTATGAATGGAAAGACTTTCCATGTTCATGAAGATTCTTCTATGTCCTCATTAAGACAGTACAGGGAGGGAAGAAAGCATGTAACTTGAAGTCAACAGGACTTCATAATATGAGGCTTACAACATAATTTTAAAACACAATTTATTTATTTTTTTATTCAGTTTTAGTTACCATACCACAAAACATATATTATAACTTTAAAAAGAATTCAAAGAACAGCACGGGAACGTAATTAACTCCTGCATTAACATTTAATTAACAATTAACATAACTGGAGAACAATGTTCTTTGTTAATTTAGGACCAATGGATTTATTGAGAGCACAACTATAATAACACAGTCCATGTTTTGAAAGCTCTGATATTAAATCCAATTTAAAATGAGATGTTTTTACATTTTATCCATCCTTCCATGTTCTAACTATTTTCTTCCAATTCAGGGTCACAAGTAATCCATAGCTTATTCCAGCATGCAAAAGGCACAAGGGGAGCCGCCAGTCCATCAGAGAATGGACACACACCAGGGCCAATTAACCTCCCAGTAGGCTTTTGGACTGTGGGGAAAACCCATGTGAACACAGGGAGAACAGACAAACTCCACACAGAAAGCACCCAAGATCAGGAATTGAACCCTGAGCTCCAGCACTGCACCACTGTGCCACCCTCATTATAGCTTCTGCTTTGTGAAAACATTAACATGAAACTGAAACATTATTGGAGAGAAACTACAGTTGGAATCAAACTCGCTGAACATTTTCAGTTTCCCACAGACAACAGAGAGTTCCTTACATGAGGTGTCCTCTACTGGAGCATGCTCGGTATATTTGGAAAGGCTAGCAGCTCTCTTACAAGAACAAGTAGTACAGAGATGTTGCTAAACCTGAACATCCAGCCCTTCCAGTGGCAAGTAGAAGCTAACCATGTACTTGCTTTGTGGGAGTGGTAGCCATATCACTCACTGCAGTGACGGGGTTGATTGCGTGACAACGAAACAATAGGAATAACACAATTAAAGCAAGTAACATTTTCAGTAAAACACACAACCTGCTGGTCCAGCAGATACCTGAATATTGCTATGTGGAAAAAAAAGTCTATTCAAAGATGTATATGTTTTAACACTTATTTACTTAATATCTACTTCAGTTTGTTTTCAGGGATGAAAACCTGCCAATAATACTAGAACTTCCCTTTTCTGTGTTTCTTGCAATATTGATCCTACACATTTTTTCACCATTCTATAGTGGTGCGTTGGAGACAAACATTTTAAATTGGAGGAAATAAATAAATACAAAAACTCACAGACCCACTACGATCGAGTTAGCATCTGATTTGCATCTGTCTCCTTCCATGACTGTTACAAATAATCTGCTAAACTGAAAACAGAGTGTATGTGTCTATCCTCTGGGACTATGTAAAAGGCATAAAGTGCTTCATATTGAGATTTCTTTAACTCTAAATATTCAAGATGAAATAGCTACAGAGTTAGAGATTAAAGATTACTGTTTTTTGCCTTTTTTTTCATTGTTGCTCTGTCCATGGTTACATCTCAGCAACAAAGTCAACTGACAGGTTTTTTGATTGAATGAATCAAAGAACCTGTTTTCCGAATTGGAAGCATTATGTTTTATTTTTAGCTAAGAGAAAATTTTACTTTCCATTGGACAATCGCAACAAAAGTAAAATTTGAACTCTTTGAACCATCTTTGAACTCTTCACAAAGGTTCCTTTTTCTGTGGTTTTCTGTCCATAATGCCTAGTTCCCATCATAGCTAGTTTGTCTATTTTATTTAATGTTTTAATGTTAATGTTAAGTCCTTGGGGGCTGCATTAAAAAATACACAATTGCAGCCTCGCAGTGCAGGGGCCCTGGGCTCAATTCCTGGGGCACTATCTGTAAGGAGTTTGTATGTTCTCCCTGTGTTCGTGTGGGTTTCCTCCCAGTGCTCCTGTTCCTCCTACAGTCCCACAGTGGTAGGTTAATTGGCTTCTGGGGAATTTGGCTCTGTGTGAGTGTGTGTCTGTGTGCCAGGGTGTGCCCCACCTTGTGCCCATTGCTTGCCGAGATGGGCTTTGGTGACCCCGAATTAGATGGAGTGGTTAGAAAATGGATGGATGGAGTTACAGTAAGTGAATTACGGTATAAAGTGTAGTAGTCCATGCACCTGTGATACATATAATATGAAAAATTATTAAGCAATAGATTTAGTGCCTTTTTAACAGTTTCACCCTAACATTCATCTCATATTATTTCCTTTTGATTCGAAATCATAATCACTCACTTACTTACTGGACGAATAATTATTTGTTCTGCAATACAAATTTGCATTGAGAAGAAAAACTGGAAAAAATGTTAGTATACACTATCTACTTGATTAGAATGTCTGTGGCATTTTTATTTTTTAGTAAACAAAGGCAATCTAGGGAAAATAGCTCTGAGCAGCAAGTGATAAAATAATTTAAATCACTTATTTTCTCTACACTGTAATATGGAAGTTAGCATAAGCTGTACATTTTTTTAAAGAATTGTTTTAGTTTTGTGCACGTAAGTATAAAATCTACTTTTCTTTGATGTCACAACTGACATGCAGGACAATGATCAGCACAGCTCAAACATCTGCAAAAGCTGAAGTCAAGTGCAATTTTTACAATTTTCTGTTTTCATTTTTTTGCAACTTTAAAATCAGCAAGATTTTCATTTGTCCTTCTTGCCTTCCCCAGAACTTTGTACATTGGAAGGTTTGTGCCTGTATCCCAACAATTTTTTTAGTACTCTAAATTAGCTCAAACATTCTTATTTTTTTGTCAACATGATTAAATACAAATAGAGGCTCCATCTGTATTTAAGACATATGCTGTGTCTTATAAGGTTTGTCTTACGCCTTTGCAATATTTCCTTTTTGCTTCTTTTTAAAATGATCTTTGAAATCACATTTTGCAGACGTGTATTGCATAGAAGGTTTAAAAAAAGGTGTACGCATTTAAAAAAGAGCAACAGATACAGAACAAAGCTTCAGACAAGCCTTAGATAACTGCCAACCCTCTTACACAATGGTACTAAACTGACAATGTACCTGTGCTGGGAAATAGAAGTGTGTGTTTAGCTTCAGTGAATTTTCATTTTGGTATTGATCTGCATCCAATTGGCATCTCAGGGGTCAGTGTGTAAGGGTTAAACTGTAGAAATTGCAGAATCGATTAAATAAATATGATTTTGTTTGTCAAATGTTGTAGGAAAGACATTAGTATGATGGGAAGATACAAAAGAAAGGTACAAATACAGTTTGTCAAAAAAAGCTTTCCTTAAAGTTCCCTTTCTACATTCCTATTGACCTGCACGCAGAGCTCAGTGACATGGGTTTCCTCAGACACGTGTTAAAGTTAAAGATTTTAGAGGGTCATTGATCCTGCTGCATGTGATTCCCTTATCGCTGGATCAGTGTGTTCTGCAACAGGTTATTGAAAGATCCGTGCGCATAACTGACGCATTTGTTTTAGTTTGAGCTGTCTCACTACCTTATCAGGGATCACAGGTGTACTGTACTGCCGAAGCAGTTTCCTGGTTTTAAATACCTGACCGTATGATTATGATAATGTTTGAGTATCCTCCTGGCAGAACTCGTTTTGATTCATGCAGATCACGAGAACCATGGTCATATGATCTACAGTCCTCATACATTTTTAGTTCATTGCATCACAAGCTTCTTTATGCACCTTGCAGCCCAAGAGAAACTAATCTTGGAGATAGCAGGGTAACCCTGAATTTATTGAGGATATAATATGAAACTACCTGACTACAGGGCTATCACCTTATAGTCTGATCTCATCAAATCTAGAAAGCAAACCAGGGCTGGACCTGGTCAGTACTGGCTGGACAAGTAGGCGACACTCTTCCATCTGGATCAGAATTTACAAATCAATGCCCTAGTATTGTGACAAGCGGATACTATTCTATAGGAGACTACCAAATAAATTGTAAATTTATTGTAAAATAAATTGCTTCTTACTATCGCATTTTGCGATTTTAACATAACATACTGCACCTTGTTTGAAACAGTGCAATTTATTATTGCTTTTCCACATTGTCAAGTTTCACAAAAATAATGTCAACACAATAAAGACATTGATAATTATTTTACTAACAGCATTTTCAAGATCACAGTTTCCCATTTTAAATGTATATGTAACACTGTTCTAAATTAAATGGGTTCTATATGATGTTTTCCCAGCCTTGAATTTTGTCTTTCTGGATGTTTTTTGTAGCTTCTACAGTGTTTTCTTACTCTCCTGGTTTTGTATCCTATGCAAACTTGATGAGTTTCACTAAAGAAAAGTTGATGTGAAAAATATTTTATGTGTCATGCAGGGAGCACAACTGGTTTACTTCTGCTGGTACAAACAGTAGAGGGAAGACAAACTGAAGACATAATACCAAAAATACATTGATTTGTATCATACACCAGTGGAATTTAATAATTTTCTTGATATTCTGTGACTTAAAATGTGCGACACATAGATGTCACAATTCGTTACAGCTGCTGTTCATATACTAGTTGAACAGGATGCATTTAAGTCGGCTGGATTATCTTGTGTTCTCATAGTTTCATATTATTCATATTATAGTTTTATATTATTCACATTATATTTTCAGTATTAATAATGATAAGAGACAAGCAGACTATACTATCATGACACTCTCCTTTTCGGTCTTTAATACTCAGCATAAAAGGTATATATATATGGGTATCTGTGTCATAGTGCAATTTGATACTCCCCTTTTCAGTCTTTAATACTCAGCCAAAAAGGTTTATATATGGGTATGTGCGTCATTTACATGATTTGCTTCTATAGAATAAATATGATAGAAAAAAGGAAATATATGAAAGGAAAGGTGCTTTGTCATTGACAAATTACTTCAAATAAATCATAGAGTGAATTGAAGACAGAAGTAAAAGCTGTCTCTGTTGAAAAAACACATGTTGATTTTAAAACCTTTGCATACACACATTGAATCCCAGATTCAGCAGAATGAAAGTTTCCTTTTCACAGGGCAAGAAGGGAAAAGTCTTCGCTCAGTTTAAAAACTTAACAACATGGATGGTTTACATATCGTGGAGAGGATTAGCATTATAAGTCCTTAACTTAAAAAGATCCACACTGGCTTTGTCAGTGCTCCGAGTCTGCAGGCTCCCAGTTGAGAGTAGCTTCCATAGGTTAACTCCAGGCTGGCTGCAGAAGTCCCTGCTCCTGCTCTAATGCTGCTCCAGGTCTGTCTGCTTTTCTGACTCCAGCTCCACAGACACAGAAAACAACACAAACTAGGGTGGTACTGGCATTAGAGCATCCAAGATAATTATGTGTTTATGAGTCAGATAACACTCAAAAAACCTGTTCAAAGCTTCATAGATTTTATGTTTCGTTAGAATTTTTGTATGACATTTTAGGTGCTTATCAACATACTATACGTGAACATATGAACCGTATCAACAAAATAAAAAGTATGAGGGACTGAAATTAATCATTCTCTTGTTACTTGTTAAATGTAATAGTAAAAGCTAAATATAGAACAAGGCATACAAATTGAGTAAAACTAATAACACAATAAACACATTTCTGATTTAATTTTAAACATTGTAACATTGTTACAAACAGTGTAACATGGTTTTGTACACTGTATCAATTATAGTATTTTGAAGCTTTTACTCTCTTTGACATGGACTTTTTTTTCTAGTTTCCCATTTCTCAGTCCTTAATTAGGGATAGGTTACAGCTGATCAGAAAGACTTCTTCACCATTTACAGGATCTGAATTCTATGAAGCCATGAATACTTTGAAGTCCCTTTACTTTCACCAGATCTTGCAGAAGTAAAAACAAAAACAGAAGTGCCAACAAAGACAATGTATAATTGCACATTTTCCAATATGTCAAAGTAGAGAAGAAATCCCTCTTCTTTGCTGCATAACACACTTTCAGCTTATTATGCAAAACTGATCCTTCCATGTCATCATCTGGAGGGCTGGAGGACTGCTGTTGGACAGCTCATAGTTGTGTGAATGCATGCGCATTTGGATGGAACTGGATCCTCTTCATGTTACACATAGATCAAATAGGTCTTCGATCACAGCTTCTTTGTGGTCATTGTCAAAGAATCTGTTTTTCAACCCTGGATCAGCAGAGCTTGATTTTGACAATTAAGGGCATTCTATTTACTTCATAACTCTGTTAACCTGTTAACCTGTTAACCTTGTTAAAACCTTGTTTGGCTCAAAGATCTTTCATCTTCAGTCAACCTTCAGATTTTGTTCAGCGTTTTCCATTAGCTCTGCAAATTCTGATGAGATGTGGCTGGATAGTTGGCCCCAGATAATGTTTTAGAGACTCCCTAGAATGATTTGAGCATCTCACAAGCTTCTTCTAGGAGAAATGCACCTTTAGTGATAATGTTTGGTTCCAGTTTCTTCAGTTTCACTGATACAATCTCTGGTTGTTCTGCTTTTTCAATCATATGGTTAGCTTGAGTACCATCTTGTAACACAGTCCCTAGAATTTATTGTAGTTTAGATTCAGTGTCAGTCAGATGCACCTTGCTTGTCAGCTTAGCATGGCCAAGTTGGATCTTAAATAGGAAGATCAATATCTTCCAGTCACCAAAGGTATTTTTTCTACAGAAGGTTTGGTTTCCTGTCACAGGATAGCAATCAAATAATTTTGTTGTAGGCAGAGGTTTAAGTTGTGTTTCAGCTTCAGCAGATAGTTGGCACCCACTTTATAACTTTGGTTCCACTGTCAGTAACAGCACATATTGCTTGCTGTAAGTTAAAGGAGACCAGAACATTGTGACAGAGGAAGCTAGTATGGACCTCATCAGTTCTCATCACTGTGGAGTTCATCAGCAGCCAATGCATTTTACATTCAATTTCCACTTCGTTTCAATACAATAATATCCTGAGCAAAACGGGTGCAGGATCTGTCTGAAAAGATGCAATACCAAAGATAAAAGATTTGTTTGTTTTTTTTAAAACATTTTTTTAATAAGTAACTACGTTATTATAATGATGTTGATTAGTAATAGTAGTAATATTCAGATGATGCATTTAATAATGATGATGATGATGGTGATGACTTAAAATGCTTTACAGATAATGAGGACTCACCACCACCAACAACAATGTTGTTGTTGCCCCCACCTGGATGATGCAACAGCAGCCATAGTGTACCAGTACGCTCATAACACATCAACCATCAGTGGAGAGGAGAACAGAGGGATGAGGCCAATTCATAGATGGGGATTATTAGGAAGCCATGATTGAAAATGGCCAAATGAAATTTGACCAGAACACCAGGCTTAACGGGTTTAACACCCCTACTCTTTTCAAGAAAAGCCCTGGAATTTTTTTAGACCATCTGAAGGATGGTGCCTTTTTTACACTATAGTGGCCCCATCATTTTTCTGGGGTATTATAACTCATGCAGACTGCAGGGTGAGTACTGCTGTTAAACTCAAAACTGAACTGTTAATCTGAACTCAAATCCAAGAACTGTGAGTTCTTGAACTCAAAAAATGAAGGTAACATATGATATAAACCAACACAAATGTGTTATTTACTAACAGCTTGAAATGATTTTTAACACCCGAACACATAAGGATAAACATTATGTTAATCTTAGCAAACTGGACAGCATGTACTGGAGTGTCTAGTGTAAAGTAGAAGAGTGGAACAGCTCTTGGCTCAAGAGCTCTCCAACGTGAATCATCTCATTCACTCCCAGCTCCAGCACTGCTCCAGTTCATACACTAGGTTTCGAAGGAGATTTCATGGTTCTGCTTTGAAATATGTTAGCGTTCTTTTGCTCCCAAGCAACAAACCTATTTACAAAGAAGAAGAAAAATTAAACATGGAACAGTCACTAAATGAATCTTATCCATTTAAAAAACGGCTATCCAGCAAAACATTACTGAATCTTCAGTTAGACTTTGTGGCATTAAAATTGCAGTACTAGAAAAGAAAACTAAACGACATTCGTTTTTAAGCCTGCAGATTCCACCAGCATTCCAGTGAGTTTTTTAAACGCTTTTTTGTGGTTTATAATTAAAGATCATGTGGCCACTGGAATGAATGTGCTTCATGAAATCTACAACATCTTGGTGCCTATGACCATGTGATCATAAATTATGAAGCACATGCTTGAAAAACTCATTGGAATGTAGATTAAGATCTAAAACTCCTAGTCCCTTTGTTCATCAGATTCAGGGAAAAGGAGGTGACTAATTCTGGTTACAAAAGCAGATTAACTTTAGTGATGACAATTTAAGTGACAAGTTGAAGTACTGAAGTCAAGAAAGAAAAATGCCCATGCTGCAAAATAAAATTAGATTCCCTGGACTCAAAACAAGAAAAAATAAAATCAGACAATTCATTTTCCTGTTTCAAACTACCATGCTTATAGTACTTGGTTGATTTGATTTGAATGAAGGTGGTGGTATACTCCTGCCCAGATCTCAGGTATTTTAGGTAATACCATATTTACATAAATATGGCAGACTATAGAATTTTTTCCTCTAGCTCAGCTTTGAAGTTTGGCATTGCCACAAGAATTATGCAAATCAGCAAGCCTTTTTCAATTTATATTAATGCTTAACTACTTTATCTGCATGGTGGCAGCTGTACTAAAGTCCAAAGAGAAATGTCACTTGTAGCCTTATTCTTCGATCCTGCAGACTACAGTGCACCTCTAAAATATATAAAAATGAATCTGATCATGTGATAAAATTCCAGCTTGACAAATTTTCCTAGCTTCCTAGTTTCAGTCATAGTAAATGCAATGCTATTATTGTAGTCCTGGTTCCCTCAGATGAAATGTAGATGTTATCTCTTGTGAAGTTTTAATCTCATTGCCTCTTCACTGTGAGCATATGAACATTATGAACAAAATTATCCACGGGAACCTTGCTATATCACAAGGTGCTTTTCTCCTTCTCCTACAAAGCAAAGCTGTTGCTGTAGCTTATCACTTTTTTCCCCAAACTTGCTCCCTAACAAAGCAGACTGTGAAGTGACACAAAGACTAAGGATTTTTTTGCAAAACAGCAAAGGCTATGATAATAACTAGTGCTCCCTTTCAGGTAACATTCAGTCAATACCTCTCGGGGAAGAGGAGGGCCCAAGCAGTCACAAAACAGATGGGTGAGAAGCCAGAATGATCGAGGATCACGAAGGGACATAAATGCATACCCAAAGGCTCTATATCCTACAGAAAGCAGCATTGCTTAAGATTCAGCCTGTACAGATGGACGTGAAACTCCCTGTCACAGAGGGCCCAAGAGGTAAACAGAGGGAAAGACTGGAGCAGGCATAGGCCATAGTAATAGTCTGAACAATCCTCTTGGCCAGCCAGCACATGAAGAACACCACGCTTCGCTTCAGACACAAAGGTGCAGTTTGATTCATATAAACATAAAGTGTCCTTACAGGTTACAGTTGAAGGATAAACTGTAGGCATTTGCAACAATAATGATGAGGGAGAAACGCCCTCTGCATCACTGGTTAATTGAGGTTAGGCATAAAGGTCAGGTCAGACCAGAGAATGGCCAAGGAGCCTTGAGGGAAAATCAAGAATACAGACTGGAGAACCCTGACTGTTAGAACCTGGAGCTCTGCCACTTGTTAAGCGCATGTAATGTCAGGGACAGAGGCCATCTCTACAGATAGAGACTGAAGAGGTCTGAAGTGAGGCAGAAAAGGCACTTCCAGAGAATTGCAGGGTGATCCAACGGCAACAGCACGTCTTCTGGCAGTGGCAGGAACCGACAGGCCATGGAGCCAAACAAATCGAACTAGACGGTCGCCTAGGCTGCAACGTTAAATGGGGCGCCAAATTGGAGGGGAAAATAATTTACAAGAATCTATTTTAAAAAATATAAAAGATTTTAAAAACCAAATAGAATAACGAAATTAGTTCAAGTCGCGTATGTGTAAGGAGGGAATATGAATTATAATTAATTTCTATGTATTTCTGCGAATTTATCAATACATCAAATATGCTTACAAGACTGTAAAATACAAATTTCTGTCTCACCACCATTAGTCACTGCGCTCTGCAAGGGTATACTGCAGTTGCTCTTGTGTAATTGTTACTGCTGCAGATCGGCGATGTCATGAGTTAGCGGCTTTCAGATTTATAAATCTGGATTTTGAGTATATTTAAGCACCTTTAGTACCTAACTATATCGAGCTGTATAATTATGAACTTTCTTTTCCTATAACTGGCCTAGTTGTAAGAAATAAGGGCTAAAAGATGTTTTTGTCATTTAATTGTCAGGAAATATTTGAAAATTTTACAATTTAGGAGGTAATGAAATTTAAAAAAATCTGTTTACCTAGCTGTGGACAGGGTGTGAGAGATAGAGGTTTAAAACAAATCTTCTCCTCTAGTTAATCAAAATTGAAGGACAAACATTTAACACAAAGAAAGACATAAAAACATGAGGAGAGAGTACTGTTATTCATATTATATTGACTGTACAGTATACATCTGAAATCTCCACTGAATCTTCTGTGTATTTTGTACATACACTGTTTTTTTATTGTTGCTAAATATGGCCAAAGGGAAATTTCCACTGTATGTGGACAATAATGTTGATTTTAATGCTGATAACTAAACAACACAAAACATTACAAAATATACAACATAAAAGTTACATTATTTACAAAACAAAGCGTCACAGAGGCTTAAATTCTCCAGATACAGAAACCCAGAATGCTAACCCTGTAACTCTGAATTCCTACTGTATACTGTATATATCAAAGTTTAAAAGAGTAATACAACTCAGAATGAATGACTTCTTAAAAATATTGTTTGTAACCTTTGCTACTCTGAAACATCGTCTGGATAGTAATTTTTCAAATTAACAGTGTAGTGGGTATAAGGCATCATTTACTATTAACACTGCTTATCTGTAAACACTCCTAGTATAAATGTGGTTCAGCCTGTTCTGTTTCTGACCAATTTCGCTGCCCATATTTATAATCCTTGAGAGCTTGGCTCTCCCCTGACAGCAATATTCCCATACAAAGTGGAAATGTTAAAAAAAGCACACTCTGTACTAGACTTGCGTAGACCAGCTCCAGGATTTGCTTGCTTAGAGCAGAGTTTCTGAACCTTCTAAAGAGAAATAATCTCTGCATGTTTTTTTTTAATATATACTCTGATGTCAGAGTCAGACAGTTTAGTTTGTTATCAATGTAAGTACCCAGATATTTAAAATGAGGGACAATCTCCACAAGCTGATAATGTATAATTGTAGGCTGAAGTGTGGCTAGCTCAGGTCTGCCTGTGTGTAGCACTCATTCTTTAGTTTTCTTGGTGTTTGTTGCACAGTGCTTGATTGGCAGCAATTAATAAGAGTTAATACTTTGTCAAAGTAGAGTGTTTGTTCTGAACTTTCACTTTCCTCACAGGTGAACCAAGGCCATGTCATCAGCATATTTAAGCAAGCAAAAAATACCATGCATAAGATGCACTTCATTTGTATGGATGGAAACAAAACGGGTGATGAAACACATCCTTGTGGAGTGCCATTCATTAAAACTATTTCTTCAGAGAGTATACTATTCATAAGGATGCTTTTGATCGATTACAATGGAAATCTTTCATGCAGTGTATCAATCCACAGATCACCTCCAAATCAAGAAGACATTATAATGAAATATGAATCTTCAGCATGTGTAAAGACGAGCTACGATCTATGAATAAAACTACAGCTAAGGCTTTTGGTTTCTGCAGGTGTTTAGTTCAGATGTGGTACAGGGCAAGAGAAGCATTTTCAGTGCCTCTTTCTGCCTTAAACAAACTACAGAATATCTAGTTATTTGACTACAGAGGGTGTAAAATGATTAACAAGAACTCTCATTAAAATACTGTGCTCCGTGTTGTTTAGGTACTGGAATGATGGTTGATAGTTTCTGTAACTTGGGGGCTATAGTGTACAAACAGCTGGAATAGCTTGACTGGAGTCGGCATTGACTCATGGAAATTCAGAAGACGTTGATGTTGCAGATTAAATTGTAGTGAAGTTCTGGATTCTTCAGGACAAACCTAAGGACTTCATTCCACTACTGAAGCAATACTCAAGTTCATGTGTGAAAATAATTTATCAATTTTTCAAACATTTTCATAGCTCTTCTCATTCTTTTAACTGTGCTAGGTTCCATAGCTAGTGGGGAGTGTACCTTTTCAAAGCTGAAATTGATAAACACATATCCCCCATTCAGCAATAGTGCAAGAGAGCCATTTGCTTGGCTTGCCACAGTGTCAACAGAACATGAAATCACTAAGAAACTATAATGGATCTGAAGGAAGTAGTGACAAAGTCTGCAAGACATAAGGCAAGAAAAAAGTGTTAATATACAGAAAACAAGGCCTCCTTGGAAATGAAAAAAAAGTGTTTTGAATTAAATTTCTCAAATACAAATAAATGTTCTTGAAAGGGTTGTCTTATTTCTTTCTAGATTTGGATTTGGTAATAATGGCAGTTAAAGCAAGCTATATTGTGTTAATTTTTATTTTTGCAATAAAAAATATATTTAGCATTCTTGATAATATTTTTTTTAATTTGAAATTGGACTAAATTGAACTCTCCGGAAAATGTTGTGTCTATTTCTATTGATCTCAGAAACATTGTTTGGGTGGATGAGCAAACTGAATTATTAAACCTTGGTTTTAAAAATGAAATGTATTACCAACCAGTTTACCTTAAGGAGGGGGTACCCATTGCCTTGGTCACCTAGGGTGCCAGCGGCTAGCAGTGATTCTAGGGCTGCCCGGGAGTGCAGAGCATATTGTCCCTATCATCACAGGACACACACAGTCTTCCCTTTTCCAGGAGTTTTCTCTGAAAATGAAGGACAAATATACAGGATTCCAAAGAGGACTTCCATCTGCAGATACAAATTCCACCTGAAAGTTTCACTGTGAAAGAAAAGGAAAGTTAAAAAAGAATCAAGCAGCCTAGGATAAGTGAGTTTCCCCCACACAAGATTAATTACTGTACATTCCTTGATAACAGAAATACTGTGTTAACGTATTTACAACGGTAATCTGAAATTTCTTTCTATATTAAAACTTAAAGCTACTAGTGAAGGCATCCTGTGTGTTCACATCTGTTTGTATGCTTGCTTCAGCCTGAATCTTTGATTTTTAGTCAATTTAAAAATCTCACGTATGCTGTAAGACTAATGTTATCCCTTTTCTGCACAGCATCCCCATGATGTTACATAATTAGTCCCATCATGAACTGAAGTGGGTGGCACAGTGATGGGGTGTTAGCACTGGGGCTCTGGGTTCGATTCCTGGGGTGCTACAGTATCTGCATGGAGTTGGTATGTTCTTCCCGTGTTCGTGTGGGTTTCTTCCGAGTGCTCCAGTTTCCTCTCACACTCCAAAGACATACTGGTAGCTGGTAGGTTAATTGGCTTCTGGGAACATTGGCACAGGTGTGAGTGAGTATGTGCTTGGTGTGAGCGTGCCCTGCCTTGTGCCTATTGCTTGCTGGGATAGACTCCGGCTCCCCCATGATCCTGTATTGGATGAAGCAGTTTGAAAAAAGATGGAAGAATGAAATGAAGTGAACCCTGTGTAATTTCTTTATATTTCACCTAACATAAGTACACATTAAAAATAAATCTTTTTAAAATTTGTAAGTGAAAGTTTTAGAGTTCTACTATAGGCATGAACATTGGAAAATTCCATAGGTCTGCAAGTATTCTTTGTGTCACATGGCACGTCAGCTGTCATTGTCATATGATTTTACTTGTTCTACCAGACAGGTTGGGCCCCAGATGCGGGTTTCATTGTCTTACCTAGAAGGCTTATGTACAATTACTCCTGCCCCTCAGGTGCCAAAAAGCATCTGTCTGTCTGCTAATGTGAAGTTTTTCAAGGAATAAACTGATAAACTTAATTGCATTATCTAATTTACATTAATAAAGATACATTATTTTTACATGTATGCTATATGTCCTATTCCTAGCGTCTGCGTGGAGTTTGTATGTTCTCCCAATGTTCATGTGGGTTTCCACCCATAGTCCAAAGACATACTGTTGGGTTAATTGTCTTCTGGGAGAATTGGCCCTGGTGTGAGTGTGTGTGTGTTTGTGTCTGCGTGTGCCCAGTGATGGACTGGCGTCCTGTCCAGGGTGTATCCTGCCATGCATCTGTTGCATGTCAGGATAGGCTGCAGCTCCTCCACGACCCTCAAATGGATAAAGCGGTTAGAAAATGGATGGAATGGATGGAAATAACATGAGGGGAAAAAAGAGATCATTCAAAGGAATCTGTTTATCTGTCTTTGAAGACATAGTATTCACATACAGTAGTATATAGTATATAATAGTATATATAGTATATAATCGTATTATTATAATTAGCATTATAAATAGTAATGATAATAATACAATTAGTGGTAGTAGTCAGAGTAAACATAATGCTAGTAGTAGTAGCAATTGTTCTAAAATGATGAGAACAAATATAACCAAGAAGAAGACGCACTGGTTCATGTGAGGCCAGGTGTTGATTTCCCTGTTTTCACTTCACGATAAAAGTATTTGAAAAATTAGGTCAAAATTACAGCCAAATTACTTTGAAATTGTGTGAGCACGAACTCAGGAAGAAATATATTTTGCCTGCTGTGGCCTGTTGTGATGACATAATTCCCAAGGTTTCAGCAGTGCACACCTCTGTGTTTATTTAAAACTGACTTTGCCAAATCAGGGAGCATGAAGCATGAAGAGAATGTGACATATTGTCCTCCTGCTGAAGCTCAGTGAGTCTTATCTCACAGCGTTATGCATAAAATGTAGTTAATCCCTCTGTCTTTAGATCTAGAAGCAGGACAGATTCTTTTAAACTGAAAACATTATGTAAAGAACATTTTAAAAGAGTTGATTAGTCTGTGTTAATTATTCCTTTACCTAAAAAAATCACAAAAGGGTAATTTCTTTAAATGTCATTTGTTTGGAGAGCATTGCATTTTAATGAAAAAAAAATGCTGTTAGAAACAATATATATATTTATTTGCTGAATTCTGTTTCAACAAAGAATGACCATGTAAATGCAGCATATTAATCACTACATTAAACGCAGCTAAGTGACTGTTTCCTGTATGGAGCTAATGGATTATGTGAAATGGTAGTGTAATATGGGCAGAGTGAGATGTGTGAATATGTATTGCTGCATGTCTAAGACTAGTGTTTGTTTTCATCATGTATTTATTTTACGTTATTTTGTAAATTTGTATAGTAATGCCAAAGACAAATTTCCACCCTTTGGGTAGTCAATCAAGTTATACCTTATTTCATAAAACTGGTCATTCACTGGGCACCTCAGAGCTTACACACCTGACAGAACCATGTTCATGGATAGATGCAGGAAGAGGAAGGTGATTCTGAAAGTATCAGGTCATTGAAAAGTTGAAGCAAAAAGAAAAACAAATCTGTTTTTCTATACTGCACTTTAAGACGTCTGATAAATTCAAAGTTTTCTTATGTTTATTAATATTAACTGGTGATGTTAGAGTGTGGAGCTGCATCAGAATGCAAGCTCTGAAGGGACAGGTAGAACTATTGCCACAGTGTTGCTTTTGGCCGAGAACATTGATTTTATTGTGAACATAGTGTGACCTATAAAGAACAATACATAAATTGTTGAAATTCATTAGACACTGCTGTCAAAACATTTCAGACATTTTGAATTGTTCTACTCTTTTCACTCAATGTTTGTACTTCTTTCCTTAATGCAGAAACACAAATCTTCTCTTGAAACTGTAAACATTTTGTTTTGTGGTAGTACTTAATTGTGAAGTATCCTCTATCCTAGAGGTTGTACCCATTTTGACAGAAACATTGTGCTATTGGCAGATGCCAAAGTCTGGCACTTGGTGAAATGCCCAGGCATTTGTTCTCTAACTGCCCAACAACAATGGACAAAAGCCCAGAGCCAATGGAGGCAGATTGCCAAGACTGAAACGCTGTACTGTATTTAACAGCACACCACTCTGGTCTGTAAGCTGTTACAATGTCACACAGCCAGGTTTTTAACAGAGAAGTAACTATTCTCACAGTGGCTTTATTATTCAATTACGAATGAAGACATTGACAACAAAGTCTGAATAATTCAATGCCAAATCACTGGTCACGTACCAGTCCAGCTTTAGAATGCATAGTTCAACAGCTGTTTGAAAACAACTTGGCATCCGCCCCTAACATGTGTAAAAGGATAACAAACAAGTGTACGGTAAAACATTGAAGTTTTGACAGCATACGTAAAATTTCAATAACAGTTTTTTTTTACTCAATAAAATGGAGGCAGTATTTTTCAAATGTATATTGGCTTGAACCCTCATTACAACTGTTTTACATTGGTTTGACGACAGAAGTGCCCCCAATGCCACTTGATATCATTTTTGTTAGTGCCTGGAAATCTGAAAATTGGCATCATTGTTGAATCAAATATTAAGTTGGACTACTTAAAATATTTTCGTCAATACTTTGAAAATATTGTCTTTTGTTTTGGTTCCCACATATAATATAAAAGTAGCCAAGCTAAATCTTCCACACACTTTCTTTTTTTAGAAGTCTAAGAATTGGTTATAACTCTTGCACACTGCAATATACAAAATGCAGTTTAATCAGAGAGAGAATATTTGTTTTTAAAGAGATACTGTAGTTCTTGTGGTTTTTAATCATGCTACTAATTTGTTAATTTCTTTTGCTAATTTTTAAAGGAAAAGACTACGTTTAGAACTGCCATACCTAAGAGACTTATAAACATATCAAAGCACTTGATTTAAAAAGACTTTATTTTACCACCCATTAACTGTCAAAGATCATTCGTAGGTCTTTTTTTCACTGTCTTTGAGGATTGGCATGTATCAGCGAAACTACAAACAAAGGATTAGTGAACACGGGTTCTTCTCATAGAACTGATAAAGATCACCCACCATGACATAACTAGAGATAAGTCGTAATGGAATGAGTTAGTACTCCATGGCACAAAGTTAACCCAGTATCAAAAGTTCATTCCCCATGAGGATCACTGCAAATGTCGGTACACTGTCGATATTTTTCATAAGGTTTGATTGACAATCCACAGACTTTGAAGCCTAAATAGTAACGCATTGGATTTAGGTTTAATGTTAAAAAAGATATTTGCATTAGATATTTATATATGTATGTGTAATGTGTCACATTATAATACACCTGTCAATTGATTAATAATTACAATAAGTATAGCTTATTTGTGTGGTTGTATGGTTAGTATGTTTTTTGGTATCACCTGCTCTGATTACTGGATTGTATTGATTATTATCATTTAGTATTTTAATGGTCTGCTACAGACATATTGGATACTGCTGTTTTTTTAAGAAAGTGCAGGGTTTTATGTGTAATTTCTCTGTAGGTTAATCTTTTTATTGCTCATTGAGCAATTCAACGCTATGAATGTGAATTTCAGGCAGGTCTCTGCCTGAAAAGTGAGCTTCTTATGCTTAGTATTTTTAGGTATTCTTTTTTTTACAAAAGCATGTGTTTTGCATATTACACTAAGTGATTGAATATTATTCCTCCACAGATATAAGAATTATCAGTTACATAATATTATAAGGCACAAGACACCTTGATAATATCTGAAAATGTGAAAAATGCTGCTCAGAGAATCTGCCTGAAGGCTCGGAGACTCATCAATAAGTCTCCACGTGGAAATCTAGGTGCAAAAGGGCAAAAGGTGCAAAAGGTGTGTAAGAATCTCTAGTATGAAGGTATCCCATCTATTTTTTTAATTAACACATACAGGTAATTGACAAACTCTACTGTAAAGTCACTTAGGGCAGTATGACAGGTGGATGATCACTCAGGACCAATAAGAACTGGTTACCATTGACCTTGCCCAAGGGGACAAGTGCTGTAAAACCATGCAAAGAAAACAAGCCCCACAGAACTGCAGAGCCACTCAAGCCCCTTCACTGTTGGAGCCACAAACTCACAGCTATACAGTTCTTTAGGTTGGCAGTGCACGTCTACCTGTCTTTTTTGCACCCATGAACTCACAAACATGCCATGCCGGTGTGATGAGCCATTTGTGTTCTGCAAACTACTCTAAGGAGATCTCTGCAGGCAACTTTTCACTAAACTGTCTGCTTGTGCCCCAGGTTGAATTTGTAGGCAATTGATCTGCAGGTGCTTGCTTATTTTTCCTTGTTCTTTTAAATATTGTGCAGAAGTGTACAGATAAGTGTACAGATACTAATCATCACCATCATCATCATCAGCCCTTATACCTTTCTGGACACTCCACTCAAAGCACTGTACAGTTAATGGGGACTCCCCTCCATTACCAACAATGTTCAGTCCCACCTGGATGATGCAACGGCAGCTCCCCACACAACCAGCTATTAGTGGGGAGGAGAACAGAGTAATGAAGCCAATTTGTGGATGGGGATTATTAGAGGCCATGATTGGTAATTTGACCAGGACACCGAGGTTACACCCCTACTTTTTTGAGAAATGCTCTGGGATTTTTAATGACCACAGAGAGTCAGGACCTTGGTATTATGTCTTATCTGAAGGATGGCACCTTTTTATAGTATAGTGTCCTTGTCAGTATAATGGGGCATTAGGACCCACACAGACAGCATGGTGAGTGCCCCCTACTGGACCCACTAATACTCTTCCAGCAGCAACCATAGTTTTTCCCAGGAGGTTTCACATCCAGGTACTGACCAGGCTTACACCTGCTGGGCTTCAGTGGGCTGCCAGCTGTGAGCTGCAAGGTGATATGGCAGATCCTGAAACCTTCAATCCACAGTAAACAAGCTCACTGAAGTCCTTACGTCTGCAAACTGATACCCTTTGCTGATGATGTCTTTCCAATGAGTTCCATGCTGACATCACCTTAGACACCATTGCTCAAATGCAAGTTGAGCTGTCTTGGTCACTGAAATTCCAGCACTCGTCCCTTTTTCAAGTCACTGAGCATTCATGCTGGAGTCATGTACTCTATCATTCTAGGCAATCGGGTCTGTCCAACATTATTACACATGACCCTAATCATGTTGGGATGTTATTTGCTTAATTAATGCATGAGCAACATCTGTGTGGATGTCCTTGCCTATTCAGTATGCTTGGTGTTCCTCATTTAGGTGTGTCTTTTTCAGCAATGAATAATGCTAAAACAGAGATTATCCAACCATCACCAGAAGTTCAAAAAAGAAAGTGAAATGCCAAACCTATTTTTAAAAATATACAACCTAAAATCTGTTTGTTTTTTTAAAAAAAAAATTAATTTTCCTAAAATGAAAATTAAATGGCACAGGATTACAGCCAAACATGCCACATATTCAATAAAGTTGATCTTCCTCTGAGTGTGAAACCTAGTTCTCTCATGACTGTCGTGGCTTTAAAAGGTATGGAAGGCCAACACTTGACATCAAAATATAAATTTGTAAGTGACTTTTGCTTTGAAGGAATGGTCATTCAGCTCGAAAGCATTCACCGGGATGTTAAAAAACCCCATAATTACTGATACACTTCATTGGCAGATTAACACAAACAGTTCCAAATGAAAGCTGGTATCTAAGTACACACCAGGCAAGAAACGTGAATTAAATTCTGTATGTCACATAAAAATGTATCACTGAAGTTGAAAAACATGTCAATACAGTCACTGTGTTGCAGAGAATGTTTTTCTCATGCTGTTATTTAGGCATATTGTAAAAATTGCAGTGTTAGTAGCAACAAAATGTCCTGGCTGAGGAACTCTTGGATTTTTAAATGTTTAAAAATGTAAATGTTTAAAATGTCACTCAGTCTTTTCCCCCGCACATGAATTTAAGACAAATTTACACCTATGGTTCTAAAAAGATATATAGCCATTTCAAAAGGTGTCTTATGAAATTTACCTGTCATTACCAACATCTGAAGTCATGTGAGGTTGTTGGGAAAGATGAGCGATAGCTGTGGGCGTCAGAGTGTCTGGTTTCTGTCTGTAATGAATGACTGCTTAGAACCTGATTTAATAAAATGATCAAGCGACAGAACAGTACACTTGAACTGGCGCTAGAGGGTAAACATCAGACAAACAGAAAAGGCAGGATTATAGCAAAGAAATCACATTAATTAAAATAGTCCATTTTCAAGTTAGTTTCCATTATTATTTCCTAGAATGCCTTTTTCATGGTGAGCACTGTCTCAGTGCACTCCACTTGTCAAAGGCAATTATACAATATGTTCTAATTTTATCCAGACTGGCTAGATGGATAGCATAGACTTTCATTTTAAACCTTTGTAATATTGTCAGTAATTACAGGTTTACTTCTGCATTTTTGGCACATCCTCCGGTGATGTGACCTGTGATCTCCTGTGCTGTGCTGTTAACACCCAGTTCTGAGAACCTGTCAGGTGATTCTAGATCACTGAACTGCCTAGCCAGTGGAAACACTAGGACAAATGTGGTGCAGATATGAAATAATGAATCCAGCAATTGTTATAGATACTGCTTCCCTGACAATTCAGTGAAACTCCAATCAATCCAGTGGTTTTGAAGAGAAAAAGCACAATGATTTGGATGTTGTGCCCTTATTATGTCCGTCATATGGTGAAACCTGAGGAAGTTTCAATATTCAAGCAGTCATTTTTCTTTTGTTTTCTTTATTTCCAATTTTCAGTGGGGAATTAACCTTTATTTGTTCTTATGCAGCTAACAAAGTGACACAACTCTCAACAAAAAATGCCTCAGTGGTTTATACTATCTCATTAAAGGTCCTTCTGCTGGAATACTGGCTCAAATTTCCCAATAGAATTTAAACCAAGTGAACTGCGTATAAAACAAGCCATTTAACTCCAAAAGCTCTAATCCCCAAAAGGTAAAACATGCCTCCTAAGGAAGATAAGGACCCTAAACCCGTAACAATTATGCAAGAGACGTGGAAGCATGGAATACCACTCTTCAATTCATCACATTAAAAGAAGCAGTCGTATTGCACATGCATTCGTGAAATGGAATTAAAAAAACAGAAAGGATTTCTAGTACAGGCAAGGACACTTGGAGATGGGACAGCTCAGTGGCCTGTGAAGTGAAGGGAAGCCCAAAGGAAATGCTCCCTGACTTGGCAGGGCTCAGTTTAATGAAGCAGTGCTGAGTGCTTTGACAAACAGACAGTAAACAAGCTCACATCCACAAACGACCCCCCTTTCTCCCCCTCAGCGTTGGATACTGACACCGCAGAACAGCAAGGCAGGAGACAATCAGAAAATTACCAGAATGGATGAAAATTAGAACTGTAAAATTAAGGAGATTGAAATGAACAAGATGGGCAGTTTGAATTATTTAAACCATATATGTACCGCACACAAATAGCCTATGGATGAATATGGGTATATTTATAGAAAATTTTCCTATTTTTTAGTTTTATATATATATATATTACATTCCTTCAGCTTTCATCATGCACCCCCAGATTTAAATCATCTTTCTCACACACGTGGCTGTTCATTCCAACTTTCATGAAAAGGTTGATTATGTTAGTATTATGCACATGGTTGGTATGAAGTAGATCAGTGCAGTAGACTAGAAAGCCATGAGCAACCTTCAGCTGACTGTTATATTGGCCTGGGATAGGACAGGTTTGACAGTTAATCACACCATGGACATGCTAGAAGTCTAGGAATGCTATAGTTATGCTCTGCTCCATATGTCAATGCCTTCTCCAACATGTTTGTTAAAACAAAATTTTTCTCTCAGAACTTTGACTGTTCCATTTGAGTCACCATTCCCCTTGAAAAGAGATTCATTTTTTTTAGATTTCACTGCTACAATTTCATAAAATATGCTTTAATTTGCTTGTTTGTTTGTTTGTTTGTTTGTTTGTTTGTTTGTTTAGAATAACAGGAACCAGCAAAAGAGGTGTACAAAAATGTAATTGTTCCACAATTTCTAAAATATTTTGGAAGGTGTATCCAAAAGAGTCTCAAAATAAACCTCCATAGAGCTCCCTGCAGCGTATCTATTCTTCCTGTTTATGAATAAAACAAAGTAGAACTTCTTTATGCCAAATAATTCATCAGTTTTAAATATGTCTGCAATAAGGTAACAGTCAAATACATATTTTAGGCACTTTGGTTGTTAGAACTTGGTCTGTAACATTTCCCAACTTCAATTATAATAAAATTATTTTGTTTTCCTAGTAGAACAGTTTATATACCAGTGGTGCAAAGCCACAATGCTAGTTTCCCGCTTCTGAAAGTTCCAGCTTAAGGTGATCTAGACGGTGACCTGCTAGGTTTATGTTTTGGAATAATAACTTTAAACTGGTCTGATTATTTTACGGCCAGTTTATCCACCATCCCCTTAGACTCTGCTGGTACAATTACACTTTTTAAAAAACATTTTCTCCACTCTGGGAAGGAAGAAAATGTTTGTCAGTACTACACATACAACCTGGGTCAAGATCAAGCTGATATCTCACATTGTTCATTTCAAAATGGGGCAATAAACAGGGAAAAGAGGAAATGACACAAATATAACACCTCATCTTTTATTCATGCCATTAAATATGAACAACAATCAAAAACAAATCACAACCTTACCAGAAATAATTAAGAAAGCAAAACAGTCTTGTTGATCAAATATGTTTATGTAAAAATCAGAAATAGATGTCTGATATTATTGTTCATATTGCAGTATACATCAATTTAAAAATGAACTTACTTATCCCTTTTCTTATTACTGTACAGATATTAAATGAGGTCAGCATACTATTAATAGATTCAATACATGGAGCTCAAGCTTATAAAAGGGCTGAATGAATTATGTTAAACTTATTCTGGGAGAAAACTGTACTTGAATGGCAAAAGGCAGCAGAGTAGTCGGGCGGTCGCTCTTTGCAAGAGTTCTTAGCTCTTGCAACATTGTCTTTGTTATTTAATGTTACGCCACGCCAGTCATTAAACAATAATTTTGTGTAACATGAGTCCCTTTACAAAGTACAGTAGAAAGCCATGTCATGTTGTTAATAGGCTGCTGCTGAATATTTCTTGATTGAAAAACTCTGACAGTGACCCGTTATGTGTTTCGTTGTCTTCTCGTTAGGTTTATTATTTTAACCAAAATAAAATAGAAATGTTATTTACTTCTTTAGAACTGGGTCATTAATCGGAGTCCACGGAGCCGCGGACGAGTTTTCCACAGACGGCGAAAGGCGAAATATACATCGATCGCCTATCACATTTTTATTGCCTACTGTTTTCTCCTTAGGAGAGGATTCTAGCTGAGTGACAATTCCTGATGTCTGGAATGCCGTGGAAAATCCCAAATAATCCAATACAGGACCAGATCCGCGATTTTGCAGGTACTAGTAACAAAAATGTCTGCGGTCTTTCGGGTTTTCGAAAACAAATGTGTATTCTTCTGCCATTGTTCATCACAACTATGACTTTCCTATATAATACACTATGTGATATCCATTTCCAATTTAAAAAATACTTCTGCTCTTTAACGTTTAAACGTGTTTTACTTAATAGATGGTAAATCTCTGAAGAGATTCAGGGTAATTTCGTTTTAGGGGGTGTACTGTTCACAGTTTTGTTCTGGAGGTGTGTCTGGAGGGACCAAACAGATACCTTTCAAGGGACACACCTCCGTACCTGGTCTATAAAATAGATTCAAGGATGAGCAATTTCAATCTGCATCTCTGAGACATTCTGATTTGTCATCTGTTGAGTTTTAAAGGGCCAGAGCTTGCACCTCGCATTTTCAGAATGGGAATCTTGCAAAGTCTTTGCCAGTGCTTTGAAAGACCCAAGAACACCAATGTTCGGCTGAAGCTGCCTGTGGTCTGTTTCATCTGGCAGACCGCCATGATCATCCTGTTCGGCATTTTCATCCGCTATAACCACGAGGCCGACGCTCACTGGCCTGAATTCAAGAAGCAACAAAATATAACCAGCGACATAGAAAACGACTTTTATTACAGATACCCCAGTAAGTACTTTTTTATGTGTCTCCAAGAAACGTATATTTGGTTAACATGCTTTGGGTACTCAAAGTTAATATAACTGAAAATGCATTAGAATATCACAGTTTGGTAAAAATTGACATACAAATGTGCGTTTTACAATCGCACAATGAATATAAATAACAAATTATATTTGTTATAAAAGGTATGAACCCAAACTCGGAACTGTCGGTTTTGTGTAGTAAAGTTTTCTTGTTTATTTTATTTTTCTTTTTAAAGTGAATATTTTAGGAAAGTTAGTCGTTGCTCCAAAATGTTAAAATTGGTTCAAACTCCTAACCTGTTTTGCATAGACCTACACTTGCCAATGACTTTGAAAAGGACTTTCAACCAGCATAACCAGTGATTTGTGGGAATAGTGCGCAAACACGATGGATCAGCTGAAACCAATCAGATTTAACTTTGCACTTGGCCGAGAAGAAAACTGTCAACAGAGTGATTTATGAATAAGCTAGACGCCTAAAAACGAGGTAAACCAGAAGAAAAATGATTAATTATTGACTGAAAAAGACATAAATATAAATTCTTAACGTATGTTTGGGAGGGGTGACGACAAGCAAACCATTCGACTTAGCTGTTCTAAATCCTAATAGGTACCACCGTCATTTTGTGAAGTTATATATAATACGCAA
The DNA here is from genome assembly GCF_055471065.1 of Atractosteus spatula. Taxonomy (NCBI): domain Eukaryota; kingdom Metazoa; phylum Chordata; class Actinopteri; order Semionotiformes; family Lepisosteidae; genus Atractosteus; species Atractosteus spatula. The sequence continues at coordinate 63,693,805 of NC_142712.1, read as the reverse complement.
AATCCAACTTTTCGCATTTCGCCTCCCGCATTCCTCCTGCACTGTCCTTTCCAAGAAAACGGAATCCTCATGGTTAAACTTCTCACTCTGCATGAGGGGGCTCTGTCCAGCGAATTAAGACAAATCTTGATATACCTAAATACTCAACTTCGTCACACGCATCTAATTCTCGGGTGTCGTTGTTCTTTGTCAGTAATCGATTGGTTATCCCCAGCGGTTACGAAAGTTTTTTACGTGCTGTGTGCATCCAAGGTTTAAATGGGAATGCCTTCCAGCCTTTATCGGAAAGTGGCTTATTTATTACATCTTGAATGTCATGCCAGTTCATTGCAAAACGCACACATGGATAATTTAGACATGGCAGCTAGCTTAACCAGCATGCCTGTAGGAGGTGAGAGGAAACCAGACCACTTGGGGAACCCCCCCCCCCAAAAAAAAAACATGGTAACTCCACACGGAATGCACTAAAGTTGGTTTTAAGCCCAGTACCATAACACTGAGATGTCGCAGCTAACTGCTATGCCACAGTGGTGCCCAAAAAGGCTGTTTTTAAAAAAGTCACCATGATGTCATTCTGTGACCCATTCATTTTCTATCCTATGCATCAAATTCAGGGTTGCAGGGGAGCAGGAGCCTGTTCTGGTTAGCAACAGGTGCAAGGCAGGGTACACCCTGGATGGGACACCAGTCCATTGCAGGGAACACACAGACACACACACCGGGGTCATTTTTCCAGAAGCCAATTAACATACCAGTTTATCTTTGGACTGTGGGAGGAAACCCATGTGAACATGGGGAGAACATACAAACTCCACACAGATAGCACCCGGGTCCAAAGTTGAGCCCAGGGCCCCAGTGATACCAGACAGACTGTGACACCAAACTGCCCTTATTGGCATTAGCTAATCATCGGTTATTAAAAACATACGTGGGAACATAGGAAGCAGAGTAATTTAATCTTTTGAGTTTACTGGACTGGGCTTTTACATCATCCATTTGTTAGAACAGACAATAGATCTGGTTTTGCCTGCAGAAAAGAAAAAAGCAGCATCTCAATGTCTCTTGTGATTTCATTACATGTGCTGTCATGAGTTCTTACCTCAGACATAACTGGTAATGGTCTGACTTAAGCCCTTGTCCAGCCTCTACCATTGTTAATATTTTAAAGAGTACTGTCATCAGATAAAAGAGCTATAGGCAACATAATGTTGGAAATCAAACGCCTGTGTCATGTGATCCAGGTAAGTCTTTTATTTGTGTATAGAGTGAAGACTATTGTCATGATGCAAGTAACATAATTAAGAGACCAAATCTTTGTAAGAGTACACCTGAGAGAAAGCGACCACTAATCCATTTGATGTTTATATAAAATGTTGTGCTATGTCCCTGGGGTTCATAAATGGACTTTTTAAAAGTGAATAAAGGGTAACATCTTCACATGACAGAGCCTTTTAAACTTTTGCGTGTGGCTGTGATTTGATAGCATGCTTTCTGTTTGCTTTCAGCAAGTTGGTCTGATTTATTCCCAGCCATGTCTGTGGTAACCCAGAGTCTATCAGACTAGAACGCTAGACTTGGGGAGCTCTTGCAAGAATAATATAGAGACCCCACTAAACATTGCTTGTGCGATTTTTTTAGGAGGAAACCAGAGCAGCTGGTGAAAGCCCATGTGGTCACACATCTAGAATCAAGCCCAGGGCTGAAGACTGCTGATGGAGCAGCACTGAACCACTGTAGCCATGAGTTATAATATCAGTTTCATGTGTTCAGTACTGCAACACTGAAAGTAACATTTGTATGAAATTAGTTGAAAGAATTCCTTCATCTCTTACAAGAAGATATCCATATGGTATTTGTAGAAGAAACAATACATTTACAATAAAAGGTTTCCCACAGTAATGTAAATAATGCAATATGACAGGACCTGCTTATGATTTGAAAATAAACACAGAAAAACAAAGGATGGGGGGGAAAAGTGAGGACATTTAACTGAGAGACAGCTTCTTAGATCAAAACCAGAGCAAAGGCTCAAACATGTTTCTGGCTTACATCTGCTGTGATGATACTGCAGTCTAGAATGAATAATTAGTGGTGCATCTCATGCAATTTTTGACTGTTTTTAATTGGCAGGATGCCCAGATCATTTTGCTCAAATTTCTTGTTGGACAGGTTTTGAAGCAAGTCATACTTAGAAATGAAAAGTACCACATCTCAAAACTTTACCTTACTAGTTAGGAGTTTTTTTATTTAAAGACGTTTGGTATGATGAATTTACAAAAGTACATTTAAATGTCATAATTTTCTGTGAAAGTTTGGAAGTTAAGAACTCCAGCCTATCCACCAACCACACATTGGAATGCTGTCCATTCAGAGCTCGAACGTCCTCCCACTAGGCTGACTGACTGCTTACTCAGGCTCTGATCAACTTTGTTGAACCTTTCCAACCCATGTTCCTCTTCCCTTCTCTCGGTAGGCTTCCAGGATGTCCACGTGATGATATTTGTGGGCTTCGGCTTCCTCATGACCTTTCTGAAGCGCTACAGTTTTGGGGCTGTGGGCTTCAACTTCCTGATTGCTGCCTTTGGAATCCAGTGGGCTTTGCTAATGCAGGGCTGGTTCCATCATCTGGACTTCAACGATGGGAAGATCAAGATTGGGATAGAAAAGTAAGATTAAAACTGTAGTCAATTTCATCTGTAATTTCTTAGTGGTCTTGGAACAAGTTTCTTTCCTATCTGGATGGGCTTGATAAAGTATAATGAAGTCTTTTGATGCCAGATTTTAATACAACACTACTGTGAATTGCAACAATAATTCTTTAAATTTGAGCATGTAGTAATTATAAGAATCGCAAGGTGTTTTAGATTGGGGGAAAAAATGAGTGACCTAAATTGATGACGGATCTAAGCCTTTATGATTGGTAGGGCTATGTCAGAAAGCCAAAATAAAACCAAGTCATCTAGAGTGGACTGTTGTCAAAATATTTGCTGTCCTTCAGTTCTTATTCAACATGATCCTCAACAAGTGAACTACATGCCAGGTTAAATGTGATTGCTATTATCACTGAGTTGATGGCTCAAGCTATAGGGAAAGATGCAATAATCATCCATTTCTCACTGTGCTTTCACCTACAGTATCTATCCAGCATCTTAATACTTTCATTCTCTTTCCAGCCTTATCAATGCTGATTTCTGTGTTGCGGGCTGTCTGATTGCCTATGGAGCGGTGCTGGGGAAAGTCAGTCCAGTTCAGCTGATGGTGATGACGCTGTTTGGAGTTACTCTTTTCGCAGTGGAGGAGTACATCATCCTGAACCTCATTCATGTGAGTCTGAATACTGCCGCCTGCTTACCTGAAGCTGGTGCATTGTGAAATGTAATCAACTCCTTTCATATATAATAAAATTAATTATCTTTCTTATACCCAGAATGTGTTCTGGGTTTGTTAGCACCTAGAGATCCACTGAATGACAAAATACATTGTGGGAAAACCTCCGGGATGCTTAATGCATGCATATTTTTGTGTTCATAACAGGCTCGGGATGCTGGTGGCTCCATGGTTATCCACGTATTTGGGGCATATTATGGTCTGGCCATCTCTCGAGTTCTTTATCGACCAAATCTAGACCAAAGCAAACGCCTGCAAGGCTCTGTCTACCACTCTGATGTGTTTGCCATGATTGGTAAGTTGAGAATAAGGTTTGTAACCTGAATACCACCCCAGCCACTGCTCAGCATACAGTATATACTCTCCTTAGGGGTGGCCATTGCTAAACAAACCTTCCTGATGCCTTCCTTACAGGTTTAAATGTCTACTGTATGAGATCAGGTAGCATTCTTGGCTTAGGAAAATAGTCAGACAGGTATACTGCAGTTGTATGATGTAATTAAGCTGTCAATTACTGTTTCAAAAGGTTAACAATTCTACTGAGACTGTATTGCAGAAGCACCTTGGCACTATTCAAACTACTCTTCTCCAGCCCTGACTAACACTGCAGTTTCTCTTTCCTCCCCCCCCCCCTCCTCCCCCCCCAGGCACCCTATTCCTCTGGATGTTCTGGCCCAGTTTCAACTCGGCTATCGCTGGCCACGGGGACGGACAACACAGGGCTGCTATCAACACCTACCTATGTTTGGCATCCTGTGTGGTCACTGCAGTGATGATATCCAGTGTTGTAGAGAAGAAGGGCAGACTTGACATGGTACGTTACACCCATCATATATATCTAGCTACAGAACTAAGCTAATGGTGGTCATGTGTGTCTTTATAATTGATATTGTAGACACACTCCTTGATGTGTTTTCGGCCCTTACTGTCTTTTACACACTAACACAGAGATGGTAATAAATTTACAGTTATCTCGTGAGCCTCTGGTTGCTCTTATGTGTGGCATTTCCTTACAATATGTAAGCAATTAGCCCATGTTTTGGGGACCTCCCTGGACCTGCATGCAAACCTAGTACTGTGAGGGCTTGGAACCAGCTCTCCTGTCTTTTTGAGTCTGCCTCCTAACCCAGAGCCCGTTTTGCAGGTGCACATCCAGAACTCCACCCTGGCTGGAGGCGTTGCTGCAGGGACAGCCGCAGAGTTCATGCTCACACCCTATGGCAGCCTGATTGTTGGCTTCTGCTGTGGCATCATCTCCACCCTAGGCTACGTCTACCTTACAGTGAGTACAACATTTTTTAGTGTTAAATTAATAACCGTGCTCTGTTATAGAAGAACTTGCCCATTAAGCATTGCATGAAGGATCAAGATACGAATTGGAGATTTGTGTCAGAAATGCCAGTACTTTTTCTAAGAAGCATAGAATGAACTGTTCACTCTGGCAGAGAGTCCAGTAAGATCTAGAAATGGTGTTCAACTTATACCCATTATAACTGCCAACCTTGTTATTCACAGCCTTTCTTGGAGTCGAAGCTCAAGATTCAGGATACCTGCGGCATACACAACCTGCATGCCATGCCAGGGCTTATAGGGGGCATTGTTGGTGCTATCACTGCTGCAGCTGCAAGCAAGGAGGTCTACAGCGAAGAGGGGTGAGCTCATTTTTCACACTCCTTCCTGCAAGGGTTTGCAGACCCACTGAGGATTGAGAGGTAATGTGGTTACCCTGGGCCCTGATGATATAGCCAACAAAATCCTAGCCTGTAGCCCTACCCAAACTGCCCACTGCCTGAGACACAGCCAGCAAGCACACATTTCGCAAAGAATTAGTTTTTTATACCAACAAAATGTTTTTAATTTGAAACTGTTCGAATGCCAACTTTAGTTGTTGGAATGGAGGTTTTTGGATAATGAAAGCTCTCTCATTGCACCTGATGCTGACTGGTTGATGTAAACGTGTCGTCTCTTGACCTCCAGGTTTAAACTGACTTTTGGCTTTGAGGGGGAGTTTGCACACAGGACCGCCTCGATTCAAGGAGGACATCAGGCAGCTGGAATCGCTGTGGCCTTAGCCTTTGGGTTAGTGGGAGGAACAATAGTAGGTAAGTGAGAAGTGCGATAGTGAACTGAAAGATCAAATTCTTCTTGTGTTTGTTTCAGACGTAAGCAAGCATTAGGTATGTGGCTTAGTGTTATTTCTAGCATGATGAATGAGATGGGTAGATTTACTGTTTCCTTTTTTTCCTTGATTGGTGCTGTGGCATAATGCATCACCTATTAGAATTGTTGCAATAGTATTATTAGTTTTTGGTCCTGGATTGCCATCTTGTGGTCAAACATGGTACAGATGGGCAGAACACTGCCTCACAGTTAACTTCACACATTCTTATCGCAGGTATTATCTTGAAGCTACCAATCTGGGGTGACCCTGCCGATGAGAACTGCTTTAATGATGAAGTTTACTGGGAGGTAAGATTGTTGGTGAAATTATCTTAGGTAGGCAAAGGTCTTTGAAATCTCACTATTTGAATGACTTCAGATGGCCATTGGTATGGAAAACCCATAAGGGGACGCTATTAATGGCATGCTATGGAAAAATTAAGTTATCTTGGGGGGTTAAAATCTACTAGCTACTTATTTGGTTAAATGAGTAGTAATAAATTGGAAAACCAATGCTTTTTCCCCACTTCCTTTACTGGTAAATGGTCATTTGCCTAAAGTAGTGATTTTAGAAACTTTTTAATCTGGTATACTACATACATTTAGAACATTATCTCTCTGGATTCTTCTGCATTGATTTGTTTCGCTCAAATTAATTATTCCTAAAAGAATTACCTAGAGTTCCCTGAGCAAAACAGTCTCCTAGGATGCCCTTTGTTTTTGTTTTGACAAGTCGATGAAGGTGATGGAGTTGGGATAAGCTCCTTCTCATTAACTGCAAGTGCTTCCCAATACTCTGCCCGCCTCCAAGCTGAGGTGGGGAAAACATGTCAGTGTAAGAGAATAGAGGGCAGGTGACTTTCACCAGCTGCATTTACATCTGAAACACTGCTGTGTGGGCACATGCCCTTCATAATGCGCACTACCAGTATTTGTCAGGACCATGTTGCTGTAATGCAATTTTTGAGTTTGAGTGTACAGGTATTCTTAGAATGCTTCACCTGTCACTTGAAGGTCATCCACTGATATAACAAAGTTCTTCAACAGCCCTGCATATGTATAAAATGTCTGCAAGGGAACTTGAATAACAGACTTTTATATTCACCAGACTGTTTCTAGCCATGTTTTATTGCATTTCATATAGAAGTACATATTGATTTTTCCAGGTACAGTACTTCATTGTATTTTAGGTGCATCTTATGAAATCTGTTAGCCTTTTAATTCACCTTGTAAATTGCCCAGCTTTAAAGATTAAGAACACCTAAGCAAGTAAAATGGTCCTTGAAGCCAGAGATTGTATAAATCAAACTTATGAATACTTGCTTTGTTGAATTCATTTGCTTTACTGATCACAATTTAATTGATCCAAGTATTAATTTCTAATAACTATCCTGTAAAATTGCTGGTTGATCTGAGCTGGTGAAGATCTGACCGTACAATCTTACAATCTTTTTTTTGGACAGGTTCCTGAAGATGAGGAGAGTCTTCCACCCCCTGTAGAATACAACAACCACATGATGGGCAAGCACACAGGCCCCTGAATGTCCATTTTTAAGGTAAAGTATCTTAACAGGCTGGTACTCCTGCCAACTAGATACCCTTGGAAGGTTGAGGAACCGTTCATTTCATTCAGTTATGAAACAGTGGTGATGTTTGTGGTCGTTCCGGGACGTGTATTTATTATTTTCTGGGAAAATGATATTCTAAGCTAAATAGAAAAATGAGAGTCAAAATATTTACGAGGTTGTAGCATGTAAACGAAGAGGCATGTCACAGCTGATGAAAAGCAAAGGCAAGCCTGGAGTTTTGTTTGGTCTTTTTCTGTGTCACTGAAAACATGGTGGTGTGTGTCAGATTTGGCCTTGACAGAAACACCTTGTTCAGGCAGACAGTGCACTAGGGAGTGTTTTGTGTACAGTCACTACTGTTCTTGTACAATTCTGTGCTTCCCCTATGTGTCAAAATGGGCCTCGTTTTGCCCTGATGGTATGAGAGGTCATATGTGACATACCGAATGTACACTATGAAAGTGTCACTAATGCTGTAAAAGGAACTGTTAAACAGAACTGGATTCGTTTGGCAAATTAAGTTGTTACATTGTAGATCATTTCAACTGTTTTTGTCCATAAAATAGATCCTGGAAATCTGATATTGACTGAAAAAGTAGTCGTTCAGTTCCTTGTTTTAAATAAAATAGTTCTGACATTGGATGTCACCTTATTTTAAGCAAAACGCATCTTCCTGGGATTTGATGCACTGTGAAATTTGAACAGAAGATGGCGCCATTAAGCTGTTCTAAATTAAATTTGCAGCCCCCCCCCGCGCTTCTCTCCAAACCAGTGTCTTTGAATTAAATAATGAAAAGCCAAGAGTGTTCCTTGTGGTTTCACCAGATTTTATTCAGCCTGATTTAAAGATGATAAAATTGGATTTAGAGGTCTATTTTTACCTATGATGGCCTCACTGTCAGATGACCCAGCAATGCCCTGTCTGTCAAAGAGACAGTTCCATTTTAATGGAAAGAGACTGGAAGCATTAAAAAAAGATCCCCTCCCCCTTCTCCATCTGACAACCTCTTCCCTATGCTATGTATTTAAATTAAATGCATGCGTGAGATTTCAAAGAAAACGTACTTGCACATGTCCAGTGAAGGGATATAGCTCTCTGCAGCATACCGTTTTCAGAATCTGTACGTTTCTGACCATCAGCAAAACAGGCTGCTGAGATCATTAATTTCACAGGCCTTTCCTATCCATTACAAGCACATGGTGATTGCATACAGGAGAAAGGAGAGCAGGGGTTTTGAACTAAGGGGGTCGTCTAAGCCATCTGAGTTGTATTTTTTTTTTCAAAAATTCATAGGTCAGGATTGCTAATGCATTGGCAAGTTGTTCATTTGTTACTTTTGCAAGAGGCGTCATTTTGAATTTCTCTGAGATAAAACATCACTCGCAAACCAAAAGGCATTTCTCTGATCGCAAATAAGCCTTTGGATGATGTAATACCTCAAGAACACCATGATTCACATTAATAGTGTCGTATACAAATTAACTTGAGAGAGTGAGAGGTTTGAGCTGTTTTTCATTAAATCAATGTTTCAGGAAAAAAAAATGCCAAGCAGTAAATACTACTTCAATCATTATTCTCACTGACCTCATTCACTTGAATGTACAAAGATGCAATTGATAACCACTTGGAAGAGAAATTTGCAGAACTGTTCTACTGTCCAGTTTATAAAAATATTGGTCTTATTAAAATACTAACTGTGTGAGTAAACAAGAACTCTAAAAGTCTTTATTCTACCCAGGTCTGAATTGCACTTCTCAATGGAACATGGCAGCTAGTTCAACAGCCAGAAGACACTTTCCCTCTAATTCTGTCATCACTGGACTGGGTGAGCCCACATCTTCCTGTCTCCAGTCAGGATGATGACTATGAATGAGCAAAGGTTTGCACTGGGACTCTCATTTCCACTGTCCCGGGACTTCAGCCAGAAAGGGAAATAAAACTCACTCCAGCCTGCCTGTTCTGCAGTAGCTTGATTAAAATTGGAAGCAAAGCCCCTCTGACCCTCTGAGGTCCTTTATACCATCGACATGAAGCATCACATTGTTGCGATGATGCTGATCGCCTAGAAGACCACACAGCCGCGGTGGAGCTGGAAAGAGGACACATGGATGAATTGCAGTGCTCCAGTCTATTTTGGAAATTGGTGTAGAACATTGATGTGCTGTAACTTCAGGCCTGAATGGACATCTCTGTTACTGTTGTACTGTTACTTCACAGAATGCTTTTTGGAAGCTAGAGTTAGTGCCAATATAAAACTGGCTACACATTAGATAAGGGATTAATGTGAAAATTGCACTCTTGAAAAAAACCTAGCTATGGAACTATACTGAGAAGCATCAAAAAATGCAACAGATGCTGCTGGTTTTCCACACTCCATTCTTGTGTTTTCAGTGCTGCTCAGTATAGCCTTAGCAATATTTTTAAAGTTCATTTTTAGCTTTAAAACACTACCTGCTGCTTATATAATCAGGGGAACAATGAAGAATTTTTGCAATGGAAGAAAATTAGAAACATTCTTTGTTTCTTACTTTAAATGGAGGTACATCCATATTTTCTGTGGCTTGTATCTGAGCTCTTGTATGTTTGAGACTCTCGATTGTGCGGCGTGTGAGAACAAAGCAGAACCTCCTGCCATTCTACTTTCTATGTGAATAATTTATAATTATTTTATCACCTGCAAATATTGTGTAGACATGGTATTATGGTTTTTATGTGTTTTAGCAACTGTCTGTTCAGAATGGGTATAGAAAGGCCGTACTACATTCTGTTCCATATAAAGTGATTGCTTTCATATTACTCTCCCTCCCCCATTAAAGAAACACTACATCAGTGGATAATTAGTCACATGCATAACCATCTCAGTGCTTCTATCACATGATGCACTGTAGCACAACCAAAGGAACATATTTGGTGTATCTGACAGTTTCTTAAAACCAAGACAAAATCGTAAATGCAATGACTCTGCCTTATGCTTAACACTGGACAAGATTAATATATAGCAAATGCCCAGAAGAGATCTGTGTTACAGCAGCTGTAACCTTTGTAATAAAATCTGAGGTCTTTGATAAGAAGGGCAGAATATCAAATGATACCATTCAGTGTGTCTGGTTCTCAGATTTGTTTCAATAACACCTCTCATGAGCCCCTTTGTTTTGTTTTTGATGGCTTGTGATTAAAGTGTTTTGTCTGTTTGTTTGTTTTTTTTCCCTGAAAGAACTTTCTGCAATGCAGTACAATTTGATTCTCTACTTTAAAGGATTTCTGAAAACAAAATGATGTTTGCCATATGACCGATGTAGCTCATTCATATTGCCATATTTTTGTAAAGGTACTACATTTGAATGTTCAATAAAGCTTTTTTTTTTCTTTAATAAATGATCAACACATTAAGAACATTGGTTGTTGTTGTTGTTTTTTTATAATTGCATAACATTGATTCTAGAAATAAGTGGAACCTCACATGAGATTTTCCTTGTTGACTGCAGAGGTCACTGGAATATGTGTTATATCTATTGCATGTAATGACCCATGTGCTTGCATTTTTCTTTATACTTCTCAGAGCAATGTGTACTCTGAGCTTCTTCGGACAGATCCAGAATTGTGGTAACTGTGGAGCTACGTTATTTTAACTCGTGAATGGTTTTACAACCTCATCAGTAGTTCTAAATGACAAGATAAGTGAGTCATGGGCTCTGTGCCTCAATCTTGACTCTGCTGGCTTGTTCAGTGCACCATTTTCATCCTGTGCAGTTACAGTTGTGCTGTCAGAATTGTTTTGACTTTTGACCTTCCCCCAGTCTGCCACATTATACACTCCAGCTCATCACTGATATTCATTTTTCATATAGATTCATTGAGCAAAACAGAAGTTTATTCCTATAGCCAAACCACTGCCAGGAACGGTACCCTGCATGATTACCTTGTTGTTTTTACCTAGTGCTTTTTATAGTTTTTTTGCAGGTTTATTCATTCCTTTACTAAGCTTTGCTTTATTCTGCTCTGCTTCTAAGAACATGGTAACCCAACAAGGATCTCCCCATTTCATGGAGCTCAGGGCTTTGCCTGAGAGGCTTTCCTATGTTCTGACAAAGTTTAGGAGAAGAGCATAAGAAATGCAGTTGAGGGATTATCATTTAAATGGCTGCTTTCTATTGCTCAAAAGCACAGGCCTGCTGAACTTTAACTTTAAACCTAATTTAAAGCCTAATGGAACTCAACCTTTTCATTGTCATTAATTGGCAATCAATTCCCCCCCTCTCCTCTGTGCCTTTCCATTGGGTTGGCTGGGACTATTCCCTGTGGAATAATGAAGTGTGCAAGGCATTGTGTCCTGTCAGAAAGACACCATTCACAGCATTATGCTTTCTCCTGGTTGCTTCCCTGGACACTGGAGGCCTGAAGGGGGCTGTGGTCGGGGGTCAAATGGCTCTCAGTGGTTTAACAAGGTCACCAGCTTGAGCTGCTCTGGGACAGCAGTGTGAAGGGAAGTGCTCCCATGTGTTAGTGCTGTTTATTTAGCCTTTTACTCCGACATGTTCGGGGTCAAAGGGGTGACCCAGTGAAATGTCACACTTGCACTCCTACAGGTGGAGCCAGAAAGGAGTTTTCCTCATGTCTCATACAGCCCCCTTTTGTTTCCTTGCTGCATAATGAGCACAGAAGCTCCTATCGCTGATGTTCTCAAACCTCAGCTCAGTTCTCAGCTCAAACCTAACTGAACAGGTGGGAATGCTTCTTTGGGGGGGTCTGGGGTATCCCTGCGATAGTACTGTTTTGGGTTTTTTTTTGTTGCTTTGCGTGGCAGGTCAAGGGTGAATGATGAACACACAAAGCTTGTAAAGCAGTTCCAGAAGCTGGAAAGAGCAGCTTCTTTGAGAAAAGGGTTGACCATCAACTGGATCTCTAACTACCAAATACAGTTGTCCCTTCTGTCAATAGCTTCTTCACAACAGCAGTTCATCATTTAATTGTGATGATGGATAGAGCGGTAGATATGATTATCGCTGCATGTTGTCATTATTAAACTCATTGTAGTGACAGTGCAAGGTGCCTGTTCTTCAATTAAATAATTGTCCTTACGTCTCTGAGTTTAAAACATTTAATGTTAAGTTTTAGGCCAAAATACTTAAAAACAGAAACATGTATGGACAAACCAAAGAGCACAGTTGCAACCTTCAAAAACTAACGCTAACTTTAAATTGAGTTGAACTGCTTCCCAAGAAAGAGGCTGTGTGAAACTGTCAACTGTTTAGCCCTGGTCACTCCTAACACTCATTCTCATCGAAATAAGTCCTTGAAGTAGAACAGTGTAGTAATAAATAATAATAATTAATGATTGCTTACACTTATATAGCGCTTTTCTGGACACTCCACTCAAAGCGCTTTACAGGTAATGGGGATCCCCTCCACCACCACCAGTGTGCAGCCCCATCTGGATGATGCGACGGCAGCCATAGTGCGCCAGAACACTCCCCACACACCAGCTATTAGTGGGGAGGAGAGCAGAGTGATGAAGCCAATTACAGGTAAAGGTTTATTCCATGCTGAAAAGAAAAGAGACACTACGTTTCGGCTTTGGAGCCTTTTTCAGGTGGGTAATGAATAAATAATAGAAATAAAAATTCAGTATTTGGTATTTTTTTTATGTTCTTTGTGCCTCGTCAGATTTTAAGACCTTTCCAGGGTGTGCTAAATGCTTCAAATGATGTGATGGTGCCTAAAAGTATGACTTTTTTTCATTTTGCATTTTGAATAGTGATGTCATTTAAGCAATTTCTTTTTTTTTTTGCAGATTAGTCAGGTATCGACCTACATTTTTTTTATTTTGTTATTTGTTTACTTCTTGAGCTGCTGCTGTCTGCTCCTCAGGGCAGTATAGGTGCTTTGCATGAGTCCAATAGCGCGGCCTCGGTGCCCTGCAGTAGTTTTGCCAGGAACTGAATTGCAGGGGAGGAAAGTCAAACATGAAAAACCAAGAAAGGGAAAGTAGAAGTGGAGAACAGAGGGGCAGCTAGCTCAGGCTTAGGGGATTACAAGGTACAAATTAGTTGGACTGCGGGGGGGTGGGTAGGCGGGATAGTGATTTTATGCAACTTTCCCATGGAGGAGGGGGGGAGTTGTAGGTACTGGGGCTTAGACGTGCCCGTGGATCGTGTGGGAGAGAAAAAAGTGAGAGAGAAAAACTAAGAGTTGGGTCAAATCCCTTTCTTTTGGCTTATCAAACAAGCACACTAGGGGCTATGTGAGAAGGAGGGAGCAGCGCTGTAACAGAGATGTAGTTGTTAATCCCTTCTGTGAGCAGCGCAGGCAGGCAGGCAGGCAGGTGGGCAGGCAGGACTATAGCCCAGCCTGAAAAGGACTACTAGTGGAAGTGAGGAGAGCGGGGTCTTCACTCGGATCACATAGCCCCAAGAGTTTGCGTCTGAAGCCACTTGGCCCGCCTTTGTCCCCCAGGGCTGTCCCTGTCTGAAGAGCTGTATAAAGCCTGTAATCAGATTAAAGATTGCTGGGATGAGGGGGGCTGTTTTGGAAGGGGGATGGGGCGGGATTGCAGCCTCTCTAATCAGTACCTGCCATTGAAGTGCAGGAGAGGCGCTAAATAACGCAGCAGGGGGGTGTGGGCACAGGGCCTCTTGGACAAATTGGCCTGTTGTTGATGCTTTATGGTGGGGAGAAAGGGGGGAGCGGAGAAGGTGGATGTCTTTTATTCCCAGTTCTTCACCCTCCTGACCCCTAGTAATTATATCACTTTTTGGGAACTGATTGTCTCAGGGCCACTGGGCAGTCAGAGGCCTCTGAGCACTGGCAGCAGGCGAATTCCTGGATACATAGGGAATACGTGTGAATTCAAGGCGAGAGCTCACATCAGGCCAGCATATTTCATTGTTTGTTTTTCAAGATACAGAGCAACAGAAGACAGAATGAAACTCAAACCATCTTAGTGCTGTTTGTGATGCTCTTTAGCAGTGTTACATTTTGAAATGGAATGTTAAGCTGAGATAAAGCCTTTTATTAAGGTATAGGACAGTGAAATTTCTTTTTATCATGTCTTAGGTAAGGAGATGGACTAAACCTTCCTTGAACTGTGTGCATTGAGTCTAATTAAACTATTCTGTAGTTAAGTACCAATCAGTAGGGCAGTAATCACAGTTCTTACCAAGGCCTTTAGCTCTGTACCAAGGCCTGGAAATACAAACATGAAATAATTTTGGCAAGTAACAATGCTTTTTTTCTGAAATGTACCAATGTGTATAAACCAACAAATCACTCAATGAATGGCTCCTGCAGAGTACCCTGTATGGCAATCATATTTCTATTTTTAATGATCAGAATGCTTCTGGTAAACGTATCTATTCTAGAGCTGCTAAGCAGCACCTGTAGCAATTAGCCGTTGTTGGTGTCTCTTTGGAGGGTTATTTGTATTTGCATGATTGTTTTTTAATGCTCTGGTCCCATTTGGTGAAGGCCTCATACAGTACCTGTTCCTGCTAACAGGGCGTAGAATATTGAAAGACTTCATTGGCAGCCAGCTGATTGCCACATTGCATGCTAGGAAATAGATTTTTTGATGCTCTTGTCAAACTCTCAGCAACATGCCCCTATGGACCCTGACACGGAATTCAGATGAACTGATGGAAGATGTTTAAGGTGTTAAGGCGTTGAGTTCAGGTAACCTTTGAATGAAGATGAGACGCACAGTGTGCTGTCCAGAGACATCGGGGAGCTCGTAGGAGCAGTCTGAGGGCGGCAGGGTGGCTGGGAAAATGTCGACTCCAGCATCCTATCGAGGACCTCTGGCTGCTCTCCGGGAGAGGAGGGGAAATGGGGAGCCTGGTTCACCTCATGTTTAACTGTGAGAAACCCACTCCTTTCCAACTTTCTGTCTAAATGAGTCTTTGTGATGTCTTTTTGTGATTTTGTTTTCCCCTTGATGAAGAAATTGGATGCTGAGACAAGTGTTCCAATTAACCAAGAAGCTCCCCTTTGGTGAGGGGGGCCACTACATTACTGCCCAGAACAACAGAGCCTCCCCCCCCCCCTCCCCACTCTGACCTGCTCTTGTCATGCTAATACCTTTTCATAGGTCTCCTTGTTAGGAGGGATTACTATTTGCTTCCTATCACTTGTGTGTTGGTTTTTCTCTCACCCCTCTTCATCGCCACTCTCCCTTCATGTATATTCATCAACCACTTAAAAGATGGACTTTGGCCCTTGTTAAAACTCAATCAAGCTCTTTGTCCAGCGACATGAATCCATCAGCCTGGGTCAAAGGGTTTGGTCTTAGGGGGCGTGACCCCACAGACAATGGGGTGGGAGCCCCTTGAGAAACAGGCACACATAACTGATCCCATTGATGGTGGGACCGAGCCCTGCGCTGATTTTTTTCTTCTTCTGAGGGAGTAGCAACAGCAGCAGTGGTGTGAAAGGGACAGTGGCGAAAATGAAAAGGAGAGCAAGAGGTTCAAGCCGAAAGATTCATCCAATTAGAAGATCCACCTGCCTGAGACCGCCAGTGAAAGGGAGAGTGTGGGAGAGAAAGAGGCCCGTCATAATGGCGACTAATTGGAGAGCTGATTACTTGCCTTCCCAGTCAATCGCTTGGCTTGATTGACAGAGCAAAGGGTGAGGGTGTGGAAAACGTGCTGAAAATCACAATTTGACTCTCTCGGAAAAGGCCTCTCTCGGCTGCCTGAGCTGCACAGTGGTGAGAGAGAGCCACGAGGGTGTGGAAACATGCCAGAGGGCTGAGGGGCCTGGTGGAGCGCAGACAACTGTGGTAAAACAGTGTGCCAAGTGACGTCATGTTGAGGGCTAGAGAATACTTTTCTAACAATAATAGAGAGGCTGTTAAAGGAAACAAGTACACGATCCTCCTATTAAACTCAGTACATTGTACAATGCTGATGCAGTCAGATATTTCTTTGTGTGTGGACAGATGTAGTCAGAGTCTTCTGCACCTGATGTAACGAACAGTTCTTTCCGGACCCTATGCGGACGACACAGTCCGACGGAGTGGGGGAAACACTAGGGAAAAGTCATGCAGGAAAACGGGGCTGAAGACAAGGGGGCGTGTCCAAGGTGCGCTGGTGCACGGGGGAGGTGTGGCCGAGGCGAACAATCCAAAAGAGTAGTCCTTAGGGAATATCCAAAACACAAGGGTAAGTCCAAAACCAGAAGATCCATCAGAAGAAGGATTAAAAACCACGAAGGCCGGGTCGGAACCGGCGGACGGGGAACAGGAACGGGAACGGGAACAGAGGTTAAAACCTTAACGGGACCAGGCGCCTCCTGGTCCCGGACTCGCACGATATGGAAATCAGATGCAGAGCCCGGATGAGCGTCAGCGCCTGGCTTTTAAGGTGGGCTGGGAATAGGGAACAGGTGCAGAGAATAAAGTCTTAGTGAGGAGGGGGGACTATAGTCGTGACACCTGAGTCAGCGAACTGTTTCAAGATGTGGTTTGTGGATCCAAGATGAATGTAATATTGTGATTTGTTTACCAACGCCAACGCCCCACTATTGTAATAGCCAAAGATAACCTTCTCTTCTAACCAGGGGCGATGCTTCAAAGCAAAACATTGAAATGGTGTGTCCATAGCCTTAATGTCAGGTGTTTGAAAACGCTGGAAAATAATTAAAAGCCAGCCAATCTCCCATTGACACATCAAGGCTAAGGGAGATGATTTTGCCTGGTTAAAGGCTGGTCACTCACGTCACCTGGAGATCAACTGCCTTAAAATGTCCAAACAGTCACAGTTCTCATCTGGCACTGTCACCACTCTCAAATACTCACAACAGGTGCGAAAGCATACCCTGTCATTCATGTGCTTCACAAGGGGTGAGAAATATAACTGTTCTCACAAATCCCCTGCCTGTCAGCCTGTTGTGATGGCTGATATTACATGTGTGATCTCAGAACTCCAAAAGGGCATGTCAGACCCATATTTGTTCTTCTCCTCCTTCTTCAGCTTTTAATCCACTAGTTCTTACTGCAAATAAAGCAAGGACATGCCCATGAAGGGCTTCATATTTCCAAATACAGCACAAACGTTTCTCCCCTTCACTCCTTGTCCTCACATCTGTCGCACTTGGGAATGGAACAGGAATGGAAGAAAGGTAAGTCCTCTAACCATCACACCCCTCTTTTACTAATCTATTCATTACAAAGAAGAAAACATATGGAGAAATCAATGGAAAATGCAATGAGGGGATCTGATCTCACTGTCTTGGGCAATGAGACAATCCATTCATTACAGAGAAGAGAAGACCATTTCTCCAGGCTTTGAATTTCCCCTCACAACCCCCCCATCCATTCCCTCACAGTACAGTGGCTCTGAATGAATCCCTGATCACAGCTCTAGCGTAAAAGTGCTGGCAGACTGGAATTACAGCTAATGATGAGGAGGATCCACCTGATTATCGGGGCTCCAGGAGCTAGGGCTTAGCATTAGTGGGGGTTAATTGATTGGAATAAACTGATTGACAAGTCCCTTTAATCAATCCTTCTGTCACAGGCACCGGTGTTTAAATTATCTTCCTTCACTGCTTGGGGAAAAAAGATCTGCCACTTGCCTGGCCCTGCTTTTATGAAAAAAGGACAACAACAACGGAAAAAACAACAACCTAAACAAAACAAAGAAAGGAACAACAAAAGTAAAATCTGCTACTAAGAGTTCCTTTATTCTGCCATCTGGATCCATTTAATATATTTAAAGCCGAAGAGTTAATTCCAGGGACTAACAATCTGCTTCATTATCAGTTGCAATCACAGCATGTCTCCCCCCCTCAGAAATGTTCTCCTGTGAATTTTTTTTTGATCACTCTCCCAGGCCTCAGGGCCTGGCCAGGTTTGGGGCTTCTTCTTCACTGGGATCATTAACACTCCTACCAAACCTGCCCTTTCAGTTGTGTTGTTTTGTTTATTTCCATGGTTAAGACTCCATTAACCAGTGGTGGCCGGGAAGATTTACACCTTTGTACACTGTTTCTTGAGTTCCCAGCACCTCAGCATAAACTGCAGCAGGGCTGCAGTCACACTTGGTCTGATGACAGACTCACAGTGATTTAACATTGAGAGATCTATGCTACTGCAATGAATTTTATAGGATTTATATGGATCTGATGCAAACACCTTTTCTTTTTTTCCCATCAGCAGAAAATGTCTGTATGTTCTAATACATATAAGTATACGCTGCATATAAAAATAATACGTGATTCATAAACTATTCACCATTGTTGGGGAACCATGACAACTGCATGATACAGGGAGGAAGAGATGCAAAATAGGCATGTGATGCATTGTTTGACCACTAAAGAGCTATACAGGTTTAAAGAGGCTGGATGCCTATCTGTATGAAATCGATTATGAATATCATGGGTGTATGTAAATTAGTTTTGATCATGTGACAGCATGTTTTTGGTTAGCTTGCAAAATGGTGATAGATCGGTAGATTTTTTAAAAAAATTACAGTAAAGAAATTTAACTCAATTCTGAAATTAGAACTCTCTCTGCCCCACCATTCTCCTTTTTGCTAAAGATAAAAGATGAAGTTTGTCCCTGCTGAAACATAAAAGAGACCCTACTGTCTGACAAGCAGCTCATCGGTATTCACGGCTAGCTGCCTGCAGCTCAGTAAAGTTGTTTTAGAGCCCCTGTCAGATCTCAGCTGTGAAGAACAACAGATTAGTCATGATCTTATCCACCAAGTATCTGGGTCTTTCTTTACTCCCTTTGACAAGTGTTTGAAAGGGGGAGGTGCCACTTTTCAGGGCTATGAGATGAATCTCAGACAAGAAAAAAAAGCCTTTATAGTAGGCCTCAGACAAGGCCCTTTCGCAATCATCAGCCCCTGTTGCTAAGGTCCATGGCTCTTCTATCGCTAGGCTCCAGTTGCTAGGGACGAAGCCTCTCTATCACTAGACTACAGTTGCTAGGCAAGGTAGAGAGTTTGCAAGTGCATGCAGAGGCCTAGTCTGGCAGGCTTGTTGTCCCAGACGAGACATCTCTTTTTACCAGGCTCTGGTGATTGACACATCCCTCTGAGGTCTGCTGCCGTGTCCTCTCGGCTGCCTGTGTTCCCCCTGGGGGAGGCTAGCCATGCTGGGAAGCACGCTGATAGGCTCCTTTGACTGGGGCTGGCTGTACGCAGGCAGCACTGACTTTTTGTCGGCCTGAAAGGAGAGCGACACATTCCTTCACAGCCAGGGGAAGGAACCCAGTTTAGTTCACAGCCACCGCCTAGGCCTCTCATTGCCATCCATTATTTGCTTTTGTGCTTCAAACTCCCGCTAATTTCACATCACTAACGAAGGTCTGTGTAGTGCTGTGAGAAACTCCTCTTTTCTTTCTTTTATTCTTTAGCCTCTGAAAAGAGTGTTATTTATTTCTTCCGTTCCCTTGTGCAGCTTCATTTGCATGTGACTAATTATGCATTAATAATGAGCTACTCCGCAGCAGCTTGAAAGAGAGTCATATGTGACAGTAAAATACACATAGCATGGAGGTAGATATAAACATATATACATTTGGATAATGTGTAATTTTTGTTCTAGTACGTAAGTTGATGGTCATAAAGGAAAATTGTTATATAATTATGGAAAGGCATTAAATATTCATTGCCATGCATTCTTTTACTGTTTTGATTTAATATACTATGACTGCCTCAAACTTTTTGATGTCTTTTGGATTAGTTCTATAAATGGACCCTTGCCTTTCTGTAAATGTTAAATGTTGCAAAGAAAGGATGCTTAAATAAGCGATATCCATAGAAAACACAGGCTTAACTTAAACATACCCTTGTAAGAAGCTGTCCTTAGAAGTGAGCTTACATACTCAGCGACAAATGAAAATGCACGAATCCATAAATTCACACCCGCTCAGACATTGTGTACAGAGTCAAATCTATAGACGGCGAGACATGCACACATTCCCATGCATCTAAATCAGGTTGCTGGAAGAGCCTGTGGTCTCTTTCTATGGTCAATCAGACAGTCTCACACTGACTGCCAGGGAGGTAAGACAGTATGGTTGAGGTCCTTTGTGTACTGATTGTGTATGGCAGTGTTGGACCACAATAAAACCTAATCTGGCCCACACACTCCATGCATATTCATATACTTACATGTAGATTTATGCAAAGCAAGGGGTGTGAGAGAGTAGGTAAGGAATGGTGCCTCTGACTTTGTCTAAAGCCAGTCTGAAAACAGGAGGGGTGCCACCCTCTTCACTAAAAGAAATCCCACAGGACAGAGCTTCAATGTCAATCTCTCCAGTCCTGTCTGGGAACAACTCTCAAAATTCCTAACCAAGGCTTTGACAGACATTGACAGATTGAGAAGGCATCTCATTCTCGTTTCTCACCCTTCGGCAGCACTGTCTAAGCCATATTCCCAGGCCATGGACCAACTGTACTGTCATTTTCTTCTTTTTTGACCAGTGGAGAACTTTGTACAGATTAACATCTCTGATACAAGGGGTCCAAGCAAGAAAGAAGAAACTGGCATGAAAGAGATTTGTAATGGAATCACAAAACTAGTACTACCCTACTATAGTTTCCACTGGAAATAAAATTGCAATTGAAATACATATTATTTAGAAAAACGGGAGAAGATTACTGAAGAATCAATGCATAGTCTGTTTCACACAACGCACATTTTATAGTGTGTACAAATATTGAAAATCATGATCATCTTCACTAATTGCTCAACAAACTGTTCCCTGTAACTATTCACATTTAGGGTTTATGTTTTTGCTACCTCCATATAATGTTCTGCACTTGTCTACATTACAATGTCTTATCAGCTAATTCTAATTATTTCTTATTAGTTGTAATTATCAACTCCATAACCTTACTGTGATAGAAGTATGACTTAATTTTATATTACTTCTTTGTCACCCTTTTGTAAATGGGTTCTATAGTAACATTTTTGTTCTACAAATAAAGGTTATTTAAGCAAAACACTTTTTCCCTAAAATCATAAACACATAGTTCAAAGGAATAAGCATAATCCTGAACAATCAGTGATTTCAGAGCCTTAACATTAAGTTGTTTTCTGATTGGGATATCAAGCACTATAAATAAGAGTCATCGCATCATTGCAGCGAGGCAACAATGCCTCTATAATCGTTTTTTTCCTCTTGACACATGTAGTCTTTATCAGTAAACTACACTTAAAAATACATTTAAAATAGCCTACAGTATTAGTATAAATAAAATATAAAAACTCAGACCATTTTCAGCAAAGAGACTGCAGTGAGTTTGAAGCTGGCATAGGTATTTACTGCAAAGGAACAAGTAATAGGTTTAGTCCCTGCTGAAAAAAGAAGAAAGAGAACACAGTGTTTCGGCCATGGAGCCTTCTTCAGGTGTGTTTCTTTCTTCTTTTTTTCAGCACGGAATAAACCTACTTGTTCCTTTGCAGCCGACGCATGCTGACGCAGCTACCCACCTGAACTACTATTGGTATTTACTGATGACTTAACAGTTATGTATTTTTGCCTTATGTCTAAAACATACACAGCATGCATAAATAATACCATGATATATACACTGCTAACAACAGGCTACATTTTCTGAAAAAATGTATATTTTGTATATACAAAAATAAGACCACTAAAAGAAGTACAAAATAAAAAAAGTATTTGACTTTTGTGCAGCAGTGAGTACTGTATAAATAAATAAAATAGCAGATGGACTGGTGAACTGCAGGAAAACATCATCTCTGTGCTCTGGACCATTTAATAAACTATTCCAGCCTTTGCTCTCATGGTTTCTGATTGCCCAGAAGTCACTGATGAAAATTTTGTCCTGTAATGCACTACTGCCCATAAGTAGATAGATTTAGATATATTTACAATAAATGTGGATTTTGATCCTAATGGCATTCCCTGATTTGTAAAATGTCTTGTGTTCATTCTTGCGTTTTTAAGGAAGGTGAGTAGCTGAAAATCACAAGTGAGTTCTTCTATAATACAATAACTGTTTGTTGTTTATAGAGTGAATGGAGTAACCTTTTGTTGTGTAAATACCCCCCAAGTTTGTTTTCCATAACATTGCTCTTAGACCATTTATATAAGAAAAGGTTTGTTTCTTAAACTAAGTACAAACAGCAGTAAAATTAATAAAGCATAAGAAAAAACATCTATTTTATTTAAGTGCTTTAATTTATTTAACTACTATGAACATCAACTGGTTGCACCACTAAACAAGTTTGAAATGCTGACACTACTCCAAGCCAACTAATCATTAAAAATAATTCTGATTGTTCTTCAGCATCCTTACATAGACATGTTGTTAACTTTAAAAATCTTTGTTGAAGATGTGCCATAAGTAAATGAAAAGTGACAATGACAATTCTAGAAGAATGTCATACAGAGGTTCTCAATAAGTCTATCAAAAGTTTAGTGTTTAAAAAATATTATACTGCCCCTACATTCTTTTATTATTAATTTTGCTCTCAGGTTTTGACTGTGAATCATGACTGTAAAACTTTTAATCGTCCTTTTTCACATTTGCTTCCTGAATCCTGGTGTTTTTTCAGCTTTTCCAGAATCTTCTTCCATTGAAATGTCCCATAATCTCGAAATGTACCCTGGCACAAGGCCTGAAGGTCGAGAGAGTACAAATCAGCCAGATGAGGTGTTGCCTAGGTGACGGAGGGGTTAATTCGGCAGTGTGCTGGTGAGACTGCATCATCTCAGGTGTGAAACCTTTTCAGGGAGCATATGAATGCAAGGAAACTGATCTAATCAGTGGCTCTTAGCTCAATAATCTGCCTTCCTGGAGTATTTCATTGTTCAACAGCTGGTCCAATCTGCAGTCATTGTTCCCTGTACTGAGGGGGTAGGAATCCTTTACTGCTTTGAATAAAGTGCCTTATTTTTCACGGCTGCTCTGTCAGTTTGTCCCAGGGGGTAGTACAGTCAAAACCAAGCCAGGCTAGAAAAAAAAACACCCCCTTCATTACAATGCTGTTAAAAGGATCCCTTGCAGGTGAGAGCTGCTCCAGCATGCTGCCTATACTGAAAAACTCCCACCCAGAGAGATGGTCTTAAGACATGGTCTGGATCACTGAACTCTGGGATCTACAACTACATCTACAACAGAAACTACAGTTCAGACAAACACTTCAGTAAGATGTTTAGTAGGCACCAGTTAGCACAAACCTTGGGCTACCTAATGTGAATTTAGCTTAGCACTGCAGGACTAGTATTATGCCAGCCCTTTAAGTGCTTGTGTCTTTAGGTTACTTTGCAAACCTCAATGTTAAATCAATAATCTTGGCACATACGTCTGTAAGATAAAAGCTTGGAGCAGGAAATGTGTGTTGTGGAATATGTTCTAGATCTGATTGGTAGTAGAATGCATTCTTTTAGTTTTCAATTTGGCAAAAATGAAAATAAATGTGCTCAATGGCCATAGGTGCCAAAAAGGATCTTAATTTATCTTGTCTTGTCCTGATTGCAAGTGCCATTAACAAGACTGCCAAATGTTACCAGTACTTTAAAGCAAACAGGGAGTTTTAAAAAAATAGCCAGTTTTGAATACAGAGCATACAGAAGAAGAAATAATCTGCCATTTACTGTGCATTGTAAAATTTAGTTTGAGTGGTGATACTGCCCCACAACATACTGCCCCACTTTATAGTGTCTTGTTCTACAGGCTAAAATATTCCCAATTCAGCAGACAATAAAATAATATATGCTTTTAAGTGTCCAACCACAAAAGATTAATTAGGCTCCAGTAACAGTGGGAATGATGAAGCAGTGTTATGTGTTTCTTCCCTGCAGGAGCATCCCAGTTTTTCTCTGGCACTGGATCATTCCTCCTGGCTTTCCTGAATGCTTTGCAAACCATCACCCCCCCACCCTCATCTGGAGGCCAAGAGTTTAATGTGAGAAAAAAACTCCACCCCTTGCAATTCCTGACAGTATCAATTTCAGCTCAGGTAAGTGACAAAGCACATGAAAAAAAGGTGCAATTATGGTTAATAACAGAGTGTTTGAGAGGGAAATGCAATTAACCAGCTGTGAGGGGAGTGATTATGTCAACTGTACTGTTGCATGCTGGGTAATGTATTTGACTTGGCCGATTTGGTGACATGTGAGATCTGCAGAATTTTGCTGATTTTTTTTCTCTCATCCTTTAATCAACAGTCTAATGGTCAATAACCATAGCCCCCTCTCTGCCTTTCATGGTATAATATGTTTCTTGTTTCTGTTGCTTTTCTTCTTGTTGAATGCTTAAAAGTTTTTTTTCTCAATGACATCTGCCAAAGTCTTACTCATCAAGATTTGGCATGCACCTATTTGTTGATCTCTGTTTTTCACTTTAAAACAATTCTCTACGCAACAGACGGCATTAAGAATGCTTTACAAAACCCCTGCTTCACTAAGCTGTATGTGATCTGTTCAAGTTCGAAATTATTTTATTATTCCACCGTGCAATGACTGTTCAAGGCTCCTACCATCACAATATCAAACAAAAGAGTTTTAAATTTTAAATGAATGCATTGCGACTTGCCTGACTATATTTAGTTGCCTATGACCTGGAACTTTATACTGAAATATCTGTGCCTGACAGTGTGAGAAGAAGTGGGAAGTGTCATCCTACTGTGACAAGCTTCTAGCTGCAAACAGAAATTTCACCTGAAGTTACACTTGGTGAAAATTTCTAAATAAAGAATTAAAACACTGAGACAGACTTAACTGGCAGCAGAGTTCCCATGGGAAGTTACTGCACTAATAAGATAACACAAGTTGACTAAATAGGTAGGAAATTGTCTTCAACTTCCAAAATGACTCAGAGTTAGCACTTATGAATATGACCTTTAGTTTCAACAAGATGCTGTTCTTTTTACCCACAGTGCTCCATATTTATCTCCCTGCTGCAGTTATCCTTTAACACTGCTTTGCTACCGTAAGAAATCCCACGTGAATTAAAATATATGACAACCAGGATATATGTACGTCTTTGGCTAGGCGATTTTTGGAAAAACACCACAGAGAGCAGATTACTTTCTTACTGTAAACCCGAATGATGAGCACAACACAACAAAAAAACGGATATTGTGAACGATGTGTGGGGAGCTGCTTTCCGTGCAGTTGAATGACTGCAGTGCAGAGAGGAAGATGATGCTGAGGCAAACAGAGAGAGGGCAGCCGACACACACTGCAGAGCAGTACAGTGAAGCTTGGAAGAGGGGGGGCTGGGAAGCGGTTTTTAGTGACAGAGAAAACATTGTTAGAGCCCCTGACTCACCACCCTTGAGAGCCTCTGGGTTCCCACGATCCCCTCTGCAAACAAACGTACCCCGCTTTCTCTTCCTTAACAGTGATGTCATCAATTACCATCAAAATGTGTGCGGCTGGGAGTGTGCGTGCGTCTGTTAGCATGTGTGTGATGGGGAGAGAGGGAGAGAGAAAGGGACTATTGTTTGTATTGAAATAAAAAAGTGTCCACTGAACCATTGTAAATGAGGACGGCAGGGAAATCGACCAAAATACAGGATTTACTGTGTTATTGCTGAGCTGTCACATCATGTCAAGGACTCACAAAAGCTGATGTCTGGTCACTGCCTGGTTTGACCTCTGAGGGACACTGTACCCCTGCAAAGCAGCATCTCTGAGATTCATCGTTAGGGGTTTAAGACATGGCCCAAGGCTTTAACTAAGAGGTGGAGGTGATGAAGAGCATCCACAGAACCAGAACACTTTTAGCTACATGCCTGCAAGGTGGCTGAACCCAGATATCTACACAAATCCATGAACCTGTACTGTTTTTAGTTGCGAAGGCATGTACTTACATTTATGATTGTGGTCTATAAATTGCAAAAGGGAATGTTTGCTTGGTATTCCTTTGTCTTGGTCACAGGTAAGAGTTTGTATAGAAAAGGAAACATGCCACAAAATTGTACAGTGGTTTTCAGTTTGACATCTAACAGTATGTCAATGTACACTTATCATTGTATATAATTATTAGAAAATTCTCAAAAAAAAGCTGCTTGCATTGTTTTCTTTACAGTAATCATAAATGACAGAGCTCCTCTGACAAAGTGAACATCCAGGGATATAGCACTTATCGTTCTTCCAGATCCAAGGACCCTACGCAGCATGATTGCTTGATGTGCTAGAATGTAGGTTCATCTACTGTAGCTTTTAGGTCGTCTATTACTGCTTTGATTTTAGCAGGAAGTGGTGGGACTCCCCGAATTTAACACTTTAGAAAACTTGAAATTTAAACACTTTATTTAAAAGGAAAATGGTGTTATTTTAGGAATAAATTTATTTTTCTGCCTTACATTTTTTTTCCTTCAAAAACACTTGATATTGGCAATCAAACTTATAATAATGTACAGGCAGCAAGACAGAGTTTTAGTGGTGCAATCAAAAGTGATTGTGGGAGCAAGAGACCACAAAGACCAGTTGGATGACAAAGAAGGCACATGGTCTTGATTACAGCACATTGCATTATTTGGGAACTCAAAATGATGAACCAGGGAAAAATAAAGACCAAGCTTGTTTGTGCTTTGTTTATTCCACGATAGTGCCTATAAACTTTGCCCTGAGAGTGAGGAATTGTCCTGTGCCTGAACTTCAGACTGCCACATTATTTGATTTACAAGGGCAATATTTCTGATTGCTCAACAGACAACCATTGTTTGTGTCACTTAGGGTCTTTTAATCAGCTGAAACAACAGACACGGCTAATCTGCAAACTGCAACAAGAACAGTTTTTGCTTACTATTGAGGGTTAGAGTCTGGATAAAGACATGAATAAATCCCCATCATGATGTTCTTCATAACAGATTTTTGTGTGTTTACTTTGTTGTGTCTCACATATTTTTTGTTTGTTAATATTTTTACTCCTCCGAATGAAAATATGAAGAGAATGTGACGCATTATTTTAAAAGGGCATATACTGTAGACCTCCTAGTAGAGACAATACAGTTGATTATGATTGGTTGGCTTGTCAATTTAGTATAAAGACAGTAAAAGAAAAACCCAGTGCGAGAATTCACTTGACTTTGAACATCATTTTTTATTATTAAAAAATCAATGGTTGAGGATACACATGAATTAAAATATCTTTACCAGCAGTACTGACATAGACTGTTGTTTCTTATAATTGCAATTATTACAGATGCAAATGAAAAAGGCACATACACCAAGACTGCCTATTTATAATAGATGTTTACATAGTCAACAATGGAAAAGAAGACGCAAGAATACCACAAGATGGTGCCACTGTGGCATGGCATGTGTGTACAGACCTGAAATGCTGGCACAATTAACACAGGGCAAGCATACAGTAGGCAGCTGGAGAAATAGCGTATTTACTGGGTTACACAAAGAGAACACAATCACTTGAATGTCTTTCTATGTCCCTATTGTAATGTTTTAGGTATAGAGCCTGTGTATTATTATTATTTATGTGGAAAGTTTTTTTAAACATTACGGTGTCTTTTTATGTGTTTAAACATTTCTATTTAATGAAATTGCCTGATTCTCAAATTCCCTATGCCTCTGTTGACTTGATCTAATGGCTCACCAGGATACACTGTTATGCTGATAGTGTGAGTGCAATCCTGTTACATAACAGAGAACAAATTCCGGCATTTTGGCAGTCCCAGTCGCTCTCACTCGTCCTCCAAGGTCTCCTTTTCTACAAGTGTGTGAAATCCAGGCTCACTCCCGACCTGTCACAGAGAAAACACGGTTCACCATTACCAGGGCAGGAGCACAACATCATCTCTTTATTGCACCTTTCAGAAGCATACAAATGCATTTTTAACAGACCAGTATTGGAAGGTTTTGGAAAACAAAACATTTTCACACAATATGCTATTTCTGTGGAAAACTGGGCAGAAATGCAGTAAATGTTATGGATCATATAATTGAAATTAATTATATCAAAACTAAAATACATACAGGAATCATTTGACATCCAAAAAAAAACTACCATGCAGGTTTTTTCATGGTAAATTTTCATCTACCCTGAACAAGAAAACACTCTTCGTATTGGATGTGGCCTGTGTTTTTGTGGTGAGGAGATTCATCTAGAAAGCTGCAGGTCTTCCATACAACAGCTCAACTTAATGAGGTGTTTTCTTTGTCTTTCTTATTTCTCATATCAAATTAAGACATATTTCTTTTTCATGTTTCATTTAACAGCATGTTCAGTTAATGTCAAGGAAATAAACTTTGCAAATGAACCCACAAAACTGCATTTTATCTGAATTATTTGACAAAATAAACTGTAACCCCTGGTAGGGCCATGTATGATTTAAAACAAAGGCTAATTTCCATGTAATAGAAGATAATTTCATTTGAAAACACATGTTGATGTGAACTTAAATTATTAATGTGTCCTGCAAATAGGAGACAATGTGTGCATCTCAACATAAATTATACACTTTCATGAAGAGCTGGTGTATGCTTAATTTTTAATTAACTGCAATGTTTATCTTTAGTCAGAAAACAGCCTCACTCCCAGAACACAGCCAACCCTCTCGAGTCTTGAGGATTCTCAAAAAATAGTAACGATCTTGACTGGAATGCTTGCCTGTTGGTTCATGACAATACATACCATCTGAGTGACAAGTGAGAATTCTGCAGCAAGACACTGAGAACTAAACTCAACAGAATCATCCTGTGAATTGGAAAGGCACTGTACTTGCTATGTGCCCCATTCTTGTCAGTGATATCTACAAGTCATGCCTTTCTGTGGCTGCCCATATGTGGCATCAACAACATCAGTAGAGTGGCACAGTGTGAAGTACGTTCAGCTGTTTATGTCTTGAAAGAAATAAGCGAAGATTCAGCTTCAAAACAGAGTCGTGAAGTGCAACATCCTATCCACTAGTAATTTACACTGTTTTGGCAGGAAGGCTTCCAGAGAAGGAAAGGGCTGTATTACTGATGGGTAGCCCAGAGAGCAGCAGTACTCAACAACTGCTAATATCAAACACACCATAGTTAATATCAAGAAATGTTGCGATATCCTGCTGGCACAGGATATGAACTTTCGAAAAATTAACAGATTTTGTCTGATATTTTGTAAAGCAGTCATTTATATGATAACGCTCAATTGCTGTAGCTCTTCTTTTTGTAGCTAGTGGTATCTCTAGAGGTTATGGCTGTAATGCCACTTAACTCGTAATGTGTTTCAGTGGTTAATGAGCCATAGTTAACACAATGCACGCATATTTAAATTATATATATATTATACAATTTATATGCATTTTGAGATTGCCACATCCTTTATCAGTGGTGTTAAACACAGGCGCATGAGACAATGATTACAATAATGGCAACTTGTCTGTGTGTGACTGTCACAGGCAGTGGTATATTTCAAGGTGAAATCATTAATGGTTTCCTTTATTCTCTTGCATAGCATCATCATTATCAGATAGCTGAAAAGATCTAGAGGGCACGGCCAAGTCAAGAAACACAGGAAATATCGACCGATATATGGAGAAATCATTTCAGAACAATACATTAACCATTAACCTTAGAAACCTGTATTTCTCTTGTTCTGTAGAAAACTAC
Source organism: Atractosteus spatula (assembly GCF_055471065.1). Lineage (NCBI taxonomy): Eukaryota > Metazoa > Chordata > Actinopteri > Semionotiformes > Lepisosteidae > Atractosteus > Atractosteus spatula. The sequence continues at coordinate 63,664,140 of NC_142712.1, read as the reverse complement.
AAGGAAAAAAGGCTGTGAGTTCTGGAAAAAAAACAATTATGGGTAGGACACACTACAACCATGCATGCATGTACAGTATAAAACCTCCTTAAAACATTTAAATATATTGCCATGAAAATACAAACTGTGCTTTACAATGCTTTGTTCAAAATGTACATGAAAGGCCACTCGGGAATCACAATATGTTGAAGCATCTTATTGCTTCAGGGTTGGGCCCTTGACAGAACAAAGGGTTAATTAATTTAGACTTGGGCTCATCCTACATCTTTAACTATGATCATTCAGGCTAGATTTGCTCCTGTACACACAGGTTGCTCTTAAGTCAAGCGGACAGTTGAGGGTCCCTATGCAAAGCAACAGCTGGGCCTGGGCCAATCAGCAGAGAGCTTGCTTGCACTTCGCAGCTGCTAATGAGCAAATGAGCAAAAAGGCTCTGGCTGAAGGGCTGCAGGGCTGCTCTGCGGGGGACTGGGCTGGGCTCTTTCCTTACACATTGCTGCACCAATTAGTTGATGCATAGAGCGTTCACTTTTAATTTTTGATTACTGATTTCCTCTCCCCCCTCTGTAACCCCCCACCCCCCACTGCCACACACACACAGACATACAGACGTGTGCTGGCTTTGTCCCCATATCCAATGACTCTGCAGCACCGAAACAGCTTTTCCTCAGAAAAAAAAAAACTACCTTTGTAAGAGAGCAACATAATTACCAGGCCCTTAAGAAGAATGAACCAGCTCCATTGTGCTTTTACATTCACTCTCTTTACACTGATGTGAGTGAAATCTGATTCCGTGTGCCATTTATTGATAAACACAAAATGCTGAAGGAATATCATTTTCATATTTTGACAGAGCATGCTCTTTCATTTGCAGCATTTCAAAGAACCAGGCTTGCACCCACAAAAGTCTGTTGTCCTGCCTCCTCTGCCTTTCTCTAAAACAGCACTAACACAGCCTCCAGTGCAAAGTCTCTATACTATGCACTTCTCTGTAGCATGGATTTATTTCCTGTGGTACAAACTGCGTGCAATCATTAAGGAACAGGTTACCTGTCCATGGAAACAGCACTGTGATGTTAAGATCCACTGCCAGGGCTTCAGACTGATCTCCAGAAAGGTTTAAAAATGTGAAATCTTAGATCCCTGCCTTTAATTGGGGGTGAACATACTATTAATACTAAAGAATTCATTTTCTAGTTTTCAGTGGACCAAAAGGTATGTGCACTAAAAGTGGAAAAGAATATCCTTAAGGCTGTACCACATCCATGACACCTCTGGCCCATGTCAGGCTTCACCTCTAAAAATCATATATTATCAGATATACTGTATATAAATAAGTATATCTGAGGATGTGTGTACTGTACATTAACCAGATTCTACACTGTTCCTATAAGACAGGAATCGTTGCTCCAAATAATAGCCAAATAATCACAGATGTATAATATGGTGAACAGAGACATATTTGCAGTGATGCCAAGAACAACAAAAAAGCACCAAAACTGGCAGAATCAAAATCAGGAAGCAAACTGAAAGTCGTTTCTGCGGGGCCTGAAAAGACCCTTGTTCCTCTCTCAGCTGTATCCGTTAGGCATTCCCAGTACAGCCTGCTCTCCTTCCTCAGGCTTGCAGCGGAAAACTGTGAACACAGCCTCCGTGGCTGAATGAGAAAGAGAGAGAGAGTGCGCAGGGGCAGTCAGTGAAAGCCAAGCTCTGCCAAGCTTCAGCAAACACCTCCACCAGAGCCCTGTGCTAACAGCCCTTTGTTAGGGCAGATCCACATTCTCTTTCCTCTCCGAGTTCAGATTAAAGCTTGTTTTCGACTGGGCCATCAGCCCACATAACACACAGAATTCATAGCTTCCACACCACCCTCTCACAGTCAGTCTACTTTAATTCATAGGTCATATATGTCAGAGATTTTTTTTCTGAAGCTCTTTGCTGTTACACCTCTTTTATGCATACAAATAAACAGCATCTTTTGCAGTAATGCTGGGGGCTGCACATTTGTGAAAGATCAGTAGATTTATATTTGACTTTGTGACATGCCATGATGTGATAAAAGTTTTAAAAAAGACTAAATAAACCACCATTGTCTGACTGCAAAAGCATCCTATAACATTACATCCATTACTTTAAATCATAGCCTTTTCGTGTTATTTTTTAGCTGCTTTCAGGAAATTCTTGATTTTTGTAGTTATTTTCTGCTATAAGAATGTGTGCCCCGGTACATTATTTTGTTATAAACTCAATAAACCTCCAAATAATAATGGGAACAGGGAACTGAACTGTCTTTATTTGTTGGTAGAATGCCAGAATCTGGGCAGCTGAATACTTTCAGTATCAATTAACAGTGCATAGCAATGACCCACATCCACAGCTGGCTGAGTGACAATGGAAAATGATGGAACCTCATAAAAAAAAACCTAAAATTTTCTTATGGCAGCAAACAAAAATAATGATGATAATACCAACAATGGCAACATTGAAGCTCTAAAGCCCATACGTCTTTTTTACTCCAGGCTATTCATTGGGTATAGTTGAAATACACCTGTGAATAGTTTCCCTATAAGAGCGATGCTGTGTGCCATCTCTTTCAATAAACCACAGAGTGGGACAGAATCACAAGAATATAATCCCGTAGGATAATTTATAGGATAATCATGGTCAATTTCTTTTTGGCAGGAAAAATTCAGTACCCAGTAATTTCCAAAGATATGAGTGTAGAAATTATTTTCTTCTTTAATTACAGCCATTCTTATTCTATATTTATTTCTTTAATCTTTTGACTTTCGGCAAAAAATGTACAGTACTTCAGCTAACCGATACTCAATGAAGAACAACGAGTAGCATTTTTCGTGATTCTTTTACATTTGGTGCTTTGCAGTTCTGGGTGTTTACAGCCTTTTCTGTTAAAACAACATCTTTTACAACAGGAACGTCATGCCGAATTCGCTTTATATCTAAAAAAGCATAAGCATTAGTAAAACGTAACGAGTTACCCATGTTAAATATATTAACACGGGCATTTATTTCTGTCTCTTTATGCCTTCTCTCACAGATATGGAAGCTGACGTTTCACACCCAGAACTGCACCAGGCCAGTGATAGAAATGGACGTGTTGCTGTACAGTGAGCCTGTCGTGAAATGCATTAAAAATAGGATTTCTTAAACAGGTAAATTTTTTTAAAGGAATGCAGACATCACGCATATTATTCCGTATTTCGTATGAGCAAAATACGTTCCTGCTTTCCAACAGCTATTTTTCCCAAATAAAACTATCAACACACAAAGATTAAGCAAAAATTTTAAAATCTAATAAAAATAATTGTCATAAACATTTAATTATTGCACCGTTGAAGGCTTCATGAAATATTTACCAATTAAATAGTAGATGTGTTCATTTTGTATCCTGCTAGCGTAGTATTTACCTTGTGAAATAAGTGAATATTCAGTATCAATATTCAAATATGGAATTTGCCTTTCTTCTATGGAATTTGAAAATATTGCACTTATCATTACTATTATGAACAAGACGTTAAGTTACCTAGCATGCATAAACAAAAACTTAAAAAACTAAGACTGTGTACTTTAAATATTTTGTTTGTTTGATGTGTTTATATCCTTAAAATGTGACTATCATTTTAAATCTTTCACTATCTAACCATAAATCTCTTCATAGAAAAGTCAACTAATACAGTCTGTAGGCCTATCTGAAAAAATGTTTTGATAATTCAACTGTGCGTATACAGCACTTCCTTTTATGGTAAAAAAGGTGGTTTATGGTAACAGGCTTTAGTTTTAATTTTGTAACAGTTGCCGAGGTTTTTCGGTAATAAGGAATATACTAACAACATTATTGCAACATAGTTTTAGGTATTTAAAGCTGACAGGTAAATTTGTTATTTAATTTGGTTGGAATGGCATTTTGTAATGCCTATAATGGGCTTACTGATACTATTCGTTGTGTTTCACACTTAACCTAATTCGAGAAACTGAAAGCTAAATCTGAAAAAATACAGCAGTTCAGTTTTACCGCTGTCACCGTAGCGAGCACGAATGAGGAAAGTATGCATAAAATTCAGGGAATTGTGGCGTGTGACCCTTCACCATAAGATGATTTAAAACTGAAACTGAAAATTGTGATTTAGTTTGCTAATTTATTAGCTAATTTATTGTTAATTTATCATCTCAAGAAGACAAAAATATATAAATTAGGTAAATCTTTTAACTCTAGATAACAAACTTCCAAAACACTATGTACAAAACGAATTATTTTAGTGTTTGATTTTGACTTCTAACTTCAGGTTACCTTTCAGATCAATAAAGCAATGAAAGCTGTCTATTGCTGTAATTACATTTCTGTAATTGAATAAAAGGACTACCATTCAGACTACCCTCTGCATATGCGATTCATATGAACTAGAGAATTTACTGATACATTACGTCGTATATATGAGACGCAGGTTCGAAGTATGTAGTGAGAAATTATGAATGAATCAAAGGCCGTCTGTATTCAGTTGCCTAAGACCATGTAGAAAAACTCACATTAACAAAAAAAAACAGGTTCATTTGATTAAAACCAATTTATGTTATATAGGTTTTCCTATAAAAGTTCCCAGTGAGTTTTAGTCTAAGGCTTGCAATAAATTGTAAAATTATAGGGGTATTTTATTTCTCATAATTAAAATGATATAATAAATATTATTTATATATTTAGAAGTTAACATTCTTAATTTATTCGTAACAGATCCACCTTGAATTTGTAAAATTTTCTGTTAACATTGGATTACTATTCCAATGTATACCAACATACCTAAAGTATTCAAGTATGAAATAAAAAAGATTCTGTTGTGTACACTGAGCGTTTCTAGAACTGCAGTTTTTGTTATACAGCATCTATGCAATCCAAACAACTATGCTGTGCTTTTGTACCGCAACATAAGATGACAGCTAGAAGCAATTGTAAAAACAGTAAAAAAAACATTGGAAATTGTAAACATTAAATATTCTATTAACAATTGTCTAAATGAAGTTACAATAATTAGACAGCAGAACAGAAAAGGCATGATTTTATACACCAGTTACCCTTCATGATAATTTTCAGCTGTATGTATTTAATGTGCAGAAATCTACAAATTTTTGTCCTTATGAGAAGCTCAATGCATTTCACTGTTTTAATGCTAAAACATTAAATCTTTTATCACCATGTGCAATGCTCTTCAGTGTTTAATATTAGATTTTGGATAAATTCATATATGGATTTTTACCTGAACATTTTAACTCAAATTGTTTGTGAAGTAAAGTCAGTAGAAAACTGTCTTCTTGATGCTGATGAAAATTTTAGCTTTAAAGTAATTTGGGTATCTTTTAACATTAACAACCTAAACCCCCGAAAAGGAATAGCATTTATTTACTTTTGCACATATGAGTCAAGCTGGTCTTACTCTTGAGGAATCTCTGATGAATATTTGTTCTGCACAAAACTCTGCTGGACGTGTCAGGTGTTGAAGATTATCCTCATGCATCTTTCTAGCATTCAGGTGGGTTTGCCTGCTTTGACATAAACGTAGTCCTGCAAAGACAGACAGAAGCATTTTCAGTTAACCATGCAAACAGTCTTGTTTCACAGTGTGCATGTACCTACTGAATCTTGCATTGGCATCTGATTTGTATCTGCTTCTCACGAAAGCTGTAAAATTGTTGATAGGAAGGTAGTGACTTTACAATAACGTACAGTACTTACACTTTATTTAAAAAGCCACTTTGACTTGCTGGAAATTCTGATTTGCCATTTTTCTATGTTATAGTTATAATTTAAATTGCGTACAGCATTGTTTTACAGGATGCATGTTTGTCTGTCTGTGTTGGTGAATCCTGAGTTTCAAAGACTTTAAGTTTAATTGGAGTCCTGGTTTCTACAGCCTCTGCATGTCATCTCTATTCCATGTTTCAGAGCGGTCCTTTATGTATTCCTTGCTGTGATTTGGGGAAAAAAACAGTGACAAGTCACACTCCCCTACACAGTTTTGGAGCACAGTGACAGTTACACAGAGAATAAGGATGTGATATTGAATTTTTGTTTTGATGGTAATTTCTTCATTTTGGAACTTAATATCATGGAGTTTAAAGATATTACCTGGGAACTAAATGCATTCCTGAAGTTTTTTTTTATTAAGGGGAAGGCTGTATTTTTTTAAAACACACCTGTTATATTGAGGGATTTTATGTTAATGATAAGGGTGATTGTAAGGTATTAATTATATTAAGCAGCAAAATGACTAAATATTTTTATTTTTAGATTTAGATTTTTAGATTGAATATGTTGATCAATGTGGACTTCGTCAGCAAGAACTGGTGTTTGTACAGAAAACAATAATTTGGCAATTTTTGTTACAGTTCAGCACAAGTTATTAAAGGATATTAAAATTGTGCTTCAAACAGGGAAAAGTATGTTACCTTAAAAATTACACAAAGTAATTAAACCCATCACACTAAATACAAATTATGTTTATTTATTTATTTCCAAAATGTGATGTTTAGTAATTTTAGAAGTATAAAGAACTGTCCATGTGCAAACATCAGTGATGAAGGCAAAACTAAAGTTAAAGTTTCAGTTTAAGTTCTACCTATATTTCATATCCATTTATGTATGTTTTTTATTTTATATTCATGAAAGAAATTCTAACAAATTCACTTTTGCAAACTGATTAGTCTGATGTGGTAACACATCTTGTTTCTAGGTTCCTTCCACCTGATGCATAGTTAGCAATCTGTTATCTAATTAATATATACACAGCTTTTCAATAAATATATTGGCACCACAAAGGCTTGTCTTTGGAAAAGAAGCAGCTAGTGCTGCTGCCTCACAGATCCATGGACCCGGGTTTGATTTCAGCCCTAGGTGTGCATGCGTGTGTGTAGAGTTTGCGTGTTCACGTGGCTTTTCTCTGCGTACTTTCTCAAATCATCCCCTTCTCTAAGACCCTGGAATGGACAGGCATCCCATCCAAGGCAGAGAGCAGTTGTGTGGTCCGCCGTGGTCCACAGATTCCAGAGTGCCTTTATCTCCATCGGGTCAAGTAGCGGCTTTCTGATTATGGATTGATCTCGGCAGTCCAGGGTATCAGATCTGCTTTACAAAGTTAGCAATGCTGGAAATTAAGGATCTTTCACCTTTATTTAGCTTGCTTTAATATCCTCTGCCAAAGTGATTCTGGTTAAATCAGGCTAAGAAGTTCCTGGAAAGGCTGTAACATAATCACTACATTTCAAACCTAAGCCTTAACATGCTGTGCTTGAGCAGCTTCTACTTATAAAGACAAATTAAAAAAATGAGCCAGGAACTTTCAGCTTTGCCTGAACGGACACTTGCGATGGCAATGCTCTTGTAAAGAAATTAGACATTTCAGAATATGTACTTTTAATAATATTGTGGTTTAATTCAACAAAGCTGTAGCCAACGTGTCTTGTTGAAGTTCTCCATTATTTTTTTCCAGGCCAGCAATTTTCTTATTCAAACTGTTTTGTACATTTAAATGTTTTTAGTTAAGATTTCAAGTTATATTTAGCATTAATCAAGGACCATATTTAACAGCGCTTGATAAACAGAAATATTTTAATCATTGTTTGCACGTGCTTGTGGTGTTTTTCTACATTTAATTATATTTGACTCCTACAAATACTGTTGAATAATAATAATAAAAATAATATTAATTGATTCATTGGTTTGCAGCAATATTATGCACAAATTTAAGATTAGTTGGAGAACCCTTAAAAAAGCAGTTTTCAGAGACTATATACAGTATATATAAAAAGTACATTTACAAAGTACTCTTTCTAAGAAGTAAGACCAGTTAGTGCTGGTAATGTAGTATTCAGATAATGGATTATTTAGCTAAGGGACTCCTCTTTGTTGAACAATTATTGCCATTTTAGCAATGAAAACGATCCCCCTTTGCCAAGATAACAGAAACCTTTTTCTTGTTTTAAAGAGGAATTTCTAATGAATTTTCTAGTAGTTTATTTATGTACATTCTAAAAAGTAAAAAAGGGGTTGTAAGTAATTAAATGTGATACTGTTGTTGAAACAAACAAATCTATGATTCATTAATGCAATGTTGACATTTAGCATAACTGGCTTTGGTATTACATGATTTCATTTCTGTCTTGAAACTACATGACAAATATTCTAAATTCACTTTGGAATTTTTATAAACAGATATCCTTGCTAAAGACGATTGGTCAATTAAAAGAAACTTTTAAGTTCTTTGATATATGTAAAATTTTACATCATTGGTAATAGTAGGCATTAATATTCTTAATTGTGTTACTAAATAAACAAAATAGTAACTTTGATGTGTGCAAAAAACTAAATACTGAAGGGTGAAAAGTATCAGGATACTAAGTACAACACCAAGCTTAATTAAGACATGAAATTAGTAAATATTTGTTAATTGACAAACAACTATGCAGTTTTGTCCAGAATTATGCATATTAATATTTATATATGTGCTGTCTAGTCTAAACATACTGATGACAATATTTTTTTTTTGAGATGTCAGAAAAAATGTAGCACCAATTGAATCTGGCAAGTGCTTTTGTGTTTTTGTTACTGCCAGAATGTAATGTTACACTTATACAGTATAAGTGTAACATTACACTATGTGTAATATGTATGTGATCAGCAAGATATTATATAGTACACTGTAGGCCTATGCTCCAGTGGGCTACCGGTACTTTTGCAGAAGTCTTTCCTGTAAACTGTCTCTATAAGACCACATTAGCCAAAAGGCCAATTAAATCAAAGAAGACAGAAAATAGAAGAAATGCACATTGTGATTATACTGACAAAAATAATAGCATAACATATCTGGCCTTTGATGTTAAGATTCAGGTGTTTCTCTTGTCTGTCTGAAAGAGTCTTATTTTAAGGCTGCCATTCATGATCTGTGCCTGTATGAGTGATCAATAGTATTAAGTAATTACTCATTGTGTAAAAGAGGAAAAAATGCTTACCTAGGAGACAAAGAAGCAAGTTAATAAAGCTTTAAATAAACAACTAAGAATAGAAAATTGATCTTAAAGAACTGTTAAAAATGTATATGAGACAATTAAACACTGCACATCTGTGATGGGAAAATGGTTGTTGCATAGCAACGTTGTCCACTTTGAATTAGATAAATCAATTCCACTGGTCAGCTTTCAGTGCAATACTTGAAAATGTGTTATAAATTGGGACTTTTAATTTTGCATTCATATGCAACTTTCACCAAAGCTGTGAGCAACAAAAACTGCTATTCTTCTTAGAAAACATCTAAATGATTGGAGGATCTAAAAAACTGCTTTACAAGAATTTCCCCTTCAGAACAAATGATAGATTTTTCTTTATTCAGTGTGTAATGAATGCAAATGCACAGATTCTGATTGTAAAGTTTAAGAGAGTATGTATGTTAGAGACCAAAATTGTGTGAAATCATCACAGGCACTCTTGTATAACATTGTCGATCTAGATCAGTCCTAGTCTTTGCCCACTAGTAAGTACAGGGACTATGTCTATGAAGAAGAGGATTATTGCTTTGCATTTCATGGAAAATGTGTGTTTTATGTTTACATTGTTAAGGAACTAGAACATTGAAGTTGAAACATCTTTGCATTTTGATTCTGTCTTTTGTTCCTTTTGTTCTAACTCGATGAGTTGCTGTATAAGTCACTCCATTTTGAATAAACAGCAGTCATGTTTACACAACTGCCCCTGCCATACTCATACATTCTTAGTTCTGCCAAACTGCCTAAAGTGGTCTTCTATACCTTAAATTTACAAAATTTCCCAAACTGCTCTGCCCTCTCGTCCTGAAGTGAGCGTGTGTTTTGACACAATCCTGTACTGTCTTACAGCAATGGGTAAAATAGTATTCTCAAAGAGGATGTTTTGCCAGCCCCTTTTTAAAGGATCGTTTTTTACAGGACTGTTACTCTTTTAAAAAAATCACCTCATCATGAAAGGTGAATTTGTTTGGTGACAGTTTCTTCAAAGTTACAACAATGGCTTGAAAAGAGATATTTTTGGGGTGTAAAAAGGATATACAGTATGTTCAGAGTCACAGGCTCGTGTAAAACCCCTAATACATCCTGTGATGAGGAATAAGGCCTTTTTGTGCTTATTGGGGCTTGGGGGTTTGATTGGCATGAAACTGAAAAGCCAGATGACCTAGAAGCTCAGCTGGCTTGGCATCCGGGTGGCACTGACTAACAGTCCTGGGTCTCTTCCCACACTAGGCAATCTAGAGCATCGTTTTCTCACAGGAATTAGGAACGGGGTGAAAAAAAATTTTTCATGTTTCATCTCTTTCTTTCCTCTCCTCCAAACAAAAACAAAACAAAAAAAAGGCAGTCAACAAATCTTGCATCCAGGGCTCTGAAAAGGACAGTTGAAGTTCTCTCTGCCTCTCATCTCCTGCTGCCCTTCCCAACACAACAGGCAGCCCCCATTAACATTCTGCGCCAGTGCAGGAAGGGACACTGGGTTCTGAAAAGCAATGCTGGAATGCCTGTATGAGTGTGACAGACAGCAAGACAATACCTCTACTGTGTGACTTCGGCTACATTCACTGCGATTATAAATAAAAATCCCCCCCTTGCATACAGACACACAACTAAATTAGAGAAAGACCTCCACTGTTAACTAACTTTAAATTGCACGCACAAGGCCAAATATTTGCAAGAGGTTGGTCTGACTGCTGTCACAGCCGTATTGTGGAAGTTATTACACTCTCAGCCCATGGTAAAGCTTTACTGTTACAAGGGCTGCAGTGTTATTGCTCTGCGACTGCACAAAAACACCTTCCAACCTAACTGACATCTTTGGTGTGGGCTTAATTCTCTCTTTGCCATCTTCCATCGTTGCCAAGCACATAGCTATGGTATGCATATTGAGACACGGAGCTAAGGCATCCCTTGAACCAGAAATAAAATGTTTGTGCTCTTGCAGATTCACTGACACTGAATATCTATGGGCCTAGGCTGCAAAACACAGAAAATACAGTTAATGTTAACTGTTTGATAAATATGCTCTTTAGACTATTTTAAAATTGATCTCAATGTTTAATCTTCATTTACAATTAAAAAAGACTTTTTTTTAATGAGGTGCATCTTAACCGTTTCTTATATAACCGTTTAAGAGACGTCTGCGTCTCTCAAACCTCTGTGTACAGAGCGGTCAGAAATAACTGCAGCAACATAAGCTTCGCCATGACTCTCGGGATCGCGGCCTACACGCTGCTAGTCTGCTGGAGGCCACTAGATGTCGCACTGAGGAAGCGCCTCACATCTTTTTGAACTGTAATACCTGAGCTGCAATCACGGGGCTTCCTCTTGGCTCGGCTGATAAGGAAATGGATAAATGTGTTGCTTGTATCCATCTTTCTGTCCGTAAGCCCATTTCTGTGTCAGTCAATATATAATTTTGTAGGAAATTGTGAAATGCTTGTTTCTGTACTTAAATACAAAGATAATGAAAACTGTAGGTTATTTCCATATGCTGCTCACGCTTAATAGTGTGCGCTTTACATTCAGACGGTTTTTTATGTTCCACGCACACAAATATACCGTGACATTTCTACAAAGGTTACGTTAATATTTTTTTTAAATATGCGTACCTGTCTGGGGGCTTTTTGGACTTTGCTGTATATGATTCAGAATAAGCCAATAATAAAAGAAGTTTCCCCAGTAATTTATAGGCGATATTCGAGGGATACGAAAAGTCTTATCGACAGATTGCAGTCCAGGACTGGATGTTTGTACTTGATGGTCAGATGAGAGCAGCCTTCGCAATGTAGTGCTAACAGCGTGTACTGTGAGCGTCAAGCAAATAATAATCAATATAGTTGAACAAACGTACACACCATGACCACCAGTCCTCATGATGGGCCTGTGCTGTGCGGTACTGAGATATGGGAGGGCAGTAAAAGACGGACCTGTTAAAATAGCAAAACAGTGGAGCCGAATAGGTAGTTTCAACATTATTATTAACTTCTTGATACACTTATAACGTTTAGCCCTACGTTCCGCCATTCGGCTATATTTGTTAGCGGTGGATGTCGTGATGTATAAGCTACAATCATGTTTCCCTGCTTTACTCGTGTTGCCAAAAAATCTTATATAATTACATGAACGTATTTTGAATAAAAACGTAGGAGCACTACACGCGTCTCCTTTAGTTCTTAATAGTATCTTATTTTAACGTTCCTTTTAAGACCAAAATGTCTTTCAAATTAAAACGATGCAGTCCGAAAAGGCAGAAGTGAATGACCTGCACACCCAATGAATTAATAATAACCAACATCTGTAAAGCACGTTTCACCCTAAAGGATCCCAAAGCCAACCTAAAAGCAGTACAGCACTCACCTGGGTGACGAACCGTAACATTTATGGGCCAGCAACCCAACTACACAGCAGATCAAGATGGAGAAGTAACACATTGCTTTGCCAATTGAATTAAGGCATTAGATAGCTCAGATTGTGCGAGCCCGAAATGGAAACTAACCAGGACACCGGGGTTAAGGCACTGTGCCGGGGTAGTGAAATTGCTATAAAATGCACTGGGCTTATTTTATAAATTTTATTAATAAGAGGTGCTCACTCAGTGACTGCACATTTAACAGCATGACAAAACTCTTACTTTAAAACGAATACTTCAGGTTTAGCAATCGTGCGGATTTATTAATCGAATTATTGCAATTTGTTCCACAGCTATGGTAGTGGTAGTCAAATCAGAAGTGAGTGGAAGATTACCATTCTAAACTATTCAGTCATATAACTAACCCCTATCTGGTTTTGATGGGTAAATCGGATAACATAGGAAATCGCGTGATTGAACGGAGATGAGAGATCATCTGGTTGGCCTGAGACCAGTGACTGAATTACTAAAGACAGTAAAGACAGTAGGACCGTCCAGCAGGAGCGTGAAAATGACATGTGAAAAAAAATCGCATTAAGATTTCATTTTTTGTGTATGGAATAAGGATAAAACAAATTAAGGAAGAAGAAGGGGTGGCGTGGTAATACCTTAACTTTGGCATCTCATACGTCGAGCAGGCCTGCTCATATAAATCAGAAATCACCTATGTCAAGCTGAGAATACAGAAAGCATTATGAAAATACTCAGCTCAGCTGTCCTGAAACCACACCAATATGCTAGCACCTTCATGTGAAATTTCCCTTTGACTCACAAGGAATTATCAGGTATTATTATTGTTGTTTACATGACGCTGGTATCGCAGTTGGAGCCTGCTTTGTCCTAAAAAAAAGGATAGACTTCGCTTTCACAATGGATATAGATTTATGCTTTAGACTTCAATAGTCCATTATTCCGGGAAAATCGGTTAGTAACAAAATCAAATTAACCGCAATACACAACTGAAAACACGAATCACGCTTTGAAGGAAAAGATGCAAACGTTGTATTTAGTGATCAAAGCTTGTTAGTGTGTGCAGAAACCTGTATAAATGTTTTTTGAATGAAAGGTTCGGGTTTGCGAGACGATTTCGACATTAATTTCTTCCAAGGTTTCTAACTTCACTAGGTTTCATTTTACTGTTTCGAAAAAAACATACTCATGGCACTTGGGATAGAATGGCTTTATGGATGTCACCCACAATGTGTGAAAGGCCTCGGAAGCAAGTGAAAAGAGACGTCGAATCTATAATCCCGCTACTTGAATTTAACCCTGAGGGGAGGTGTCTTTCTCTTGCTCTCGAGTCCCACGCACCTTGTATCGCTCCCTTATCTCGAAATGAAGAGGCCCTTATCCCTTGGATGGACCCGCCTCGAGAAGCTTTCAGCGAAGCTCTTATCACAAACTTCAGTACTTTTAAAAGGGGTACGGCTAGAAAAGCTATCTTCCTCTATCTTTGCTTTACTGACAGCTATTGCGCGTGGAAACGAGGCTCTAGGAGTCTCATATGATTGACGTATTATTGTGTTAGTCTGAAAATACAGTAAAGTTGCCCTTATGGAAAACCACGCCACTCATTCAATGAATTTATTATTCATTTTCTTCACTCAAGTGCGAAATGGCGGGTAATATCGAAGGCTTGTGTTCTAGCAGATTTCAAGTTTCCCTTGACATGCCTAGAAATGTAATATTGCAAGATATTTTATGTAGATTGGTGTTACCAGATACACACGCACAACAAAATGTTAACCTGAAACATAACAGTTTTTGCTTAATCTGCCTTCAGCGATCAAGCTGCTAAGTGTTTTTTTTTTTAACTGGCACACTTTAAAATGGCGAGTACAATTAGCCTCTCTTACTACGGCTCCACACTTAAAATCTTCAGAAAAAATCCATATCAGGTATTCGAAGGATTTTATTTAATGAATACATCTTTTAGTGCGCAACCTTCGGTTTTTTAATTTATAGAAAACATAAGGTAGCATTAGAATATTCTATTAATGATGTATTAATTCTAATACGTAGGAAATCAGTGGAAGAGTAAAATAGTAAAATTAAACCTTTAAAACGAAAATTGCAATTATTTCAATACCAGCGTATTCGTTTTTGTATTACACTTTCATACACCCTATAAAACAACGGAGAGCGTTTGTATAATTAAAGAGAGTTTAGCCGAGTTTAATCTGAAGGTGTCAAGGCACGGGGCTTCTTGTAAAAAGAACTTGTAAGTGGAGAGATCCTTAAGAAGAAAATGGAGAGGGTAGCAGCCTGATATAACTCACTGAGCTAGAACTGAGAGGCTTTAAATGAGATTGCAATGAAAGTAGTCTTTTACAAGAGAGTGTGCTGAGAACAGATCCTTAGTCTTACAATGGGACTGGAGTGCATAACTGTTTTAAATCGGGCTGGGCATGAACAAGGCCAAAGCTTTGCAGTGAGTGTAGAGTGCAGAACACATTTCATTCAGAAACGTCCCGAGCTATAATGTTGAGTAGAGCCCTGTGCTGGTGACAGTGACCTGGGGCAGAGAGCATGAGAATTGGTGTGAAGTGTAAATCAGCCTTATGTAAGGAATAGTACTCCAGGGCTGAGGGTTGCTTGAACAGCAATGGGAATGCAGTCAAGCCTTGCATTAAAGATAACAGGCTAAAACAAGATGGCACAGCCACACTCTTTAAATGTCCAATTTCAATTTTCAGACAGTGAAGATAGACAATTTGAGATCACCATCTCAAGTCGAGGTGGGGTGGGACCTTGGAGGTGTTTGTAAAACCCTTTTCACTATTTCCAATAGGCGTCCATGGCAGTATCATCCACGGGAAAACCACGGAGCTGTCTGAAACAGCTTGGACTGTTTCCATCTCTGAGCATGCCTGCAAACCCCTAGGATGAGTCTTTAAATGATTCCACAGTGTGATCACTGACCACTTGACTCGTTGGAGGAAGCAGATCACACAGTGCTCGTAAACACATCTGACACTTCTCAGAGGAGCGGTGATATTTAAGGCCACACAGAAACTCCGGAGCTGAGGTGAAGTGGCCCTTTCAAAAGTAAGAAAGACTCATCAGAAGACATTAGTAGTGTAGGGATAGGGCCAGGGTTTCTGACTGAAAAGTAGTCACTTGGACACTAATGACATACTACCTAGAAAAATTAACAGACAATATGGAGCATTTAGACTACTTCTGCATCTATTTTAAATTTCTGTATCCACCCAATCCCCCTTTTATTTTTGCTGCTCTCTATTAAAAGAAGCCTACTGAAGAATAAAGTTTTCTAATTAATCTTATTGTTAGTGAAATGTTTCTTTTAGAATCACAGTAAAATATAGAACATGCATGTAACTGTATACAACTTTTCCTCACTTTTTGTTCTTAAAAAGAGTTTCATTCAAAATTCTAATCCACGTCGAAAAAAAAAGAAGTTACAATACGAGAATAGTTCAATGATTTTACTTTGTTGTGTAACATTAGAAAGTAAGAATTCCATCTTTCAGAAGCTACTGAAATTAAATTGTGTCATGACCTTCCCACTGGAAAGTTACTCTAAATAGTAAGAAGAACACAACTGTGAGTTAAACGTCCATATAAAAATAAAAAATAACGTCGAATTTTACAAAGACGATCCCTGATTTTTTTAAATCCTTTTAAGCTTACGTGCACATTACCATCGTCAAATGTGTACATCAATGAGTAAGTTGTTTTGCTTTAAAAATATTACTGCCTTTTAAGTTTCGAAGCTTAATTAAAATACGTAAAGGGATAATGAAGATGAAAATGTACTAAATGTAGTTATTGTATCTGAAAAAACGACGTTATATTAATTGAAATGTGTTATATCATCTGCTGGTTTTATTATGAAGCCAGTTCTAACAGCGTTGTTTAGAACATTATTTGACTATTATTTTGAGCCCACAGTACGCCATTTTACTATCAATAAACTATTTGACATAGTGACCGGATTGTTTTACCTCTTGGGTGTAGAACGTATAACCGAAGTTATAGTTGTATAAAACTCCAAAACAAGTTAGTCTAGAATTATGTGGTTGCCTTATTAAGACCCATTTCAATTAGGTTCGGTCTGTAGGCCTAAATATCACGAGTTAAACATACCACAGAAATAATCAAATATAATTTTGTGCAGGTGGGTATATTCATTTTATCATCATCTGATTAACTCAGTGAGTACGCATCATAGTAGCACAGAAGAGTTAGCTGTCTCATCTATTTTGCATCTCTGTATTATTTTTAGAATGTTATAGCAGGTTTTAAAAGAACATGCATGCTTTACAGTAAGTGGAAAAATGCTTGCAATATGTCTGTACTATAGATATTGCATCTTTAATTAGACATATTACTTTTTTAGGGTTGGATTTGTACGTAAGGGTAATAAAATACATTATTTAACAGAGTCTGTATGTGTGGATGAAAAGAAATGATAACTGAAGTAATAACAGTGTGTTTTTTAATTAACCTCACAGCGGATATATCTGTGCTGACCCTACAGTTCATTCTCAAGTGCAGTATTTCTCTGACATTCACGTTGGTGCCCATTGCAATGATTTACCCTGTTTTCGAAGCTAATAAGACGTTATTGTGTTATTGCTGAAAAACGCATGCAATCAAAGCTATGCTTTCACTTAATAACAGCGTTTAGTACCGTCCTGGTTGGCAGCCAAGCTTTTTTAGAAAATGCTGTGAGTGCTGTACAAGACCAGTGCCTGTTATTTCTCACGTCATTGCAGCTGGCGGCCATCTAAAAGTGTTTTTTTGTGTCGAGTGTTCGAACGGGTCATCAGTGAGAGTTGTTTTAATTAATTCTATTAAAATATACCTTGACGTTACATTGCGCGATTAAAGTCACTCTGTGCATAATGACTTGAGCACAAATGTGGCATAAAGCCCAGAATTTATGTTGATCAGGCGAAGTAATCAGTCGCATAAACAGATATAAATTTAACTCGTGTTTACAACCACAGCGTTGTTATTCTTCCTAGTTTTGCCCATTTGGTTATTTTTAGGGAACAGACCGCACACGACTAATCTACAAAGTTATTTTCGGTTCTAAATATAAAAATGAGATACATTTAAAGGGGAGATCGGGTACGGACGAGGCCGCTCTTGATCCGCGAATGGATGAGTCTTATTTCAACCGCATCTTTAGGTGGGTCGCAAAAAGGAGGGAAGATCAACACATTGAATAGACCTCTAAAGTTATCTACCCATTATGCTTGCTCACTGGAGAATGAATGACAGAAGGTTTAAAAGCTTAGTAATTGCTTTTAAGTTGCCAAAGCTACTGCTTGTTACATTTTTATAAACGTTCGAAGACGGGTTGACCTGCAGCCTTTACTGCTCTGCGCGCCCCGCGCCCGGTCCTGCTGTTCCCGCCCCGCCATTGAGCAAGGACAAGGGACGAGGCGCGCGAACATCATGGACACAGTTTGGCGGTCAAGCGCTCCATTGTGAACACCACAATGTGTCCACTCTCCCTAGGTATCGCCTTGCCCCCTTTCTCAGCCCAAGCATCCCAGGCTGCGATGAATAGACGCCCTGTTTCCAACGTGGAATACTCCAATTAAGTGGACACTCACTTCAATTAGGTCCGAGTGTGGTTTTGGTCCAGCACAGACGCGCATTCCTCAACTTGAAAAAACAAACGGATTTGTTGGTAAGGGAGAGAGCGTGGGAAATCAAGGCCACTGGTGAGAAAGCACCGATGCCCTTGTGAGAATCAAAGGTCTGACCTAACTGTGTTTCAAATAGTATACTTTTAAAAACTATAACCATTAAGACAATAGGAGTAAGAATAAAAACGACATTTGTAATGCTCTTCTACACAAACCACCATGAACAAGTTACAACATGTGAAGAATGTGGTGGCTAGAATGATGCTCACTAGGTCACTCACAAGTGACTACATCCGTTCTCTTTTGGAGTCCATGCACACTGGCTGCATGTCAGGTTCAGAGTTGATTGTAATTTTTTTATTCATCTATTGACAGCTCTCCATAGCCTGGCTCCCCAGTATCTCACCGAATATACAGTATGTGCTCAGTGTCCTCCATGCTACCATTATTCAGCTGATTGTAGTGGACTGTGTTCCCACTGTTCACCAGCACATTGTAGGTGACAAGGGCTTTAGTGCTATAGCCTGGTACACTGTCCCCCAAAAATATCAGGAATTCAAACACTATAGGTGCTTCTCCGTTTAGCTGATTGCTTTCTGCTTTGTTTTCTTGGGTTGCTTTTATTGTGTTTAATGTATGTGTAATGCTTTTAATGTGCTTTTTATGTATTGTAAACACTTTGACATGATTACGTTTATTGGCGCTAAATAACATAAAGTTTATCATGCTAATAATAGCAGTTAAAGAGACACACAGTTTAATGTCTTTATTAATGATTCTCCTAGAATTACACAGATTGTATTTCATATAAAAGCAGTTATGAATAAGATCTTCTTGGTGCATGCATGTGATATGTTAGTGTGGTCCATTTAAGCAATCTGGTATCCTAGAATAACTGTGGGAGCTACTTTTTTCAGGGGTAGTTAACAATGATGATAAACTAGCTTGGATCAGGACAGATACATGATTACAGCTGGACTTAGCTGACAGCTGAGAGTCAAGTAAAAAAAACCTTTAATTAATTTTGAGAGAAAAGTGTTTTCTTAGGAAATTACACTATTACTTTTAAATTCCTAAATAATACACTCCTTGTGTCCTGTATGTAAATGATTTATAGTCCCAAAACATTACCTTGAAACATAAACAGAACTTTTCTCTAAAATATTCTCTAATACTGTATACTCAAGGTTGTTTTTTTACATAAACATCATACATTTCAAAATCTCATATTTTCATTTTTTTTGTATTTTTATTTCACATTTTTATTTTGTATGGCCTTCTTAATAATGCTACATAATCATGCTTCTTCTCAATCGGCCCGCCACCTGGTCTCTGCTTTGTAGTCTCGAGAATACAGACTTCTGAAATGTTGTGATTCAAGTAGATTAACCAAGTTTTAATCCAGTTCTTCAAAGATTATTTTAAAACAAGATGAGACACAAGACCATACTGAATTTAAATAAAATATGTTGTACAGTCATGCATACTATACTCTTAAATTGATTTTAAAAAAATAACTTAAACAGAAACAATGTCTGAAGTGGAAAAAATACAAAATCCATCTGGCCTCCATGTCTCAGGTAATGAGAATGTTTTTTTTTCTTATACCACAAATGGAGCCACAGTTCAGAACAGCTTTTTAGAATGGCTTATTATGATCAGGCCTATAATTCTATATTTTAAACACCATTAACTTAATTTTATCTCAAAGCATGATATCAAACAGCAGTATATTTCATCATGTGTTGATACAGCTGTACATGCACATTTAACACTGTGACTAAGATTAGTGCAATGGCAGTGGTAAGGACTGAAATGGCTACAACTGGCCCATCTAATCATAAAGTTCTCAGAGGTCTACTAGAAAATTGCTTTTTGTTGAGACAGCTGCAGACTGTAGTTAAGTGTCCTGCTCTTCCTAATCTATTGTGCTTTGTGATCTTTAATGTTTTTCAGTCAAATATCTGTTCAGTTCTATGCTCAAAGCTTTGGCACATTTCCCATGTGAGGGTGACATAAGGGACACACAGAACTGTTGTTTCCTTGTGCTTTCATCTCTGCACATCAAAGAGTGTGAAACACTTTTCTCTGGACTATTACTAAAACCCTAAACTTAACACTACCTCCACTAAACAATACACTGCTGACCTGGCAACACATACTGTATCCATACCCAGCTACTGATCAGGATAAAATACCTGAATACAGGAAAATGCAAAGTTGCAAAATTGAACAAAACATATATTCTCATGTCCGAGCCATTCATTACATATATTTTTATTTGGATTAATCTGTTTTCCATTCAAGTAACTGTGGGTTTTCTTTTACCAATTTGCAAAAAACCTACAAATGATATTTTTCCATTTCAAGCAATCTAAAACATTGCAATGTATGTATATTATTTCCAAGCTAGGTGTAAAACATTTAAAACAATACCTAGGATCTATGTCCAAACACAGAATCCAGGACAGTGTATTCTGGAAGCATCGTGTATTCTAAAGCCAAAATCACCTCCCATTGGGTTCAAGCCAGTTCCTGCATATGTTAGTTTTTCTGGAAGACAAGACAAAACATGTACAAGCTATTCGACCTGAGATGGAGAAAAAGAGCTTCACAGGGAGGCCAGGAAGCTCCCACACACAGACTGCTTGCTCCAAGGTGGTTGAACTGGCTAGACTCCCTTTTGGAAGGTACTCAAGTTATCAGTCTAAATGAAGAATGAGAAATAAGTGGTCCTTGAGAGATTTATACATGACATCGCTAAAAAGCCATGCCTTTTTATTTTCTCCCTGTTTACTGTGTCACGTGAATAGCACAGCATGATTCCTTACTTTTAAGAACGCCATTTTCCCTCACCTAAATTTGAAACATCCACCTTACAAACTCTGAAAGAAACAATTTAGATGAACTGCACCATTAGATTGTTTACAGTGGTTTCTTGTGATTCTTACCGTAGACAAATGGAAATGTGTTTTTAAATACCAGTGAAACAAATGTAATGGACATTTAATTCAGATTTTACTTTTGTATATTTCCCTTGAGCAAGATATTGTTAACATGTGAAGCTTTGATTTAAGCTCATATAAAAGCTATGCAGTTCTTTTTTAAAAAATATATTTATACGAGAGAAGATGCCTTGTGAAAGAAAATGCCTTGTGAACAGAACAAGACATTTAAATTGTTTTAAAAAAATCATTTGCTGCAGTCTGATTTTGAAACTTAAGTTTTGTGTATGTTTCAAAACCTTTCATCTTTTTTATGTTTTATATTATACACTTCACTTTCCAAAACAGACTCTGGCTCTGTTTGCATTCCTGTGTTGGATAAAGCAGTTAGAAAATAGATGGATGGATATTATACACCACAGTACAACATCCTTTCAAATATATACTGTATGAATACTGTCCTTCTGAACATAATACAACAGTATGTTCCATAGGCAAGACCCATCCTATCTGAAGCAGTAGTAATTACCTCATGATTTCTGAAGATTGTAAAGTAGTGACAGACCAGCGTTTTCCTTTGTGTTCCCTACTGTGAGACACAGGATTTGATTTAAATGACCTCAGAAGAGGAATGTATGATTACATACATTTGCAAACCTGACTAATATGTCACTTCAGACAGCTCAGTGCAGGTTGCAGGATACTCCTTAATGTCTACCCACATCTCATACATAGCTGTGCCAAATGTATCCTATACTGCTTTCCCACATTGTCTAGAAGCTTACAACAATGTGAATATAGACATCTTTTCATATTCTGCTCACCCTGCAGTCCATGTGGGTCCTAATGCCCCAGTATAGTGACAGGGACACTATACTGTAAACAGAGGCCGTCCTTTGTATGAGACATAAAACCAAGGTCCTGACTCCCTGTGGTCATTAAAAATCCCAGGGCGTTTGTCGAAAAGAGTAGGTGTGTTAACCATGTCACTTACCAATCATGGTCTCCTAATAATTCCCATCTTTGAACCGGCTTCATTACTCTGCTCTCCTCCCCACTGAGAGCTGGTGTGTGGGGTGCGTTCTGGTGCACTATGGTTGCCGTCACATCATCCAGGTGGGGCTGCACATTGGTGGTGGTGGAGGGGAGTCCCCATTACCTGTAAAGCGCTTTGAGTGGAGTGTCCAGAAAAGCACTATATAAGTGTAAGCAATTATTATTATATTACCCCTCCACCACTAATGTGCAGCCCCACCTCGATGATGTGATGGCAGCCAAAGTGCATCAGGACATTCACCACACATCAGCTATCAGCAGGAAGGAGGGCAAAGTAATGGAGCCAATTCATAGTTGGGGATTATTAGGAAGCCATGACTGGTCTGGGGGAATTTTAGTGTTAAACATCTGCACTTTTTGAGAAATGTCCTGGGATTTTGAATGGACCTTGATTTTATGTCTCATCTGAATTATAGTGTTCCTCTCACTATACAGAGACATTAGGAAGCACACAGCCTGAAGGGTGAGTGCCCCCAACTGGCCCCCCTAACACCTCTTCCAGCAGGAACCTTAGTTTTTTCCAGGAGGTCTCCCATCCAGGTACTGACCAGGCTCACACCTGCTTAGCTTTAGTGGGTTGCCAGTTGTGAGCTGCAGAGTGATACTGCTGCTGGCTGTATAAGCAGCTTCTTCAAGTTCAGTGCTTCCCATCTTATAGTTTATTTTTCCTTTACCTGCATTTAACACTCTGCACCTTCCTACAATAAACATCATTAGCCAGATGTTTGCCCAGTCTATTTTTTAATCTTAATTTCTATCAATTTCCATAGCAGTCTCTACAGTTTTTTTTCTTATTCCTCCTTTTTTGGCTCACCTGTGAACTTGATTAGTTTACTAACTATACCAGAATCTAGATGATTGATATAAATTAGGAAGACCAGTGTTCCTGATAAAGATCCCTGTAGTACTCCACTAATTACATTACCCCAAATTCAGTAATCACTCCTTATCTGTACTCTCTGATTTCCAGTCATTAACCAGGAAATTATCCAAATTCATATGTTCCCTTGTTCTGGATATGTAACTGGAAGGTTGTGGTTTGCAATCCCAGGCGAGGCACTGCTGATGTACCTATGAGCATGGTACATCACTCTGATTGCTTCAGTATAATGCTGTGCTACATACATGTACTCCCCAGGTAATCATTGTAAATGGGAATTCATTCTCAATACAGTTATATACTTATATAATGGGTTATTCTATAACATTTAAATTAATAACATCTAAGATACTTTTCAAGTGTTTTTTTTCTTTCCTTCAGTTGTTTTCATTCATACAGTTCATATATAGTTTGCATAATAAAGCAAGGCTCAATTTTTTGGCGTGCTGGTGTTTAATTTGTGCAAGCTTCTCCTAAGCAATACTAAAGGCCATTATTATGTTGAAACAAACACTTAGACTTAGGTTTATATTGATGCCAGTACTTCAGTGTCTAATGGTGTCTTATTACATAAAAAGAACTGAATAAATTATATTTTTAAAAGCCTGTCTCTGATGAAACAGGGCTCATCTCTGATTAAATGGTTTCTCACCTTTTTTGGAATAAGCACCACACCCCCCACACACTTAGTCTTGTTCTTTTTAAAACATACGTAAGGTGGGAAGAAGGTTAGAATGGGGAGCTGTGTCAGTGTGTGATCTGGAAAGGAACAAGAATACATTAATTAAATGCTGAAAAGTAAAAAAGAAAAACAATGTGATAAAAAGAGGACTGTTGAGCTCCTTCAGGTGTGTAGTGGTTAAATTGTTAAGATTACTTTTTTAAAAGAACTGGAGTTATTGTACAGAATACAGATAAGGCAGCATGAAATGTATATATCTCAATTTGTTGCAAACAAAAAATAAAAAAAATTAAGCTGTTCAAACTAGTGTTGATCACTAATTTGTAAACTGTTGATTCATTGTGGTCTCCACTGTATGTGCCTGAGATGAGACACTAGTAATGATGACTTCACACAAAATCTAAAAAGCTGGCTACATTAAGCATGGAAAAAGTCCTCTCTGACTGTTAAGTACTCCCTGTGATTCTAATATATGTAGCTCTTCCTGTTGTTTATGAGCACTTTCTGAGTTGCTCAACAATTTAATGGTTCAGCCAATATAGAAATTATGTTGCCTTGTTGATGCAATAGTTAAGATCCCAGTGTAGTGAAATTATATTTGTAGGTGTGGAAGTGCTCAATTATTGCAAGTAAAGTTTGCTTTGGCTGTGATCAAATAATTTGTAATCTATTTTGTACAATAGAGTAAAATTTAGGCTTTGGAAATACTGTTAATGTTAGCCTCAATATATTTGAAAATGAGAACGGAAAGTCAAGACTTCTTGATTATTTCTCTCTTCAGAATGTCTTTTAGACTGACATTTTTAGTGTTTCCTCTTAACAGTCCCTCTTGTTTATTTCCATGGGCTTTTATTTCATCTCTAAGATAGTGTTTTCAAGATATTCTTGCTGATCAAAGAGGGGAGGATAATAAAATGATAGCTTAACTACATAGATCCAGATATGCAGTATATGCTTCCAAGAAATGCAAATGGCCCAATTGTATTTATGTTTGTGTACAGTTTTACTTCATTCTTAAGCTTTACATAATGTTTAACCACTGATTTCATATTTCAGGCTGCAACTGAAAATAGATGCCCACTGACGTAGATGAAAAGGTCTTTTACTATTTTCTCCAAGACATTCTGGTCTTTTCAATTAAAAAAACAGCATTCTTGAAAACAAGGTGGGTTTTGATTTTTGTATATACTTATGTACATCACGGTATTTTTCTTTTCCTATTTTGTTATTTACAATTTTTAATTGTGATGGTTTTGAAATCTCCTTTTTCTTATTTGTTAATATGTATACACATGTACTTTATATGTGTCTGTACACAGATAAATACACATCATTGACCAATTCATATATTAAGCCAACAGGAACCCATTCATTCCTACTTGACATCACCTTAATTGTTGCCAAGGTGATGACCTCAGCAAAGCAGCCATATTTAATTAGCAGGCAAGAGTGTGCCAGTAACACTGCACTGCAGTACATTAACAAAACCCGCTGTCTGTCACGAACAAGCATTCCTGCTTCCTACGCAACCTAACCTCTCCAGTCATTTTTTGAGCTGAAGGTGTCAGGAAATAATTATTGATCTGTGGTATAAGCGCAATCTTTAAAAAGATTGTCACCCACAAATAGGCTTTATTAAATACCTCTGTGTTACTAGATAGATCCACGGCCTAGTCTTGTCAGGGATATTTAACGGTGATCCGATTACTTCTTAATATTTAAATACCCGGTCTCGTTTTATTTAGTTACCAGACCAATGCAAGGATTTTCCATGAATTTAGCGTTATATTCCTCCAGCATGGCATTTTAACAATGAACTGCATCTATTATTGTTATTAAATAATGTATTTAAAAACAGCTTACATCGAGTTTCCGTCGGGAGCTACGTGACAAGTCAATTATAGATTTTTGTTGTTGTCGTTGTTGTTGAACCTACGACAACAAATTCTCTTCCAAAACGGAGAGTGCTAGAGTACTTACACAGGAGTTTCCAAAGAAACCTAATCCACGCATTCAGATGGTTTGTAAGAGGCGACTTATTCCTTCCTCGCCACTGGCCCCACTCCTCCCCGTGGCACCTCCCGACCCTGCCTCTCGAAGTTCCTGCACAGCACTGGGGAGGCGGCCGCTCAGCCACAAAACATCCGTCTCGGCTGTTTAGATAACCCCAGAGAATGCATATGCGTTCAGATTTAATCGATGAAATCTTAATAATAATTTAGGAACATGATTTAATTTAATTCTCTTGGTCTAACAAATCAGCGATGACCTGGAAAATCGATACGGTGTCGTTTTCAAGTGTTTTTGTTTCTTACTCGTATAGAAAGATCTGAAGCAGAATGGAGGGACGCCAGTAGCTCATTCATTAAAATTGTAACCTCTGACGGGTATTAGTGGGGAGTATGATGGTCTATCTTTACGTATATGGGACTTTGGTGTTCTGGTGCTGGTACAAAGTGAACGTGATTTCTAAAATTACCTGCAAAGGCAAGTTTTTTTTTTCTCAGAATTGTCAGTATCCGGCTGTTCCGATAGAATGCAATGCCAAATCTTAAATGTTAAATTACCCCCCTTTACAAATTTAAAACATATTGGACAAGCTTAATTAAATAATTAAGGTATAGGTCTCAGGGAAGCTGAAACGGAATTCTGCAGCACAAACGTGAGGTTGACAGGCTCGTGCACCTCGAAACAGAAGGTCTTTGTTCTTTAGCGCTCAGTTGAAGAAGCAGAATTTAATTCGAAGAAGCCGCGTGAGAGATGGGGGACTGCGCCTCGTGTTAACTCACGGATAGTTCTTTTATATCCTAACATTGCGTATGTCGTATTTCCGATTTTAGGTCATATACTGCACCAACAGCGTTAAAGCCAAATTGGCTGGTAAATCGACGTCTGCACTGATAACAAACCAAAAATCACCTGTACATCACAACTCAGCAAAGAAATGAATCTTATTCCCCAGCTTCAAAATCCTTTCCGTTTTGACTTTTCCCGATAAAAAAAATATCTTCTCAATACAGTGTAGGCAGGTTTCAAATAGGTCCTCACAGACCTCCGTTTTCCTGTTGGCTGTATAGACCAAAATATTTCGAGCACATCTCTTTTTTCATAACTCTGCCTCACTAGACAGAACGCATGGATTGCTGCCTTATAATATGTACACTCTGCTACAAGAGTACGTCTCCGAGTTCTCCATTCAGAATTCAATCAGCAGTCTGTGCTGAACAACCTAGAAAATAGAACTAATGCAATATTCGTACATACATGCGCCTTTCATGAGCTTTGCGCTCAATCCATGCATGTCTACCTGTATTTAAGATGAGATTCTTTTTCCTAAGAAGTAGTTCAATAATAATTAATGGTTTTAAGAGCAAACATTTATAATGTACTTTACGATACGGAATTGTTGAAATGCAACCTGATAAACATACCAAAACGCTTTACTTTACCCATTATAGACTACTACAGAATGCTAAAATTTTCACTACAACCCAACATACTGAACCTTCCACTACTTATAATAACTATAATATAAATAAAGTTACACGTAAAGCGTTATCAAGCTTCTTAACTCAGAGCACGGGCATTTTTTTCGTATCGATCAACATCACAACATCACAAGTGTCATTAATTAATACTGCGGTCATTGCTCATTTCATGTTTAAAGTGAATTGACATTTGGACAATGGACAACACTTCAGACTCAGGGCAGAATTTTGTGTCCCAACTCTTGACTAAACAAAGCACTTCTTTGTTCACGGGATCAATGTGGGAGCAGGTCCGCACAAATACGCTGCTGACTAGGCATAAACTACCTGTTAACCGCGCCGCCTGCGTTCAGCACCATGATATATGGACAGCGCCAATAGTGCTATTTCCAGTTTTGTTTCGAGTACAAAACCCCAAAATGCTGGACGTACCTCTGTTTATTTTGTATATACAAAAACGAATTAATCAATAAATCTAGAAACATCTTAATGATATATATATATAGAGAGAGAGAATTACTTGTTATTTTGAACTTATATTATTTTTATAACTATATTTTTAGTTGTCTTGAAATAATGTAGAATAACCCGCGTTTTTTTTAGTGGTAGCAGCCGCAATAGGAGTACGCATCTGAAAATGTTTTGTTAAAATGGTGTCCGGTTAGAATCTTTTTTTAATATTCTCCATAGTAAAAAAACGATTTCAAAACACGTATATAGTACACTAGTCATTTCTAGTGCTGGATGTGAGTGACAATGAAGATATCTTTGATTACAGAGATACATGTTTTGCGGCTTTCATTTAATTTTCTGTTGTATATATTTTCCTTCTTTCGATTAACTGTAGGCATAAGCATAACTACTGTATTATTTAGAACAGTAGTTAACAAAAGTGCCTAAGAGTTACATATAAGTTTTACTGTGTTGAAATTACCTTGCAATTTATTTTGCTCTTGGTGTAGTTTTTGGGACCTGTACAAAACGCCTCTTTCTGGTTCCCTAGCTCCCATGCTGCAAGATACTTTAAATGGTCTAATCCTTGAGTACCAAATCAAACTTTTACCCTTTAAATTGCATCCTTCTCGTTCTTTGACGCCAAACGTAATGGATTGACAGGAATAGGCACAAGAGCCACCTATTGCGGTGTTGTTCCATTACTGGACCTCCTTGTGGTTTTGTAACTTCTGTGGTCATTTGTCCAGCTTCGATTTGGAAAGCCAGCTCGCTGGGCATTTGAAGGTGGTAGTTCCTGTGCGACGATGATGTGATTGTTATTTATAAGCGCCAACTCATTAACTTGTAATTTTAATCATTTGAACATGAATATTAAATTACAGATTTTAGTGAGGGATGATTAAATGATGTAATCTGACAACGAGTTATGTTGTTTATTTAATCTATTTTAAAATATTTTCAGAAGCATGAAGTAAAAACCCATTTCTGAATGACTGAAGACTAAACCTTTACTTTTATCATTTCTTCTTTCAAGATCAATTCTTTTGTTCTTAGTATATTTTTTACAATTATTATATAATATTACAGGGTTTCAAAACGAGAAATGAAATAGAAAAGCTATAAAATATAAAGTTAGCGAGGAAATCACGTATTAGACATTTATGAGGTGTGAAAGGGAATTCGTTGAAGCATGGTTTGGACTATATTATTACTGAATTTTAAACGGCAAACAAAAATCTATTGAATTTAATCTGAAAAAGGTTTAACATTTTCTAAGACGGCAGTTTTAACTTTGAAAAACTTTTAATTAATGACTTTAAAAGTACGCGCGTGTTTACGTTTCTCAGTGAACAAGTCAAAACATATTCTATGGTAAATGAACATCTTAAATGGCAGTTCAAAGAATGTACGTATTTATTAGTCTTCTGATTGAAGAAACCTAATGGACAAAATTAAATGCTTCCGTAAATTTCATTATTAACATTGTTAAAAACCTAATCGCTTGTGTATTAAAAGTATTACTTCACCAGATATTTTCAAACTAGAAAATGCAATAATTCTTGGGTTTTACGTATAAATCAGAAACGGAATAGTTACAATATAAAACGTAGAATATTTCATTTTTAAAAATGAACTTATGAATACATTTATGTTAGAAAAAAGCGAATGGAATTTAAGAACTGATTATTTCGGACATATTTTATAACATGAGCTACACTTTCTTAACTTTATAGTCGTTTGGAAAGCGCCCTTGTTATTTTACTAATTTAAAGGTTGTTGTGCAACGTGGCTGCTTAAGTGAATAATCGCAGTGTATATATATAGTTGAATGTATTCATTGTATAATAAGCTCTTTCATTTCGATATCCTCACAGATGTTTTTGATAATCGAATTTAATTCATATGGCAAAGTTTTGTGGGGAAAATGTTACTACTAGAGGCTCACATGATCAGAACAATTGAAAAAAACGTGTTCGTTACTCTTGTAAAACAATGCATTCAGATCATTTTGAAAAAACTGCATTGCAGTTCTACGTCACTGGGTCTTATTTTTCTCTTTTGTACATAAAAGATCACCCACGGCAGTAATCATCTGATACAAATAAATAGCTGTTATAAATATAACGTAATACTCTATTCATGGTGTTTCTTCTTCTTCTGTGTATTGAAGGAAAAAGCTGTAGTGGTTGTTTCACATTTAGACGTTTGCTTTTGTTATAAAAGTGTTGATTTTGTATATTCTGTTTTAGTATATTTTTTAATATAGACTCACTTATCACCCTTTCACTGGTATCTATTTTTTCCCATATAAGTTACTAATCAGAAACACTCCACAAATTGTGCATCCATATTAAGTCACACTATTTTGATTTTAAAAAATATTTCTATTTCTGACCACAATAGCTTGCATTGTTATACGATCAGAGTTGTAATTGTTAAAGGATTTATTGAAATTAAAATGTTATCATATGCTGAATCTATCGTGTATATCAACAGTAATATGTACTATTTATTTCTCCAGTAGTAAGTGAATGACGGTGAATGATGTTATGTATGCATATAAACCATACAGATTAAACATAGATATTGTACAAAACTGTAACTTAAAGAGGAAATTAGGTATATTTTATCTCCCAAGGCCACAGAATGCTGCTTTTTTCATTATCCATATGCCAGTCTTGTCAGAATTAGGCAATTTTCAATCATTTTGTTTGTGCACACACAGAAACCTGATTTTTCTTACACTGAAACAGATTATAAGATTTATTATTCTTTAATAATATAATTAATATTGTGACATTTGCATTTTTCCTAGATCAATGGAATCAATTTCCTTTTGGATGCTGCTAATTTTAAAAAATAAAACGTAGAAAATGACATACAGATGTTCAAAAGTAGTGGCTTTTTGCTGTATTGTTTTCTTAGAACACATCATTAATTTTGGGAAAACACGAATCAATTCAATCTGCGAAAAGCATTTGAAAAGTCAGACTTTCTGTTTATAATCAGATTATTGGATGTATCTGATTAATGTGAGGTTGTAAATGTGACTTATACATCTGTACATGTGACTCATACTGTACATGTTTTAGACAAAATGTACCCTATATTCAGTTTCATAATTATTACAGACTTTTCTTTTAATTTTAATTTTCAAAATATTTTACATATTCAAAATTACCTATGAAAACACATCTTATTCATAAAATCATTTTTAAAAGATTGTGTGGGTTTTTTTGCTATGTGGTACATAACCTTCCATAACAAGAAAAGAATAATAAACCTTTTGAACTGTAGCAAATTCATAAAAACTAGCTTTATGATTCCCACTTCTATTACTAAATTACAGTAACTGATGAAAGACTTTTACGTGTATATCCATTAAGAGGGTTTTGGGAGTTGATCCAAAATCAATAACATCTCGTTTAACATGAACAATGTGGATAAACAAATTTTAGTTAATAAGCATAATAAGTATTAATGTGATATATATATATATTACTCTACATCGTAAGGAAATTTAGATTTTTCTTTGGGTTGAAAACAAGGTTTGCACCTGAACCTTTGCCAGGAGTACATTAGCAATATGGTTGGCAGTGTTACGACATAATTAAGTTTAAAGGAGGCCAAACTATAAAATAAAAGCACGTAAGGAGAGCATAAATACCATTTTAAATAAAGCTTAAATTCTATAAGAGTACAACGTGCCTTATTTTAATAAGTAAAGCAATACAAATAAGTCGCAATGCATTAAAAGCAGACAATAAATCGTTACATGAGTAAAACATGAAATAGTACAAGGCCATGACGGATGTGCCTACTTACTCAAAAGAGTGCATTGTGCTCTACAGGCTGTTCTTTCATTAATTTGTCATTTGGTGAAAATTCACAATGTGTGGCTGAAGTCACTTCCTAATGAAATGTATGTCTGTGCCTGCGTATGTGTGTGGAAGGGTTCTACGTGATTTAACTTATTGTTGTATATTTTAATGATTTTAAATGAAATTGAAAATGAGTTAAGCTTGAAAACAGAGTAATTCCACGCTAAAAAGCAAAAGGAAATCCGAGCAATACACCTCGCTTTATGGAGATTTATTCAGGTTTGTGACACACCTGCAGTCCAATTGTTTTCCCTCTTTTTTTCCCATTCTAGACTGGAATTAACCTATGTTTGTTCCTTTACAACTTTCCTAAGGTTTTTGTTCGGATGAATATTTTATACTGCAGAATTTCCTTTTGCCACATTCGTAATTTGACGTAAAGTCACAATAAATAACGTACAAGAGTTATATTGTTTTCCTTATTGTCCCTCATTTTTATCCCACGATTCCTTCATTTTTTAAGAAACTAACACAAACACTTTCTTTCTTTATTCAAAAATGCAACATATCAGGTTAGACCCAACGACGGGAAATATATCTCTTTCTGTTACAACAGTCTTGGCAACGTTTGTTAAGTGCGAAGAGGGAAGCACCTCAACTACATGAAAAAGAAGGCGCTGTCCATTCAGCACCACAGACATCTATCAGTCTGCCTAATTTTTTGTCAATTTTAAACCTGTGAATGATAATTAAATTAGTTTTTTTTCAATTAAATTACTAAACTGCAGTTTTTCCACCATTAAACGTGCTGTACTGTGTCACAGTTAAAGATATCGAAGCAGCGAAATATGTATACGTGTTTTATTTTTAAAAATGTTAATCTTATACAGTTACTATTATTCTGTGTTATATGTTCGTTGGCTTTGTGAAGAAGGGGGAAACATGCCAAATGAGTCATCAATGCATCAGGTTGAAGGCAGAGCCTGCACAGACCCTTCACTACACGTGACCTCCGACGAGAACATGTATAATTCAAATACGTGCTGCTACTGCGTGCTGCCCTCGCCTCTCGGCATTCATCGGGTCCAGGTCTCGGAGGCAACGCTCAAAACACAGCAGAAGGGAGAGGGGATCGCTTTAACAGAAGGAGAACAGTGGCTTGTGAGGATTACTGGTTAAACCCAAACGCGTGGCTTCGACAGCTTGCCTCCCCTGCAAAGCCTTTTGATACGTTTCATATGAACAGGCATGTGGGGAACAGGCTTTTACAGTGATTTTCGGACGTAGCAGCACCCCAATAAACAAGAGGAACAGCGTGTTAAACCAATTTCTGTCCAGTGTGCAGTAGCATATAAGCCTCAACTGAGAGGCATAGAGGCATAGATGGTACATTATGTGTACATAACGTGTATGTGTATTTGCCTAGGTCATCAGTATCCAAAGCCCTAACTGAGCTTTTTTCTTATATATGTATATTACACTTAAAAGTCTGGTCTTTCTCTAACCCAAGACATTTCACATCTTTCGGCATGAACACATATTTTTTAAATAGGATTACTCTTGTAAATCGCATCACGATATCAGATCTATAGTACAGTATTGTCGTAAAAGTAATAGCAATTGATGACTAATTCTAGTAGTCATAGTGGCAGTGGGCGTAGAAGTAGTAGGTTATCATCGTAAAATGTAATTTTATCAGCAGATTCCTGCAGCACCTACGTCTCTTTCAGCGTATTCCACGCCTTTCCGTATTCTCCTGGAAATCTGCTCCGTGAATCATGACTGCCATTCATCCCCTCGTGGCGAAACACAGAACATTAGGAACGCCACGCACACCTGCACGTGTCTCTAATGTTTCAGGTCTGCAAACTGCTCGCATCAAGGAAGACGGCTGGTCAGAAATTGTGTCGGCTTTGTTTATATATACATACATGCAAAGCAGCAGGCATAAATGAATTGCATATTCACCACTTTGCCCAAAGAGGTCACCTTTTCTCTCTACTTCTGGAATGCACAAGTAGACACGGGGTCTACCTCCCTACTGGCCCAGCTCTCGCCCTTGGTAGCACAGCCCGCCCACCTCTGCGTCTTCGTACTTGCGTTTCTCAGACAACCGAGGATCTCGAGAACTAACACTGCTAAACTGGCAGCACACACAGTCACTCGTGCTCAGCAAAACAGCCTCATTCCTCCATTTTGGACTGGCTGCAATGCTACCACTTTAATAGCAACAAGATAACATACTATCAAGCCTTGGCGATTGCTCCTGCCTCTGTTAGCTTCCGAAGCCAAACGGACGAAATCTATCGCCTTTGCGGTTTACATTTTGTTTATATTTGGTAAAGAAATCCTTTATCACTTCTTTCTGTCTGTTGCCTATCTCGCCTTTCATTTTTTCTACCATTTCTGCCCCCCAACACACACACACACACACAGAAGCTCAGCCAGTTATTGGTTCAGTACTGTAACACCCTAAAAAATGAAGGACGAACCAGTACAAATAACACAGTAAACCTAGATAATTGATCATCATTTCATTTGACATACACTTTTTCAAATTCGTGTATTCTAATTCAAATGTACATTATATCCCAGATGAAACTGCACTGTCATGATCACTTTGACTCTTGTAGTAGCTTTCTCTGGAAACTCAGCCTGCATTCAAGATTTCTAACAGGACCTGCGTGAAAGCTGGATTCTGACAAATGTTGCCAACACCGACTGCGCGGAGGCACTTGAATTTTCTTGATCCTCGCTACATTTCTCGAATTATTAAAATAATTAACTTAGAGTATACTCATTTTGCCCTTAAATTGACACAATGACATCAAAACCCATTTTTCTTATTGGCAAAGACATTTAAAAATTATCATTTACATTAAAATGTGTAGTAACTACAGTATATCACACGCGTGTTCAGTTCTTGTT
Source organism: Atractosteus spatula (assembly GCF_055471065.1). Classification (NCBI taxonomy): domain Eukaryota; kingdom Metazoa; phylum Chordata; class Actinopteri; order Semionotiformes; family Lepisosteidae; genus Atractosteus; species Atractosteus spatula. The sequence goes on along the minus strand of NC_142712.1, from coordinate 63,629,803 downwards.
ATCTTTGCTGGAGGTTTCTCCTGGCTCTTCATTCAAAGGTAAATATAGATTTTCTCTGGTAAAACACGACCAGGAATTTTGCTGCGCATCTTAACTAGCTGCATAACTTGTCTGACAGTATCGGAGACAAGCCTAAGAAATGCTGATATTGCCCAGAATTAAATGTTATAAGAAGGTGAAGATCATCAGTGAATTCCTTTGAGTTTCAAGGTTTTTTAATTGAATATAATCATGCAATCCTCACTTTTACACTTTCTTTATTTCATCTTCTGTAAAAATGAAGAGAACACAAAAATCGAACTGAAAATTACATTTTCGCATTCCTGATCAGAGGGCCTATGCTATAATCACTGTTCCATTCGCTTTATATCGGCCTGCATGGAATCTTGTGATGAGAAAGAAAACTTCTTTTTTTTTTCGCGCACTGTACAAGCTTGTTAGGAACCTCTCGAGGCTCTGATTATATTCATTCTTCTATGGATGACGTTGACAGCATTTGCGCGCGGGCTCCGTGAGAAAATGAACATTACAAAGTTAATGACATACATTTCACCAGTCTTGGCACTAATTATAGATGCTAAAAATGAAATTACGGAGAGTCACACTGACAAGCAAGCCTTCACTTTCAACGTCCCAAACCTCGGCAGGTATACCAATTTTGAGATTGCCTTGATTCGGGAATTCAACAGGCCCATTTTTTACGATTAACTTCAATTTTGCATATTCCACCTGATGAAATGTACGTTTGGCATAGAGTAGATATTATCGAATGCTGGTATTAAAAAGTCATTTTCTTACAATTCCCTTAATGTGCTCTTTAAAATTGAAACTTAAATGAGGAAGATTTATTTTTTCAAGAGAAAAAAAAAAGCTTTGACTCATCTCGCGTTGCATTCACATTTACTAAAACTTCTGTTGTCGTATTCTTAATAAATAAGCCATATCACGCTGTACGTAGTTAATTTAAACCCTGGACAGGCTCGATTATTGTTTTCCTGCCTTTCCGTCTTAATATTAGTGTTGGAGAGAAATCCAAAGCATTTTTTAATGCTGTTCACACGCTTTCCTCATTGTAATCCGAAACCTCTGTTGTTGTACTTTTCAGACAGTAATCCTCTTCAAGGGTTCTTACTCGTACCATGAGGGGGATTGGTAAATTGTAATTTACGTGACAGGCTATGATTCTATAGATCTAATTGTGTTTACCAGAGACAGATGGCGGATGGAACTACTTATCTGCAAATATACATACTAAGAAAACGAATAGTACTGTAAGCTGAAGTACACTGGTCTAACTGTAAAATGTGTCCTTACTAATGTCTTGTTCTTTTGTTACAGTTCCTTTAAAACTGTACATCTCTATGCAGAAAACTAAAACCATAAAAAAGCATCTTACTACTGCTACTGCTGTCAACGCCATTGATACAGCCTACTCCTCCCCTATAAGGTATAGCGTGGTCAAAGCAGACTTTCCTGTTTGTTCAGTGAAGAAATGTAAAGCTTGTGTGTTCCTGTGGGTTTTCTATGGGTACTCAAATTTCCTTCTACAGCCATACACTCTGTGTAAATAGGCGCCTCTGAAGCGCATCGTGTACGTGTAAGTGAATGCGCAGTTACGGACAGGTGACCTTTCCGGAGTTCAGTCGCCGTTACTGCCGGGTTAGTTTCCTGCTCGCAACGACACTACCCTCCAAGTATAACGCGTTTACTCCGAATGGGTAGATGCAGCAGATAAATACGTAAATGAATCAGTGAATACCTATTAAACAGCAGATTTCAAGTCTAAATCAAATCCAAATACACAACCCTCTGAAAAAAAGGCGAGGATGATGAGTTTCCAGGTTTGTTATCCGTACAGAGTCATTATGCAATCCGCTTTTCTTTAGGTTAGTTAAAAAATCACACAACCAGTCCACCTTTCGATCTTTTTTTTTTCTGAGTAACAATTCAGATTTTCTTTTTCTCCTTCGATTATTTACCCTCTCTGCATAACTTCAGGCCCATTTGAGCAGTTCAAAGCGGTGCTCTAGACTTTAAGACTTCATTTCAGTTAACCAGACTGAATGCACATAATTAAAAATGCATACTGATGTCAGCTGAATGTAGGCCTTGTCAGTGCTTAATATTATAGAATCAGGTTCTGTAAATTCCATCTTTATCTGCCATTACTTGTGCCACTTTGTGTAAAGTAATGGCTATAGTTTTTTATTTGGTCTGGTTTTAACTGCAAACACCTATTACACCAGAAGAAGACTCCACAGGCGAAACGTTATGTTTATTTTCTTCTCTTTTCTTTTTCCTTTGCAGCCTATGTATGCTGACGCAGCTATCTACTTGAACTGTTATACTTTTTGTATTAATAGGTGCTGTTAACGATCTAAGTATGTTTGAACTTGTATGTGTACATGTCTGTGTACATATATGAACACATAGGTTTGCCCCCAGTTTGTACTGTATAATTGGAAGGGAATAATTCCTATTCCTGCAGTTTTCCTTTGCACAGGCTCTTTGGTGGTTAGTGCTTAATTAAACCCGGATATTGGCATTCTCCTCTCATTTAAAGTAACAGTGTCTTTTTATCCTATTGGCTAATAATAATAATAATAATAATAATAATAATAATAATAATAATAATAATAAACACAGTTATAGTACACATCAAGAATAATAAATATCAATTACCTAGGAAATTTTGTTCCTGGATTATTTTGTAAATAAAAAGAATTACAAAAATCTATTAATATATATAAGATGAAAAAATATGTCTCAAGTTTATTTCACATGTATATATTATATTTCGTTTATTGAACATACCTTTCCTTTTATTCAAGACATTGCTTTAATATCCAGGGGCTTTTGGTCACTTTCCCCACACAGCTGAGGATTGTGTAAATGTTTTTGTACTGTGGCATGTTTGACTCTCATTTAACCCTCGACAGCACTCTGTAGTGGGTGAGTGGGATACTGCCAGGGTATTTATTGAAGAGAACGTTTCTGGTGGACAATTTGCAAATGTGAAACGTCCTCTCAGTGTTTGTGAAGAAGGTGGAGATTGTTTAAGAAAAGTTTCAGCCTGAGAATTGATTATGAAAGTCTTTTGTTAAAAAAAGGCTTCCTTCCATTGGTCTGTCTCTATGTACTTGAGACAAGGTCCTAAAAAAATATTAAAGTACAGGATGTCTGCAGAGAACAGTGTGTTCAGAGCAGCCAAAAAATGTTTCTCCTCTCAGGCTTTTTAAGCTTTATAATATAAAATCAGGGCTGTCCTTGATTTGAAATTTGTCATGGTTGTTTGTACGGCTGCATAAAACAGAGTTTTATTTTTTGGCCTTCTTACGTCTGCCATACACACCTACAGTATATGTGTGTGTATGGTCCACTGTGCTATGGTGTAGCACAGGACCATGAATAGCCAGGCTCAGTAAGTTTTCTTCTTTTTGTTTCGCTGCTCTGAAAAGACTCAATAGTTGGGAAAACCGTTCTAATTATATAGAAGCACAGCTTATTTAGGTGATGAAAAGGGACTTGTAGTCTCATAGCAGCCCCTTAAATTTGCCAAATAAGGAGCTCTAATGATGGGGTGAGAAGACGTGAATGCCTAAAACAAACTATAGAGGAGCTAAACTAAAGCAGCCAGGGGCTTAAGATATATTAAATTACCATGATTAGGAATTTAGGCATGGTTGAAGCCTGTTGGAGAGGCTGGGGAGCCTGAAAGTGGTGCTATTCATTTCTGGGGGGAGGGGTCAATAGGTCGGAGAAGTTCACAGGGCCTGTTTCTATTCTTATGCTAACATATAATACAGGCCCTAATGCTTACTGGCATGGAAGATATAAATGATTCGGCAATAATCCCAGCCCCTGTGTGTGCAAGGAGAACGGCTCTATAGCTAATTGCACTCTGCCTGCTTTTCATTCAAGGAGCTTCCATAATGATGCCTGTGAAATAAGGCCTCCGTTTTCTTGTTTTGTTTTTTTTTGCTGGGAGGGGGGCTATCCTCCTTTTTACTTTCTGTTTGTGAGATACACAATTGTATCATGATATTAGGGATACTTCCCAGCAGTTCAGGAGAGTTAGTTTGTCCTCTGCAAACAGTTTGCCAACCTAGGGGACATACATAAATGTTTGTCAGTTCTGTTCATACACTGAGCCTAATTTTATTTAATTCCCACATATAATGTATGAATGAAAAATGCAAATGTATACCTGCAGTATTTAAGACAAGAGTGGTGATTTGCATTACTGCACACCTACACAGATCCTTTTATAGCTTTATCAAACATTGCACATATGCATGTGCCTAGTTATGGTGCTACAACTGTGTTTTTTTTCTGAAATTCACTTTCATTCATTTTTCAAACAATTCTGAAGCATGCATGCTTTAGAATTTCATTCTCAGCGTACACCTGCATTTCCTTTGCAAACCACAATTACGTAAAGGTGTAAACATAACAAGCATCTAGGAAAACCGATTAAGTTGTATTTGATTTTCTTTCTACCTTAGTTATCAAAGAAGGGTTGTTGTTATTCTCCCACCCATAAGCCTACAGAGTATTTTCATGGTGTTTTCAAGTATGTGGACTTTGACTGACGCTCTGTACAATAGACCCTATTTATCTCCTTATGACAAGCAGAAAATCTGTGCAGAATAAATGAATTAAAACAATTGATCATACGACTTCACGTGACTGCACACCTGCAGTTAGAGATGAGTAAATCGTGTGGGCGACGCTGTATCAGTGCTGTAAACCCTATGCAGTTGAGACACTTATTCTTACCAATAACGGTGAATGCTTGCAGCCCCAAGCGAATACCAGAGATGGATCTAGATTGTGCTGTTTTCCCCTCATTTGTTCAGTCAGATGTATGTGCTTATTTGCTTATGTACCTGTTTATGTACGTGGCTTTGGCAAAATGAGATTTTAGGAATGCACTTTTATTTCTGAAAGGAAATCTATGTTCTCTCAGAGTCAGAGACATAGAAATCTAGGCTTGGGATGAGAATGCTTACTTATTTTTAGGCCTGCAAGGAAAACGCTCTGTCGTTATAAATGTATGGACATAAGACAAGCTAGATTATATGCCACATACATGCATACACAGTAGGTCCCCGCTGTTTCAAGCTAATTATGAAAACATAATTAAATGAAATTAACTGTTACATATCAACTAACTTATTAATAGACTATTCAGCAAAAGACAATTCATACTTCCTTTTTTCAAAAGTAGACTGTTTAGTAGGCTTATATGTTTTTAAAAAGGTTCAAAGCAGGCTTCTATAAATTGAAAGCAGACAACAGTTGTTGGATTTTCTTTGAGCAGTCTGAGTAATTTGTATTTGGGCCTTATGTGTATCATTGAATCAGCGTTTGATTCCTAAGATATTTGACTGCAGATTACAATTACAGATCTGTAAGAGTTAAAAAACATGTTTTCATACATCAGCCTTTACACAGCTATAGCTAAAATTAAAGATGTGCATTGGTGTGTTTTTAATATTTCCAAAGTGGACTTGATTTGTTGATCAAGAATCACAGTACAGGTTGATATTCTTTACTTCTGCCAGCAGGCCAGGAGAGTGTGGGCAGTGGTTGATAACAGAATGACAAGGCCATGTGAGGCTCTTGTAGGTGGCAACTATATTCAATCCACTTCATCCCTTTTGTCATTTGGGAATACCAGGGCAGCCCGCTATGATCCCTTGCTCCCCCTTTGACCTTTGAACCTTGTGGCTTTCTTCCCACTATCCCGCAGGGAATATTGGCTGCATGACTCTACCATTCACACAGCCCTTCCAACAGGTCTTCATTTAATTCTAGATCACATACCACCCACATCCTGTATCCTACAGAGGAGAGATCTGTCCCTCACACATTTTTTCTCTCTCTACAAAATGCTTTTGGTTTACCATCTTTCTTAATTGACTAACTCAAATTGAATGTGGTTTTCATTCATGTGAGAAACACAAATGTGGCTATCGGATTGTGTTTCTGCATTTCACCTTGTCATGCTTTCTGAGTGGCAATGTGTTGAGACCAGGGGTTTATTTATTGTTAAATGCTTTTACAGACTGCCACACTGCATTATTCTAAATTAGTTTAAACTATAGAACACACCCAATTATTTATTTGTACAATTCACGGTTGTTTCTCAAATACATACTGTATACACCAATAGCTGTATCTCACAATTATTCAAATAAAATATGTTTTTTACTGTAACTGAAACATTACAGTTTCTCAATCCCAGTCTTATATAACAATCATATAGCTCTAAAGTATCTTATGAAATGCTAGTTAATGTCCTAGTTTTTGTCATGGTGCATTAAGGCCCTGATTGGTCTCTACCACATGCAAAAAAATGTTATTTTTACTGAAAACCAAAAATATGAGCTGTTGAAATATTTGCTGAAAAAGTAGTTTTTATTCCTTGAAAGATGTACATAAAGAATATTAAAGAGCTCATGAATAAAACAATGAAAAATGCAGAAAAGTGAGGCAAATGTGCCGTTGGTGGTCCTAATCATCCTGGTGTGGTCAGTGTAGAGAATCTCTCAGATTCCTTGTCCTTCTGAAACTTCGCCAGTTCTCCCCCCTTGCAGGGAGTGTGGCCTAACACATCATGTGCTACAGACAAGAGGAAATTGGCATTTAAAGCAGCACGTGCCCGTATCCATTTGCCTGCAAGGTCCATCGGTCCCTCTGCAGTCAGTGAGGCAGGTCATGACCCGATCAGCCTGTCAGCCTGACCTTACACTTCAGAGTTCACAGTGCAGAGAGGTCTCTCAGTGACCGAGAGTGGACAGAAGGATGCTGCCATTGAGCATTTCAACATGCTGCCTCCCTTCCTTCATGCCTTCTGTTTTCGTTTTGTTTTTTTGCACCATCACCATTAAAGATAAAGCATTGTAATCTACTCTCCCACATTCGTGCCTTGTCTTTACCTTGAAACGTTTCGGAACTCAAGGGAACTTTTGCTTTTCTACTAACGTTTCTACTTTCTCCGTTAATGCCTGGCACAGTTTTTGATATTGAGAATGTGTGATTGCAGAAGTAACATTGCAGTAGGGTAACAAGCAAAAATCCAAAAGTATTGTTTGAATGTCCTTTGTTTAAAGCAAGGAATAGTAAGTAAAAGCAATTATAAATTAAAATACTTAGAGACTGAAATAACTGAAACAATGGATAGTAAGTCTAATGTTTCCCGTAATATATCATTTTTTTATTGTGTTATCCTTACACATTTCTTTTAATGCTTGATTTTTGTCTCTAATGTTCCTAATGTGCGAAGGAAGACTAAACTAGGTTAATGTTATCAGTTTTGAATTAACAATATTTAAGTTTCAATAGAAGCAAATAATATGCATACATACAGTAAGTATGTAAAATGTCTATTTATGTCTATGCTTAGCAGGATAAGTAAAAATCACAATTAATCTGTTATTTTTGCTACGCTTTTATTTATTTGATACAATATATCCTATATTTATCCTGTTACAATCAAACCCACAGTAATAGCTTTATTTACTTTATTCACTAATGATAGGTGAACTAAGTCTGCATATCCAGTTTTAAAAGTCTGACTTTAGAGTTATCTGTGCAGAAACCTAAACCTTCCTGTTGTTCTTTCTGATTGCATGATAATGTAACAATGCTTCCTCTCCTCCTCCACTCCTGTAAAACAGTAGCAGATTCTAGATTCTAGCCGAAATTATGTCAAAGTATGCTTAGTAATTGGTCACACATTCCACTTCTATTAATGTCATTCACAACCTTTTATGAAAGATTTCACAGAAATGGAGTTTATAACATAAGTACTGGAGAAAGGCCAATCTCACTTCTTTTCTCACTTCTAGGTTAATATATATAAATCACCTTTGCTCATGTCTCTCTCACCCCTCCTGCCACCCCATCTACACCCTTGAAGCAGCTCCTCAGTTCAATCCTCATGAAACTTATGGCGGTTCAGTCAGACTCATCCTTACAGTCAGGCTGCCATTCTCTCAGCTAGGCAAGTTATGCCAAATAACCTCTAAAACATCTGATCTAACCAGGATCTAACCAAACTGCTGAAAGGTTTATTATTGAGGTGGCCTCAAATAAGTTATATTTATTTCTATTTTTATCTTTCTTTTTGTCCAAATTGTGTTTTTAACGTGTTTTGCAGTATTCCAGATCAGTTGATCAAGATGTATTTATCATGAGCATTGTCATTAGTAAAATCACTATGCAGACTAGGTCAGTAGCAAGTGCATGGACAGAGTAAGTGTTGTTGGGGAGCCAGTGGAGACTGAATTAAGAGTAATTTATTTACTTATTTAAAGGATATGACAAAGCTGTGTCTAAGGCACAAATAAATATCATTCAGTCAATTCATTCATTCATTTTCCAACCACTTTAGCCAATAGAGCAGAGCCAGAGCCTATCCCAGCAAGCAATGGGCACAAGGCAAGATACACCCACCAATATGTTTTTGGACAGTGAGAGAATACAGGAGAAAATTAGAATGAGTCATTACTAAAACGCTGATGTAAAGAAATATTCTTTCTTAAGGCACGTATTCTGACATTGCTCTAAATGGGCAGAATGGCCTCCCTTTGTTTGTCACCTTTCTTATGTGCACATTTTGTTCTCTTTATTTTTTTTCATGATGTTTGGAAGAGGCTATTTCTGCTTCTTGCAAAAGTATTCAGACCCTTGCAGTTTTCACTTTTTATTTTTGCTTAGAGCTTGCTCAATTGCTAAACACATTCAAATAAAAAAACATAAGAGAAGTAAAAAGATAAATTAGATGAAAGAAAAAAGGAAAAGCCATGATTGCATAAGTATTTAAACCCTTTGCTATGGCAAACCTAATTTAATTTAGGCACGTAAAAGTACTTTAACGAGCCACACAATCAGTTGAGTGGTCTTTCTCTGTATGCAATAACAGTGGTGGTTGTGAATTCAGGAGAAAAATACCTGTCTCGGTGAAGTTCTTTGGTTAGATGGTGAGCTTTAAGCAAAGATTCAACCTTGAAGATTAAGGAGCTTTCAAAGAAACTCAGAGATAAAGTCATTGGATCAGACAAAGATCAGGTGAAGGAAACAAAATGTCTCGAGCTCTCTAAATATTCCCATGAACCTAGTCTGCTCAACGTTCATGAACTGGAAGGCACACCACAGCACTCAGACACTCCCTAGATCAGGGTGCACTGCTGGTAAGAGGTGCCACTCTGAAGCCAACGACAACTCTGAAAAAGCTACAGAGTTCAATGGCTGAGATGAGGGAAAAGGTGCATCAGTCAACAATATCCAGAACACTTAACAAAACTAGCCTGTATTGCAGGTTGGCAAGAAGGTAGAGACATACACAAAATGACTTGCAGATGTAATTACTGCCAAAGGAGCTTCTACCAAATACTGAGCTCATGAATCCGAATACTTACACAACATATTTCGTTTTTTTGCTCTTTAGTTTTTGCTTCAGTTTGAGCATTCAGCCGATTTGCGTGCAATCAGACCATTGAGTGCAAGGTGGAGCGTTCAGCTTCTGAATAAGAAATTAATTTTAAAAATTTGTATACATCATTGTTTTATTTCATGAAATGGAATATGGCCTGCAGACATACACAATGCGCCATACAGTATATCCTATAATTCATTTTTGCTGGATTTTAAAATTACAACAAACATGGTTAAATGTTGTCCAGCATGTACGATCTTCAAGCAGGTAAGCCTCTAATTGTAAACACAAATCTACTTACTCATGGTGGCCAAGTATCATCAGATTCTTGTACTTCAATGAGATGCAGAGATAATTGTTTATGTATCTACACTCTACCCAAACCTTAAACGTCCATCTTTCCACTTTCTAATCACTTTATCCAGTACATGGCAGAAGGGAAGCCTGAGTCTATCCCAGCAAACAACAAGTGCAAGGCAAGATACATCCTGGATGGGACATGAATCCATCACAGGGCAGACACACAAACACGTGCACTTACACTAGGTCCAATTTTCCCACAAGCCAATAAACCTAACAGTATGTCTTTAGACTGTGAGTGGACACCACAGCACCTGGATGAAACAAGTTTGAACACAGAGAAAACACACAAACTCCACACAGAAAGCACCTGGGAATTGAGCCCAGGACCCTGACCTCCAAGGCAGCAATGCCAACTACCGCACTACACTGCCACCCCTGCAGCCTAAAGTGACTTACTGAATTAAATGTGATGAAGAAAACTGTAGTGTGGGTATTGATGAATGCAGTGAGATCCACATGCAACAGTGAACAAGTGTTTTTTTATGCCAGGATTTGGGCATATGTTCATGCAACCATTACACAGCAGTAACAACAAGGCTGGTCAATCTTACACCATACTCTTCTTCCTCTAACCTAACAAGGAAATAACACAACACAGACTCAACAATACAAGGACACAGTAATACACATCCATCCATTTTCTAAACCACTTTATCCAATACAAGGCTGCAGGAGTACTACGCATGTGCAATAAAACTAATCATTAACTACATTAAACACAACATACACACAACTTTTCTAACATAGTGTCAAGCTGTTTGCTGCCAACCCTTCCCCATTTCATAATTTAGAAGCTGAAAGTAAGGGCTGTGCTCTTTGATATTCAGTAGGAATAAACTTGTAGGATGACAAAAAGATTTGGCACTCAATTGGATTTTGTGGGATGTAGGCTGGTTGTGGGGGTGGTGTTGTTTTGATTTGCATGACATGTTCAGATTTAGTATCCCCAGATGTGTAAAATAGGTCAAATATAGAGCTTCCAGTGATTTCATGTGATGCAAACATGCAAGCAGAAAGATTATCATTAAGTAATCCAGATAGAATCCAACAAATCAGAGAGTTGCTGCAGCAGTTTCATTTAGTGCTGCTGATTTGGTGGATGCACCTTGTGATTCAAAATGCCAGACTGATAGCCATCTTTGCAGCTGCTGAAATCAAACACCAGCATCATTCTGAGCTGCTTTGTTTTCTGTGTTTATGTCCTAATGCGAAATATATACATATAAATAGTCACACTTTTGTATTAAACGTGCCTTAAGCAGGCTGGGGATTTAGATTCCATTTACTTGCGATAGCTTCTTTTACCAATAGATAGATAGATAGATAGATAGATAGATAGATAGATAGATAGATAGATAGATAGATAGATAGATAGATAGATAGATAGATAGATAGATACTTTATTGATCCCGTGAGGGAAATTGCAGTGCAACAGCAGCTTAACACACACAACACAGCCACAATGTAACGAATTATATAATAATAGTACAATACATACAATACAATACAAGAGTTACTCACAGTCCAGACGCACAAGAACAAACTAGAACAGAACAGTACACAGAAAATCATATCACACTCATATCACACATATGGATATAAATATAGATGTAACTGTAGATATAAATATAAATGTATTGCACAGGTCCCTGGCATATATTGCACAGAAAGTGGTTGTAAACGGGAAAAAGAAAAAGAAAAAGAAGAAGAAGAGAACAGATGTAGCAGTAGATGTGTAGATGCGTTTAATCCAGATACAGGTCACTGTCGATGTTGCCTCTGCCAAGACGCAAGGTGGATGCGTTGTACAGTCTTATGGCAGACGGCAAGAATGACCTCCTGTAGCGCTCCCTGTTGCACCGTGGATGAATCAGTCTATTGCTGTACGTGCTCTTCATTCCTGCAAGCCTGTCATAGAGGGGATGGGAGAAGTTGTCCATGATGGCCTCTAGTTTGGACATCATTCTCCTCTCAGCCACTACCTCCAAGGAGTCCAGGTCAGACCCAATGACAGAGCTTTCTCTCCTGATGAGCTTGTTCAGCCTTTTGGAATCTATAGTCACCGTCATTTGCAGTATAACACTTTAAAGCAGCAAGAGTTGAATACAGCCGTGCATAGACATGCTAAACATTAAAACTGCATTCATATATGCAACTTATTAGTGATTCTTTCTTCAGTTTTTATTGCAATTTGATATTAATCAGTTGTACATATAGGGAAAAAAATGTTTTCCTAACAAACTGGTAAACGTATCAGATCTACATATAATCCTATATATAAATCATAATGTTTAAGGTTTTGCAATTGCTAGTTATTCATAGATGTTTATGTACTTGTTGAAATGAAAGTGTCCACCCAACCCCCACAATACACCGTTCTAAAAATAAGAGCATTCTAGACACATGATTAAGTAAACGTTTTTATGCCTGGTTCTATATTGCATATCAGAATTAAATGGTAAGGATAACCTAATGGCAGCTTATTACTGACGACTGTAAAGGGAAGCACAGAAGAAAAAATATATTACTGCCCCTCCACTATTAATTATGTTGATAATATATGCAATATGCACCATATGATAACAACAACATAGTCCAATGGATAATAATAATAATAATAAAAATAATAATGAAGATGATAATGTGATACTTTTTAGAAAAGGTCCTTCGTTGCTTCTGTAACATATTAAACATAAACGTCGAATCATACAAATCATAGCGTGTAGACAATACAATTTCTCAGTTCATCTGTGCCCTCCCTATAACGCATACCGAAGGACATTTTGGCCATTTTGATTTTGGAAGTTTATTTCTTTAAAACGTGTTTTTATTTAATACAGTTTAAAACTGTCGAAATGCTAAAATTATTAAGTGAGTTTCTTTTTTAATTGGAGTAGTAGGATTGGGATTATAGTTTTTTTCACAGAACTATAGAGGTGCACCAGACAGTTTAAACCATCCGAAAGTTTACACTTCATTTAAAATGCTTTCTTACAGTACAGTTACCAAGTTGAAAATATTCAAAAACAAAGCTGCTTTCTTGTAAGAATTGGACTACTGCTTAAGGATTTATCGTCATTTAAATTATTTACAAAACAGGTTTGTTTAGCAATTTAATCTGTGAAAAATTACTGTAACCTTCTTTATGTGTGTTGTGTAAAATGGGAAGTACAGTTCATCACAATTTGTTTAGTGAACGTGTGTGTTATTTTAAATGATTTCGTATTAAATTGTAAGTAATCTATTGCTACAGTGTTTATGTTTTTATAGTATTATAGAAGTTATATTTCCACGTCTACTTTCTGTTATAATTATAGAATACAATTAAGGGAACACATTGAAATTCATTAGAGAACAAAAGGTAAGTAAAAGTGAGGATCTCAAGGTATGTTGTCTGTAGACATTTTAAGGAGTTACAAGGAACCCCGTTTTCAAAATCTTATATTTTATTCAAAAGAAACGTGCAGACGTGTGTTTAGTGATTTCAAACACAGCTGTGCCAGCTTTAACAGAATTATCTTTGAACACATTTTTAGTAGGAAAAAGATTTGATGTTATGTCTTATGGCATCCATTAAAGGCTGTTTTGATAGAAATGTAGAACTTTTAATAGAAATACACCACAGTTTTGCACAATTGTCTTATTCTAGTAGGTTATGGAAACACTTAATAAATGAATGTATGTAAACGTAAAAAAGATCAGCATCGTGAAACCACAACGTCTCGATACACTGTTCGTGTTTCCTTATTAGCTAAGGTGTACAGTATATTTCATTACTGTGGTCCCTATTATTAACATAACTGAAAGGAGGCAAAACGAAACTGAAAACTAGGAAAATGTCTGTAGTGCATTTGCACTTATTGGGAAGAGAACAATAATAAATCATTGAAACCACAGGAAATTTAGAATGGTTAAAATAAAAAAATAAAGGGAAACAGAGAAACATCCCGTGGTTTTTAATCTCTCATAGCATCATCAGATTTGAAAGCTTGCTAAACGCGAACATAAGGAACAAACAGAAATTCGTCGTTTAATTTGAATTATTTAAAAGCGATTAAAAGACACATTTAGACTTGTGTAGTTACAAAACGAGATTGAAAGTTTTTTTTTTGGGAAACGATATCGTAATACATTTGTATAGCTTAAGAAAAAAAGTAATTGTAATTTTACACCTAGAACCCAAATTAATGCATTATTGAGCCGCCGTACCTGTACAACTAGGCCTAAGTGCACCTCAGAGTATAAGTCTCCAAGTGCTTTTCTGAGAGACAAAGTCGTGCGGTTTTTCCATGAGTCATTTTTGATACTTGGCCAGCTTATTGTAAAATGAACAAACTCTTTTGCTGTCGGTAAACAAACTGAAGAGGAACTGAACAATGAGGGGAATGGATTGTAAACCCCCATTAAAATGCCTTTCAGTAACATCGAAAGAATAAACACCGATTTCAAGCTCCCACTATCTCTGAAGGAGCGCCTTAAAAAGGGATGTTATAATGCTATAATTGTGTAAAACAATGACCACGGTGTACATTAAAGCCCAGAACCTCTCCACCTAACAAGTGGGTAATGTGACTGAAGTACTTTGTGAGTATGACGCCTTGGCGAGGCATGCCACTGAATTCAGCCAGGCACGAAAGCTCCTTTCACATGCCTTGCCACTCTTACCACTTTGCGCCTCTAAAGGCGCCCCTGTTCGGCACATGTGAGCTGCCAGACACAAAGGGCGCGGCACCGAGAGAGTTAAAAAAGTGTGGCAGTTTTCTTTGGTACGCGTCGAAAGCTTCCCTTGTCTCGTTAGCATTACGGGATGTTCTTCCTTAATGAACTTGAGCTGATTACTGGGAGGCGGGGATGAGGTCTGTTTAATTTAAGCACACACACACAAGTCGTGTCGTTTTACTAACGATGGATTTTTTTAAGTACCGTGCCAAGACCTATGTGAGCTCCGTTTCACAGCTTCATCTTATAAAAGGTGAAAATATTAAATTATTCGCGTGGTAATGGCTTTTAAAAGACTAATAGAGTTATTTACCGAAGGGACCTTTAAATCTGACCGCACGAAATCTCATTCTGCATTTTTAATATTCCAGGATACCTTTTTACGTTTTTGTTTTAGTGGTGGCGTTTTTGTTGGTGATCATGATGATAGCAGTAATAGTCTTCTTTTAAGATCAGGGTTCATACTCTATTTCTAGTTATCAATGTTGATTAAAACTAACTTTTGATGAAATGCATTGATGCATTTTTTTATTTATTGCAAACGCTTTTAATGAATCCAGTGGGCTGAGGTCAAAGCCGGTGTGAAGAAGCTTATTGCAAATGAAAGTCAGTAAACTTTTAAGTTTTAAGTATGCACATTTGTACAACTGCACAATTATTTGTGCATTCTTTCCATTTACAAATTCACTCGAAAAGGAACACTAGTCATTATTTCTTTCTTATATTGTTTGCTCGTCATGCTTAAGATTTTAAACAGATGGACATGAGATCTTGAGTGATTTTACTTCCGCCACTTTCGCAGGGAAATGCGTAACATGTTCTATGAAAAACTCTGTCATTGTCATTTCTAAAAAGTCGCAGCTGAGATTCTGAAACAGCACAATTGTACGCTTTATAAGGGACAATCTTCTTTTTGTCTTTGAATAGGACCTAATATTTGCATACCTTGTTTTAAAGCTTTTCTTTTTATGCTTTGTTGAATATTGCTAATAAACGACACTCGTTAAGAATAAATGTGACGTACTCCACCTCATCAGCCCAGCATTCACACAGCAAATATTTTTAAATACATGTATCAAAAGAAGCGGTTTTTCCTTTCTTAAAAAACACTTCCGAAAATCAAGCTATTAGAAAATCAACGTATTACTTGGCATGTGTGATCTGAGAAACGATGTGTATTTTATATTCTTTCAGGTTGTACTTTTTCCTTTCTTTTAAAACATGCATTTATTTTCGTGTTTGTCTATATATGATAGATGCGTGTTACACTCTTTCCATGTATCCATGAAAGCTCTTTTCAAGCCCACAGCCTTTCCAAGAAAAAAAAATGTATTGGACGTTACTGCCCGCGCAAGCAGCGTAGTGTCGGAGAGCTGTGTTCAGCGCGTTTCAAAATGGCTCCCTGAAAAAAGAAATATTGCAAAGCTATCAACACAGCTGCTACTGCAGGGAGAAATTGGTAAGGAGGGAGCTGGTCGGAGAAAGAATGAGAGACCTGCTTAATCAGTAATTCATCCAAGGCCCAGTGTTGGTTATATAAATAATCACATCGTTTACTATATTTATCTTAAATTTGTTTGGATTTTGTAAGGAAAAACTCATCTAATTTAACAGAGAATTGTCTTTCTGGGTCTTGTAAAGATATTTGTCTTTTTTTCACTGTGGTGGGTTTTTGGCTAAATGTATTGACAACGACAGATCCCTTGGCTATTCTCAGTCCATTCACCCTTTATGCCCTTGCTAGGGGAGTGATCATTGCGTGTTGAAGTTCCCTATTTATTTGCCTAACCTCTAACACAAGGGTCAGCACCCACTGTGACCCCAACAGATTTTTGACAGTGGTCCTTTACAGATATTGACTAGGGGGTTCATTGTTCCTGTTTACTTGTACTGGTTTTAGTAGTTGTCATCCATGCTGAAAACAAAAAGTAATAAAACAGTAGTGGATGAATCCAAATGTCTTAAGCAAACAATGCATTTTATACAGAACCGTGAAGGCCTGAAGCAAGGGTACCTCTACATCCAACAAAAGCAATAATGTCTTGGAATAGAACCTTTTATCTTTTGTTTCTAACGAGCACAGGCATCATGGATTCCAAATGAGGGAATCAGCAGCAGTAGTAGCAGGAGTAGTGGAAGCAGTTGTAGAGGTAGTGGTGGTGCCAGTAGCAGCACAATCAGTGCCAAAATTAGTAACAGTGGGCTTGTAAAAATATGGCGAACATGTTTACAAGCAAATAACTCTTCATTTCAGGATGAGCAAACAACCGTACAGAAGGATGAATTCGCTTTCATTTTAAAACAGATTTAAACTACAGTTTAACAGTTATTAAAAATGAGATACCATTAGAATTCAAAGAGATTCAGTAACAAACTGAATCCATAAATTCACACATTACTGAAGTGCTTAGATTCCTTCTCATGCCTTTCAGATGTACAAAACATATTGATTCAATTTTAATCTGATTTTGTGAACAGAAAAGTGTAAAAACAACTTCAGCTGAAGTGAGACAGAGATTTGGAGGCTTTTAGATGTGACAAATATTATTCAGTATAATAACAGTAGTGTCTGTATCAGTATATGTAAAATATACAAGAAGCATTACATTGCTGTGAAGAAACATCTTAACAAAGGCACATTTGGACACAGTTAAGGTGTAATGTATACAAATGTACCTGTCTTCAAAAATATGCTTACAAAGTAATATCTCAATATAAAATACATTACTTATTTGAGTCAAACTGGCCACAGTTTTGTCAGGAAAAACTAAACTTTTCTATGTAAGCAAGGCTGTGTACAGAATTCTCTGTGCAACAAGGCAGGGTGGAAGTATATTAGAGACACTGCAACAGACAACTATATGTAAGTAGTACAGTATATCATTCAGCAATTTGTATTGAGATATTAACTACACAAAGCAACCCAAATTTGATATTAAAGTAATTTTAACTATAGTGCTGAATATGACCTAATTAAAATAAATCTATTATTCTAAGGAACTGTTGTAGTAGTGGCAAGTAAACATTTTTGTAGTAAAGCAGGACTCTGCCTCTTCAACATTGTCAGAAGAGTAAAAGCAATCTGAAAGCCCTCTGTTGGCGTTTGTAATGCTAAATACACAAATAGTGAATTCTGAAGCCCGAGTACAAATAGAATATATCTTGACGCACACTTTTTACGAAAATGCAAACAAAACACTCGTAGAATCGTTCGTTTTGATTAGAAGCTGTTGGGATTCCCATGATCCATACTGGTAAGACCACCAGTATCTTTGTAATTTACAACACATACAGTAGTTCAAACGTGTGCCTCACATCAGGACAGCTGTTTTCAATCAGATTAGCTCAAGCTATCAAGACATTGCACTGAAGATGAGCGTCATTCCTGACACACGTGGCTTGCAGTACTTGGAGAAACACCTTCTTCGTTCTACTTTCTTGATTCTTTCTTTATGTTTGTGATTTGTAAATCCCCAGTCCCAAAGCAGTTGCAGTAACAAGCTCACTTAACATAAACGTAACGCAAATTATGTATCTAAATTCACATGATTCACAGAGTTTTCATGTTCTTTTATTGTTGTGTTTATTTTAAAGGTGAGGCGTGTATTGACCTATCATAGTTCCAAGTATAAAACGATAAAGCAGCTTTAAGGTATTTTACATTGTAGACTAAAATGATGAAAGATTACTTTACTTCCTCACTCACCCCTTACTCTCTGTCTTGTAAATGTATGAATGTGGTATTAAAACAAATAGCTCCAAAGCGTGTTTCACCAACAAAAAAACGAGGGGAAAAATAAACATTAATTGTGAACACCCAGAAAAGCTGGTAAATTTAATACATTTGTATAGTCTATTGTCAGGATCTCTGTACATTCATATTCTAATCTACTAAAGTGCATAGCTTCTCTTGTTCATTCAGTTTTAGCTAGCAATCAGATTTAAAGGGACAGTCTCAACATGCGTGCACGGAACAGCCGATTTATATATTGATTCAGTTTTGATCACTTAACTCTTCAGATACAATACAAGCTACTTTAATTACATTTAAGTAATATATAAATAAGGCAGCATTTTATGTCTCTCTATATGATAAATTGTTAATTATTTCGCAGGGCATCTTAATTTTCGATTTGGTAGTAGCTCAACAAATAAAAATCTAAATATTGCATCATATAGTATTTTGTAACGAATAATGTAAAAAGCTATTGTAAGTACGTGGTTATAACATAAAACCTTCTGACTCATGAACTTTGACCTAACACATTTGTCCAAAAGGAAAGAGCTGGTACTAATAATGATCGATTAAATGGATTACCGATTGATTGAATGTCGGCTCTTTTGCTTTTTATGAAAAGGGGACATGTCCAAATACGTTCGATGACACAACGGATCTTGCGGGGTTACTGACTGAGTAGAAAGGGTGAGATGCTTTGTGGAATGTCCATTGTGTCAGTAAGGCGACGCATTGTGACACGAGCTAATAGACCAAGTTCCGGAGGTCTGTCTCGGGTCAAAGTGTGACACCAGACAAAATAGCAGCCGCCTATGACCTATGATATATGCAAAATTCGGACCAGGCAGCGCTTGTCCAAAAAACAGCTTTCGTGTATTACAACATTTTTAAAAACCCGGTTGTAACAGGAGATGAATCAAAACGATTTGTTACTCAAATAGTCGATAAGATGCTAGAGCAAACTATTAAACAGGTTTCCTACCTTTCTGCTGTCCACGGAGTCAAAGGATCTCATGATAAGGCGGACGAAACAACTACACAGACGAAGTGAAAATTAGCAGACAGCACGCTTCTCTTCTACCAGGAGAGCACAACTTTACACAACGCACGGAGTTTTAAAGCCCCTAACTTTCATACTACTGTCATTTCCGCCGCTCTGTCTCGCACTTTCTCTCACTCCGTGAGTGAAAAAAAAAATAATTCGATATTGTTGTCATGAGGTATCGATCAGGTTATAAAACCTCCAAGGTCTCTGGTGTTTCAAAGTGTAGAGGGGTCCACCACATTGAGAATACATTTGCAGAACAGGACAATTTGAGTGCTTTAAGCAGCAGAACCAGTGTGGTGAAGTTTGGAGTCAGGCTGCAAAACGGTGCCAAGTACAGGACTGGAATAAAGACCAATTGTTAACGCGAAACAAAAGGGGCTGTAATGGGAGCGAGTTCAGCTCGCAGACACACTGAGCAACTTGGACCTCCAGACACTCTTCAGAAAACAAGCTCAAACCAGCTGTCTCCACTAAAATACCATTCCCAGAACCTCTTAGTAGATATCGGTTTCTCGTCTTTTTTTCCACACACATTAGCCTTCATACGTATTTTTAATTGTTTCTTTTTTCAAACCCGAAGAGTCTGACAAAAACCTAATTTCTATGTCAAGGTAACAGCTTCTAACATGCTCGTGCATGTTTTCACTTGGTAATTTAATCGCTTTGCTACTTGAATGTGTGGAATTATTTTGCTTCGATTTCTGAGTACTGTCATTTTAAGGGTAGTTTGCGCGGATGTTTTGTCATTGTAATTGTGCCCCCAGTATTTCTAGACATTTTCTAAACATGTATATATCTAGAAAGCAAAATCATATAAAATTAAAAACGTCGTTCAGGAGGTGTGCATAGGGGATTAAGAACTGCAATCTTGAAAGCACCGAAAAGAAAACTGAAAATATCTATTGAAGAGTGTATCGACTGCAAATTAAATGGATTTTATTTTTATTTTTCTCCTTTAAAATTCCACCGCAGTCAACCCTAAAGCCGCGGGAGTACTTCTTGTGTCAGTACAGTTTCTCACAGACTTGAGTTGCGGACTGGATTCAATTCACGTCCTGAGTCTGTTCCCCCCATTGCTGCTATTCAATAGTTAATTAAACCTTAATGGCAGCTGGCGATGAGGTCATTGAAGCCAGTCTTTCTCACACATTTTCATGCAAATCCATTAAACTCTAAACAAATTTAAATAAAACATCTTTGTACTCCTACTGTCTAGGGTTGTCCTTGTTTTTCTTCGGGCACAGAAATTCCTTGTCTAGAACAGCAGTAAACTTTAAAGTGTATTTCATGCTTGTAGACAACAGGTACACTGTCTGATTTTGGACTTTAATCCACAGCTCAATCGTCTGCTTTTGTGGTTCATTAAAGTTAATCCAATAATAAAAAAATAAAAGGAAAAAATAAGTATGCAACCTACCGCTTACAATATCAGATCGTATATGATATATACTGCGTGAAATAAAATAAATTAAAAACAGAAAATAGATTGTGCTTAACATATTTTACAGATATTTATTTCAAAGACAATGAAATTATTTTACAGTTTCTAACAACAGGAGTTCTGAATTAAACGCAACGCATGTAAAAACAAGTTACAGCCTGAACCTTTGTCTGAAGGGACTCAGGGTTAGGGCTGTGAAGATTTCCCAGTATAAACTACTAAGAACTCCTCAGGTCTACTGAAATATTGGCGGAGGGATTTACTGTATGTGGTAGGATTATTTATTACCACATCAGCCTTTCATCCTTCTATCAATTACGAGTTATTAAAACAGATTCATATGCATTCAGAGTGGGACAAAGACATTAGTTCTTTGCTTGCCATGTTCCCCTTTCTTGACATAAATGTGTCTTTGCTTTGTCTTGTGTATTTAAATTGGTCTCATGTTTCTGGCCTTATGCCACCCCCATCCTTGCCACTTCATCTCTTCCTTCTTTCCATCCTCTCTCACTTGCTCAATCACTTCTTCCTTACTGTCTGCAAGTTCTTCCCTTCCTCCTATCCTCAACACAGGCTTTCCAGAACCTGCTTCTTACAATCCTAGTGTCTGTTGGTTTTCATTCTCATTTGCTTATTAACCGACCCCTTGACTGAACCAACTGTATGAATGATTAGACACTTTTAATTATCTTGAGCTCCTACAAAAATTGCAGTTATGTTCTGTACAGTTATTTATGGTTAAATGTGAAACCCTTTTAAAGCTGTGGAGAGTAAACAATTCCCGCTGGTTTGGGGAAATCCTGCAATAAAACATCATTGCGTACTTCTTCCCTCTTTAAATCCATCCAATCCTTCAATTGTGTTCTTTATTTTTTATTATTTTGAGTTGGTAGATTCCACTAGAATGTTGGTCCTCCCTCCTTCAGTTCTTCTCTCAACACCTCAGTACATTAGTATTGTCATTCTTCTTATACAAATGCAGTCTTTACTCCCTTACATTTCCTTGAAGCATCATATAGTTCATATTGATTGGATTCAATAACATACTATTCTTTCTGGAATCTGCTTTTGTAGTGATTATAGTTAGGGTTTCAATTATTTCTAAGAAAAACTCTTAAAAATAAAAGTTAGTGTAATCTTCTAAGGGCACTAAAATAAAAAGTGACAAATCTGCTATTCTGAATACATAAATCCCTAAATTTAACATTGTTTCTAATTCAGTGATAGTGGCCTTCTGTTACTGTGGTACCAGGAATGATAGTTTTACTTTCTTAATAGATGCAAGTGTTCTACCTGTTTCATACAGGAATTGCCTGATGGCACACCTGAATCGCCTTGCGAGACATCTACACCGACACAGAGCCATATGGGTTTTTGAAAGGAAGAAACCATTGCTTTGTTTGTGTTTAACCAAGAGGGACAGTCCTGATTAGCCCTCAGTCTTTTTAAGTGGTAAGTAGGGGTTTATCTTATAGTTCAGGTGGGAACTGCTTTCTCACAAAAAACCTCACTGGTATGAAATTGGCTTTCTTGTTAAATTTAATTGAAGATTATTAAGTTCCAAGGGGAGGATACCAATCTCTGGACAGGAAGCTGCAGCTTTAAAGAAAAAATCACTTCAGAACCCACCTTGTCTTTTGGTGGATCATGGCTTTTCTGTTGTGATCCAAATCTCATGTTTTGTTGTTTATGTTTGTTCAATATTTTGGCTATCTTGCAATTGTTAGTGTAGCAATATTTTTACACTGTTTCATTACATTTTTAGTATTTTGGACTCTGATCATTTGTTATTTACTGATTATGTTAATCTAAGTGAGTAAAAATAATGTAAGTAAAAATTATTTAAACAATGTAATTTTAAGAAACATAAGTCATAACACACAGTGTGAGCTCTTTAGTGTCAAAGGCATCATATGATTCTTCTTCATATCTAGAATTACGTCAATCAATAGTAAATGTGTGTTAGGGTTTAATTTTAAAAGCAGTTCGTAAAACCTGTCTGTGTTATTGAATGTATTCTATTTTATCGTCAGTTATTAATGATCATTTTTGTTGCAATGATTTCCTTTATACTTTTATTTTCTGCTATGTAATTCTTTCATACAAGTAGTGAATAGTTATAATTATAATCATTTGTAGTATTAGTTTGAAAAAGGACGTTTTTTACTGCCCCCGGAGAATACTACAAGTATTGGAAATCTCTTATAAGTCTTAGAGCTGAGTTCTTTCTTGATAATATAGGGTTGGTGAGTAAATCCTTTTGCCACCTTAAGTAATCCCCATTAAACCTATAAACTATTGAACTATTGTCTGAGGTTTAAGAAGTGATAAGAGGTGATAAACGGATTGTAAATTTAGTGTGTTGGAAATCTCTGCGCAATCCAAGGTTCCGTAATGGGACTCCGCTGTTAGAATGACGAGTCTTTATATAGAATATATATATAGCTATATCCTGAAAGACACAACTACAAGTCTTTATACGTGGACAAAAGAGATGTCTAATAAGTGAAACAATCACATGCTGGGACATAGACTTCAGAAAAAAACAATATCGAAAAACGTTGCATCCTTTTTTATCCATAAAAGCCACAGATTATTTTTAATTAGTAAACAAAACCTCTATTCTTCAAACCTAACGTGAATACTTCCGCTTGGTAATATATGAATGCATTATACTTCATTGCTATTTTTAAAGGGCCTTTGTTACTAATATACATGTTTGACAATTTTTTTTGACTGTTAATGCACTGTATGTAATGCAAAAGAAATGTGTTAAAACCATGTATGTTTTTAAATCTATAATGCACTTTAACAGAGGTTTAGCGAGGAGTGGTCGTAGTCTTACACACGGCAACGTGACAGAGGCCGGAAGGAAAAGCATAAAGGCAAAGCATGGCATCTGAATAATCCGTTTTGTTGTAGCATTTCGATTGTATCTGATTTCGTTTTCTTTTCTGCGTGGATGTTTTTTTTTTACCACTTCCAAAGAATGCATTCCGTTCAACTGCTTTCATATCGAATGAACTGTAATCCTGTACTAAATGAAGTTCGACATTAACTTTCCCTAAAACACCATCAGAATAATTTGATTCTATGATCTGGGTGTAGCATTAAAGATCTCCTGTACTGTAGGGTACGTTTTTAATCAGAGATTCCACCGTTGAGTGTTTCACACCCCTGGGATTGCAGCATCGAGGTGTATGGTGCTACTCCGGGTTTAACAAGAACCCAACTGAAACACGAGGATACTGCGGTTAATACATCCAAATAAAATAAGTTAATAAGGTGGATAGAATAAAATAAGTGTTTTTCTTCTTCAACATTTCGATCGAAAGCAAAAAAAAAGACCCTGGACGATAGGAGAGATGAATCGTTGCTCTAGGTAGTAAAACTGACGTCAGGTTTCGTTGTGATGCTGGGAACTGTCCAAGGTACTGACAAATGCTGTAAGCGTTGTGTGGCTTGCTGATCGAGTAAGGACAACTACTTATTTATCTCAATTAGATCTATTTTGACTATAATGAATAGCCCATGTTTCTTGTTTTATTTTAACTGGGTTTTGGTTCTGTAACTCGAAGCGGCTGTGGCAGCATTCCAGAAGACATTAACCACACAGAAAAACAAGGTGAAGTCAGCTAATCTGGAGTATTGATTTCTATTCTAATATGCATTTCGTTCTGTAAATGAATATAGGTCGAATGTACAGGTTGCAGATTTCAAGACCAAAACTAGATTTATAATAATATAGTCACTAGTGAATTTTCACGCGAAGAATAAATCGTCAGCAACCACTCCAGACAGTCCAGTAAGGTTTATTGTTTTTTCTTTTATTCACTTAATAATGTGTTTATCTGTCACATCACAGCATCATGGCCTTGTTCCTTTTAAACATAATAAAAACATTGTTCATTTTTTAACATAAATCGTTTAGGGGCATTCTATGGATATTTTAGTTGATAAAAAGTGTCTGCACCTTTTCATGCTTTTCATTCAGGGTTTTTAACACAGAAAAGAACAAGATATTACTTCCCATAATGTGAAAATAGTTTATTCTCCCACAATCATTTGATTTACTCTATATTTTATTATCACATATTATTTATCTCATGTCTTTCTAAATTCCAAGCTCCTTTATGAAAAGACATTTAAAAACATTATATGGAGAAACGTGATTGTATTTTATGAAAGATAGTTCTCTAGAATTAAGTACATCTTTCAGATATTGCACAATCCTATCAGTTTTCAACATCAAGTTTTGTTAACAGCCAGTTTATATCTTACAGACAAAAGCATATATGCAGTCAATATTCAGTTAATTAAATGAAGCCTAGGATTATAGTACAAAATTAATCTACACTACATTATTTAAAAGTGCTCAAGATCTGTTTGTTTAAATTCATATTATTATTCTAAAGGGTGCAATTGAAAATTCATGTAAACTCTACACTCATTAAGGCACAATTTTCTACAAAGAGGAGTGTTACATTGAAAACATCTGTATTCTGAAGTCAGAGACATTTTACTGCCTCACACTCTCATTAATTAGTTTTCTCACACTGGTGATTGTCACTGCTGTTTTTAGTTATTGAACAAACATACACATATTGACCAAATGCAGTTCAGTATAAGGAGTGATTGTTTACCTATGCTAGCATCACATATGTAAACTATGTTGCATACAAGTTCATAATGAAAAATTACTACTAACAACTGAGAAATATATTGTTTTGCTTTCATATTGCAAAATGAATATGAGTTAGTGTCTCTCAGTTCAGGGGTGTGTCTGATCCTCAGTCCCTTGTTGGAGGAATTAAAGGAATGCAGGTTGATCAGAAGAACAAGAGAAAGGTGACATTAAACAGGAGGCCATTCTGACGTCATAGTCTATTCTTTAGTTGGTGGGTAATAGATTTGAGAATCTCATCCAGTCATTTCCTGAAAGATGTCATTTCCGAACAAGCCTAAAAAAAACACTGGGTAGCTTGTTCTATACTCCCACATCCTTGAATTGGGGGTTCTTGAAGATTTTATTTAGCAAGAAGTTTAAAAAAAGAGAATAGACAATTCTTGACAACTGAAACCAATCTGGCCAGCTGACCTTACAAAACTGAACAATGTTTGTTTTGTTTTTTACGGTTCATGACTTTAAAATACACTGATTCTTTTATCTATACATGTGTTTGTTCTGCGATAAGACACATATTGGGATGAAGGATATATCATAATTTTTCAACGGCTCACTTGTGAAAATGTTGAGGCTCTGGTTTGCTCTTTGCATGTCTCCCAGTGCATTAATGTCTTTGTGGGCCTTGACGTCCATGATTCTGTGGCTTTATCCTGTGGAAAGCAATGAACTGCAAAGTTCACCCAGACTTGTCCATTGCCTGGATATAATTACACCCAGCAAGCTTGCACATGCTCTTCTGGAGTCCTGGGGTGTGTGCCAGTCTCACTCTGGGTGTAACATGGTGAAGTAGATGACACAAAGTGGGGCCTCTCATTCCCCAGATCGGCATCAACATCCGAAGTCCACAGCGGGACCTGAGGAGACAAGAAAGGGAACAGAACATGAGACTCCACAGCTTTAGATGACTAATGACCTAAAACCCATGGCAACCTATAATCAAACCCAGCCCCCATCTCAGGAGGTTTTACATGCAGTTAAACATTGTCAGGTTAAGACCAGACACAACAATATCTCTTTTCCTTTTTTCTTTTCTTTTTAAATTCTATTTCTGTTTGTTCACTACACCAGTGTGTCAATAACCCACTGGCACCATGGGCATCAGACAGTGTACATGGGTATTCTTCATCTGTGCAGCCAGACATTTTGGTTGCTGTACTAATGGCACATTCCCTCTTGTGATCTTTGCAGGCACTCTAAATTAGCAGCTTCTATCTCACAGCACTGTCTGCTAATGAAATCATCAAGGTAGTCTGTCGTTTTCACACATGAATGGCCTAGCAGGTATTTCCAACAGACAAGAGGTGCTGCTCTGGCTTGCTTGCTCTTTCTCCATTCACAGCTCTACCCTCAGGGAGCTTGATACAGAGAGAGCAGGAGAGAGGCAGGCTGCTAGCTTAACCCTTTATTGCACTGACAATAATGAAGGTATTGCCATTTTGGCCTTTGCTTTACAGTGTGTGATCAAGTGCTTCTGCACTGTGATGCAAAATTAAAAATACAAAAAAGTGATCTAGAAAAATAATTTCTTGGTGACATTAGATCAAATGTTCTCTATATTATTTTTTGGGGTGTTTTTGTTGTTTCAATGTGTCTCTCTGGCTTAATCATAACACTGATCTTGTCCTGTCTCTCTCCCTCTAAACAAAGGTCTTCTGGTCTCAGTGTGTGAGCAGAGCTTCCAAACATCTGATCATCCCATCAGAGTAAGTTTTCAGGATGTGAGCAATGCACAGATAATCCATTAGTTTACCCCTCATTCACATTGTAAGCACCTAGTTAGCTTGAAATTGAAAGCAGTGAAAATTAACGCATTGTCTAACACAGTTAAAGCATTTAATAGGAGTTAGAAAAACGTTCCTTTCTCTGATTCTTTTAGCCATTTTGACATAAAAAGAAATTATTCCCTCATGACTATTTAACTCAAGTGTATTTTAACTGAAATCTCCCCCAAAACAGTACATTTTATGATTAAAGACACTGAACAAAAAAAAGAGGGCAAGAATTTTCATATAAATACAAGTCACTGCTCTGGACAGGGGTAAAGTGATAACGGAGTACTTCTATACCTTTCACAGTCCAGATTTATTTCATCTACACCAGCATTGCAGTTTTGATTATAATAAGATATAAAAAGTGTACAGTGGCTTTTTACTCACAGTTCAAGATACACTAGTTTAACTCTTTGAGGCTAACAGCAGAAAACAAGATAAAGAACTAAGTTACAGCCGGAGTAATGTGTTTTGTTCATTTATTGTAATGATCCCCATTTTTAAGGGGTTGTGCATGGCCAGCACCCAAGCATAATGAAATATCAGATGTGTGACTAGTAAACATAAGTGCTCCAGAGGGATCTCTGCTCAGCTTGCCATCCCATTTGAGATAGTTTAGAAATAAAAGCTCATGGTTATAAAATGCAACTAGTATTCCCCACACAGTGACACACACAATACTCTCAATGTAACAAAAAGAAAGCATGCAAAGTAAAGCTGGGGGGGTTCAAATTAAGATTTAAGGGGACCAGACAGACACAAAGCTTTTTTTTCCCTTCTGTTTTTTTAATAAGGCCCTCCTTCTTCTACCATCTCTCCGTCAAGCTCGGAGCTCATCAATGTCTGATGCCGTTGCAAGCCTGTCCATCAGCCTTAGCCACCCTGGCGGACTGTGGTCAGGGAGCTTTGCCTCCTGTGGCATGAGCAGACAAAAATTAAAGCAGAATTTAATGAGAGCCAGAAAGAGACTCTGCCCCCCCACACACACACAGACACTCCCATTCCCTCTCCCCAACCCCCACTCCTACTCTCCATCCCTCTTACTATGCCAAAGCTGAAAATCCTCCATTAATTTGTAACACACCTCACGCCTTCTAAAGATGTACAACACCCCTACCATCTGCTCCTCCTTGATTCCAGATAGCTTTAGAGAGATTTCCCACCTCAGCACACAGGGCTATGCCCCAGACAGGGCTGACACAAACACACTGTGCAGTGCTTGCTGAGGGCCGACCCAGCAAAGCACATTACAGTTTACTGTTCCCAGACATAATGTGACAATGAAGCCATTCTCTGTACTACCAGTCTGCTCTAAGGTTATGCCTGTAGGGTGGCCCATAACTTTATTCATCAGCTTGGATGTAGCTTAAAAACTCAAATGCTTACAATGCTTAATCCTGGCTGTGATTTGCACATTGCTGATGAGGTAAGAAGTGGCAGAAAAATACAGCATGGATGAAGTGCAGATTACTTAAGGCAATCTGTGATGGGCTTTTGTGTTTATTTCAAACTTTTTTTAATATAAACATCAGCATAAAAACAGCACAGAAGCCCATGTTATTGCTAATATGTGTCATCTAATAAGATATATTTTCATATCTAGCATGATCTGAATGATTTTAGTATTGCATCTGTTTTCATGATTTAAAATTCAAAAAAAATCTGAGCTTCTGAAAAAATCTGAAAAACACAAATCTGAGCTACTGAAAAAAATAACCAATTTGTTGACTTTGTTATAAAACAAAGAGTTGGGCCTTAGGTGAATAAAGCTAATGATGAAAGTTATGGAGACTCAGATAATCCTAATTTTAATCATGTTTTTCATCATACCAAGACAACTTCTTGTAATCTAAAAAATCTGCAACAATACAGGCTCAAATGAAAACTCATAGCCTTGAAAAATCACATATACGCTGACTTAAGCCAGCAGCTCTTTGCAAATCTGTGAAATTGAGAATGATTTTGTTTCTGTTCGCAGTCATTCCCCATTATTTCTGGACTAGTTAATGCACTGCTATCACATAGCTAGTATTTTCATTAAAAAGACCTCACATACACACTGCATGTTCCTCTAAGATGCTATCTGCAATAATATTGTAAAGTCAGCGTAAATCTCAAAAGATATCATTTAACCTTAAACCTATTTACAATCAGCAGTGATTCAAATCTCACATTTCATTTTGCTGCCTTTTGCTACTTTTACAGCTAATAAAGATCTTTCTCTCTCAGTTTGGTATTCATGTACTAAAAGAGTTTCCTCGCACCATCACCCATTTCACACAAGCATATAGAGAGAAGTTTCTGGACAATTTAATCCCTCCAGGGGACTTGGCAGGACCCTTTCTCTGACAATTTTCACCCTTTCCCTCTCTCCTGCCCCCTCTCTTTTTCTCTGGGTCCTCAATGCAGGATTTATTTCTTTTTTATGTACTCTGATATCTTTTTCTCCACCCACCCCCCCCACTCCACCCCAGCCAAAACCTTTCAGACAGCATGCAGCTTATGGAAATCATTTGCCTTTTCTTCTCCGTCTTGGTCCCCAGACCTTAAACTTGAATGAGACCTCAAGCAAAAAAAAAAACACAGACAGTTCCCCCCTCCGCCCCCTGCCCCCTTCCCCCGCCACCTCCCTTATCCTCCCTTGGTCAAACTCTTTAGCACCATTACACCACCTTCAGTTTGTATCAAGACTGAAAATTACACTGGTTCGGCGATTACCAGCATCAACACAGCAAAACTGGCTTTGTTTGTCTGCCTCTCAGTCGAAAGCTCCCCCTGCAGTCATTTCCTTTTGGAAATACGCTACATCCGACATCGGGTGGGGACATGAACACACTGAAAAATACTTTGCATGACCATTTTCGAAGTCTGGCTCAGCGCTGCCCTGTGAAGTGGTCAGGGATTGGAGAAGCCGGGGCCCAGGAGAGTGAGATTGTGCAAGAAGTGAGAGAGGGAGGCACAGACTCTGGAGGAGTGTCTGGGGGAGGGTGGGGGTGACGGGAGCGCTGAGAGACTGAGAGAGCCAGAGTGAGTCTGAAAAGAGCCCGTCAGACACATTGTTCCAGCCTGAAAGTGGACTTTCTGCGCTTCTGCTGGAGGTGCTGTGTGTGCTGGGGGGAGGCAGGTGGGGGGGGGGGGGTAAGTGGAGAATGGGGATGTGATGGGACCTGTTTACTAAAGTCATGGCGAGGAAGGGGGTGGGAGGGGGGGTGGCTGGCGAATATGAAGTGTTCCCTGAGAGCTGACATTCCCAGGCTCTGAGCTGCTTGCTGCGTGCTTGTGCCTGGTTGCAGGGGGACCAGCCCAACTTGTCTCAGACACTTTGACAGGCCGGCCTTTTCACCAGCACATTGCTGAGCCAGCCAGCTTCTCTCCCCTAGCAACACCACTGAGCGAGAGGGCTCATCCAGCCCTAGGAAGACACGGGGGGCCTGCAGTACAGGCCTGGGGGAGGGTGCAGAAGGAAGCTAAGATGAAGAAGTTTAAACATGGAGGGCCAAACAAGTGAGCGTTTTTACAGGGGCATCCCAAAATCTTGTGTATACCTAAAAGGTCACCAAACATTATGAACACACTAAAGGCTGTTGTGAGAAAAGAAAAGTCAATGTAGACAGAGGAGTGTAAAAAGTGAAAGGCAGTCCTGTATATCTGATACAGCAATAGAGAGATACACAGAAAATGTGAAAAGGTGACAATACTATTTAAACATTTTATAATACTCTGCCTGTAGTGTCTTGACACAATGTTAGAAATTCAAAAGTGTAGTGCCTGCATTATAATTGATCTTCCCTGTATTATTTGATATCCTTGGCATATTTACCCATTCAGGGCTTCTTAAAACTGGCTTTTCATGGAGCCAACCTGAATACATTAGAGTTTATCTGGGGCTAAATTCATTTACAGGTGTTCACTTTTTAATTAGAATACCAAGAATAATGCATTTGTTCGAATTGGCTGCTATTTAGTACTGTGTGCTAATTAATTCAAGCACCGAGCAGAAGCTGTTAATTGTTGAAAAAAGACAAAGCTACAAAAATATCATAGTGAAGCATTGGGGGGTTCAAATTTAAAAGTATAATCTTTGTGAGATTTTTTTTTAGTCTAAATGATCATATAAGGCTTTTCCCCCCTGCCAAAAAGTTTCCTTCTCAAAATACAGAACTGCATTACCACAAGTTGCAACTTCACTCAACAATTCTTATTACCAGGACAGACCAAATGACACAGTGTTTATCATTATCTGTTACAAATATGATCTCAAAGATAAATCAAACGAACTAAGAGATTTACACTGCTTTATGACACAAAAAATCATCTTAAAGATTAAAATTGATTATTAAAATTATTGACAACCAGTTTGGGAACAACTTGATACAGACAGAGAGAGAATTACTGAGAAAAAAGCATATTCAGGAGTTACTTGGTTAGAGTATAGATTATGTCTCCCTTCTATCTTCACTTTGAGGCAGACGCCTTTGGTCTAAGAGTTACTGACATATCTAACATTTACAAGATAATGGCCACCAGCATGTAACAAACTTTATCCAAAAAATCAGAATCAATTTTGTCAACATGGTGTGATCATTTACCAGCCTCTTTAACCCCTTAAAATTCATTTCTGAGGTTCAGGCATGTTGGTTAAGACTCTTCTGTTTTGGAAAAGTCACCATGCTGAAATTCATTTAGAGATGGAGCACGTTCCACTGCTAGCTAAAAAGCAGTTTTGTTCAGTTTGTTGACATTATTATTAAAGTGTGTGACAAAATGTATGCATATACAGTGTATATAGCAAATGAAATGCAACATCATTTCCATGTCATGTCTTGAGAACTACACATAACATTTGAGACACTTTCCCTGTTAAAGGACTTTTCTCCTCTCAGTCCTCAGTTTATAGCCTTGATCACTCATCCTTCCCTCACATTTGGCATAAAAAAGTAATTGGTATTTAATTTATTTCCCTCTTTTAGGATTTATAAAATGTCAGAGGTCTCTCCTAATTTCTGCAGCTTTATTATGAAGTAACTCGCTAGAGAGCTTCTTAATCGGCTACCAATCAAATTACTCAAAGGTCTCCGCATGGCAGTCCTCAAGAAGAAAAAATAATAATAAATTAATCATAGAAAATATTTAATAAAATCCATAGGAGTGCTCACAGGAGAAAGTAGGACCCCATTAAAGTTGTTCAAAATCCATCACTCCTTTTTCAGGTCATGGATAAAATTCATTTGCCTCCTACTCCACCACCAGACAAAATATATTATTTTTTAAAAGAAAATTGAGATTTGGATGTTACCTAATTCTCTCTAACCTCTATCCCAGGCTGATGGTACTAAAAAGTCTTCATGTGTTTCTTACACATCTATGCAAAGCTGGGGAATAGAAGCATTATTTCATTTCTTTCCCTTAAGATACTTACACAGGATAGGAGGGAAAACTGGTTTTAGACACGACCGCATTAGATCAGATCAGACTCGTTTTGACCTACATTTCAAATCAACCAATACACCAGATTTAAGGCTATTACATTGTTTTAAAAAATGGCAACAGTTAATGGCCACAATAAAGGGGTTCCTCATAATTCATACTTTCTGGGGTGGTTTTTAAGGGACGCAATTTGAATAACTTGTTTCAAAACATGTTGGTTTCCGTTTCTGACACATACCCGATGCATAAAGAGTTATATTATTGAACAAATCTTACAAATCTATTTTTTCACTATGAGAATGCTTTTAAATTATTATATTTTAACCTTTGCGAGTACAATTTCAGTAATATCGTAGTCTCTCTCAGGGGAAAATACAAGTTACCTTTCGTTGTCTCGTTTCATTACCTTTACTATAATGATAATCCTCGAGTAAGCAGTTCTGAGACATTAATTGACTTTAATTAAAAGTGTTTGAATATCGAGCTTTTAATCCGTCTATTAGCTAAAACTATAGGTATGTTGACCGCATCAGATAACCGCAATCTACTGTCATTCTACACTATTTTACAGCGGAACCACAAAACAAACCCCATTTCCCTTCAAAGCCACATTAAAGAGCCAACGCAAACAGGTAAATGGAATTAAATACATTTTAGAAGGTATGTTTTAGAAGGTAATGGTATTTTTGTGCAGGTTAGTACAATTATTATTGTTTGTCAACTTGCCTAGATTTTTTAATGACTTGTCACAAATGGCGCTCAAGGTTGTTGTTTTTCAACATTTTTCTCAGTATTTATTTCTTTTGTCCGTTTTAGATAGGCGTGTCATATGTATAATCAACGGTCATTTGTTTTTAGGGAACGAAATATAATGGCCTGGATGAGTTAGGAGTTAAAAGGCAAAGGTTGTTTGCGGTAATTAAAGCCGTCACCTCCCTTAAGAGCGACCGTGTGTACGGAGGAGTTAAACGCGCTCTAAACCGAGGCGAGGGGGAGAGCAGGAGAGCGAGACGGAGAATTAGACTGTGCCGTTGGTTGGTGCTGTTCTGCCCGGCACTGTAAATCTGAGGCAATGCTATGCCAGGGAATTCCGATTCCCGGCTTTTCAGGCCTGCTCGGCCGGCAAAAAGCGATTTGAAAGCTCCCCTGTTGCCGTTACAAAGCTGAGAACAACCCTTCTCCAGATAATCGCGCTTATCCCCAGATTAAGAAGGGATCTGCAGCTGAGGTATCCACATGGGGGAAGGGGATCGTAACTGGAGAAATACCATCTTCTTTAAACAAACCCGAGCAAAGCTTTTTTCCCCCCTTTTTTTCCTCCTATCTTTGTTACTTCTCTGGTGCTTGGCTACCATGTGATTCATTCGTGCAAATACGTCCTGGGAGCGTTTGCATGATTTTGATTAAAGCGACTCCTTTGTTTGACAAACGTAACTTTCACTTGTGTGTGTGCGCATCTAAACGACATCAAAACGAATTAATAATTTCAATCTCCCTGGCCGAAGTCCAGCATCATTACATGCAACGTTTACTTGCAAAACCACGGAAAAAAAATGAAGATGTGTTTAATATTTATCTCCTCGATCTTTCTCTTTTATATAGATTTAAAAGCAGGATTTCATCTGAGACGTAATTAAGATGTTATATCACACACATATCCAAATAATAAATTATCTTGGGTGTTCCGCATCCTGTAAACAATTGCTTTAAATCCTTCTCGAAGTAGTAGAGATGCTTCTGTAATGGTGTTCGTTTTTTTCTGAGCGAAATCCAGGGCTCGTATGCCATGTGTTCTAGAGTAGTATCATTATCAGGTACCGGGTTTCAACAATAATTGCCTTTATATTTTAAAAATGTAAGATGAAGTTGTTGATCTGCACAACAGTGACACAATACCTTCATTTCATAGTAAGGATTTGAGATGCTGTCTCCCAGTTTATGACTCGACCTTTCAAATTCCGTCTGTCTAACGTGTGTAACCAGACTCTCTCCATTATGTACAGTATATGTACATATGTATATGTAAATGCACAAACATTTCCAAATCAGAGAAAATTCCAACAAAGTTATTTCAGTTTCTCATCTGAGAGACATTTTGAACGTTTTTTTCTTGTCCATCAGAATGTGAAGACATGTGATGAAGAGTGACAAAATGTGACATTCCCTGTGACTATTATTGCCTGAGTGTCTAGGTGTTTCACATGCTAAAATTAGAAACGAGTAAGATCCCCACCAATGTAATATATTCGCTGTGACGAATACTGACACTCTCCCATGCCTCCTCCTAGGTTAAGCTGTGAACTTGATTGACACTGACAGAACAAAACTACTGACTCAGGTTAAAGTCATGTATCATGGATCAGGTATAGATACTCATGGATTACACAGCATTGTTCTCTATCACTCTGTGGATATACAGTAATTAAATAAGAAAGCCTTTAGTTTCAAATTAGAGAAGTAATGACTCAGATTGAACAGATATTATATTTTATAGATTATATAAATCTATTCAAAACCAATTTCAACACTTAAATAATATCATTATAAATGTTCTATTTTATTCATACTCCCCTAACCATGCACTGCTTGAGAGACAAGTGGATTACATATGGTATGCAATATTAGCAACTCTTAGCTTTGGCTGTGAATTGTATGTCTTATACTGCTGAGAGGGAGAGCTACCCATTTCTAGGCTTGCATCCATATGCAATCATAATGTGAACCAGGAACCAACAGCTGGCTTTGTTTCATTATTCTCAGAATCACAGCCTTTTATCCCTCCTGCAGGCACCTTTGCCCATCTCTGCTTACACAACCACAGTGTAAGAGTCTGTCTGTATGTCTGCCTGCCAAGATGTGTCTTTGTGTCTCACAGCGATTTCTGTATCCAGATGGAGTCTACA
Source organism: Atractosteus spatula (assembly GCF_055471065.1). Taxonomy (NCBI): domain Eukaryota; kingdom Metazoa; phylum Chordata; class Actinopteri; order Semionotiformes; family Lepisosteidae; genus Atractosteus; species Atractosteus spatula. The sequence continues at coordinate 63,594,265 of NC_142712.1, read as the reverse complement.
TCCAGAGTCTCCCTGCTCATAAAATACTTTGTCAGTGGCACAAAAGATAGCTAGGGAGGTGAGGGCAGAATCATTGTATTTGTGTTTGTATGTGTGTTGAAATAGAAGGGGGGGGTATTAGGTGGGTCTGGAAAACAGAAATCACAGCTTAGGATTTTAAAAATGCACATCTAATTTCATTTGGGAAACGAAAATAATTTTAGAGGCAAGATATGGATTTAAGTGAGTACGTACATGTTCCAGCAGCCTTGATAAACCTGCCTATATCATCGGCTCCAGTTCATCACGCTCCTATTACCATACTGGTTGCAGTGTGTGCCACATGGCAACACAGACAATCTCAGACAGTAAACCCCCCTTTCGATTCCCCAACACACAAACATGCGCGCGCACTCACACACACAGCCTATGAATAAATTAGCATGCTTACTATGTACTGTAGGCACATGAATACATTAACAATCGTTTTGCCTCTTATTCCAAATGCAGCGGTGGGAATGAGTGCTTTTTTTTCTTCTCTAAACATGGCGTCTGGTCTCGTTAAATGTCACCTGCCTCTCTCTCTTTCTTTCAGTGTCCTTTTTTTCATGGAAACATTCCTGTTCTCTACTTTCTCTTTTGTTTCGTGGTAGAACACTGTCATCTGCCTTTGGCGTAAACTCGCTCTTCCCCTCTAGTTTCTCCTTTAGCTGCCTCCTTTTTTTTACAGAGATAATATATTGTAACAGTGGCTTAATTAATTGCTGGCCCAGCTGCTGTGTCCAAGCAGAAGAGGGATAGGAAGTATTGTCTTCTCCCCTGCCAGGATTGTTTCATATCTACAGTAAAAGAATTTTGTTTCTTCACTGTTTTAATTTTAGCATACTAGCATCACTAACTGGAATGTCTGAGAGAAGAGAACAAGCTGCCTGCTCAACATTTGTTCTGTTCTGCTAGGTGTAATGTACATTTCCAGAGATCGTGTTTACGCTTTTGTACAAAGAAGTGAAAACTTCCTTAAGTAAAGCATGGTGCTATATACTGTAGGCAATCTTTTAAATCTCCTTTGAGCTGAGAGCAGATGCAAATTTTATAACCCAGGGGAATGTTTTTTTTTAGCTTTATATGTGAACCCAATTACCAAATGTTTATATATCAAACATCTCAAACAGTAACTGTATGTAATGTGAGAAGTGTTGTGTGTTGTTTAGTTTTCATTTGGAATTACTCTAATTTATCACGTACTATGCACGTGGTATACTCTTTTTAGAGCCAGCTGAGTAAGAATCGACTGTACAGTATATAGAACAATGCAAAGATTTATAACATCAGCATTATGCAGTAAACATTAGCATTGCAGCTAAACTTGAGAATATACTGTATCATCTTTCATCTCAGTCTAAAGAGCCATTGGAGAAAAAAAATACATCCTGTACAAAGAGACTTCCTTCTCTTTGACACTACCGCATAAACGGGATCTGTTCCTCTCCAAACAGTAACGTGCAGTTTTAGTTCTCTTTAAATTCTCAATGTGTTCTTTCATGATCAAATAAACCAAAACACCCAAAAGCATAGTCTGAGTTCCAAGATCTCGTACATAGAGGCGTTAGTACAAATGATCATCCTCCTACACTTTAACCCCATGCTGTCATTCTGACATGAGAGCCAAAACATGGGAAGAAAATAACCTTCACAGTACCACCCAACAAGCATCATTCTAGAGCTGTATTCCCAGACATCCACTTTATAGAGTCAAATTTCAGTCAGCATTAGTGTGTTCTTCATTATTAAATGTCTTTGGATATCTGCATATTATTAATATCTAAATAGGAAGCTTTATGCAGCAGTTGGTGTCCCTATAAATGCAGTAGTTAACAAGAATGAGTCCTGTTCCAGTTAAGAAGCTACATCCTCAGCCTCTGTAAGCATGCTTGCATGCACCCTTATTAATTTACACCTTAAGCCTTGGTGTTATGAAGCAACAAACTGAGAAGTCTGTTCCTGTGTTTGCAAAATGACAGATGACTGTCAACATGAAGGTGACTGAAATGGCAGGCTGATGTTTCAGGCGACTTCAGCTATAATCAATGTTGCGGGTTTGATGGCCCAGTATAAATGTGGCAAATGAATATCTTGTCCATTAGAGGGTGAAGCACTCCATGGCTTTTAAATCACCTCTTTCTATAGGATCTTGCCCCCATACATCAAAGGCCTGGTGTTTTCTATCTGTATCTATGGAAGATTTCAGTGTAATACTAGGTTCATGCTATTCCAAGATAATGCAAGAAAAATGAGCTGAGGAAGGGAGTGTGTGGCATTACTCTGTGGACAACTGAAAGATATTTTGTTGTATCTTTATTTATCTTTTTAAACTAAAATAAAAGTTCTTTACAAGCCCAGTGTAATTCACACCCTATGTACGCAAAGCTACAATCATGTAAAGTCGTCAGATGTTCTTAAGTACAGTAGTCTACTTTTGGCTCGGTATTATTTAGTATTATGCATGCTTTTTTAATTTAAAGCTCTTTAAAAATGCTTTTCTTCATTAATAGAAACTTCAAAGGACATCCCATGAAGCAAACCTAATGAAAAATCAATCCTATTATTTATCGATAGGAACTATTCATTCTCAATTGACGAAACAAAGTTAAAGAGAACATACTTTACCATTTATACTGGAACCAATGACCAGTGCAGTGACTGTGGTAAATTACAGAGGAACAAATTAATCTATAGTGTGAATATATTTAATAAACTGTATGTGTGTGTACATATATATGCACACACACATACATACAGCATTCAGTGCTGTTAGGTACACTGCACATTAATTGTATCTCATCAGACATGCAAGGAGAAATGGACAAACTAATTATCATGGACATAAGCACACAAGCACTCGCCTGCACATACAGGCACACAGAGAAAAACAAAGAATCTTCTTGTGCCTGGGACACTTCCAGGGCTTTGACGCTAATTTAGGCATCTGGTCGTGTCTGGTCTGGGACGTCTTTCCCACCCAGCCCCCCCACCTCTCTCTCCAGCAGCACCGACCCAGACAATGGTGGGAAAGGGGTTGCAGACCCTCGTCAAGTGCTCCCCTCACAATGCCGCCATTGTGGACAGGAGAAAGAGGAGCAGAATAATAATGTGAACACTATCAACTGTTTACTAACACAGGAGGCTACAGCTGCACACTTTGCTCTTAAAGTGGCAGCTCGCATTTCGGTTTTCTTTTCGCTCTTTGTTCCATGCTGCTGTTGAATGCCAGGGGCAAAAAGCAACATTTACTCAAGGCTGGAGGGTGCGTGTGTGTCCACGAGCTGGAGTGAGGCTGTGTGCATGCCTGTCGACAGCAGGAAACGCAGGAGAACGGCAGCACTGTATTTGCATGGGAGCAGTGACTATGTGGTATCATGGGTCAGTTTTTCTTTACCTTGCCGAGGATGTGCTCTCGTAAATGATACATGTGCTCTTGTATTAGTCCAAGACAAGTGAGAAGAGAGGTCTAATGGGACCACATCCCAGTCCCACTGACACACCGAGTGTAAGTGTATAAGGCTTGATATGGAGCAAGTAGAGGTTAATTCTACAATGAAAATTGAAAACAAAAAAATGTTTTAGCTGTGGTGCCTCCTTCACACTCCTTCAGGTGTGTTAAGGAGGCTGCACAGTCAAAATGTACCGTTGTTGCTTTTTAATTTTAAGCATCTAATTAACATCGATGCAGCTCCACACTCACCTCCACAATAGTTATCAAGTCAAAAGATTCTAAAACAGACAGAACATTTTTATATGAAACATAGCAGGTAATATGTATGCTGTCTTTTCACAACATATCACATAATGTTTCATATGTTTCAGAAACAAGAATTATCACTTAACCTTCTCACAGTACTCCTGAGGGCACAGCACAAGCTACCCAGCTAAAACCAATTATTCTGTTGTCTATACAGGTGGATCAAAGAATGTATAAATGCAACAGCTAATTCTGCAAAAATTTACAAAAAACAATCAAATTGTGAATGCTTTTGACTATATCTGAGTGTGATCAAAACTTAAAAAATAACTGAAATACAATTAATTAGGTAATATAATTGGCCAACATCTTTGTCACCTCAAACATTTGTGAAATCTTTCATTCTGTTCTTTTATTCTGATTTATATTCAGCTAATTTAAAAAATGTGTTACTGGCATTCATAAAATCTTTTAAGTATCTTCCTTGAAAAATTAAGAGGTCAATGCACAATACTGTAGGAAATTACACTAAAATATCTGAGCAGCTCTCACAGAAAGACAGTGAGATGAGGGAGGTAGTATTAGTATTTGCCTTTTTGATACTCATATGTTAAAGGGAAAAAAATAGTTTAACACAACATTCTTAATGCCTGAATGCATATACCCACCAGATTTTTTCTTACATATTTTTTTCTGTAATACAATAATCCCTTTGTATATGTTCCATTATATACTGTATATGTAATTATATTATGATATTTAATATATGTAACTAGATGTATATATAATGTACAATGTATTCTGTGCAATAATCTTGTTACTAATTTAGAGTATAATTGAGCTTCTAAAACCTGCAACAAGTTATTTAAAAGAATAACTGCCTGAAAGGATTGTTTGCATAGTTGGGAATAATTCCCATTCTGTTGAATTTTTCTTTTCCTCTATGTCTGTTAAAACTAACCTGAGCTTTCCACAATTTTTCCCTCCTACTACACATTTTGCCCTACCAAGCCATGTATAGTTGGAGGAATGCTCTGTAGAAATCCCTGGTTTCTGTCCAGAGTGTTATGTAACAGCAAACTCTGGTCAATGCCCTCCTGTGCCCCCAAGGGTCTGTACACTATGCTGCTCCTAAGAACATTCTACCAGACAAATATAACTATTAGTTGCTTAGAAGTTTCCTGCATGGGTGAAGGGTAAGAAAGGTTCCTTGTACTGATTGAATTACCAGGGTAATAATAAAGATACACCGCTGAGACTCTGAAAAAATAAGAGTAGACTAAGACCACTGACCGAAATGGTTTAAAAGTTGTTTATCAGCTTATCTTACAAGAAACTAATTTCATTGGAGACTGAAATTAGAAATCTCCTTTAAGCTCTTTGTATGAAGAGCAGGTAAAGTAATGGTTCCCTGTAGGCTGTCCATTTTTAAGTGGTCGTTGGTAGACACAGGGCCTAACCCTTCCAGAATTCAGGATTTCTTTTAAGCCCTGGATTGTTTTCAGTAAAGATTTCTAATCAGATCAATTAAAAAATGTACACTTCATTTCCAAATGGAAGACTCAGATTGTTAGCCTTTGAAATCCAGCCGCTGTGGTGGACAGAGCGGCACAAGCCCTTACTGGGTACCACTGGAATCCTGACACGTTGTCCTTACTATTCCTGGGATTTGTAGCTGTTATTCGTCACCTTCTTTTCATCCTTCCTCCTTCTGTTTGTACATCATTCCTTCCTCCGAATATCTCAAATAATGATGTCTTGCAAAGCTTTTCACCTGAAGAGATCTTAACTGGCTTGACACTGATATTAAGCTAATTTTTAGAATTTAATATCGACCGCACCTATGACTAGTTGTCTACGGAATACCAGTATTTCATTTTTAATTGTTTTTTTTTATATTCAATAAGGATGGAAAACTGTTGTTCATTTTCGAATGCCATTCATTCTAATCAAATGCTGTTGGCGTTTGTAAGAGAAAAACAAAAGTAAACTTATCATCTCTGAAACTTTTGTGGTCATATGTACACACAAATGTGACCTGTGTTAATATTTTTTTATTAAAATTCAATAAATTGAATAATCCTAGTTATTATTTTTGTGTCACAAACTGTACACTCTTTTTGCCTGTAAGAATTATTCTTTTATCTATTTAAAAATATATAATGTTCAACAACAAATGTAAATGAATGCTTACAAACTTTAAAAGGCAACATCTTGTAGTTTGCTATTTGCTACAGAAAAAAAAAACCGTTAGACTTGGTGGTGCTCACCCACTAATGTATTAGTAAAATTATTTCAAAGTGTCTCCTAATATAACTGTCATGTTAGCATGGACTTTATGTATACAAGATTAAGTGTTGCCAAGCCTACACACTTTATAAAAGCAACAAGGGGTAATTAGCAAGTAAAATATAAATATTATTTTATGATGCTATCCAGGGACATAAAAAAACAATATTTTCTCGAAGTAAATATTGCAGTACACCGTGTTTGATACTTGCAGGTACATACTAATGTACGTGCCCTGCGAGCAAAGTATTTCTTAGAAATAAACGTTAACTGACTCCCTGCGTGCCACAGTGCGGATGGCGATGGGATCCGCCGTTTTCGTTTAATTACATTTCACGGAAGAAGAAAAAAATCATTTGAAAATGTTGTATAGGTGCAATGGTGATTTTAATGTCTCATTTTGCACCGCTCGTATATTTGTTTCTAACAACAGAAGTCCAACTGCAACATTGAAATCCAGCCTCGGCACCCCAGCGAAGTGTTCTTCAGCGGGCTTACTGCAGCTGTGAGACCCTCCCTGTGGAGCATACAGTTCGTGCTTGCAAATAAAGTGATAGATGCAAATCTAAGAAGGTCGCCCCTCCCCCTTCGAAACAGACAGCCGTTCTAATTAGGGAAACTGCAGAACATTAAAGGTACAGTAGGGCCTTGGGATGATTCAGATCTCGCTATTGGTCAATAATAATAAATGATTTGAAATGTCTCCGAACTGATTTTGCCCATAAGATCACACCGTCTTTTTTTTTACCCCATCATTTTTTTCCTGCGGTTCTTATTTCTTTCGCTTTTAAATGAAAATGCCAGTGCTCTCGATAAGCATAAACGAGAGGCCGCTCTATTATGTAAAGAAAAGCAGGTGTGGAAAGAGCAGGCAACAGGCTAATTAAGGCCTTCAGAAGGCACCTCTGCTAATTAATCTCTCATTATCATGTTTATTTGGAAGTTATATCTGACATTTTCATTGTGTGCTCCGTTGATGTATTTGTTTAGTACGTATTTATTATGGAAAAATGTGACAACTCCCCTCGAAATTTTATAAAGGGATGTTCTTTGAATGTGTAGTGGTTTGTAAAATAGGTATTGAATTATGGTATATTGAGTAACAACAGAACAATCTAAAAACATTTGATTTTTGTATTTTTTAAGCATTTTCTTATGAATGCTTAATTAATGTCTACAGTTTAGAACGCGTTCCAATCATATTTAGTAGACTCATGTAGAAACAATGTATTGTTCAAAAGGTAAGATAGCTATTTTATATCAGACAATAGAGATGTTGTGTATGTTCATCTATGTAGTAATCTTCATTACTATTACAACCACATGCATTTAAGAGCAATGCACACTTAAAAAAATATGTAGTCTTATTGCAATTAGCATTTGATCTCTTAGGGTATTTGAAGGATCGATACTAATATTAGCAAACCATAAGGAGCCTACTGCAGTTTTCTTTAGTGTTTTAAATTATTTTATATTTAACTTACACGTATGTTTCAACTTTTTGTGCACACACACAGAAAAAAGATAAAATAGGGTGGGACTGCAATAGCCTTCAAACTGGAAGATGCACATTGTTTTCAGTCAAAACAAACAAAAGTGCAATCTATTGATATACATCACGTATTGTATGGCCTCGTACAGTAGGAGTTTCGGTGTGCCAACAAGCCTGCAGACAGAGACAATGACTGTTGAGGTGACATGCACGCGGAGAAGGCGCTACTGTGTCTTTAACTGTCGGCTCTGCCCTCTCTCCTCGTTTCAATGCAATTATGTTAATAAGAAAAGCTTGTCTGGGCTTATTCATTAATAGCAGCAGTTGCTTTATTGTCTCTCATGTATTTTCACGTGTTATCTCAATGAAATCATACAGTAAAGGGTTTTGTGTCTAGTCTTTATTTTTTTAAAGAATCATCATTTAAAATAATAAATCGTATTCTATGTTCTAGTGTTAAGAAGGTATTTCTTCAGCAAACAACAATTTTGTCTTGCAATTGAATTTAACACAATATCAAGCATCGATCGTTGTTTTTTTTTTTACCTTTTTCGGTTACTTTTGGGCTTCGAAATCTAAGTAGGATGAAATGGTTCCGAACTCTAGCTGTAAGTATACGATCTTTTTTCCCCTGATATTTAACCAAGAATGAATGTCAAATCGATTATCAAGTGCTCTGATTAATTTTCGAGGCGAGGTTAATTCGTTCATTGACTATGTATCACGAATACACTGTGCGTTTTCCCACATTTAATATTACCATCAGAGTCGTGGTCTCGTTCTAATATGTATGATTTAAATATAATAAAGAAGTGCAGAACAATGTCCATGATTAGCTTAACATCATATATTCTCGTCTGGCTGATCTGTATATAGTCTTTTGTTATTTACTATTTTTATTGTTCACACATACTGTTTTTGCCTTCTGTTTTCATTTCTCTATCCAACTGCCTAAGCATAGTAAAATAATCTCTCCAAAGCTTTTGTCTTCTAATAGAACAATGGCACCAATGTATGCCAATGGACCAAGGGACTGTACTCATTAATAAAACTCATTGCATTCACTGCGTCAATTACAGTAATTGAAACTGCACCTCACCATTTTTGTAAGGTCTGGGGTCTTATACTAGCTCATCGTAATGCAGGCTTTATCTCCAGATAACTGTCAATTTTTTTGTGTTTCTTTGAAAATCCATCACAAACAGTAACAGTTATTGTATGAAAGGTTGGACAGTGTTTACACAGTCAGTGTTGGGGTGAAATATTTTTGGCATGCTTTACCCAACAAATGCAGAAGCTGATACATCTTAAATTGGAGGCAAAAGGGGTATTTGTTTCTTTTTCTAAATATTGTACAAAATAGAGGGGTTGATGCAGATCTTTGTTTAAAAAAGCAAGAGTTGTTCTGTATATTTGTTTCAAAATATGGTGTTTTTATTTTGACAAACTAGTCGAGTGAGTTAAACTTTTGCCTAATCAAAACTTTTTCACTTTATCCAAAAAAAATGTATATAGAATGACTGATGACTGAAAATACAGAGTCATTTCTTAAAAGAGAAGCCATGGTGTTTGTGTACACTGATTTATCCAAGCTATGAAGAACATAGCAGACAATCATCAAAAACTATATATCAATAAGTAAGGGTAATTACTGCAGATGCATAGTTAAGACTTTTTTTGCTCTCGTAACTATAAACATTCTTTTACCTAAATGGAATACAAACACAAAAAAAATCTATCCTGTTAGGTTCTACTCAGAAATTCACCTGTATTTATGGACAATTCAGTGAGAGTGGTTCTCTCCTAATAGGTTTCATTTTAAAAGAAGAATTAATACCTTTTAATATCTGTTAAGAACAAAGACATAATCAATATTAAAGATGTAGTAGGGTGTGGATGTTTTAAATGGGATTTTGAAGAGGAGTGGTTTCAGTAAAATTACCTTGTCAAAGACAGTCTGTATAGCTGAGAGGCTTTCAGCTCATGGAATCTCTTGAAGCTTGTTTTTACACAGGCATTTTTGTTTGCGGGAGAATGCACTGTTCTGGGAACAGTATTCAGAGCTGTCTGACGCACCTCTCTTCTGAGGTGCTAGTGCAGAGGTCGGCCTGTGTATAACGTTAATTTTGCACTAAAGCAAAGAGCCACTTTGAGAGCAAGCAGTGAATCTGTACAGAGCCTCCAACAAGATTCTGTTCTCCAGGTGCACAAACTCTTAGTGAAGCCTTTAAAGCCAAAAAGAAAATGGTGATAGGAACAAATTAATTTCAATGTAGAAATATAGTATTTTTCAGCTCTTAAATCTGGTGTATGTAATGTATGGAGAGGATTTCTTTAGTGTTTGTACACCTAAGAGATGGTTGCCCATTCTGTATAACGACTAGTTAACTGTTTCTTACTATATTTCATTTTAGTTCAGACTCAAGATTTTCACAGCAAACAAAGCAGGGAGGTTCTAATGATTGTATTTCAGACAAATGTTAAAATGACAAATTAAAATTTTGTAAGTTTGCTTTTACATTGTCAAAACAAACATTAATACTGGGGACCAAATTCAGAAGAATTTATTAAGTGGATAGACTGGGATTGATTTAATCTCATTCTTAAATAACAATAGGTTTAATAGTTAATGCAGCTTTAAATCTACAGCAGTTATAAGCAAATGCACAGAGCTGTAAAGACAGAACCAGTGGAGAATAAAGCTGAATAAGAAAGAAAGACTGATTCTATGGGGTCTTGGCAAAATGTATGTGGGTATGAATGGAATAAGAAATGAACCAGTAGAATATCACAAATAGTAATATATATATACCGTCACCAAATCTTGCATCAAAAATAAAACATACGTTGTCATTTGACTATACATTGGTATATGAGAGGAGTACAGGGTAATCTGTAATGACCTGATTTGTGTTATCCTGGATTTGCATAATGCACAATGTGTGTGTGTTTGTGAGAGGTAATGAGTGGCAAAAAGGAGGTGGGGGTAGGGGGGACTGGTTATGGAAAACATTCATTGCGAATTGTCATTTCAAGCACAGAAAATGAAAACGATCATCAAAAATTAACGGAGGTGGCGTGGGTGGGAGGGGGGGGCACATCGCGAATTATAAGTTGCTTAATTCAATTTTTTTTTCAAAAGAGGTCGCTGGCAGAGATCTCTCAAAAAGAAGGGAGAAGGACGGAGAGAAAGCGTGAAGAAAAAGATGACAAGGGAGATGGCAGGCTGTCCTCCTGCCTGTGCCAGTTCATTTATTTCACATTTCTCCTCACCCCCCACCCCACCCCCCCTTCTCCGGTAATTAGCGAGATAAAATAGGCAAGAGTTTCGGAAAGAAGGAAAGAGTGGAGGAGAGACAGGGATCAGGGAGAGATGGAGAAAACCTCCATGGAATATAAGGCAATGATGCAACCTACCTCGTGCCAACACAGCCATTTTAGGAGCAGCAGCAAGATTTCCTTTCAAGATGGCTTCCGCAGCACACCCACACACACTCACACGGTTCTCCGGCACACAAAATGGCATCTGGCAGGGCGGGGGACGGCAGTGGCTGGCAGCTTCTTTGTCCCTGTTGGCACCGGTTGGAAGGGGCTCGCAGTTTCTCGGGGGGCACAGATGGCACTAAAGGCTCCCAGGAGGGGCAGAGCCAGGGGGACAAGGGGGTCAGGATAGCAGGGATGGGAGAGGATAGATGGAGGGGGGGGGTCGGGGGTTGACTTTGTATTTTGTTGTCTTTTTTTTTTTTAAATTGCGCCCTTTTATTTTCTTCCTCCATCGAGACAAGGTGAGAATAACTGGCAGTCGCTGTGGGGGAAACAAGAAGAAATTAAAGCACTAAAAACAGACCTTTTATTACTGCCAAGCTGATGCCATGGCAACTACAATATAATTGGTGTCCTTAGAAAAAAAAATGGCGAAAAATAACTGTAATTCCTAGATATACTATATGTAGTCGCTAGTCTGCAAGCAACTAGTGATGTGCTTTATTCAGGAAAAAAAATCGCTTAATACAAATCTGAAAGGGTCGTGTGGCACTAGAAGTGACTTTGGCGGTGTTGTGCTGGCAGTGGTGCATTGTGTGTGTGCACACGGCCTGTCTGTTTGGGTGGCTGTGCATCAGCAGGCATGTTACTTTACAGCTTTTGTGAGAAATCCCAAAATTAAATATGTGAAGGTGCTATTTTAGCACCTCTTCACATTAAAATATTGCCTCGAGCCGCTAACAAGCAACAGCACCATACATAGGTCTTGGAATTCTAATATTGGCAATAATTCTCAAGGACCTGAACATCAACTGCAAAAAGTAGTATGTTAAGCTTTATGTTTTTTAACGTTTCGGATTTCGATTGTAGAGTGTGGTCGACTTAAGGAAGAAAATGCTTTAACTATTTTTATTGGAAAAGGGTATCAGCATTCCTCCTCAACAGATAGAATCTTTATGTTTTTGGCTTATTTTCATATCTCAGCAACTAGTAACCACACACACCAGGTGGACCAAATGGCTTCATCTTATTTATAACAATTCTCATGTTCCTGTGGTATTACATCCTTTGTAATTACTGTACATGACCTACATCTGTCTTTTCTTTCATTGAGAATATCTATTTTACAAATGTAAAAGTTCCATCTACACTTTGCTGTTTTGCTCTCACAAGAAGGGAAATGTATAACAAAGCCCATGAGGTATTTATTATCCAGTGTTCCTTAAAGCATTCTGCTCCATGCACCTCATAGACATACTAATACATTGAAGTACATCATCAGACCCAAGAGGCTCATCTGAGTTAGCTGTGCAAATAATAAACTTTAAAAGTATAAAGATATTTTTGATTTTCCTTCAATCAAAGAAAGCAAAAATGGCAACTAGTACATTGTTCAGTTGTTAATGTATTTTAAGTCATGTTTCTTGGTTAGTGTTGAGGAAACTACATTATATCAACAAGATCTTATAAAAGCTCCCCAGCTCCAATCTTTTTGTTAGATAGACAATAATTCTATGAAAGTTAGAGAAAGGCAGGATTAAAGATTCTTCCACATTTGTGCTACAAAAAGTTAAAATGATTTAGCATATAGTTGTCCAAAATCCTTTAAACTACAAAGCAAAGCAATTCAAATATGTTTGCAACCATCACACAATTCCTTTGCTCCTAACACTAGGGATTGTGGGATAGGAGATGACAGCAGACCAATATTGGTACTCCTGAGTGTAGACAGTTTCCCCTTTATCACTCAGAGACCTGTTGTGATATTAATTACTGTGGCTTGGTTCCACCCTCAATGGGAACATAATTTAGAATAATAAAATATCAAAAACAATTTTAAATGTCACAACCATCTACTACCCACCATTGACTGGCATTAAAATATACTTAATGTAAAAGGATATGCACATTTCTATATAGCTAAAACCTAGTTTAAACTGCAGCAAATAGAATGTGATTGTATTCTTACACACTTGTGAGCTGTGCTTGATTTGGGCTAATATCAAAGACTACTAGAAACTAGTCCCCCAGCCTGAGGGTGGAAATGTGTTTCTGAAGACAGAAAAACAAAACTCAAAATCAGATGAATCAGTGAGACAGAGTGGATGAGGTTTTGTAAACAGAGCAAAGTTCTGAACAGAAAAGTTGCTGAGGCAGATGCTGAAGTTTCAGCATTTTCATCTTTGCTTTCTTTTTTCCTATTCAAGTACAAAGCAGGGAATAGCAGCCTGCAACAGGGAGTCAGCCCAGATCTGGGTCATGTTGCCACTGACAGTCAAAGCTGAGCATCCGGGAGACTTTTCATACATCTTAATATTGAACCAGTTTCCAAAGGAGGCAGGGTGCTGTAGCACACTGGTTCAGAAACATCAGTACAGAGACAAGCACAGGGCATCTCAAATTAAGTCTATCTGTCAAATCATTCATTTCCATATCTCTTTGATTTAAAAAAAAAACAAGGTAAAAACATCTCATTCCATATACAGTGTGTGTGGGTTTATACATTGACATGCCAAAAGTATCTGTGCTCTGAATTATGTACAGCCAAAAGTCTAGAGAGGAGCTGTTGAGGGCTGTGGCCTTTCATGGTATCATTAGACCTTCTTTTGTTCAGTTTTACTTTGACTACTGGGAAAACTCCAAGCTCTGCTTACCAAGTGTGTATAACAAGTTGTAAGTTAAACAGAATTCTGGAAATAAGGCTCTGATTCCTCAACGTTAAGTTAAAAGGAGCAGTGGCAATGAATAACAAAGACTTCATGGTCTCATGGAGTCTGTTGTGCATTACGTGTCTGAAAAGAAAGTGTTTCCTTCATGTTCCTTTAAGCCCCAGATCTTTTAAGAGTGTCAATACACACTGGGCAGCAAGAGGGATCTGTAATGTGTGCTGATAGCCCAGGTAGGGTTGCACTGTCTTGACGGCTAACATAAAGAACAGCTCATTGATTGTCTGCACACTCCTTCATGCACTTTATGTCAATGATGCCAGAAATTTCTATCAAAATTTTCTTATTTTAAAAAATGTAGAATTTCCAGTAATTCACTCTAGTAATTGTACATGCACCTCAGCAAATCGCTCACCAGCACAGCATTTGGGATGAGAACTGTACTCACTTCCTTTGTAAATGTTCACATGTCAGAACTACCTAAGGTTTTTTGGACCTTGGATGTCTCGTAACCTACTAGAGAATGAGCACTGATGATGGGATTGAAAACACTGAAAGCAAAGTCACAGGGAAAACATACAAACATATGAGTAAATAATGTGAGGCTGAATGAATAGGAAAGGGTGAATACCTTTCCTTGAAGTCAAGTTGTCATTGTTGTGATTGGTCTCCTGACGTCCTCTATAGGCACTGCAATCGTGGAAGGTCTGGACCGACTTTTCCTGGGCAACATAAAAAATTTCCTTTACCAATGACGAAACATTAATTCTTCTTCATAAATTGCTGCATGATACTAAGAGTCTGGAAATAGTGCTTGAAAATCTGTCTCATGGTTCAATGATTTGTAAAGCAGGTGGTTGTGTGTTGTGTCTTAGGACCTCTGCAACTTCGTTTTGTACTGTCAATATTGCACGTTTTGTCATGCTGTCATATTGAGTTCAGCACCACAATACACCAGACACAGAAAGCACACCAAGGGAGCCTAGGATAGTACTGGGTCAGAAACTAAGACGTTGTTTTCTGCACATCATTTGCCTTATGATCTTAGCTTATGATAAGAGTAAATGCAAGCGTACCAGGTTATAAATTTATCATGTGCAGCTTGTGTTTCTAAGGAGGAAAAATACAATGCAAGATTCTATAAGGGTTGCAATCACTACTGTAAGTCTGTTAAACACAAACCATCTCTCAGAGTAGATAAAGATCTGTGAGGAGTTTTGGGAGACATAGACGGATATATATCTGCATATAATGCACCATTCAAGCGTTTCTGTAACCCTTCTAAATGACCTACTAGTCTGCACTGAAGAACACAGTGTCAGACCAGTAGCTTGGATAAATGAATGTAGGATTTCTGCTAGTCATGTATAAATGTAAACACTGTACGTTGCCCTGGATAACAGCTTCTACTAAACAGTTTGTTAATGGTAACAAAAGAATTATTGAAATTGTCTTCATTTATTGGATTGTGTGTTTTACAAGCAAAAATTCTTGGCCATGAGTTGGAGTAGCTTTGGGTTGCTGTTTGCACAGACAGAGAAGTGGAACTGAGAGGTTATGTGCTAGCTAGAGAAGTACAGCTGTCCAGACTCGGCTTGCTTATACATACTGAACCAGTCTTTCAACATGAGACTCAAAACAAATATGAACATTGAATCACATTGAAACAAGATCAAAATTCTAGGTTCTTTCTTTGTATATGGATATTTCCCATTCTTTGTCTTTGTTTTACCATAAAGAAAGATTTTATAAAAAAAGATTTTATTCCTCTTCTTTCTGAGTAAAATTCCCACAACCCTTTGAGTGAAAGCAGTAGATACATTCCTGAATCACTTCACCCCAAAAACTTCACTAATAAAATCTGATTTGGTTTGTATTTCTCAGCCCTGTGAAAATACATTTTAAAACAAAATCTTATCCTTAGGACTGTAGAATCCACCAACAAGCCACTTTATTATCACTGCTCTGCAGCATACCTACCTACTGTGAGGGTGGTAAATAACAAAGAAAATTCATTCTGCACGTGTAATGAGATGTGTACTCCCATTATCAACCTTTATTTTTAATCAATTGTTATTAATTTTCCAGATGAGATTAATGTCCTTCCCAGCAATTGTTGAACCAATATTGTTATATGACACAGTGACATTTTTTACCCGAAAAGGTCACCTAAAATTTTAGACTTGTTCTGCTGGCAAAACTGGTGCTTCTGTGAGTGTGTATGGGTTAAGAGCATTTTAAACATTTTTCTAAGAGCGCCATGTCCAATTTCCCTGCCCCTTCTAACACACTAGCTCTTGCTGCACGAGGGAGATTGGCGGTGTCTGGGTGTCTGTGATCAGGGGTCCTAATGTGCGTGACACTGTGGCTCAGTGACTGGCAGCTCCGAGACACCAGACAGACACAATGGCACCGTTTGTACTGGCTGCCAACAGCCGGCTCTCCCATTTATATTCACAGGCATGGAGGACACTGAGTGGGGGATAACTAGCTTCCTTTACTTAGCCTCTCCCTTCTCTCTCTCCTCTCCTGCTCTTCCCCCCTCCCTTCTCTCCTTTCTTTATTTAATACTCTTCCAAAGCAAAAATAATCACCAAATGGAATGCAAAAACAACTGGTGAAACAAGATCAAAAACCACAACAACACACCTCTTTGTAGTGGACTTATTTGGGCTCATTGTTGATGGCACCTTGTTTGCCATCGCAGTGCTCCAGCATGTACTGCTACCTTGCCTCAGGCTTTGTCCTGCTCATTCAGAGCGCACAGACCCACCCTCACCCTTAGATGCAGAGAGACAGGTCCCAAGTCCCTCCAGTCAGGAGATTCCCAGCGCTCAGTCCAAGCCAGTATTTTTATTTGTATTTTTGTCATTTCAGGGAATTGTCTGACTCTAATCTCCATAGGGAAATATCCCTGTGCATTCCCTGCCAGTGCCAGTGAGCCTGCTGCAGGATCTCACATCTTCACATTATCTGATTTAGACCTAGGCACTTCTCTGAAGACACTCCAGTAGTGATGATAAAAAATAATTATATAAAGATATACATTTTCTGCTACACACCTTCTAAGTCACTCAGTTTTCTGGATACACGCACATCCTTACAATGTTCCATGGCATAATTTCTGATACTTCATCTCCTGTAAGAATTGCTAGTTAGATGCTGAAAAGTTTGTTCATGGCAAATTTAGCAAGTTCTGTGTGTAGAAAGTTGCACTATTCCCATATTGGATGAATTATTGCACCTCTCATCGCAAACCATATTCTGAAATTAACAGAATCTTCTCAGTACATCTAAACAAGCTCACAGTTACTTTGAAGTTAGGAAAGGTGAGAATTATTCACTGTAATGAACTTTCTGTTGATCTTATTTGCACGTTGCATAAAATAGGAAAGAAATTCAAGGCTTGAATGTACAAAGAAATATTCATATTGAACGTTTACAGACTCTAACCATACATTTTCTTGATTGCATTTACTAAAGGTTATTGTTTCTTTACCAATTAAATAGATACTTTCTATAATCTAATCTGTACAAGTATTAAGACCTCGGTTCTGAGCCCGAGAGCATAAGACATTTTTAGTGCAAATCAATACTAGATGTGTGGCCTCTCTTTGCTGAACTCAATTGACGGGACTGACATGAGCTCGCAGGCTGGTCTGAAATATATCCAGCTATAGACCAGTCAAAGATGGAACATGCCTGCTTTTTTAGGCTATTTATCTATCTGTACCTGCATACCTACTTACCTGTTGTGTTTATTTCTGTCACTGTTTTCTAAGATAGTATGCACCGAAAAGAACACTTGTTACTAAGTTTCCTATAAGATAATCAATCAAACACACTTGTTTTCTACATCCTTTGTTTAAAAAGGCTGTACACTATTTCGTGTCCCTGTCTTGTTTATTCACATATTACTCTAGCTCTCTGCTCTTCCTTTTATCGATCTGCTTATCTATGATGTTTTATTGTTCTTATGTTTCTTTGTTTAACATTAAAGAGATAATTCCGTGAAGTTCCAGATGTGAGTGGTCTCTGCAGGAATCCAATGTTCCTAACTCTCTGAAACAGAATGACTCAAAATGCAGTCAGGATCCACCATAGAATTGCTGTGGTCGCCCTCGAAACCCCAACACTGTAACTGCAATTAGGATCTGTAAGTGACATTTTATTTCCACCAGAAAAATCACTGATCATCAAAATCATGTAAATTGTCATTTTTTTTTTGGTTTTTAAGTACTTTAGGTGAAACGTGATCATTTTGAGGAGGTGTATATTTAATGATGCTAAACTCTTCACAGAATGCTAAAATGAGCTTTCATGGGTACCACATGCCATAGATTTTATAACCTTCTTAATAAAAACTAAAGTCACCACTCTGCCTGTCAGAGTTACCCCTTATTATAATGTTATTAGTGATTTAATTGCTCCTGTTTTGTTAACGTGAAGGAGAACGATATGGAGGATTGAAGGTTCTGTTTTAAGATATTTGGAGGACTAGGAGACAATCATTTACAACAGCTATCTGACACTTTTATTTAGTGCATTGCTGGCAAAGCTCCCAAAACATTAGAAATGTGAGGCGGCTTCTGTAGGTGTTCTTAGGTATTTGTGCCTGCCTGCTTAAACTGTCTTAAATTTCAGTTAAATTTGTCTTTTATCATAAGACCGTCACCTCTATTTTTCAGTGCACACATCAACACATTCATAACTGAGTTATTGAATTTATGTGCTAATGCTTTTATTCCATGTGACTTAAATGTGGAACACTTGACACAACAACCCATGTACTTCTGCAGTTTACGTGAAGTGAGCTGCTCAAGGGTATAACCACAGTGTGCCACCTGGGATTTGAACACGCAACCTTCTAGTAAAAAGTCTAGTTCCCTAAATACTACTGCACACTGAGTTTGTCCAAGAAGCAGAGAAACTTCCATTCCATTTTTATTCTTAGGAAAAACAGGGATGAAAACGTAATTCTGAGAAGTTTCTTTCAAATTTCAGGTCATGTTTTAGACATGGATATAAAGAAATAATTTTTAACAAAGGTCTTTAAAGCTTTTTTTTAACAATTTACAAACAAATTAACATTTTAACATTAAACGGATTGCCACATTCTTTAAAGTCCATTATCTAATTCTCATCTGATGATCAAGTCAAGACACCTTCACCGTTGTCCCAAAGAATAAGCAATTTTCACACTTCGTACAGAAATTCGGACAACGGTATCCCTATAGACATTCTTACATGAAAACACAAAGGCATAGAAGCAGATGTTCATCTAATCTGTCTCTGAGGTATAAAGGAAATCTCTGAAGATCTACCTCTGAGAATTATGTTGGCCGGTGCCTATCCCCATTTCACGCCATTACAATACTGTCTGTTTCACTCCCCTGGACGCCACAGCCCCTGAATTAAAGCACAACTCAGGGGGTGGGTTGTTAACGGGTTCTGTGCTCCTCAGATGCTAATGTATTTTCAGCTTTACTGCTATGCAAGCAGCTAAACAGACATACCCCACCAATTAGAGGAAGATCGTAAAACCAGTAATAAAACTATCATATCAAGGGTGCTCCAACAATCGGGAGAGTTCATTGGCAGGGTCACTATAAGAGCAGAGCATCTTCAGCACTTAGAGCCTGCACTTCACAGTGATGGGAGAGCAGGTCAGAATACTTATCAACAGGAACACAAATAAATAAAGAGGGACTAATAAAATGTTGATCAAAGAAGGACTGAAAGAGTTTCATCATACATTCAAAATGGGAGTAAAAGAAACAGGTTTCCTAAACCTTCTTCTCTCTTTTTCCACTACGTTCCATCCACATTGGTTATGATTGATTTTGTCTTGTGTCTGCTAAATGGAAGCCAAGCTTTAGTATGGTGTAGAACAGCATCTTGGAGCAAGAAGTTTCATCTCTACATCTGTTCTCCAATGCAGACATTTTTCCAAGGATGAAGAATAAACTCCACTTGCATCATGAGACTCGTTCGGTTGCTGGGAGATTTTTCCTCCTAAGCCACAGAGCTATTGTGCACAGATTCTGTTCCTGTGAAGAACAACCCAAGAGTATCTTGTCTGTTCTCGTTTCTTCCAAACACAAAACTAAACGGCCTTTTGCCTAATGAAAATGAGGTGTGAGACAACCTGCTATCAGAACAGTATGACTAGAAGCCAATATTTTCCATGTAACCATGTACTGATGTACAAGACACATTGAGCCAATATTCTGTGAAACTTTACATTGTCAATGCACTTTTTGTGTTTCACATTTTCATAGCCTACACTGTCTCGCCTCTAATTTGAAATACAGAGTTTAAAACCAAGTGTCATGCAGGTTCAGGATTCATTATAAATATAACTGTTTCCAACATGAAAACAATCTAATCAAAGGATTCAAAAATGATGGTGACTCGTATCTAAAGGTAAAGTTAGCTTTGATTCATCATTTAGCATGATTCATAAGTTGCTCTGGAAACCCACTCTAAATAAATAGTGATTGTTCTCAGGTAGAGAAGAACATGCAGGAGAAATTTCAATTCAACATTGTCAACATGTCAAAATTTAACATGTAACTGTGTAACTGGATTTCCCCTCTTTGAATGTTTACTGTCTAACTATTATTAGTTAATTTCAGTCAGAGTTGCCAATTTGTATGTGTATGTGACAGGTCTTCATTAGTGACTAAGAAAAAATAAATTACACTACTGGCATCATTTACCTTTTTTTATTAAAGTGGATTCAGAAAAAAAGAAATGTTTTAACCAAACTCCTTATCCACTCTGGATCAAAATGTAAAAATAATGCAAATATACAACTTTAAATAAAGTTTAAAAAAATGTTTTACAGCAAAGAAATAAGCATTCAATTCTCTCTACATATAATTTTAAAGAACTGTTTAAAAAAGTAGGACATTTACAATTAAAAAGGCGTGTTTTCATAATGTTAATATCACAGTGGAATATTATTATGACTTCGGTAACTACCATAAAATTTCAGTATATATTTTTACCCCATGAAGAAGATTGTCTGTACAATACTTATCACTTCTATATTGCTCTAATTTCTTGCATTGTTTGACTTATTGTAAAATGATTACCTACTTTGCTTTGTATATGTGTTTTTGATGCTTCAGAAATTGTTTTTGAATGTGTGTGTTTCCTTGGATGAAGCATCAGCTATATTAATTGTATATGCATGTACAAATACAGCAACGAGACTCAAATGGCTTTTAATATATTTCTGTATTACATTGCCACCATATAGAAATGCTTCAAATAAGTGGCACATTTCATAACTTTTGGTTAAGAACCAAAAAGGCACAACCTCAACAATATTATATGAAATAATTGTAAAAATATTGAAATTGTTGCATCATTTAGAGTTAGCCCAGTTCATCGTATGATCCACTTTCTATTATTTGACCTGTGTTTAGAAAAGATTTCAAGCTACGTTTCTGCTTTAATTATCAATATAAGTGGTCACAGTGAATCAGTTATTTCTGGAACACACCTGAAATCCTTTTTCTCATAACATTTCCACACAAATTAAGCATTGTCCTTGTAGGAATGAAGGAGCCCTCCCTTTACATCTATATTGTTGGAAAGATCCTCATTCACCATCATTGCAGGTGGGGCAGTACGCATGCACTGTACAACAGACACCGGACAGTTGAGTGTGCCTAGTCAGTGGCCTGCGTAGCTCCTAAAGTAAAGCTGAGAGAAGCAAAACCTGCGAATACCAGGTATAAACCTTTATATCTGCACAATTCTCCACTGGGGGGTCTTGAAAATGAGCCCCATTAACAAAATTGACAGAGGGGATTATTATAATCACACCAAAATGATAAAGAAAGAGTGACCATGTGTTTTGACCATTAGCCAGTGAATGAGGTCTCCTATTAAGGCAGGACACTGCATCAACAGACTGGTGTTGAGGCTGGTATAGTTCATGCACACGACTTGACATGGCAGCCATTTGCAAAGAAGGGCTCGAGCATTTTCCTGCCAAGAAACGTAGAGCATCTAACACTCGTTTTCCATGCCCACCTCTCAGGCCATCTTCAGCCACTTTGTATGAGAGCTCAACCTGATCGTGGGAAAACCTTGCTCGGACTTTTCACAAATCTAGCACCCCCCATTGAATCAAACCAATTAGCCCAGGCCCTGCTCCAGCCATTGAGGGACACACCATCCTTTGAGTACTACTGTGGGCTCTATTGCTTGTAAGTAGCTTTGGATTGAATGAATGTGCTTCTCCGGTTAGGGCCCTCCATGCTTAACCATTGGAGTTGCTTTCTGAGTGTCAGCTACAGGGAGCCTGAAGGACTAAGCAAGAAAAAGGCAGGTTGAGGTACTCGAGTCCTCTGGGCTAGTTATTACTAGCAGAATACAATGCATTAAGCTATGCTTAATAGGAGCAATTCTAAGGCTTACTCAGGAGGTAGAATAAATTAAAGATCTACAAGAACTATAGAAGACTGGAGTGTTTTTGAAGCAAATTTACACAATTCTGGAAGTATATATAGTATCCCATTCCAGAGGACTTGTTGAACGTTTTAAAAAGGTAAAGTCTTTGTAATTCCAATTAAAAATACCTTCTACCCCTCCTCTAAAGTATTTTATTTCTAAACAGATACTCTCTAATAACGAAAGCAGTATATAAAAAGGGAAAAATGCTGGCTAGCATCTATGTTTATGAGAAGTGTATGGGTGGAAGTATAGTTTCCTTAGTTGTGCAGCTCCTGTTTATAATGTGTCTGGGACACTTTCTCTGTCTCCACAGATGGCCGGGAAAATGCGTCACAAACGAGTTCAGTTTCTGGAAAATCCACGTGTTTAATTCTTGTTCTGCGTGTGGGACTCACCAGATCATGGGATTACTGCTGTAAATTTGGATTAGTAACGCTTTTTCAAATTGTGCTCTAAATCTGTGTGCTCATGCTTTTACGATTTTTCAAATGGTGGGCCATGTGTCCCGAGACCTTGCTTACGTATATCAGGCATTTATGTGGACAGTTACATAACCTATCTGCGGATTAGAGCTGATTCTATCAATATATCCATCGTTATTGTCATTAAGAAACAATTTACAAAGGTCTGTAAGATAGCAATATATTTTCGAAAGGAGAATTGCCCCTCCCACAATTTTAATGATCGAGAGAAACATTCTTCCTCATAGTTTAAAACTCGAGGGAAAGCTACTTTCTCTTATGCAAAACATGCGGACCCTAGCAGAAAACATCTGAATGAAATGTAGTGAATTGAAGTTTTTAAAAGGGTTTGGAACCATTTCAATACAAAGTCTGGACAGACAGGGTGGTTGAAAAGAAACGAAAGAGCTAGCACTTGACCCAGGAGGCGATCTGTTTAATATTCAGCACCATGTTTTGAGGGGAGCTGAATGGACAGCTCCCAATGTGGTCTGTCTGGAGAGATTACGAGACCCGAAAAACACCCTAGCAAATCCCACCCAACTTCACAGACAAAAAAAAAAACTGTCCCTAAACATTGCTACACTGTCCGGTTTTGGTTCGAAGTAGACAATGAAAATTCTAAGGTCCATTAACGTTTCGGAAGGCGGACAGCGACTCCATCAAAGTTTCCCCAACCCCCAGCCAAGCTCAGACCATATAAAATAGCCCCTTCAACACGATGCACTTGTTCTGAGTGTTCATTTTGGATCGAATAATGATGTTATTGCAAGACGCATATTCCTAAAATACAAATCTCGCCCCATTAATGAATGCAACGATCACAGGACGCTCTTGCAATTTCTTGTGAAAGTTTAAGCAAACCGGCCCTGGAGCTGTTCGCTTCGAAAATCACAAGGACAATGAAGACACCGGAGTAGAAATATATGTGTTTTAACATATTTCGCAATTCCTTATGCATAATGAATACTAGACAACACAATAACGGAAATACGGTTGATGTCTGCATCGGTTTTTTGGTTTCTGACTTGTACCTTAGAAATAATTTCATCAAAGACTGGTTCAGCTCTTATCCGAGGCTTGAATTCCCCCCTTTCCAAAGCTGACAATCTGCGTGTATGAATCTCTTCTTAACCTTTCTTACTTCTTAATGTATTGCAACACATTGCTCTAAAACACGCAGAACGTTGAGACCAGAAAAATCTTCGTTGCCGCGGGTGTGCTCTTGTATGGTAATATCGAATCAAAACGGGTTTTCTATTCGTTTTGTAATGAAATATTCAAACTAAGTTATTTCAGTCCCTCCACAAATGTCTACCTTCTTTCCTAAAGAAGTTATTTCCAATGCAGAGCGAGTTGCAATGTTAAGGGTCTGCCCTAGAAGAATCCCACCCCCGCCCCCTATTCAAAATCACCCCTTCCTTTCTGCTCCACTTCACTTTCCACAATGATCCCCAGCCCTGCACAAAAGAAACTGCCAAAACCCATGAAAAGTGATCAAATTATCAAGAACTTGACCTCCTAAAGGGGCAGCGCTATAGACGAGCCTCTATATAAAACAAAAATTCCAGAATGCTAATGTGTCTGAGGGCTTCGCTCCCAGAATAATTTAATGCAACTTTTTAAACAAGTTTATTTCAAAAAGGGGGCCTCTCTTTTTCACTGGTGCAATCAAACATAAAAACGATTTACGGGGAAAATTCTCGTCTATGCGAGACATTTTTATACCTACACAAAAGGGTCTATGTAAAGTTTGCTAGGAGGTTTATGGGCAAGACTAATCTTGAATAACCGATGACTAAAAATGGTTCTTTTTATTTTCTTATTTGACATTGTCAAACATTTTGCGTAGTGTTGTAATGTAACAAACATTTTAAATTCGGGCGATGCTATGTAGCAAGAGTTATAACATAAACTATAACATAGAGAAATGTAAAATGTACGGAAATCTTTTCAACTTACCTTGGAAGACGAGTTAACAGAAGCGCTGTCTCAGTTGAAAATTCTGCCTGGGTTTTGAGCAGCTCTCGTTTTCGTGAATTCTTGGTCACTTTCTTCGTCTATCGCTTACATTTTCTTAGGGTGGCGCGCAGGTTTGGAAGTCATTTCTACTTTCGGTTATCTAGCTTTATGACGGCTGAATAACACTCATACAGCTAGATAACCAAAGATAGCAACCGACTCCCTCTCCGTCTGGGCGTTCAAGACAAACGCAGGAGGGGCTGGAGGTTGACTTTAGACCGCAGGAAACTTCCCACCTGCCACCAGAAAGAAAAATAAAATTAGAAACGAAGGTGTTAAACTAGGAGCTACAACACGTCTCTTGACGGCCATCAGAGCGCTCCTCTTCGTGCGCATCTGTAGCTCTGCATGGGTTGGAGAACTTCGAAAGGTGGGCCGTTCTTCTGCAGAAGAGCCGGTCTTGACAAGCAAGAGAGAGCGAGGCATAACCAGGGGGTCCTCGTTTGCATGCAGATCATATGCCAGGGTCTGTCAGAGGCTGGGAAAAAGAGGGCTCCGTCTCAGTCACCATATCTAGCCCCATTCTCATGCAAATCAGCCCACGCCTGGTGACATCACCATATTAAGGCCCAATACTAGTCCTGCATTCAAATCAGCTTTCCTTTCCCGCCCTTTCTGCCTTTTCTTTCGCTTCCATCACATTTTAATGCAGCACAAATTTAAATTTATCAAGAAAGCGAGATGCTCAATTTCTTCGAATAATAAAAGAAATGAACCAAAGCACTATCTCTGATACAACATACGTTACGTCAGGGACTGCGTTTTAAACGCACTTCTCAAGCGAGTAACGCAGGTAAACTATCATTACGGACATAGATGACAGGTATACATAGAAATGAAAAAGAATAGTATTAATAAGTATGATATGTTAAATTGAGAGATGATAGTTATGATGAAAATTATGATATATAGATATATTGATGTTCACTTTTACTCTTTTTATCAACAGTCCCATAAAACATATATAATATACAAAAATAATCCACTGCAATTATTATTTTTTTCAAAGTAAGCTTTAGCATATGCGTAACTTAAATTTTCGCATCAAACATGGAGAGAGGAGGAGGTGTGTTCCAACGGTAAGAAAGCTAGAGGAGTTTATTAAAAGAATAATACACAGCCGCGCCATTCTGACCTGGAAAATAGGACTGAATAGGGTGGATGAGTTATAAACAACAGTCATGACGTTTTGACATGCAAACTGGCCAGACAGTGAAAGTGCCCAGGTTTTCCATCAAAGACTTCTGCGCCCTTGGTGTACAGAGCAGATATCTGCATTAGCGCATTTCTGCCACTCTGTACAATGCCGGAGGCCGGGCTACAGGTATCTTAGCAGTTTTCCTATCCCTTTTATGCTTGATGTTGTGTAGCATACATATTGTCCCTACAACAAGGTGGAATGTGCAGGGCTTGCTACAAAACCGAGTTTTTTAAAGTTTTACCTCCCTTCAAACACTCGATGTTGACCCAGCGCTAATTGATAAACTCCTGTTTTGGTAGAGGTGATGAACACTGGAGTCTGTACATTTGTATCGCTCAAGAGCTCCTTGCCACTTCAGAGAAACCCGAAAGTCTCCATAATATATAACGAAGGCAATATAATGAAGACAGAATAACTGATATGATTAATGGTTTAAAAAGACTATACAAAGAAAAATACCATATTTCTCCTGGACATCATTCTATTTTGATATAGTAACTCTGAAACAAAAAGGCGTTTACTGGAATTGTAAAAGAGGAGATGAAATACCTCATTAAATGAAAATAAACAACGCTAAAACTAAATTTGTTATGTTTTAAAGACCTAATACATAAATGATCAACAGTCTTTAAGAAAATGTATCTCTGCATATAAACGCTTTCACGTTTATTAAGTTTATTCTGAATATAATAGGTCTATTATTAGTGTTATTTCATTTTAAATGATCTTTTGAAAATTGTGTAACTATACCTATCAAACACTAAGCCTGACAAACTCAAAATAGTTTTATTGTATAATTCAGGATTTTTTTAAATAACCCGTTTTTATTTAAAACAAATACTATTCTAGAAAGGAATGAATAGTTAGAGCATAAAATCGCAATAGAAATGCATGTATTATTTTACTCTTTTACACTGAAGTTAAAACGTGAACATGTAAGCTGTACTTAAAAATGAAAATTTATTTTGTAATATGTAAATGTTTCGCCTGTCAGCGAAAAATGTGCTTCTCCTCTATCATTGAAAATAACTAGCGAACAGATCCGCAATCAGTGTATCTTACATTTACATTACACTCTTCGCTAATTATTCTTATTCTTATTATTGTGGTTATTGATGTATTGTGGTTGATTTATCCATTTATTATAACTTTTCTCAGACTTTAGGCTTTTTAAATCTACCCTTACTTTTTTATTATCTTTTATTACTTTTTCTGTAATATTATTAATATTATTTTATTTTAACTTTCCAGAAAGTATGGGCACATTTCACATATTTAATTACTGGTAGAGAATATATTTTGAACTACATTTTTATATTTTTACAGTTAAAATTGTGTAATTATCGACAGAATTGAAACACTCATACACTTAATTGCTGAACGTATTTTACTGTAGAAAACAAATACGACTACATAGATACTACAGTCCATCGCATAATATCGTTATCTACAGTGTTGATTTATAAATCAATTTTCCTTCATAATCCTGATTATTTTTCTAATCATAACCCATTATACATCGGTGAGAAGTGTGAAGTTTTGTAAACTTGACATAGTCATTATGTGTGTATATTATCTTAAAACTGGATTAGTTGTTTTATAAAAAACATTAAGAATGAAAGCTTTATATACTGCTTAATTTGAAGAAAGAGAAAGACAAAAATACTTTAATTTAATCGAGGAGAACAGTGTCAAAAATCAGCGTTTTTCCTTTCCAGGAGTGCATGATGCCTTTGACATTCACGAACAGACCAACAGCCTTTGGATCTATACCACTCCCACTTTTTGGGTGACATTATCCTAACGACGAACTTAAATTTTCAAAGACACCCATAGTTCAGGCTCAGTTTGTAAACAGTATTTGTTAACATTATGTAAAGGATGACTAGAATATAAATATTTCAGACCTAATCCTTTCCAGCTCGGCCTGTCGGTGACTGGCGTTTTTACTTTCACTGACTGTACAATGTTCCCCATAATTCTATAGTGATATGGATTGGAGTTAAAATCGTACCATATATATGCAACTAAAATTGGATCCGGCCATGCTGTAAAAAGTTTTAAAATTCTGCGACTAAATATAAATCCATTATCACGACATTCGTGTTAAAAAATCCCATCTGAACAGTGTCTCGGTATTGTCTTTCCCGCAGGTGGATTTAATTACACAACATGAACCTTTCTTTACAATCCTATATGAGCAGAACTAACATTTCATTCCATTGTTCAACATTATCATAATAAAATATGTTTTTCTGTTTTGCAAATGTATCTATAAAATGGAAAAGGAAAAAGCAATATAGGATTCAGGCCATCCTAAATTCCCATCAACAAAAGATGGCATGTTCCTTTAAATCCAGCAGGAATTATCAGGTGATTTTATGCAAATGTTTAATTTAATCACCTTCTGATGAACCCACGTTTCCCTTTCACACTACGTCCTGCGCGTCTGACGTCACTCTGTTTAATTAGAAGTTATTTTTAGCCAATGAGTAACCCCACGTTGATAACGAGTGAATCGTCTTTTATGTCTTTCAGTGGGTGAAACCCTCTTTCTTAACATGCCCCGGTTGGTATACGTAGGTATATGTTCACGCCTGACAATTAAAAACACTTAACAGAGACCCTGAAGCAATGCGAGAAGATAAGAAAAGCAAACATTCCATGCAATTGCATCGGTATTGCACCGGCCTAGGATTAAAACGCAAGTATCTGTCAAAAATTACAGATCTATGTAAAAAATAAGTTCTTTAAAAAATGAATACCAATACAGGACATTTTGCATTGACTGAATGGCGATCTCAGCATAAAAAGAAATATCTCTAAGAGCAAGGCGAAGGCCGATAAGACATGAGCAAGCTTGTTACACCTCTTTTGCAAAGAGATTGAGCAATTACTCCTTCTAATTGAGGGGTAACATTAATAAATATTTATATGTGTGCGTGTAAATTCATAAATAATCACACATTTGAGAAGCACTCAGTGTAATTTTTATACACTAGTGGTGTAGTGACATTGTATAAGCATAGAGTTGCATTGCTGGTAAGTACAATAATAAGAAACATTAATAAAAGTACTACTAATTCTAGATGTATGCTTTAGTGTTTAAATATTTCTGCATTGGGAAATACTCGTAATGTATTTGTGTGGAAATCGCCCCTACATGATTGCCTGAAATTTGGTCATACGTCCAGTCATAGAAATATGTGGATGTAAGAGAAAGGTAAAAGGACAAGTAATATTTAAATCCCGAGTTCCATCTCAATTTCCGCCTAAAGATGACCTCTTTTCCACTGCATTTAAAGACACAGATAATGTCTAATGTCCACCGTGACCACATCGCTGGCCTTTACTGAAAATTCGTAGAGCATTTTTTTTCTTTTATCTTAATAAATTATCATAAAATCATATGGATTAAACAGATTGCATGCACGGATACTGTAGCTTTTAAAAGGCGCGTGCAATTTAAAAAATATGCAACAACATAGAAAAAAAGAATAAAAACAAGTGTCATTATCAAGGTTAACAATGCCAGCATACATAGGTAGTGTATGCGCCCTAAGAAATGCTCATTTACAGAGAACTGAATATGTTTAAAAGCATGGAAGAAATGTATATCAGTGGAGACATTGCATAATTTATACATAAGGCATAAATCAGTACTTTCTTATCTTACAAACATGGCAAAGCATTTATTTTAAACACACACATTGGTTGTTTGCTTGTTTTTTTTTTTCAAAAAGGGAATAAAATACGCTACATTTTCCTGATTCTGAAATATTTAAAATACAGCTTTCCACCACACACCCACACGAGCACATTTCTGCAAAGTCTGTTCATACACATGCGTGTAATATATTTCGTGGTGCGTGTTATTGTCAGTATCAATAACATTATCTTTCACGGGAAATGACTGTAAGCAGATATATTCGCCTCTGTAGTTGATTCCTAACAACCACTATAAGAACAAAAGCACCTTACGCGGGAGAGGCATGTGTGCAGCCGCGGAAATATTCCCTTCGCTTCTTCTATGAAAAGTGTTTTGGGAAGTAATTTACATCCCTATTATCTTCAGTACTTGGACTTGACCGTGGAATTGAAACCCCGGCGGACCGGCGAGGATACGGAATGGAAAAGGCTACCATTGGCCGTGGCCTTGTCTGGCGCGTTGGGGTCAGCTGGTCCGAGCTGTGATCGAGAGCAGTGGGTTTTTTTACAAAAAGCCAACAGCAGGAGCCCAAGGATTTTGCGAACCAGAGATAAGTAAAAGGAATCTGAAATTATGTCTTGACGTAGCACATTTTGCATGGCCAATTGTAGGGCATTGACGCCTATTGTCAACTTTTCAACACAACTACGATGCGGTGACCTATTTTATCTATTATTTTTGAGAGCAGCTGCTTCCAAGGTCTCACAGCGTATAACAGAACACAGGCACATACAATACACCAAACCACACAGAGCATTAAATGAAGAGTCCTTACTTTTGAACACAAGGAATTAATTCTTCCATGTTTTTTTTTTCTCCCAAGAGACCTAAACGAGAGCGAAGCGTCAGCAAAGCAGGGTGCTAGCAAAGGTTCCGGATGAGCAGATGTAAAGTGACACCGTAGGAAATCTGCTCCAGTAGTCAAAAACATTGATTTTCAGGGCAACCCAGGAACTAGCACCCAACCAACCGCAGGAACACCATCGGCGGCAGAAGACGAGCAAGGCGAACGCAACGCATCTTTTTTTAAAGGTGATGTCAATCCTCAGCATTGTAATGTGTGTTCATTGCTCCATGTGTAGCATCATTATTTTATTTCCAAGATGGGGAAGACGTTGCTTGTGAAATCTATGCTTGCTATTCATTTTTTTTTTGCAAATGAACATATCAAGCTCCCCTTCTCTCTCGCTACTCCTGTCTCCCTTATTCTTTTTTTTGTAACCTAGCAATTGATCTGTCTTCCCTTCCCTCAGTCTTGCTCTCTCAGTTCATCCGTCTCTTTCGCTATCCTCCCAGCCTCTGGTTTCTCTCCAAGAGCTTCCTCTTCTGACAGCTCTCGCCTGCAGTGACGTCACTACAGCAGCAGCCTCCTGCGCGGCCAATCGGAGCCAAGCATGAGAAGAAAAAGGAGTTGGAGTGGGGGGGCGGCTTCGGGGGGGGGGGGGTTGGAGGAGGGTTAGTGGGGATGTGTGTGCGTTGGGGGGGGGTATGCCAGCTAAACCAACAGAAATGACAGTCCAGTACCCTACCCATTTCCAAGCCTTAATTAACACTCGGTGGATATCTCAATTAACAAGTCAACACTCAATCTAATACGCGGTGAAACGTTATTAAAATTTATAATTAGTAAATTAAATAAATATACCGGATTTCATTTTTTTTCCTTGTGATGGAACCTTCTATCACAAGAGAAACATTTTTCATCAAAAGGGTGTAGTGAAAATACTGAATTTCCGAGTCTCACTTTATAATTATTTGAATCTGCTTTCTAAAGACAGAGTGTTGTTTGTTCGAAGTCGATGTACCCAACCGTATGCCTGCACATACACGGCCATTACCTCCGTACGAATTCAACAATCCTGATAGATCTCAATGATCAAATCTACCCCCAAAATGTGGTTTGGCACAAGCAATGATTCGTTTTAACCTTGATGAAAATATATATATAAAGGCCTGCAGGTTTAAAACTTCAAAACCCGAAATACACAGTACCCACCGGAGTCTGTAAAATATTTGGGATTTTTGCACACTTCAATAATCACACACGCTGACATGCTTATAAACTGTGGAAAAAAAAATCAGCCAGCACCCTTTTTTGTTTCAATATTTTGACATTTTTCTGACTGTATTGTCATAAACTTACACATAACAAAAGCCAAAGCAGATGAATGCACAGCCCAGACACCGAATAACAAAGCATCAAATAAAAGAGTTTAAGACATCTAGATATAGGGGGAAATGCTCAGGCGCACAAGAGGGTGTAAATTCGCCTGCACTATGCAACGGACTGGACTGGTCGCTAGACTGGCCAACTGTACAGCCAGCCTTCACTGCAGTCTGATTGAGAAAGGTACTAATTCAGGCTGGGGGCTCCATTCTTCGGTGGGTTTTATGTAAACCCGGAATGATGCCGAGGTGGAGGCCGAAAAGTCAGTGGTTCACACAGTTGTGTCTCAGGCTTTCTTGAATGAGGCCAGCGGGGAAGAGCCCGCCGGCTGGACTTTTCTGAGAGCCTGCGCTATCGATCAAGTCCCAGACAGACAGACTGACAGGCGAGCCAAGTTCATTATCAAACTCCTTAACCCTTTCACATCGCGGCTAACACCCAGGCCGTGTAGCAATGCTAATTTATTCTGGCGCGATCGTATGTCTTCCTTTTCTTGAGTGCTGGTATTTAAAAAAAAACACACACACTTTAGCGTTTTCTGTATCGTATGCTTTACAAACGAACGTTGAAAACATAATAGATTTTGTAATTTAGACCATTTTTTTACTTTTAACATTGCTGTGAAAACACGTAACATACATGACGATTAGGCTACACATACATCTAAAACCTTGATATAATATAGCCTGGCAAATGTGTTAAATTCGTTAACTATGTCGTGTGCTGCTCCTCAACTTATAGTGGAAGAGAAACGGCAACTATTATGGGTTTTCTGATAGATTCTGGCAATCAAAATCTTTAGGAATCCTTTTGTATTTAACAAGGTGTATATGTTTGTGCTCGTGAATACACACACACACACACACATATATATATAATCTCGTTTTCCTTTTTGTTGTTGTTTTTCCATTACCTTTTTTTCCCTTCTTTTTAACAATTGCATTCTCTTTGAGTTTATTTTCTCTGATAATTAATTCACAAGAGCCGGGGTTTGCTGTGTGCCTGAGACGCTTTTCATTAAAAATCCCCGCGTTTCCTATTGAATTATATCTGCTCCATTGCCACTGAAATAAAGACGCCAAGCCAACTTTCAGCCCGAACATTTTCTCACCAGCCCCTAAAGAAAAGAAAAAAAGTCCTCTCTTTCACTGTCTGTCTTTATTTCTCAATACAGTCACACAGTCAGCGAACGTGTCCTGCAATTTAACTACATCCAAATTCTTGGGTCGGCTCACCATGGGGTTCCATTGTCCTGTCCTAAGCGAGCGGGCTTGTCGTAGCGCCCCGCCGCAAAAAAACTTCCACGCATCAACTGCAACGGCCCCAAATACATCCCGAGATATTTTGAAACACACACCCTGAGAAATGTTTCTCTCATGCGGAGCTTCTTTAGTCTTAAAATCTACCGATTGATCTTGCATCACTACAAACAAGATCACCCGCCAGTTTTTGTAATGGAAACCACTTAATCCACCAATCGATTGAAAAATAAAGTTCTGTAGGCTACGAAAAATAATAATAATAATAATAATAAAAATAAAGAACTGCTGAACTTTACAGCGTTTTTTTAATTTTATGCAATTATAGAGCAAACACATCGTAAAGGTTACATGAAAATATAAGCTACGGCCAAGTCTCCTACAAATCTACGAAGTGGTACGATTACATTGCCAATACAAAATGTGACAACGTATTATAATCTGGTCAATTAATTACAATAAGCATGCTCAATTGGTGCAGTTTTAAAGGAGAATAATATATGTTCTTTGTAATTGCTCAAAATATTCCACAGCGACAGCTTACCTTTTAGTTTTCAGAAGGTCTCTAACTCTTCCATGAACGCTGCTGAGTTCAAAAGAAGCACGTTATGTCTGTCCAGTCTATCCGTCTCCCTCCGTCTGTCTCGCTTCGCTCCTCTCTCTCCGATCCCCACCTTCACTCCTAATGGATAAGCGGATATCTGGAGCTCGCAGAAGCCGCCCCAGTCTAGAACTGCTGTCTTTATGGATGGACGGGGGATGAGAATTACAAGGAGATATAATTTCTGAGGAAAAAGCCTATAAGATGTGGCACTTGGGCAAAACTGCCCACGTAGTACCATACGTCACCTATAAAACGCGCTGGTAGTCATTTCATTTTTAACCTCCCCCAGAAAATAGCGAAGGCTCGTGCAGGTCACATTCCCCCCATTTCGGATTTTTCGCCTCAAATATCATTTCTAAAGCAGGACAGTTTAAACACAATACGAGACCTTTTGGAAACTGCCAGGTTCTCACGTCTGTTCGATTTTATCGAGTTTATTATGGTTTCCCAAGGATGTATTTATCTCACATACGTGGTTTGAGAAACCAGCGCTTTTTAACACGTATGTACATAGGCAGTACAGTGACGAAGTAACTTTTTAAACCAATTGCTGTTTTACTCTAATTTCATAATGTAATTTAATTGCTGTTGGGCACTTACAGCGGTTAAGTCAGATACCTTTTATTTATTTATTCAAGTTTAATTTATTGTGCTAGTTCATGCAGATATTCAATTATAATGGAGGTAATTCCAAACTTTTACATCAATAGTCTGTAATTTAAATGTTGAGTGCCTGTAATGTGGAGTGTGTATATAGAATAACGCAGTGCAAGACTTAGTGAAATATTCTAAGTGTTGGGCTTCCTTTGGCGCGTTTTTGCTTTTATTTTATTTTTTTAATTTCTGTATTTGTTATAATTATTCAAAACAGCTATTAAGCTGTGGTAAACCGGATATTTCAAGTCAGGTAGCTGTTTTCAGACGTGCAGTTATTTCCGATAATATGCTGTTATTAATTAGTTAGTAGACGCATGTATTTTTCCTGTTTCGTAACGGAAAATGCAAATTAAAAAGACAATAACAATTACAACGTTTCTCACTTAAAATATATTTATTATTTTTAGATAGTTAAATATATTATACCTTTATGGTTTTTCCGTAATTCTTGAATACGATCAGAATTGTGTTTATAATACATTTCTGTACAAATACACAGAAATCCACAGCATGAAAACCATGCAGCGAAATATAGAAATGTGACCCATATTTCGTTTTGTTTGTCCTCATTTTAAATATGCTGATTTTAATAACGTTATCCTCTTAATTGAAATGTTTTCTATTTCTTTAAAAGGTCACTTTTCCACACTCGGTTTTTTTCAGTAAATGTGCATGTATACTGTTTGCAATTTCCACACAAATATAAATGTTTTTGGCAAGTAATATCTATTTTTTCAATAAACCACATGTAGGCCTACATAGTTTACGTTGCCATACAGATTATACCATTAAATGGAAGCTCTTAATCAGCAGTTTGTTTTAAGGGTGTGAGGGCATTCCTACTGATTGAAACGCTTCATAATAAAATACATTTTAAAAATGTCATATTTTAAAAAAATCTTCAATTGTGTGACAGAATTATCTAAGGTTCGAAAAATTCGTACCCGACATTATTATAACATTTGATTATTTGATCAAATCAATGGCATATTAATACGATAAACCGATCGGAAGCTAATAACCCATGCAGGACAAGGAAATTATGCCACTGACAAATACAGAACTATTTCAAGTGCATAATAGAAAGATACCGACTTTCCATGTGGTGATATGTTACTGCGCGTAGTTGCTGGTTTGATGGGTTTGTTGGACAGTGGAGTTATTCTAAACTACCGAGTGCCACAAGGGACACCAAGACTAAATGGGAGACACAGGGCAGCGCGAGGACTGATAAAGAATGAACCATGTCTTGACCTCTGCCCCGTGGGGTTTGTTATGTGTATTGTTAAGTGCTCGGGTTTCAATGAGGGTCCACTCTTTCCATTTAGTGGAGGTTACTTAAGGTTAAATTAAGTGCTTGTGTCCCCATTGTTGGACGTATTTATTACAAGCTTGTTAAGGCGGTCACAGGCAGTTGTCCTAACCGAAGGAGCATTGTCAACGCTACTTGTAAAATCTTTAATTGCAGATAAAATCCAGGCAAGTTCTTCCTACAAGACTGAAACATTACACACTTGGCTGCATAAAGATGTATTCAGTCGATCATTTTTAGAAAAACTAAGACATCTATACTTTGTTAGATGAAGGTAAGAAAACGTAACGAATTAGGAAAATTGCTGAAAATATACCACGAATTATTAATTTCTCTTGCACACAAATTTGTCTAAATGCAAAATACACGTTATATTGATTAGTTAATTTAGAATGTATTGCGATGCCTGCAGGGTCAAATCAAATCAAAGTGTATTTATCAAATGCACAACAATACAGCGTGCAGCAGTAGTTGCTGGCAGTGAAATGTCAGCATTACAATAAAGAAAATCGTCAGAACAGAAATCATAATTTGATATTAGAAAATATATCATCCATCAATTTGAAGTATTCATATACTTTTTTGTATTTTTATTTGTATGTCTACTTGGTAGTAATGTAATGTAACAAAAACACTCTTGTTCACATATTGTTTGTTTAGTTGTTTAGAGGTTTAGTGTTTCGTGTTATATTTTTATATAAGCAACGCAAACACGCTAGCAATCATTATGTTTTTAAAATCATGTATTGTATTTAAAGATATTATAATCATCATCATCATCATCATCATTTCCACTCCTAAGACGAAACAGCGCTTCTCTCTGTCTTAGTCAATACTGACCCCTAGCGATGACACGACGAACAACAACAATGAATTTCTCTTGTCCAATGAGATTCCATTGCAAAGAAAGATAAGAAAATTAACCATTGGATTTTCCTGTCTGTAAACATTTCTTATAATTTTTTAATCGATGCACCACTCTGTCCTTCACTGTCGGAGTACTGACCGTTTTTGGAAAATGACGTGGAGCACGTTTTGGACAAAAACTAATGTACAAACCATGTACATTGGTTGTACCATGTACCATGTAAAGCGAGAGAACAGAACCAGAGAAAAGCAAAGGTGTTAAAAATAATTATGAGATAAGCCTATTTCCGTTCAAATATGTTTGTAGTAGAAGCATATTCACTCATTCAAGATTTTTATTTTGATAAATGTTTTCGTATATCGGACAAAATGGACTATTATGTTATTTGGATCAATTACATATCAATTACGGGGTTTAATTTTAAAACGTCTTAACTGATATACTTATGCTATAGCTTGTGGTGTATTATCATGCAGGTCTGTGCTACAAAGGACCTTTGATCTTAGTTTTCGTGCCACAAAATAGTTTGTTCGTTGATGTAATCAATTAAAGACAATAGAAATATACGAATCTTATATATCAAGTATCATTCTCTTAAGAGTCAGACTCGTATTTTGTAAATAGGTCTAGTAAATCTAATGCGTTTTTTCATTAACTATATTATAGAGGCATACAATGAAGAAAATAATATCAGAAGAGATAAGTTTACCTCATACAACGTCATATAGAAGTCATTAGGCTGTCGTTTGTTAGGTATACAACCGTTTTTATCTTCAAAATGTATTATTAGTGATACCAAAGAAATCCGTGTTCGATTTTAGTACATTCTACTTAGTTTAGTTTCGTCGAAAATAAAATTGCTTTTTGTCTCAGTCTTATACAGTAGTTTTCTTTAACGTTTTTCTGCTAGTCCTTATTTTCTGCATGTCGCAGTCTTTGAACCTATGACGTACCCCCAATAATTCTATATACTTATTTTCTGTAGCTGGAGGTTTCTTCTGAATAATGTGTGTATATTATTAGTAACGGTAACAGAATTTGTGAGATGTTTCATTTGATTTATTGCACCTATATAATATAACAGTCATGAGTTTTCTCATGTTTTTGTTCTGTTATCTATGAGCCTCTGCTACACCACAGCACCTGCTGCAAGGACAGGCATAGAAACGAACAGAACTTCAAGAAACTGCTCGTGTCATGTTTATTCCACCGAGTTAGCGTACGACATCCCACCAAAAAGGGTTAGATGTCAGTTTCTGGATCAGCTTCAATTTCAAAATTCCGCTCTTCTCGGCCGTTCCACCGCCCACAAGTCCGCGTTTCCTTTACTATGTAATCTGAGGCGACGTTTTAACAATCATTGCTTCCACGAAACAACGGGAATACTGGTTTCCCAGTCTTATTCCTATGTCCCAGTTTCCTGTGGTCCAAGTAAACGTGCACATGTCACTACATCCACTGCTCTTTACATAACACCGATTCAGGATTAACCAGGGAATTGGATTATTTTACATTTTTCTGACGGTCTTCTTTATATTGGCAATGCCAACGATGATTCTGGGTATGTCCGAATTTGGATACGTCTGAGCAAATCAAAACCTTTGTGGCTCTTCCGGCCTATAGACCTGCATTTTTGTGCGAAGCCTGTTGTGTATTTCTGCACAACATCTGCACATATGTAGGTGATGTGAACAAATTGGGGAGATATGAGAAGGGCTTCACTACAGACTGTCTACTGTAGCTATTTGCCTGAAATTGACGGGCGTGCCTTTGCGGATATAGCAAATACACGGCCCAGTCTAATTTTGGCATCCTTACAATTTCTAAAGCATATGCTCAACGTTTTTACACCATTACATTAAAGCTGCACTCCGGCAACCGTCAACAATTTATTAGCAATTCTTTAATAACTCGCAGATTTGGAACGATTTTTCAACCCCACCCCACCTCTCCCACTTTTTAGTTTGATTACACAAGAGATAATCCAGCACAGTTTTATTCAGATAGACTAGGCTTAATGTGAATAAAGAACAAAGGGTCAAAGTGTTAATCCGTCTGGCACAAGCTCCATTAGGATTGCAGATGTTATTTTGATGCCCAACCTTCGCTGATGTGTGTATGTTCGTGTTTGGGCGTGTGCCAGTGTGCTGTGGCATGTATTTTCTTGCACCGTTAGTTGTATTTCATACTTCAGCGAGGTACCAACTCGGGGAAAAAATATTTAATTCCGTTTTTTACCAATTTTTAACGGGTTTTGAGATTTCATATTCCTGTGAAAGGCATTAAAAGTTTTTTATTGTTCCACCGGAATATTAATCAGTTAAATGCTAATGGACACGTAGATTCCATTACCGAAGAAACAATGGATTTTTTCGAACATGATTACCATTTTATAACTTCTCTCAAGAAAAATCTGTTATCCGTGAATGTCTTCCAAATCCCAGACTATAAATTAAGCAATGACCGCATCCTTTCGTAATAAATTGAATGTTGTCCCCACATTGAACACGTTTTAGAGAATAAGAAAAATGGTAATGTAATGTAGACCATAGAAATCCTTCATGCAAGTAACCTGTTCAAGATTTTTCTTACCGTGGCTGGGTTTTGGAAATCCCCATTTATTATTCATTCGTTTCTTGTTGCAGACTTAAGAAATAGCTCTCAAGGTTTAGATTTCCAAATGTAAAAGGTCTTTGAATTCTAAAAACCGAATATTTCAGAATATACCAAGCAGAATGTCACGCTTATTTTCCAAAGCATTGTTGTAAAATCCCCTACTACTTTCAATATAAACGAATATTTTTCTTTCTGTAATAGTATTATTATTATTACAGAAAGAAAAATTGTCATGTTGCTGAACCTATTTCTTTTAGAATTCGTTATGTTTAGAAACACACTTTTCTCTTTATTTTTTTGGATAAGAGAATGGTTAATTCGTTAATATTTCGCTAATATTACGTTCTGCGTAGTCGTTCTCTTAAATAGGTGGATTTGTTTTTTACTTCGAAAATGTACAAAGACATTCGTTATTTGAAATATATTTTCTTGAGATTAACTGAGTATTTTGTCTGTGAGAAATCATGATTCATTTTGTAAGCTCATCTTAAGTAACGTGTGCAATTGAATCTACACCTGACTGAATAAAGCCAATACAAATTCAGTCAACACATCAGGCAAGGTTTATTTGTTAATTATCATTACTTTTTTTAAAATTTCAATTTTCGTGAAATTTAGAGAAAAAAATAGACTTCATTTTTTAGATATTTTTCCTACAAATATCCAGTTAAAGGTTAGGTCGCGAAATCTAACAAATAATATGATTAACGCGTTTAATTCACTTGTATTGTTTACTAAAAAACATTATTATATTCATTTCCGGCTTCGTTTCTAGTGTAAATAAAATAACAAAACTAATTAGAATATTTATTACGAAATAAAAAAATATATTAAAGTAAAGACTAGTTCAAGTGAGTTCATCTAACTGTAGCATGGACAAACACATTTCAGTTTTATTCCTAGAATATTAATTTCATATACGAATGTGTTAAAACTTTTGGTGGGCAAAAGACGTACATACGCATCACAAAAATACAAAATCGCAACGTATTTTTCCAGGCCACTGAATATAGTGGGGAAAACTGGACGCTTTTAGGTAAATGACCAGCCAGACTTCATCTGCTAATCCGGAATTTGGGAAATCGAGAAAAAAAGAACTTTATTATAATTCATAAATTAGATGCGAAGACAAATGTGATATATTATGAATGATACTCTATTTCTGTCTTATTGTGTAAGGCAAAGAATGACATATAACAAGCGTATAAAACAACAACAATTATAACAGCATTGTAGTTGTAATTACATTTCCTGTGCCTTTGAGGATTTATAATGAGATTTTTTTATATTTGAAAACATAAAAAAATCAAATATGTACTTGACAATTGGGTGGGACAGTTAGTTACTGGATATGGATAATCACATAAACGTCACTTGATACAGAGGGCTCTGAAACTGGTGAAAATGGTCCATTTGTACTACGGCCCCGGACCATTTGCGTCAAAGCTTTGCGTCAATAAGATGTCCGCGTTTTTATAACCTATTCACATTGTCTAACTAGTCTCATATCGAAAAGGGCATCTTCACGCTAATAAAAAATAAGTCTATTTTTTGCATTACACACGCAAATTGCAAATGGACTGGGAACTGCTGCCGAGGCGACTGTTTAGCTGTCCGAGAGCGCCCCCTGGTGATTCTCCATTTAGAACATTCTGTCTCCAAACAAGTAAACAAGAATAATATCACTTTATTAACCCTTTACAGTTTCTTGTATTAGGAATTGTATTTTCACATACCCCAGCTTGCTTTCCATGAGACACACAGACAGGGAGAGGGCCTGGGGTCAGAGCACAGGGTCAGCCATTGTATGGTGCCTCTGGAGCATTTGGGGTTAAGGGCCTTGCTCAGGAGCCCAACAGAGTAGGATTTGAACTGGCAACCTTGCAGCCACAGGCACAGATCCTTAACCACAGAGCCACCACTCCACCCCCAATAGTAGTAGTAGATAAGACTTTATTGATCCCGAAGGGAAATTGATGTGTTACAGCAGTCCAGCCCAAGACAAGCAAAAGCAGACATCAGAATGGACAAAACATTATCCAAAATATATATAAAATAAATAAAAATAAATACATAGGTGTATGCAAAATATGGTGATCATAGTCAATGTAAAAACAATAAAATATGTGCAAAATGTGCATAGGTTTATACAAATTGATTGTCCAAAAAGTACAATGGAGCAACATGCTGTCCATAGACGAGCAAATGAAGGGCTAACAGTCCAACCTAGGGCAGCGTTATACACCATGACAGCCGCCGGGAGGAAAGACCTGCGGAAACGTTCCCTTGAACACCGTAGCTGGAGCAGTCTGTTGCTAAAAGTGCTCCGCTACCCAGTAACAGTCCCATGAAGCGGATGAGAGGTGTTGTTCATGATAGCTGTGAGCTTGGTCAGCATTCTCCTCTCAGCCACCACCTCCAGGGGGTCGAAGCTCAGCCCCAACACAGAGCCAGCCTTCTTGATGAGTTTATTGAGCCTATTTGCATCTCTTGTCATGATGCTGCTGCCCCAGCACACAACAGCGTAGAAGATGGCCACTGCCACCACTGATTCATAAAAAATGTGTAGCAATGTTCCACCCACACCAAAGGACCTGAGAGTCGGCTCTGACCTTTCTTGTACAGGGCGTCAGTGTTACCAGACCACTCCAGCTTATCATCCAGGTGTACCCCTAAGTACTTGTAGGACTGCACCCCCTCTATGTCCTCACCCTGTATGGAAACAGGGTTCAGCGGAGACTTATTCCTTCGAAAGTCCATGACCATTTCTTTGGTTTTGCTGGTGTTTAGCTGGAGATGGTTAAGATGACAGCACTCCACAAAGTTGGTAATCAAGCTCCTATATTCCCCCTACAATTGCAGAGTCATCCGAAAACTTCTGCAGATGACATGCCTCAGAGTTGTACCTGAAGTCAGAGGTGCAAAAGGTGAACAGGAATGGAGCAAGGACAGTCCCCTGTGGAGCCCCAGTACTGCTAACAACCTGTTCAGACACACAGCTCTGTAGCCGTACATACTGTGGCCTGCAGGTCAGATAGTCTATAATCCAGGACACCAGGGGAGAGTCCACCTGCGCCGCCCTTAGCTTAGTAGAGTGAATTTCCGTCGGCTCCTGACAAAATACGAGCATTTCTACTTGTGACGCTTGAAAAGTGCTATAGGAAGAGATGTGAAGTGCAAGCTCATAAATAAAAATGGTTATTTCTTAAACCT
Source organism: Atractosteus spatula (assembly GCF_055471065.1). Classification (NCBI taxonomy): domain Eukaryota; kingdom Metazoa; phylum Chordata; class Actinopteri; order Semionotiformes; family Lepisosteidae; genus Atractosteus; species Atractosteus spatula. Next base: position 63,552,056 of record NC_142712.1, on the reverse strand, counting down.
TGAAATAAAGGCTGAGATTATAGGAGCATCTTTTACATAACTGGGTAGGTTAACATCTAGGCTAGGGATAAGGACTGGAGGAAGAGGTAAATTATTAACTCAAATGTGGTCAGTGGAACCTCCAGCCAAAGCATATCTCTGTTTTTGTCCATGAACTTCCAGAGGTTTAAAAGGGATGTGGGAGTGACAGAAAGGATATCCAAAATTGCTATTGTTTACTTTGGAGCATGTGGGCAATTTATAAAAAGTTGGGAATAAATGACTTTTCTCCCCCACCTTTGCATGCTTAGATTTATTTACCAGAGGTATCAGGTTACCTGGCAACCCAGTACAGTTTACAGTATCAGGCCCGGCCTCTCTCTGCCCTTCTCAACGGGCAGGTACTGAGACACAGTGGACAGCCAAGCCTAGGACCGAGGAATCAGTGACCATCTGGAATCATCGGGAGAGTGGACACAGGGCCACTGCATCACATCTTACTTGCGAACAAAGGTAACCACACCCTTCATTTGAACATTGATATTCACTAATTAGTTAACTTCAATAAATACTATGCATTGAATGATATTTATTTATCTCTGATTTCTTTTTGAAGTGTATTTAACACTGATTCATCCAATATGAACAGTAATGATTCCAAATTTCTGACAGGAGGTCCCATTACATACTGTGTGTATTTAATTTGACTGAAAACTTAAAAACAAATGTTTTCTGATTTCAGATTTGTTCTGTGTAAAGCACATAGATCTTATTATCTGGAAATGAATGGAAAATGAACATTTCAATAACTTGAGCTGGAGAGATATAATCAGACATTAGTGTTAAATATATTGTCATGTTTATTAGATAATCTATTAGATAATCTAATTTATCTTTCTCAGCAATTCATTCTCCCTTGTGTTTCGAATGCTTTTTTTAAAATGAATCATGTTGTTTAACTTCTGGGCATTGAATCTGGTTTCTGTTCAAATTTGAGACTTTTTACACTTACTTTTTCATCAAGATAGTTATGTCTTGAATGAAGGGTTAAAGGTGTATGAGATTGATATTACATCACTCTAACTAACCTTACCTCTGAGAGCTCACTGTGGTCTTCCACTCCTGCCAGTGCTCACTCATAGAGACAACAGCCTCTTCCCCTCACCCATGAGGTACTGTACAAAGGAAGCAATAGATCCCCATTCTCTGCCTGTGAGGATTCACCACGTGGCTGTCCAGAGTTGTCAAATGAGCTTTTCTTCCTGGAGACACTTTTACATTAAGCTTTCTGCACCTTTAAGTATGCTCTATAATGGGTTCTGTGTTTTCTGAAATTGTACAAGATGGCTTTCTGGCACTTTGTAGTTATTAAACTGTCATCTTTCTTCATTTTCCTCCTAGGAATGCTTAAATCGTCCATCAGACATAAAAACGCCAGCTCTCAGAAGCCATTCCAGTGCAGGTAAATGCTTCTGTCCTAGCTGAGACTGCATGGTAAGGGCAATGGAGCTCTCTCTCTGCATGCGGTATTGTCTCCTTGAACGAGAAAATATGGCATTCAAATCTATTACTGTTTTAACTGTTAAAAGCATCTAAACACGAGAAAGAGCAAGCATTTTATCTTCAGAATTGCATTCCAAAAAGAAGGAAGCATTAATATTTGTCAGAAGTCTTTCATTACAATTTTTTTATCAGCAAGGTTCTGATAATCTGTGCCTTGTTAGAATTCTGTTGTTCATATACAAGTAGAAATCATGAAATAAACTTTAACATAAATCAGGCTTAGCAAATTGTGCTGTGCATTTGTGATATAACTGTATAATTCCAAGTTACACATAAGGGTGATCAGCAGGCATAAAAAGTGTCTCATACAATAAAAAGTGAATCACTACTTGTACTTGTCAGTGGTTATTTCACTCCTGGGTGTCAGAGTACAGCCCTTGTGTGACAGAGTGTTTTCAGTTCATCGCCAAGAAGGTTAACATTTTTTGCTGAGAGAAAAAGAACATCAGTTTTAACTGTATTGATTTAATTTCATTAAAGATTCTGAAAACTTTATAAAGATAAAAACACCCTTTTGAGATATATATGATATTTTAATATTGTAAAGCAAACAATAAATCTTCATTTAATAATAATTGTTAAGGTAATATAGATGTATATTTACAGTATTGGAAATAGTCATAGAAATTAGGATAAAATGGCTTTCTAAGACAAATACCTTATCATTGTGGAATAGTTTTGTGTAAAAATGAAATGTTATCTCATGCAATATTCTATTCATATGTCACATTCTATTCACAAAATGTCACTGGTCATCAGGAAACCAATCGGAGAGTGTCACACCTGTCATGGTGTATAATAACACAGGCAGGGATCCCATTACGGAGTTTCAAAGATGTGATGAACAGTATGGTTTCACAGAAGGAAATCTCACACATCAAGAGCGCAGAAATCAAGGTTTTAGCAACTTATCTCAGGAAAATAGTACTACTATATATTTTATTAGGTGCTTTGGTTTCTGGAACTAGAAATGCTTGGTTATTGGAAACTAAAAGCCCTATGATCTGGTTAACCCACTGAAACTATGTGCTGTGTAACCAGACACATTAAGATAAACAGCAATTAAGATTTCTGCAGCCATATTTAATTGCTTTATATTAACACAGTGAAGCTCTGATTATTTATTGTTATGCACAGGTACACTTGTGTAGATCATTGTTTTAGAAGCATTTTCATTGTGTATTAAATACTTTAGGTAACGTGATCAGACTCATGGGACATCTGAGGGCTCAGGAAGTGGAACTGTTCTGGTAGTGAAGCGAAGTGTTACTGCACACTGCCCCCTATTGTTTTTCAGAGACACCGTGCCTTGGAGCAACAACCACAGCACTGTGATCAATGATGGAGCTAGGCAAAGGCAGGATGTTCTGGGGGCATTGCAAGGCCCTGGCCCAGAGTGAAGACTCCCTGCAGGCTGACCACGCCCACACCTCCTGGGTGAAAAAGAGGCTTGGTAAGCACCTTTAGGGGTTCTTGTGTAGCAGAATTATCTCACCCAATTGCTTGAGATGGCTGTTTACCTCTGACTATCTACAGCAGAGTACAAAGCCAAGTATCATCATCTACAATTGGGGCTATTTGGACTATCTGATGGGCTGATAGCGGGAAAATAAATGTATGGTTGTGTTGTGCAAATGTTACCAGCACAGCAGTCACCCTTGGCAGAACTGGGGGATTTCATATCTGTAATTGCAACACACACCACTGGGGGATGGTTAACGTTCTTTACTGCCTATCTTCTTTCACTCTGACCACAGGAATCATTTGAAAGGACAGCATGGAGTTTACTCTGCAGTAGGTTTGAATCACTCAGGTTTTAAAGATGAGGTGATCAAAAAATAAAATTGCTGTACTCAGTGCATACGGAAGCCTTCATCTGTCCAGGTCTGTCTCTCTGTGCTTCAGGCCAGCAGGAGGATGTGACCAGGGAAAGCAGGTTGAGGAGAGAGGCCGAGTTCCTTGACCAGCAGTTACAGCAGGGTTACCAGGAGGAGGCGCTGTTTCTCAGGAGGACAATGGAGATCACTAAACAGCAATACCTAATGAGGTAGAGTCCAAAGTCAATCTGAGCCCTGAAGGATTTGTAGGATTCTTACAATTATTAAGGAGAAGTGGTGGGAGACTGAATATTGGTATCTGGGCTTGATTAAACCATGAGAAGCCTTCTGCTGCTGACTGGTTTTGCCTCCTCCATGCCAGACTGCAGATGCTTGAGTTGGAGCTCAGTGTTGCAGAGCTGCAGCGAGACCGAGCAAGGAGGCGGAGCAGAGCTGCACGAGCAGAATGGGAGGCTCTGCTGCAGGAGAACCGCTCCCTGATCCAGACACTGCACCAAGTGCGAAAAACACTGGAACAGACAACGCAACAGAGGCAGCAGGCAGCCCTGAAGAGCTGTGCGACGCCGGTACGGTACATAACCACCTGGAAACGAGTGCACCAGCACAAACCTCACTGGCCAAGATCCTGATCCCCGCTTGAGCTCTCGGCCTGATCTCTTGCTCTCGGTTTTCGTTGCACTTCATTGTTAAGAGTTTGTCTGCTCACAGAACAGAAAAAAATAGATGCATGCAATTCTGTGTGACACACTTAGTAGTTCAATACAAATTTGTGTTGTGCTGTTAAAGTTTTCAGGGCAGCATGATGGCACAGTGTTTATCATTGTTACCTTGCAGCGTTGGGGCCCTGGGTTCAATTCCTGGGGTGCTATCAATGAGGAGTTTGTATGTTCTCCTTGTGCTTTTATGGGTTTCCTCCAGGTGCTCTGGTCTCCTCCCACAGTCAACAGACATATTGGTAGGTTCATTGGCTTCTGGGAAAGTTTGGCCTGGTGTGAGTGTGTGCCTTTGTGTTTGTGTGTGCCCTGTGATGGACTGGCATCCTGTCCAGGGATACCCTGCATCGTGCCCATTCATTTCTGGGATAGAAATTTTAAATTTACATTTCTGTATTGGATAAAGTGGTTAGAAAATGCAGCTATATGCATTATATCCTGCCTACAGTGCACAAAATATCTGTTCCATGCTTCACAGCCACTAAATCCCACAATTCTCCCTGCTGTCCGCTCCCTCCTACAACGCTGTTGAAATTAATAACAAAAAAGCTATTCCTAATACTATATTTAAAGTACTAAAGGCACGTTGTCGCCCCCTGCTGGTGGTGTCGCTTTCCGGTTTTGCTGTTTATCTGAAATTAAAACGCAGTATCCAGATATTAATGATTTCGTAATATAACATATATTCTTAATATTCTTAAACAAAAGTATTGAGAGATCAGATAACGTCTTAAAAACAAACACAGACATTATACAGGAATGTGAAATTTTAATATCGATGCATTTGCAACGACCTTTATCCAAGGCGACTGAATTAAAACAATCCTAAATTGTCACAATGAAGCATGACAACTTCAAAGCCAATTTTAACAATGTTACAGTAGTGCAATCACTGACAGTGCTTTCCAAACAAAGAAAAGAGGAAATTATTTTACACAAAGGGCTGTCACGAGTCTCGAACAAGCCACTGAGTCGTGTTGCTGAAGCTGACACCTCGTCTCCTTTCAGAAACTGCAGGATGAGATGCAGGGATGAATAAAGAGCTACTTGCAACCCAGCTATCTAAATGGGTCGTTTGACCTCTTCTCGTTTTTGACCTTTCTTATGGTCTTATATGAAAAAAATATGATATATGCTAAAGTTAATCATATATCAGCATAAACTGCTGAACCCACAAGATGTGACGCAAGGTAGAGAATAAAGACACGAGCAGCAAAATATGACAGAAATCATAACCGCGTTTCAGGTATTCACAGTAAAACCAAGATTTCTCTGTTCTGATGTCAAGAACAGTGCTAATGTCTGCAATTTTAAAAAATTAATTGTTAATGTTAACTAAATGTGCAATCGAATCGATTCACCTTTTCATTACTTTGATATTTACACGGGACTTACAGTACATACAGTATGGTCTAATTAATTGTACGACATTTTACTGTTTAATGGGGCTAATCGTTCAACAGATGCTTTAGTTCTGCCTGTAACGCAATGAATTTATTTTCAGGAAAGAGGTATTTCTCGATTATGCGTTTCACATCGTCCTCCTCTATCGTTTCAAAGTCCTCCTGGTTCTTAAATGGCAAATGTCCTGCAAGCTCACAGAGGGCCACGTTGAAGGCAGACTCCTCTTTCGCTCCGAAACAGGAGATCCGAGGCCACACGACTATACGGACACCGGGACGGACCGAGTCCGGATGAGGATGATCCCCAGGCGGGCGGCCACGGGTTAGGAAGAGGTTGTGAGCGATGTTCCTTTCCACTAAACTGTCAGTGAGCTTACAAACGTATTCGACGGTTGCATGCAAACCCTCGCCGTCTGTGTAAAACATGAATCCGGCGGGAAATTCTGGAAGGAGATGAAAGCCCCTTTGAGGTATGAGTGGCTCGGTGCGGGCGGATTCAATCCGGAGTTCATGGTCCAGGTAGTAGCCGTGGAGGTGTAAATGGTTGACAGACGCGAATGCGCCCAGGCTGTTAAATCCTACTCGAAAGCCCGGGTGGGAACTCAATAAAACCGCCTCGATTCCGATCCGAACAGCGCCAGGAGTGAGAATCTGGGGCAGACACCGGCTCGGGTCGGGAATGAGCAAACAGTGGCCGACTTCCAGCGGGCTCACGTTAATCACGACTAGGCTGCGGGCAAGATCATCTTCGGTACCGTTGTGGTAAGAACATGTTTTCCCCTCTCTGGTTTCATCGCCTTCACTCGTGTCACACGCATTTTGCTTACACAATTCAAAAACGATCTCCCCTGGCTGTATTTTATTGAAGTGAAACTGTTTTGCGTCAAACCTCTGGGAGATGCTTAGTATCTCTTGCGGTTTCCTGCGTTCCTTGCCCCGTAAGATATTTAACTGAGCCACAAAGCGATGTGGACCAGGTAGAATCCGTGTCTGTAAATCCCCGAGGTGGTATCGAAATAGCCCCTGGGCCATCTTTTCAGTCCAAGCGGACCTTAGTGTTAAATCGAATTTAGACAGAAACTGTGAATTTTGGCATTTGTTGGAATCGCCCGGCCAACAGACATTGTTGACAAAATGTTTGTCACTGTACAGAAACTGGTGGATGTGAGTCGTTTCCATTAAGCTAAACGTTTCAGTCTGGGTCTGAGCTCCACTCACGAAACCTGCTCCGAGTTCCTGGACACCGGTAAACCAGGAACAGGGAGACGCCACCGTCCTATATTGATGACATCATTAATGCGTAAGTAAGTGGAGGACCCCATAGTGGTTACCACTAAACCGCCTGAAGAAAAAGAGAAATCCTAAAAAGAATATTCGTTTTGAGAAAAACAAATCACGGGATAGTCTCGCAGAGAATATCAGTTAGTCTAGGAACAGAGTTAAATAGGTGTGGGAAACCACTAGTTAGAAGCTAAAATAAGATATATATCTTATTACATAAACATAATTGTAAATAATTCAAAATGAAAGCACTGCATGAGTAATACTAATGAACATACCCAAATAAGTTTTAAGATATATTTAATTAACCCAAATACGTTTCAATACATATTGTAGCGTTTTCGAGTTCACGCAGGACAAAAGACAAGTGGAGACGACATAGCGAGACAAATGACTGCTTTATTCTCCCATTCAAACCGAAACCGAACACAGGTTTTACGCACACATAAGGGGACCGACGGAACACGTACACCCGGTGAGGGTGGTAACTCGTTAACAGAAGACTATACACTTACAAAGCTACACAGGACACTTAAACTAATATAACACTGTTTACATAAGCAGGGTCAGCTGCTGGTCATCGTGCTGACCCTCAGACTCCCCCCCGCCTACAACTCCCAGCCTGCTTCGCGGTACCCTGAGCGCCTAGGTGCGCTTCCTCCTCACCGCCGGGCGAGGGCGCTACAATATTAATAAAGATTTAAATATTTATAATAAAACACAATGACAACAAATTGAGATCTTACCAATATTAACCACTATTACCAATATTAACGATGTTATGTACAGTAGAAAAAAAAAATTATCAAAATTCTTCAGATAGGGTTATACAAATACGTACAGCCTAAGCATAGGCCTCACACAACTTCGTGCGACGGCTTCTTTTGTAAATCCGTTTCTATGGCAACTGTTACGTCATTACAGGAAGAGGAAGTGGAGAAAGTTTAGCAAAACTTCTATATTCGATTTCGACGTGAAAAAAGTTGGGTCTGAACTTTTATTTGATTTTAGTTTCAGCAAACTATGGGGACAGCAGCGAGCAAATTACCAAAAGACTTACTGTCAGAATATCAGGTAACTGGTCGAATTATAAATTATTTATTTTAAAGGTTCTTGGAATAATATTAAGGGTGTGCTTTGTTGTGATAAAATAACGAGTTGATAGCCAAAGAGAATATATACAAAAACTTATCACTCTATTTATGTAAGCATGGCTTTAGAAAAATAAATGTACGGATGTTGGATATTGATTAAATGTTTACTATGTCATTTTGATTAACTGATCATTCATAACTAACCGTGATACACTCGAATGACTAACTTTGCGTAAGATCTAAATCTTAACGTAATTAGTGAATGATCAGTCAATTGATAACGGAAAATTAGTCCATTTAACGTGTTGAATATAAGCAAGTGAATATGTTGAGCTTATCAAGAGTGTAAAGGCGGTCAAATGCCAGGACCTCACCCGCTGCCTCTGCGGGCTCATCCAGCGTTCTAGCACGACCGTGCACATCCTCGTACTGCTCGTGTAACCTAGCACACAGATGCTTCCTGCCGGATGGGAATGTGACATTTATGCCGTGGATACTAGTTAATACTTTCCAGACCGGAATCCCACTCAACATTTGTCACATGAGCTGGTACTGTGTGGCATCTAGGGCACAGAGACCAGTGGCCAGCCTTGTACGTTTTCAGACATTAAGAAAGAATTGGGGCAGAATCAAAGAAAGGAGCACATTTAACCTGATCCATGGAATTGATCACAGACGTACACCTAGCATTGCTTCCAAAGATGGTCACTCCTGCTACTGTCCAGTCACTTTCACAGCTGACCCCATGTTGATGTCAATTGTCAGTCAATATAATGCATTTACCTAAGTTATATGTGTTCAATAAAACATCAGTGCACCTGCTACAAAAAAACTTGTCATTTTCCTGATAATACCTTTGTGAGTTTGTCAATTACAAGTGATACGTTATCTTTAATAACTTACAGTAAATAATGTGGTTATTATGCCGTTTCATTACCCATGTAACCCTTTTCACATGACACTACAAATTTATCCATTGTTCATGAACATTGTTTCATATTAGCACATTAACAAGATTTTTACAGAAAGAAAAACTTGATGTACACACATCAGAAATAATTTTGATTCATGTTTTTTTAATACACTTGCTTTTGAAAGTATACCTTTTGCATTATTAAATAATTAATTTCTTCACATTTGTATTGATAACTGATTATAGATTAATAACTTAAAACTAGAAAATGAATTAATAAAAATACATTTTAAACACAAAGTAAACAATACATACTGCTTTAATTTCCATATATATCTAATAAAAATAATTTGTTGATATTTTGCATTTCAGGAGCTGACATTTTTAACAAAGCAAGAAATTCTACTGTAAGTACACTTTCATTTTTGGAATTTTATTATCTTGCTGTAATCCTGTTGGTGTAGACTAGATGATAATGTTATCTGAGGAGCAACTGTTACTTCCTGGTGAAAATGGACTTTGCTCTCTAGAACTCCAGGCTGAATTTCACCTGCACTTCAAGCACATTTATATAATTCAATATTGTCAGTCCCCAGCCTTAGACAAGGTGACTACAGGGATCTGAATACATGAAAACGTACAAGGACAATGCTGTGTGATATTGTTTAGAATTAGTAGATTCTAGATAGACACCTTTTCCTTCTGTTATTGTCAAACTCAAGCAATCGCCCATATTGCTTCCAAAAATACTAACCTTGTGAAAGTCTTTTATATAACCAGACCTCATTAACTTTGCTGACTCGCAGCAACTGGGGTCAATTCCTGTGGTGCTATCCACAGAGCGCTCACCCTGCTGTCCATGTGGGTCCTAATGCCCCAGTATAGTGACGGGGACACTATAGTGTAAACAGTCGCCGTTCTTCGGATGAGACGTAAAAACCGAGTTCCTGATTCTCTGTGGTCATTAAAAATGCCTGTTATCCTTGTTTGAAACAGACTCTGGATTTTTAAATCTGCAGTGTTTTCTACTTGGCTTCTACCATCCTTTTTTTTCATTTGTTTTCAGTGCCCACAGGAAATTCACCGAGCTCCTTACCAGAGAAGAGAGGCAATTTCCAAATTCCAGGGTATCCATGGAAAAGATCCTTACTCTACCAGAACTAAAGGTATTGTAATGCAAATCCCTTCAACACCAGGATTGTGGATATTTTTTAAAGTTGGAAGTTCAGACATTCAACTTTAAATAACTTTTGTTTTCTTGAGGTACATTTAGTATACTCACTGGTCTTAGATATTCACAGCACATAAGAAAAGGTGAAGTTCAGCTTGCACTCCAGTCTAATGTACTGTACCATGTAAGACACACCCTGCTGTCGGGAAAAGAGCTGGGGGGCTTTTCTGTCATGAAGCAGAACAAGTTCCGAATTGTCTCTTCTTCAGCTATTCTGCCTCGTACAAATAAACCTCTGATGCCTGTTGAATGCGGACTTTATTATACGTGGGAGATGCAACTAGATGGGCCGAATGAGCTCCTCTCCCCTGCAGCATTCCTTATGATTTTAATGTTTTTCTCCCTCACCAGTGTAATCCATTCCGGCAGAGGATCTGTCTTGTGTTCTCCACCTCAGAAAATAAAGATGGCAGCCTGTCATTTGAGGACTTCCTAGACCTCCTGAGTGCCTTCAGCGACTCGGCTACCCCCGAGATCAAATCACACTATGCCTTCCGGATATTTGGTAAAAGCTTTTAGTAAATGCTGGTATATGAAATCAAAGGTATATTATGGCTTAAAGCTCTGAACAGCTGAAGTCAAAGCTTTTTTTTCCAAATTGTGAAGATCAAAAGTGCAAAAGTATTGCAGTTTGGTCAAATTGCGATTTAATAGAGCATTTAGTGGAGCCCTAAGAATGGTAAGAATTGTTGGCACAGAAATGTATATCTAAAGTCTACTAGGTAAACAACTTTTACCACTGAAAGTAAAGTAGCATTTATATCTTTATTTTTATTCTCCCAACAGGAATACTAAACCGTGTTGTTGAGCAGGGACAATCAGATTATTTTAAAACTCGCTGCAAGATTCAAGACACTGTTAATCTTTTTCTCTGGGGTTTTTTTTTTATGGATCAGACTTCGACGATGATGGGACTCTGGATCGGGCTGACCTAGAGAAGCTGGTGAACTGCCTGACTGGAGACACAGATGAGACTCGTCTGAGCGCAGAGGAGATGAGACAGCTTATTTCCAATGTAAGTTGACAGAGAGTACAGCCTTGCCTCTCACTCAGCCTGTTTAACAGACTTTCTCTGAAATCAGATTAATACACTGTCTTCCCAAATTCTGTTCTATTGAACTATATAGTTGTAAATGAAATTGTAGAAATACATTTTGATGGCACTTTGGTGAGGGTGTTTTACATTCATTGTACCAAGAGAGAGAAGGCAAACAAGCAAAACGTTACAGTACTGATTAATGGTAAAAGCAGATTGTAACTGCCATGATGCTGAACAGGACAGACTGAAAGTGAGTGAATGAATGAAATCATATTGTAGAATGTATTACTAACAATGTCAAGTTAGTGTTCAACACCTTAACTAATTTTAAACAAACCTTAGATCCTTGAGGAGTCCGATATTGACAAAGATGGAACTGTGAATCTCTCAGAATTCCAGCATGTCATCTCAAGATCACCTGATTTTGTTGGGTAAGAGATTTTAAACACCTAATTTTAATCTTCAGAGCTACATTACTTCATGGTGAAAATCAACATTGGATGCACATGGTAAAATGTTTGTGGAGTAAATTAATTCAGGAAAAATTAGATGGTATATGGAAAAATATTAAATACAAAATACTTTTTTACATTAGAAGAGAACACTTTCAAAAAATTATATCTATACATTTCCATCAATTAAAATCACTCATGACTAAAATATATATACCTATTATCTTGTATTAGCCAAAAAGAAGTTATGACTTTAAGTTATGACTTAAAAAATAAACCAGTGGAATTGCAGAATAAACTGACTGACAGCGTTGGCAGTTGGTGCTCCTTCCTAACAGCTCCTGGGTGTGATTCCAGCCTATGGAGTGGCACATTCTCCCTGTTTTCATGTGGGTTTCTGCCAGGTGTTCCAGTTTCCTTCTACCTTCTGGAGGCTAGGTTAACTGGCATCTCTCAAATGTGTGTATGCCCAACCTACAGTCACCCTCTTTTAGATCTGTGCCTCCAGCATAGGCTCTTGGCTGCTGTACCCCTTACCAGCAATAAGTGGCTTTTCTGGCACTGGCTGGTTGGATGAGGCAGTATGGCTAACAGACCTCTTGTATTTCTGAAGCTCATTTAGAATTATCCTGTGAGCTGGCTGCCCTGGGAAAGTCGGAGCCACTGCAAGCAAGCCATCTCTTGGTCCTCTTCCTGACAGGCAGGATGACAGCATTTCAAACTGCAAATTTTAACTTTTTATACAATGGAGCTCCATCTTGTGCCTTAAATTATAATAAATTCTTTTAATATTTTTAGAACCTTAACTTTTTGTAGATGAATGTAGTTCTACTATGAAAATGCCGTTATCTATTTTATACATGATCTTAATACCCTCTCGTGCAATAAAACATTTTCTTCTTCTTATGTGTGCAATGTTTTTGCAGGATTAACAAGTAAAAACAAGATTTTTCTCTGAACAAAATTGTGTTCTCACTGTACAAATGCACCTACACAACTCAATACTGAGTAAATTAAAGTTTAGTTTTAAAACAAGACACTCCAGAAAGTCTACAAATCTTGTATTAATTGTCCATGGAAAATTAATGGTGATTAGTACACTTCACACTTGTAAATATCTTTCACATCCAAGTAGGAGGCAAAGGTCAAGTTTTCTAGTTCTGTATTTTATTTCATAGACTTAGACTTACATGGTGACCTATTCCTGTCATTAAGCAAATATTCAAAATAAAGTCATTATTTCTAAGATTCCCAAGTTTTCTCTTCAATATTCATGATTCAAAAGCTATGTAACAATGGAACAAAGCATCACTGTTACATCGCAGAGCAGAAGACACAGCTTCATATTAAAACTACTGCATCAACATCTGCTATCTTCCTAGGCTAAAGAGCTGAATAAAAATCCAGAAACAGCAGGCTTGTGGGATGGAGCTTACTGTACATCACAAAAGCATGGCTTTTTTCTCTTCTGTATAGACAAAGGTGTTCCAGGGCCCACACACCACATCCACCACCCGCAGGCTCTGTTCAGTGAAGTAGTCCACACGGGCAGGCTGGTCTGAACTGTGTGGAGCTGCCTGGCCGAGCTGTCCATAATCACCTGCAACACCAAGAGCCTTACAATACAGCACAATACAACAGAGGGGAGAGACTAGTTAATTATTTAGTTTATTCCTAAAACCTGTTTTCTCTTGTACCCTTAGAGTGGACTTTTATTATCCTTGAAAACATAAATACTAAATGGATTCTTCAAAGTTCAAAGTTCACAGGAATAATGCACCTTTGTCTAAAGTCCCATGATAACTGCAAGCCCAATCATGCTCAACAGAATAAGTGATAAAACAGCTGGTTTGGCAACGCTGTTAAACTTACCCCAGCCCCATGTGTAGAGATCACCAGTACCTAAACCATAAAAAATGATTTACATTTTATTTACACGTCATATAGTCTTTATTAATACAAATTACTGCAGGTGAAAAACATCATTAATCCTCATTAAATTAATTTGAAGAAAATAAATGGTTTTAACCTTGATGTCACAGTAATAAAACACAGATACATTATGAATTTGCATAATCTGAAAATACTGAAATTGTTAAACATTTATTTAATGCTAACTGTCTTATGTTATTTTTAACTTGTCTACCAAGCGTCACAGTGAAAAATGCGTACACTGCCAAAGAGACATTTTTGTTACCTACATGCAACTGCTGCTGTGTGGCGTGACCCACAACTAGCTCTGGTGACCTCTGACCCCTGAGGCAGGTCCACCAGGGCAGGGAACGCCTGGATTGAGATGAAGACGTCACTTTTCGCATCCTGCTCTCTCATCATCCTGCCACTTCCTGCTGTATTAAAAGGCATCAATTTTTACAAATACAAAAACAAAACCAGCATGCATCATGCACAATTTCCAACACTACATCACCAGCATATCGCCTGGCCACCTCACTGCATGTTACTGCTGATTTCTAGGTAATTTCAGCATCTGTCCAGATAGCTGGGTCAAGTGCCCGCAGCTATCTAATTAATTAATGAAAAAGAACTTTAATAAGAAATACAGTAAAACCTCAATATTTGCAAATTCTGGATTCGTGTTTTCAACAACTAGGTGAAAAGTATTAGTGACCACTTTTTCCACGTTCTCAGACCAAATCCTCCCGTTCATGTACTGCGCAGTAGGAGATTAAATGCAAGCACCCACTTGCTCATCTTCTTCCTACAGATCTACTTCACCCATCCTTCATCACTCTGCGGTAAAGGCACAGCCTGGTTATCACAAAGTTGGCATGTTTGGGTAGCAGTGTATCATGGGCTGTGCATGTGTTCAGCTTCCTTCAAGAAAGCATTAGATGTGCATTGTATGCAGATCTGTTATCAGAGTAATGCCTGTATGTAACTCGGTTGTGTGCTGCCAAATTAAAGAAGTGTTACATAACAAATACCTCAGTGGTCACATACTATGTTATGACAGTCTTCAGTTCTTACATGAGAATTAGAAAAATAGCAAGAATAGGAGTTAGTTGAGTGGGAAGGGAGTGAGTACACTTAATTAACTTTCTTGTCTGTTATTATTTTGGTGCAATAAAGTACAGTAAACTATTAAAGTACAGTATCACTGCATTTATAATAGACATAAAAGCAATGTAAAAAGTAAAGAAAATGCACTCTACTAAGTATAAAAACTAATACAGACAAGGGATATCACATCTATTTTATTTGCACATACAATAACTTGAATTATAGAAGGAAAACTGCATTTTTAAGTTTGCAGTACTCATTTTCATTACAAAAACTACCAATAATTACTAACGCTATTTCTGAAACAGTTAAAAGTTTTTTTTAAAATATTATTCCAGAAATGCTTGTTTCACGAGCCTCAGAATCATACCCTGTTTTCCCCATAAGTCCAGAATACGCAAATTCACCCTTCATGAAGACTTCAAGGTACCTAACCCTAGCGAATACTGAGGTTTTACTATACAGTATTAATAAGGACAGTGTGTGCATATATATGTATACACACACACTCACATGTTTTTTCCCCAACCCTCAACAGCCTAGTTAAGTATATAAAGACCACTCTACAGATGCTCTATCAGGGTCAGTTGGTCTGAGTTCGAGGGGCCTTACTCCCGCCTGCTCCACTGCTTCGGTGCTGCTGCTCTGCTCTCAGGCCCCGAGAGGGCAGCCCCAGCTGGCCTCTGTCATTCCAGCCCCACATATACAGGTCTCCCCCTGCTGGTCAGGGAAGAAACAGACAAGACCGACAGGTCACTGAGGGAAAACCACACACTGCTCTCTAACACACAGACCCCCCAACACACGGCGACAGCCGCCCTTCTCTCGCACAAGTGGTCCTTGAGAAACTGGGCGCACAGGCATGGTCCTTACCACTGATGCAGGCCGAGTGCCAGCCCCCTGCGGCCACGTCCCTCATGGACAGACCCCACAGCGCCTCCACAACCTGAGGCTCGGCCTGGTCGTCCAGCCCCCCGTGCCCCAGCTGGCCGTGGCTGCAAACACAACAAAGCAGCCGGGTCAGGGCGGCATGAGCTTCGGGAAGATGGAAGAGCTTTTTAAGCTGTGGTGATCATTAAAAATCCCAGGGTGTTTTTTGAAAGGAGTAGGGGTGTAACCCCTGGCCAAATTTCCCATTGGCCCTTACCAATCATGGCCTCCTAATAATCCCCATCTCTGAATTGGCTTCATTACGCTGCTCTCCTCCCCACTGATAGCTGGTGTGTGGGGAGCGTTCTGGCGCACTATGGCTGCCATCGCATCATCCAGGTGGGGCTGCACACTGGTGGTGGTGGAGGGGATCCCCATTACCTGTAAAGCGCTTTGAGTGGAGTGTCCAGAAAAGAGCTATATAAGTGTAAGCGATTATTATTATTATTAATCTGTTTAAGCAGGGGTGGGCAGCTCCCGTCCTCGAAGGCCACAATCCTGCATGTTTAATAAGTACTGCTCAACCAGCACACTGATTAAGACCAGAAAAAAACAGGCGATCTGACTGATTCTTTTCAAATAATTAAGATCACAGGGGAAACTTAACCCCAATGGCCCTACAGGTCTTGAACACTGTAGTCTTCCATCCCCGATTTAGGGTAATACTGCCGTTAAAGGTCAGACAGGAAAACAATGGACAAATTGTGTTCTCTCAGTTTTTTTAAGCTTTTTTCCCCCCCATTTCTCATGTGGGTTGTATTCAGTCTGATTTCCGATGATATTGCAAGCTGACTAAATAACTGAAAACCTATGTGTTTTAAGACATCAAGCTGATGCACATCGCTGCCATTAGTGGGTAATGACGTTCCTGGATCACTGTGACTGGTAGCAGTGCGGTTTCTGATCAATGATGAACCGAAGTGGCCATCTGTGCCTGCACGTCCTGCTCTCCTGCTCTCACCTCCCGGAGCCCCAGGTGTACACAGCTCCAGTGGCAGTCAGCAGCACCGCATGCTCAGTGCCCAGAGCCAGCTTGTGAGCACAGAGCTTTGGAGACAAGGGACGATAGAAAGGGACATATGCAGCTACATAGCCTCCGGGAACCAGTGGCAAAGCTGAAGCAAAAGAGAAAAAGAGACATTTTACATCTATGTGAAAGAAACCGTAAAAGTCATTCAATCTCCATTTAAGAAATCATTCTTCAGCAAGGAAGGAAAAAGCAAAACTCTTTTTTCCACTGAGCAGTAAAAAACAGACTAACATATCAGACTAATATTAACATATAACAGCATTGTTACAAGAGTTTGGGTGAAATTTTTAATTCCTGAATGATTACAAGAAAGAATCCTCTTTCAAAAAACATTAGTTGGCTCACAATATGTTAACTGAACACTTAAACTTCCAGACACAAAGCTGAAAGAACTACCTACAGTATCCGGACTGGAGCACTCCATCTTCCAGATAGACTTGCCCTCCATGTCCCAGCATTCCACTCTGTCTGCGAAAGCCAGCGTCAACAACCTCTCACTAACGAGGGCATCCAGGCAACCCTTTGTTCTTGACACAAAGCTGGGAGGATCTGTTCCAAAGCCTGTCAGACAGACGGGTCCATCACCTGGAACAAACCAGGCTTTCGAATTAAAATATAAAGTCTGACTTTGCAACTGATGCACAGCCATAACAAGACTATTTTGGAAAGCATGTTTCAGTGCCATTTTTTAGAGATGTTAGGACATACTGTAGATGAATGATTGTGAGCTTATTTTGGATATAGGTGTAGTATTTTTGTAGGTGCAGTCGGTTGTTAGTTGTTATTTAAGGATGGACTTCAGAAAACCATTTTCTTCCTTCTTAAAAATTAAAATCAGTAGTTGCACACATCTATGTAATTATAAGTGCCAAAACTTTTTATTTCAGCTGACACATTATAAAAATCCTTTAAAATTTCACAATACCCTCGAAAAAATGACACGTTCCTGCACGCCAATGTAGACCCTCGCACGATAAGAATTCTGCACGTAAATGCAAGAAGTCTCCAGTTTTCCTTCGATTGTACGAGGTATGTAAGACTTGCATCCTATCTTATACCTCTCCGATGGAGCACAGCTCTTCTGCTCCAGCTCGCTCGGACCTGAGGACAGCGTTCCCCTTGCCCCTCGACCGGCGTCTCTTCATGACTGCCACAGCAACTGAGCCTGGTCGGAACCAGGACTCTCACACCCCCATTGGGCACGGTTTCTTCTGTCTTGCTTAACTGCAATGGAAGAGGTGCTATCTGCCCAAAGACATTAAATCCGAACCCAAACCAAGGCATCAAAAAATAAATATTTGCACACGCGTAACAATGCACCTTCGCCAAGTACAGGATTTACTTCTCACTTCTGACAGACAACTTAGTACTAATACTAATACTTAGTACTAATAGCAGCAAGTAAGCTTTTACAACACTACAATCACGGAAGCCTGCACAAATTCTGCATCTACTGTACGAGAAGTCAGAAAAAGCGTCACCAAAACCAAGCACCGTAATTAGTCTCCATAGCCCCGCTGCTTTTCAAGGGGTACTGCGCAGGCGTATTCAAAATAATTCAAAACAACCGAGGAGCGTTGACTCACCAAGAGTGTCTGCACCCTGATATAGTCTTCATTCCTCTGACAGCGCCACCTAGCCAGAGGGTATGAAACACCCGCGAATTACTTTGTTCACGAGTAGGATACATTCAACGCACGAAAATTTCCCAAATTCCAAACTTCCAAAAACATAATCCCGTGCTTTATTGCCCGTGTTAGATTTAAGATCTAGTAATTGTATACAATTTAAGTGTCAACTGCATATCAGTTTAACACTTAGATGTTGCGATACACTATTAGCACAAAAATGCCTACTAATGAATAATTACACCAACAAATAAAGAAGTTTCCGTGGATCTGCATAACCGGGTTTGCAAGCAGCGCATTCCAAAACGTCCTATTAGCAATTAAAAATCACCACACCTTGCAAGGTAATGTATTATTTATATATATCAGCAGCTATATCACCCTGCAATTCACAATTGGAAATCAGCTGAAGCAGGTGTGAGCCTGGCCAGTATCTGAATGGGAGACCTAACTAAGGCTGCTGCTAGAAGAGGTGTTAGTGGGGCCAGCAGGGGGCACTCACCCTGCTGTCTGTGTTGGTCCTAATGCCCCAGTATAGTGACAGGGACACTATACTGTAAAAAAGGAGATCTCTGTCAAATGAGATGTAAAACAAGGATCCTGACTCTCTGTAGTCATTAAAAATTGCAGTTTTTTTTTTAAACAGTAAGGGTGTTAATCCCAGTATCCTGGCCAAATTTCCCCCTAACCTTTACCAATCATGGCCTCCTAATAATCCTCATCTATGAACTGGCTTCATCACTCTGTTCTCCTCCCCACTGAGAGCTGGTGTGTGGTGAGTGTACTGGCGCACTATGGCTGCCGTAACTTCACCCAGGTGGGGCTGCACACTGGTGGTGGTGGAGGGGATCCCCATTACCTGTAAAGCGCTTTGAGTGAAGTGTCCAGAAAAGCGTTACATAAGTGTAAGGAGTTATTATTGCTGTTGTCTTATACAGCATGTACGGACAACTGCTTGTTGACAACTGTTTCTCCACCTTTTGGAAATGATGGCCCAACACTCTGCTCCCAGACCATGACCCAGACACCCTCATTCTGAAGTGATGGGGAAGGGGACAGTACTGGCTTGTATTCAATATTAAAAACATGGTGACTGTGCTGGCGATTCCCAAAACAATCCCGAAGCCAGTTATGCGTGTGTAAGCACGCATTTCATTTCAGACTTTGACAGAAGTGGTAGAAAGGGAGAAGAAAATGTCATTTTGGGAAAAAAAACAGGATACTTTCCAAAGTTTGTGTGCTGATGCTGCCCTTTTTGTACTGTGATGATGATTATTACAAAATAATAATTGTATACAGTAGTGCAAATGCAAATAAATTCTGTTTTAACATCCTTATTAAACATATTAGAAGACCACTTCTTAGTGTCTAATTTTTGTGTAACAATCCAAACATAATGTTCATTTCTTTACAGCAAAGAATATTTCACCTATATCTACAGTATGTCATATACTTTAACATGCAGAGGATTGAATTGCCTGCACTTCTTCTGTGATAATAACGTCAACACCAGCTCCATGTTTGATTCTGGACTGAAGTGTAGTTCTCCTGAAAAAACTGTCCATGATACATCTGCACACTCTGCATATGGAATATAGTGTTTATTTAAGCAAGTGTGAAAATAAGATGGGTTTTTAAGACAAATTATTTTTCTAAAAACAAATTAAAAAAAATAACAAAACCTCCATAAACAAAGATATTTAAAAACTGGGATATGTAGAACGTAGTATATCTTATTGTTTCTTTCTGTTTTTTATGGATAGAAAAATGCAGTTACAGGTCTAAGAATCAATACACAACACACACAGGAATGTTGCCATAGATAAAGGACAAGAAGTTTCTTTCACACACATCTGGTTCACATATGTCATTCAAAACATATTCCTTCAAGTTCCCTGTAAGTAAAAAACTCAGTTAAAGGACATTTGGTGTTGTGTTGTTATCTAAAGCATGACTCCAAAAAATGTTCAGGAAATGAAAGGTCTGTGGATAAACACCTGGAGACACAACCACACAATCATGCAGTGAAATACTGTATTCTCTAGAAAACAAAAAATCTAATCAGAAAAGTATACAAATCTGACAACATACAGTAGACAATGAAGGTGGATTTAAATTACATTTTTTATGCTTTTTTCCCCAATTAAGTGTTTTTTTTTGGTGTGAACAAAGAGTTAAATGTTTTAGGATGTGTGGAGGAGATCAGTTTTAATGAATGTTCTTCTGGGGACAAAAAAAACAGTAAGAGTAGTTCAACAACACAGATAACCCCTGGGCAGTGGGCAAGAAAATTGAATAATTAGACAGATTTGGATAATAATTCAGAAAATTAAGACAACAGAAGGCAATCTTTGGTCCCATTCCTGAAGTCTACAGCCACATGAAACGGAGCAGAATTTACAGTGTCTGTGTTCTGATCCCTTGTTTAAAGTGTCAAGGAAGACAGAAGTGGATCCTACTTCATAGCGATCAGATGACGGGCAGGTTTGTTTAAAACCCATGTAGTGCCCTAGCGCTAATGCCAAATGGATGTCTGAAGAAGACCGAGGAAGTGTCTAGACAAAAGAGTGAATTCCAAGGCTAGTGTCCATGTTACAGCCAAATTCCCTCTAAATTACATGACTGGAAAACAACCTTCTTCTTCGATGAGTGCAGTCCCACAGCACCATTTCCTCAGCGTGACCAGAGGCGGTGAAAAGCACTCAGAGCCTGACTAGGCCAGCAGCTCCTCCCTGGTGCCCTCGCTCCCGAAACTTCTGATAATGCCATACTCCACTGCCACATCCAGACACTGCTTGGCAGTCTTGGCAGCCGGGCTCTGTGTGGTGATGTCCCCCTTGGCCAGGACGGTCAGGATCTCCAGCGCCTCGCTCTCCATGAGCGTCTCGGCCAGGCTCCTCTCGGCCTGCATCAGGTTGAGCACGAGGGCAGCACCTCGGTGCTGCAGCTCCACGCTGTCGCTCAGCAACAGCGCCTGCAGGATCTCCAGCCAATGGGTGGTCTGCAGGGAGACAGACCCCCACAGGGCAAAGGTCAGGGGTCAAGGGGTCACAGGGGTCACATACTCCACACTGGTTTCAAAGCAGCTTCTGTTATCGCAGTTAGCACCAAATCAATTGTTGTTTCAATAAGCATAGAATTAGCAGAAACTAGGATCTGTAACATGGGCCACACAGACACACTTGCTTCTGGGCTCATCTGTGATTTTGAAGCCATGCTTACTGTGGAAGGGACACGGGCGCAGAGCTGCGGCTGCACAGATGTCAGCATTGCCAGGGTGCCTGCCGCAGCCTTCCTCAGCCTCTCATCGTCCTCCCCACTGTACAGCACCAGCAGCTTCAGACGGTCGCTTCCCGTGGCGACGAAAAGCTCCTGAACCTGAGAAACACCACAGGCGCTCTCTGAGACCAGAGCAGACTGCTCCTCTGCAAAGATTCTGTGCTCAGTCAAGCTCTCAATACAAATCACAAGCCTGAACCTAACTGCCCAAGCCCCAGCTGTACCCAAATCCTAATCTCTTATCCCTTACTCTCACCTTATATTAAAACAAAGCAGACTCAATTTCGCAAACTAAACATCAATCCTCACTACTATGTGTCCTGATATGAGTTTCTGCCCTCACTTACCTGTCAGTTTTCACATTTCCCACTGTACCGATTTCTAACTCGGAAACAACAACAGGATTATCATTATTTGAAAAGGATAAGCTTTGTCGTTTCCCAATCCACTCGGTAGAAACACTGAAAAGGAGCATGTAATAATGAACAATGTTCCTGCAGAAAGCCTCTCACCTCCGTGCTCAGGACCAGGTTACACATGCACTCAGTGGCTGCTGCGCGGACCAGCTCGTGCTCCTCGAACATGTACCCTTCAATTTTCGGCACAGCTTTCTCCTTGATGATCTTCTGCCTGCGGGCCCATACACACACAGTCCCTCAAACTCACAATTACCTCTACACAGTGGGCCCACACGGGAGAGCATGATCGTTCACACCAGATAACGATCTAGTCAGATCCTTGTTAATTAAAGAATGAACAAATAAATAAAACGACCCATTCCGCACTGATGCAGGCCAGGAAAACGTTTGTTGTCAGGTTCAGACCCCGGGGAAAGGAGCTCTCTCTCAACATTACTGCAGCCCCCAGTACATTAGTGTCTTAACTCCTCGCACGTCTCGACTGACCTGAGCCTCTCGCTGATGCCCGCTAGGTTGGTGAGCGCCATGAGGGCTTCAAAGTTCTGCAGCAAAGTGCGATCCAGGGCCAGCAGGCTAACCAGCGGTCGCACCACCTCATAGATCTGTCGCCAAGGAACAGTGCCGCAGATCAGTCCAGCGCATTTACCCCACACTTCACACACAAACACCCAGGACAACACGATGGGCATCGGAAGTGATCAGATGTCACACACCTACAAACCAGCAAAAGTTTCATCACACTGCACCAGACGCAGCTGCCTTGCACGTAATACAGTGTACTGTCAGGATTCAGGCCCTTCGCATCAAAAAAGGTATACCATCTTGATTCAAGAGGATAACTGAAACTGGAAAGGTATAAAAAGGAGGAAAAATCATGGAGTTCTTCATCACATATCAGGTTTCAGGCCTCACCCGCTCTCCAGGGAAGGCAATTTCAGGGTTAGACGTAATGGCGATCTTCGCCAGGGCCTGTGCTGCCTTGGTCTTCCCTACATCCGTGCCTTCTGTTGCCAAGGGGATCAGGGCCTGGAAAATAAGAAATCGAAGTGAGGCAAGAACGCCTTAAACGGCAACCAAAAGACGGGGCCACTGCACTGACAAATGTGACGAGCTTCAAACAAGACGAGTTGCTCCGACTCTCATATTCTGATACCGGGAAGTAAAAGTAGTGACACTCAGTTGGTAAAGGCATTCTGCCCTGGTGTGGTTAAGCTCTATGATCCAGACCTTGCTGTTTGATTTGAATTTGAGGGGCTCCAAGAAGGGGAGCACAATAGGCTCAGCACCACAAGGGGGCAGTGTTGGGATATGTCAGCCAGAACTCTATTCTGGCCCAACAAAATTGTCAAAATACAGTAGCCAAGCCATGAAAACACAACTGCACAAACACACAAATTCCACACTGGACAGATATTAAACAAAAACAGGAGTTTCAGGATAATGGAAAAAGTTCATTTGCAATCTCTACTGACTAGAATGATATATGCTAAAGTGAGACTTCAAACACAGCAGACGTATGTGAATTGGAATCGCATCACCACCACAGTCGGGTTTAATCACGAGCCAGAAAACCTCACCTTCCCACCCCCCTGAGCCACTACTGTGCCTCTGTCCTCCTGCCTCTCCACCAGAGCCAGGAACACCCTGCAGACGGAGACAAACCACAAAAATGTGTCACTCAGAGCTGTTGGTCGGAGGAAGAGGAGGAAGAGGGTCATGGTCATCGAAGGAAAATGGAGAGAAGACACTTGAGCATGGAAGAACCATGCAAGCCCCAACCAGGACAGAAGAAGAGTCTCCAGGGCTGGACAGAAGGGTACCGTGTACGGATTAGAGCTCACCTGGAAATGCACTCCCTGCAGGACTCGGTCAGGGCAGGACTCTCCTGCTTGACCATACACACTAGAGCCGACACCACCCCGGCCTCCAGGAGCTTGGACAGGCGCTTCTGCACGAAAGCCTGAGCATCCTGAAACCCACAAACGTGTGAGACAGCAGCAGGAAGAACATACAGTTCAGTACACATAAGCACTACATTTCACAAAGGAATGCAAATCTAGCAGTTGAATGACAAAAAGAGCAGCAGCTCAGTCCCCAGCTCTTCATAACTGGAGATGCTTCCAAATACCTTGGGGTGCTCCTCAGGAACGTGCTGCTTGGCATACTTTGCCAGCTCCACCAGCTGGGGGTCAGGCTTCTCGACATCATAGCTGTTGGTGCAGTTGACCAGCGTGGAGCCCACAGCAAAGAGCACCGTCTTATCTTCAGACTGCAGGCAGAGAAGATCAAAGACGAAACAACACTGCCATTATTACGACTTTCCAGAATGGAACAGAGCCTAGATCTAAAAACCACCTGGTCTCATGAGTTTAACACTGTATCTGAAACAACAGACTCTGAGCAATGTCTGACATCCCAAACAATTTGAATTAAAAATAAGTTCCTAATACTTCTTAAGTCAGCCAATGGCATAGTTCCCAAGTCAGTGAGCTGACAAACCTTAACCCTCCCAAGAGAGACCAGCAGTGCACAGAATCACTTTTTTTTTTAGTCACTTCATGCAGATGTTCCCATTACAGAAAAAGGCACTGTGTGGCAGCTACAGGTTAGCTATTATGCATTTGACTTATAGCGTACATAATACTGACAAGCAGTATGAAAAAGAGCAACAACGGGCTGGAAAACGTGAAATTGTATTCAGGATTGGCACATGCTGATGTATGAGTCCAAGTCTTCACACAATTATTCCCAGGGGAACAGAAATAGTCCATCTCCTCTACACATCACTGCCAATGCATCTTGGCACAGAGGCATCTATTTAAATTAGCTTGACGTGCCCTCACCGCGCCCCAGCAGGGGTACCTTTGCCAGCTGGAACATGGCCTGCAGAGCCTGCCTGTCCTCAGCCAACTCCTCCTTCACATCAGCATCGAAGGTAAGGTACGCCAGGCCCTCAATTGCCCAACGCCGCGAGCTGGGAGGAAGAGCCTCATTGCACAGCCACCTGCAAGAGTCGCAAACAAAAACACATTCCACCTGCTGCCCACACACCACCAGGACCAACATTTCTAATCTCTGCACTATGCACAATTTCCTGGGTGCGAAACTTTCTGCTGCCCATTAGCTTAACTTTGTTTTAGCATTTTCCTTAACATAAGTTTGATTTCCGACCGTACTCACCTTTGAACAGAGAGAACTTTCAGAATGCAGAGCACACTGCTTTTAAACCTATCTATGACACAATGAGCCTCAGTGCAGCATGTCTGATTTCCCTTGGCGTCTGTTATGATGAGATCAGGGACTTGGATGAACCTCTATAAATATAATTTTTTTAATGAATGTCAGAAAGAAAAGACTAATGAAGAAAATGACACTTACTTTCTGCACTGCTTGGCTAGTTTCAGAGTGGATCCCTCGGCAAACTGCTTCATGCTGAAATCAGTACCGCCTGCAGAGCCCAGCTTACACAGACCCTACGAGACACACAGGCCCTCACATTCTTCTCCATACAGTCACTCTGCAAATGGAGCTCCAGTAAAAGAGACTCTTACACACATAAACGGGTAAATCCTAGAAAGGCAAAATTTCTAGTGCACACACGATTAAGCAGTTTGTCACAATGTACCATAAGCCCAAAGGAAAGAAACATTCCCTGAAACTGCAATGGACTAAAGCTGAAAATGTTCACCTAATTGCCAAAAACCGATTAACAAAATTAAAAGAGGAATACATCTGATCTGGATTGGGGGTGCAAGGAGGACAGTGTAATCGCCATTGGTGAAAGCCAACGTTTGAATGAAGCCAAAACAGAAAGGATTACTTAACCTGTAATGGAAAGAGCTGAACTACAGTAGCACACTCGTCTTTTTTCAGACCAGTCCAGTTCTGAGACTGAATGCTGCTAAAACGGGCCTGTAATCCATCGTTTCTGCAGAGAATTCTGTGACGGCTCCTCTCAGATCCAGAGTCTTACCACGAGCGCACGCACACGGATCTTGTCGTTCTCGCTCTTCTTGTAGAGGTCCTTGAGCAGCGTCACCCCATTGGCCGTGATGAAGGAGGCCCTCTTGGCTTTGCCTGCTGCGTGGATCAGAGCCTCTACTGCCACCTGCTGGTGACTCAGGTCAGGGGAGGCACAGAGGGAGATGATGCTGTCCATGATGCCCGAGAGCTCTAGGGTCTGGTTGCCTACATCGCTAGGACCCTGCAGCAACACAGACACTGTCTGGATGGCCCTCAGCTTCCCATTCAGCCCTGGGGCCGTAAAGTGATGCCTGTTCACAACATCAAAAACAATAATAACAATAAATAACGCCAACGTGAATCACAGATGTTCCAGCATTAACAACAACAACAATAAAAACTCTATGTGCACTGACAATGTGGATGCACTAACAAGCCATTTGCTTGTACAATGGCTAAACTCTGGTTTCATTGGACAACTACCACAGCGTACAACCAGGAAACCTACTGCCATGTGAAATTAGTCATCTTCATAAAGAATCCCCTGCCTGACTGTCCTCCTACAAACTACATGCAAACCACGCCAGCCAATGGCACTGTACATCCCAAACTATTCCCAGGGGTCATAGCCAGAGGCTGTTGGCCTCCACTCACTGGATGTATTGTTCGCAGAGGCGGCTGAAGTTCTCCCTCTCCCCATCGCTCTTCAGATCGTCATACAGCTTGTTGAGGAGCACCGAACAGCTCATGTGGGTGTTGTCAGTCAGTGGGGGTCCATCCAAAACACCAGGGACTGTTCCAGACACCTCTAGAATTTTCTTGAGCCCTGGGGAGCAGGAGAGAGATGGGGGGTGCTGAGGAATTGGACAATCACCCAGATCACTAACAGAGGGAGCTCCTGTAATCAGTTCCCTTTTGTAGTTACCACAGAGCCCAAACAAAAAGCTAACAATATTGCTGAAACGCTTTATACTAAAGGAAAAACTAACTTTAAGGCTAGGCAGGGCATCATTAAGCGCAGTGCTCAAAACTATATAACACGTTCTGCAATCCAAAATACTTCCAAGTTTAAACTCATCTTCCACAAGGTCTCACACACCAGCCCTCTCCACCACCTCATCCAGAATTTTTTTTTTCCTCACCCTGATCAATCACCCAGAGGGTCAGCGAGTTGTTAGGGTCTTTCAGAGATTTGCGTGGGACTTGTTTGACCAGCAGGTTTATGGCACCATCCCGGCCAGGCCCTGACACCTCTTCCATTGCCAGCACATCGACCAGGTGGCGCAACATGGAACGCAGCTCACGGGACGGCTCTGTAATACAGCACAAACAACACGGCAAGGGATCAGTAATGCACCTCTCGCTCAACTCGGACCCCCAAACACTGATCAAGCAACAGCTCAATCCCCAGTGTGGAGAATTACAGACCAGCAAGATTTCTGGGGAATTGCAATGGGTATTGATTTGGAAAAAGTAATCATTTAAACTCAAACAAACATGAGGCTGTGAAGACTTCAAGTGAAATACACAACAAAAGATAGAGTGGCTTCCTAGGATTAGTAATATAACTGTCCCAACCTAATCTTAGTGTTAATTATAACACTAACCTAACCAGGAGTCTAATTCTAACTATATCCTAACTAATCCAATCCTTACAAAATCCTGATCCTAACCTATAGCCTAAACCTAACTCAATCCTAGCCTTTAGGATGTAATTATCTTTGAGACTTAAGCTAGCCCTGACACAGCATGATGCCTAATAATTAAACCCAGTGCGGCACCCCAACCCAACCTCAGACAAAACCCTTTTAGGAACGCTGCGCCCTTATCATGAGCCCACCTGGAAGGATAGCCTCCTCCTTGCCCCGTACCTCCTTCTTCATGCCTTCCATCAGAGCCTCAAACATGACTTGCAGGAGGTGACAGGCAGCCAGGGAGACCGCCTCTCCCTTCATGCCCATCACGGCACACAGCCGCTCCATGCCCAGCTCATTCACGATGGCCATAGTCTCACAGGAGAGAGGGAGGAAGGGTTAAGAATCAGTAGCAGCAGCAATATTTCCCCCCATCATGAATAACTGATTACAGATCAATAAAGCAACCATGGTGCGATGCGGTGGCACTGTGGCTAAGGATCTGCGCCTGTGGCTGGAAGGTTGCCGAATTCGAATCCCACGGCTGGCAGAGGAATCCTACCCCGTTGTGCCCCTGAGCAAGGCCCTTAACCCCAGCTGCTCCAGGGACACTGTATAAATGGCTGATCCTGCGCTCTGACCCCAAGCTTCTCTCCCTGTCTGTGTGTCTCATGGAGAGCAAGCTGGAGTATGCAAAAAGACCATGCAAATAAATGACCATGAGTTTGCAAGTGGTTGTCAATATGCAGACAGCTCAGAAAGCAAGAATATGCTACTATAAATGTCTGAGCACCTGTACCGGTAAATATTCAGGTGACAGGTAGTGTATGTATATATACATGGAATGGAAGGGGACACTATACTGTAAAAAGGCGACGTCCTTCGGATGAGACGTAAAACCGAGGTCCTGACTCTCTATTTTAATTTCTTGAAAAGAGTAGGGGTGTAACCCTGGCGGCCTGGCTAAATTTCCCATTGGCCCTTACCAATCATGGCCTCCTAATAATCCCCATCTATGAACTGGCTTAATCACTCTGCTCTCCTCTCCACTGATAACTGGTGTGTGGGGAGCGTTCTGGTGCACTATGGCTGCCGTCACATCATCCAGGTGGGGTTGCACATTGGTGGTGGAGGGGATCCCCATTACCTGTAAGGCGCTTTGAGTGGAGTGTCCAGAAAAAGCGCTCTATAAGTGTAAGCAATAATTAATTATTCTTAATTATTACTCACTCTGGATTGATGCCCAGTGCACAGTCCTACGAGTGTCCTCAGAGCTGACAATGTCGTATCTTCTTGCTTAGAGTCCAGCAGTCTCTGCAGGAGCCTCACACCATCATTGCGAAAGATCTGCTCTGCACCTGCCTCCTCCCGAGACAGCACGACTAGGTTCTGAGCCGCCTGTGCAGAAACAGGGTGGAAGCTATTAGTTGTCTAACATAAAATCTGGCCCTAAGTATCTCATGTGACAAGAATACCAAAAAGTTTTTTGTTAACTCCTCCAGTCTGAAACGCTGCAGCTCTCAATCAACTCAATCCACACTACTCTTTATGATATATCTCCAAAGATATAAAACCAAAGAGCTGCCTTTCTTAACTGACGCTTTGCAGCTTTTTATGATATAGCTCTGGTGAAAGAAAGGCATTTATCCAAAACAGGCAGAATCTAAGAGTGTACATTTACTGGGAGGACCTGCAGAGGTTGCATGAATTCTGAATTCAACATTTCGTTATACATTACAAACAGGTTATGAATTCATTAATAGATCAGGATGTCTTTGTTTCAACATGAACAGCAAAGGCCACAAAAAAAAACGTCTCATTTCTCTATCCAATGATCTCTGACCTCCCCCAATACCACACCTTCTGCCTATCGGAGGGCTGTGAGGAGGAGTCCAAGAGGAGAGAGAACATCTGCTGTACACGAGCATCTGTGGAGGAGAGCTGTAGAGCCTGTGAGCAAGACAGGAGCAAAGAGATACCAGCTTCAATCTTAATACCCCTTCCAACAGCATTTAAATTTGGGAATATAATGTGAATTAAAGGGTTTATTTGAGTAGTAATAATAATTGCTTACACTTATATAGTGCTTTTCTGTTCACTCCACTCAAAGTGCTTTACAGATAATGGGGATCCCCTCCACCACCACCAATGTGCAGTATCCACCTGGTGGATGCCTGCTATAAGTTTTTTGACTAGTTAATTCTCTAGCTATTAGTCTGCCTCGTTTTTTTGTCAATTTAATCCATAAAGTGTACCTATCAAACATTTTGTACGCACCATAATGGCTGATAAACCCCCATGCACGATACCTTCTGCTGGATCTGAGCTCCTAACTGCCGGAGTGACTCCTGGAAGGCCTTGTTCTTGGGCTCCATCTGCGCGCACCTCTGGACATCCAAGAAGGCCTGGTCCAAACGCCCCAGCTTCTGCAGCGCCTGTGAGCGGCGGAACCGGGCTTTCACATCCCCGGGGTCGGCGTCCAGCGCTGGCCAGAGGGAAAAGACCAAGCAGGCAGCAAGTGAAGAACAGAGCTTACCCGTCAGTACAGACTAATTTGCTCTCGCAGACTCTAGGCTGGCTCAGAAATTATCGCTTTTCAGGCCTGGTCACATCAGAAGTGCAGGGTGAAAGGCTTAGTCTTCATTTTAGAAGTTGTACCTATTATAGCATCGGCCTCTGCCTTGGAATAGTCCTCCAGCTTGAGGTAGCAGGCAGCCCGGTTGCGGTGCAGGACGGCACTCTCTGCCTGGCTGTCACTGAGTTTGAGGGCCCTGGTGTAGCAGGACAGGGCTCCCTGGTAATCTCCATTCTTGAACAGGCTGTTCCCATCCTCCCGCAGGGCAGCAGGGTCCTGGGACACACAAAGCAGACAGCACTGCTAAAGGACACCTACAGCACAGGACTAGACAGGGCTGGGCTTCATCACCGACCCATAGATCCTAACCCCACCATGCACCAGCTGAGGTACTCCAAGCAGGATGAATGAAAGGAACACTGCTCGTTATCCTCCTGGAATTGGGAGATACAGCACATGCAATCAACCGAACAGTACGTCTTTGGGAAGAGGGAGGAAATCAGGACAATCAGAGAAAACCCGTGTGATTATCTGGAGCCCATACAAACTCCCCTGTGCCACTCATTGGCCTCTACTGCTAGATCTACTGTTACTTATTTAAGAATATATTAAAAAGCTATTAACCACCCCTTAAAAACAGAGGAAGAGGTCACATTTCCTTCAAATGCTCTTGCTGCTTACACATGATTAAATTAATCCCTTATTTAGCCAGAAGGACAAACTAGGAGCAAATTCTTATTTGAAATGACGTCCAGAAGAGTACTCATTTGTGCAGCCGGGCAAGTTAGCAGTACACTTCGAGTTACATACGTTGCTCAACGGCTCAATAGCAGTATAACTGGGATTTGACGCTGTAACTGGCCGCTCTGGAAACCAGAGCGCAACTTCTGTTAAGGGATTATATTTGACACCAATACCAAACTACCGAATCAAGTAATGCCAATGACCATTAGTTATTAATGCCATTAAATATCATAATCAAAATAAAAGCTATAGATGTTGGCTCAGGCAAATTATTAGACTGAGTCACGGCGTCACTTGAATACGTGCAAAGTTTGTAACAAGTGAACCCAGATCAGGCGTTCTACACAGCTGAGGTATTTTACACGACTGCTTCTGCACAATGTTTCCATGGTGGGTGTTTACCTAACGGAACAGCGGAGTCTACTGATTTTTGTGTGAACCGGTAAAAAACAAACCTACAGTTACGGCAAATATAGTGAATGATTTATGAAGCTAGCAGGCGAGATAAGGTTGTACCTTGTCTTTGCCGTTTACGCTCATTCTCTATGATCGCACAGTTTATTGCCAAGATATCTCGCTGCCTTCGCCGAGTTTCGGACAGCTTCACGCGGCGTCTCCACAGTTCTACTACTCTGTACCGATTTTATTTCCTCATTTCATACCGATCTCTACAGTGTATGTGCTATATAACCAGCAAGCACAAGACAGCTATAACCTCTCTTCCTTCCTGTTCTCTGGGAGCGGCGTGATGACGTTTCTAACGAAACCCCGCCTACTTGCACGTTCCATCGCCATAGAAGGCAGCGAGAAAGATGCTGTCGGACAGTGGGTTTATCTGAACCATTTTGTTCTGCTAGTCTGGTTCCAAGTACATTCTTTACATGAAAAAAAAAGCTTTATGAATTACCTTTCTGGAAGTTGCACTCTCGAGAGCCAACATTTGCAAAACTGTACTATGCATTGGATATTTCAGATTTTATGCAGTCATGCAAATTGTGTTTTTGAAGCAGTAAATAAATATATTTTTAAATTATATTTAAAGTTCACTTACAGTATCTTTCTTTGAAAAAATTCCTCAGTGTGTTAAGAATCCGGGTTGTCTGAGAGTTTACATCTTGTCATGGTGTTAAACCATTTTAAGTCCTTTAAATCCTAAATTGGATCAAGCCCCTTTTGTCACGAAAACGTTTGGGACAGATGATGAAAGCTCCATTATAATCTCATTCCGCATTAATAAACCCTTCAACCTTTTCAGTCAGACATTTGGCTGAGACGTAGCCCAGAAACAGCCCTTGTTAAGATAGGTAACGATTTTGGGTCTCTTATAATCCTAGATTAAAGTGAAGCTTTTGATACAGCGCTCTACCGCATCACAATAACATTAATCTTTTTCCCACTCTTCCTTGGTTTGGCTCATATTTGGAGCCAAATAGTGAAGATGTTTTAAATCTGATTTTGTCCCACTTACTCAATATTCAGAACTGGGAATTAACTAATGGAGTTTGTAATGAAATTTTAGGAGAAATGACAACAGCCAAGTTCAATCAGCCTCAGCTACCAGTAATTCATAATCAATCCTGATGTCATTTCATCACCCATGCATGATATTATTATATTACTATAATATGAGTGAGCTCCTTCTCTCCCCCCCTCACAGTTCTGCGGGGGGCACGGCCTCCTCGTCCTGTGGCCAGGAGCTTAGCCCTCGGCCAAGCAGGTTAAGCCAAATCTATTACTAAATCTATTGTCTAAAACAGTCAAACATTTCAATACACTTAATTCTCGGCTGTTGTTATTCCTCGGGAATTGGGTGTTGTTGATTGAAGTGCACATAAGGAGTGTGCTTATCTTTCTTCCACTTGCATAAAATTGCTCAGTTCAGACCCATGTTCTGCTTGTCTGGTGCTGATGCCTCTGTTTCATCAAGCTGAAACTGTTGTATGTACTCCCAAGGCGCCCCATGTGCTTCAGTATGTTGAGAATTCAGTAGCTCATCTAACCAAAAGAATTCGAATTCAGCACACACTTTCTATCCTGAAACTTAAGTTCTTGTAAATTTCACTGGTTTAAGGTCTTCTTACTAAAGTATGAAGCGCTGAAAGGTCTAGCTCCAGATTATTTCAAGGATTTATTGCACTAGTATAGTCCACCCGTTATTCTGAACTCTGCCTTACACCAGCTGCATTGAAGACTATCTGTCAACACATTTAAAACACACATAATGACCCATCTTTTCACTAAAGCCTTTAATGTACAGTATCATTTACAGTATTTCCATTCTTCATCTCACAAAATTTTCTTCCACTTTCTTTTTGCTGCTGTTATATAGTGTACATGTTCTACTGTGTACAGCTCAGTTTTTTTACTTGAAAAGCACTCAGAAATAATCATTATGTTTTTATTTTATTTCTACTGCAGAGGGTTTACATACAATTCTAACTTTCCAAAAAACAGAGTATACATGACATTATAGGTAAAAATAGAGGCTAATTCCAAACTGAAAAATAAAAGAAGAGTGAATCAAAAACAATATTTTAGCTGTGGAGCCTTTTTTGTGTATAATACTCCTCTTGTGAAAGCTTGGCCAATGACTCTCTAATGAAAGTGAGTGTACCAATTCAATTCTACACAGATGTCCTGATTACATGGTTCCTAATTGAGGTCTTTAAATAAAAAATATAGAGGGATGCACTTGAATTGACTGTAAACCTGATGGCTTTGACCATCATTGAAAACACTTGAATGCATGTAATTCTGAAGTATATAATCTGTATAAAAAAGAAGCAGGATTAAACCTCGTCTCCTGTTTTAATTTGTCTGGTAAAAATGAAAATACAAGTGAAATATATATATGTTTGTTTTCACAAAATACGTCTTCTTTTACCGGTGAACCTGCATTTAGACTCAGGCCAGTAAATTGTAGAAGCAGTAAGGGCTGGTGTTCACTCCTCTGGCCACCTCACGTCATCCTCTGTCCTTTTGCTGCTCACTTCAGGGTCCAGGTGAGAAAGCTCTGTATTCTGGTTGCTGCTGAAGCCTGTGTCAGAAGCCCGGCAGATCCTGTTGCCTTGGAGACAAGGAAGACTCTGCGGGTTCCTGTGCCTATGTGGAGGAGATGGGTTCCTGTTGCCATGGCAGCACTGGGGCTGGTTGCCATTAGGAGCACTGAGGCTGGTGGCCCAGTTGAGGCAGGTGAAGTAGTTTCTCAGAGCTGCCGTGACAGTGAGACCTCGCTCGCGACAGAACCACAGAAAATCCACAACCATCAGAAACACGACTAGAGCTCCATAAAGCAGAACAGCCACAAGAGAGAGCGGGCGGCTGATGGGAGAAAGAAAAGAGAGGGCAGAGAGGAACCAATTTCACATCCATTCAGTACATTGCAGTACCTAGCATATAATCACAAGTAGTACATATTTATGATTAGATATGCTCAGAAATACTGCATGTAATTTTGTCATTGTTATACAATAATGAATTTTAAAGAATTACAATAAAGCCTCCCATTTGTATCCCACTGAGATATTTCAATATCTTAAAATGAATTTAAAAATAATCATTTTATTTAATAATTAAAATGATTAAATATTAAGGAAGCATAAGTTAATGTTAACAAGACAGAAAGAATAACACTTTATTATAGATTAATATTTCAGTTTGAATGGATATATTTCAACATCTTCTGCTTGTTACACAAAATTACAATGTCTTCCATGAAGTATTTTACCAAATGAAGGGAAATTAATTCAGCCCCAGGAATGACATCTGTTGGTGGAATAACTCAGACAGCTTGTCAATGAATTATTGAGGAATTGTGTTATCTTCCTCTCCTAGCTCAGGCAATAACAGCATTTTGAATATATAATCTAACAGGCAGGCTTTTTCCACCATTCTATGAGTGTGACAACACAGTGCAGACACTACATTTGTTATTGTTTTCATATAGATACCATGTTGCGTTATTGCTGGCTCCGGTTTGTCCTTGGTGCAGAACAGGATCCTGTTACACTGTTTACACTTGCACAGATTTATACTCCACTATAACACGTATCCAGCTCTCTCCTAGAACATACATGCTGTAACTTAAAATAAAGTAAATAATGCTGAAATTTAAAATAAAGTAAATAATGCTGTAATTTAAAAATTGTGACTCAATTTGCTTTCTTTACAAGCAGCACGCGCTGAGGCTTGATCAGGAAGATTCTCCTTCCTGTGATTGACCAACATCAAGCAGCATACAGCCTATGTTATAAAGCAGAAATAAGACACAGAGAATAAGAAGTGTGAGGGATGATTCAGGAACAGGTTTCTAAGCCTATAGCAGTTCAGCATCGCCACCAACCTGTGAACCATCTTTGAGGTGCTGCGCCCTGATTGGCTGACGTTCATGGTTCTCTGGAATTGTAATTGGTTGCAGCAGTCCTTGAGGGAGTGTTCTCCCCGCTGACAGCAGTAAGATTGCTCTGGCGGGTCAGAAAGTCGTGGGCAGTAGAACCCTGAGTGATGCAGGCCCTGGGCGTCCCAGTATCCCTCACAGAGCATACCAGTGCTGCAGAGACACCCTGAAGAAAGAGGCATGAAAAGGTAATTAAAATCAGCAAAATAATGTGAAGAGTAAGATGACTCAAAATAAGACAATTTGATATTGTTAAATGGTGAATTAATACAAACTGGCAAATGGAGTTTTTAATGAAAGTTTGGGAGGAATGAAGGCAGCCGAGCTCATTCGACACAGCTGCTGCAATTCTCACTAATTCTGACGTAAGCAACTGGTCTCCATATATATCTAATGTCACCCTCTCCTCTTCCTCGTTCGTTTTCTGCATCCCTCCTCCACCCCCTCTCCACCTTTGCAGCTGCCCAATTGGTCGCATGGGGGTCCTATCCTCCCCGTCCAACGGCCGGGAGGTTGGCCCTCAGCCAAGCGGGTTACGCCTAATCTCCACATCCCGATAAACGATTCTAATTTCTCCCAAGCTTTCGGCTGCTGTCATTCCTCGTGAATTCAGAATGAATGCCATTTGAATACTGTAGCCAAAAATGTGGTTTAGCATCTCCTCCCAAACCACACAATGGCTAGCGAAGTACTGGAATTATCCTTCTAGCTGAGTGTAACCAGTGTAACCAGCCTGACCAGCAACAGTGTTGCCAGAGGTCAGGCACTGAGACCCGAAACCGAACCATGTTTTGCTCTAGACATCTGACCAGATCATGTAGAATAATAAGACAGCTTGTGGAGAAAACACATCTACGGTACGTAGGCATGAGTGCTTCTGAACGTCTACGCCAGAACACAGAATCTCACATCTGCACCCACCTCTCTCCAAGAGCAGCAGCAGGACATGGGTGTGAAAAAGATTTGAAGACATCATATTGGAGCTCAGTCTTAGAGGTGAAATATTCTCTGCAGGCTGAGCGTAGAGCCCTTAAAATATAAAACATATGAAATAGTCCACACTGAATTCTCACATATACTATACCTGCTCTTATCTGGTGTGATAATCACATAATATACATTTTAGGCATCCACGAAGTGTGTCTTTGGAAGCAGTGATGCAGGAGAGCATACCTTTATCTCTCCTTTGAAGTTTACACCTGGTTCATTTTTACATTGCAGTTGGAGCTCTGGTGAGCACTGGGAGGCTGTGTTGAAAGGAATGACATAACATGTTGTTGTAGAATTAGGATGCAGCTAACTAAACAATGCTCAGTGTTAACTGAATGAATGCAGGACAAATGAAGTTTTAATGGAAGAGCGACATTAGTGACACAAGTAATAACTGATACCTTTGTGGCTAATAAAATACAAATTCAGAAACGCACATTTTATTAGGATTTCAGCTGGAACATAAAAGAAGAAATCCCACAGGACTCCAAAGGTAAATAAAGGTAAATAAAAAAGTTTTATGCAAGGAAGATTAAGGCAGTGCCTTACCTACCGCAGGGCTGCTTCCTCGCTGCACTAGGGTCAGTGGAGAAGGCAGAACATACCTGTCTGCTTACAGCACACCTGATGGCAACAGAGGAGGAGACAAGTGTCTGGTTTCCACTGGGAACCGTCCCAGTCTCCTTGCCTCACTAACGAGTAGATCCTTAGAATTGTTCCCCTGAGGGATGGCTTAAATACATCATAATAAATAACAGCATGCAAGACTCACGAAGCACCTCACTTGATCAAAATGTCTCAAGTGCTTATGGTTTACTATACCAGTGATTTCGTACTGTGTATAAAGGTGCATTCTGACATTATTGTGCACCTTGATGCAGGGCTATAGAATCTGTCCCCTGTGCTCAGTTCCTGTAGGGCTCTGTGTCTTCTGAATCTTGTTCCAACTGGAGGAGTCAATTAAACCTCACTATATTCTACATGAGACATGTGTAGAATTTTCCTTAAGGTCTTTTTTTTCTGTTGTTTACACAATCCAGTACATTTACCTCGTGAAAGGTACAGCTACAAGTCTTATAGGTCACCAGTTTCTAAAACTTGGCAACACTTAAGAAATGAATTGAGATATAATCTGTTCAAAATAAGAGGATAATAATTTATTTGAAATAGACAAAATATAAGTAGTATAAATTAGTATACCCGAGGGTCATCGATTCTCTCTATCCTTTTCCGTTGCACTACAGCTGAACGCTAACCCCATACCTGCTCAGGTCTGTATTTGCCCCTCAATATCCCACAATACCACTTCAACCATGTGCCACTCAGTATCCCATAAGGCTGTGCAGTGCAACTAAGGCTGGGATTTCAAAGAGCCGGATAACGGTACGGCCGGATAAATATTCCTGTTTGGAAGTGATGTGAATATTCTTATAAATTGACGCCGCTGAAATAATCGGGTATGTTTTCTTTTCTTTATATCTACAAATAAAACGAAGAAAACTTGCATTTTAAAAGCTTGCATATTTTCGGTCATTTTAAGCAAGTGTGTGGAGAGCGGAGAAGAAAAGGGGGAGATTACTGTAGGTACCTTGTCGTGAAGTCAGGCTTTTGCGCCGATGGAGTTGCACAGGTTTTGAAAGATTGTCATGGGGAACAAAAATTCAACTTCTATTTTACGGTACATAAAATAAGAAAAAAAAGCACTCCGGTGGTTTGTGCCCGTTGTGTTTCACTGAACCCGTGATACCGAGAAAGCAATATTGTTGTACCACAAGCCTGTGGGAACGACTTCTGTAGGACAGTTCGGAAAATACTCTTCGTGGTTTATACAATGATTTATACAGACCTAAATAGACAGAAGACAACAGACACCCGGAATCTAGACACATCTCCGAGCTAGCAAGATACGCCAAATACACAAGCCGCAGCTAACATATGGTATTATGTAACACAAAGGCAAATAACAATGTGATAATAGCATTACTTAAGGTATTCCGATAATGGTCATATTTAACGGATGGCCCAGCAATACCAGCATACTTCCTAGTAAGGAGACGAAGCATCGGATAATTCGATTTGCTGGGTGTGTTTTAGTGAGGTTACTGAAATGTATAAAAAAAACAAGACTAGGGAATCAAAGTGTCTTAAGAATATTTGTGCCATTATGATTTTATTATTAAATATGCTGTGTTGTAAGACGAAGATGATGAATATTGAGGTAAATTAGGCTTCTGAAGACATCATAGGAGAAAATAACTTAAGTTCCGACAGTTCGCAGCGAAGATGAATAACACATAAGCGGCAATAAATATTTGATGTCTCTTCTGCGAGCGAAACGGCAGAATAAATCAGTTCCTCCGCGTACGTAGGTGCCCTTGCCTGAGCCGTGCGGGGAAAGGAACACAGCCCAGTTCAGACGCGATCAAATAGGAAACGAAAGGCATCGCGTTTAGCGTCTCATAAATACAGAGCTTTGTGTCTGCGGGTGACTGATGTGATGTGCACAACAGCTTGTCCGTTTAGTCGGATACAGGACCCTGAACCAACACCTACTCGAGCTGACTGACTATCAAAACCACATTGATCGATGTAGGTCTTTATTGAAGGCAGTGACGATCAACACCGTGTAGCCAGCAGAGCACCAGCAAGTTCTGGAGTGAGGTGGGAGAGAGATATGGCATAAAACCTTAATAGTGCTTAATAGTTCACTTTTGAATTTTCTCTTGTATAAGCCTGTTTGTAATTAAGGATACAAAGATGTCTTAAATGATACATGCCTATAAATAATTAAAATATATTTTATTTTGTCATTCTCAGGTGTCTGGGTGGGCAAAGTGCAGAGGAACACTGAAGTATTGAAGCCCGTCTGCTTGGCAAGCTTGGTGCTTGGTTATCGTATCCTGCTTTCAGTGCCTTCCCTGACCCTGTGGAAGTGGAAAGATCTCATCATTTCAGATGGGGGACACCAGCGGCTCTCGCACACCTTTATCATGAACTTCAACCTGTCATTGAAATGCTCAGAGCCGTGATTCGCGAGTGTGGGTTTCTGACACGGAGCCCCTCGTAGCAAAACCCAAGTGTCTTTTTTTTTCTCCCTCCTGATGGACTGCAAACACACCGGGATATAAACTGCAGGAGAGACTGGCGCGAGACTGCGTTGGAAGAGCATCGACTAGAAGGATGCCGCAGGATGACTGACAGGCTTGAACAGAGAAGGAGAGAGCGAGACTCCCAGAGAGACAGTGGCAATGCGGACACAGGAAAAAAAGTGCCGCACACAGCAATTTCTGTGAAAACCCCCCGTTTGCCAGCTCGTTTACTTTGAAACACAGACCTTTCTAAGCACAGGGAGTTCCAGTTTTTTAATATTTCTAATATGCATCTATGAGAGCCTTGATCGTCTTATCTTCAGAGACCTTGAATCAACAAGGACAGATGGCTGAATAGTCAAGGTGGCTCAGTCGTGCTGCTGCATTGGAAATAAAATTCGTCAGTGGATTTGCAGGACAAGCAAGACCAGGCGTCAGTAAGTCCTGGTTTTGATGCAAAGTCTTCTGTGTGGAAGGCTAAGTGACACTGGCAGGCGGCAAGCTGATGAGATTAACACGCTGTTGGATTTATACACCCAGGGAAAGAAGAGCACATGCCCAGCTTCACGCTTTCTTTAGGAGGATGGAGAATGAAATCCAGGTCATGGATTGCAGCTGGTAGTGTTGGTGACTAATAGATGATCAGCTTTAGTCACACTTGTATGTGTTTTACCACACAGTCCTATTCAGT
The DNA here is from genome assembly GCF_055471065.1 of Atractosteus spatula. NCBI lineage: Eukaryota > Metazoa > Chordata > Actinopteri > Semionotiformes > Lepisosteidae > Atractosteus > Atractosteus spatula. The sequence continues at coordinate 63,512,161 of NC_142712.1, read as the reverse complement.
CCTCTTTCCTATGTGGGACAGATCTCATGTCCACAAACGTCCTCGGTAAGGGGGAAAAAAAGCATGCCCTCAGAATCTGGAGAAACAAAGTTCTTTCTGTAGATCAAAATCTAAAAAAAAAAACTTTGCTTTTTCTAAAACTGAACTTGTTCCCGAGCAACGCAGGTACAGCAGTAAGCAATCGGATCCAGCTAATTTAAACCCCCCAGTTTGGAATCCCGGCAACTTTTAGCCTCGGCTAAATTAAGCCCAGCTAACTTCCTGCCAAATCATTTTACATTCAGTCCCAGTGTGAACCTGCTGTGCTCGCTGTTACAGCTTAACCTTTTGGGCCACGTACGCGACTGGGAGTTTTGGATGGGTTTAAGGATTAGAAGGACTGCAAGCTTGGATTGGTATAGCAGAAAGTAGGAGAGCACACACCATGGGTCACAGACAATAGGCTGCCTGTCTCTGTCTGAGGACTGTTCTGGGTTGCTTGTTTGGTTGATTAAATATGAGGACCACAGTGCTGATGCCCGGGAGTTGGTGAAGTGTGTCTGTTGCTGTCAGGCCACTTGCCAGTTTCATCTCTTCAGTCTCCTCTGCCTCCTCTGTTCTGTCTTCGTTGGCTGAAAGTTTAACTCTAGCCGCAATGAGTCGGGAGTACTGCTGCTGTCAATTGTCCAACTAAGTCCACTTGTTACTGATAAGCCAGCCAGGTATTACATCACTGTGTAGGACATCCTTGTTCAGCCGTCAAGGACGACAGGCCTTGCTGTGCGTGGCTGTCTGTTACGGACCTCGGAGGGAGGGGGTGGGGGGGAGCTTTGCCAGAATTCAGCGGGCTCCTGTCAGAGCAGCCGGGCTGCATAATGAAGCTGAAGAAGCAAGTCACAGTGTGTGGTGGGGCCATCTTCTGCGTGGCTGTCTTTTCTCTCTACCTGATGCTGGATCGAGTCCAACATGACCCAGCCCGGCGGCAGGGCGTAGGAAACTTCCCCAGGGTAAGAGGGCCTGCCCGCCCCTGTGGCACAGTAAGCTCATGCATGCTGCTATTTGAGATGAAATACACATGTCTAATAGTTGGCATTTGTTTGCTGTTTTCTAGGGCAGTGTAGCAAAAGTGCCCTGCAAAGGATTAGAGTTAAAAGCATTCCCCGATAGTGTTGTAATGATGACTCATGCTATACAAACCAGGTGGTAAAGTGCCCACCCTCATTTTGATGAAGAATGTACAGGCCTAGGGGAAGAGAGAGACATTTCAGACTTTATTTTAAATAATTTAAGGATTTTATCACATTTGGGATAATTTCAATTGAAATTTAAATAGTAATAAGACAACAAGAATCGAAGCTCAAGTGCTTAAAATTGAGCAGTGCTTATTTCTATTTAAGAAATATGAAATTCCATTGCAGTTCATTCATTCAGAGGGGATTATGTAGGTGCTGTCCTTGTGGAATCGCAGCGCCCAAACAATTTGAAGTTTATGCCCAAGGTGATTAAAATCAGAGCTAGGTCAAACTGACCCTGGCTGAGCGCTGGTTGTGTGTGGTTTCAGAGCCAGATCTCGGTGTTGCAGAACCGTATTGAGCAGCTGGAGCAGCTGTTGGAGGAGAACCACCAGATCATCAGCCACATCAAGGATTCAGTGCTGGAGCTGACGGAGACTGGAGCAGGGGCCCCCGGGGGCCAAATTCCCTTCCGCAGCCACAATGGCTCTTGGGTGGTGCCTTTTGATGGACGCCCTGCCTTCCTGTCTGTCTCACCGCAGGATTGTCAGTTTGCCCTTGGGAATCAGGGGCAGAAGACTGATTTACAAGTGAGTGTTTTTTTTATTTTGCAGTGTGTAGCAGAGCCATGATAAATGTGTCTGTTAGTGTAAAACATGGCTGAGAATATAGGTGTGTATATATACTTGATGTATATACTGTAGCAATCAGTGTATGAACCAATGTGACTGCCTGCACCATTGAATTTGTTGTTTTAGCACAGTCAGTCTCAGAAACTAATTTATTGCAGATCTACGAATAAAAGATGATCAAAATGTATTTTACATAATGGAAAGTTATGCTTGTGTTCTGGCTCTTAACTGCAAATAAGGGCTTAAGACTCACGCTGACTGTAAGGGATTTCAGAGAATCGAGTAATTCTTTTCCACAGGATGTGCATCTCAGGATCCTTTTAGCATGTTCCAGTTGTCAAGCCATATGTAAGGGGATTCTGAAGGAAAACGACTGGTGCTCTCTCTGTTTTGCTTCCAGATGCTTGATGTGTATTCCCTGCTGAGCTTTGACAATGTAGATGGCGGAGTGTGGAAACAGGGCTTTGAGATCACCTATGATCCCAGTGAGTGGGACAACGAGCCGCTGCAGGTGTTTGTGGTGCCGCACTCCCACAATGATCCAGGTGGGCGATGATGGAGGTTTAGCGCACTTCAGAAACGAAGACGTGACAGCATACCAGCATTTAGTCCTCTGTAGGTTTGGATAAAACAAAAAAAAACAAAGCATTCAGTTTATGGGGGGAAAGGTTTTCGAGAAAGGGCATAGTTAAAAAAAAAGGGATTAATATGTTTACATTCATTGCAATGTTGCTTTAGTAAATTCTGTATATTGAAATGCAGTGGCTTAAAATTAACGTCATGCAAATAAAGTAAGAGAAGAATAGTACTGTACCTTGAAGAAGATGGATAGAAGTGGAAGCACATGCATTGTAGGTGCATTGCTCTTTTACAGAAAGCCCTGCCTTCTGAAAGGGAGGAGGACAGGCAAATTAATTTATGAAGAATATTGGTCACACCTGAAAAGAGTCTCATAGCAATTTTTGCAGGTCTGATCACAAAGAGCTTGTATTTAATCATTAATCAGCCCCTGGGATATACTGAATCTATCTGATTGGTGTGGTCGCACTGCTCCCGGCCTAGGCCTGTGTCCAGATGATTGTATCTAGCGAGCTATGGTCTCTCCACCACTCTGTTTCCTGGTGCTTGTGCTGGGAAACAGCAGGTTTCAACTGCCCTTCCCTGGGACCACAAACAAGCCAGGCTTCGATTTCAGCTGAGTCTTGTCATTTCTCCATTTCGCCAACAGAACTGCTGTGCGCCAGAAAAGTCCTTCCTTTTGTGTAACTGTAATGTTATATTACTATTAGATAAAGTGTTCTGGTTTATTTTTACACCAAAACTGTAAAAAGGCAGAGCTGCTGACTCACAGCTCTAGCTTTAGCTCTAGGGTTCTAGACCAGGGTTCCTTTTGTGTGGAGCTTGCATGTTCTCTTTATATTTACACAGGTTGTCTCTGGTTCCCCCAAGTTTCCTATAGGAAGCTGCTGGCTATAGTAGGTTTATCAATATCTATAAATAATCTCTCTATCTGCATCCTCTGCGCAATGCTCGTGTCCCATCCAGGATGTAGTCTGGATTGTACCCTGTGCTTCTGGGATGGCCTCCAGGTTGCCACAGCCATTAATGGAAGTAAACATCTTCCAGATGATGGATTAAAAGATTTTGTATATATTTATAGGTTAATCACATTAAAATTATATCATGTTAAACGCAGATGATGATGATGGTGGTAATAATAATAATAATAATAATAATAATTGCTTACACTTATATAGCGCTTTTCTGGACACTCCACTCAAAGCACTTTACAGGTAATGGTAACTCCCCTCCATCACCACCAGTGTGTAGCCCCACCTGGATGATGCATCAGTACACTCGCCACACACCAGCTATCAGCGGGGAGGAGAGCAGAGTGATGAAGCCAGTTCAGAGATGGGGATTATTAGGAGGCCATGATTGGTAAGGGCCAATGGGAAATTTGGCCAGGACCCGGGGTAACACCCCTACTCTTTTCGAGAAACACCCTGGGATTTTTAATGACCAGAGAGTTAGGACTTTGGTTTTACGTCTCATCCGAAGGACAGCGCCTTTTTACAGTACAGTGTTCCCATCACTATACTGGGGCATTAGGACCCGCAGGTTAAGTGCCCCCTACTGGCCCCTCTAATACCTCTTCTAGTAGGAACCTTCATTTTTCCCAGGAGGTCTCCCATCCAGGTACTGGCCAGGCTCACACCTGCTGAGCTTCAGCGGGCTGCCAGCTGTGAGTTGCAGATGATGAGAAACTGTGTTCATTTACAAGTAAGGTCACCTAGTATTTACTGTAGTTGTCTTTAGTACTGCATGGTGCTTTATCAGTGCTGTTGGCGTGCTTGGATTGGTTATTTATTTCTTGTTTGAAATAAAAGCCTGTAGTGTTGCGGGTCCCACTAGAGGTGAAGGAACAGCTGTGCCGTCAGCGCACTCAAAGCCCTGCTGTCTGATTGACAGGCTGGATTAAGACCTTTGACAAGTATTACTTCGACCAGACGCAGCACATCTTCAACAACATGCTGGTCAAACTGCAGGAGGACCCGCGGCGCAAGTTCATCTGGTCCGAGATCTCCTTCTTCGCCAAGTGGTGGGAGAGTGTGGACATGCAGAAACGGGAAGCTATGAGCAAGTAAGCCAAAAGAGCCACACAAAAGTTGGGAAAAGAAACTGCACTGTTAGAAAAAGAAGCAAGGTTCACTCAATGTCAGTTTCCCAATAATCCTGTTTATAATCACTGCAAACAGTGCATTCCACAAGTCTCCCTCCCTCGGTATAAAAGCCTACACTTTTTTAAATTATAAATGACATTCTGACCTAATGCAGTCTGGCAAGTTTCCAGATGTGAAGATCATTCACAGTGCTACTTGGAAGGACTTTCTAAATATTTCCCAATTCCAATAAATCCTAAACATTTAACAAACTAAGAACTCCTCATTGCTAGGGTGACCACCTCTCCTGTTTCAAGAATCATTTCTTACTCCCTTAGTATACCGATTGTGGGGTGTCTGCTGCAAGTTGAAAGACTGCGCTTCTGCTCTGGTCCTGACGGTCACTTTCTTGTGCTTCATCAGACTGATTCGGAGTGGTCAGCTGGAGATGGTGACAGGGGGCTGGGTGATGACCGATGAGGCCAATGTCCACTACTTTGCAATGATTGACCAGCTCATTGAGGGACACCAGTGGTTGGAGAAGAACATAGGTAACGTAATCATCACAAAGTGCTGTCCTCTTGAGAACTCCTGCTGTGAAGCGTGTTCAGTCCTAGTAATGTGTGTGGTATGGGTCTACAACATGATGCACTCTAGCAGCCCCCTACGTTTGCTCCTGATACTTCAGCTCTGTGGAATTGCAGCAACATGGTAGATTTGTGTTCTGTGCTGTAGGAGTTACCCCACGGTCTGGCTGGGCTGTTGACCCCTTCGGTCACAGTGCCACCATGTCTTATGTGTTGAAGAGGGCCAATCTGACCAGCATGCTCATCCAAAGGGTGCACTACTCCATCAAGAAGCACTTCTCTGCCACACACAGCCTGGAGTTCATGTGGAGGCAAGCGTGGGGTAAGCATCCATATGCCACTTGGATTTTCGGTGACCTTTTGTGAAATATCAATCTACTGTAGTTGTTGCAAAGATTTCTGACACTAATCATTACATTTTTCAGCAAGCAAGTGAAACTTGAAGGGGGGGGGTCTAGCATCATTATTTGTTATCTTCTCAGCCATTCATGAAAATCTGTTGTCTATGAGTACACATAAACTAGAGATGCCAGAGGGTGAAGTATAAAGTATTAAATTAAGTAAGAAAAAAGACTTGTTTTCCAATTCCAGATCCTGCCTCTAGTACAGATATCTTCTGCCACATGATGCCCTTCTACAGCTATGATGTGCCGCACACCTGTGGCCCTGATCCCAAAATCTGCTGCCAGTTCGACTTCAAAAGGCTGCCGGGTGGGAGGGTGAACTGTCCCTGGAAAGTGCCCCCCCGTGCCATTGTCGAGGCGAACGTGGCCGAGAGGTGAGTCTGTCTCTCCTTGCACAGTTCCATGTGCTGTGCTACTCGGATTTACATGAACCAGTATGCGTAAGTAAGCTGGACTTTACAAATTTTACACCAATATTAATCACAAAATATGTGCTGTCTGGCTATCGTCCTCCCCAAATAGAGCCAAACTCCTCCTTGATCAGTACCGGAAGAAATCCAAGTTGTTCCGCAGCAAAGTGGTTCTGGTCCCACTGGGAGACGATTTCCGATATGACAAGGCCCAGGAATGGGATCAGCAATACATCAACTACCAGAAGCTCTTTGACTACATGAACTCCCACCCTGAGATGCATGTGCATGTAAGAATTAGCTGGAGCCCTTTAAGTATATGCTCCTTGTCTGTTATAAGCTCTATTTCTTCTATGTTGTTCCCCATAAAGTTATGTGTGACATTAATTATATTATTTTTTTACTTATGTAAAGAAATCTGTACAAAAGTCTCATTATACAGAGTCCTAATAAAATGTATAAACTCTGATTACCAGGATAAGAAATGAAGGAATGTGTCCTTGTGTATGCATGGCTGGAAGGATGGATGGAGTCTTATTACCGTCATGATTCTGTTTTGATTTTGGATGTCTGTGTTTGCCCAGGCCCAGTTTGGGACACTGACAGACTACTTTGATGCCGTTTACAACATGAATGGTGTGGCACACGGGACCAGACCTCCTGACTACCCTGTGCTGAGTGGGGACTTCTTTGCGTATGCAGACCGAGAGGACCACTATTGGAGTGGCTTTTATACTTCCCGGCCTTTCTACAAGAACCTGAACCGTGTGCTGGAGTCCCATCTCAGGTGAGCGGCTACGCCTTGCCTGTGTCTGAAAAGTTAGATTCATATTCCTAGTTTTCGCAAAGGGACAGTTTCATCTTTTTTAAATGCAGTAATCAGTTTATGTGTTTCATCTCAGAAGCAAAATCTTTTTTTTTAAATCAGGGTTATAAACACTTAACACCAGTTTAAACCTGAAAGCCCACCAAGTATTATTGAATTAACATTTATTAATCAGTCTGTACAGATTTATTAAATTCATGATATAATCTTGATCATTGTGCCTTCTCATGCCTTGATAGCACTGTACTGTGCGTGTCCTCCTGTCATGATGGTAATGGACTTATTTTGTAAGTCGCCCTGGATAAGGGCGTCTCCTACGCACATATAAATATTAACAGCACAGTGGTGAACAGTGTCAGGCCAGTGAGGTGAAGACGGGGTCTCCATACTTACGGTGGTGTTTTGTTCTGCAGGGGTGCCGAAATTCTCTTTAGTTTAGCCCTGGCTCACTCTCGGCATGCCGGCATGGAGGGTCGCTACCCCACGTCCGATTACTCTCTCCTCACTGATGCCCGCCGCAACATCGGGCTCTTCCAGCACCACGATGCCATCACTGGCACCGCCAAGGAGGCGGTTGTCATTGACTACGGTGTCAGGTAGGTTAAACAGGTGGGGGCTCTACAGCCCTAGAGGGGCTTAATGCAGCATGTGTCATGGCTACCCTGTACTCCACTTTAACAGGTATTTGTCTGAAACACCGAAAACATGACTGAACTAAGCTGACAAGGGTGCTTCACATTTTTCTTTACAGTAGAGATGACTTTTTTTTTACCATGTGTTTTATTAACATGCAAAGATAACCAGAAAAAAAAGAGTTGGCAGTCATCTTAGAACTTCAAGTATTACAAATATAAATGAGTATAAAGTCTGTTATGTATCATACTTTTGCATCTTTACAGAGGGTATACTGCATAAAGTCATTCTCATTAAGTTCTAGAAATAATCCACATCTCCTAGTATCTCTCAAAAACTTCCTTCTGGAGTCGTAACTGAAAGGTTAATTTTTCATAAATCTCTGAAACAATAACAATCCAGTTTTCTTTGTTTGGGGAGTCTCTTTGTAACCATTTATGTTATAGCTTTCTTACTTGCTGCCAAGAATACTTTTGGCAAGTATTTATCTCCTCCCACAGCCTCATCAGGGAGATTACCCAGATACAGAACTGAACAGTAGAGATTGCTCTTAAATGGTAGAAAAATACTTATTTTCCAATTCCAGAACCTGCCTCTACTACAGATATCTTCTGGCACATGATGGCCTTCAGCAGCTATGATGTGCCACAGCCTGATCCCAAGATCTGCTGCCAGTTCGACTTCAAGAGGCTACTGGGTGGGAGGGTGACAGTTTTTAAGCTTAAAAAATAATTAATTAACTGAGAAATATATTTTTTATTTTCTCAGGTTACTGCGTTCCCTTGTAGGCCTAAAGAGAGTGATCATAAATGCTGCTCACTTCCTGATCCTCAGAAACAAGGATCAATATCGTTTCTACCAGACAGAGCCCTTCCTGGAAACGGTAAGTGAAAGACCCTTTTTATGGATTTTTACTGACACTGCAGTCTTCTACAGACAGCAGTTATCTCAAAATCTCACAACCTTAATTGTCTTGTTTCAGGATGATAGGCGTGCAACACAAGACTCACTGCCCCAGCGCACACTCATTGAGCTGGACTCCACCCCTAGGTACAATCTCTCCATACTCCCCCACACCACAGAACGGGTCAGGTGGGGAAATAATGCATGCCAAACTTTTTCGCTATCCATGTTCAACCACAGCACAAATGGTAGCCAGATTATAGCAATTTTGTTGTCCTATGGCAGAGGTCAGATAAAGATGGCTTTAGAACCCTGCTTTCCTAGCCATGTATCATTTGTTATAATTAAGTCTGTAACTATTCATGGACACTATTCTGGGCTAACCGTTTCTCTTAAATACCAACTAAGGCCCCAGACCGTGGAAGTGTCACATAGCCATCATAGCACTGTTAGTTCAGCTCTCTTGACCTGCCTTTCCTCTCAGGTACCTGGTGGTGTTTAACCCAGTGGAGCAGGAGAGGCTGTGTCTGGTGACGGTGTTGGTGAACTCGGCGCGGGTTCGGGTCTTGACCGAGGATGGGCAGACTCTTCCGGTCCAGCTGAGCGCCCAGTGGACCTCCCCCAGTGAAATGAGTCAGGACGGGTTTCAGGTGGGTGTGGTGTCAGGGTGTCACCCGTGAGGTTGGGTTTGCTCCAGCTGTCTACCGAAAACGTGTCCAAAATATTTCATGGGATTTCTTTTCCTGAAAACCATTTCGCACTCTGAACTTGAACACTGCACCGCTTTTACCCAGACAATAAAGCAAGAAACGCTGCCAGGTTTTTAACTTGAATCTCGAATCTTCCCAATTCTCACCAAACTACCACATCAGTCTCATCAGGCGTAGATGTTGTAGATATTTATCTGAGGTCTCAGGGTCCTTTTCTGCCTTCTTACCCTTCTGGTTGTGCGACGATGCAGGCCTCCTTTGCCACCCGTCTCCCTGCTCTGGGCCTGGCGGTGTTCCAGCTGTACGACTCCTTCGACTCCGCGCTGACCCTGCGCTCCGACACGGTGCTGCGCTTGAACGGGAGGGGGCTGACGCCCAGGGGCGTGGACCCCTTGCCGCTGCGCGTCCACGCCTCGGACCAGCACGACTTCTACATCCAGAGCCAGAACCTGGTGCTGCGCTTCTCGGGCTCCACAGGCCTGCTGGAGGTGAGAGGGAGGCAGGAGAGAAAGACAGGCTCTGGCCTAGTAGATGATGTGCAGGACTGGGTGATCGGTGTAGAGAACTGCACTTTTATTCACGGGGCCTCTGCATTGGAATACCCCTGAATTCTCCCCGAAGCCTGGCCTGGCCAATGCTTCTTAAAAGACATGTTCAGCTGAATTTTGTAGATGTTGTCTGTACAATTTTAGTGGCAGGACACCACAATAAACCATAGTGATGTCTGTTGGTGTCATTATATTTTGGGGTGTTAATGCAGCGTGTGACTGGGTTTCTCTCTTTCCAGAGTGTGAAGCGCAAGGAAGACCAGCAGGAGGTGAAGCTGCAGATGGAGTTTTTGATCTACGGCACCAGGGCATCCAAGGACAAGAGTGGGGCATACCTCTTCCTGCCTGACGGTGAAGCCAAGGTCTGCTCTCTCCACCTCCTCCCTCTCCCCCACTCACTGAAGTCTGTTTCCCCGATTCCGTCTGAAGGTGGAAATTTATTCCTTCTGGCTTCGCCCTCTCGCTCTCTCTCCAGCCCTACATGCAGAAGGAACCCCCGATAGTACGTGTGGTTGAGGGCCCGTTATTCTGTGAGGTGGTCACTTACTACCAGCACTTCCAGTTGACTGTCCGGATCCACAATTTGCCCGGTATGGCTGCACACAATGGGTCTGTTCTCTGTCTGTGGCTTTAACAGCTTCTGACACAAGACAGCCTGCTTCCCTTTCTCTCATCAGCCTCCGTGTCCTCTCTTTCCCTCTGTGTCTGTTCCCCAGGAGTGGATGGGCTCTCTCTTGATATCACCACCTTGGTTGACATCAGGGACCAGACCAACAAGGAGCTGGCAATGCGGCTGGTCACTAACATCCAAAGCGAGAGTTTCTTTTTCACAGACCTCAATGGATTCCAGGTGAAATAAGCCTACAGCTGTAGACGTGTGTGTTAAACACAAGCCTTTTTAGGACTTGGAAAGCTTCTTAGATTTAAGCAGTTTTATATTACAGTGCATTTAGTTTACAACTTTGCTATTTAATTAGCAAAAGGTCATTCTGACTGGCTGTAGACATCTCCTATGACTCATTTGTGTTTTTTATTCCAGTCTGTGATTTCAACCTCAAATGAATTAAAAAGAAGTATCTTTATTAATCTCCTTCTTATTGTGCTGGAAACCCGAGCCTATGTTTGTGTTTAAATCCACTCACTTTCTCTATATGTGTCCATTTGTGCAGATTCAGCCCCGGCGCTACTTCAAGAAGCTCCCCCTGCAGGCCAATTTCTACCCCATGCCCACTATGGCTTACATCCAGGACAGCCAGTACCGGCTCACTTTGCACACAGCCCAGGCCCTGGGGGTGTCCAGCCTGGAGAGCGGTCAGTCTTCCTGGCTTACCTGTACACCATGGGGGAGCAGAGCTCAGCCTGCGCAGTATAAAGTTGCCATTCTGCCTCGTGTCTCTTTTTCTTTCATCTGGCCACCCCTTCAATTTATTTAGAGAACGTACACTTGCAGTGACTTCGATTAGATTTAAAGCTCAGATGCCTTACTGATGAGGGTTAAGCCAAAGAGTCCACACAAACCAGGTAGAAGGTAGAGCTGCAATGCCACAAAAAGACAAGTCCCTGACACTCTGCTTGCGTCTCTCTGTCTCCCTAGGTCAACTGGAGGTGATTCTGGACAGGCGGCTGATGCAGGATGACAATCGTGGGCTGGGCCAGGGACTGAAGGACAACAAGAGGACTGAAAACAAGTTCAGGATCCTGCTGGAGAGAAGAGTCTCTGCTAGCAAGGTACCAGAGAGGCAGGGGTATGACAAAAGAGAGGGAGTGATACTGCAAAATCTAAAATCAAGGGAAGGATGACCAGCATTAGCATGCCACTAACTAGCAAACTTCATTAAGCAAGATCTCTTAACTGAACTAGCTTTTGTAACAGAATTTTACAAGGTAAGTATTAGAGTTAAATGCTTGCTATCTGAATTCTTGGCAGTCTTTTTTTTTTTGGTTTGCTGCCGCCTGAAATGTCACTTATCTCATCCCGCTCATGTTAATTCCCCTTTTCCTTCTCTTGTCATCCCTGCTTGCCCCCTCCACTCAGCATGCAGGCTTTCTTTCCACAGTCTCCTCCATGTTTCACTCTCTCATCTCCCACATCTTTGGAGGCAGCACCCAGGAGGTAACATGTCTGGGGTGAAAGGGGAGGACATGACCCTCTTCACCTTCTGTGGTGTAGCTGTAGCTGCATTTCTCTAGACGTTTAGTGCCCTTATCAGTGCTTTAGTGCTTCTGTGAGGTTGCTGGTAGCTGAGAATCTATGTGTCGGCAACAGGAAAATAAAAGAAGGTCTTGGTGCATAAGTTCTTCAGGTCTAAATTTCACAGCAATGGGAAAAAAAAGATTCTCTTGGCTTTGACAAGTATATTTTTTCAGAGGTGGTAGCTCTGGAACCATTCTGACAGTTGTGAAGCAAAACTGCAATGGCTTGAGGCAAAAAACAGAGACAGTAACCGATAACCGTCAAGTTAAACAGCCTGATCCAAGAATTAGAGTTCAGCAAGTTTACGTGTTAAAAAATGGCAGATGGTATTACTGGTACAGATATACCAAGAAAGTATATTCTCGTTTTTCTTTGTAGTCACAGAGGTAAGTTTGGCCAAGTAGACTCACTTTGGCATGGTCCTATGCACATGGTTTCCTGCTTGCTCTTGACCAACCTGGTCTTCCCCTCTCTCCTAGGTGCAGGACAGCCAGCCGGTCAGCTTCCCCTCGCTGCTCAGTCACATGACATCTGTGTACTTGAATTATGGGTTCCTGGCTCTTCCGGTGTTGCCAAAAAAACGTGGTGTGCCCCCCCTGCGTTCCTTTGCTCCTCTCTCAGGGACCATGCCATGTGACTTCCACCTGCTGAACCTGCGCAGCATTCAGAATCAGGTGGGTGGCCATGGCTGACCAGCCTCCCTCAAAGACACCTCCTCCAGTCCCTTCTAGAGACATTCCAGCTTGATAAGGAGCTTTGATGACTAAGAACAGTGACCTTTCCTCTTAAGCTGATGCTCTTTCAAAAGCAAGATAGCTTGCCTTAAAGAGGGCTTAGCACAGCCTGCAAGTAAAATGTTAAACAGAAGGCTGATTCTAAATTGCAGTGAGGTGACTAACACAAGAAGTGTCACAAGTGTCTCAGTTTAACAGTTCTGTCCGCCCTTGTGGAAGGTTAATTCTTCCAGACACCGTTTGCGTTTGTGCAGACGTAGTGCTCCGATGCAGTGCAAGAGCTGACAGCAGCTCGGTCTGTGATCTGTGTTGCTTGACAGGGTGAGCAGACCCCGTCCCTCGACACTGCCCTGATCCTGCACCGGAAGGGCTTTGACTGCAGCCTGGAGGCCTGGAACCTGGGCTTCAACTGCACAACCACACAGGGCAAGGTGAGGTTGGGGCGAGAGGCGGGATGCTCTGTAATTCAGTGTTGAAAAATGTAACTGTTCAAATTACTTTTTTCAGCCTCATAAGATTCTAACTCAGTTATATTAGCCTAATCCTAATTCTAACTTCAATTCTTAGCCTAAGCATCTTGGTACACTAATTATTTCTGTCTGAGGTCAAACCTGAGACTTACTCCATCTCTGACTTGGAGCCCAATCTTGGCTGTGCTATTATCCTAATAATACAGTATACTGTAGACCTTACTGCATCCTTAGACCTAATCCTAAATTTTACATTAGTTCTAACCTCAACTTTTAAATTAATCCTAACCCAGTCACAATCTTACTCCACCCACAAAAGTTAACTATGGTCAGATCTGCTGTGTTACTGAATTCTTCATTAACAGTGAATCTTTTCACATTTACAAACTGAATTAATATTTTTAATTTTATATTACACCAAAGGGTCCACGAAATGGCTCTACAGCTCAGATCCTAGAGAGCCAGTTTAATAGTCTGAAATGGTCAATGAACAAACATCTAAATGCATGTTAACTACACCTATTTAAGCAACCGATTGGTCCAACTGAAATGAAAAGCAGAAAATAGTATGGCTCCCCAGGACCAGGAATGCAGACTCATGACATAATTGAAAAAATGTTTTACATTTTTCTTGCTCCTTAAATTGATAAAACGTTGGAGGAGTACCATGAGTTGTAGTTGTATACAGTATTCATGTTCTTAATGTAATGGACTAGACATTGCATTCTTTCCGATGCCCTATTCTTAGTAGGATTGTGGTGACTGAGAACTCAATTTAAGGCTTTCTGTGTCTTTCACTGTGCAGCTGTCCCTGTCTGGCCTGTTCCAAGCCTTGGATGTGCAGTCTGTGCAGCCCATGTCTTTATCTTTAATGTACGCTGGGACTCCTCTCTCCAATGGCTCTCTGATCAAGATGGATCCCATGGAGATCTCCACCTTCAAGATAAGATTCCGCTAGCTTCTTTCGCCCACAGGGCCTGCAGCATCAAATAGAGCACACCTGATCCACTGTCTGCAGTCTGTCCTCTTGCAGTGCTGTAAACGCCACTGAACTGGAAAAATACTTTCATATTGCGTGTATAAGTCCACGTACACACGCATATCCATTGGAACTTTCAATGTGGCTGGATTTCATTCAGGTAAGCCTGTGCTCTTGGAAAGCATCAGTTTGCACCACTTTTTCCTGCCCTTTGTGGTGCTCACTACTTTATTAGGATCAGCTCGAAGCTGCACAGGACTTGCATCAAATATGAGCGTGGACCTGGGAAAAATGAGTGTGTGGAATCCAGAAGCCCTCCAGTCCATTCATGTCCAATAGCCTGGTCTCCTCTGGTCAGACTGAAAGGAATTCTATTCCCGTGAGAGGTCAGATCAGCCAAGAGCTGCGACGGAAACTTGCCATAAGTAACTGTGCCAGTCTGCTCTCCTCTGAGAAACCAGTCAATGGCAATCTGTGCTTGTCTCCACTCACTAGAGCAGCAGTATTTTGCAAATCAGCTTTAAGATTCATTGAATCATATAGTCTCCTTCTTAAACCCCCTAACAATGGATCACTTATAAACTGTAAAATGGTTTCTTTCATGGGGGACTTGGATTGTTGTCAGATGAACCGCTATTATTTCTGTATTCTGATTGTTAAGAATTATTTTGTACTATATCACGCACATTTGCATCAGGGAGAGACTGAGATTTGATTTTCTGTTTTCCTATTGTACATAATCAAGTTTTCGGGTTGGGCAAAGCTTTGTAAAAAAGGTTTGTGTGTTCCTGAATATTATCTCAGTGCCAAAAGCCTATTGTGTTCTTATACGAGGGCATAATGGCTATGGTCTCTTTCCCTGTATGTTTTGTTGCTTGTCACCTGTTCAGTCCCACAAAGTTGTTGATGAAAGGCTATATTCAGCTCTGTGTGTGTTCTTTGCTGTAGTATATCGGGCTACTTTCAAGCCTCAAAGGTTTAAGGCTGTCAACCCCCTACTACTGTGAAGTGTTAATATCAACAAACTGCTTTCTGGCTCCTTTCTAAGCCTTGAGCCTACTATTGCACTAGTTCTGAGCTAACACGTACAGTACCACTACACAGGCCCATGCGTGGCTAGTGGGGTTGGTGGAGTTCACTGGCACAAAGCACTCTTGGTGAATGGTCAGCCAGATTTGATCTAGGATAGTATTCACTGTATGTCTGTAATATAAAAACTGCCACTTTGTCATTTTTAACTTATTCATTTGCCATTAACATCAGAATGGTGTAGTTACACTTCATGTAGTAGAAAATCCTGCCTCATTTCAAAGCTATTAAAAAGATTGGTAAGTCATTGCTGCAGACAGGAGACAGCAGACCTGTGGGTGTAGAAGCTGCAAGCAGGGCCCAGCATTTGTTTTGTGGTATATAGAAGGCCTGTCTGTATTGAGAGTGTCAGGCCTTTCAGCCCAAAGTGTTATCAGACATGCAGTGTTGTCACTCTGTCGGCCAGCCCTTTGGCTGTGCTGCCAGACAGCGCGTGAGAAACCTGAAACCCTGGCAGTTGCGTCCTCTGCACAGACCTCTCTGCCTGGACTGCACAAGGCTTTATCTCCTTTAGTGCAGCCACTCTGCTAGTAGACCGTCAGTGTTCCACGCTTCGTAGATAGACCTTTTATATGTTGTATTTGTTGTAGCTCTTGATTTAAAAATGAAAAAAATAAATGTTACAGATTTTATTTCTGTTGACAAAGAAGTTGTCTTATCTTTTGAGTACTGTCCAGGCTGTGTGAAATAAGAAATGATCCATTGGTCCACTTTCCCATTTCCCATCCTGGTAAGTGATGGTCAAGAAGGATACACCCTAGACGGGACACCAGTCCATCATGGGACAAACGGACATGAACACGCACACGCTCACACCAGGGCTGGTTCGCCCAGAGGCCGTTTAACCTGCTGCTATGGTTTTGCACTGAAGCAGTAATCCAATGCAATACAGGGAGAAGATAAAAAAAACCCTGCAGGATTTAAGGCTGACTTAGTAGTAGTAATTAGTAGTAATTTTTGCTTTTGTAACGTGTATGTGGAAATCAGCCAGCAGTCACACGGTGCTGTGACTCCAGGTTGAAATGCAGCAGAGCAACAATCCCCCCGAGTGAGAGAAGTGGACTGTAAAGAAGAAAGGATTGAAAACGTGCTGGCTGCCTTCTGGCGTCAGTCATAAACTAGTCCCTAAGTGAAAGTGCTGTTAGTGCACAAGGTCACCGCTTTCATCTTGCCCGTCGACAGTCCCAAAAATACATCAAGAAACAAGAACTGCAGCGCGTGATTAATATTAAGCACTTTCCTCTGCTGAAGAGTGAAACCACTTCAGAGGCCAAGGCCTCTCTGCTGCTGAGCTTTCAAGTTGTTGTGGTTCTTGCTGAGAAGAAATGGACTCTGTAGCTTATAACCATATCTAACAAAAGAAGAACATGAATATAAAACCACATCTGCTTTTTTTTTCCCCAATTAAATTTAGTTATTTCAAACGTTTACAGCAATTAAAAAAACATTACTGTCTTACATTCAGGTCCAAACAAATGACGTTGAGCAGACTTACTGCGGTACATGCAGGGTAGAAGATCGTGGTAACCTGCTGATCAAGATGTCTACCTCAAAGCACATGAAAGTTAGCAATACTCTTCTCAGCTGCAGCTCTCCCAACAGTGGGCTTTTTAAGCACGTAGACCTGACATCTAGTGGTCTTATGATGTCAGTACAATTATTGTACGATGCATGAAGTATGAGTAATCAAGAATGTCTTAGAATTTACAGTACTGACAAACCTTAAGAAAAACAGCCAGCGACAGCACTATCTAATTTTACAGAGCTGTTCTCACCTTTACTAGCAACAGTGTAGTTCAACAGCCCCACACTGATATTTAGCCTGCTGTAGATAAATCTTTCTGCCAATATAGATACATTGTCTAAAGATTACGGATCAAAGTAATGTTCAAACAGTACGCACAGTAGCTATTGCCTCATTGAGCAAGTAAAGTCACATTTAATTCTGAAGATAATTTGGTGCTCAGACATCAAACCTTAAAGGTACCCTGTGACAGATGAGATCAGATAAAAGCGGCGCTCTGAGCTGAGCTGTGGCCTGACTCCGACATGTGCTCTGTGGTCACCGGGTCTTGCGAAGTAGACAGCTCAGTTCCTTCTGCAGCACCTGGAAAGTGGGCCGTTTCCGCGGGTCATATTGCCAGCACTGGCACATCAGGGCATACACGTCCGCTGGGCATCCGTCTGGAGCGGGCAATCTGTAGCCTGCAGGCGCAGCCCGTACAATACGAGGTGAGACATAATTCACAGTGCTGCCTTATATGAAGTGTCTGAGTAACTTCCTCATTCTACCAGTTTTACACAGCAGCTGGGAAATGTTTCAGAAACTACCCGAACTGTTTAGAAAAGCCGTTTTTTCAGGCCAGTAACCGTCATCTGTGGACCCAAAGGAGCTGCAGGATCTCCTGTTTCTTTAATTCACTCACAGCTCTTTAGAATTGAAGCAATTTCTTGCCAGCCTGATTGAGTTAAAAAGGAACAAGTACAGGTTTATTCCATGCTGAAAACAGAAACACAACGTTTCGGCTGTGGAGCCTTCTTCAGGTGCCGAAACGTTGTGCTTCTTTTCTTCTCTTTCCAGCATGGAATAAACCTTTACTTGTTCCTTTACGGCCTACTCATACTGACATGGCTACCTAGTTGAACTGACTTGAGTTAAAGATTGTTTTCAGGTTTTAATGCAGCTTATGATTTCAAGAGACCCAAAAGATTACTCCCTTCTGGTTTCCCATTACTTTAGTGGAGAAAAGGGTAAATATCGAAGGCTGTCTGTCCTGACTACAGTCAAGGCTGAAAGAAGTGGTGCAGATATTTTTGGATCAATCTCATGTTTCAGCGAACTGTAGCCTGGGCACTTTTTCTTCTCCAGTAGAGAATAATTTCCAGTAGAGGATTCTAAGGTTCTTCCAAAACAGACTTAGCAAAGTCTTTCCACTACACACATTTAAAAGAGAACATTTGCAATAGCAGCTTAATAAACAGCAGCTGGGCGGTAGGCAACCCAGCAGCTGTCTGGGTCGTCACCTTTTTCCACTTCGTCTCGCGTCTGCTGATTTGTCATGGTGGAGTAGGGGGTGATGCCATAAGAGAAGGTCTCCCACAACAAAATTCCAAAACTCCAGACATCACTCTCAGAGGTGTAGCGCCCTGGAACACAGGCAGGGGGCAGCAGTGAGACAGACAAAGACTGGCAGAGATGAGATGCCAAAGAGGAAATAATAATAATTGCTTACATTTATATAGCACTTTTCTGGACACTCCACTCAAAGCGCTTTACAGGTAATGGGGACTCCCCTCCACCACACCAACTTGTAGCCCCACCTGGATGATATGACGGCAGCATAGTGCGCCAGAACGCTCACCACACACCAGTTATCAGAGGGGGGAGAGCAGAGTGATGAAGCCAATTCCAAGATAAGGATTATTAGGAGGCCCCTACTCTTATCGAGAAGCACCCTGGGATTTTTAATGACTACAAAGAGTCAGGACCTCGGTTTTACATCTCATCCAAAGGATGGCGCCTTTTTACAGTATAGTGTAAAAATATAAACAGAAATAAGAGCGGTATAAACCCCAATTTTTACACTGACTGTTGAGCACATAAAAAACCAACCCAACATCTTCATGAGCTTAGCATCTGCTGTCCCTAGCCAATATCAAAACTGTGAATGGTGAAACTGAAAGGCCAGAAAGAGGAAAAGAGAATGAAAATGAACGGAAGAATGACACTGCTTCAGACGCCCTGCACGTTTTAAGGGCAGAAAGAAGAAGTGCGAGTGGGCTTGGAATTCGGGGAGCTGCGTGTTACCATAGTTCAGGGCTTCGGGGGCAGTCCACTTGACAGGGATCTGCTTCATCCCTCCTGTTGTAGAGTACACCCCATCCTCCTCCTCGCGAGACATCCCGAAGTCACTGATCTTCACCACGTAGTTCTCGGCCACCAGACAGTTCCGTGCGGCCAGGTCTCTGGGGAGAGGGGTGAGTTTCAGAGAGGGCAGAGAGGTTTCAGAGCTGCCACTTGCAGAGAAGGCATTTAACAACAAAAAGGAAGACTGCAAGTTCCTGTAACATTAAAAAAAAAACCGTCATGATGGAGTTGCTGCAACTGAAAAAAAACTCAGCTAAATTGCAACCAAGGTGGCGAAAATCACAGAGCTAAGGCGCAACACATACGCCGCCCTCTCAAGATACTCATGTCTTCAAGGCTTCGGACGTCCGCCTCACCGGTGGATGCACTTCTTGCCCTCCAGATAGGCCATGCCCGAGGCAGCGTTCTCCACCATCTTAATGAGCGTCTTTGGCTTCAAACGCTGACCCTCACTCCGCAGAAACGACAGGAAGTCTCCTCCTGCGGGCCACACAGACAGACAGGAAACCTCAGACGCGACCCTGCGGCCTGGGCAGCGCTGGGGTGCTGCCATCCTAACTCTTCAGAATTGCAACTGGCAGTAGAGTAAGAAAATAAATTCTCCCCTCACACCCAGTCATTTTTTAAATACGTAGGTCATCGTTGGAGCAATACAACTTCATGCATACGAAACAGATAAGAACAAACTGCTGTTCTGTGTCTGGGGTAGAATGCTGTTTTCCTGGCATGGGACGGCTATTTTGCTTCAGTGTCATTGTTTCTTCTGATTTATTAAAATCCAAGATCAATTTTGAGCAGCCAACCATGTTTCAGGTTAAATTTCACTGGTCAAAGAATTGCTCATGTCAGGTTGCTTTATAATGATTCCTTTTTAATGACTCTGGCTTAGAATTTCCATCTGGCACATTCTGCATGTTTTGTTTTCTCGGTCAAGGTTGTCATAGTTACGATCAGAATTTTTAGCCTGCCTAAAGATTCTTGAGGGGCAAAATGTTACATGTAAAAAAAAAAAATTAAAAACTAATAATAAAATAATTCCAATTTCTGTTGAACTCCAAATGCTTTTCTCCCAGCTGCTGACGTAATTCTAAAAACCTTTCCTCGTTAAGAAGGTTTGATCCCTCACCCTGTACCAGCTCCATGACAATGTAGATGGGCTGTTTCTGGGTGCACACTCCAATCAGCTTCACAATGTTGGGATGGTCATACTGCTTCAGAATCCTAGAACAAAGGTGGAAGTAGCAGTGGGCATTGCTATCAGAGCTACTGTACCACCAAGGCATAGTATATTCAAGTGTATTTTTTTAAATGATGATAAAATGTTTACATTTCACACCTTTTGGCAGTTTTCACAGAATTGAGTGCATATAGAGTGATGACAAGTTATTAAATAGGTCTAAACTTTTAGGGTCCTAAAACCACCTACAGTAGAGCAAACAGGAAACAATGTTCAAACCCTAAGACAGCCACAACCTTACAAGCATGAGAACAACTTCCTTTCTGAAGGGAAACTGCTCATCTTCTAGGGGCATACAACAGAAATAGCCCTGGTTCCTTTTTTTCTGGCCGTCAATAAAGTTATTTCTTTAAGCAACCAGCCCATCTCCCACGGCACGCTACCTTAATATGAGATGAATCTCGTGCCCTCGCTGTGATCACATGGATTTTTTGCAGACACTTTGGGTTTTCTCTCTAAATTGCTCCTGTGTGCCTCTGTGTTTGCCTTGCGATGGACCTGTATCCTCTCCAAGATAGACCCTAGGTTGCAGTGACCCTTAACAGGAATCGGTGGGTTTCTGATAACAAACTAGTCATATCAAATCAGACCCAAATTGCAGATATGGGATGAAAGAAGGAGGTGAGGTGCATTCCTCAACTAATATGAAGCTGAGCCCTGAACCTTGTGTAACTCCTAAAGCTTTGTCTGTGTTCCAATCTTGCATACAACCTGGAAGCCAATTGAGTTTCTGCAACATGCTGCAGTCGAAGGGCAGCAGGAGACACTGCTGTAATGTCAGGGTGCCTGCGTGTCGACTGACCTAGCCTCCATCAGGAACTTGTTCTTGAGGTCCGCAGGCAGGTTCGCACGGCAGGTCTTCACCGCCACTGGGGTGTTATCAGATTGTAGGCGCCCACTGTATACCTCCCCAAAATTTCCCTGGGAGATGCCAGAAATTTGCTTTGAACAGAGCTCTGTGAAAGTTTGATCTAGCAATTACTATGAATGATATACAGGTTTTATCAAAGTAGTAATTGTTACAGTATTATATTTTAAAAGTATACCAAAAGGGATTGGAAATGCGACAGTTGAACACTGGCACTAAGATGATTTATTGCATTTTGAATACCTTGTAATAAATTGTAATACAAATGCTATTTATGGTATAATACTATTAGAATTATAGATATATGATACACTACATTATATTGTCATTTTTCAAAATAGGTATTTTTTAAAACAGTAACAACATCTGTTTTAAGTGGTTATAAACAATGTGTAAACATTAAATTAACAGAGCTGATAATATGAAACATAAAAGTAAAATAAAATCCACAAGCTAATTCAGTACTTCATGTCTAGGGTGTGTGTGTCCTCTTTGACAAGGTACTAAGTCATACAAGGTGTTAATTTTAATGTGAGAAGCCATATCGTACCTCCCCCCTCTCCAACAGATACCCACAGACACCCACACCTTGTCTGACAAGGCACTAAGTGACAAGAAGTTAATATTTTTCACTGTGAGGTTTCCTTGCCCTGCCGCCTGCCCCTCTCTTTATGGGCTCACCCGACCAATGTGCTCCCCAAGAATGACATCATCATGGTCTAGAACCCACTTGTCCTGGAAGAGACAGACAGGCATGCACACGGACAGGGTTAATCCACAAGCTGGAACTTGTAACGTCAAACTGCAAAGGATGTGCATTTCCACTGTGCACTATACCGATCTTTTTAGGTTCCACTTTTAGCACAATGTTGTGCGTTGCAAATCTGGGCAAGTGTCCCAGAAAAAAGCATCTGAAGTTCATTAAAAAAATAAATCCTGAAAGACAAGTCACTTTTGACAGCTGGCACAGGTCTTAGCCTAATCAGAGCAGCTGTTTGTTTAGTGTCAAGTCATTTGCCATCCATTCATGCTTGATGCCAGAGCATCCTACCTTTCAAAAGCAACCAAGAAACCATGCCAGAGTTAAGACATTAAAGAACAAAGAACACTGTGCCAAGCCAAAATGTCACGTAGTTGGCTCCGAGCGCCAATGGCCGCTTTATTGATGTGCAGTTAATGGCTTGTGATTTACAAAGCAACTTGTTAAAAGCCTTACCCAGCAGCTATGCCAACAACTTAATGAAGGCGAGGCATATGATTGCAGACATGCTTATACTTCATGCAAACCTTGAAACCAGATTAAGTCAGTTATTCACTTTGATGCCTTCTGTTACTCAAAATGATTGCCACAAGCTTGCTGTAATTACTCCAGCAAAAAAAAAGAGCACACTGTGAATCTCGAGGACAGCACACGGCAATTATCATTAAAGCTCCGAGTTGTTTTTTTTTCTCGAAAGGCAAAAGGTTAAGCATAAACAGACTGATTAAAAATAAGCCTGGCAAGCTTTTCTATTGGCATTAGCATTTCATGCTGAAGTTCAGCGCTGCTGGAGAAGCCGACACGGCCCCTGTGCAGCACAGCCCAGGCGGAGAGGGTACCTTGAGGATGGGTCTCTTCAGAACTATGTCTGTCTTCTTGGTTACATGCTGTCTCGAGGTCACAATGTGATTGATCAGGAGGGGAATCGTGGGGAAACCTTCGCCATCCAGCCGGTACATATTCTGCAAAAGGACGGAGGAATGTCAAGGCACCCTTCTAATTCACACTTTGACATCGCCTTCATTACAAGCAGCTCTTCTCCGGCCCCAGCACAACAGTGAGTGTTTGCTCATCACTGCGTCAAGAAAATGTGTGATGAGAGCATCCCATTCTCCGCATACCAGGTCTGCTCCATTAACAGGAAGCACAGAAACATACCAGTGTCAGATCTCTCGATAACAATATTAGCACTAGCCAGACGAAAAACCACCCACACCCATGATAACTAGTTGTGAATCATAAAGAAGCATTAACGTCCTGAATCTAAAGGACTGCTTTTGAATTAACATGTACTGATGAAACTCCCAGCTTCCTGCTGCTGTCGCTTAAACCTATACGATCATACCAGCACATCGATTTGACTTCCTAGCAGCGCAGACACAGGGAGCACTCTATTGTTAGAGCTACTGCCCGTTTTCCACAAGAAGCACTAAAAATACTGAAACACCGTAGGTTTTTCCTGGAAAGCGTGGAGGACGTATTCCAATGCCAAGCCCAGGAAAGTCCAATGCAAGGTCCAGTTTGGAGCGGAACGCGGGCCCCCCGGCGCACTCACATTGACGCTCTGGATGATGAAGTGGCGGCACTGCCCACCCCAGCACACCGAGAGCACATACTCCTGCTTGCCCTGGCTCTCCCGCACCAGATAGTCACCGTCGCACGTCAGCAGCTCCTGCACCTCCAGCCGCGGGATGGCACCGTGGTACCAGCCTTGCTGGCACAGGGGCTTCTGCACCTCTGGGATAAGGGGCAGAGGAGGGGGCACCTGGCCAGAGGAGAGAAGGACAGAGGTGTAGGGAGGCAGAAAACAGGGACCTCAGATCTGAGGGACCTGACTAATGAAGGAATCAGTTATTCCCCACATATTCAAGGAGGGATCTGCGTCTGCATGCAAAGGAACAAGTAAAGGTTTATTCCATGCTGAAAAGAGAAGAAAACTAGCACAACACCTGAAGAAGGGTCAGGTCTTTTCTTCTCTTTTCAGCATGGAATAAACCTTTACTGCTTACTGCATATGGTAGCAAGTGAGAAGGATATAGTGCTGCCTGAATGATAAAAGTGCCTTTAACACTTTTCTTCCTGCAGACCTTCACATGCTGACTCATGACTTAGCATCTCATCAGAAGCAGTTACCCACAGCTTCTCATAACTGCTCTTCTCTGCAGAGCTCTACGCTT
Source organism: Atractosteus spatula (assembly GCF_055471065.1). NCBI lineage: Eukaryota > Metazoa > Chordata > Actinopteri > Semionotiformes > Lepisosteidae > Atractosteus > Atractosteus spatula. The sequence goes on along the minus strand of NC_142712.1, from coordinate 63,488,258 downwards.
CACTTTCTGTCTGCTCCCCTGCAGACAGTGCTGTGTTTTTGAGCTCAATGCATGATCGGCACAGAAGTAGAGTAGAGAAAAAAGGAAGAGCACTCATTGTGAAATGATGGAGAAACCCTTTTCTTTTAAGGAAGTCCACTGTGAAGACTTTGCTAGCCTGTTAGTACAGTGCAAAGCGGCTCTTACCGTATATTTTGGTTTGAAAATGCCAGAGATGTGACTTTTGAGGATGTCCAGACTGAGGATTTTATTATTGTCTTTTTCTCGCTCCTGCAAAACAGCAAGAGACCACTTGAACATCGATAGGTAGGCAGAAGCACGCATAGAACATGGAACATCATTGTGCAGTAACTGAGCAACTCCGTACAGAGAGCAAACACTTCCTCATCACATTTAGCATTCAGCTCTGCCCTGGTTCTTGTCTGTTAGTTACTCCACAAGCACAGTTAACTAAGATCAAATAGAATTTATTTTTTAGATAATGAAAAGCTTTAGTTTCTTTCATTACCAGTATAGGTATAACTATATCTGTCCATCCATGGTGGTTATCCATTAACCAACAGGGGTCAAGGAGGAGCTGGAGTGTGTCCTGGCAAGAAACAGGTGCAAGGCAGGATACACCTTGGACAGGACGCCTGTCCATCACGGGGCACACACAGGCACAAACACACACACAGTCACACCAGGGCCAATTTTCCCAAAAGCCTGCGGGAGGAAACCAGAGTTTCCAGAATTGAACTCCAGCGCCACAAAACCACAATGCACCACAGTGCCACCCCTAAACACTTACAGTACACGTGGGATAATAAATACAAGTATTTAGAAAGAAATCCAACAGCAGTGTGAAGCCAAGAGCTCTTAAATGGTCAAGCCTGGTTGAGCCTGTTTCCAGCTGTGTGGCTTAGTCCCAGGGCCACAAAGTCTTTAATAACATCTGTCTTTCTAAACAAAATTAAATTGGATCCCTGAATAGGATTAATTTAATCATGGAATTATGCATTCTCATTAATCCCACATCCATTTACATATTTAAAGGAAATTGATTTTTATGACAGCTTTTGCTGAACCACATAAAAAGTTGTTGTAATTTTTTTTTTAAGTTTTAAATGTTTCTACACAGATGGAGACTATTTGAACAGTGGAGAATGCCAGCCAGCTATTTATTCACAATTCAAACACCTGCTCAATTTACAGGGCAAGAGTCAAGTCTGTTTCTCTGTGCCAGTCTATGTTTCTGAACACATTGTGCTGAGTCATTAATCTCAAAGATAACAAACACAGCCCCCCCCCCCCACTAAAAGGTGGATCTGATGGGAAGGCTGGTATGATGTCATGTTTCTATTTAAAGAGTTTGTTGGTTTAAGGTTTCTGTTGAACTGATGTCTTTGTGAACCTCAGTCCAACCGGTTTAATCAGTAACCAACGTCAAAGTATAATTTCTTAAGACATGGAACAATTTAGTTCTGAAACAAGGGTTCTGTTAAAATAATTTACAGAACATTGGGAGCAAAATCTGAATATCCCTCAGCCTTGAGAATGAAAGTTCCCTTCATTAAACAAATTATTTGCTTAATCGATAAACAAGTCTCTCACTGTTTCCGAAGTGGGTATTTAGGTAAGACTAAATACATTGCAAAATTACAAGTAATTTTAGAATATCAGTTACCTACTTTCTATCTCTAAGACTATTTACTATGATTCATTTTATACTGCAAACATTAATAAAAGTTTGATATGAGATCACATTTATAAGAAATGCCCATACTCCAGTTCAATTCATACCATAAAGAAGATAAACAGGATTGAGGAGTTTAAGAACACAGTGACACAGCTATTAGGCAATCGAGTTAAATAATTTTAAGATCTTGACACAGCCTGATAGATCTGACTAGGAAAACACCGAGACTTTTTTCTAGCATCTTGAATAGCAGGACAATGACAGTCTCGGGTCACTGCAAGGCAGAGCTGCTTGGTTGGAAAACATATTGCACAGCACCCTATCAGCACTGTCCTGTACGACACAGGTGAGTAGCAGGAAGTCGCAGTTCCCATCCAATGGGAGAGCAGAGCATACTCAGCTGAATTTCAGTGGCTGGAACGTGAGGAACAAGAAAATGAAGACACAGTAAGGGGGGGGGGGCAGAATGGGGAACTGGCCTGTGATTCAGAGAAATGGGAAGAGTGGAATTATATTGCTCTGAAGAACAAAGAGGAAGAGGAGCATTAGGTCATATAGTTCTACAAGGAAAGTGAAAGAAAAAGAAAGATTAGTGAGCTTTGCGAGCTGTGATATGAAGGCCGTTTTTAGCACAAGGCCGTATGTGGCCAGACAGAGACTTACAGCAGAGGAGACAGAGAGACGATCATCATCCAGGATGATTGCAGGGGGCTCCTGGGAACCCAGGGAGTTGAGCTTCTCTGACAGGATCATCCTCTGGGCCTCCAGCCTGGCACGGGTGCCCATTGTCACAAGCACTTGCTGACGGCTGTCTTCTAGGGCGTTACGCTTACTGAACTGGTACACCCTGTAAGAAGAACCAAGAGCCAGCTGACTACAGCAGTAGACCAGGACTAACACGAAGATCCACTTTCTGATCGCTGGTTTTTCACCATTGAAGAAATAACCAAAAGTAAAGCAGGCTTCAAACACTTAAAGTTTAGACGAAAAGACCTTTAGCAAATAATACAGCGACACAAACAACATCAATTTATAACATACATGGAGCTCTAAATTCACCTACCCATTCAAACATATTTATGTTTCTGCCTTTTTCAGCATCTCAATTACAAACGCTATAGTTTTTTTAAGAGCTGCTCACCTATGTCCAAAGTTGGCATTCTTCTCCTCCAACTGCAGGTCCTGTTCCAGCTGGTTAACGGTGGCCTGCTGAGAGCCCAGGGAGTTGGAGATGGACATGAGCTCCTCCTCTAGAGATGTCAGCCTGAAACATAAGTAGGCAATGCACCACAGCAGAAACAATAATGTGGGACAGGCACTTAATGATGACAACAGTGCCTTGGACAAATGTGCTAAGAGATCTTATAGGCCACATTAAGGAGGGGATTATTTGTCTGGGGGTAATAAGGGTCTTTGGACAACCCAAAGGGAGGTCTGGGTATGGAGTCCCTCATTGCTTATTTTCTTTGTGGGCAATAGAGAAGAGGGCCCAAATGGTTGGCTGTATTTGACGATACTGCAGATCTAGCTAGAAGTGTTAATGCTTCTGATTCACTGCAGCTGGGACTGTCCCTGCCCCTGCAAGTTCGGTGTGTCTGTGTGGCTATGGCTGGGCGGCAGTGGCTGTGATGGAAAGCTTCAGTGACAGCACTATGCAGCAGTGGAAACAGCGGTGCTATGCTGAGTTCCCTAGGTGGCTTTATGTTGCTGGCCAGGGAGGTGTGGAGGCTCACCGGTGCTGGATGCCCTCCAGTGTCAGTTCGTTCAGCTCGAGCTCTCCTGCGGTCAGATTGTCTGTCTCTTCCAGGAGACTAGTGTCAAATACTACGTTGGGTGGCACCTCCACGACAGACCTGTAATGGAAACCAACTCCTGGATAAAACAAAATCTAACTGACTGAGCATGGCAGCGGTAGGATTTTGAGTCTTTTTTTTTTTTTAAGTATTACAAACTTTTGACTGAGGCCTTGTTTTTAAATTCAGGCCTGATATGCTCAGACAACAACTTATGATCATGGACTGTTTGAAGTGTCAGACATCAGTGTGTGTTGGTCAGCTCAAAAACAGACCTATATGAGAACTGAGAAGTTTTTTTTAATGGACGTGTTTTATTTTCATAGCAGCCAGCAGCTATATCATTCTGCAACTCACAACTGGCAGCCCACTGAAGCTCAGCAGGTGTGAGCCTGGTCAGTACCTAGATGGGAGACCTCCTGGGAACAACTAAGGTTGCTGCTAGAAGAGGTGTTAGTGGGGCCAGTAGGGGGTGCTTACCCTGCGGTCCACATGGGTCCTAATGCCCCAGTATAGTGATGGGGACACTATACTGTAAACAGGCGCCGTCCTTCGAATGAGACGTAAAACCGAGGTCCTGACTCTCTGTGGTCATTAAAAATCCCAGGGCGTCTCTCGAAAAGAGTAGGGGTGTAACCCCGGCGTCCTGGCCAAATTTCCCATTGGCCCTTACCAATCATGGCCTCCTAATTAATCCCCATCTACGAATTGGCTTCATTACTCTAGTTCTGGCGCACTATGGCTGCTGTCGCATCATCTAGGTGGGGCTGCACACTGGTGGTGGTGGAGGGGAGTCCCCATTACCTGTAAAGCGCTTTGAGTGGAGTGTCCAGAAAAGCGCTATATAAGTGTAAGTAATTATTAAATTATTATTATTATTATTATCGTCCTCCAAATTTGAAATGAGTTTGAACCTGATTAGGCTTCTCTGATCTATGATATTTTCCATTAAACATAATGTAAATATACCTTCTAAGCACGAAAGGAAAAAAGCTGTTTAAATGTTTAGCAGAATTAACAGCTACTGGGCATGAAAACATCTTGTTCAAAATAAAAGTATAGTTCATCACTGGATTCACTAGGGAACACTAGATGAGGTTGCGATTACATCAGTTTGGGAATGAAAGCTCAAGTCTTCCTGATGGGTTACAGATGAGCTTCAGCAGCAGGGACTGGCACTAATGAGCAGCTGATTGGAAATACCTGTTCTGCTGGATGAAGCTCTCATACTCTCTTCGGGGCTCAATGGCCACAATAGCACTGGCTATCTCACCGTGGACAGACACCACTTCTTCTTGGACTAGACTGGAGAGGTCAAAGTACTCCTGCAGGATCTCCTTCCTGAATGAAATAGCAAGTGTCAGATCTGACAGCACCAGGGTGCAAAACCATCCCTCCCCCCCCCCGCTCAGCCCCTCACTCACAGCACCAGCACCATCTCCTCCTGGAGGGTCTGCAGGGCGTTGAGCAGCGCGGGCTGGGCCTGGCTGTAATGGTGTTGGTGGTGCAGCTGTGCTGCCTTCACTGACAGCACGTATTCGTTGTGCATCTCGTGCAGCTTCAGGGTCTGCTTGATATAGCGTTCCCTGGCCTTCTCCCGGTCCTTATCTGTGGACGCAAAAGCGGCACATCAGGAGGAGTCTGGCAATCACGGCTGCACGAATAGAAATGTAACAACACAGGGGCCTTTCACCCCAAAATGACTCAACGATCAGGTTACAAATTCAGAAGAGACTGAATTACAACAAGCAAAACTGCAATCAAAAAGCACTTTTGATAAGCACTCAGAAAGCTGTAATTAGCACCAGACAACACCAATAATTTCAATGATATCTATACCTTCTTTATGAATTATTTATTCTGTGGCATTTGTTTCATTGACCTGCTTCAAGAAAGACTTGAAAGCTCCACTCTTAGGATATTGATACAGCTGCATATGTCCTACCTGAGCCATGCCTCTTGCCTCGTTGGCGATTTTGGAAAGGCCATAGCAGATGCAAATACCTAAGAGCTCTGATTTATTATTAAATAAAAATTATGTTTCAAGTGAATCAAACCTGAAGGAATGGTGATTCATTAAGCAGCAATAGCTCAAGGAAGAGAGGGAGACAGGGACTATTGCTGTGTTCCCACCAGAATGGAGTCTGAGTCAAAGGCCCCCTACCCTTGCAGGCCTCTTGGTACTTCTTCTTGGCCTGGACCGTGTCTCGCACCAGCTGTCGGTAACTGCTCTTCATTTTCTCCAGGTCAGCTTGCGTCACCTAGAAGTGGCAAAGGCCACAGAGAGATCACACTGAGACTGTGCCCGTGGGAAGTTACTCTTGTTATTGCAATGGTCTGAGCTTCTGAGATGCAGTCTGGTCTGGCTGAGGGTTTGGGGACGTGTAGTCATTGGAGGAGGAGGAATGGCGCGGAGGTGTGCACCTGTGGGGGTGCACACAGAGTGAATGATGTCATGCTTAAGTCAATGTTTGACTAACGTTAGTGAAGCTAATGTTTCTGATAGGTGTGAAAACAGAAGAGAACAGCTTCTTCATATGGGCACTGAACACTACAAACAAGAGAAAGTAGGCTGCCTTGGTGACAGGTCTATCATTCACTATATAAAGCACAGAAAAGATTGGACTAAAAATAATGTCTCAGCTCTGCAAAGCCATATCATCAAGACATTAGTGCGACTACACCTGTATGTAAGCTGCTTTTGGCTTCTGTTGAGGTGCATGCAATACAACAATACATGCAATATGCTCCGACAGCAATAAATATTCAAATGTTTTATAATACTTAGTGCAACAATCTGGCTGAATTAAAGTTTAAATGCCCGTTATGATATTTGATTCAACTCATCCTTAAATTGAGGACTAGAATATTTTAACAGACAGAGCAGTGTCTTCGTCTTATATTAAGTAACAGTAGTGAGAGCAGTGCCTTTTTTGCCTGTTAAAATTGGTATTCAGTATTGATACCACATACAACTGAGAGCACTAAGTCATCAAGAGATGCCAAAGAGAGAAAAGTTCCCTTCATCGTAGCAAATAATAAACTTGTGCCCATGTAAAGTACATAAAGAATTTTAAATTTATAATTGTTTCCAAATCAATACTTGAACACTATGGGATGGCATGAAGTTTTCAAGAAAGTCATTTTATAATCTGTTAAACGTTTTACTTGGCAGACATCGCTTCACGGCTTTACACACATCACCATACTAAATTCTTCCCTAACGTTTTTTCCCTAAAAACTTCCCTTTTCATTATACCCATTTTGTGTGCCTGTAGGGTATTCCTGCTTGGTCACCTTCTTGCTGAATTTGTAAAAAAAATGTATATTCTGATAAAGTTTTCAAATTTGAATACCTTTTAAGAAATATCCATTGTTTAAACAGTCGCATACAGAAACTGCATTGAGTGCATCTGTTCATACATTCATCTTGGACTTCCTCTGAGGATTAATGAGTACTCGTGGGCTATTACTACCAAAGCTAACAGGTATAAGATGAACTACGTACAACAGGGTAGAGCATTAGTAAAAGCAATAATACTAAGCTGATTTAGTTTCTTAATTTGATGTTATTCTTTTTTTTTCAAACAAAAATGTAGTTCCAATCTTTTGAAATATTTCACAAAGGAAATGAGGTAATTCTACCTATCTATCCTGGTTAGTAGTTAATAGTCAATTGATCCCAGGATCTTGCATTTCTTTTCTTGAAGGAAACCAGTGCACTGGCTTCAACTACACAACTGGGTAGCTTGTTCCATACTCTCACAACCCTTTGGGTCAAGAATTTACAAAAAAAAAAAACCCTGCTGTTTTTTTGTGCAAGTTACTTGTGTTGCAATAGTGTGGAATCCAAAGAGACAAGAAACAGTGATTGAAGAGCAATAAGATTGAAATCTTACACCGCGCACTGAGTTAACTTGAACAAACAGTGTAAAAGTCTTAAGGAAAACGCTGTCCCACTGCATGTAGCCAGACTTACCCGGCTCAGCTCTTGGTTCAAATTATTCCACTGCTCTCCGTAGGTCTTGCGGAGCTGCTGCTTGTCCCGAATGAGCAGGGTGAGTTTGCTGAGGGGTCCTGAGGACAGATCCTCAGAGTGCTTGCGTAGAATCCGGCTCAGGTTTTCAGTCTGATTCACCAAAGTGCTCCAGGACTGAGGAGAGAGAGGGCTGGAATGACGGAGCTTCACAATATATTAAGAAACACTGGTTAAGGTTCTCTGTGAGATACCACGCTAAAAACTGTAAGACCATGGTGACACACAGAAATAGGTGATATCTCTGTAAATATAATGAAAATTTGTAACTATATATATTTGCAAATATATTATATTACAAATTATTAACATAACACATCATACAAATTGGGAACTGATAGGAAAAAAGGTCAACACACTGCATGAGCTTGACAAAAAAGTGGGAAAATACTTAGCACATTTACCACAGTCGCCTTTCATACGTGGACAAAAGCAGGCCCGAGCCACAGAAGCACCAAAACTAGTTTCTGTGCGCAAAGGCAATCCCTGCCACTGCCACTGCCTGTCACTGAGGTTTTCAAGCCCGACACAGACGCCCCACCTTGTTGAGCTGGCTGATGTAGTCAAGTCCTCCGCCATGTTGGGGCCCGTCTAACTTCTCCACCGTGACCGACATCTGGTGCAGCTGTGCCGAGTACTCGCGGTCGCTCTTGGCTCTCTGCGTCATCCACTTCTTCATGACCTCCATGAGGCGCAGCTCGGAGTCCTGCAGGCGCAGCAGGGAGCTGTGGGCCTGGGCACACCACAGCTCCTCGCCAAACCCCATCGTGTCTGGGGCACAAGTCGTTTCAGCCACTGGAGAAAGTGTCTGTGCTTGCAGAGCTTATCTTGAAGTTCAACCAGAAGCTTCAGCTTTGGTACATTTGAGGAAATTATTTAAAACTTCATCATAATGCTTTATGGTCCCTGAAAGCAAAAAAAATGTATTCTCTTTATGGCTTTATAATAGTTTTACAAACTACTCTAGCTTGTTGTTTGAAACTTAGTGAGTTTCCTCTCAAACAAATAATACTTCTCACCATGTTCCTTGTCTGTTGAAAAGCTGGTGGCATTTGTAATACTAACTATGTTGCAAAACAGGGAATGCATCCAGTTTAGACATACTGTAGCAGGGCTGCAGTTTTCACAGTGCTTGATCTAATGTTCTGGGCACAAACCACAAAGTTTATCCTACAACTGCGTTTCAAACAGCAATGTCACCTCAAAGAAACACTTTGGGACATTATCATATTCCCACATGAAGTTTGTTTTTACACAAGATAAACTCTTTAAAAGGGACATCTAAAATGTATATACCACCTAAATACTAATTTCAAGCAGCAGTAAGAAAGACTCAATTCATATATGAAACCAGTGGAACTGGAGCTATTTCCTTTTTATATGGCTTAGCCAAATACTTCCTCCTATAAAAAAAACAGTTCAATTCAGCATTAAAACTCTTTAAGCATATTTTAAATCATCGGAATCTATATAGCAATATTTAATCACCTTTTGAGCTGCTGAGAGACAGAATATATCTTGGTGATAGAAAATGACGTAATGATGTAATTTGGAACTTTTAAGCAGGATGTTTCTTACTTTACTGACTTTACTGACGAGTTTTGCAATTTAGGTGACAAATACTAAGTGTTGCATAAGATAATGCTCCAGTCAGATCCATCTGCCCAAAAAGTATTTGGTCCTTCAATGTTTGTTTTTACCACTTTTATAAACGTATTACAAATTTATAACAAGTTAGAACCAAAAATTAGGAAAAAAAAGTTTTCTGAAGCAGTTTTAGAGAACATTCCTTAAGTACAGTATATGTTTTTTGTTGGCAAAAAATAATAATATGCAATCACAATGCATTCCCATCAAAAGGACAAGTTTGAATAAATAATAAAAACAGAACTTTTTATCAGTATTTAGCACATTTTAAGCTAGTCAGAGAACTATACAACATTTTATCTTGGGGGTAATGTTTGTCATAAAATGTTAAACATTCTGCTGCTTAAAATTAATATGTTTGTCTGGGAAAAAGTATTTTCAGCATTCATATTTCAAAGTTAATACCACATTGTTTTATGTAAGTTTTGCAGTAATGGAAAATATGTTACTTGAAATGTAGTAAAATCAAAGCCAGGATTACTATTTAAAAACTTCAATATCCATACAAATATCTTACTAGAAGTGTGAATAAACTGAGAACATGATGCACTTCTATACCCTCCTTTTTGATGGAAAAAATACTTATCTTTTAGTTTTTTTTTCATATTAATATTGAAAGACAGATATACTGTACAGACTATGAAGAAGAGTAATGTCAATTCTTTTTTAAAAGAGCAAAGGTTTCAGTTTTCCATATATTTTGCATGAGGTGGTTTATATTTTGTTTTAGAAAGATAAAATCTGGGAATTATATTCTTAGCCTCTATCACATCATGCCACCCTTGAGTGAATCATTATTCAGGTTACATATGCAAATATATACAGACAGACACATTATGTTTGACATTCACCATGGGTCTCATTCAAACAAAGAATTCATTCTAAAATGAACAATGACAGAGAAAGCAATATTACAGCCATTGGCCTAAATTACTGTGCATGTTGTTCAATGTGTCAGAAAATATAACAGATATTTTGTTAATGTCTGTAAACATCTAAAGGTTAAAATAATATATAGTACAACAGGCTTGGAAAAAACTCATGTGATCAATGTTTGATTTGATTTTAAGGGAGAGAATTGTTGTGGAACACAAAATGAAATTTCTAACTTTTCATTTGCTGTGTATATTTCAGCATGATGAAGCTGGATGCACTAAAGACACCATCCTTCAAAAGGTTTTGCCCAGCAGTCATGTGAAAAAACGCACTTTATTAACAATCAAAGGGCAGGCAGGGAACATAATCTGAAATGTACTCCCGTGTTGCTGTGAGAGGCCTGCTCTTTCTCTTGCACTCTGTAGTGACTTAGACAGAGGTCTGATCTCACATATATTGCATCTTTGCATATTTATCTGACACTGTCTGCCAGCACTGTCTTGCAAAACACACCAGTGGCCCAACCGTTTTTCAACTTTAAATACCAGTAAACCACCAGAAAATAACACTGCTCCTGTAATCCAGATATGACTTTGCCCCATTTACAGCAGAGCACTGAATGGTGAAATGGTAAAAGTGACAGTTATCATAAGCAGTTGTGCTGACCAGCATCTTGTGAGCATCTATGACAGCAGCATTTCAATGCCATAAGTAATATCTAATCATTTCAGCCTTAGACATTTAGTTTCTATTTAACACTGTCCAAAAAAGCTCCTTTAAAAAAGAGCCTGCTTTAAGTAGTGATACCAATTTAAGTATTAGGTTTGGGGCTGCAGTCAAAAATAAAGTTAAAAGGCTATATTTTGCTCATGCAGATGCAAGCATATCTTGTTCAGATATTAAAATGTGAAGGGAAAGATGGTCCATTCAAATCCTTTGGCAGCTTGGCCAGGTTTAATAACCCGTGAGCAAATGAACATCATTTAAGAGTACTAGCAAAAGTGTGTGATGGTTTCAGGTTCTCTAGCATATTTCTTAACAGATATTTTGGTTAAAATAAGATTTTATTAATGCAGGTATCTCACAGAAATTAGTACTGCATATACAATTCCCTTCCTAACTGTGTAGATCACTGGTATTGTGAACGGATATGTTAATCAGATATTTAACTGACATAAATTAAAGTTTAAAAAAAAAGAAAAAGCTCAGAAATGACTTCATAACACGGACCTATCTCCCAAAGGAAAACTCCATTTAGCTTGAATACGGGCTGGTTTTAGAAATTTACCCAGAAGATAATGAATAAGCAGCCATTATACAAAATATATGTCTTCCACACTAAAGCCATTCTATATCAAGGAAACCGGTTTTAACAGTATCTCTGCTAGCAGATCTTTTTGCTGTTAGAACAAACACCGAAGATGGACGCTCACAGCGCTTGATGTCCAGCAGGTTCTGTAGAGAACCCTTGAATTTCAGGAGAGATCGAACATTTTTCACCGTTACTGGTCTGTAAAGGGGATAATTCAGGGATCGTTTGGAGTGAATAAATCCACCCCTACCTGAACTGAATAAATAACTTGCTAACAAATATTTACAATGGGTGGTTCCAGGGATCAGGCCTGCCCTCTTCCCTGTAAAGGAGATGTGTTAAGAACTAAAATAAAAACTGCAAGTACAGTAAGAACGGACATTCACGGCAGGTGCTTCCCACACATTTTTTTAAAACTTCCAGCTTCACTCACATTCCACGACATAAAAAACAGCAGTAGATTTTCTGCGCTGCACATGGCGCACGAAGCACCACTTGTCGATGGTGGTCTTATTAAGTAATTGTTAATATCCTTACCCGGGTCAGAGGACATTCACAAGGTATGTACAGAGACAGCGTGAGCCACAGGGGTCGAGACGTCTATAAAACACCTCTCCATATCCAAGTTACGAACTTCAGCGTTTCGGGAATTCAACGTCTTAGTAGCTGTCGTGTCTGTAGCTAGATGTGACTAATACGACGTCCCTAAATTGCGATGACTTTCGCTGACTTCGACACTTTCTTGCTGGACATGAAAATAAAACTCCGTGGCAGCTTGTTTGTAGTTAGCTGTGTTCTTGAAAGAAACTTGTCTCTTCAAGTCCACTGGATGTTAGACTGAAAATGCATCTCGACCTTTCGCTCAGCGCAGTTCTATTTCCTTCCTGTAGGAATCTGCAAACAATCGACAGGAGCTGCTCTTAACCCCTCAGGGCTTAAAGCCATACACCTGAAGAAGGCTCCACGGCCGAAACGTGTTTTCTTTCTTCTTTTTTTCAGCATGAAATAAACCTATTACTGGTTTCTTTGCTTCCTTCAAAAAGGGCAATGAAGACCAAACCTGTTCAAAGGGAGCCCTGTCAATTACAGTGAAGCTGTGAATGGGAAAGATCAGGAAGAGTGGTTTGTACAGAAGTGGACGCCTACAGTATATGTGTGTCTGTGGGGGGGACTATACATCCAAATTAAGAACTTGTGTAAGTTTGCCAAGTTGAACTGACAGCATGGGAGTTACAGACTCGCTTTGTGCTTTTCTGTTTGCGTCCTTCGGTGCACAGATACGCACATTTTCAGCCTGAGCAATTTCCGAATAACACTCAAGGAAAGGCGTCGCGGCGTCTTGCGCACCTTGATGATCGCCATTCTTTTTAGAAGGTTTGGATTTTTTCAGGCACAAGTTGCACTTCTGGGGACCGTTCCAGAAAGGAGAGCATGCACACTGGGTCTGCACCCATGGGGCTGGACAGCAGGGTACTAAATAGCACGTCCCATATTTGGAAACGAGGTGATTCGGTGCCACGATCTGGATGGATCTGGGGAGGGAGATACCGCCCATAACCGCCACCGTTCATGAACACCTTGCTATAGCTGTGACAGCTTAGTTCTCACAGATGGCAGGGTATCACGACAGCAATCATTGAAATAACGGACAAAATCCTTGGAAATAAGGTTCACGTTTTCACTCTATTTAAGGTTTTTGCGACATGACGTACGACACTTTTGTTTAAAGCCCACACATTAAATACCTGACGTACTTTGACACCTTTCTGAATTCCACGCCTAAATGTGGCTTGTTTACTGAAGCGAAATAATAGACAATACCCAAATATCCCAGCAGAACATTAGAAATTCAAATCAAGCGCAATGCTGATTGTTGGTACTGGTAAATTAGAAACTGGTGCTTTGTTAACCATGCCACCAAAAGACAGTGTAGTGGTCCACGAATCAATAGCTACTGTAGTTCTCTAAATGTAGCGCCAAGTAGCTGCAAACAAAAGAGGAACTGGACGTTATACTCGGTGCAGCTGTGTAAAAAACTTCAGAATACGCACTTTGAATTTCTCTGTTTATTTCAATATTTAATAAAGCAGACAATATTCCCTGCATGTCCAAATATACTATGTTGCACAACTCTCGTGAGTACTATTTAGGTGGAGTTAAGAACACGTCTTGCAAGAGAAACCAAGGTTATGCTGAAGACGTGGGTTCTTTCTGTAACGGTTCCGATGCTTTTTTTAACTTTAAGAATAAGTATTACTTTCAGAGCCGATGTGGTCAGAAAATCTTTCACGATGTTAAAAAAAAACATGTATGCAAACCATTGCAAAACTTAGGCGTCTACATTTATTACAGTTTCCGTAGAACAGCGTTCAGCGTTTGTAATGTTCATTTACCACATAACCAGAGTTCGTCGTCACATTGGACACCAGTGAACTCATGAGAAAAACGACAGTATGTAGTAAGTATAATATTCAGACGTTTTTAAAAATGTCCATTCACTCCAGCTTTGTAAAATTTTACGTTTGAGACGGTCGTTGTCATAATTAAATGCACTTCATAATTTCTGACTGTGCCAACAGGACTTTCTTTTGTTGCTGTGCGTGATATAATCCTTGGGTTCACTTCATTAATACCTCTCATGATTCCAATCTTTTTTTAGAACACTTAAAAGCACTGACTTGTGGTGAAAAAAATGACTCATCTTCATCCTGGACATCAACTCAAGACTGCATAATATTGGAGCAATAGTTTGTAAACTCCCATCCAGAAGAATGGATGATACGAACTGTATACACCCCTAGCAACAGACGTTCTTTGGAGATGTCCCATCCCAGTAGTGATCAGGTCCAGCCTTGCCGTCAGAGATCTGATGACATCACATTACAAGGCCTTCATTGGCCTATTAATGGAATTGATCAGACTTTGATTTGGCTCGTAAGAAAAGTTGTAGTCTGAGTTGGGTGTGAAGATTTACTGGCAAGCTTAAAACCCCTGCTTGAAGCAGAGTAGAAAACAGAGAAAGATCCAAACAGAAAGTCATCAGTTATACCTGGGATTCAGTTATACCTCAGTTGGAACAGAGACGACAGAGATGGACTTGGATGAGAAAGACCCACATTAGGATTGCATCATTACTTTTATTTTTTGTAAAGAGGAAAAGATACCCAGAAGCTTTGCCAGAGCAAATTTAATTTTTATTGAAGACGCTTCCTAATAAAATGAGATGAAAGAGAAGAGTAAGCAAATGACGTTTCAGCTATTTAGAAGCCTAGGCACGTGGTGTTGGTCATTCTCTCAGTAGATTTAACACTTTGGCACAGAACTCTGCTAAACGGCACCTTTTACATAAGATATCTCACCACTTTACACATGTAGACTGTGAATGGTTTTCACAAGGCTACTGAATCAGCTGATGAAGCTGGATAAATCTACAACACTGAGCCTGACACTCCCTGAGTGGGAGATTTTCTCCTACTCTGAAATGGAAGCCCGGCCACAGCTGCTCTTGGAAGAGAGGCCGTCATTAAGGCTTTAATGATAAAAAAGATAGGAGTTTTACTGAAACCTAAATGTCTTTTGAAACCATACTATTACCAATCATTTAGAAGTTGAAATTAAATATTCAAATATTGTGAACGACCACAATTGATTCAGTGGAGATCCTGACCACTAAGTCTTAAAAAACCCCATAGCAATGTTCATAAAGGGAACCTAATCCTATTGCCTGGCGAAGCTTCACTCTTGAGTTTTCACAATCTGACTTGATAAAAGTTCTTAATTGAGTCTGTGAAGCTGTTTCACTTCTTTACCCGATTAGCTGCTACCTTATAATGACTACTGTGTGGCATGCAGGTGGTATTATACTTCTGTGCTGGATAAACAGCAATGTAATCTGCAATTACAGGCTATAGAAGATCTTTCATCACAGCCCCAAAAAAACTATTCCTAAAATCATACAATAGTCTACTTTTGCCAGCAGCCATATCACCCTGCAACTCACAACTGGCAGCCCACTGAAGCTCAGCAGGTGTGAGCCTGGTCTGATCAGTACCTGGAATAGGAGACTCCCTGGAAAAAACTAAGGTTGCTGTTGGAAGAGGTGTTCGTAGGGCCAGTAGGGGGCGCTCACCCTGCAATCTATGTAGGTCCTAATGCCCCATTATAGTGATGGGGACACTATACTGTAAAAAGGCACCATCCTTCGGATGAGACGTAAAACCGAGGTCCTGACTCTCTATGGTCATTAAAAATCCCAGGGTTTCACGAAAAGAGTAGGGGTGTAACCCTAGAGTCCTGGCCAAATTTCCAATTGTCCCTTAACAAATCATGACCTCCTAATAATCCCCATCTGTGAACTGGCTTCATCACTCTGTTCTCCTCCCCACTGATAGCTGATGTGTGGTGAGTGTACTGGCGCACTATGGCTGCCGTCGTATCATCCAGGTGGAGCTGCACACTGGTGGTGGTGGAGGGGATCCCCATTACCTCTAAAGCGCTTTGAGTGGAGTGTCCAGAAAAGCACTATATAAGTGTAAGCAATTAATTACTTTAAGGTGCATAGGAATGCAAACGAATTTCTCCATACCACTGTTTGTTTAGTTGGAAGAGAACAGTTATACTACAAATAACTTACAAGACTGTAATACACAGTGGGGCCATTAAATAATGTAGACAAACATCTCTGATATTTTCTGGGTGGAAAAAAGCATAATGAGCGGAACAGACGGAGCAAGCTGAGAACGCTGCCATTGTATTTTGAGAACAAAAACACAAAAAGCATTCCTCTGGGGCTAGGTTAGCGAGGTAAGACAATGGTTTTCAAAGCTATCAATACTGAGACCAGAGACCTCAACCATAATTACCTTGCGCTCTTTATTACTTGTATATTTTTAAAAATCAATGTTGTATCAAATTTGATTTTAATGATGAAAACCCAAAAAGAGATCAATTGTGACACTTTTCAAAGCATATGAGACAGATTGCAGTTTCTGGCTCAAAACCAATGTTAAAGGACAAGAAAATCAATGCAGTGAAGGATGAGAAAAATGCATTGAAACATCTCAAGACGTCACAAAACACGGCATTCGCGTTCTGTCTGCAGCTAATTGTGAAAACTGCAGAGGTTTAGAGTACACGGTATGCCATGCTCCTAATTTTAGTTAACATACAGAGAACTGCGAAGAACAGGAACCGCAGCCACAATTTACACTTTGCAACTTAATTTGCACAACTCTGCATTAACCCGTTTCAGCTGTTCCACTATTAGGTTTAATTGTAGTAGTTTGGCAACTGCTCTACATAATACACCACATTGCACTAAGGCAGGAGAGGAATCCACATTTTACTTATAATAAAACTTTAAAATGGGTGATAGGGCTTCCAAAAAAATCCATGACTTTCCCATAAACATCTGAGGCAGGACTACAGATTGCAATTGAGCCACAGATAGTACTCATCTTTATACAGTTCAGGCATCGTTAACTCTGCATTACTCTGTTTATAATAGACACACAAGATAGTCTGTTAGACCACTTAGAGGCTGCAGGTTCTGAAGTGTTGCAAATTGATTGATGCAACTGCCTACAGTGCCCCCTAGTGGATAGAGCTGGCTGTTACCGTTTATTGTACGTATTGATATGTTTGGATTGGCCCCAACGTCTGGATACCAAAGCTTCTCTGATCTTTTACCAAATAAAAAAAAAAGACAAGACATTTAGTTTGCATAGATTTTTTTAATATTTTGAATTTTTACTTAGAATCTATTTTATCAGTATATTGACATCAATTAAATAAAAAGGAAACAGGCAAAATAACTTTTAAATTACAAGAAAATGACTGTGCACCATTGATATAGTACAAAAATAGGCCTTGTTTTAAATTCTTTTTCTCCATCCCAGGCAGTCATACACAATTGTATTCATATAAATCACCATCGCTAATGTAGGGCAACCAAGAGAGGCTGCCAACCTCACCGGGAGAAACGGAAGAGATGGGGGGGTTCCCAAGGGCTCGCGGAGTGAAGCCCATGGAGGTCCGACAGGCTCATGTGCCCACAGGGCTTACAGGCCCCGCGACAGACGAGCAGCTCCTTCCAGACGGCAGTGGGGCACTCCAGCCCTTGGCATACAGGGTGTCCCCTGTGTCCGTGAGGGGGAAATCTGAGCACACCACACCCCTCAACGATTGTCATGGGGCATCCACATACAGCAAACCAATGCCCGTCATGATGAGGGCATCCGCTTTGCTGTATTGAGCACAGCAGCAGGTGCCCACTGGTTTACTCATCACCCCCAAGCGTGAGGGCAGGATCCTACCCTTCCTTTTTTATAAGCATTCATATAAAAAAAAAAGAGAAAATGCATACATTCCAAGAAGCAGGGGGAAAAAATACATTTTCCATCCTTTTTTCCTCAATTATGCCAACTCCATCACACAAGTTCCCACAATGACAAGAAATTACAGACTGACAAGCTGGGGATCATCACCAAAAAAAGTTATATACTTAAAACAAAGTACATAGTCTTTGGTAATTCTCTCTAAGCTGCATATGACGGGTTTACCCTTTCCTTTCATCCCCCTGCTGTGAAAACTGACTAGAAGCAACACTGCAGAGGATGTGACTTTACAGCTGTCCAGCCTTGTGGATTTTGCATATAAGCAAAAGAAATTTCGATACTCACAAACAGCAGGAAAGATTAAGCCCCCCCACCACCACACACACTTTAAATAGCACATTTGCACACAGTAGAAGGTGCCAATAAGAGTTAGAATGCATTGGTACCAACAGCAGATGGAGCTCCATGCTCAGAGCTTTAACAGTTGATACATTTTTGAGAATTGTAGTTAATGCTTCCATGTCTGAAAAAAATTAAACAAAGATGTTTGTGTTGCTAATCATTCAAAGTTGACATTCCTCACTCCCTTCTATCACTTTATCTTCCAGAGTCCTCTAATCAATGATAAACTCTGATTAAGGACATCCAGGTAGCATGTTTAAATGGAGATTGAAGTTTTGCTTTAAGCCTGAATTTGATTACAATTTACAGCATTCCCACCTCTCTCCCAGGCCTTTTTTGTAGACTAGGAATCACCACTTCCATTTCAGGCTTGGACTACCTACAGCATACAAGAGACCTCTCAAAAAATAACAGAAGAGATGAGAGTTCAGTGCTGCAGCATGGAATAGATACAGGTCAAAGTGCTTCACATCTGATGTATAGAAGAGGATCCAAGCTCATAAGAAAATGCTCTTATCAGAAGAGGAAAAAACCTCTCACACATTTCCATAGATGTCCCTCAGTGCAGTTAAGAAAAATACCTTAAAAAGAAGCAAAGCATTAATAACCATAGCTGCCAACTGCATAGTACATATTTTAAAGTCACCTTCTTTGAAGCTGACTAGACAGCATTTGTAGATGTTGCCAGAGATCTCATTTGTTCTTGTTAGTTTGCTTGTTAATGCCAAGGGCAGCTCTTTAAAGCCAGCATTATCATTCTATATAAAATAATTTATGCTCTTAAAAGTTGTATCAACAATATAAAAGAGGATAAAATCTACATGTAGCAAGCCTTCATCCAGAGCCACAGGGACACGCCCACATTAACAAGGGGTTCCACTTATTGCACACACAAAACGCTCCATTTCAAGGTAAAATGAAAATGGTTGTGCTTTGGCCACCCAGCTGAATTGAAAGATCCATGAAAGATCATTAAGAAAAAGCGGACTAGCACTGGTCACAGACATGGCATAAAATGTAGCTTGAAGATTGTCTTGGAAGCATTATTGTAATTGCTCTGTAGTGCATGAAATCCAGCCTATTGGAGAGAGTCCTCCATTACTGCCAAGCTTCTTAGGAGAAGTCTATTTGAGCCCTTTAACAGGATTCACAAGTTACACCTTCAGCTGCTACTCCCACCATTCCCCTTCATCTGAAATATTGCACGTGCATGCACATTCAAAACCATTTTGGTTAATTAATCCTCACCTCCAGTGGCCATTCAAATTTACAGACCATGACAAATCAGGCATTGCAGTGGTGATGGGGGAGGTGCACCTGTATTGGACAACGCAGCTTTAACCTTTGTAACGTGCCAGTGATTACAATAACTGAGCTCCAACTGAGGGAGCTAGTGCATTATACGGGTTGCAGCAGACATGTTTGCTGAGCTGCATGTCAGGGAACAGTAGAGCTGACAACTGTCGGTGCAAGAAGTGATGTTAGATACCACTGCAATGTAATCTCAAATCTGTCTGTCACTGGGGAAGCAAAAGAAAATAATTTAAAAAGCAGCGGGGATGTTTCCTGGCCCTTGGCTGAAAATCAAGGAATAGTACAGACTGAATTTCTCTAGCTACTGCTCAATTCTGGTACCAGCACTCAACACTATGCCCCTGGATGGGTGTGTGAGAAATCGCAGTTTGTGCAAACATGACAATGTGATGCCAATGCCATTGCTTTAGAAAGAAACAGAAAAGCACAAAAGGGCTTTACAGCAGTAAACTGAAAAGGGTGGATGATAACACTATTACCACTGTTATTAGTTTACAGACACTTGCAAGTGCTTGTGAAGAGGCAACAGCTCTAAATTCCCCTATTGTTGTCTTTATTCCATGAATAGGATGAGTGCTTTCATTTTTTACCCAATGCATCTGAGCTGGGATCCTATTCTTAGCCTGCATTCCAAAACCAAGGGAAGTTCCTATCCGTTAGGTAGGCGGCACAAGACAAACCTCTTTCCGGGATAAATGCAGAGGAGGAAGAGCTGAGCTGCATAAACTAGGATTAGGTGTGCAGTGCTAAGACTCATCTTTGCCAACTCATCTGCTGGTGCCCTGCAGCTCCAACAGCTTAAGCTGAAATCACAGAACAGCGGGCAAGTGTTTCCTGTGCATTACGAGTTCACCCCTCCCTGGTACTGGCACCAGAGCAGCTCCATGGAGAGGGGAAAACAAAACAACCAGAGGAAGGAAAAACACCCAAGAATAACTTACATTTATTTTGAAACGTGAAACAGATTGCGAAACTGGAAACTTTAACATCTTCCAGGCCATCTCTCCCAAACCCATTAATACCCAAGACCCCAGATGTGAGGAGTATGGGAGGAGAGGGAAATCCTCTCCCTGCCTGAGAGGCCTCCCCCACCCCTCTCCTACCCCGAGCTCGGTTCGATCTGGGCTAACTCTCCATGTCCTCATCCTCGCCGTGCGTCTCCTCTAGCCGGACAAAACTGGAAACCCACATCAGACCAACAGGGAACAAAAAAAAAGAACACCACGTAGAATAACAGAAGAGGAAGAAAATCAATAAACATCTCCCAAAACTCCAGAGAGAACAGAAAGGTCCATTGAAAAGTAAGGGTCTTAAAGGGAGAGAGGGTGAGGTGGCGCCAGAAACAGGGTGGCAGAGGGGGTTAAAGAGCACTTTGCGTTTTGATGAAGGCAGTCCTCTCGTTGTGGGCATCAAACTCCTCGTTTTCCGACTCGGAGTTGCAGCCGTCCTCCCTCCACACCGAGGGTATTCCCTTGTAGGAGACCACCCTCCCCCGGCCAATGCCAAAGCCCACCCGGATGCCCCCCCCCGACTCCAGGGAGTGCAGTTTGGTCTGCCCGCCACAGGGGGCACTGTCCGAGCGCAGCTGCAGCAGCACGAAGACCCCCACGAACGTGGCAACGATGAAGGCACAGCTGAGCACCGCCATGGTGACGGGCAGGTGGGAGGACAGCTCCGGGCTCAGGAGGCCCCTGCTGTCGCCAGAACGGGCCAGGCCGGGGGACTCGCGCTGGATCTGGTTCTGGTGCAGACAGGTGTGGGAGAACGAGTCCAGGTGGTTGTGCGGGGGACAGGAGAGGCAGTCAGTGGGGAGCTGGCCCGCACAGGTCAGGCAGGAGGGGTGGCAGGGCAGGCAGGCCTCAACATAGGAGAGCTCCACCCAGTTCTCCAGGGAGACATCCAGCTGTTGGGTTCCGGGAGTGAAGCCTGGCGGGCAGTCTGTCACGCAGCCCTGCTGGTACAGGTAGAGCCCAGGACTACACTCTGCAGAGACAGAAACACACACAGGAGAATGACTGCAGAGGGACCACTAGAGTCAGAGACAACTTCCCAGACAAGAGAGCAACAGGGAGTCAAGTGTGAGGGTGAGGGAGGAGTGACAGGAACGGGAGTGGAAGAGTTCCCAATCGGTCCAAATGCAAAAATACTGACTTGAAGCGTATCTCTTCACTACCACCTCGGTCATTCCCCAGTGAGCAGAGCTCAACCTTTCTGGGCTACATGTGCAAACCCCATGTATAAGTGAGCCTTTAGTGCTGATGTTACACTGTTTTAAACACCTCACTTTTTTAATTAAAGAATGAAGAAGGTATTCTGTAACTGATGGTACACATAAGGGACAACGCAGAGCCCATTTGTAAGAGTAAAAGATATTAAGAGAAAACACAAAACCTCCCCCGTCAGGGAAGAAAATAAGTGTAATGAGGCTCTTTAGACTAATTGCTAATTTAAGGAAAAGTTTTAACTTGCCTCAATTTTACAGAATTTTTATTAAACCAAAGATATTACCCATAAACAATGAAGTTGTTGTAAAATTTAAAGTTATAATATCCAATACAATGGCACAGAAGTTAAGAATTTGCATTTCTTTCCATCAGTTTGAAGTTGTTGATTTTACTAATGCTTTACTGCTCCATCAGTTCATTCTGTTTAACATGTTTTATATTATTAAGTCATTTACTATACTTCTCATTCCAGAAAAAGACCAATTACACTGTGGCAAACATATTTTCACGGTACTGTAGCACACCAATGAAAATCAAAATTGGGGTTCATCTGGGGACAGCGAGTGGAGGAAACCAGGGGTAAGTCTACCGAGACATTCCAGCTCAATTTCCAATATACTCTCCCCCTCTCAGGTCTATAAATCACCAGGGCTGTAATATTCCAGGTCAAAGGCTTCTGTCTCAAGCCGGAGAGTGAGGCTGGAGGTACTTGGTCCTGCCTGTGGGAGAGTCTGGCAGGCTAACAGGAGCCTGTGTAAGGTCACAACGCGACGACCTTCCACTGCTCCCTTCAAAACGGGAATAATAAACAGCCCCCCGTTTTCACATCTCTGCATGGATCGTTTTATTAAGTACACTATTTACGTGCTGTACGCGATCGACGAGGTGAGGCGAGGAGAGGGGAGAGCGTTTCATTTGTATTCGTACCCTAAGGAAGGGAGTGCACCGCAGTGTCAGCCAATGCACCAGTTTAATGAGGAAAAAAATGATTTTTTTAGTTAGATTATCACAAATATTACCACACTTCAATACATGGAGAGAAGTGCATGATCATCTCTTGCAAAATTAATACCTTCGGGGACAAAGATTAGAAATGAAAACATTTCTCTTTATAATTGCCCATTCTGACTGAATTTCCAATGACTAAGATGTTCAATTTTTTTAGAGCCAACAGCATATTAATACAATAAACTGTATACACAGGCAGTGGAGTGCGGTAGGAGTGCTTTAATAAGCTTTGCTGATTGCAGAGCGATACTGATGCAACGCTACATTATTGCTTTAAGACATCCACTGCCTAAGGAGACCTGGCAATTATTTTTTTTATTTATGCATTTTGCAACCGTGGAGCACCAAGTCAATTAAAATAATATCGACTACACCCGCTTTTTGTATTAGCATTATCACTGCAAACCTATTTATCTTTTATTGCTGCTGACATCCTTAAAGATTTCTTTTTTTATTACAGAGAATAACTGAATTTATTAGTTTTGTTGTAGCTCAAATTAAAAGGACCTCCTGACCCAGCATCCAGGTCTTTTCTTTTTCACCTCTCGGAAGAAATTGTCTAGATTATGCATTTTACTCTGGACCTCCCAATTCACAACCGTTTTGTTTGCAGCATTTTGAGAAAGGTTCCTGCCACAAAATGGTTGTTGCACTTGGCTCCTTGCTCACAGCAGACAGAGGAGAGCAGGCCAGCGAGCCTGTTCAGCCCCAGGAGCTCAGTGTACAATAAGGACAAGGGAGTCACCAGGGCTCAAACAATGGCTCTTCATCAGCATCTCTGACCGAATGGCTCACACCACACTCCAGCTCGCCGTCCATCAATTGTTCAACAGCAGGACAGAAATAACCACATCCTTTCAGCGAAGGGCGTGCACTGGAAATGGAGTGGTCCTAGAAATATGCATTTTGCTCCAGCAGTGCTGAAAATACCTGGAAAGGCATTTTACACGGCAAATGGAGACTCGGTTTAAGGATTTATGACTATTTCTGTAAAAGAGGTATGGAGGAAAAAATAATTTTGGTCATGGTCTTTAACAGGGTAATAAATCTGATTATTCCCCAAGAGAGCTGTATATTAGAAGCAGTAATTGCACTACAGACGCGTGAAATGAAAGACAGGTGGAGGTCACAGTAGGATTGATTCGAGCTCGTACTGTAGTAGATGTTTTTCTCCTATAGAGAGGAACGCAGTGGTAAAGAGTAGGGAAAGGGGAGGGGGACAGTGACAGCTCCCTATCTCCTGTGGAGTGGCAGGGCCCAGCAGAGCTCCTACAACATGCGTCGTTGCTAATAAAAGCTGCCACTCACGGAGACGGGCCCAGCAGCTCGTCTCCGGCACTGAATTATTAATCCAATTGTAAACAGCCCTGAACGGGCCGCACATGCATTTCCCCTCAGGTACTGCTTTCGCCGGGCGTGACGCTACTGACGCCGTCGACTCTGACCATTTTCCCCACATGGCTTCAGTCTGTAACACTGGAGCCCAGAGGGGGCATTTTGAGGAAGCGGAACTACACAAAAACATTAAAAATAAATAAGTGAGACATATAAGGGCAATTCAAAGAAATCTGAAAACTGTAACAGTGTAGTTTGCAAAAGTAATGCCCACCCACACCAAAAACAAAAGTGCTCGTCACCCTTCAATGTCTGACTTTTGCAGAGAGCAAAGGAGTATTGTACACTCCCCGCTGCTTATTTTTAGACAGTTTATATTTAAAAGCCCAGAGAAAGGACAGGCAGATTGCCATGAATAGATGTTGCCCTGGAGACTCTTACTGGTGAGTGTCCCACACAGCCAAGGGTCAGAAGGACCCGTCTCCACTTGAGGAGGCTGAGCAGTCGCAGCCGCAGCCTGCTGTAACCTGGAGCTCGACAGGTGCACAAGGGAGGATTACCACCACAGAGGAAAACGCCATTGCATTTGATTTCACAGACCGTAATTATCGCCGACTCTACTCTAATGATCTGAACTCTGCAAGCAACTCTAGGACTACTGGCAAACAGGATCTGCAAAACTAATCCGTGGGCTTTAATAAATTTATCATGATAATGGCAGAGAGGTTTAAAGGCAGATTTTATAATATTGTTGTCCAAGTTTGTAAGCTTGTAAGAGTTCCGATTTCTAAATAAGTTTCTTTTTTTGGTGATGGATAAGATGAGTTCTAAGCAAACGGCCACCTTCCTCAGTCTTTAATAGACTGGTGCTCAGAATCAGATCGAGTGCCAAATTCTACCCCCCCCCCACCCCCAACGTCAGCCCAAGTGATAGTGAGCTCAGAGTTCACCAGTGGTGCCCTCTGAACCCCAGGTGAAAGTGCCAATTGTGTCACGCAGCTGTGCTCACTCTCAAGATTGCTTCCAGGAAGTTGTCAGGTCACTTGAAGCCACCACCAGCACCTCAGAATACCTGTAGCTCGTGATACTCCCTGAGCGATGGCGTCCACAGCCGCAGGGGCCTGTGGCAGGCAGGGGACTCCTCTCTCTTCATGGCACTGCCCCGTCAACTGAACCGCACCTGCTTGTGGCTCTCATGCCCCTACTAGACGGCGTGTTGTGGGCTCTTCACTGGCACGCCCTGGCACTACAGCTTGTTTCACACAGGTTGTTTTGTTGCCATGGTACACAGTCCTCACAAGCTGCCTGGCACCGGCTGGGGGCCGAGTTAATCATGCCAGTCTGTCACAGAACACTTGAAAGAGAAGAGCGACCATGGCTCTCTTCTAACATTGGAAGCTCAAGAGCGTGTACAAAAGGCAGTTTTGCCAAAACAAAAGTAGAAAATTATTCTGAAATGCATTATGTGTAAATTTGTGTTGCAAAAAGGACTTACTCAGGAGCTCAAAGATCAAGGCATTTGGAACTGAAATAACAGAGAATGTAGCTTGCTTGTTGTGGATTTGCTAATGTGACCAAGTATTGATTTACAATTTTGATGGGTAATAAAAAGAAAATGCTGGCTAAGCTATTTGTAACATTTTCCAAGTGACTGCTCTGCATCTGTACACTAACTAAGTGAAAGGATAACAGGACTGGATCTCAGCAGACCCCACACCTCTGTCTCCCTGTCCGCTGACTGCGCCACCAGGTGGCTTGTACTTTGAATAGCACAAAAAGACCCGAACTGCGCTGGGTAAGATTCTAGTCTACTCAGGTGTGCCAGTGGGAAAGGGCCATTCCAGCACATCACGGTTGTTTCTTAGCTGAGTAGCAGCCAGGTATGAAGGGGCATTTTACCGCCTTCTCTCTTCATAGCCTGCACTTAGACGTGCCAAAGCAGACAGCCCCAGGTCTTAGGAGCTGTCTGAGATTCCTGGGTGCAAAAGATCTCTCTCATGATATAGGACTTCAGGCCTACACAAATCAAAGCTTCACACACAGGACCAAGGGAGTTTAAGTCTTTCATTAATGCTATTAAGTGTGGATACTAAAACTGACGTATGGTTTTAGCACTTCAGGCATCTGTTTTTACAGGCAATTTGTTTTTCATTGATGAGCAGCCAGAGACACCTTTTTACTAATCCCATACAGAAAAAGCCGATGGTCTCCACCCCAGTCCTGAAGAGCCCAGATCCTGCAGGTTTTGTAGTTAGCCACTAAATCACCATTTCTAAAGACTTGAAGCAATCTGTGATAAATTAAAAAGGGAATTTGTTAATTAAGTGATTTAAAGATCATGGGGAACATAAATCTGAATACCATCCAGCGCCCAAGGATCAAAGTTCCTTTAATTACTTCCTTAATTGCTCAGTAGCTTCCAAGTGTTCCCAATATTTAGAAACAGAGGCTCTCCAGGACCAGGGCTGCAGACCTCCAGATCCCTCAGCTCACCTACAGCCTGGACAACAATACTAGGTGAAGCCTGCAGAGGTCACTGCCTCCCCACTGTTTCAACACCTACCTATGCAGACCTGCTCCATGTTGAAGGTTTTGCAGCTGGCGTTCGCCGACTGGCTGTAGTCAGATCTGGAGACGTTGGGGGAGCTGTCGCCAGTGCCATACAGAACCAAAGTGAACTGCGTCAGGGTCCCTAAACAAGAGAGAAGAAGTGGGCAAAGAGACCAGAAGTACAGTCAGCTGCTGTGGGAAATGCACCTAAACTTATGAAACGTAAGACCAAGTTTAAAAAACTCCCCCTTTATACACACGTAAACAGATGAACACACTATTTTACATACAGTTTTGTGAACATGAAAGGAAAAGATCTGTATTCTGAGTTAAAATCCTGCTTTCCTAATACTAGAAAAGGGTTCCCCTCACAGGGTCCAGTTCTCCACACCACCACCCCTCTGCAACCCCTGATTTACGGCCATGCTGCCTGGAAGATAAATGGAGATGACAGCAGACTGGGAGTTCTCCGGCATCTGATTTACTTTGGGAGATTTAATTAATCTGATTTACGGGGAGGCATGAGAAACAAATGGGCTATGATGTAATGAAAACAAAACACGAATCTAGTGTACTACTTCACTTTCATATCACTCATCCCTTAGCATCGACACTAGACCACACAGTCTCCAAGTCCGTAACCTCTAACCCTTTCAGAGCACTGCCCCCTCATTCCTCATCTCCCAGCCCCACCGGCTCCAGCCACTGCACAATCCCATCTCCAGGCTTCTCCTCTCAAAACACCAGGCCTGGTCTTACCATAGTCACTGGCTCCGGCCACGTTCTCAATCTCCAATGTCCATTCCCCTCTAGGATCCTCGTCCCAGGAGTGGGTGGTCATGAAAGCCCAGTCATTGAAGCCTTCGGAGGAGTAATCGTGAGGCCTGGGAGCAGAAGAGATCACTGAAGGGTCAGAGCCCTGAAACATGCTTTAATATTTCTTCTTTAACAAAATGCAAACAGTCCAACTGTATATGCCGCCAACACCCTAGGTTGCTATCCTGTTATCGGAAATAATATATGAATTGGAAACTGATCATACGACCTTAAAAACAAGAAAGAAATGTAAGCTTAATGTGATGACGGGCCCCCAGGAGCCCCTCTCATGCCGGGGCCGTACCTGGGAGCAAGGAGAGTGGAACGGGTTCCTCTGGGGCTGGTCAAATAAATGGCCAGATTTCCTCGGCGGTTGTAGGTCAAGGTGAGCCGCGCCTGGGCATGTTCGAGGGAGCTCACGAAGTTTGGCTTTCCTTCGCACGCGTCAGCAACCTTAGAGATCTGCAAGTGGCTCCCAATATTCCTGCAAAACAATCAAAGGGGTGAGAAAAAATGAATACCATGGCAGCTTGCTTTTCCTGTTTTTGTCTTCTTAAACACAACAGGGCCAGGCAGCTGGGCTTTAATTCCACAGTCTCCACTTCACTCCTTGTATGTATGAATACCAATTCATTACCGGGGACAATGTAACCAGCTCTTCAGCTTCTATACTGGGCATCAAGAGGAAGTTATCAACTATGCATGCATGGTTCTAGAAAAATAAATCATGCAGGTTTTGGAGATGGAGCAACCGTCTATAGTGTCATTTTGATTAATTGATCGCTAATGACTATGATGTACTTGAGTGACTGTTGAATAAGCATTAATTCACCTCATTAGTGAAAGAGCAGATTAGGCACAAGGAATGAAATTACTTAACCTGTTGAACGTCAAGCCTTGTGAAAATCAAAAAAGAACTCGGAAATCGATATGTCCTACTTATCAAGAGAATAATGCCTTTGTGACATTGGCATTTTGGAGCAGCTCTTCAGGTGGATGCCTAGTGGAGCCAAGTGTCATTTATCAAGATCAAGGTTTTGTCTGGACAGCTGTGATCGATGTCAGCGAGTGTGGCACAGACAGGCGAAATGATAGGCTAACTGTCCTGTAAACAGACCTTTCTATTGAGAGATTCAAGTGCGGTGGTCTCGGCTGTAGAATCAGTAGTGAGTAATGGCAACAAGTCCTGGGACCTCACTTGAAAGCCATAATCGCCAGACATGAGCACCACTCAACATCTGGAAGATTAACTGGGACAAGTGAGACATCCGGGGCTCAGAGACCAGTGAACAGGCACATGGTTGTCCCCCACTGTGAGAGTAACAGGATCTAATCCCACAAGACAGCATCTGCAACTTGCTTTGAAGCGTACCACGCAGATGTACAGCTTGTATTGTTAGGAACAATTGCCCCCCACACATTACTAGCCTACATCTCTCACAGCAGACCCTCTGTTGATCATCCCTGTGGATGACAAAAGCATAATGGATGACATATCAGCATAATGAATCTGAGTCACATCTGAAAACAAAATGTGTTGTTGTGCAACTCACTGTCCTGATTTTGTCAGGAATTTTAACGCTGCAAATTTGGCCATTTTGTCACAGTTAGAATAGATACGTTTCTTTTGACACTCAGTTAATCATGTGTTCTTTGGACGGCACCTTCACACATATGCAACAATTCCACTACAACTTCTGTAGAGAAGGGCAAAATCACCAATTCTCTCTCTCCTAACTTCTCTCCTGGCTTTGTCTGTGGGCCAGGCACAGGATTACCCTGCTCTGTCCCTAGGCTCCGCTCGTGCCCTTTGTAAACTATCTGGCTCCCTGCACTCTTTCGCCAAAACCTTTAAGAAGATTATGGCATTCTAGAACAATTCATTTGACGTGGTGTGGGCATTTGGGCAGGGAGGCTAACAGCTTTAGTACCAGGCTGGTAGGGCCCACTGTTACTCGTGCTTCATAATTGAATGCTTTGCAGTCAAAAATACTTCTGTTCTGACTTTAACACTCCTGAATAGATCTCTTTCCCTCACTCCCACATCCCTGGCCTGTGAGAGTTAATGAAATCAAGAGGCAGTCACCAGGAAGTTAGTAGGCAGCTGGCCGTGCATGCATTGATTACTGCACAGAAGGCTGAAGATGGTGTGGAAAAAGTTATAAGTTTCTTTAAATACTGCTGGAGGTAAAAGTTGATTTATTTTTAACACATCAAAAACAGCTCTGTGACACAATCAGCTTGCAGCTGCATGCTTAAATTGGAAATATAACAACCAGCTGGAGGCTTCATGGCAGTGCTACAGGATAGCCAACTTGACATTTCTCATTACAGTACTTTGAAGGAAAAATATGGGATAATGTATTCTATCCCTTTATGTATTTTACTGATGCTCTATACAAGGTTAGGGTACAAATGCATTCAGTCATTGGCAGTACTGGTGTTCTAGGCTCCAGTGCAGTCTGCCTCTTTGCCCTGTCTTCTCACCTGGGCTCTGACAGCATGGTAAGCACACATTTCTGCTGCGGTCCCATATTGGTCCAATTCCTGGCCAGAGTGACCATAGCACCAGCATCCAGAAGCCCATAGCCGTAGGAGTGACTCACTGCACAGAGAGAGAGAAAGAGAAAATAAAATTAAATTGTACGACATGCACAGTTATTTCATTTAAATTCAAATTTTTTTTGTGAAGCAGATCTGCCATTGCAAATTGTGTCTGTTGGGGGGGGGGGGGGGGGGGAATGTACATTTCCTCCAAAATGCTTAAAATGATCTTTTTTTGCTCAGTGACACAAGCAGATATTCCTGTTCTTCTATACATTCTATACACTTTGCAGACCTCTAGCATTCGAGTGGTTCTCAAATGCTAGAGGTCTGCAAAGAGTGCTTAATGGAATCAACGGTTGGTGCAAATCATGTGCATATTAAGAAACGCAACACCACAGGCCTTGAGCCCCCGCCCTCTCGCCGGCGGGCAGCTGTACCCCACGCATGCTGGGGTGTGGTGGGGTTACCTTTGCGGCCCACTCCATTGGTCTTCCAGTCGTTAGTGTTGAGGTGAGCTGGGCGCGAGGTCCTCACCACCAGGTGCTGCATGTCCCTCCAAGTGAGGTTCCGGCTGTAGGAAGAACAAGAAAACCCAGTCACAACCTCCTAGGCAAAGACCACCACCGCTGTTAGACACAGGCACACGAAAGAACAAGTATAAAAGGTTTCGGCAGGTGCTGTTCTACTGAAATAAGTAACAAAGCTACTCGTAACCTGGTTGGCATACCTATAATCACACACAGACTGTGTGAAGAGGGCCGGGACTCATTTTATCTTGCTCACCTGAACAGTAAAATTCATGCTCACAGAAGTGATGCTTTAATACTCAGAAAGAGACAGGATGCTTGACAGCACTGTTCTCTCCCGACTGCTCTCAAGAGACAGTGCAACTGAGGAGAAAGTCTTGGGAAATTGGAAAGCTTGTAGATTATTCCTGATAGCGGCTCAGACCAGGAGCTGCTTTGCCAAAGAGACACAACCTGACTTTGTCTACTCCTGTCTCTGGGAAGAGACCAGGGTCATTTGTCATTTGCCACAAGCACAGCTCTTTAAGATTACAAACAAGAGGTGGCCATTGAACCTGTCATATGCAGAGAAAATCAGATACGCAAAGCAGGTCAGGCTGAGACAGGCACTACGGCACACAAGACCCCATTCGTACCCCAGCATCTCCAGCACTTACTTAGCCTCGAGGGCCAGAGCGATGATCCCAGCAGCCAAGGGTGCAGAGGCAGAGGTTCCTGTGTGGGAGTCTGTGCACTTCTGCCTGAGGTCTGTAGTCACCTGGGGGAGTTCAGAGAGAGAGTGAGTGTCAGGGAGGGGACCCCTCCATTTACATACAGTACCTATAGGCTTGCAGCCACTGGAAAGGACATCATAAATAATTAGCTTCCCACGTTGCAGATTCCTGCCAAACAGCGTCTTCCCAGTGGAGGACATTGGATTTAAGTGTTAAGTGATGTGTGCTAACCAAGACAGCCCAGAGAGCACGAGTTTAAGCATAAAGAATTGCTCTCTGCATGAGTGACAGAGCAGGGGGTGATGACAGGGAGAGAAGATGAGATTTCAGCAGCACCTTGTTCCAGATTCAAATTAAGAGAATAGGGAAAAGGCACATATTGTCTCACACAGCTCTCAGGGAAAAAGAATCCTACAGGCTATATAATTGCTGCAGGCAAAAAAAAGCTTTAGAAATTAGATGCAATGATTCACATTGAATGAGTAAATCCCAGAGCAGGCAAACATTTATCTCTCTCTGTTTTTAAAATAAAAGCACCCCTTACAATTCCACTGATTCAAGTAAATGGGGACAAAAACACATGATCAAAAGTGAATCTAAAAGGCAGCATATTTCAGGCAAAATTTAGGGCATGCTCATTATATTCCATATTTAATTAAAGATTAAATCCCTAAAATCATGAATGCTATTCCACATATATTTTTAACCTTAGAAACAAAATACTATACTTTAATCCTTTCCAACCAGGATTGGAAAAATATCTTCCTCAAGTCACCTGCAGCAGATGAGCAAATGTGCAGAGACCTACCACTGCCTCCAGCTAGCTCTGTACTCCTGTGGTCATTTTTAATATTCATACTGTAGATCAGCAGCACAAAAGCTTTGAGCTGGAGAGGATGTGGGCCCTGCTTCACAGCTCTGGCAATGGATTCAGAAATCTATTCCTCCACATGGAGCGGTGAGGTTTCGAGTACAGATTCCAGGACATGCAGTGCATGTACTTAAGCGTGTCAGATCCAACACGTTTCTCTTTCCAGACGCCTGACCTGTACTGCCTGAGAAAAGTACACTCAGAAACCCCACAGATTTTCTGCTGCAGCAGAAGCCCCCCCCACAAAAAGCAAGTGCTAAGAGAATAGGGGGGTGTTGTGGGAATAATACTAAAACCCTGGCAGGTCTAGAAAAGCAGGACGCTCCTGTGCCCCACTGCCAGGCATGCCCTCTGCCATGGCAGCATTTCTCCACCCAGTGCAGATGACACTAAACTCTCTTCTGTTAGCGGGAGGAACACTTTGTGGCACCCATCTCTGGA
Organism: Atractosteus spatula; assembly: GCF_055471065.1. NCBI lineage: Eukaryota > Metazoa > Chordata > Actinopteri > Semionotiformes > Lepisosteidae > Atractosteus > Atractosteus spatula. Next base: position 63,455,832 of record NC_142712.1, on the reverse strand, counting down.
CTGGTCTGTCTCTGACCGCCGCGCCCTGGTCCCGGGACAAAAACGACTCCCTTTCACGCTCATCACTCTGCTCCTGAATCCAGTTCAATCTCTAGGCTCCTCCAGGACGCATCACCCCAGATAGCAAGGTGCTGACAGCACCTAGGATCCCCATCCCACGACTGCACTAACAGACACTATACTACTCTGGATATACTGTAGACACTGCAGGGGCCTAAACGATCTGAGAATAGCACAGTCTTCACTGCACCTCAGCTCCTCACAACCTGAGGTACCCGAATAAGGCACTCCAGATTACCACAGTTTTCCAACGGATTTTAAATCCCTCTGAAAACCAGCAGAGCTAGGAACCTAAAAGATCAAAGGAGGCATTTTTTAAAAGTCCTTCAATAACCAAGCATTTTGAGAGCCACAAGGGTTGCAGGCTCCCAGTGCATTTTGGCATTTAATAAAACATGGTGCCTACTGATTTCAGCCGTTGCCATGTCAACATTTTAATAATGATGCTTCCCGTTGCCTTAGCCCCCCTCTCACATGCACACCCCTTTCAGGACATTAGCAGTCACATGAACACGCCTGGAAATATGCTGAATACAAATAAGAATGATTACGCATCAGTTCTAAAAACATGCCAGTCTTTACTACTGCTAATATTTGTTGCACGCGCCACGAAACGCCCGTCTCCAAAACTGAATCCTGCCAAACCACACGACACAGCGAGCCCTGATGGAGCACGAAACCGGAAGAGATGGAGGTGCCCCTGGTGTTCGAGAACCCGCAGGAGAACCTGTAGTCTGTGGTTTTAAAAAACTGCATTTCATTTTAAAACTTCAATTGTGGGAGACCGCTCCTTAAGGACGTCCATCTTCAGTTGATGTCTGAAAGCTAGAGTTATATTTTCTCATCACCTTGGAGCCACACAAGAACACAAAAGGCTGCCGATACCTGGCCAACGTGAAACTACGCAACTCAGTGACGTGTCCCCAATCTTTCTGTGCAGCCTGCCATACCGGTATGGCCCTGCTACAGTCCCCAGTTCCCAGAACGGTTCCATGACATTCCCCAATACTTTTCCCTAGTCCCTGGTATGGCCTAGTACAGCCCCAGCAGAGCCTCCAGTAGAGCTCTGGTAAAAGCGCCCCAATACAGTGCTGGTACAGCCCCAGCAGGGTCTCCAGCAGAGTTCCTGGTACTGTTCCCAGTTCCTGGTATGGCCCTGGCAAAGTCCCCCAGTTCAGTGCTGGTATGGCCCCGATACAGTTTCCAGTAAAGTCCCTGGTAATGTTCCTAGTCCTTGGAACAGCCCTAGTAGAATCCACCCCCCCCAGTACAGTCTTGGTATGGCCATGGCAGAGAGCTGAGGGACTATTCCCAGTACAGCTGGTAGTACAGCTTCGTTGAGTCCCCCAGTACAACCCTGGTGTGGCCCCGATGGGGTCCCCCGGTTCGGTCCCCAGCACTCACGATCTGCTTCTCGTCGAGGTTCCCGCTGCTGTAGGTGGTGGCGAGGGTGGAGGAGCAGGCCTCGCTGTACCAGGGGACGTTGCCTTTCTGGGTGCTGCTGCTGATGGACAGGGTGTAGATGCTGTTGGTGTAGCCGTCGCAGTTGCAGCTGTCTTTCTCCCGGCCGCCGTTCCCCGATGCCCAGACAAAGATGGAGCCCAGCCCCCCTCGGCCCTGAGCGGAGACAGACAGACCGCAGCTGAGGATCCGCGCACGCTGCGTGTGCGTGAAGGAGTGCACTCCACCCCTTCCACCTTCCCCAAGGGCGTGAGGCTTGAAACAGCAAGAAAACATTGACCTGCAGGCTGCATCACAGCAAACACCACAACTGTGTTCAATGGTTTGATACCAAGGTCCTCTCTTTGCATCTAAAAGTAACGTCCATTAAACTTGTACGGTACAAAAACTGAATAATGCAGAAATTTTAACTAAAATACAAAAATTCCCCAACAAGATCCAGAATTACAAGACAGGCGTAACCTAAAAATATAATACAGTCATATCACAGCACTGATATGAAAAAAGTATAATTTATGATGTTTATATTTTTTTACACTGCCAGATTGCCTCCCTGAACTACATAATGAAGGAAAAATGACTCTAGGAAGTTTACATTTGTAATTACTGGACAGAGGGAAGAGCTATTATTTTGTGCAATTAAATATTAATGCAATACGATTTCATCTAGCTTTGTCCTTTAGCTATTGTGCTCTGTATGAAATAGTCTGAACTCTGGTGCAGACCTCTCATGAATATCTGTGCATCGTTAACATGCCAGGATCAGCTTCTTTCAATTCACTGCGCTAATCATATTCTACTTTAGTTAAAACAAAGCCAGCTGTTTAAACAAAGAGAAGATCCTACACAAAAGCAAACTGTACATGACCTTCTCAACACATGAATGACATTCTTTAGAAGAAAAGGCACCAATGTATGCATGGGCTTGATGTAATGTAACTCCACCATTAACAGTACAAAGCAAGAGCATAAGCTATTCAGCCCCTTTCGCTGTATTCTGTTTCTGGGTTTTTATGCGTGCAAGACCTCTTTTGCTTTGAGGGCTGTTTTGCTTTTCACAGCTGCCCTGAACCGCTCACTAGGTCAACTGCATCAGAGTCCTATTCATCCTTTGAATGATGAAAGAGAACTGCATAGAGGAATAACATGATGCAGAAGAATTACAAATAAAACATTTGCTGAAACAGATGTTTACCAGATGTAGCCCTCTTAGAGTGAGTGTTCACAGTTGTGGACATTCATTTCCTCATGTACACACCTGCCTGTTTTTGCCCTGTTTTGTGGCTTATTTGCACAGCCAGAGACCTGAATACAAGGAACCGCATCTTAACAGCAGCAAAAAATGACTTTTTCATCTGAGGCTCTGCAGGCCTTATTCTGTTCCTAGTTTCTATTCTTTTCATTCAAAGCCCTGATCACTCATATTTGTGTGCTTCTGCCATCACTTTCATATGTACCTGCACCATTATGTGAAGCTTGCTTCTTTGTTTAAATGCTTGAATAGGAGACAACTGTACCTCCGTAATTTCCAACTATAGGGATGTCATACACAAGCAAAGCAACCAGGACTGCATTTGACAAAGGATAATTCTATAATGACTGCCATGCATCCTCAAAAAACAGATCTGTTTTAAAACTCGATAAACATTTATTGCTGGTCACAAATATGTAGAAAATTTAAACCGCCGATTACAAAAAAAACCATTCTGGCATTCGGTGAAGAATTTGTTGACTGCTTCATCAAGGCAGAAACACGACTGTCTGGATTCTTTTACCTTTTTAATAAAAAATCTGCATCCAATTTCCATAAGATTAATATCTATGCGTTTCTTTCTAAATGCTCTAGCCCACTGTGTTCAGCATTCAGCTAGCCTAAATGGACTTGAAGGGCAGACATCAATGACCATTAGCAACTGGAGATGCTGATCTAATATTTTAAAGAAAGTCTACTTTTTTGAAAAAAAGCACAAGGAAGTCTGTATGAGAATAAAAGTACAAGATACTAAAAAGTCTAATATTAAATCTTAACAGAAGAGAAACGATCATCTAAATGCCCTTTAATATAGCATTTCGACTCCCCAAATACCACTCACATACTGTTAATGCTGCAAGCCATACAGATGTGCATATTACATAAAATGCACCTAGAGTCTTCTGTAATTTTGAATTAAATATAGTGCATTTGGTCATAAAATCTTTTGTCGTCATTGTTTCTGACTTTTTTTTATTGCTGCTCTGTGGTAAAATACATTATCTCAGCAACTTTTCAAATGGTCTAACTGTGAATTAAAGCCATTTCTCTGGATAGCAATCTCTTCTCACCAGGAGTAAGTTACCACTAAGGTAAAGCAGGAAACCTAAGAATTAAATCAAACAATGAAGGGCATTCTGCCAAAGGACTGGATTACTTCACACTGTGTTCAATCTGAGTCCCACCATAGTCAAAGTAGGCAAGAAGAAGAGGTGGTTACAGAAAAAAGGAAAATAACCTTTAAAAACATCACAGCAGGTTATTTTGAACCTGAAAGTATTTCGTAAAATGTTTCCAAAATTATTCATCATAGGACTAGAGACTTACTTAGACTAATGGCCACCTTCCCTAAAAACATCTTTGCTAGACATTCAAGGCACAAAATGCCATTTTATTGATGTAACAAGTAATGGGTTTATTCCATGCTGAAAAAAAGAAGAAAGAAAACAACGTTTCGGCCGTGGGGCCTCCTTCAAGTGTGAGCGAAGAAGGCTCCACACCTGAAGAAGGCTCCACGGCCGAAACGTTGCGTTTTCTTTCTTCTTTTTTTCAGCATGGAATAAACCCATTACTTGTTCCTTTGCAGCCTACACATGCTGACGCAGCTACCCACCTGAACTACTATATTTTATTGATGTAGCTCCACATGTCTATCAAAAAACAAAACACAGAATCCATTATGAATATCTTTCTACATAAGAACCATGTAACTGCACACAGGGGAGAATGAAGAAGTCTGATTCCTTTAGCCATCCTGCTTTCAAGACGCTTGTTTTTTTAACACTTTAGGAAGGTTCAGTACAAATTGGAGGACGGGCACAATTCTCAACAACAGCACCACAAGCACCCAGAAGAGGTCACTGTTACCAGGAGTTGAGATACCAATCTGACTACTCCCACCCTACTCTCATGGGCATTCAGGCCACTGCACATTGTCTCTTGGGGAATCTTGGTCCCAGTCTGCTAGTGACATGACCCAGGTGGGAACCTGCCTGGACCACTGAGGTTAAACTGCATGTGAGGTCACCAGCTGGACCACTCAGCACATCTTAAGTTCCTTTTGCAAGAATTTTTGCAAAACTAAGTCTGATGGCCCATCGCTTGCCTGAAATATGATGAATAAGAATAGCACATGCGCTTCATGTTGTAATAGAAGTGGCTAGTGTCATTCTGTCTGGCACAGGAGCGAGAGAGAGAGAAAGACTCACCTCAGTGACGCCGCGCAGAAATGCCTCCTTGGCCAGCTTGGCTGGACCATCCACAGTCTTCCCATCATCCTCCGGGCCCCAGCTGGCACTGTAGATATCGATGTGCTGTGGGTTGAGGCTCAGGGACTGGGCTTCCACTGCGTCGGTCACCTCACCGTCCAGCATGCGGACACCTGCCGACAGACACCCTGTGAGCCAGAGCCACGCGTTCACCTTTCCTACAAAAGCCTCAAGAGCCTGAAGGCGACCAGGAAAGATGCCCACTGTCCACGTCCAAGTCCAGGAAATTGGCCCATCAGAGTCTTGTATCGCTGTAGAACATTCAGCATTAAGCTTGCTTTGCTGGTCAGGCAGCAGAGGTGAGTTTAGGACCGAAACTCCTGTTCTATGATGATGCTAAAATATCTCAGTGCAGACTTAATATTACATTTAAGTAACCCCTCCCTTAGACCTTTCGGAATATGGCTATCATGTCACTCTCTTAAAACTGAAACTGGCTTTACGAAGTTCAAAGGCTTGCCATATAACATTCATCGCAGCATGCGACTATAGCTCCCGTGAGTGCTGCCAACTCGGGAACAACTGAAGGATCAAGTAAATACTCTTCAATTGTTAGAGAAAGAAAAAAAACATGTTTATGGTAACTAGTCCTTTTTTCTTTCCCACTTGAAAAATGCAGACACACCAAGGACAGCCAAAAACACAGAACAAAGTGCCTGTTGAAAGAATAGTTAGCTTGTTGATAGTCCAGCTCGCGCATATATGGTGGCGCACGCTGCTGTAGAAGTCAGAAAAAGTAATTTCCCTTTGGCCTGCCCCTTGGCAATACACACTGTTAGTGACCACACCCTACAAGGGCTTTCAGGAGCTACTCTCTCAGACCTAGAAAAAAAAGTAAAATAGTATTTCAGTGTCTAAATGATTGGGGAATGTTCCAAATATTATAATATTGTCACAGGATAGTTAAGATCCTTGGATCAATAAGCTGCTAACTACAAAATGGACCAGCTGGGCCAAAAGTCCTCCTCTGGTTTCTAACCTCTCTTATGCTCTAAAAAATACTTTAACTGGAAGATTATCCATTTTATTTTGGGAATAATTCCAGAGAAATGTTATAAATGTTTAATATTTCTAGATCCAGATGCTACACTCAGTCTTTCATCCCCGCTGTGAAAAGGATAACCTTCTGAACAAACTTGTTAGTTGGGTAGCAAGGAAGATCATGGTGCTCAGCACTGCCCTCTTGTGGACAGAAAGCAAGTTCAGAGATGTTTTATTACAAAAAAGTTCTGAACTCAGAATTTTACCCCTGTTAAACTTAAAGCAACTGCTTTCAGGCTTAAGGAGAAATTTTTAGAAAAGACCTTCTTAACTCTCAGGCTGACAAAGTATCCAAAAAAAAGCCTGTTAATCTCTATTAAAATCATATCGCTCCAGGTGTTCGATGTTCCCACTGGTTTCTAGAACAGAAAGGAGATAGCTAGAGTATACCTCCAAGGGCTCTGCTCTGGCAAGATTAAGGCATTAGTGAAGACATGCCAGAAGCAATGAGAAGCATGAAAAAAAAATGAAGAATCCGTCTGCCACCATGAAATCCTCTTCCTTCTCAGATACTAGGTTTCAACTGTGAGCTTGATGGACTCATCAATATGGCTCAGTGGGAGCAGAGCCCAAAGAGACAGTCCTTTCATAATCCTGTACTAACAAAAAACCGAGTTCCAAGACACCTAATTTACATTTTGTATAGCCTCCACAGAAAAATGCTTGTTGATATTGAATGACAGTAACATAATTAACCAGGTTGCTCTTAAAACGCTGCATGAATTTAGAACAGAACATGAAGCACCTGGCGAATACCTGGGACCCTTATCTTACACACAAGGCAACCCCGTGAGATAAGGCTGGGGTCGGGGACAGGCAGCATCGTTCCCAAACACTCTGGTCCTCTGCCTTGCCTCCGATACACACACTCTCAAGAAGGGGCCTGGAAGGGTTTTTTCCTGTCCATCGGAAAGCCTATCCAGAATCCGAGCCGAAACAGGCGTGGGTGAGCATGGCTACTGAGCACACACTCAGTCTCATTAACTACCTAATTAACACACAGTCTCCATTACAGGGAAATGAGGTCATGTCTGCCTCTCCTTCAGAAGTCTGTATCCTTCTTTGTACCGAAAAAGAGAAAAAAAAAGGCAAAACAAAACACAAACATGCACAGACTGGCACCCCCTGATGTGGGCTATGACTTTGAACTGCGCTTGCTCTACATACCAATATATACCGCTCAGAATATAAGGACTGTAATGGGATGGTCCTGAAAAGTGATTCATTAGCTGTCCAAGCCAACAACACAGTATGGTGATAACCTACCCTGTCTGGTTATAGATTGTTTAGAATGGCTGCACTCTTCAGGGACAGAGGAAACTCATCCAGACTCAATGTGGAAAAACCCCGAAAGCACGCTGTATTTCTGACAGTGCGCAATAAAAGGAAAATGTACAACTCTCATGCTGGTCCAGGCTTGTGTTCATATTTCTGGCAGTGTTACTGGGTCATAAACAGTGTGGAAATGTAAAACTACGATTTAGGGATGACCTGGTTACACCCAGTACTGAGGAGATCTCTCCATTACTGCAGCAACATTCCTGTGTGGGTCTGAACACCACAGCCAGACAGCCTTGCTCATCACTCATCATTACAGGACTGCGCTCAAGGCTTGCCAGCGGGCTCTCATTGTACTGCTCAGACAAAGCTCATCTCAGAACCTGACTGGACTAACGAGGGGCAACTGTTATTCCTGCCGAGGCACCATCAGCTGAGCGGCTTAAGAAGAAGTACCAAACTCTTCCACTGGCCGAAAACACACAGAAGACTAATGCGATAAAAATGTGTATTGAAAAAGACAAATGCACTGCTGCAAGTGCTAGCTGCTGATTAAAGGATTACACTTGTCGAACATTTTTGGCTCAGAGGTTTTGCTGTGGCTGTAATTATGGTATATTTATATTTTTAACATCTTTACAGATAAAGGTAGTGTCCCCTGGTAGTGCAGGGAAATGACCATGAGAAAGACAATACAGTTTTTTGCACAAACAAACAAATACAAAGGCAGTTTTATACTTAACATTCAAATCTCTGTCATGGGTGCATGCTTCAACCAGTTACACTTTCAACTCCAGAATGAAAACTTAAAATACATAAGCAACTTTTGTTCTTTCTATGCTGCTGTTCACATTAATCTACAAACATTTAATTATCTCTGACAGAGAAAAAAAAACAGCATTTCAAGCCATCTCACGGATCAGTGGAGTCTTGTATGAGACCTGAACTGGGTGATAAATTCACAAAATCAGACTTCAGCATGTTCCTGAGCTGCACTACTTGACCGAAGTACAAAAAATATAAAATGATTATCTATAGTAAAAAGATGCTCCATTATCAACATTACCCAGTGCCATGATTAGCCGTAATCTAGGACTATTTCAGGTTACATTAGGAGTATAATATATTCTTCTCTGTGAAACTAGCCCTCTGTCTTTTTGATGTTGATTCTGTATTTGTATTAGTGAAAATATTAAACCAATTGCAGAAAAGTTTATCCAAGAAATGTACTCTTATACAAATCTGAACCAAAAAACTGTCAAGATACAGGTTAATTAAAAGTCCACAACAATGTTTCCTGAAAACTTGCGTTTGACCCTCAAAGCAAATCAAATACATTTGGAAATATGTGGGAACCTTGATTAAATTACACGGTAGGTAAGTATATTATATATATTTATATCGATCTGTAATAGCCTTGAGCATCATATAATCTTTCATTATAGGCAACTTTTTTTTAAGCGAGGCTGTAACAGTTGCTCAATGAACGATTGAGCTTTCATTCTCAACTGATGCTGTATTTGTGCATAAATTAAAGCATTAAAAACTGCTATGGTCTTCCTGGATATCATTTGGTCTATTTTCTTATGTTGAAAAGCAGAGGTGATTAAACGGCACACATCATTATGCATCCTGAACTAGAACAGCTCCCAAGAAGGATCCACTCCCCTTGTAGGAGCCCTGTCCGAGTCACACCCACCTCCGATCTTGGCGTTGTAGGCCAGCCCCACTCCACAGATGCCGTTGTTGGCCACAGCTGCCACCTCTCCTGCACAGCGGGTTCCGTGCCTGAACGCAAGCAGATGCAACAATTAGTAAACCTTCCAACTCCTGTTAAGAACCCTCACCTGCAGTCCTTAATATAAAAAAAACAGAAATGTAACAGAGAAAACAAAGGGTCCAAGCCGAAAAGAGTCCGTCGTTCCATTTTGCTTCATCAAAAGCTGAAGGCAAGGAGGATTCAGGAACTGCACTGGATGTTGACTATAGGTAGCGCTCAGGTAGAGGTCAAGGATTCTGCCATTTTAAGAGCCGCCTGAACTTTTGAAAAATTCGATAAAATTTTTCATCTCTTTTCAAACCTGCTCCAACACGAACATTCGTCCGTGCCAACCTCTCTTCCCCTTCCCAGTAAGCTTTGCTGTAAGTGAGTAGTCAAGTGTGACAAGCACGCACCCATGTGTGACACCCATGATGGTGTCAAGCACAGCGAGGAGCGCACTGGCGAAAACAGCTGTCAAGGGGAGAGGAAAGATTCCCAAAGGAAACGTTTCGTGAAAGTGGCAGATTGATGGTTTGTACAGAACGAGATGTTCCTATGGATGTCAAGAGAAAAGCAAACCGGGTAAGTCTTCAATCAACTGTGGACAGCCAGGACAGTGAACAAGCTATTTGGCTCCAGCCCAACAGAAACATCAGAAAACAGTTACAGAGGCTTTATGTAGCATTGACATTCCTTTAAGTTCATCTTAGACCACCGTTTCTCACATGTAACCATAGCAGCATGCTGACAATCACTGCTCAAGCAGCTTTGTAAAACAACATTAATTAAATTTTTGATTCCACTTTATTATGTGCATTACGGCACCTGGGACATGCAAATTTATCCATTTCTTTTCAATTCGAAGGAAAGCTGATTGGCAGCATCTCAAACTTTTTGCTCCAAAACCCCAAATCATTTACACCTTTAAAAAGTTATTAAAGCATTTTGTTGCTTTTTAAAGCTGGCAGTCATGACACTTTGAAGTAACAATACATTATATATGCAGCCCACTCCACACAATCCAAATAAAAAACAACACGATGTAAATAGAATATATGAAAAAATGGAACAGCAATGATTTCATAAGTATACAAAATTCCTTGCCTTGGCAAATCTAATTTAAGTGGACAAAACTACCTTTATGAGAGACAGATTATTTGAGTGGCCTCTGTCACTTGTGTAATATTAGTGGTTCATATGATTTCAGAATAAGAACACCTGTCTCGATCAGGCAAACGTTAGAAGAAAACCTACAGTACATCAGTCTTCCAAAAACTTAAAACTGGAATTAAAGTTCACCTTTCAGCAGAGCAATGGCAGGCGAAATGTGGTGAAAATAATTGGCTAACATTCCACCAGACTGATAAGTTGATAAAAACTTAACCAAACCTACAGCTGTATGTGCTGTCAAAGTTGCTTCCACTAAATACTGAGTTCACAAATCAAATACTTATGCAATCAACATCCATCCATTTTCTAGCTACTTTGCTCAATTCAGGATCGTAGGGCAGCCAGAGTCTACTCCAGCAAGCAACGGGTGAAAGGCAGGATACGCCTTGTATAGGACGTCAGTCCATCGCAGATGCAATCAACGTATTTCATTTTTCTCTGACATTTTCTGTAATGTCTTAGCCTTACTCTTTTACTTGAGCATTCCAAATATAAGTTCTGAACATTCTTTTAAAAAATATTTTCTAAATCCACAAATTGATGCACCACAGGAAAGGGTCTGAATATTTTTGCAAGGCGCTGTATTAACAATCGAGGATTCATCTGTTCTGAAAAAGTTTATTTTTACGTTGAACTTGAAGAGTGGCAAATGCAATTTATTGCATTTCTCAAGTAGCCTAACTCACAGCAAACTACAGTCGTCGCAGTTTGAAAGAAAGAAATCAGTCAAATGAAGACATAAACCATAAACAACACTCTAAGTCGCCTACTTCAGCTGAAAAAAATCAAATCCAGAAAGATTTAAATAATGCAGATTCCAAGCTGGAAAAACAACAGCGAGCACTCAGAGGGTTTTCTTAATAAAGGACAAGATCTATGAGGCTACTTTTAAACTCGAGTAGCTACGAGGGAAGAAGGAAGAAAACATTTCACCGACAGTGAGCTAATTAAGACGACCTTTACCGAGTATAAAAAACAGATCAAAGAAAATTTTAAATTTAAAAGTAGGATCAATGGAGCCAGATTTTAATTAAAATTTAAGTTCTGACACCCACTGAAATTTCAGTTTGGTTACATACAGACTCTAAACTTCTAAATAGTTAAAAAGTGCTTTATTTCTTTGACTTTGAGAAGATATTGTCCTAAGTGAATCCTAAAGCTATACAAAATTAATTTTAACGTATATTATGTAACTAAGAATGTGAGAATTATTAAAACGTTAAGAACGACTGTCTTACACAACTCTGCTATCAGATATCTACATCTCCAAAAAGCTTGCACTCAGTTTAAACTTATCATTAGTAAAAAAAAAAATATTGTTCTATGTGGAATTTAAAAGCTTCTGTGCTGATGTAATCAAAACAATATGACGTGTACCCTTCTGCTATTGTGTTAATAGCCTTGTGACTTCCTTTTGCCCTTTGCTAAAAGCACCAACGCCAAAGCATTAGCCCTGGGTCACTACCTCAAGATGCAGGGCAAGATGCAGGTTTGAATCCTCAAGAGTTTAAACCTGCTCTCAGCAGATGGTTTCTACCTGTAATGCACCCCACCTCCCTCCCCACCCCAGTAAAAAAAAAATGTTTTATGTTTAAACTTGAGAAATACAAGCAGCAAAGATCATTGTGATACAAGAAGCCTCCACTGCTCCCCTGTGTGCCTTACATCAAAATCGACCTTGGTGCGTTTTGCTGCTGTAACCAGCTCCAGTGTAGTGCGAGACAGCGAGCCGCTGGGCTGTGATCGCACAAGGGAAAGGGGCAAATTAGATCTGCTCCGGGGTTATGCTATTCCAGCCCCCCCTCCACCGCGCTGCAGCCGGGGGTCTGGGGCAGGACCGCTGGTTTCTCTCCTGGAAGGATAATTCTCTCAGCTATTCGCTGGTCCCTTCGCAAAAGAACCGCCTGCTGCGAGACTCCCCCCAACCCGCCACCCCGCTGCTCTGAGCTGCTTGGCAAAAGCATCAAAAACCCTCTGACTCATAACTAATGAAGCAGGAGACTCGGGTGGAGCAGAGGTGCAACATTCTGTTCTGCAGTCTAGCGGGGTTTTTTTTTCCTTTTAGGTCTGTTTAAATCATCACTACATCAAAGAGGAAGAAAAAAACTTAAACTGGTCCGATTGAGCACGAAATTAGTTCAAAGAGGTGATTAAGAAGTCAGGTGGAATGAGCACAAGACCCAGCAGCCCTGGAGGGTGGGAGCTGCAGCTCCCTCAGCAGGGTGCTGCTCGTCTTCAGGCTTGGGTGAAGGTGATGGGGAACGGGGCACTTCAGGAAATGCACTGTTCATTTGGGTTACTCCCTGCTGGACCGAATGAGGGTGTTTCTCTACTGATGCAAACACACATGCAACTCAGGACTACAAATAGGCCGTATCTTGATCTGTCCTATCAGACCAGGATTTGCTGATGTAATGACTTTCATATAACATGAACAACTGAACCCTGGCTGAGGTCTACGACCTGTCGAGCCACATGTGGGTTAGATCCTTTACCTGATGAGCCATTCAGGGGGCCCAAGGCAGCCATTTTACAGAAACACACACGTCGATGAGCAGAGCTCTGCAATGAGCTTGTGTGATTCTTAGAGGGGCCCCCCATCAAACAACATTACTGTCCCACATGCTGGTTGTACACCACGAATTAAATCAAGATCATCACCCACAGAAAGATTCACTTACGTTCAGGCACCATGGGGAACACACTAATTCTCTGCAGTGCTGCTCTACAAAGCACTGTACTGGAAGAAGCTTGGAAAGAGTTTCATTGGACTAAAAAAAGCTCTGCCTTATGATTGAAAAACTTAATGAAAGCTACCATTTCATGAAAATATAATACATTAAGCTTTTGTAAATACAGAGTCCAAACACTTGGGACAGAGTTTTGGTCAGTATTAATTTTACCTCCATTCTTTTTCCGATAAAACTTTTGCATCACCAAGAACAGTGCTGGAGAAAAGCAAAAGCCCATCTATGTCAAAGACTGAGGCCATGGAGATAGAGATGTAGTTTTCCAGCCATTTGCAGATTAAGCTCTATTTGAGCTGCACCATACAAGACTTTTTAAACAGATGCTTAATCCCCTCTCCCTAAAGGCCATACAACCGTAACGGACATCTTAATTCACCAGCGACATCCAGAATTGTTGAGCAAGCAACACAGCCTGCACCGTTTGCTGTAATTTGCCTGCATTTGTCAGAAATCACCAAAACTGGACAAGTCACTTTAGTGCGGCTTATTTTTAAATCCAAGTTTAAACAGTAATCAAGTTTATTTAAACCTCTTCGGGCTGCAAAACTAACATTTTCGGACGCAATGTAATGACAGCTCATGCTGTCCACTGACGCTTTTTGCGGGGTTTCAGTCAGACTCTTGCCAGGACCACGGTTTTGGATGCCATTTAATCAAGGTTGCTATAGCCAATCATTTCTGAAAAGCAAGTAGGAGCTCAAGAGCAAGTGCAGAAGAAATAAACTTTTCCACTTGCAGTCAGTGCACTCAGAGCTTATTTCTTTTGTTTTACAAAATATGCAAGAAACAGAGGAGAGTATTTTTTTGATCTCAGGGTAATGGGATATAAAGCTGAAGGAGACCTGCTGTAAGTTGCATTAGAAATGCCTGGCCTTACCCACCATAAGGACAAGGGCAGTATCTGGTGGGACAAGGTTTCAGGAATGAAAGGTTTCCCTGTCAGGGCCATGGGATTCGAGCTCCAGCATGGGGAAAAAAAAGCATGTAGCAGAGCTTCAGTGCAGCCTGTTCTGGAGTCACCCGCTGTCGACGTCACTTGAAAGCACGCACACTTGAGAGAATCGCCAGGGCAGTGAGAGTAAGGGTCATGAGCTCAGGACATCACCAAGACTTCAGTATAATTTAAGGGGCTGGGAAATCATTCTTCTTCCTTACCATGACAAACCAAGCAGGGTCTCATCCTTAGGGAGAATTAAGTTGAAATGAAAAATATTTTATGAACAGCCAAAGAGTGACTATTTGAAAAGGCTGCAGCGAGACCGGCTTTCCTAAAAGGAAGCGAGAGAAAAGTCCTTTCCACATGTCCTCCTTGGTTCACAATTTATGCCATCTTCATTCTTCGAATAAGCAAAATATTGTTCAGTGTAACACACAGCTAGTGCATTAAAACCCTTAGTCATTTCCCCTAAATGGCACAAGAGATGACAGTTAACATCTACCGTTTTAAGTGAAGCTTTGACGGCAATAGAGGCTTACGGTACATTTAACACTGCAGGATAGCTGCACTTTCACAGACAATATTGGGAAGTCACTCAGATTAGTTGGACATTAACATGTCAAAGGCTCTGAACAGATATGCAAGCAAACACTCTTTTCAACCCAAAATGAACAGAAAAGCAGTGCAAATGTTAACATAGTTTGTCAACTCTTGGCCTCTCTGCCAAAGAGTCTCAGATCTTGCTAAATATAGCCCTGGCTCGGTTTGTGCTGTGAACCGGTCTCCACAGGTTATTTAACTATGAGAACAGGAACTGTACTGAAACCCAGGCCTTTGCAAGGTTTCAACATTTGCATGAAAAATCCTCAAGATGTCTTAGCTATAACACATTTTCAAGATCTTAACCGTAGGGAGTTTAGAGCCAAGATTGTCCATGCCAGTATACAAAGCATTGTTTCACCAGGTAGCAAACTTGTGCGCCTGGGATACCTGCTGTCTGCTATTCAAGTTGCTGAAAGCTACAACACTGCAAAAGAATATCAGATTAATTGGTTTATCTTAAAGCACACAGACTGGCCTGTACAGAGCTGTGCTCAGCTATCACTCACTCACTATGAATATTCTCCATAGCACAGCAAAGTGAAGACACTTTTCATCTGTTTTCTTGTAATTAATGAATATCTTAATATTCATTCAATTAATTGGCATGAACAAGTGCCTCTTCCTGGCTGCACCTCAGTGATTAAAGTAGTCCGACTACTTCAATCATTTCATAGACTCTATAAATAATAAGAATATTTAATTTTTTCTTTTACAAGAGCACTGTATGCATACAATTCACAGCTTCTCTGCAACTGTCTCAAAGCATGTGAAATCATAAACTAGTCACGTCAAATTTACAGTGTGAACACATTTAGCTCGTACAATATTATGCAAATTAGCACTCATTCTGGAGAAAGAAACCAAAGACTGTAAAAGAAATGATTCAGCTCATTAGACAATCTATTAGCCTATTAGTGAGTCAGTTCTTGCAAATCAAGTTGCACTGACGGTTGAGCAAGATTAAAACTTAAACGCTGTTACCGACTAACGATTTGTGAAAGTGCTCTGTGGCAATTCGCCACAAATGACGCTATACCAAATAAAAACTGAATTGAACTGAATTCAATTAAAACAAACGTGACGTATTAATGGGGAGGAACATGCACTTGAAAACGTCTTTTCTCAGTGAAAATCTCTGCAATGTACAAGATTGCCCCCTTAAAAAAACCTGCATTACACAACATGTAAATATTATCAGCCTGCAAACAACTTGCAAATCTCCCATAGTCTACAAATCCTGGCATGGATTTCCTGATTTGCCGATATTAGTCCTAGTGGCAATAAATTACTACTGAATGTCCAAATTTAAACTAATTTAGCCATTTCATCATGTACACGTTTGTAACATTTGTCTTTGCTTCTTCAGTAGTTTACTGCAGTCTTCGAGTCTATACTGTAGGCATTTTGTGACAATAATTAATTGCTGGGATTCACGTTGTGACATCATTCATTACATTTCAAGGAAACCAGCATAAGAAGCACAAAAAACAAAAGTATTTACCATAGTGAGAAAAGAAAAAAACTTTAAAGCCAAACATTTTCAAACCAATTCAATTGCCTAACCATTTAGTAAAATGCTCCTACAGAAACTCTGCGCAATCTTAAATCTCTTCATTTTCTATTTGCTACAAAAGGCATCTAAGCTATTGAAGAATAAGCACTTAAATGACAGCTGTAGCTACAGCTGGAGAGGGGCCAAGTTAAAACAATTAAATTACCATTTATTTAGAATGCAGACGGAACACATTGTGTCATACCATTTTGTAAAAGCAACATTTTATTTTGCCATGACAGGGGCTTGACATTAACTCAGCTAAATAGGCTTTAAAACTGACAACAGGCAGTCAGCCCACTGTGGTAGGTCTATCTGCGTCTCTTCTCCCCCACTGGGAACAGCGAGTACGTATTGCAATAGTCTGACTGCAATGAATTGAAAAGTTACCTCTTAAATTGCTTTCACATTCCTGAAGTTAAGGAAGAGTTGGAATCTAAAGAAGTATTCTTGATACAGTAGGGCAAGTTAGAGATATCCCAACAATCTCTGTGTACACTAGGGTGCTTTGTCCTGAGAACTAAGACATCTGTAGCAGACAGAAAATGAGCACGCAATGGAAAATATCCAAACAACATTTAGCGATTAGCTTATAACTCATCTTATTGCCTCTAATAAAAACAGGTATAAAATCCCAATGCAGGACACAGGCAGACAAAGTAGTTTTGAAGAGCATAGAAATAGCTGAAGTGGTGAGATGATACACAACACCAGCAGTACCCCAGAGTCTCCCTTGAGGAGATTTCAAAATGTGTTTTGCACAACCTCTAGTCCTCCAGGGGTGAACCCTAATGAACTGTGTGAATAATGGAAGTGGAATGATCTCACCTATTTTTTTGGAGCACATGGAGAGGCATAATTAAGAGATTGCACACTGCACAGACTCCCCGTATAACCGGGTTTTTATAGGTTCAAATGGTTTTGCTTGTCAGTTCATTCATTCACTGCAGTTGGATTCAAGGCCTGCTTAAATGGATTAGGAGATTTTCCAGGAGGCTTAACCAAGCCCTTAGGCAGAGGCTTCGAAATCACAGGCACTAGTGTTTAAACAAGAGCTCATAAACCATGTTCAAAAGATAGCATTATTAGTTTAGAAGACCCTGCTTAGCTACTGCCCAGGACAACACCCCACCTTTGAACCCTAACCTAACCTCTGCAATAACCTTACCTTTCTGCTAAGAAAGCAGAGTTAATACCAGCTGCTGGTGCTCAGCATGAAAACCGTTTGTACCAACAGTCCAGAAAAGCTGAACCTCAGGGGTCATGGAATTCTCCAAAAGAGGTGCAGTGAAGGACAGCCCTAGATTTGCTCCCTTAGGGCAGTCTTCTGGCCTTGCATTCAACATAATTGTTCTGCTACACTAACATGCAAAACACCACCAGGTCTCTGGCATCCTTGACCAGCAAGGGGCTAATTAAAGCCCACAATCTTAATGCACAGAAAAAAAAACACATCAGTTCCTGAAACTCTGGTTGTTGAATTCAGAGATAGAGAGGAAAGCAGTAATCCACGAGTTTAAGTTTGGCAGAACCACCATCTGCCTTGTAAATTTCTATACCTGTAGAAAAGGTACACATCTTACAGTGCTACTCGGATACTCAGAAGAACAGGAAACCCGAGAACAAAGCAGACAGTATGTTTCTAAAGCAGCTAGCCCTGAAACTCCTAACAGTTTTGAATGCACAATGTGATCTTGGACACTGCAACCAGAATTCAGGCAGGCAAATAATCACTGGGGTACAGCTTTTAAGTCAAATGTTTTCAAGTAGTATATGGTAATTGAACAAAATTGAACTAATTAAGAAATCATTGAACACCCACCCAGTATGGAACAGACAATTGTTAGAAGATTTGGCTCACATTGATGTCATGGTAGGTCTCTCGTGCTTTTTAACTATTCCCAGCTCACAGCCCAGTGGTGCCCAGCCCATTGTACACCACTGCTCGGGCTCAAACCAGTGATGCCCTGGCCATAGAGCAACATGTGCTCCAAGCCAGTGTCTTTACTGGTAGAGTCACTGGATAGCCCCGAGGGTATTAATGTGAAATGAGGCTCTACAGCAGAAATATTTAGGCCCATTTAATAGCAATGGATATTGTTACTGCAAGTCTGGGAGTCATGCTGGTGGTCTGCTCACACCAGCACAGCTGCGATGCCTCAATGCCAATTTAAACCATTAAACAAAGCCAGGGATTGCAAACTTCAGCAACACAATCCCTGACTTTGCTCTTTTATTGAACTGACAATTTGTTTTTAAACCCTATTGTTGGAGGTATTGAGTGGTTTGGCACAAATCTCCATCCACTTTGTCTTCTCTATAGATTAACAATACAAACAGCACCAACAGCAATCGTTTTTGAAAGGCTGATTCTTTGCCAGTAACACTCTGGAACATTTGTGCATTTGTCCTGAAGTGGCCGTATTTATTTGACTAGCTGGGTAATAAAGCAAAAATGTGAAGAAATAGTTTGAGCTATTAAATGCAAAGAGGAAAACCTTAAGTTGAATAAAATCAACATTTCACCCCAATTACTTCCTTACACACTTATGCATTCCACTTTGGCAGAAAGCAATTTGATTTTATTTCATGAAAAACACTGAGAATCTGTGAACAAGCCAAGGGGAAGAAACTACTAACAACCCTTCACCAGGGTCACAGATTATTTTAACAAGTCTTTAACCCCACTTCCAAAGGTACAATGCAATTAGATGTTGCACTTTTCTGCAAACACATCTATGCTTGTTTTTGGACATGGTCAGCTGGGGGATGCAAAGGTCAGTTTAGTGTTGAATATTTATAGATCAACATTTTTAATAGTCAGGATACTGATCACCTGCTTTCTATACCAAGCTATGGGGAAAGACAAATAGCACTATATAGCAGTTCTGCTTCCCAATCTAACACCTAGACTAAAACTCCTTGTGGGTTGTAATAACGCGTAACTCACAAGCTTTACTTCAAAGGTTACAGAAGTGATGAGGAGAAAAAGGCACATGAATTTTGCATGCAGTTTGAGTACACGCACTAGTAGCAGTGATAATGTTCAGCAGAGTTTGACATGAATTCGCAATAAATCCTATCCCGATCCACAGCCTACACCACATCAACATCCACTTCTTGCTAAGTGCTGTCAATGTTAATGACACAGAGAAAACACACCGAGATAGCATCTCATTCACAATTACACTTGGCGCCAGCAGACCCATTGTCATCTTGAAAACATCATGGCACAAATGTGGAGTGACATTAACACAGAGAGTGCAGTGAATACACTGAACCCAGGGAATTCTAAAGAGTAAGGCTAATATTATTGCTGCACATTGCGGCTTGAGCTATTTAATTGTTCATCTGTTAAGCTATAATGACACTGTTTTCAAAGCATGCGAACAAGGTGAAGATGGTTCAATAAGAGTGGGGCTTCTGAATTCAGGTCAAATGATGAATTACACGTAGTACACCAGTCAACACTGGTAACTATCAAAATATTGCCAAGCTCCTATTGTGTGCAGAAAGTCTTACTTTGTACTGAGGATGCTAATGAGACAGAAATTGTAGTTAAAAACAGCTTTGGATGAAGCCAATATGAATAGGTAGGGTTTTATACAATAGAGAAAATTACATTCCCAAGTCTTTTTTCCCCAGTGAATAGATTTAAAACTACACATTGTTCAGACTTAAGTCTTTTCTTCCTTTGAAAGCACCAAGTGTCTCATAACCCTCCAGTTGCCTCATCAACAGAGGTATCTTAGCTTTCAATTGTGTGCAGGTCATGAATTAATTTTAAGGAAAAGTACTCCGTACTAAGACAGGGTATATTTACTGTAGAACAAAACCAGTCTGTCCAGCAACAACTGAGCTTATTCAAAATTCACTTTCAAATCAACTGGCAAAGAGCAGATCATGTCATGCACAATACGAGCACCTGCACATAAGCAGAGTTATAGGCTGGTGTCACAAAAATGTTTTTTTCCCCCAATTTTGAAGTCACTGGAGCATTTGAGAACCTGCTTTCCTATTACTTATGGGCTGACACGCATACCTTTGTGCAGTTCATCGGGTAGTGCAACTGAATCAATTTCCACAGCATAATTACAATCTTTTCAAGAGCTGAAGCTCCGCACTGACAGGCTACTGATCAAAAGGCAAAGCCTCATCTTCTCCTCCATTTGTCAGGATAGACACATCAGCTTCGGGTCTAAAGTTCAGCAAGGCATCTGTGCGGATTCTAATGACGGTTTCTTCAGAAAACACCCCCCCAGTACAAATATAGATGGGGAAAAAAATCTGACACTGTAATACAGGCACCACATAAGACAGAGCCTCAACCTAAACATCTTCAGCTGTAGAAATGACAACACTGAACTCCCAGATTTGCAGGATTCCCTCCACCCTCCCTTACTGAATAAAATCAAGCAACTCACACCGATTTAGAAGTACGAGACGAAAAGCATTAGATCTTGAGGGAAAAAAGGGTGAGTCGAAGCCAAGTATCAAAATGGGTAGTGAACAGAACTCAGAGCTGCCATGCTGTGAGGAGGTCGTGAGAGCTGTTAGCGTGAAGCAGACAGGCTGCCACCACAGCGACAGTCAGACTGGGCCAAGCCAGACTGCGGTAGGTGAAGCTAGCCATCTGAACACAGGAAGCAGCAGAGGTGACATCCAAGTTACTGCACACGCCAGCTGCCAGGCTGCATTGATGCCTCTGCTCAGCGCCTCCTCTTCCACCCAGCCCTTGCATTTCAACATCAGATCATTCTGGACAGTTCCGCACATGTGGAATAGGCCACAGGGTGTGTCAATATTAACAAACGTCTCCGTGGAGCAGAAAAATGACTGTGATGCAAAGGGACTTTCACACACCTTCGCCTACTCGAGAGCACACATTACTCAATGAAGAGCAAAAACATGTTCATTGTGTCCAGGAGGACTAAGCTGTAAGTCCGGGATTTAACATAAAAAAGTGTAGGAGTGGCAGGTTACTGCAGCTATGAGATTTGAGACAGTCAGGCAATACACACAAGAACACCCACTTTGTGGCCAGAGAGAGGATAAAGCATTTGGAATGACAGCTCTGTACAAATAACCCAAGAAATGATTACGTTTGTGGAAAGTGCACCATACTTCCCTAAATAAAGCACATAAAGAAATTTCCATTCACCCTCTGTCAACTTCAAATAAATGGAAGCCTCCATAGGTTATTTGAAACACCAGGTCAGAACTGGAATGAAAAGAGCATTTGTAATCTTACCTGGGGGGCCCTTTCTTCACTATTTGGAATGAATCTAGAAAACACAGTTGCAACTGTGTTTATTAGAATCAAGGTAAATGCAAGTTTGCAGGATGAATGATAAGCCACTTTGTGCACTGAGAAGCTTCAGATTTAGCAGACAAGAGTGGAATAAGGCTGTGGTTTAGAGGAGGTTAATCTAGGTAAACACCAGAACTGAAAGAAGCCTTTGCTTTTTGAAAAAATATGCACAAGTAAGGAACCTAAAAAAGAAAGACAGCATTATGGAATTGAACAGAGATGGGCTTTTAGCAGGGAACAGGCATTACGCAGTGCTGAGCCTGCCCAGATTCTGCAATCCCGACAGCCAAATCCCAAAGCTATGGCTGGATAAATGGAGACCTGAAGAACTGGAGATAAGGGACTGGATCAGCAGGAGAGTGAGCAGATGAAGCTCTCTCAGAGTTGGTGCTACAGAGAGATTTAGTACTGGAAAGAAATTACACAGGCCACTGAAACAGCCCAGGTTTCCTGCCAGATACTGCCTTCATTTTGCAGGCACTTTTACTTTTCAAGCTTTCAGTGATGCATCCTGTCTACATGTACAAAGTCAGCTCTTCTCCACGCTGTTCTCTCGGAACAACTGTGCCAGAGCTACTACCCATCTCAAAAGATAGCACTCGGCTTGGCAACATCGCAGGAACTGCAGTTACAAGCCTTTTAAGAGTCAATCAGGAACACCTGATTTCAACCAACTTTTAAATATTTGGCTATTTGGCCCATCGTCATTAATTAAGTTTAGGTTTTAAACAAAGGACTTCACTGGATCAGCTCCCTTAAGCAGGTTGAGTGACAACCCCACACACTTACTGCATGATTTCTGCACAACTATCCTGATCCCCAGAAAGTCAATCATGCCCACAGAGGTGTCCATAGTGCTCAGCAATGTGAAATCTCATCTTATTTCATTAGAGCCCACCTAAGTACACAACTGAAGTTCTACAGTGTAACAGAGAGGGGATCAATTTTCTTGAATAGTAAACATCATATAAGATCAGCACGCTTGAGTGGATAAAAGCTCCTTTCCTAACATTTACTTAAGCTCTAAAATTTACAAAAAATGTACAAAATCCATTGATAACAACAAAAATATATGAAATTACACCTTGATGATTCACAGACAGCCACCTAATAGAAGTCGCATGGGACAATTTAAAATGGAGATAATTCCCTTTGCAAAAAGGCATTCATTCATGTAAATACAATGCTATCTCTGCTCATATATGCTAGTTCTGTCCTAAAAATGTGCATATTTATACACAAATTTCAAAGATACCTGCAAAAACTGTTATACAGCTTATAATATGAAAATGCCTTTCTAAAGAAGGGCTCTCAGTGTTGAAGCAGTTACAGAATGGAAAAACTGAAATCACAGATGGATTGTGTAGAACATACCAACGCAGACTTTGTCTTGTCGATGCGTTAAAAGCCCCAAATTTCACTAACAATCTAATTTTAGTTTAACTTATTTAAAAAGATAGCAATTCTAGTTTGGCAGTTTGCTTTGATACGAATGCAGACTCGTCTCATCCCAGGTAGCTCAATGCAGGTCATCACAGCCTTCGCTACAGTGGCAAGATGGAGAAGGAGACTGTCTGAAAGATTAAGGCTTTCAGCGATTTATGAATATTAAGTGCCATTGACACATTCAGCAGGTTAATTAATTGTCAGGTGTCTTGTTCCCTAGTCTCATGGGGACAGATTAATGTTCATTATTCAAAACTGAGACAATCCAGTAACAGTTCAAGGGGGGGGGGGTCACACTTCAAACTGAGCCAACTTCAAAATACAGTTGCCCCTGGGGGTGAAATTAGCCCTCATCTCCACAAAGAGCTGCTAATTAAAAAAGCCCAGTTTAGCTTCACAAACAAAGATTAAAAGGTTTGGAAAAAAGCACATGCTTCAAAACCAACTTTAGAGAACAGCAGCCTCTCTTAAGAAAGAAGAGCTGGAAGTCTTGCCAGGAACACCGAATTATTGCTATTCTCAGCTTGAAGCACAAAGACAGGGAAGCTGAAATCACTATTTCCAGACCCATTTCATTTTTTCCCCCCAAAAAATTGTGACTTGCGGTCAAAACTAACTTAATCCTGCCCATTCCCCCACAAAAGTTTGCAAGAATCCCTGAATAAACAGAGCTCAGAGTTACTATACTGTTTTGGCTGATAAACAGAAGCCCATGCCAGATTCCCAGTTGTTCCCACTCCACTAAACCCCTGGTATTTCAGGTCCCTTCTCCCCTCCCTCAAAAGGGAATTATCCATCCTGCCCGAGAGCGCATGCTTGTTCCCATGAATGTCAGAGGCAACCTCTGATTGCTTCCCTCCTAAACCTCATTTCTGAATAGAAATAGAAAAATGTGAGAAACATTGAGTGCATTGGAATGCTTGCTCGTGCAGCAGGCCAAAACCATCATACAGCTTTACCCTAGACTAAGGCCTTACCTTGTTAGTTTGCACTTCTGTTCAAGACATCCCTTTCTCAAATGGCCTGTTAGGACTTGAAGCGCCGGGCACTATGCTGTACAGGCCCCTTTGGCCCTACGGGTGCCCTCGGCCTGTCTAAGCTCACGGTCATGCCGATAAGGCCACGCACACATACAGACACCCCTCTCGCCCTGCTGAGATCTCGCCACAGGCACAGTGCTCCTGCCCTACCTGTTGTCATTGAGCTGCGTGTAGCGGGGCTGTGGGTCTGGGTCCTTGTCATTGACATCATAGCTGGCATCTGGGTCCTACGGATTTTAAGAAGGTTAGCTCTGCGATGTTATCATTTGAAACTTACAATTTTAAAATGTAATGCAAGCAAACACCACAGTGTCCAGGATCGGGATATTGGCTTTATTCATTTTGCAGTTTCTTCCTACAAGGGTAGTTCCTATTGCTGCATGTCTCGGCCACAGCAGCTTCCCATCTGGTGTGCTGTGGAAGAGCAGCAGGGATTTTGGAAAAGGTCTCACAGTCTCAAGAACAACCAAGGATCTGTTTTTGGTTTTTGTTTTGTGGCGTAACCAGAGTGCTGCGTTGCACATTGGGTGTATAGACTGTATATTACAAGACCGAAAACATGGGAACGGCGTGGTCACGAGTAAATCTTTTAAAGTCTGACAAAGAAAAATAGAGATCATCAGAGAGCAGTTGAGCAAGAGATCCGTGTGTCACCGTCATCAATTCCTGCCAGGATAAGACGGCTAAACACTCCCGAGACGTTCTCTGATTAAACACCAAGATAAGTTTTGTTTACAATATTAATAATAACGTGCTCACGCCACCGATGTGCTGCACAGTTTATGTATTTATACAAGTGCGTCCGGGATGGAAAAGCTTGAGTCACTGTTCAATAGTTTAGATGTGAAAATATTGTTACAGCTTTAGGTGACTAGCAAGAGTCTCTGAGAGATTAAAGCGTGGGACACCTGGCAGTGCAAACACTCCAAGAGAGGGGATCCCTGATTAAAAACAATTGTAAGGTTTACTTTGGTGTATCTAGGTAATTAAGTTGTGGGTTAATGAGCAGTCTAGAAACATACCATATAAGATCACATTAAGACCACAGAAGGAAGAAAGAGAAGAAAAAGAAAAGGAATAGAAGAGAGGCAAAGAGGAGCAGAGAAGGTGAGATCTCAAGAGAGAGGAGGTCAGGAGTTGGAACTTGAAGCTTGCGCCAGGCAAGAGCCCCTACTTCATGATCATCCATACAAAACCTGACTGGAACCAAGTATTTTGAAGCTTGCTAAAGAGAGTTTGCAATTCTGTGGGTTTTTTTGTAGGAAACTTGGGTTTCCTGGGTAAAAGATACCTCGGTTAGAAACATCTTTCCTTCTTGTGGGAGCATTTTTAGAACAGGGAGATAGGCTCCCATTCATTTCGTGGCATCAGCGTTTACATAGTGAGAGATTTAACTGTAGATTGTATTTCATTTATTTAGAAGGCAGCTCCTCTCATTTGGCCTCTGTAGGCATTACTTTAAAGCTTAAGACTTAGAAGTCTGGGGTTTTTCTGGGTGATAAGGATGTTAGACCTCTAAAATGCCTTGTCTGGACATATTGTAAACATGGTAACTTGTGTGTTACATGTTTTGTTGTGTAGTGTGTCTTGTTCTTGTTAATAAACATCTGTTTAACCAAGTGTGCCTGGATTATTACCCTTTTCAACAAAGCTGTGCCACAGAACAAAATTCATGTGCCTCTAATTATACCAACCTCCCTGGTATATGCTAGAGAAATCACTTTCAAGCTGGGGGGTTATGAATAATTTTACTTATTGACTGAACTGTTTGGTCAGTTCCTGATTTTGTCCATTTTCATAGCTCCCATCTGTAACAACACTGACCCCGAGAACCACGAACCCCAAAGTTCGATTTCAGGCCTGGGGAAGGTACTCACATAGTTCTGGATCAGATCAGGATGGTTCTTCTCAATCCCATCATCCAGGATGGACACCACAACACCCTTCCCTGTATAGCCCTGCTCCCAGGCTCCTCTGGCATTCAGGTCTCTATGGTTCACATTATACTAGAAAGCAAAAACAAAAAAAATGCATTTGACACTTGTGCTAAAAAGCAGCTGGTGCTAACTGAATTTTATTTTTACTAACAGATTGACTGTCCCCTCACCAGATGCAATCGTTAAGACTATAATCTGGTTTTCCATTCAGGTTTAACAATATGCAGTGGATACGACACGCTTAGAAAGACAAAATTCAGAAAACAGCCATGAAAATGTCAACCGATTACAATTTCTCTGCTTTTCGGTCCTTTACAAAAACAGGATTGCTCCTAAAAGCTCAATCTGCTGTGCCTCAGAATAATAAATTCAACCCGACAGCCTTCGTTTTCTATAAAGTAAACCACCAATGTCTCCACTTGCAACTAAGCCATGTGGTATTAATTTGCTTCTTGCAGCGATGTGTAAAGTGTTGCACATACAGATCATGATCCCGAGGAGCGAGGTAACTGAAGAGGTGCCCTGCCCTTGGCTGGTCACACCTGGAACACACACAGCTCATATGCGCAGGAGCTCTGACCTTCATCTGGACTTCGGCAGTGCAGACACTGCCTTGGCGCCAGGTACTGCAGAGATGTGACCTCTACCCACCCACCCCTCCAGCTTCAGGCCGGTACCACAGCTAGCTTGACTGCCAAGCTTACTTGAGCAGAAAATTGAATTTATTCACAACCTTGCGCGACAAGCACAGCCCCACTTCTAGACCCCGAGACGACAATCTGGTCACTCATCATATTCTGGGGGCCCCACGCCTCCAAAATCAGGATTTGCGAAGCTGTGTACAGAACACCGGCTGCCTATTCCTAACCAACAACCAGGTATCCCGCTACATGCCCATTTACGGAATCACAGCACATCCTGCAATAAGAGGCGAAGGGAGACATTAGATTGCTGTTGTCGACCTTTGGTCAAACATTCCTCGCTGCAGTCTGAAAAACAGAGGTGTAATTTTTCACAAAACCAGCCAATATGACTGAGTTTTGACAGGACCACTTCATTTCCCCCCATTTCTTTTATTTTTGAACATCCACCCATGCTAATTAGAAGTGTGCAAGCTTGTATGAAAGGATGAAAAAACAATCTCGTATAGTACGACGTAAGAAGAAGCTTATTTTTGCAGGGGCTGAAGACGATCACTGTTGCAATCACTGTTGACCCGCTGTCTGAATTTATTACTTGTGTTGCTGTACAAGTCTTTTACATGCTGAAAAATTATTAGTTCCAGTTTCATGCAATCAGCTTAGTGTGCAGTGTATGACAGAAAAATTCTGGGGCGAACATGAGTGTTCATATAGAACGGCTGAAAACACCTGTGAAATAGGCTACAGCTGCGTTTGCTAGAAAACTGATTTTCCTTTAGCAGAAATATAAAATATAAAACAGATTCATCAGCTGGGTAAGGCCAGTCTATCCCCAGTACTCTTATTCAACCACAGCTGCCATACTCCCCATGCAACACTCACTTTCTGATTGGGACCTGAGATATGATCTAAAATATGAACACATGAATTAACGGGGGACAGGGGAGGCACATTTTTTCAGAATTTAACCAGCTGAAACACTAAATCTAAGGAGGCGTTTTGGTATCTTATAGGGAGAAAATGTAATGCACCAAATGTGATTATAATGACTTGCTATGCAAAACTGTCATCCTGCATAGAACTGAACCTAAAGACATTTCAGGGTTAATGACAAGCTGGGACTTACCTAACCCATCTTAATCACGCTCCCCTATTACACAAATTATCTAAACCGCTATAGAAGCAGTGAACTTTCTCAAAGTAGATAGCAAGGCTGTAAATTTTACTCAATCTCACTCAACAGCTCAGACAGAAGCTGCTGCGGTGCCTCTTCTGCTCTGTAATGTAAAGAGCGCTTTTACACTCCAGTGCACAGCAGCCCCGGGCCAAGGTGACACCTCAACGAGAACTGATCCCGGAAACGACAAAAAAATCAGATCAGCTTAAGCCACTGGCTTGAGCATTTTCTGAAATAATAATACACAATCAATCCCAGTAAACTCGGCTGGGTAGTACCGCGGTAACTCCAGAAGGGAGAGTTTTTCAAGAAGCCTTTGAAGGACAATACTTTGATTAACTCACTTAAAAGCAGATGTTACATGCATCCAAGGTTAATTAAGACCCACCAAAAAAACAAAGCCTTCCTTAATATGACACGCAAAAAACAGAATATATTTGGTTATTCTGATCAAAGGAGAAAATAATTTAGTTTGGATTTAAATGCAAAAGCAAAAGTGTCAACTTGAATCAACGTGTATGAATTCACTTCCCTGTTGCATAATTTATACTGTAATCCCAACAAATTCAGTGAAGCATTCCGGAGCAAATATCAGTTTCAAGGAGCTGAGAAAGGTTGGTTTTCTGTGTGCAGAGCAGACAAATCACTCCCTCCCACAGGGATAAGAAAGAAAAGTACACTTTTCAAAAGATGACATGACCCTCCTTAAAGCAGTTTACACTCACCTACAACCTTCGCTGGCAGAAGGCCTAAAACATTTGCAGCAAAGCTAGTCTATAATGTATATTCTAAAGTAATAAAATGGATATAAGGGGATCTATTTGAGCAGCGCACATTTTGCCAACAATTACCTTTTATCGGAAAACTCCTAAATCGACTCCCCGATTGGGAGGCACCAAAGAGAGAGTATGCTTTTACTCACCAGGTACCACTGCTGGGGAAATTTGGGGTCTGATAGCTCACTGTAAATATCTCTCTTCTTCCGTCGTTTCACCACCTGTTGCTCAGCCCATTTCACCTGTGAGGGGGAGACAAAAATATCTTCAGTGATGGAAGCAGAAATCTCACAGCAAGCTCTTAAAATGCAACCACAAAACTGCTTCACATTGTCCAGCCTCGGTCCCATATGGAAGACCCATTAAAAACCCCTGCTGTGCAACAGAAGGAGTGCATACAGACATGGCTGCTTTAGAACAGCTTTCACTACTATTACGCTCATGGGAGGTGGAAAAATGATTTCCACAAGGCTGTGGTCAAACATAAAAACGAGGCTGCTTGTCCATGTCAGGCAGAACAAGGAAGGCTGTACCACTCCTCTAGAACCTTCATCTACTGACAAGCTTGCCAGACTAAGGACCATGGGTGGATGGGTTAAATGTCCCACCTTCCTCAAACTGTTGTACCAACACATGGCACTAGAGGAGGCAAGTGGGACCAAGATGCAGAGGGCTGGTCAGACTGGACAGCTCTGTCCCGTCTGTGTCCGTGGACCAGGGCATCTGCGCCCTCAAGATCACCCCTGCACCACTGTGTCCTTGAGGAGATGGCGAGGGGGAGTGCCTACTACTTCTTCCATCAAGGCAGGGCTGTGGCACACCGATGAAGGAGAAAAGGATTGGAAGCCAGCACATGATGCACGTCCAGGTGCTCAGAACGCAGAGCAGTTCCAGAACAAAAGAACCTTCCAACGGGAGAAGGGATGCTCAATGGTGGCAGCATGTCATGGCTTGAAACGTTAAATATAAATCTAGACATCTGGGGGAAGAAACGGGATTTTGGCATGTTCAACTTCAAATACACCAATTTCTTTCTACTGATATGAAAATGTCTTAACCGTATTGTGCACTCTCTCCAAACATCTCTTCCCCTACCACCGAAGGGAATCCCTGTAACAAACTGGGCTGCTGTTTTACAGTACAGCTGCACACAGGCGTTTCTGTAGAGCACCTTCGTAGAAGCAGATGTAGGTTTCAAATTAGAAAAAGAGTAAAAATTGAGAATAGCGGTTTAGGCGGTTTAATACAAGTATTTAGCAGGGTCTGAATAATCCACAAGTAAATCTATCATCTGTGAGACATTTACTTTTTTTCCCCCTGAACTGGCAATTTAAGAGCAGAGTGCAGCTGGCAGCCTTCAAGCGGCTGGTCATACCATATTAAAGAGATCGGCTCTGGAAATCAGGAGCAACATATTAAATCTGGAAATCGTGTAACATTAAAGCTGTTATTAATTTTGCTGAACATTGTGTGCTGCCTGCCAATTCCTTTCTCGAGTTCAGTCTTGGCTGTAACGGAGATTGGACAGAGATGACAAAAATCCAGGGTCAGGCTCTGCTTCCACTCAGTCTTAAACAAGATCCACAAGGCAATCCGATCACATTCTCCTAGACTCCAGAGGCTGTTTGCTGGGAAAGAACATTTAAAACATTTCTCGCCTCAGAAGTCAAGGATTCTGAGAAACTGCACAATCTTATACTTAACCTCTGCATTTAATTTTTTTTTCTTTGTAGGCTCCATCTGGAGTAGTGTAGGTGGCTGACAAATAACACTAGCCTGTGTTTGACAACTTAGCCAAAAGGTTGGAACTAAAGGAAAAGTACAGGAGCTCCTGAATGGCTCAATCAATAAAGGTAGTTAAGCAGCAGGCCGAGCTCTATGATCCACACATCACGATGGTCCCAGGACACATCACTGGTGGCCATTGACCAGGATTCCCCTAAGAGGCAGTGTACCATTGTCTCTTGGGGCAATCCTGATTAATAGCAACGGGTGACTGGACTGGTATGGATTAGCCAGCCAGGATTCTCTTTGCTCTTTGCAACACAGCAACACCTGGGACTTTCCAGACACCTGCAGGCTTGTGGCCTCCATGAAGGACACTTCTGCAATCGGCACTAACCTGCATGAAGCTGCTGTGGAGAATGTAGAGTGCCGAAAGTGAGGCGGGTTGCAGGAGAAGGTCAGACCTTCCTCTTTTTAAAAAAAAATTCTGTCCAGCTGAGATGTAGAACAATTGCAAAACCAATTTGGGTGGATATATAATTTAAAAAAATGGGGATTCTAAATTTTAAGGAAAGCAATCCATTGCCCACAAAGTTTAGAGACCCTACCCTTTTTTTATTTTGCTTTACTGACCTGAAAAACGTAACATACTTTGAAACAGAAAGACAGACCCTTCTAATTGTCTAGTTCCAGAGACTAATTTCGTTCCTGCAAACAAGGCATTAACATCCTTCTGTACACGACTTTACAATCTTGTCTCAGACTATCTTGTTCAGCCTTGCAAATGAGCTGATTTGTCACTCTGCATTCTCTGTGCAGTCTACATGTGTCCCCATTAGGCAGCTCTCTCATCAGATTTTCTTCTGATCTCAATAAACACAATTATCTCTTTGGGACCTTGCAAAGAGTTCAGTGAGTAATTGTATGTTTCCCTGACAAAATGCCTTCATAATGCTTAATTCTGCCAAGATGCCTGAGAATACCTGAAAATAATGCTGAACATGTGTAACTCGGAGCATTGACACCTAGCAGGGCCAAATTAAAAAGATTCTTCATAACTGAGATATTAATGCAAAAAAAATGTAACCTTTGAGAGGCATACCTTTATGAAGCATCTAGACAAATCTGACATGTGCATTTCTCTGTAAAAGTGTTTCTCCCTCCCAGTAATAGAGAGACACTTTCAAGCACTGGGGGGAGAAAAATTAAAATGCATTAATTGCAAAACTAAAAGTCAATGAAATATGTAGAGTGAACAAATCCCTGGGCCCTGTTAGAAAAAGAGCCACGCTTGCAACACTGTCAATCATCTGTGCCAACTCATCAGAAAACCTGTCTCTCTCTACTCTAGTACAGGAGGACAGATTCTGACACTCTCGCAGACCTGATGGGATTTCACCCTTCTTAAGCAGAGATGATCCCCTTGTTCAAGCTGGGCTGTTAATTCAGTCCAGGGGGAAAAAAACAAAACAATGACCGTCTGTTTGCTCTACAAACACACCTGAACCCCCTTCCAAAATAGCACATGTACACCTCAAACATGTTTCTATTCCTGTATTTGCGAGAATCTTGTACTGATGCTCATTCCGTTGTTAATCTTGTTAAAATATCATCCCACATTGAACCACACCAGCCCCAAAAGAAGTTGTTTTGGCACTTTTATATTTGGAAAAAAAATTGTTTGCTGGGTCTCACAGCACCAGTTGCTCCAGAGTTACTATATTTGTGGGGACAGTCAAATTTAGATTTCAAGTGGATAGTGATGCACACACACTACCCAATTTCTCAGATTATCCACAGTAAGACCAGGATCATGATGACCCGAGCCAAGGCTACTTAACCTGCCCTGTCCTGCAAATCCTAACCATTTTATTACACCTCCTGACTTACAAAACAAAAAACATAACCTTTGTTTTCACCTGTATAAGTTCTCCAACCACATCTCTCCAGGGACCACAGATGAACAATAGTGAAATAAAAGGAGGTGCAGATGACAGGGCAGCAGTTAGGGTTTTTTGGTCTTTAAATGTATACAGTTACATAATGGATCGAGAATGTGCTGGGCTCAAGGCAGCTGGGTTGGATCAAGGTGATTAAATGGAGCTCAAGAGGATTGTCAGGGAGGCAGATCAGCATTTATCAAGGGTGGGGGAAGGGAGGCCCAGGCCAACAGCTCCCTCTTAGGGCCTACCCTCCAGGTCCTAGTAGGCAATTGGCACAAGCCATCTGTCCCACTGTTCCCAGCAAAAGAAGAGTCAGTGGGAAGAAAGGAAAAGCTGAAGGTGTGTCCAGGAATACAGAACATTCCCACACTGATCCTACTTCTAGAGAACATTTTAGAACTTGTATTCGTCAGCATGGCTGATGAGGACCTTGGAACCTTTTTCCCCCAGAAACAGCCTTTACCAATTTAGTTGACGCACCAGTATGAATATTTCTGATGCTGTATGAAATGGTACAACTACATGCCTGTAATGGAGCATGTAATACACAGGATACCTCAGAAAGATAATGTCCAGATTGAAGGTTTAAAAACATTAGAACGAATTCCAGACTTATTTGCAAAGCTTCTCTAGTCAGTGCAAGATCAGTTCAGGCTTAGACTTCAAGGTCAGCACTTTGCACTTTTTCAATAGGTTTATTTTTCCTGAGATCACAGTTCTCGCAGCATTGAAATCTGCTTGGAGCTGGAGGTACCCATCTACCCTAAGGACTATGGGACTGATTCCCTTACTTCTGAATGGGATACTCGGATTAACTACTATCAAATGGGACAGATGGGCAAAATGGCCTCCTCTCATTTGTAATTAAAGTCTTATGAAAGGGGGACGTGTCAATGGTCCACACAGTTCTTGTCATGCCGATACACAGTTAGTGTCATTTCTAAATAAACTAACTGCACATCAATTCTGGAACAACAGCTTGAAACAATCACAATTACCTATATTTGACATGTTTACTAATTTTAGGGGGGGGGGGGGGGTGGTGGGATGAGGCTTTTATTGCCAGTACAGAGTATTAGAAGGTAGAGAAATTGTGTAACACTTTATGCTTCCCATCATGTTTTGAAGCTTGAGGCAAAAGGGCAGTTTAGTGTGAATCTAAAAAAAGAAACATCTGCTTCGCACAACCAAAAACAAGTTAAGAACACTGATGCAAGAAGGGTTTATTTCAATTTGAAAGGAACACAGCTGCGTAAAAAGGAGACTGCGTGCAGAATTTAAAACGGCCAAAAAAAAGTAAGGTAGGCTAGATAGAATAGAAGAGACCCCACATGAGATCTATAAATGGAACATGAAGTTGATGATTAGAAAAGCTTTAGTTTGCAATACAGCCTCTTGACATGTTTGAATTGGTCGATAAGCGAGTTTGTGGTTCCAAGACTGCTGAATATTCGCTCCCTTCCCCCAGCATTGCAGCTCGGCTACATCCACAGCTGAGCAACCCTCAGGTGCAGGTTCGACAGCCGAGACCACAACCAAATCATTGTGTGCTTGCTAAACAGCACAGTCTACAAAAACAGGTTTACTACTTCATCTTTAATTGAGTACCTTCCAACTTTCTGATCAAGGAATCTGTTCATGCACAATGAGGTATCATCAGCAGCCTGGCATCGTCTTGCTCCGATTCACACTGTACTGACATTAAGGCAAAATGTTATGTGCTCGTCTAGCAACGCGTTGAGCAAATCAGTCTCGCTCTTTTTGGTTTCAGTCTACAAAGGTTTGACCTTTCGCAGCCAGAATCCAGGCTGTTTGAAGCTGGGAGGGTCCTCTCTGTCTGTCTGTGGTGTTCTGGGAGCCAAGGAATTCAACAACAGGAAGCTGAGCTGCAGCTCAAACGGAAATCCCATCCAGGGACATAAGCTCAAAGAGAGAGAGAGCAGGGAGAGATGAGGACAGATTGTTGTGGGGGTGGAAGTTACAGGCTTGTGTTTCTCCCCCCCCCCCCCATCTTGTTTTTGTTTTGCACCTGTTAAATAAAATATCCCTCCGTCCACAAACTCCCTTATCTATCAGAGAACCATGTGTCTTTACCACCATCTACTCCACCACACAGGCCTGTGAACAACCTGAAAATATGCCGGGGAAACCAAACCACAGCGACTTCCACAGCTGCACGTCTGGGTTGCAGACGGCGACAGCAGGCTCATCTGGAATGAGCGCTAGCACTGCCTGCCTGCCGTGACAGAACTGCTTTTTAAAAGGCTGTCAGATCACGGAAAGGCTTCTGAGCCGAGCACAGACTCAACTTTATCTAACACACCGCAGCCCAGGGCTTCAACACTAGAAGGCATTTCTCTCCCTGTCGAGTGCTGCAGAGTTATTTAAGAGGAGCTCTCAGAGCTGCCAAGCACAAATGGTGATGCCTAATGAATTCCCTTTCAGAGCAGACGGATGGGTCCCGAGGTGGAAAGCAATATCCGCGGCTTCTCAGAGGGCACCCCACCGAGTCCCCGGGTGGGCTTTAATGAGCCCAGGACTATGAAAAAAACAAGCCCTTATAGGGTCATTATTCAAACTCCTCATCACTCGTCTGTGTTAGACAACGAAGGTGACACAGTCTTCAATTGCAGTCTAGCCCTGCTAACATGGCACTGTAGCTACCCTTCCTCCAGTCATACTGCAAAGCACCACAACTCTTCAAGCTGAAAAAGAGACTTTTATTCCCCTCTTTGTCAAACAAGTTAAAACGTAGTCATTAGGATATCCCATTCCTCAATTATGCGGAGCTTACAATGGCTGTTTTTTAGACAGCTCAATGCCCACACAGCGTTGTGTAATTGCTACCAGTGGAGGCTGCGCCATCATCAAAAAGTCAGAGGTGACCTCAGGACAGCAAAAAGGCCGTGCAAGAGCAGCTGATTCATGGATGGCTCACACAAGAAGCAAGTCACTAGGCAACGCTCCAAGAGAAGTTAAACACCATGAGAAAAAAGGAAGTCAACCTTAGAGCCTCCACTCAAAGAGGAACATGGACACAAGCATCCGGACATATTTGATTCTGCAGCTTACGGCTCACTGAAAATCTGCATCAGCACATAACTCCAGCCCACCACTGTATGTCACACTGACTCCCTGTTAAACTTAGAATCTTTACGTTCCTCTTTCTTATTTAAGAGAGCTAGATCAGACTCCTGGACGTCTTAAGGATTTGTGAAAGGAAAGCGAACGAGTATTATTGCCACAATTCATGGCCGTGATTCATTTTTAAAAGCTATGAATAAATCTATACCCTGCCAACACATCTAAACTGGCTTTTTCATGACAGGCCATTGATCCCCAAAGAGTCTTTGGAGGTTTGCTGGAGACTGGAAGACCGTTGTCTATTAGGCAATGGAGACTTATCAACAGATAACTACTTTTTTTTTAAAAAAGTACAGTTTATTAAATAAATTCAATTTATTAGTTCCAAGTGTCGTGTTAAATCAAGGTTGACTACTCGGTCATTAAAGTTTCCATGGCACTGCTCAGAAAGAGAAGGGGTGTTTACTTTGACATTCTGGCTAAATTTCACTCGGGGCTTGAACGATCTAGCCTAATGTGCACACTTCATTTGTCAAGCTCCGTCTCCCTTCTCCACCCAGACTGCTGTGCAATGAAGCTGCTGGCACACAATGACTACCACACATCACCCAGCTGGGTGCCTGCACTTCAATGATGCATGAGTCTGGAGCCCATTCCATAACTCGAAGGCTATAGGTTCAAATCCTAAGTGGCACACTGCTGTTGTACCCTTGAGAAAGGTCCTTAATTCAAATTGCTTCAGTAAAATGCCTGATCTGCATAAATGGGTGCAAATGTAGTTTGGCTTCCAACTGCAAAATAACTAAAGAATGAACAATTGAACAGGGACTGATGCCTAGAATACAGATGCTACAGCAGCTCTGAATTCCTAGTATAAAATGCTAGTATAACTATACCCAATTATAAAGAACCCCCTTCAGTATAAGGATATACAGTACACAAGCAGAACGAGTGTGGCCACTACAAGATGATGCAAAGTGGAATGGAGTACTGCATCAACGTCTGCTTTTTAGTGATGTACCACAGGAAAAAAAAAACTTAAAATAACTCAAAACCTTTGACGTCCGACTTGTGCTTGTGACATATTGCAGTATGTACTGTAACAGCCACAGCCACTGAAACTGAAACTGTAAGCCTGCCACTGTCTTTTCACACTGTCACACTGAAAGAACTGTCAGTCAGCCAAGGCATGAATTTTAACATTGTGCCCAGTCCCTTTTTATCAGTGAGTGACTTTGGACACATCCACTAATAAATCTAGAAAGACAATATGCGTTTGGGTTTTAGCCAAGCAAGCGCTTATGTTTTGACATTTTTTTTTTTAGGGGGGGGAGTTTAATTACCTCAAAAGGAAATAAAAACATACCAAACAGCTTTGGGGGTTAAAATGAACAAAAAAATGCTTATGTTGCAATGTTGCAGCTTCTGTCAGAGTTATTCAGAACTGCGATATGATAAATGATGGTGGAGCATGAACACTTTTCTTGCTAAGAGTTCGCTCTGTGATGTTGCCACACAAATCATCCTCTCGGTCATTTCACCGGTGCATTTTTCTCCCACATCCTTGCTGAATCTCAAATTTGGACACTTTTTTTTTCCAAATTACAAAACAATGCACCTGTGTGTCGAACACCATCATCATACCAGTACTGTGATGTTAGTACAAACAGGCAAAGCCAACTGTGCAATTTCAATTCTGGGTAGTTTAAAGTTTTTTCAGAAGCCAGATCAATCCAGGGATTGAGCTATAAATTCACTTGCAACTCACAACTGGCAGCCCACTGAAGCTCAGCAGGTGTGAGCCTGGCCAGTACCTGGATGGGAGACTCCTGGAGGAGTCTAATGTTGAGTCAACTCCTCCATGTTGCTGCTGGAGGAGGTGTGAGTCCTAATGTCCCAGTATAGTGACGGTAAGACTATAACTGTAAAAAAGACGCCATCTTTCAAATGATTGTTACTCTAGTGTCCTGACCAAATTATTTGTGGCCCATAAAAATAATCCCCATCTCTGAACTGGCTTCATCACTCTGCTCTCCTCCCCACTGATAACTGGTGTGTGGGGAGCGTTCTGGCGCACTATGGCTGCTGTCGCATCATCCAGGTGGGGCTGCACATTGGTGGGGGTGGAGGGGATCCCCATTACCTGTAAAGCGCTTTGAGTGGAGCTATAGTGCTATATAAGTGTTAGGAATTATTACTACTACAAGGAAAGTACGCCCTGGATTGAGGTCTTGCAATGGGAGGACAATGGCAGCCTGCCTCTGGTTCAGAGCAACCTGGCTCCTCTCTCTACCTGAGGTTCCTTCTGCAGCCTCGCGTGTCTCGATCGGTGCTCCATCACGGATCTCTTCACCACGGCGCGATGCTGGAAATGGTAATAATCTCCAAAGATCTAGAGAGAGAACAAACAAAATCCATGTCAAAGTCACACATTGGGTCAGGCATTGTGAAAATAAACTTCAGAGGTGGATAAAAAGCCAGCTCTTAAAAAAAGAATGTATGAACTATTACAGAGGGAACAAGCCGCCTTCTGCAAATAACCAATCTCTACTTCAGATTAACTACAAACCACAAATCCTAACCATAGCCTGAACATTCTCCCTACCCTCAGGGTTATCACCATGTTTGTGTCGCTGCACTGAGTTTATTATATTCCATTCATACAGCCTCTACACTTGAAGTGCTACACATGCTGATCGGTTGCGTTTGGAGCTAGCATGAGATGAAGGCAACAGCTTTGCAGCACAGCACATCTTTATTACTGCTTGCACAAGAGCAGAATTTATTACTGACGACAAACAGATGGGCTTCTCAGGACGTGGACGGGCCAACAGTGTCAAACTGCTGTATGGCAGCGAGGCGTCAGTGCACGATATCGAACAGGAAGAGCGCACGCCCAAAACGATCGACAACATCCTAACCCACCAATGCATCAGTGTGAGAAAATCCCAGGTGAGTGAGAGATCTGCCACCTGTCTCTCGAGTCTTTCCCAAGGGGTCACGTCAGCACAGGCGGGAAGTAATATACTGTAAACTCACTTGAGGAGAGCAATACTCTTTACAATTCTGGCCACCGGATCCCAGATAAGGAGGAGAGATACATTTTACAGAAAATAAGGACAAAAAGGAAACCCGTTTTTTTGAGACCATGGTGGTCCTCACAGGGGTAAGACTGAAATGCCCCCATCTCGGCCAGACCTGTGTAAAATCCACTCAAAATTCTGCTTTGTGGCACAACCCTCCTGCCCACTAGCTAACACCGAACCGTTCGTAACGCCCGGTGAGCAGTTGCGATATCCGATGTGCGCGGGCAATGCTCTGTGGTTTGCCGGGTAATCAGCAGCGGGTTAGCGATGGGAGCTCCGCCCAGCCTGCGCGGTGGGGACAGTAGAAACGCTTGCTGGTAATAACCGGTGTCATCTGGGCCATTACTCATGCCGCCACTCCTCGCTTGGGGGGGAGCTCCCCTGAAAAAGACAGTTACTCTCTCAAACCAACGGGACTTCATTACCCCGACTCCCTCGACCACGCTCTGCGGAGACAGGACTGCAGGACGCCAGCCTGCCTGCACTGCGCACACAGCCGCCAGCCGGAACACCTGACCGCCACAACACGCAGATTGGGGAGCAGAGGCCACGGTACAGTAATGGAATGATGGATTGTCACTCATGGCCTTTTTCAAGCTTAATGTGGAAAGCAGTACAGTGTGGAGCCATTGATTTCACACAAGTTATTTTTTTTATTGAAAAATAAATTCTCTCCCGATCCGACTATAACGGTTTATGACAGAAGCTCCTACTGTATTCTCTCCCCATCCCCTTACAGAATTGCCCACTTTGAAAGGGAGTCAAAAACCAGTCCGACCGCTTACTCTCTCACACACGCACACTTCTCTCCCTGGGGAAGATGGGCATGATTGGCCACCTGTACTGCTCATCGTTCGCTCAAGGTTGGCTCAATGATTACAATTAACAAGACGATATAATTAAAAGTGGCCTCCTTTGAGATTGGGGCTTTTTATACATCCATGACTCAAAGGAGGAAAAAAAAATAAATTAGTTATTTGAACACGTTTAATGTTTGTATGTATTAATTGGCTTTAATTGACTTAATTCTACATGGAGCTTTGATGAAACGCAGCAGTCTCAGGGTGGGAAAATTAATTTTTTTTTGTCTAAAAACACGCCACAGGGGTGCTTACGAGTTCCATCATCTTGGTACATTATTAATCCCCCCCCCGCCCCCCACCCCACTAAAATGAGATGACTGTCCTCGGGAGCACATTACTGAGAGCCCTGTCACCATCGCTACCTCTCTCAGGTTGTGTTTTTGTATCAAAGTGTGAACAACTGCCCCTGCATAACCCTGGATTTAAAAATTAGTGTTGCTTGCTTCAGATTTCACCCGATATTAATAGATTTATATCGTACATGAATTTTTCATAAACCCGAAGGTTGATTTTTGTGGATTCAAGTAAAAAAAAAAGTGTAGCTCAAGACAGAAGTGTCAGACACCTGACATTTTTAACAATGGGTTGACTTGTTTAAAACGTCTCTACAAGCATGTTGGAGCCCTTAATATTTATTCCTTGAGTGCCCCAAGGAGGAAATTCTGACCTTACGGAAGAGATCCACATTAGATGGATACTGCAGAATGTAAGTCAAACTAACAGGGCTCCAGTCCAGAAACCCTGCTGATGATTTGCCTTTGTCACCCATTCAGATCCTGTGAGGAGATGACAAGGCTTCATCAATAACAGTGTCTGATTTCTGAGTTTCACTTAGTAGTTTCATAGTTTCTTCCCCCCCCCCCACAACATCAAGTTAGTACTTTGAATCCCTGCACGTTAATCTTTTTCAATGACATAAAACACTGTTACCTCCTTCATGACGAAGTTATTGAAGAAACTGCATGTCTGACAATGCCTGTCAAAAAATTAGAGCCCTTTTAATTCTCTGAGGTCGGTGCCAAAGTAAGCACTTTTTTTTAGCTGCACTCCCAGTAAGAACAGAGTATTATAACACAGCAAAGCTTCTCGCAACTCAATGGAAACCTACTCCCAAAACTACTTAGCCTGGGTAAGCAAAGGGCCCATAGGGATTATATGATTTTTTGTTGTTGGTCTGCTGAGGTCTTAAGCAATGGAGAATGGATGTGAATGACAGAACCTTTTCTCCTACAGTGCTGACCCCAAACTCTGGAAAAAGTTTTATTATTTTACTGACACCTGAAGCCATCCTGAGTATGTGACGGTACAGTAGATTCATGTGCAGGCGATACGATGGTGCCTGCTGCAGTTTTTCAAACAATGCTTGCCATCAATTACTCACAAACCAGTTATACAATGCAAATGTCTCAGCTCAGGGTGATGCATATCACAGAACAGCGTGAAACCAAGCCTATAGCACTGAGTGGAGGTCCCTTCACATCCACTAATGGAATGCCAGTACAGAGTGATTACAAGCGTACTGTATGCAAGTGCATGAATCAGCACAGAGAGGCGAAGTGGCGTTGGCCTCTCACCGCCAAGATAACTGACAGAGTGAGCTGCAGGGGCTCGCTCCAGGCAGTCTCCACACCGAGAGGCGAAAGCACCTCCTCCTTTTAGTTCTTTTCCCCAGATGCACAGATCCGACGTGCCGAACACCACAAAGCACTGCCCCGCCTGCACCCGCACAGCAGGCTTTCCCAAGGCTGTGATGGGACTAAACGACAGCACTCCCTCCTGCTAATTAGAACGATTGCTAATTGGGAAGCTAGAGCAATGCCAATGGCCAAACAAAAGATCCTTCCTAACTCAAGATCTGCCTAAAAGAGAAAGAGGCATTTCAGTCAAGAGCGGCCAGACAGAACAGGAGAACAATCAAAACACTTCTGACTCAGGACAGAGGCCAGTGCCGCATCCAAGATGTATGCACCCATCAAACAGATTAGGTATTATAAAGTTTTTCTACATATCTGATAGGATAAATTTAGCCAAGGTGAGTCGACAGGTATTCAGGGCCCCTTTAGAAACCCGACATGTCGATCCAGCGACAAAGACCTCAGTCCTGCAGAGGCTGGTTTATTGATCCTACACTACACCCCTCGGTGCTAATGATGGAATCTGTCAAAATAAACTCGCTCGCAGTGTCATGTAACTGATATGAAGTGGCACTCAAGGAAAAAGAAATGAAGAGGGAAAACAGATCCTAACATAAATGAGAATGGCTCATAGTCAGACCAGACATGAGCTTCCATCTG
This sequence comes from Atractosteus spatula, assembly GCF_055471065.1. Classification (NCBI taxonomy): domain Eukaryota; kingdom Metazoa; phylum Chordata; class Actinopteri; order Semionotiformes; family Lepisosteidae; genus Atractosteus; species Atractosteus spatula. Next base: position 63,414,376 of record NC_142712.1, on the reverse strand, counting down.
AGGCTTCCCCATACATCATACAACTAACAAACCTGAAGGATTCAGATGAAGGCTCGAATGACTTACTAATGTGTTGCCAGTAGGGAAACAGGGTTATTTTGACTGAACTCTCCACTGCCGTCGAGGAACGTTCAGATTTCTCAGTGTATGTTGGTATCTAGTTTAGGGAAAACACTACAGATGATAATAAAAGGACAGTGATCTGCAACATACAGTGCACATGAATAAAACAGCTAAAAAAAGTTACTGCACAACCTAGATTATGCTGCCTCACAGTTCCAGCTGGTCGCAGCAAGATGCTGGTCCACTGTCTATGCGTTGGTCTAGTTTATTTTCCAGCAATAAATGCCTGAAAAAAAAACCTAACCCATTCCCATTACTGGGAAGTTAAAAACGAAGCTGTGCCCTATCGATGAAGGGGATTTCATCCCTCTGGCTGCTCTCCTTCACTTAATCATACGTAAACAGGCAGGATTAAGGCACGTTGACACAAATGACCTTTCCTGTACAAAAGGGAGAAGAGAAAAGAAATAACCCTTGGGAGAAGAGATTTTCCTCTCGCACAATGAGGCGCCTTACACGGCGGACTGCAGAATCCTCCACTCGCAGGCACGCAGTGGATTTTCAGACATGGCTTGAAGAACAGAAGAGAGAAAACGCTGAAAAGAAAAATGAAATGCTGACATTTAGTGCTGAAAGCGTGAGCAGCTCCAGAGTGGCTATTGTTTGGGACAAAAAGGAGGAAGAAGAAAAACTTGCTGCTTTGTGTGCTGCGAGATAAGAGTCTATAAAAAGGGAAAAAAAGTGTTGATCTGGGACAAACTGGACACAGGATGAGGAAGGGAACACCGACCAGCAAACGAGCTGCTGCTTGATGCTGTCATTTCTGGAAACAGCACAAACAGGTGCCAACAGACAGCACACCACTTTAAAGCCAGTAACCTTGAAGAACAATGCCTGATACAGGCCACCGTCTCTTCATCCCCTTATTACTAACACAAGAGAAGGGAAAACATCATTTAGGTTGGTGCGGAGTATTTACTGCTGCCACATCAAGCGGATATTTTTCCCTGTCAGCTGGAGCCAGAGTTAGGAGGGTGTGACAATGTTTGGGTTCCTATCCAGATTAGTTCTGTTTAATGTTGTTGTTGTTTTTCAAAAGCACAGCCAAGAGGTTGGAGCCTCAGTTTCACAGATGAACTAGCTAAGCACAGCTTTTAAAAAGTAGTGCAGAAAATAAGTCCATAGTCACAGAAAGACTGACGTCATTATTTTTGCAGTGCTCACACAGCTGCCTGCCTGCCTGCTTTCAGCTCTAGCTGGCTAGGAGGCAGCAGGGAACAGGATCAAGCAGAGAGGAGTTCCAGGTCTAAACTGTGGAACAGCTTGACTCACAGAAGGCGTATGTCCCATTGTGAGTGGTAGCTTGAGAAGCAGTTAGTTACGTGTTGCCAGTGGAGAGCTGAATTAATTCCTTGTTTAAAACAATCGAAAAATGGCAAGAGTACACATCAGGAAAATAAACTAATGGCGTAGGTGGAGAAGTGATCTGCCACACAAACAGCCTGTATCTTCAGTTCCTGTCCACAACTGCCATATTATAGCTGCTGTGCTATTACGGCCTGGCTGTAGAATAAACTTTTTGGGATACCTTTTGGAGGATCACAAGAATCTTCAGAATTCCATTTCAGTCTGCAGGTAACCCTGTCGTTAAAGGTGAGCTCAAATCGTGACAAATTTAAGGACTTGAGACACAAACCGGTTCAAAAGCAACAAACATCAGATAGGTTCAAACATTCAACAATAAAGGGCTGATTGTGGCTTGTGGTTGACCTGACAAAATGGGTACTTAGGATTCAAATAAGTAAATAAGAAAATTGGTCATCAAGGATGTTGCTTACACTGAAACAAATGTCTCATACTAATGAATCTGGGAGTAGCTTTGCAACCTGCCCCTGGACACTGAGCAGAAAGTTAAAATCAATACATCCCTTAGAGGAGAACAAGAAAGGGGTAAGTTTACTGACTTACGGCCTCTGTAGTGACCTCACATAATTGTGCCACTTGGTCTGGAAACAAGGGACTTATTGATAGAGCAGTCAGGCATAAAGGCTGTCTGGAGTGCATAACACATGCCAAGATTAGGCATACACGGTGCGTGTTGATGAGTGAAAACTAAATGGCAGTGCCTTAACATCTCAAGCCCCACATTTATTTTTGTTTAAAAGGTCAATACGGATATTGCACTGAATTCTAAAAGCTACCAAAAGGAAGTATGTGGTTTTTGTTCCTTGTTCAAAACTTTTAGCTTATCTCTTGAAAGGCGGCTCATTGACAATTTTATTTAGACAAAACACAGGTAGTGCTACATATAAAAGGGCAGTTGGAGCAAGATAAAGTCTCTTATCTGCTGAATGGAGTTCTTGAATTACCGCTACAGTAAATACTCAGTAATTGCCATTTTCTTCAAGGTTATGCTCCAGTGGGTGTCATCTGCACTATTTTTTTTGGTTAAATATATCAATACAAAGAGGCTTTTGCTGGTTTCAGTAAATCACATGGTTCTTCAATTCAATTCTTCATTAGACTTCCTGTTCAGCTTTTAACCAATTAATGGAATGAGACAGAACGCAGCATTGTTTCCAGGGACAAAAAGGAAATATTTCATTGTGACTCATCTTAATATAAAAAAGCACATGCTGTAAAAAAAAAAGTCTGTGTACCTGAGAAATGCTGAAACAAAAACACAGTTTGCTTGTTTTGCAGCTTTTACTAGCCTGTGACACTTCAATGCAGTGGAGCAAAAATGTCAGACACCTTGAGGCTAACCGGACTCCCTCTGCATTTACCTTTAACATTTCTCTCAGAGTTCGCCAAGCAGGACTGTCCTCGTCAGAGGTACGTGAAACTGCATTCTGTTCAAGAGAGATCTGCTCAGGTTAACAACCAGGGCTGCCATCTGTTTTGCAGCAGTTCACTGCAGGAACTACAGTTCGTAGTTTTTCAGATTTTTGACAATCACCAAGCAATGCTATTTTTATCACATTTTCCAAAAATCAAAAATAAATCGGGTGAGAATGCTGCGATATTGGACCTGGTTCATAAATATTGGTTTGCAGATACAGCGGATGCATCATTTCAGAATCTTTAACCTGTTTCTTATTTCAAAAAGGTTTCCACCAATTATCAGGAAAAAAAGGTAGATTGCTCTAGTGGGGCCTGAAAGCCCTACTAACGGTTAACTCGTTTACCCATTGCTGTAGTCCCTAGCACAACAGCCCTTAGGGTGTGAAAAATGAGCCACTTGACAACATTAACTCAGCGCTTGCCTGGCACCTACTTCCCCAGAAAACAATTACAGGGGCAGCAGCTCGGTCTACTGGCTTCATTGATATGCAGAACAAAAAGCATTTTTAAATGAATTGTTTCCCCTGTGCTGTCTAAGCACAACTTGTTGGAATACAGTTCTCTACAACTACAAAGTATGCATGCACACATTCCAACAAACAAGAGACTGCCAGGAAACAAAACCTACTTAATAAAAAAAATGTAGATGATCCTAGTAGAACAGAAAGATGGGCACAGGCCAATCCATATGTACAGCTCAGAACTAGAGGGGTGGTGGTTCAAAGAATCCTTTCTTTCAGGCACTCACAAGCGCTAGATAACCTAAGCTTCACTCTCCCTGGACAAAAATATCCAAACGTTGCAGTTTTCCTTTCTCTCCCAACCACCACAGCATGCATGGGATTGTGCAAGCATGTCACCAGGAAGGTTGGTACCCTTTGCCATCTGTTTGTGAGTCACAGAGTAAAGCTGAGAGCCCTGAGAGTTGAGCTCAAGCTGGAGATGCAATGAAAGAAGCAAGCACGCTTCTCACTGTAAGCTGAGCCATTTTGAAAACCTCAGCTATTGTACACGCATGAAAACGATCTCATAGCCTGAAGCCCTGGTAATGTCAAGTGGTGCTCTCCGTCATCTTAAAAAAAAAAAAGAGACTAAACTAGGTGGTTTGTAGAGTGTGTACCATGTACCACATATACAGCATACAAATTGTCTGTACATTTTTTAGCTTTATTTAAAAAACAGAATAGACAGCTCTGGGGTTGCCATTAATTCACACAAACTGGGTTCTTTCCAATTAACACATATGACAACATGCATAAAATAAGGTTAACAATGCTTTAAAGAACAAGTGAATACGTTTATACAAAAATAAATGGGTTTGCTCCAGATGAACAATTGGTAGTGTGGGGATACTCCCCAGTTTCAACCCATCACGGTCCAAAGCCATGCTCACAAATTGTCATCCACAAGACGGACTGACCCAAGCCACACAGGCATTCAGTGTTAGTGCCAGCCAGGACAGTGCACCCCCCGGTGGGGAGAGAGAGATGTGCAGCTCTGCCAGGGGTGTCAAGCTTTAAAAAAAACAACCCACAATTGTCAAAACCTGAATAGGGATGATCCTCCGTCCGTAGCTACCAGCCCCTCATTAAGTCCCTCTGTACCAGAAATACACCAGGGCTTAAATCGCCCCAGGAATGCGGTGGGCACATTATCAGTGCGCTGCTGGAAACTCCTTCTGAGCAGAGGAGTGTACTATCATTACGTTCCAACTCTGCCTCCTTGGCTGGGCAAGGAGAGTAGTTACAGCCCTTCATCCAGAGAGGGAAGGAAATGAGGAGCACACAGTGGGAGACACACACAGCCACTTACTGCCTCAGGTTTAAGGGAAAAAAGGCCACCAGGCATCAAAGCTCAGAAGGTGCTGAGCCTTCAACAAAATCCAATCAGGAATGTCAAAATGTGCTTAACCCAATTTCAGGTTTCTTGCATACTGCCGAGATCTGCAGAAAAAAGTTTAAAATTTCCTAAACAGTTTCTGGATGAGGAACAGGCCTTTTAAAGCAGAGCAGCTAGATTATTTCTCGTGCACATGGTAGCTGCTCTCAGAGAGATCCAGGCTGGGAAAAAAATAAGGTTTGCTAGCAGCAACACATGCAGTCCTTCTCAGAACGAGCGCTACCAGCCACAACAAACCTTGGCTTGGCGCTCTTACAGTACTGTTTCCAATCACCTCTTCCAGGGTTCTTAACATTTAAGAGGCATTACAGAAAATACAATATTAGCAGGCTGCATGATGGTCTATATAAAACAGAGCCCATTTAAATGGTAGGCGTTCTTCAGTCTGAGAAACAAATGAGCATTCCATCCATTTTCTACCCACTTTTTCCAATTCAGGGTTGCATGGGGGCTGGAGCTTATCCCAGCAAGCAATGGGCGCATTGGGTCAGTTTTCCCAGAAGCCAATTAACCTACCACTACATTTGTGCACTGTGGGAGGAAACCGGAGCACCAGGAGAAACCCATGTGTGCGTGGGGAGAACATACAAACTCCACAAAGACTCCATACAAACTCCAGGTCTAGAACTAAACCCAGGGCTCCGGAGCTGCGAGTCAGCAATGCTAACTACTGTGCCACCCTAAACGCTCATCCCAGTTGCGCAAAAGCACAACTCCAGTAGTGAAATTTCAATAACTACAGTGCTCAGGTGTCTCCAATGAGAAGCATCGAAGTGCGTGTGCTCAAGGATTCAATTACAAGAACCTGAAACTGCTAGATGAAGGTATTCAATGAACATTTCTCCTAGCACTGCTGCCTAAACTGGGGCAAATGAACACGGGTTATATAAAAAGCACCCCTGAAGGTCTGAAAACATTAAAATTGCACAGATTAAGTGCCTCCTCTACAGCGGAGGAATTGTCTTACACCCGAGCCAGCTCTTCTATTAGAAAAAAAAAGATTTTATACTAATTTACCTTCTCTCCTCTGCGAGCCTGAAACAAAATGAAATGCATTCCTGAAATTTTAAGACATGGGCTACTTTAATCATCTGTACAGTGCTACGACCTGCAGGATGGAAAAATCAATACAGAAGAACTTTGATCTGGCAAGAACACAAGAAAAGCTGCTAAACTGAGAAAACGTTCATTTTCGTTGCACCGGCAGCAATAGAAAACCATGCCGTTTCAAAACATTAAAAAAACAGCCTTGGTCCATTTGCTTATAGCTATGATGCAGACAGAGAAGCTAACAAATTAAAACACAAAGTACAAAACAACTACTGAATGAACTAGGAACCAACTGTGTGCCACGGAGACAGTGATGGGTTAATTCTGCAGGAGTGACCACAACCAACCACGTTTGTGTTTTTTTATGGCCAGTCTCCTGGCTGGACTGTGCATTAAGACAGGCTTGAGCACAGGGTGACCTTGGCAAGCTTCAAACAGCTACCTCAAAGACATGATGCTGCCCCTATTTCCTTTCAGAAACACTGACCAAGCTCCTTGACCCCCTGCCCTGTCCTGCACTTCATAGCCACCAGCAGCCTCAAGACGGCTCACAGGAAACACTCAAAGCCAGGAAGCTCGTTGAAGAGCAGCTACTCTTTTTTTTTAATTAACGGCAGATTCAGCTGACTACAGCTTCCCTGGTACTAGGAGGGGCTGGAGCCAGTACCCAGCTGCTGATTAAAGTGCAGCACGGAGGTCTCAACACTGGGGATACTTCAGCCCAGGTACTCAACACCACTGCCAAGCCACTCTTTCCTCAGGAAATGTGCGCTTTTAAAATTCTGAAAGCCCTACAACACAAATAAAAATCAAGTTTTGTTTTTTCAGTACCCAGGAGGTTCTTTTTTTTTTAAATGCATGAATTTAAATTTCGACATTGACAGAAAAAAGAAAGGCTTTAATCTTCCACTGTTACATGCATGATACACCTCCAAGCCAAAAAGCAAGACAGACCCTCATACCCCAACCAAGAATACTACACTATGCAGCAGTCTTCTCTCTTCGAGCTAACCTGTCACATAAAACCTCGCTTCGATCTTATTCTGGCTCCGTCAACCTCATTTTAAAAGTTTAATTTCAACCATCTTTTTGTGCTTGCTATAGATCTGAATATGCACCACATATTGCTCACATATACAGAGTTACCTCTCACTTACCAATCCAGTCTTCAGATTCCACCTGACTCATGTTACTGAATACAAATCTCAACTTTAGAAGCGGGGGGGAAAAAAAGATGATGTTCATAAACTAATTTCTAAAAATTCTGAACAAAACCAAGTCTGGCTCTTGCACATTTCGAATACAATAACCAGTGGAAAGATATTTTTGGTTAGCCTGAGATCTAAAATTAAAATAAATCTACTTTGACAATCCAAAGTTGATGAAATTGACTAGAAATACACAGAAAAAGGAATGTGAACCCACTCTCCAGCATCTTAACATTTGGGTTTCCATAGCGACCTGACGCCATTCTGCACGACGGCTCAGACTTCTCTTTGAGTGTATTCAACATCTCCCTTCTCTACACATTGAGGCTATTCTTAAACCGCTGGCCTTGCTTAAATAAGGTTTCTCAAACTATGACCGCTACCGTCGAGTTACATTAGATGTGCTGGCTCTACAAAATGACGCAGAATGTGATCTTTACAACCACTTCAGCATCCGGATCAAATTATCCACAGTGAAAGTGCTGGTGTAATGGACATTATGGATAACAGGGATAATCAACTGGTGTCTAGAACAACTCTCAGGCCAAATTATTTTAGTGGTCTCATGGCGTTAGGCAAGCCTATTCATTAATAAAGGCCTACATTACTTTGGGATTTGTGCAAAATAAAATGTCTACATATTACAAAATGTTAGTTTAGGGAGATACCAGTGCCTGCTGTTTGGCAAAGCTCTACTATTACCAGCGACTCGGAAAGACGGTGTCCGGTGGAGTCGACACCAAGACCTAAAGGAATGCCGTCTGTAAAAATATGCTCTTCCTGGCTATTGAAAAAAAAAAACATTTCCTTGCCCTTAACTGCAATCCAGAACCACATTTACTCAAAGGCTATAATTTTTGTCAGTAAGCCAGTTAGTGAAATTCTCACACCCTTTCCTCTGTACCATTTGAAAGAGAATTTTAAATCACAAAACATCTCTATGGCTTAAGAGTGCAACCAGAAAACAACTACGTGCATATGCTTTCACAGCTTAATTACACAACCTGTTCTAGATTTCATCTAGTCTACAAATATAAACAGTCATTTAAGGTTTCATCTTAAATTCTGTGCACACCTGAAATTAGGCAAGATGAGCACACAGAATAAATTTTAATTTTCAGCAGAGAAACTAACCAATCCTGGGATTCTGGCAAGTAGCTCACCTATACACATATAAAAAACTGAAAATTCCTTCCATCTCCAGTTTGTTAATAAAGGGAGCGGAAGTATTTAACCAAAAAAAGTGCCACCGACATATTGGTCTTCACGCTGCTTCGTGTGAAAGAACGAGGCGTTTGCTCAAACTACGATGAAAAACAGCCACAGCTGTGTCAGAGCATCGGCATGATGCACACGCTGTTTACCGACTCCCTCGAGGAGCGCAGACGCTCTCAATCATGGCAGAATTACTCCAGACATTTGTCTGCGTGACAAGCAGCCCTGAGGTCAGCCAGAGGAAGCGCAGGCCAAGCAGACCACAGGACCTTTAAGGACAATGTTACTTTGTAACACCTCCACCGAGGTTGTTTCAGAACACGCTTGCAACCTCCTCCGACCGCCTAGCGCAACAAGGAGAAAGGACACGCGGTTCTCGGATTCCAGCAGAAACGAAGGACAAATCTGCTTTTCAGCACCTCAGCTAGAGAGCTCCCAGCGTTGAGCAGTGCAACCCTTGTGAGGTTATTAGAAAAGATAAAAGCAGAATTGCAAGGAAGTGAGAACTCGCAGAGAATTGCTATGAAGGTGTGCTCTTAATGGAAAGGCCTCCTGTTAATCAATAACTATTCCCACAATTATAACTGTCCTTCCCTTCACCGCAGGCGAGATGGAAATGTTTATTTTGGGATACTGACCTTTACGGTCCTTTTCTAAATGCGTTTCAGTCTATTTTTACGTTAATTGAAGGAAATTTAAAAAAAGGGACACGCAAAGTTGTTTTGATAATTTGGACATTCACTGTCCTGTGTAGTGGAAAGTTACAAACGAACAGTTAATGTGGCACTGATGCTTTTAAACGTTACTTTTCTGCACTGCTGAATCTCAGATGTGAATTCTGCACACATTAGAAAAGGTACATGCCGTCTAGTCTGCAAAACAGATCAAGGTAAAACCCGTCTCGTATTTTCTTAAAAGTCTACAGAACAGAACAGCACATACTCTCTGCTTATCAGGTACAATTAGGGAGCTTTTAATTAATGATGGACCTCAGGAACCTTTTGTTCTGGAATATAATATAAAAGCTGGACTGTCATTTTCCCCAAAAGAAAAGGAGTTCGGTGACAACGAGATTGAAAATTTCATTCGGAAGTTAATGGGGTTTTAAGAATAGCATGTAATTTTAACAGACAGGTCCCGGGGAGAGAAAGGGCCCAGCGAAAGAAATTATAGAGTATAAATGATCAGCCCCACACAAACAGAAGACTAGAGTGGGAGCAGAGATAAGTGGAACCCACAGTCATCTCAAACTCATCTCATTTCAGAATTGAAGGCATTTCGCTTTCAGACGCATTAATGCCGTGGCAGAAGTTAAAGGACACATTTCACTCAGAAGTGATAAAGAGGTTTTATTTCAACGCCCCCCGCCCCCCCATGTCCTTTAATGCTTTTGCCAAAAGCAAAAAAACAGTAATCTATGACATTTATGAATGATGAAACAGAACCATGAATTTCTAGACGGTTTGACAGGGGTTTGTTCCTGAAATAGAGCATCCAAACAGCGAACGCTTTTCGATTCTATTGTCCACCGACGTCCCATTTCAAATTCTGTTAACAGAACCAAAATTCAAAGACATGCTCCCACCACTCCCTCAGTTCTAAGAGCTAGACATCCATCTTTTTCAAGCGGACAAGATCTGACAATGCAGGTTTACAGTAGACCTTTGCACTGGGCAGTTCTGAACTCTACTATTGGCAACATCAAAATAAAATCTTAATTTTTCCAACGAGCAGTTGTCAAAAATCCCTCACACATCTACCACATCTGTCAATTTCCATCAAAAGGACAGTGTCGGCATTCTATCTTCTTGTTTCGAGCAATGAAGGATAATCTGCATTGAAGTGCACAGTGACACATGAAACAAATCCAGGTGGGATACAGCATTAGAAAACTTCAAACCAACCGGATTTAAATGCATTGAAGCAAGAAAAGAAAAGTACACTTCCAATCTTTTTTAAGCCTCCGATAACAACGTCTGACAGCATTTATTGAATTTTAATCAGGGGGAAGCAAAACAAGCACATTGTCAACAGGCAGTTTAATATTTATATTTTAAGTGTGGAAAAAGAGAGATAGGCAGGCACTTGTTTCTGCTCAGACTGTGAACTGCAGACGGCTGCGTCAGCAAAGCAATGAGCCGCGGAAAGAGCTGAAACTGACCTCTGGAGACTGGAGCCCCAGGGAGATTGAATCAAACCACGCCACACCTACTAACAGCCTCTTGGAAGATCAGGCTCGTCTGCCAGGAGCAAATAAAAGCCAGCTGTCCAGCCGCAAAAACACAATAAGGTAGGACAGCTTACAAAATGACCCGAGATGGCACAGAAGAGCAACTGTGCACTGGGGAAGAACGTGACTGAACGAACAACGAGCGACGGTATACCTTCTTGCCCGACAGCCATTGAGCCCAGAGTAAGAAAACAGTTGTGAAGTGTCTCAAGTGCCGAGGCCACAAATGGACACTGAAGCTAGGTTACCTCTAGGAAGGACTTGATTTTAAATGCCCTGTTCTAAAGAACTGCAGTGACTAGCACTAAATCCTATCATATAAGATAAGATCACTTTATTGGCCATATACAATTCCTTGCATTAGGAATTTGTCTTTTCACATACCCGAGCTTGCTCTCCATGAGACAGACAGACAGGGAGAGAGCCTGGGGTCAGAGCGCAGGGTCAGCCATTTTTATGGCGCCCCGAAGCAGTTGGGGTTAAGGGCCTTGCTCAGGGGCCCAACGGAGTAGGATTCTTCTGCCGGCTGTGGGATACAAACCAGCAACCTTCCAGCTACAGGCGCAGATTCTTAGCTACAGAGCCACCGCACCAGCTCTATAACCGGCATATACATTTTTCCCTAAACTATCCATCCATTTTTTAATCACTTTATCCATATCAGGGTTGGGAGGGAACTGGAGCCTATTCCAGCAAGCCAAAGGCGCACGGCAGGAAACACCCTGGCCAGGACGCCAGTCCATCACAAGGCACACACAGACACAGACTCGCACCAGAGCCAATTAATCTACCAGTACTGCATGTCTTTGGACTGTGGGAGGAAACCAGAGACTCTGAAGGAAACCCACACAGCAGGAACACAGAAACTTGATGAAGATAGCACCCCTGATCTGGGACTGAATCCAGGGGCCCAGTACTGCGCCACCATGTTGCCCTTCCTTAAACTAGATTCAATTAAAATGGACCATTTTATTTCTTCCTGTATTATATAAGAAAAAACAAGCCCACATAGTACACTGAGAGCATCCTGGAGAACCCACCCCATACTGATCAGGAGTTTTGCTCTTGACTGTTGCGAGTCCCCTACCACCAGAAACAGGGTCAACCTTATGTACGACTGTGAGCTGGAAGATGGCATTAGCTCTCACACGAGGGAGGTGGGTCTGTTGGTGAAAAGGCAGCCTGCTACAATTGCTGAAGAAGATCTGAAGGGCAGATTTGTCAAATCTCACCTCAGTCACTTTGGCCTTGGTGCAGTGGAGAAATATCCCAAAGCATTAGCTAAATTCCATCAGGGTAAATAGTACAGCCTTTCCCGCATGTGGAGACATGTCTCTCTGGCAGGCAGTGCTCCCTCACCTGAGGTTCCCTGGAACGAGCATCTTTCAGCTAACTACTGTTCACTTTTATTAATGCATATACATGAGCCATATTAAGTCAAGGGCAAATTGTACTCGGCTATCATATCAAGATCAAAGTTTAAGCATCAACTTTTATTCCTGTGCTCCAATGCTAATGTTTGACTTGCCTTTGTGAATTTAAACACACTGCCTGCTGTAAGCAAATTATCTATTGCCAGCCACTTATTTATATTTAACTTTTATGCCCTGCAGGGTAAAACAAAAATATTTACACCTCTGTCAAGATCTGAGAGGAGCTGCAATAAAAGACCTGTGGCTAGAAAAAAAAGGCAACAACAATGTCAGGTACTGAACTGTTTACGATGTGAGGGAGAAAAAAACTCAGAAAAATCAGAAACCATAAACTAGAGACTACAAGAGGAACTGGGGTTTCTCATCTTCTTAAGTCTACTTAAATCAACACTTAGCATTGCAAAAAAATGATAGATGACACGAAGGCAAAAAATACTGTATAAGCCACCAACAATACAGGCCTCTGATCAAAGTGCTTATATAACACCACCTTGACAGACGTCTTCAGTCCTATGCCTAAACGTGTCAAGACATCAATCCGTTAAGATCATACACTGTTGATTTTAAATTTAAAGAAGAGTTAATTCATGATCAGATGTCCTCTGTTACTTTCTTTCAATGCCTTTCTATTTATTCTGATAAGCCCACTCTAAATCTGCTTTCACTGGCTCAGTAATTATTTTCTTCATTCCAGCATCCCCGAATATCCACATCGATGAATTCAAGTGACTCAGTCAGGCAAGTGATTACTGGATCAGGGGCTCACCAGCTCCTACTTAAAGACACAAATCGCAGCTTTTTGTCACCCTTCAGCACCAGTGCTACAGCTGACTTTTCTTCTGGAGGAGGAAAAAAAAAGGAGAAGGAAATTTTACACCACCCCATTTTATACTGAATACGCAAAAAAAACGTGCAAGCATGTGCACGGACAAGGTAAGTCACCAGCTTCAATACCAAGAACTGAAAGTGCAAAACTGACATTTTTTTCATCAGACTTCATCTTGGTCGTAGCAAGGGTTAGAACATGTGCCCTAAAAAAACTACAGCGACACCTCATTAACACTTCAATACCTGTAACTAAAATATACTATACTAATATTTACACATAGCAATGCAGCCAGCTGAGCATGTCTCTTAATAAAAGCCAATCAAATTCAACTTCTTCAGCGTTAAATCATAACTAGAAGTAAACCCAAGGCATTATGGGGTGGCTTATACGTGGCAAAGTGGTGGACAGTGTAGGCTGTCCATCCAGCTCCTCCATGACAGACTAAGCAGACACCTGCTTTTTTGCAGACTTCCTCATCACCCATCTGCCATTTTCAAAGCACTACAATATTTCAAAAGGAAAGAGTCAACCCTGTGCTGCGATCAACTTCTGCAGAGAGCGCCTGAGCTCGGGTGCAGCTGGAGACCGCAGTGGTGTCAAAAGGACAGCCACCTAAAGCAGAAAGTAGCATTAGGTGACGCACAGAGAGGGAAAAAGGAGGTTGCTGGCAGAATGACAGGTAAGCAATTGGAAAACAGCTTTGCAGTTCAAGAACGGCTTAGATCACCATTTCTGAAGAAGCCACTTTCAAAGGAAATTTTGCACAATCCCTGCAAGTTTATACATCCCACTGATCAGCTACTAGGAAAACTGACGCTGGAGTGGCGCAGCTGACTCAGTCGAATCCTTCCTGACTAGTGCCTGTATCGCAGCTGTTGGAGAGGGTAGCACTGAAGCTGAAGAGGGGGCAGATGCTATTCTGTTTGTTCTTATTTTATTCTTCATTTGAGAAATTAATGAAAATGAACAGCCATCGAGCACGTGGAGGGCATTCTGTGTGGAGCTGGCTCTCAGACTTCTTCCTGTCTTCTTGAGGCATGCTGGGCGATATTAGGTGGACAGAGACAAACTGCGTGATGAAGAAAATGAGTCACCATAAGAAATAAACGGGAAGCCCCGATGACTGCTTTTCTCCGAAAGAATACAGACAAGCTGCGATTCAAACCTTTCTGTGTTTACAGTTTATTTCAACGTGCACAGCTTCTCGCGTACTGCATATAATCAAAACAGTGAGATAATGTAAATTCTGCAGATGATGAGCATGTTGCCTCTATGGCCAGACTCCTCAGAAAATGGAAAATCTGGCACTGGTGGGAGTGCTACTCCCACACTATTGGAAGAAAACAAATCCAAACAACCCTCAACATCTGATATCAATCTGGCTGGCTGCACAACAATCCCATCACAGGATTGCCTTACTACTGGGCAGTGGGAACACAGATCTGGAGCTGCTCTTTACTCAACAACAGCTTTCAGTGTATCGGCTACAGATGTTCACATGTTGCCTCCAAATGGCATTTTAAGACTCGGGAAGAAAAGGGGGGAGGGACTTCAACACCTAGTTTAGGCAATTCCTAAAGGCATTTTCTAGCAAAAAAATGTGAAAATGAACACACTTTAAAACAACCCTTCTGAGACAAAAAGCCACCTTCCATTCCCGTAGAAGGTTTTGCACGGGCTGCTAAATGCACGCATGTACAGCTCATGCAGCAAGTGGTTAAACCATTAATATATTACAAGGCCATAAATTATTAATTTTTACATCTTCCCCCCGTAGAGCTCTCTAAATTTTTCAGATTTAATATTTCCTGCCCTCGGTGGAGAACACAACTGGTCAGGACGGAGTCGTTGCAGGCCACTGCAACAGGGAGAAATTAGATCCATTTTAATTTCTATTTATAAGATGTCATTTAAATTTAATTACTTTGCATGCCACTTGGTGCACGTCAGCCGAGTTGAAAGACAAAGAATTAGTCCTTTCTGTAATGTTCACAGTGGTGGGGGTCACATCAGCCCCACAGCAGTGCAGTCTTGGCAGTCAGGAGTACCTGGCCAGGACTGCTGCTGTTGGCCTCAAAATGATGGCAGCAGGATCAACCAAATGACCTAAAAATAAAATCCCTATGACAGAGCTCCTTGTTCCTCATCGTACCCTGCTGGTTACTCCTCTCCAGCCCAGTCAATCAACTTACAGCATTTTCTACTTGATTTCAACTACTGTGGCTTTACACAGCACACTGTCACCCCCAGATCAGACAGCTTGGAAATGAAAGGGAATCTTTTTGGCGGAGCACATAATGAACAGGCAACCTTATCTAGGCTTCCACACAGGTGTCACTTTTGCAGAAACATTTTGCTGATCTCAGAATGTGCCAAGACTTGTCTGGATAAACAACATTCTCAGCTTTAAAAAAAAAACTAACACCCCTTAACCCCCCCTTCCCTCACTCACACACCAGCACTACAACCTGTCTGATCCAAGTAGCTGCAGTCCAGCAGGAAGTAAATTGGATCAGTTTATAGGATGTGAATTACACTTCCCTTCTCCAGCGCATTAAAAGGAGTTCAGAAACTTTGTGCTGGACAAGTAAGGTTTGTGTATAACAACGTTGCTTGCTCCAGTGCCACGCTTTTAGACAAATACAAGTAGACTGCATCTATGAACACGGGACATCAGCCCACCCCCCTACACACACACACACACCACCGTATCTGCTACCGAGAAATCTAGAGAACGTACTTTCAGGTGTGAGCTAGGTGCGATAGTACCACTTAGGTGTGACAGTACCACGCCTGGACAGTTCTCGGTGCCCCACAGTTGAAAATGGATGTAGAGAACTGAAGGACGAAGAGTTGTACAGTCTTACCCATTATTGGAAAGCACCTAGTACCTCAGCTTGGATCCCCCTAAAATCTCCCAAAAACACAGCAACAGGGGCTGTCACCACAGTTATTACACTGCAGGGAACTAGCATACCACAGAATTCCATAAGAAGGTTCCTAAGGAGACAATGAAGCAATGTTAGTAGGAATTTGAATACAAAGTTCCAGAGAAATACTTGTCTTAAACTTGTTTGTGTTCTTTTAAACCAGTTCTAAACCACAATCCTTTCCCACAGCTGAGGTACAAGCACCTACAGTATTTTGTTTGCATACCAATCTAACAAGTTCAGCCTCTTTCTGAAAATGCCGCAAAAATGTTTAAACCTCACATTAATAAATTAACAAATCCCGATTACTAGCTCACTTATCAGATGCTTTTATCCAGCACAACTTGCACCAATTACAAAATACAGTTTAAATAAAAGTACATTACATTTGTTTGGGCTGTCCTACAGGATGCATTCACTTGACAAAGGAGTTAGAAGATCATCAAGGGTTCTTCTGTGGTACTTACTGTGCACAACCTCAGAGTCTGAAAATGAGCTCAAGTCAATACCTTGCTCCTCTGATCTACAAGGCAAAACACGGGATAGAACTGCAAGAAATGTTTTTTTCCCAAATCACCGTAGAACCTAAACAGCACTCTCATAAGAAATTAAAAACTGAAGAAAAAGATAAGACACCGCGTCCATAAATGTACAAATCTGAGAAGGTTCTCCTTTGAACTATGCCTGACTTTGTAGGTATTCTGTATTGGTTAAGAATGAATAATTCGGTTTTATAACAAACGGCATCCTGAAACAACCTTATATAACCTTCAGAGTTTCTTTAAGAGAGCTAATAGTGTACCACAGCAAAACAGTGATTTCTTGCTGCATGGAGATGCAGGTTGCAATATATTTATACATGACCAAAAAATTATTCTTTTTAAATGATACACATTTTTCAGTCTTGTATTTCATTATAGTCCTATCTAAGCGGAAGCTTTTCATCACTCAGGGTGCCCTGACACTACAGTAATGATGGTTTTCAAGGCTGATTTGCTGGGGGATAATTGAATTGCATTGCTGGATTTCTGAGAGATGTCGGTCTTGGCCTTAATTCCCAACAAGAAGTTTTCCAGTTGAAAGGGGGATGGGCTGGGCTTTTCAGATTGGTGAAATACAAACCAAAAGGTGAAAATGGCTGCAAAGAGTATTTTAGTTATTTTCTGTTGCTAGGTGGTGAAGATAATTGAAGATCTATTTCTTTAGAATTCGTTCTGCTTTCTTTAATCGATACAGTCACAGCAAATTAAAAATGGACTTCGAAATTTGAAACTGCATTAAAATGAGAAAGTTACTCTGACCTGTTGCATCTAAATGGATTCTTAGCTACAAAAACAAAACGAGCGTCATGCATCTTTAATTCAATTGCTCACATACACTACGATGCTAAAGCATATGAATGTGTTTTTTTAATTTCAAGGGACTGCTAAAAAGTGTTCTAAAATTCAAAACACAATGGAAATGTAATAAAATGGATGAACACAAAGAACCCTTTGTAGGCCACTTGGCACTAACAAACCATAATTGCCGCACAGTCTCCTTGATTTTATTTTATGAACCAAGTGGGGCATTCACCCACAAACACATCTGGCCATAGTGCCTTGTGGTAGACCACTGGCTAATGCCCTGGTCTCTTCCAGTAAATTCAACATCTGGATGACAACTGCATGCAATGGCTGCTATCAATTACACCAATTAGGCTTTCAGCCTCTGGAAAAAAAAAATCACAGCAAACCTGCTCCATAAATGGGCCCTAATGAGAGAGCACAGTGGGGACTGGTGTCAGCACAGCTGGGGAGGCCATTACTGAAGAAAGGAAAAGATGCCAACACTACCAAAAACACACACACACTCCTCCTGGGGGGCAGGCCACATGGCCACCACCGCCCCCCTAGGGATTCAGGTATTTTCACCCTCCGGCTCCATTCCTCCCTTTCATCATCATAATCAAGGCCTCCTTTTGGTCTCTTTAGTAACATCTAAGAACACTCCAGTGCTCAGGAAAAATAGCAAAAATGTTGCCAGGTTAAGATGCTACAGTAGTTATGCTCCAGACTTTGGGATGTCCCTCAATGATATTAAGTGTGTATCAAGTATAATGAGCAACCAAAACACCTCACTGATCATGCGTGACGCAAGTAAACTCATTACATTGATTTCCATTTATTAGCTTGGTGTCCGAGTCACAGGCTCGTAGCATGTGTGACCACTGCCCTAATCAATAGCTCATCACCTGCATTGCATGCCTTGCGCCCAGTTGCAGCTGCGGTCTCGTGGAGTTTGGGCCGTGGTCTCCGAGACGACTGGGACAAGCACGTGCCTGTTCACTGGTCCCCAAGCCCAAGATGGCACACAACATCATCTCGGCTCATCCTATTCATGCATCTTGAGGACCCAGTCTGGTTAAAGGGGCATGAATTTCACAATCTTAATTTTGCAAAAAGGTCACGTTGCTAAAGTCTCTCCCCAAGACACCTCTTGGGGGCCCACAGGCGTACCATGGCAGGGAGGGATATGCTACTCCTCCAATGCAGCACTTGCTGTAACTGTTCCAACAGACAAGTTTGTAGGAGCCTGTCGGCTCTTCCTCCTCCCCCCCACCCCCAAAGACATACAGGGGCAGATAAAGAAACTACTGATATTTCCATACTGGATGAGCGTAATGAAAGTTTTTTAAAAAACAGCATCTGCCTGTCAGTCCTCAACTGTTCCATTCATCACCAGAGCAATGAAACACACATGACCCATTTTGTCTTAGCATTTGGACATTGTTCTCCCAATTAGATAATTATGTCAAAGAACTTAATGCCTGCCTTGCAGCCAAATCAGTCAGCTGAAAGGTCACTAAGGAGTAAGCCACAGACATGCAGTACATGAGCACCAATTAACAGAGCACACCCAAGGCCTAAGAACTGAAGGATTGCAAACAAAGTTGCACTGCATGACCCGTCTTGACTTGAAACTCTAAACGTGTCAAGAGGTATGACTAGAGCAATTCAGCCAATCACCTCATTTATAAGGGAGCAGAAACTACTGCATGAATACACTCATCAAAAAGGATAGGACACAAACCAACTAAAATTTAAAATAATTGTGTCCAAGCAGATAAAGTTCCACAGGCCAGCTGAGGAAGAGCATGAATTTCTGGCCCTCACTAAGTACTTCTAATACATTGATGCATCCACTATGGCTTTAGTTGCTGAAAATACAATTCAAGCATGACAGCCGCCCTTCCTGAGGAGAAGGTGGGGTGGCGAGATCAATAAATCAATCCAAGCTGATGAAACCGTTCTAATGAATGGTGGAGAACTGGAAGGTGTTCAGTTCCAGACCACTATTGGCTAAATTCCTGGGGGGGGGGGGGGGGGGGGGAGAACCGATCTTTCCGCTCAGGTGTACCGTAAGCCTTCCTGCTTCAAAGCAGCAAAAACCCACCTCCTCCACCGAACGTGTTGCACGCAGTTCTTGTTAACTGCTCATTTTTACCGTAATCTGAGACAAGTGTATCCTGTCAACACTTAAGTCTACAGGAAAACGAGCTCCTTGCCAAGAGGAGGGTAGTTCGTCACAGCAGACTTCCCCTTCCTGCAGATTTCTGTAAAATGCCTGCTGCGATTAACCCCGCGATAAGGCAGAAATGTTTTCTAAACAATGAAGCAGAATGACTAAGCACGTAAAGAGGCAAGCTCCGGAGACAGAGAGCGACAAAGAGAGGCCTTTCATGTCCCAGCCAGCTTGTTTCACCCATAATAATACAATTCAGGGCTTCCAACAACTCGTCGAAACAGCAAGCTCAGAACGGAAAGCCCCAGCAGGGATTACGAGTGCTCTAGCCCCGTTTGGTTTTAAATGCTTATTCAGGTTGTGGTTAAAGCAAAATAAGTACATAAGGAGTGAATCATCTACCAGACTTTTCAGTTCAGTCCATTTGTGAGCTTTATAAATGAGAACTGGCTCAAAACAACTGCACAAAAAACAGTATAAGGGTGCCGTCTTGAAGAGACTTGGTCCCACCCCATGTAGAGCTATTTATACCGCAGTGGGATTGGACCTGCAGTGTCCCTTGTGATGCCCAGATGAGAATCCAGAGTTTTGTCTTGGTTTTTCCACTGCCTGGCCTTCCGTTTGATAAGTGCATGCAATTCAGAGAGAAATGTGCCGGCACGCAGAGTTCATTCACCCCCTGAGAAGAACATTCCATTCCTTCTCCAGAGGCCACAACCAGCTGAGCTCCTCTTGAAGTGTGTGCGCGTGTGTGTGGAGGGGGAGCAGTCAGCTGATCACTGCAATCACCCTGGGGTCAAGGTCCACATCAGCTTCCCTCCTGCTCAGTGTTGAGAGGACTTTGAAAAATGACACGTACAAAACAAAAAAAAATGGTGAAGGGAGGAAAAAAGAAGAGAAAATCAAAAAGGAGAGATCCTATTCCATTCTCTATCAATAATACATCAGCATTTCAAGAGTGCTGGTTTCATCCAAATACCCAAAAGGGAAAATTAATTTGATTATTACTGCTGCAGGAAGAGCTTCCTAGAGATACTTCAGTTCTCTGAAATGCTACCAATGCTCATCCTTCAAGACCACATCCTCCACTTCAAATGCTAAGAATTTCAGCTGTCGAGTACATACAGTAGGTAACACAATGGTAAATTTCATCCACTTTAAATGTTGTGTCCCGGATTTATTGTGAACCACAAAATGCGTAGCTTGTTCCACAATTCTCTTGCTGCATCAGCTTCTTTCCAAGTGCCAAAATATCGCTCAGCCCACAAAGTAGAGCATCTCACAAAAACATTTTAAAAATAGACCCAAGCTAATCAAGCCGACGCCAAGTAAGGATGATGAAGGATTCTTCAATCTGTAATCCCCAGCCCACAGTATTGCAGTGTTTGTCAAAACCAGCATTAGTGGGCAGGCAGAGGGATATTTTCCCAGACAGTGTTATTAACGCCAGGAACTGAAGAAAGCTGCCTGGTGTTTTCAACTGCACCCATCACTTGTCAAAGCAACTTGACAATGCACTGCTCAGGTTTGTAAACTGCAAATTACAGAGCTCGCAGCACATTGCATGTCCAAGCAAGTTCTGGGGAGCCAAAGGTGGACTGCATGGACAGTCTGAACTCTAGACAAACAAACGTTTTCCCAAAAGTCCTTGAAAACCACCCCAGTGAGAGAGTTATAGACGGAGAGCGTGGAGAGTGGTGGACACTGGCTAAGGAAACCTTCATTACTTCTCTCAGCTGTGCAATTACAACCTCCCTTCGCTTCCAGCGAGACAGACTTAGTGGCCTTGCCCAGTGCACACTGAGCCAAAGAGCTCTCCAGCCAAGGGTGAAAAGAATGCTTTTTAAAACATCTTAAAGTAAAACTGCCATTTACAGACAGTGGATCCCCAGAACTGATAAAACAGTAAAAAGACCAAATGTGATCCTCCATAACATCAGACATTTCCACTACAGTACAATTGGTGGGTATCTTATTTAACATGCTCCATGCCAGAAATAAAAAGGAACTTTTAAAATTAGTTATCTTAGGCCCTTAAAAACAATTTTGTAATTTCTAGTTGAATATCAACAAAAATGTTTGACAACATTCCTGAACATGAAAGTCTCTTTCTGAAATTGTTGAACAGCTATCCAAAACAGCACACACCTCTGACATGGTCACAGTATAGGGTCTCAGAGAGAAAAGTGTTCTTTCATGGCATAATGTGAGCATCAGGCTTATCTGTTGCCTCTGGAAAATTGTAAAAAGTTATAAAAGCACATGCAGGTCAGCAGTTCTGCAAACACCATTCACAGCTAACAGGCAAAAAAGTACTGATCTTGACTTCAAAGTCTTAAATATGTCACTGATCCAATTTCGATAACTTCACATGAGGGGTTATTTGCAGAATCAAACCTGAGCAACCAAAATTGATAAAATTCCTCAAGTGCATAGTGTTTGATGTTTAGGATTAAACGGATAGAAATCAGATTCTGAGCTAATCCATCGCAGCACATGATCAGCTAAAATGTATAAGTATAAATGAAAGCATTCAGTGACATGATTGTTTCTTCACCCCCATACAACCAGCTATAAATCTTAAGCTTAAGGGATAGACTAGAGAAATGGAAAAAGCTTTTTTTAAGATTTTTTTTAAAATTGTGCATGGTTATTCAAAGCAGACTTACAAAATCATCTTCCGAAAAGAGAGCATGCACTAATGCAGTGACCAGTAATGTTATTATTTTCCAGCTTTGAAAGCCAATTGCCACTTCAAGAAACAAAACAAACATTCCTCACAATAGAACTAATTATTTTTGGTGGTTGCAAAAAAGAGCACATTTCACTAAGCATATGCAGTACCAGACTTGAGGGGGTGTACATTATGAGCCCAGATAAAAGGCTGTGTATAATTTAAAATCACCACAGAAAAACAAGATGTGTTTTTCTAGGCACTGCTGTTTGACCACATACAATTTCATTTTTTTTCCTTTCTCTAACCACCAAGTATTTTTGAACAAACATGGCTTTTTGAGAGAAGAGGAGTGAATGTTTATTCAGATATTTTCTGTTATCACACAAGACTACAAAAGGAAAAAAATGAACACAGTCTTCCAGTCTTGTCACTCACTGTCTCTCTAAATTTTTACAAAAAAGGGGGCAGCATTCCATCGGCAAGAGAGCAGATCAATATGATGAGCTCTCTGCCAATGAATAAAACAAAACGGAGGGTCTTAACTACCTTATTTCCCCAAAACTCCAAACATTTACTGTCCAGAAAGCTCGTGGCCCACCCATTCATGACCTTGATAGCCAAGGAAATCATTACCCAAAAACTCCAAATTATCTGTTCTGTTGACAAGGCAAATAAAAGGGTCGGAGACCATTGTACCTGTAACCCTCTGACTTGGCTTAAATAAAGCCTTTCAGGTTACACTTAAAAAAAACATCAACTGCAGAGGGAACAGAGTGGGAGGTTAGAGTTTTTTTGCACATTGAGATCAGTGCATCCAAAAAGGCATTTCAAGGCAGTCTCTTTTAAGCCCATCATGACAAACAAGACTACATTAACAAACATTAATAAATAACAGAAGTTCTTCAACAAGGCTGCTATGAACAACATGGGAGACAGAGTCATGAGTCCCGAGGACAGAACAAAGAAGAGAACAGCAACATAAGCAATGAAGCAAAACTCACAAGGACTCTAAAAACGGGGGAGAAAGTCCTTAACTACCTTCACAAAAAGTCTGTTCCTACATAAAATTCCTCTGCCTTTTCTGCTCATTTATGCCCACAGGCTCCACTTAAATGATTTTGCTGTAAAATGCATATTTGACACCCACCAACCCTATAGCCCAAGAGACTTAATAGCTGAGGGCTTTAATTTATACAGATCACTACAATTTCCCACCAGGACAACGGAAAACGTTTTACATCATTTGGGCCAAAGAGACGCCACTTATTCCAAGTCTTTAAGCATTAGCTGATGGGGCAAAACCTTTTAATAACATTTCTATCAGCTGTATTACCCAACATCATAATGTACACCTGGACATAGCTACTTTTTTTTATCAGAAGTGGTAGCTTTGAAATCTGCTAAACAGCTGACCACTAGGTACAGTTGCTACAAGACACAATGACCCTAACTCAGGTTTCCTCAACACAAAAGAACTTCATGTTCTCGCACCACAAGCAGCTACTTAAAATATTTTGTTTCAGAGTGTATCTTTGAGAACAGTCATCATTTAATTAGAGCAACCACTCACAAATCCTTAGGTCAGATTGCCATTGTGTCTGCACATTTCCACTTTACAGCTCATTGTGACAGGAACGGTTTGGAAACTAATGAGTATGCTGTACTCAGGCTTCTAATTTTTTTTGTAATTATATCTTATTTTTCCAACCTTTATCCCTCAGACAGACAGGAGGGCAGCAAGAATTTCCAGGAAAATCTCTGAGAAACAAAGCTGGACCCTCTCAGAAACGGTCCAGTCTATCTAATGAAATCTAATTCTTCCCAAATGACCAGGGTCAGTTTTGTTTAATTAAAAGCTCAGAGCCAAGGCCTTTTCGTGAGTACGTGCGTTGCAGAAAGATTAGAGCACAATAACTCCTGACGCTACATCTGGTTTCAGTTACTTTTCTCGCTGACCTGTCTGCAGTTCACATCCATTACAAACTATCACTCATTCCCTCTTCTAGACCACTTCCCAGGTTAGATGCAGCTGCTCCTTTGACAAACAGATGTCTAATTGCTCAAACCAAGCCTGAAACATTTAAGGTCTGTTTTTCCATGGCCAGTGGTCTCTGGGAGATGTGGGTGTTCATCTCTGCGGTAGGTTTGAAAATCCAACAGGGCAAAAAGGGGGGGTTGGGGGGAGAGGGGTAGAAGTGAAATTGCTCACCCCAAACCTCCGCATCATATCCTAGTCGTATCCCACCATACCACAGACTTTTTTAGGGTATTCTGGATGCACCTGGTCTCGAGAGCCTGTTCAGCAGTTAGGCCTACAGTGTTCCTCTGCAACAGTGGTTCCACATGTGGTCATACATTCGAAAGCAGAAGGCTTTAAAGCAAAACTGAATTAAAAAAAAGTTACCGTGGTCGCCTTCAAAGTCATATTTAATATTCCATAACTTTTATAATCAGACCATTTCAGGCAATGTCCCTAAGCCAATGGAGTACATCATAAATCTCCTGAATCACACACAACCAGCAGGCCTCTTGGGTTTTCCTTGCGCGGCAGAAATGCACCAAGTTACTAAACTGGAATTGCAGAACCTCTGCCTTAAGTCAATGAGTTGCACCCAAAAACTACTGTACATGACCTCCTGTCGTTTTTCTAAATACACTCAGCATCAAAGTTTAATTGTAACTGCAACAAGCTCACAAAGTTAAGAGATAAATGATCATCTCTGTGGGAGACACAAGGTCTTTTTATGGACCTGACATGAAATGGTCAAATCCATTATGCTGAACAAGACTGCAGATGCCATCTTGCATGTCCCACAAGTGGTTTAGGTGCCACAAATCATCTCTGCCCATCTTGCAAATGTTCAATAGGGCTGAACATGGTATCTACATCATAACTGTCACATTCACAGTGTCTAAAAAAAGCCTTTGTTACACAAGCACCATTGTTCTGTTGCAATGTGATCTCATCACAATGAGTTTGCAGAGAGGACAGCAAGTATAGTCCTTGTACCTAATCAACATGGCACCATGCAATCAGGCGTCCATTCAAATCACTACAAATAGAATTCTGTAGCAATTAGACACTCCTAGCTGAAGGATCACACTTAGACCCCCATCGATCTTGGAAAAGCATTGAGACACTTGACCTCCCAGGTTGTGGCCTATCATTGATTACAAGTGTTTGGTTTTAATACCCCACTAGGTGAGGAAATGCTAGCTATGAGCACCCTAGAGGGCAAATGACTTAGTCCAACCTTGAACATATCGATGACTCAAAGTTATTGATCTCTTCATAGCCATATTGGTTCCTTTCTGCTTCTGTTTTTCAGGAGGTTATACGTCTTCATCACTTACGTCGAATCCACTCTTTTTAATGAGGTGATCGACTGTTGTGCATTCAGGAGACTGACTACTGGATAACCAGTAAGCTGCAAATGACTTATTTTGATAAATATTCCAAATTTATTTTCTAGAAACAAACTTATTCTGTGCATCAAAATACGTGTATATCAACCATTTCTCTACACAAAAAGGTGTGGCTTTAACTTTTCAGAATTTCAGCAGGAATACATTTCTAATACGGCCCTTGCACATTAAAGCACAAAAGATTTACATCTTGACTGGGGGGGGGGGGACTACTGTTCTTTTCAGAGAAAGAACTCGAGGTCCCCTGGATCAGCTGGATACAAGCTGAGTGGCTACATAAAAGCAGGCGGGTTTCTTCAGAAAAAGCTAAAAGAGTTAAAGGAGAGAAAAGGGGCAGACGAACCGAGATCCTTACCCAGACTGGCAGAGGACCAAGGCTGTGAGGTTCCCATAAGATCTGCACACTCCAGTCGCTAACCTCACATTACAGAGTTCAGCCAGTATCGCTGTAATTCCAGTGACTAAAATAGAGCTTGCCATGCACAGTCTGGATGAATAAAGGGACAGCCATTCTTTTCCTGCGAACTCAACTCATTTCACGAGTCTCTTACAAGCAAGCAGACAGGATCAATTTTATTAATGCTCTTGGCTAATTGAGTTTAATTTGTATTGAAGGCTTTAAAGATGTATTGAGCCAGGGCGATGATTTGTGCTCAACAGTTACAAAGGCAATACCCTCGCTTTTTCCTTCTTCTCTCTGGTAAAAGCGTCCCCCCTCAAACCCTGCTCCACCCCCCTTCTACACTACCTGGGAATCAGACAAGGCAGCCAACTCCATCTCTGCAGCTCATTAGCTTTCAATGGAAATTGCCTACTGCCACAAGATTGAGCTTCAGGGAACACCCGAGCAGAAAGAGTGCAGATGAACTCTGAGCAGGTGGGACGAGACGGGACTTGGATTAAGTCTGGCAAGGGAAGGAGTTAAGGTATTCCACTTATCGAAGACGACAGTCAGGAGGTTACAGGCTTCTGAAGATGCTTAAAATTACATGCTTAAAATTCAAACTGCCAAAGGGACAGCACACAAGACCTCATCAAGAATAAGGAGTTGCAGTAATATCATTAATGTACTTCCTGGCCTTGCTGGTTCAATGAGCACCCTATGCTGCCTCTTCAATTCATGCTCAATTAGGCTTGTCAGGTCTTGTTGGGTAAATAAGGCTAAGAATTGGAAGGACCACAGAACCTAGGCAGTCTTTTAAAGATTGATAAGGAAGAGATTCTACAGAAACTCTCCCAGATGACAGAACCCTACTAATACTGTAAGAAGCTTCATTTATCACACAGGGCTTCATCTAGTATAACCTTTACCTGCGGCTTCTCACCAGAGGTGGCTCTGGGTGCCTATAGTGCACATGCACACACATCTCCTCACAGAGCCACTTTCGGAGCAGATGGAGCTGAGCAATCACTGAAACGGAAGAGCCCGAGAAAACACGGAACTCGTCTAACAATAAGAAATCGTCGGGGATGTGTGGGGGTGATGGAGAAGTCAGGCTTATGCAATCCCAATAACGAACACGGCAAGGGAAAGAAGTTTTCCTGACCGCAAAACAGAAGAACAGCTCACTGCAGAACAAGGCAAGACTGGTTTACAAGTTTACAAGCAAGGCATCTTGAAGGAAGCACCTGTGCAGGTTGACTCAACAACAGTCTGCTTCACACATCACACACACACCTTTGAACAGCCCCCCCCCAGTCTCCAAAGAAACAGTTTGGTCTCTCTGGTGGCCAATAAACAGCCGTGCAAAATTCGCACAACCTAGTTTCACACTCCTCTTTTTCTGTTTTACATTAGTTGTGAGGTTTGATCTAGCATTCCTGAGGACAACGCAGTAATCAAAAAAGGGTTAAAAAAAATGTCTGCATACATTGGGAACTGAGCTGGAAAAAAAATATGGGAATGTTTGTTGCCAACGGTTCCCATGGCAACCAATTTATTTTTAAACCATCTTCAGGATTACCCCACTACCACACAGCTGAAAGCATGGGAACCTTTAAAAAAAAAAAAAGAATTGTTTTTAAATTGGAAAGGGAAGACCCAAAGTATATTAAATGAAATCAGTCGTAAATGTTTAAAAAAAAATCACGTGTACATAAAAGCTTTCATATAAGAAACTAGAGATACCAGTGGACTGAACTACCTGTGAAAGAGAGAGGAGTTAGGGTGCGTTTCTCTTCCTCCTTGTTACAAAGCTGTGGAAAGCCAGTGCAGAATAACCCTCTCTGAACAGAAGAGCCCAGAACAGGCCCTCTGTGCTGCTCTGACAGATGACACAGGCAGGGCTCCTGGCACGGTCTCCTTGCAGGAGAGACCTGCACACCAGGTGACATCGCAGGACCCTGGTGCCCTGCGGCCACACTGACACAGGCAGCCGGCCGGCCAGCTCAAAACGCAGCAGGGCCTGGCCCAGGCACCATCCATCTTCACTCTCGCCTTTCCCTTGTGCTTGTGGCACGCAGTCTCTCCCAACAGCACACAGTTCCATGCAAATGTTTTCCTTGAATAGGAGTGGGACTGCTAATCTTATTTCACATCAAGTCAGAATTACTGCAAGGAAAAGAAAATGAAAAACCATTTTTTTAAAAAAACAATGCGCTCCAGTCTCCTCAAACGTCTGTTGTTCAGTTGCAATACCCTGAAAGCATCTTAATTTTTATTTGGATGAGTCCTTAAAACTCCATCCTATTTAGCACTCAATCACACTGCAAACATATTTGCAACTGTCACAGATGTCTTATTTCTGTACATCTCTAAGTCATCTAACACTACACAAAATGTTTTAATTTAATAGTCTACTGCAACTGAGGCAGGAAGAATAGTATCGCCCCTAACCCCCTTTATCAATTGTGAAGAAACATTATGATTCTTGCAAGTCGAAATATCTCTGAATTGAATGCTCTCATTTGTTACTGTTTTCTTGTTGCAAGGAGTTTATAAATCTTTCCTACCAATCAATTCTCATTAGCGATACTTTTACAAAAGCTATGCTCTCGGCTGCCATTGCTTTTACAAAAAGCAAGCCGTGTCATAACAAGGAAAGATCCAATCCATTAACTAAACATGTACTTCAACAGGGACTCTACAGATGCACTTTCCCGGAAAACAACGGCTGGTGTTTAATTGTCAAGTACAGCAGACATACAGTGTTCTAAATACGATACAGAGTCTCTTTTCAACTATAGAATTCAAAGAGTGGAAATGGCTGGAGGCTTTCAGGATAATTACGCTATTACAATGATGCTAAAATTTTCTAATAAGAAAAAAACGCATGACCCCCACGACACACAAACTCATGGTTAGCTCTTCAGTGGGATTTTTCTCTTAACAGGAACTGTTTCAAAACCCAGGTCATATTATATTGGAAAAAAAACACTGCTAACCACAGCTTTCAAGAATGAAAAGAGTAGCCCAGTTCTGAGAATTTCTGACATCCTCTTTAATGTGTGCTCACATCAGGGCTCTACTGCAACAACAATTTCTACTTCTGCATCTGGGTATATCCAATCAACAAGGAATTTAAGAAAAATCCAAAAGGGTGAAATGAAGTCATGGTCGTAGGAAGATGGCTATTTGAGTTTCTTTTAGCTGGCTGAAGCCTCTGTCATCTGGCATCTTATCTCCGCATTTATCAAGTTACAGGCTCAGTATCATCAACAGAGCCCACTAACCTCTTGTGATTCCCCTTCCTCATAAGAAATAATCCTACAACGGTAAGTCTTAAACAAATACAAATCTTACCTTTATTTCACCATGACAATTAATGAATATAGGACTAGTAAAGGACTAGTAAAGGACTAGTAAGCACTGCTGGCCTAAATTCTCTGCATAGTCCAGCAGTCTAGAATTAGGCAGTCACTCCAGTTTAGTCTCAGGAGATCAGACAGCAGGAATTATATATAAAGAAACTAATGGGGGGAAAAAAATCTTTTTCTGAAGAGGAAGATCGCAGAAAGGAAAGGGTGCGGGAGGGCAGTTCTTTCAGATGTGCTGTAATGGCTTTGCTGTGCTCTGAATTCTGGCAGCTCCACTTGAAGCTATATCCTCCCTCTCTTCAAGAGCATCTACAGGGAACTGCGAACACAGGTTTGTTAACACACAATCCACACAGCCTCTAATTATTCTAAAACACTGGCTTTGTACCAGCAAGGGGTTATTATAAGAACACATTCTGCTGCACTCACAGCGGCATCGCCTTCGATCAGGAGTTTTTCAACAAAAGGCTGGAGCAGGAAGATGCAATTACACGGCCTCAGGGGAGCAGTGTGGAGCTCCAGGTGAGCAGGTGTGCAGATCGACATGTCCATTACCCCCCCTCACCCATCCTTAGCATATCTCCGCACTCCAGCGGCCCCGAGGGTAGAAGAAACATCTTGGACAGGTGCGTGTTCAAAAGGTCCCACTCTGTTCCCCCTCCTCCAACTCCGGTACTGCACAGCTCACAGCTAACTAGTCTGCAGCTTTCCAGGATGCCCAACGAGCTAGCTGGCCTGACTCCTCCGTGTTATGCTCAAGGGAAATTCAAATGAAAATCGATCATCAAGGCAGACTACAACTATGGATCTCCAGCTGCCAACAGTCTTTTCGGATCTCCTTCGGTGCAGAGGGGTGTTGCCAAATCGGGGAAAATGGTGGAGGCAGCTTGCCGGCCCCAGCACCTAAAATATGCGTGTGAGGATTTGAGCTAGACAACACAAAATATACAACCACGCCACCTCCAAGTACCTCTGCAATTAAAACAACTCGGCTGTTCTGTCCTTCAATAAAAGAAGGACATTCCGTGCCACTACACTGTGCATACAGCAGCTCATCTCTCTCTCTCAAAAGAACAGATCCAGGAATGGGCCCATTCCTGAACTCGTCATAGAATCTAAACAAATCAAATAGGCCCTGGCACTAAGCTTTTGCAATGTTTGCTAAAATTCAATCAGGTCTATGACAACTAATTTGTCCCTAAATAGGGGGAGTCCTACGTACGGCATTTAAACTCAAGAAAATAAAATCTACGTGTTTATAGCTGTAGTCCGTGATCCAGGAATTTTGTCCAATCTTTTCACACTTCAATTAAACACCTGTAGAACCCGTGAAACTTCTGTGGACGCCAAGCCATTACATTTTCATCCAAACCCAATTTGGGAAAAACAGAAACAGTTGCTTCCTTAACGCTGGGGAACACA
The DNA here is from genome assembly GCF_055471065.1 of Atractosteus spatula. Classification (NCBI taxonomy): domain Eukaryota; kingdom Metazoa; phylum Chordata; class Actinopteri; order Semionotiformes; family Lepisosteidae; genus Atractosteus; species Atractosteus spatula. The sequence continues at coordinate 63,383,890 of NC_142712.1, read as the reverse complement.
GACCTGTTCGATTGCGTTATCACATTAACAAAGGCCTGCACACAATGGAAGCATTAGAAAGGCAGACTAACCAGTAATTCTGCACAGCAGACTATGTTCCAGGAACACCTTCTGAATCACATAAAACAAAGCGTTCAGGTTTAAATTTTGCTTCCTATTTAAAACAATTAACTTCAGTTCAACAGAGTGACAGCTCCATTGTTTGGGTCACAGTTTCCTCTCCAAGTTTTACACACATGATTCTGTCTTTAGAAAAGAAAATGACTTTCTCCAGCAACTGCACTGAAGGAGAAACGCACGAATCCCACTAGGCAAGATTCAGTGTAACAAGGTGTGCAGTCTGGATGTGTTCCAGCACCCCTGTGCACAGAGTAACCCCCCCACAGCTACCAGCACTCTCTTGGAAGAAGAAAACACTGTATACAGTTCCTGTCCACCTTTATCTTATCACCACTCTGCTCATTACCATAATCAAATTAGCTTGCTTATCACAACCACTGCTGGATCTCCTTATGGGGCATCTCGCTTTTCCGCATGTCCCCGATTTGTATGTCGATGTTATGATTTCCTTAATGCAAAGTGTTCCTGTAAGCAACGCACAGGGGGGCTAACAGTACTGTAAGTGTTACAGGGAGGTCACTGGCATATTAAGGCTTCATTTGTGGGACTCACTCAGCCATGTCTGTGGAATGATCACACTCATGAGCAGCAGATTCCCTTTGGAATCTTTCTACAGGTGAGAAATATCAGGCAATGGACACTGAACTCTGGGCAGGAGTGAAAAGGACAATTTTCATGCTAGCAAATTTGTGTCAAGACCCCTAATAAAACTACAAACTTTCAGGCATCAAAGACACTCACTTTTCACTGCTAAATAGTTTTTTCCAAAGTCATTTATTTGAAAGAAAATGTACCTTAACCATTTCGACATTAGACATCTGCCTATGTTAAGTCCACAAAGCTCCTTTGCTTCTATGACCAAAAAAGCTCTTTAAATAACTATTGGGAAGGAATCGCTAGAACTAGAAAATTGTCAACTTTAGCAAAATGACATGCAAGCAAAGATGGTGTGACCACAGACACGGTGGGTTGTTTTGTGGTCATTATTGTGAAAACAGGGTTTGCTACCATTTAAAGACCTGCAGTTAGGCTTGCACTAGTTTGATGCAGACCTACATGAAGAAAAAAAAGACTGCAGTTTATGTTTAAAGGAACAGTTTATTTTCTAGAAGGATAAAGTATAATGAACTATGTACAAGTGATAGGCCCATGATGGAAAATGCCATCTTGGGTTTTATGATCATAAGGGACCCTTGCTAAAATAAACGTGCAGTGTCAAGATGTATCCCAACATCTGCTGTAAGAAATTCTCAGCAACTGCAATAATACAAACTGTGCAATTTTCCTGTAGAAACACGAGAGGTTTTTCACTGACAGCATTAAATTACCACTTGGAAAATATTAAGATTCGTAAACTGAGTTGTCAGATATTCTTAAACGGATAGCAACCCACCACATCACAGAGGCCATACAGTTTCAAGCAGAGAATTTTTAAAATTACTATTGAAAAGGTAAAAACATTTGGTAACTGAACTAAGCTTAAGTTTGTAGTGCATTGGTCAATGCAAGTCTTAAGTTAACTGACCACGTGCTGAACTATGGAAGCTTTTCACATTTGGTAGAGGATTGTTTAACAAAAACACTTCATTTTTGGGAATTACTAAAAGTAGGCACAGAATTTCAACACCTCTTTCATAAACAATGCCAAGAGTAACAAAGTAAATTCCTCTCCTACATGAACTTGACAGTTGTGCTGGCCAAGGGGGAGGGGTGGAGTTATCTGGGATCCGCTATGTTGACTGTACAGACTGTCCCTCTTGCGAGCAGAGGCCTGGGTGCGAGCCAGTGGTGGACGGATTACGAAACGCTGTTTTGGAAAGACTAAGAAAAAGGGTTAGGGAAAAGACCCATTATAAAAAGCAAGACAATATTTTTTTTGCTCCTGTTCTCTTCTGCAAGGTCTGAGCGTGATTTAATAAATAAGCTAGTCTGACTTTTGCGTCTTTCACACCCCTGTGCAACCACACTAACTGCAGAAAGCTCCAATTACGGCCTTCAAGAAGCCCATCATTCGCTTGTTGTAAATTTCAATCAAGACAGTCAATCTCTATTAGCGGTGGAGAGACCCCACGAAAGTTTGTGGCTGAAAAGAGAAGATGGTGAGACAGCAACCATCAGGTGACACAGAAAGTCATGGAAAGGACACATCTGGCTGCTCCCGTGAAACAAACCGCCAGCTTCCGAACAAGAGAAGGAAGCACACATGAGCCCAGCTGTATCCGCCTTTAACAATTACCCCACACAGGCAAGGATCAAGGGGAGACAGCTTGCTGCATGCAGACGTACACCTTAAAACACACCCTGTGTCTGTCAAAAAAACAGCACCCCACTCTCACTCAGTGGAAGCATCTAGCACAACATCACACAGGCAGCTGTTTCCCTGTTCCAGCTCCACATTCCCCACAGCTGCTTCCCCACACCTCCAAGCCCCCTGTCAGTGACCTGCCAATTTCTACATTTTAATGAAATGTCTTCCATGTAACTATCTGTGCAGTAGTTCCCAGGTGAAGCACAAGAACACAGGATCTGAATAATACCACATTGTTGGGCTTGCTGTATACCTGCAGGACTGAGCTTATTCTTCCCTAACAAAAGATCAGCAGAGACCCACCACACCTTAGACAGGAGAATGGACCTGTGACAGGAGCCGTGTGGGAATTTTATTCGGGGTTATTTCTCTCAGCCCTGCTTACTAACCACTGATGACTTCCTATACCTTTAGACAGCACAAAAAAACAACTACTGTGTGGCACTGAGGTTACTGCAGTCAATTAAAGCAAACAAGTTACATGGGCCACAAAGCCTCCTATTATGTCAACCTTGTAATTCTCATGTTCAGTCAAATATTGTGACAGTGTCCCCTTAGATTTATGCATATCCTTGTTTACAATGTGTATTTTTACCTAATAAACAGCAACTGTGGCAAGACAGCTACAGCAGCTGCTGTTATACATAAGCTAAGCTGTCAGGCAGAAATGAAATACTTGACTGGACCGAAGTACACAGCTCCGTGGCTCAGGATCTGCACCTGTGGCTGGAAGGTTGCCGGATCGCATCCCGCGGCCGGCAGAGGAATCCTACTCTGTTGGGTCCCTGAGCCCCTGAGTTGAACCCCAACTGTTCCAGGGGTGCTCTGACCCCAAGATTCTCTCCTTGTCTCTCATGGAAAGCAAGCTGGGGTATGTGAAAAGAAATTCCTAACACAAGAAATTGTATATGGCCAATAAAGTGATCTTCTTACAGAACCCTTCATGAGTTCAGAAACAACTAGCAGAAGGACAGGGGGAACAAGTGCAGTCTTCATCCGTCTTCTCCATTACAAGCCCTCGATTCACCAACATCTTTGCAACCTTAAACCGAAAAATGAACAAGCGTGGCCTCTCCCAGGCTTTTAATTGCGACTCCACACATTACTATTTATAGAGCGTTTGTCTTCAAAACTCAAATTATACCTGCTTCCTTTCTGCTACAGCAACAGGAAGCATGCGTGCCTCCATGCATGGTAATTTACTCGACAGCACATGGCAACATACACATTTAATGAACTCTGCCACACCACTGAACATTGAAGACATGCAGTTACAGACAGGCCGTAAGAGACAGGAAAAGGGCTGTTACCACAGACGTTTGTAAACAGAATAATTCCACTCCTGCCCTCAAATAAACACAAAAAAACACCATAAGAACTTGTAGGACTCAGAAATAAATTGTGTTAAGCCCACCCAAACGGTTTCACTCGTCCAACACTGTATGGGTTTGCCATCAGCTAGCAGGAAAGATGAAGAGTAAGCCACTGAACTAGCCTTCTGTTGGAGATTAGAAACTAGCCCACTGAATCCCCAGGCACCGATTCCAGTTCTCCTTCTCCCTTTCCTCACATAAGAAGTTCTTAATCATTGGTTAAAAGCTTCTGTACATGCAGATGGCATTCCTGCACCAACCCCAACCCCCCCACCCCATCTGCTCCCCTGTTAATCTGCTCCAGATCTCCATGACATTCTACATACTGTTCAAACACTGGAACCAGGAAGGACTGCAAAACATTTCAAAGAAAACAAGAGATGCGTTTTGTGTTTCCACAAGAGATATCAATTTCGAACAGCCCGTAGCAAAACAAGTTTATTCCTGTTGGATATTGTGTTGCAGGAAAATATACTGAAATTACTAAAGACAAACCCAAAGTTAAGTAAACACTCACATAAAGCACTTTATGTTTTTTTTTTTAAAGTGACAACAAAAGGTCTTAACTTTTCCATGAGGCTCAAGTCAAAGCAGGCGTTTAAAAAAAAAAACTCAAGCGCTTTCAGAGCAGTCTTTGAAAAGATACTTGAAAGGCAATCTGACCGATTCGAGCATATTCAAATTTGCACAGCTGTAATTGTGCACATGCTACCCCATGGTCTTGCTTTAAACGATCTGCTTACACTTTGGATTTCATGTCAAAAGAGTGCTCTGACTGATCAACAGGACTGCCAGGTGAAGTGGCACCGGCTGGCACAAGCTTGCAATACTCAAGCTGAGGTACTGTCAGGCGGACGAGGCCTTTCGCCAGCGTTTCTCCTCTTCTGAACACACTGGACAGCCACCTCGCATACAAGACACTCGCTGGAGGAGTGCTCCGGGCGTGTGTCTGCGTCCATGGCAACAAAGCTCCGCTGCTTCCAATACAATCATCCCTAGTTCGCTACCAGAGCTCTACTCCTAGAAATGATCAGGCGGGATGAACGCGTACATGCAAATGACGCACTTGAACAAAACTGATCGCCATGACCCATGCCTGGCCTCTGATCAGCATGACTTCTTTCTCCCCATTCTCACCTAAAGCCGATTTCTTTCTGCACAACATTCCCGGGGAAAGGCTTCGAATGCGCTTATAAGCATTGCTCCTTAAGGCACGACAGCGCAGTCACACAAAGTTAACAAAGATCACAATGGGGGAAAAAGCCTAAATAAAAGTAGAACAAACCACTTAATCTGCTGTAGGAAAACAAGTAGTTCAACCGGCCTGGGAAATAGCAAGACTATTAAGATTGACCTCTAGCAGCCACAAGCTTTTTTGCTTTAATTCAAAAAGGGGGGGAAAAAAAAAAAATCAATCTTCTCCGAGACTGAACATTTCAGAAAGGTATATAAAGAGAGCTCTAATCAGAGGTAAATTAACCTGAAGATTTCACGCCTACAGCACTGGAAATATTTTCCTGGTTCAGCACTTTCCTATACACTCCATATTTGGGCAGGAGAGGAGGGAGTGAACTGAAGCGTCGACTCACATTGCCATGGTTGATGAAGCCATGCTTCCTGGCGATCAGGTCAGCCTGCTCCATGCCCCCTGAGATGTGGACAGCCCACGTGTTTGTGTAAACCTTCGGTTCCGTGGGCGGCCTGACCGCGGAGGCCAGAAAGACCAGGAGAGTCCCAAACAGCAGCAGCAAAGCCAGTCGGAGATCCATCGAGAGGTGTTGCAGGTCTCCAAACCCTCGTGTTTCCAATATAAGAAGCTCCTACAACCCAGCTACCTTCCAGCTAGCCACCTCTGCGCCGGGCACATGTAACCACGCAGGCTGATCAGCACACAGATCACCTAGGAAAAAAAACAAAACAAAAGGCAAGGTTAATATAGCCCCTAGGCACATACGCACAACTCATTTCCTCCATCTTTACTGACCGCTAGGTATATATATGTGTGTAAAGGTGAAAAACGTTCATAAATTACGTGCATCTCAGCCTGAAACCTTAAATGTCAGGCCAGCACACTAAAAGAAAAAGTTCAGTTTATTTCCCTATTAGCATCCAGAATGCCCTTGCCCTGCACAATAGAGATGGATCACAGATTAGAGCTCGTTTTTTCAGTAGCAATAAGCCCCGAGACAACTCTTGCAGCTATCAGCAGCCAGGGATTCATTAAAAAGCAAGAACGTGGCAATAAAAACACAGAAATGTACAATCTTGGTATCGTCAGAGCAGAAAGATTGACTAAATTAGACTTGTCTGATAAGAAGTGAGAAACATTAGCAATCTTATAAACCCAGACTAGCTTACTGTAAAATGGGCGTTTGCTGAATATTTCCATTAAACTGTTTAATGCATCTGTGCTCCTACATTTCTACAAAAAAAAAGCCAAATCACAAGTATTATTTCCAGAGGAGGAGGAATAGGAGGAGCTCCACCTAAAATACAAATTATTTTATACTGTTTGTGGTATGTTCAGGCAACATTACAGGCACGGAGACATAATTTTCTGATTTTCAACAGCTCAGGAACTCGGTCAAAACAGAAACGCATTCACACAAGAGCCGTTCCACTGACTTTGTCAGTAATGTGAACATGCTCCTAAACTTGAATAAAAAGGAAACGCTCACAAAAAAATGCATCCTTCACCTGAACAAGAAGACTTGCCATTTTGCGAGATTCTCAAATTACCTCCAAGAGCTACAGTTAATTTTTCATAGCCTTCTGGGGAGGATATCCTCGTGAAAACAAAAAGTAAATCCATGTCAAACTATAAATATTCAGTTTCCATAAAATGCAACCACAACCACTGTCACTTCCTGGATATTTCCCTCATGTCAGAAAACTGTGGAGTAACGGAAGTCCCTTCTCATACATTATTACTCCCAGCTAGCGAATCCTTCCTGCTGGGGTTCCAAGGACTGAAAAACTTTGCTCACTTGTTCAGACTCTGAAAGATCAGGATGAAAAAAACATGGTCTTCAACCATGTTTATCTAAACCACAGCCACTTTTTCCACACATTTGCCCATTTAAAAAAAAAGCTGTGTTTTAAGAGTCAAGATAAAACACTTTTGGGAATACGGACAGTGAAAAGACCTGGACGGCAGAAAGTCACTGGCTTGATATAACAACATTCAGGCACTTTTTGAAGATGTTCAAAATGAGTACCTCTGCTCATATCCTACCATCATACTGTGGTAGAGAAAGAAGAAACACTACTACAAAACATATAGCTGCAGGAAAATCTCAGTCAAAACGTAATTCTGTCATAACACAATAGTTTCCATTTTAATTGAGTACATTCAAAGCTGTAATTTGCACCGGTGTGTGATCCAAATTTTAAAGAAAACAAAACCTCAAAAGATGAGCTCCTGATTATGCACAGGAAGTCATTCAAAAACTTAATTTCCTTTCCTGTTGATAAGAAGTAACCTAATTTTAAATGCTGTTCTAAAGGTTCAAATATGGTGTTCAGTTTTGGTTTGCATATCACAAAAAAGGACATGATATCTTTAGAACAGAAAAGCAACAGCTATGGTTCCTGGTCTCAGTGGATTTTCAGAAATATATAAACTCTTAAGCAGTATAGACTGGATCAAACCAGGAAGCAGAACAAGGACACAAGGTCTCTAATGGATGGAGAACAGGGGATGTTTCTTTGCATAGAGTAGTGGATATTTAGATCCAGCTTCCTGGTCAAGTGGGTAAAGCTCAACTAATTCAAGAAAAGCAATTAAAACAATTACAACAGACAAGATGGACTGAGCAACATTTCTTAAGGAGGATCCTCAGCTTAACTGTCAACGTGGCAAAGCCTTTCACTGAACTTCACTGGAACTGGATGTTATAAAGAAGCTAAACATCAATAGAGGCTCATTTGTTTAGAGGTTAAAAAGTACAGGGGAGGCCACTCAGCCCATCTAACCCATTTGGTAGCTGAAAATAATCTACTAATTACCAAAGAAGCTGGATGGGCCAAAGAGCTTTCTCATGTTCTTTAATGCTGCTCTTTCAAAAAAACATCCATTTTTATTAGAAAGCCATTCATACCAATGAGGGTCACGGCAAACCAGGCCTATCCTGCAAGCACAGGGTGGGACAGAGCACATGACTGCTCCTGAACCTATAATTACTCAGACACAGAAAGGACAGAGACAGCAAAAGAACAAAGCATAGATTGTATTTTTTTTTAAAATACAGTGCTTGTTCCCTTCGAGATCAAGCACTGCTGGAATGACTCCTCTTCCTGCAGGGCAGGGATTATGAGAAATCCGAAGGAAAGCAAAGTGATCGGCAGCCCTCTTTCAGTTCGATTTAATCAAAGACCGAAGCACATCAAACTGGATCTGCAAGGAGAGTTCCTCAGGGGAGCCTGCACACAGGAAAAAAACTTCCCAGGAAAATATGCTAACTGCACAACCTCAGTTTTGGAGCAAATCAAGGTCTGAAACAACCCTGCTGTTAACAGAGGACAGCAGGAAGCTTGTCTGAAGTCCACCACTAGATGGGACATGTTGGCACCTATGGTAAAATGTGCAGATTAAAACGCCCCAAAAAATAAACTGCCATCAACATTAAGGTGGAGAGGACTAGACATGCAGGCGAGTGTACAGAACATGTCATAAAGCAGGCTCTCATTAGAGCACACATTTAAGCCAAAAATAGCAAGCCTGAGTACAGCAGTGAGCCCTGGAGTTAATGGCACAGTCAGAGGGAACAGCTGGCCTAGATCTCTTGCTCCTAAAACCTACGGGGAAAAGAAAAAGGCATTCCTACAACAGAAGACATGCAAAGACACCCCAGAAAATCACACTTAAATATCCCAAGAATATTTAAAAATCACAAGCCATAATTAATTTACAAAACGTGGAGAGCCAACACCAAAGCAAACCAAGTTCATCAATAAACATGCTTCACTCCAAATGGATCTCATGTTTTTCAGTAAAAAGATGCAAAGACTTAGGTCTGAGCACCGCACGCACTTCTTCACAACAGGTCGCAGAACACAAACCTAGCAGCTGCTGAAAGACTGAATAAGACGTCTCACTTACAGAGAAAACAGCACTTCATTACACAGCTAATGAAAAAGAAACTATTTTTAATAGCTTGGTCATTTGCACGTGTCATGGGAAGAGGGATCGCAGAGCCTCCAATAGAAACAAACAAGCTAAGATCTTACATCATAAAGTCAGGACAAAAACAGCAACTAGTCTTCAGCTGCTGTAAATCCAATTGATTGTGGTGAATGTTTGCTCAACAGAGGAACAGTTTGACGCTCGAGTGCCAGTATGTTTTTAGGTAACAGTTTAAGAAACACCTGCCTCACAGTGTAAATTGGTTTATTCTTTCCCCACTTACTTCCTGCAACAGAAGAAGTTCCACTTCAGCAGTGATAAAAAAAAAGGTTTTACAAGATACTGCCTATAGGCTCCATCTCCCTCTTAATATTATATCCCACCATACATGAATTTGTGCAGCCCTGTACACATGGTATTTCTGCAGATATTTACTATAATGAGTCTTCATCTTGTACTGGATTAGAATTAAATAAGTCCAGGACTATTGCTTGCGTTGGTGTATGAAAACCATAACCCTCGTCTAATCAATTAAACATTTATAAAACATTTCTGCTTTTTTTAGCCAGACAGTAGAGAGATAGCACTGCCTGAAGTAAATGTATCACAGAGGAAAGAGGACATACACAGCACAGTCTACTCATAATGAGCTTCTTAGGTACTGAATCTACCCAATGCATTATACTTGCAGCATTTGGACACGAAACACCTAACCACTTAAATCAGTCAATAAGTGCAATCTACCGATAGTTACAAAAATGAATGTCGCTAGAGATTGAAGGAAAGTAATCTAGCAGCATAGTAAAATGATGCATGCTGTTCTGTTGCTAAAGCATTAGACCTGTTCTAGGGAGTGCTGATTAATAGATTTGTTTTTGAGCAAGCAAAGTCCACAAGATAGAAATATTTTTCCAATAAGGCCACTGCCAGTAAATAAACTTTTAAATGACTCAGAAGCTATGCAGCCTGCACTTAACCACAACTCAGATATACAAAAGTAAGGCATGCAGTAAGCTACCTTGTATTGCAGGTCCCAAGCTGAACCCCAGCAGTGAACCACAAACAGATCACAAAATGCACAAGCAGCACTTTAGCATTTCAAGGACTTTGTTCTGCCAGTTGTGACAGACTCCACTGCTATCAGTGCAACACCACACAAGACCATACCACTGGTGGAGCCCAGCCTCGTGACTGGCCCGTGGCAAAGATAGGCCTTTACTGCCACTCCTGCAGCACAGAGAGCACTGACGCAAAATAACTGCTTACCTGCTCCCCCTCCTGCATGTCTGACTAATTAACAACCAGATAACATAAGGAAGAGCTTTTGCAGATAAAAGGCAACTCAGGCCACAGTGCTTAACATTTTGAACACGTCAACCAGTGTTCAGCAAAAGTAAGAATGTTAAACATATGTACAGGAACTACAAACCGACTAGATTTATGTGGCCAGAAATAAGTAACACACAATAACTAACTTTTAGATTTTAAGCTTAAAAAAAAAACAACCAGAGAAACGGTGGGATTTCTGAACGATTTTTCCTTGTTACAACAAAAATATGCTTAAAATCAAACTCTCCAGGGAGTAAGCAAAACCTCTCTCTCCTTGACTGGTCGAAGCTGGAGCCGAGACTTTTCAAACCAGTCTATCTGTGATCCAGTCATACCAAGCAGAAAATCTTCTGCAGCAAAATGATTCAAATTGTTTTCATTCCCCAATTAACATTTAGTTCCTAAAACCTCAACTATACATCATATACCTTATTGCAAGACATTTTCTATCTATTTCATCCAATTCAGGCTCAAGGGAGAACTAGAGCCTATCTCAGCAAGCAAGTCAGATAGCGGTAAAAATCTTCAGTATTACCACAGATATGGAGAAGGATTTTCATACAGTGTGTGTAATACATTAATGGCAACATTACCTTAGTGTCAAACTAAAGTTTTAGACTGCAAAAGATTGAGTAAGCTATAGCACTCCCTAAACCTATTTTTCTTGTGAAACAGACCAACACGCCAGGCGCGCCAGGCTTATGAAATGCGTTTTGAAAAAACAGATCTGGTATTCGCAATGTGAAAGTTTTACAGCTGCCAACAATTTTATTCCCCACAAATATGAAATCATTTCAATGCAAAAGAGCAGGTTCATCTCCTTCCCCCCCCCAGCTCACACACTCCACAACAAACCCTCTCACCCTTACAGGTCAGGGCAACAACATCCCCGGACAAGCTGGAGAGCACTGCCTGAGTGGTCTACAAAGAAACTCAAACTCAACTCTGTCGAATAATTCATCGATTCTTTATACAGCGTACAATTTGCGGCTCGCTTTGCGCTTTAATTTCTTTCTTTTTTTTTTTAATCTGGACACAAAGGTCAGATCTCGGCTTCCATTTACACAAGGAACCTGTTACAGACAATGAAGTGCTGGGGTCAGCTCACCTGTGGGGTCCTGTTCAACCGTCTGGAGAGCAAGGCAGTGAGCAGGCTGAATGAGGCACAGGGCAGATTGTGATGCACACTTAACCAGCTTGTCTGACTTGTGCATTCCACCTCGCTTCAAACTGTACCCGCCCTCCGTGACCTCATTCTACAGCCCTTCCAGCTATAGAGAGGCTCACACACATTCCGGGCCAGCCACAGAACACACCCGCCAGGGGAGACAGATTGTTAATAATATTTCCATGCTTGGAGTCAGCCTTGGAGGAAGGCCATGCAAACTGACAGCAATCAAACTGCATTCAGCACAAATAAAACTACAGAGAATCTTAACCAACTCCCCCCCCCCCTTAAAAAACAAACTCTGACTTAGGCAGCTGGGGAATGTTAAACACAAACTATGCAGTATATAATGATTTACTGAATTGTTATCAATTCGTTTTTAGAAGCGTTTGTATGGGGAGATTATATTCTTGTAATGAGTGTAATTTTTATATATCAATCACAGTAATTTACATAAGTTGTTCTTGGTTCTAGAAATAATAGAAAACTAACAAAAAACTCTACAATCAAGCCGTTCCCGAACATGAAACACGTAACATGAAAAGTGAAGATGTGAATATAAATTTGTCCTTGGCTGAAACGCCGTTACACACCCTGTAGAGCTGAGGAAAACCTTTCCCCGTCAATCTAGCATGTCACTCTCCTTAACAAGCAAGACAGTGTGTCCCAAAGGGCTTAGTGACACTCACTAGGTGAGCAGCAAGGTTAAGATGCTTTTCAACAGCAGCAGTTCATTTACATCTCGTTTCCAATGCAAAATAAAGAAGGGTACACATGGACGTGTATGTAAATTACTGGAAATACTTAAGATCCAACATCTTAAGTTCTATCAGTGCGCAGTACTACCAAGGCGTTCAGTTTGATCCCCTCTGCTCGACGGTAACACAAGAATACCTGGGTGAGGTCTGGCATGCAGAGGCAGGCTGGACGACCCAGGGCGTCTTTTTAACCGGTTAAAGGCTTGCGCAAGAGGACACCACAGACAATTCCAGTCCAGTGGGAGACCAAGCCCGGAGACAAAAGAATTAGGCACCGATTAAGTGTCTTATTAGCACACCGGCTGAGTTGTAGGAAAACACTATCCCAAGCCGTCAGGAGCCAGCCTCTTCGCGCTGACTCACATCGCTCCCCCCGTCTAGAGCGGCTGCTGCGCTTTTCAGGCGCTCACTGACTCAGCCGGGAAAGGGCACGGCTACTGTGTAATACAAGATCCTCGCACCTCTGCGCGTTACCAGAATAAAAGATGCCGGATCAAGGGATCTCTGCGTAACGTGCATTGTAGAGACGGTAAAGTCAGTATTGCTCTTGCATCTCTCTCGACAATTGGCAAGCGAACTTCCCTCATCCCCTCCTAACTCCAACCACGGTGATCAAACCTCCCCCCCACCTCAAAAAAAAAACCTCGAACGCTTCAATTACTGCTATTAACTCCAATGATGTTAGAAAGAGGTCGTCAAGACAATCTCCCTACCGTGACAAAATAAATCCTAACAACAGCCACGAAAGTGCCCGATTCACTGGTCTGTAAGCAGATCTGTTCTAGAGACTTTCACGCCTTCCACTACAGACCTCAGATACTGCGGTTTTGGACTGGATCCTGCAGGCGAGGTGTGTTAAATACCCCCAACACAGGGTCACTTTATAGAGAGACAACTTGCGGTGTACCGCGAAGAGAACGACGGGCTCTGCAATTAGGTATAAAATGCTAATGCGGTGCCAAAAACTTCGCAGACTTATGTAGGTGATACTGAAAACAACCTGCGGATTTTAAGACCTGGCATCGCAGGTAAATAACCGTGAAAGGCACACAGATTATTTCCATTTCGGGGACAAACCCTTCAGCTTTACACACTGCAGTCCGTTCGGACAGCAATGCGAACTCAAATATAAAACAAGACCACGATAAGATCTGCCAGTAAAAAAACATAAGCTTTACATCTCCACACGCCTTGAGCCGCGTCAAGTTCGCCTTTCACGAACTCATTCTCCCAGTCCGAGAGAAAAAGGAGGGAAAAAAGAGAAGCCTAAAACTATCCAGCTGGGGAAAAACATAAATGAAATCGAGAAAACACCCCTTCCTCAATTCAACTCAGAAACAAGTCACCTCAAACTAGAGAGGTTCATCCTTTTGCTTCGCAGAACTTTTAAGTAAATGATTCTTTCATTTGTATTTTTGTGTTTCCATTAGGCTGCACCAGGCAATTGCTAAATTAAGTTTAAAAATTCAAAGTGAAACTGGGAAAAGCAGAGGGCGACATAAAGTAACTTAAGCGACCTAAGCGTTTTAAATTCCGAGTTCCGGTTTCAAATCTGTATCGCACAAAACAAGATCGCGGCGTTTTACTCAACATTTGGGCAGCTCGATGATGTTATCCAAAACAACACTCGCGTCTCAGAAGGCATGACAATTACATTGTAAGCATAATAAATCTTCATTGAACAAGGGTCAGTTATAAACCTCCGATCCACGCCAAAAGCTACAACTACAAAAAAGGCACAACAAACTGAGCGAATTCAACAGATCCACAAGTCTCTTGCCCCGTGAAGGTCCACAAATTCGGCGTGAATGATTACATCCAGCCCGGGACAGAACACACGCAGCACCCCTCTAGAGTTACAGCTGCTCCTCGGAGAGTCTGAAAGCCACGGTTTTCTCCTGCAAACTAGGTAACTACACACTACAGTAACAATTCTTTAAAAATACTAATAACAGCGCTAATAACACTAATAAGAAGCTTTACAGGAATAAGTCAATTCACGAATCTCAAAGAGATCCAAAATAAGATAAAGTCCTGGAGAGATTGTTTTAAAGGATATCATGAGCAGGGTACTTAGCCTGCTAAAGCCTCTTATAGGTCTGTTCATAAAAGGACTACTGTTTCTTCTTTTTTAAAAAATGTAACCGACTTTAAAAAAAACATCTTAATATGCAGAACTGGAACTTCGTAAAAGAAAGAACAGTATACCTTTCCAAAGGTACCCTCTTGAGTTACTCAGACACGTAGTCACTGCTCAGTGCGTAAACATTTCACGATTTTGAAAACCTCCGCTTGGATACCGCTCGCTGTCTCGTCTGCTGGCACCACCGAATTGCGAAACACCATCTAATAATACGCTGCTCTTCAGAACTGCGGGCTCAGAAGGGATATCCCCGACTAGTGCACGTCTGGATGGCTTCAAAGCTTATGTGTCTGTTCCCGATCGCACATTTCCGATCAACTAACCTCAGACCTTTCAGAGTCGACAGCGCGCTTATCCAAACCCGTTGCGGAGCTACAACGTCACACTGAAAGGCACGAATCACCGGGAGACAGTCAATGAAAGACATCTGCCAATTCTCTTTAAATTAAACTTGCCTGCAGATGTACACTACTGTTCCTTCCTGTGACGACCCGCAGGGCTGTCAGTACCGCGCAATAAACACGGCGCGATTCACCGGGTTGGCACTGACCTGTGAAAACCTACAACACCGGCCAGTCAGAAAGTTTCGCGTCAGGGGTTTGCAACTGTGCTCTCGGGCACCCGCAGTACCCTCCGTTTTTCCCCACACTCCAGCTGAGCCCTGGATGCTGCTTGCTCAGTGAGGAACAGTTAGGGTGTTTTCCAGATCTCACGGGCCGAGCCGCCGGGCTCCCTCCGCCCCAAGACCAGAGTCGCAGACCCGGCGTGCAGCCACGGACACCGGGCGTCCCGGCGCCCTACTCACCCCCAGGACTTGTCCCCGCAGCGATATCCACTGGCTCCCGCGACGCGTGTCTGAGCTTTCCCGGTTACCCCTTAGTTATCTCTCCGTCCGTGGCACTACCCTTAAGGGACTCCCTGTCCGGTCCTCCCCTCCTCCCGAACCGGAATACTACTCCGTCTTCAGGTCCGGCTCTGCTGCTCTCCAAGCACACCTATCGCTCGCTGTGCCCGTCTTCCCAACCCTGGGCTTCTTTTTTTTAAAAACAAAACAAAATTGCGCTTCGCCCCCCACCCACCCCCTACCCCCTCACCGGCCAAGGCGAAAGCGCTCGGGCTCGGCGCCTCGGATTAAGTCGCTGCTCTCCGCCTCACAGGCTGCAGCGGCGGCGTCATGTCTCAGCTGCAGCCCGGCTTGCGGCTCTCCTCTGACGGCGACCCCCCAACACAAACAGCCAGTCCCTGAAGCCGGGAAGGAGGCGATGGACGCGACATGCAACCCGACGCACGGCTCCAGGAACTCCGGTTTCTTGGCCCCTCACCGGGACCGATACACATTACGCAGCAGCACTCCACATGCACCTCCCGGGTCTCCTAAAATAGCGAAACTTTCTCCTGCCTTGCACCCCGATAAGTCTCTTTTTAGCTCCTCCTCGTCTGCATCTTACAACGCGTAAAATTGCTTCTCCTGGAAAGCGCCGGTCACATTTTATACATCTATCCTACTTTACGCGTTCAAGGAATTTCTTATGCCACAGGTGAAAAAAACAAAAAAGGCAAAACGGAAAAAAAAACTCTACCCCCCCTGCCCCCCTTTCCGCGCAAGACACGACCTGGGCGACAAGCGGCCCACAAGCCTCAGGAAACACGTCACAACGAGGGAGAGCACGGGCGTGGAACAAAACACGCTCGGGCACGCCTCCTTCCCAGCCATGAGCCCCTCGCCTCCGTGTCCGAGGACCTGGTGCCACCTAAAGGGCAGCGGCAGAACTGCACCCCGCTCTTGCTCCCTCACTTCGCAGAGCGACTTGTCGGCGCGGCCTGCTCCTTCTGTGCTGCCGATCGATTACCTCGTCCATGCGTGAAGGGGGCCGGGGAATCGGCTTTAACTACATAGCTGCAGGGCAGGTTGCTCTAGAATATTTCAACAACAGGGTTGTTGATAATGGACGAATTGCCGATTCCAGTCAGAAATGTGCAATTTACAACTTACTCCAAATGAATCACACTCTGACGTCGTATGAGACTACGTTTGTACTCTCTCTCCTCATCTGTTTGCTGTTCAACACTAAAAAGGTTTAGTTCCTCTAACCTGTTACTGCTTTAAAGCCAGTTAATTAAACTCATTGCTTCTTCTTTGAACTGATTCCACAGAAACGACATCCTTCTTGCAACGTGGCGACCAAAACTGTACTGTATGTAGTATTCTAAATGTAGTCCTACTGCCATTGTCTAATTTTAGAAAAGTTGTTAAACTTTACCTCAAAACAGAGCCCAACACTTTATTGGTGCTTTTTCTCTTGCTTTCACAGGCTGTCTGGATGTGGACATGAGGTGTCAGCATAAACACTGAAACTATTTTCATTAAAGTCGCTTATACAAATGACAGCAGGCCCTTTTCTCGCCATGCTCATTTAAATTTGTTGTACATTATGTAACTAGTACTGGTACATCATGCTGGTCAGTGTGATACAACCCCTCTAGAAGAGCCAGCTGAACCTCAGCATACGAGGAAGGAGGAGCACACAGAGAAAACCCCCACAGATACAGGGAGAACATGCAAACTCCAGTCCAGGTCTTCAGAGCTTTAATGCGGGAGAACTAAATCAGTACCCTGTCGTTGCTTTTACCTGGAGGTAGTATTTTGCAGTGGTCTACATCAGGTTTGACTTTTCTACAGGTTCCAACTAAATGACCTCATCATTGGCTTAATTGAACTAATTTATCAGTTTCTTGCAGCACTAAGCGGGCTGCTATAAAGAGAACTAGGAAATCAGAAGACACACCTCCCTGTCCTATGGTGTAAATGCAATGTGGCATTCAATGTCATGACTATATCTGCTGGAAGGCAGGCCTGAGTTTTGCATCAATCATCTTTATTCTGCCTTTTTTCAGTGATATGAAAATGACCCTATCAATCTTCCGCGCTCTGCCCCCCCCCGGTAAGCGTTACAAGAGCATTAAGGCATGTACCTCCAGATTCAGAGACAGTTTCTTCCGCAAACGGTCAGATTATTGAATTCTGCGTCTACTACTGTCTCAGACTGATGTTTTTTTTTCCACATTGCTCGTTGTCGAAAACAAAATGAGTTTCATGTTGAGTGTTATTATTTGTTGTTGATTTGTGTCTAAGTTGACGTTTCCTTGATGTCTTTGTATGGAGCATACATGCAAATAAGCAATTCATCACACTTGAGCGTGTGACAAGTAAACTGAGCTCTGAACTTTTGTGCAGACAGCACTTTAATTGCTATATCGACCCTTGTAGATCAGACACGAAGGATCTGGCTGTAGTAAAATTCTGGAACAGAACATACTGGAGAGAGACGCAAGTTGCGTATCCCAGCCGTAACGGGACCCGAGATCCTGTAGTCACTGCTTCTGTACAATTCGTGCAGCATTGTGCAGATACATATTCATCCGGTTTACAGGATTTCATTACAGACTAGTCAATTATTGAAAAGTACTGCATTAGCTGATTAGCTGTGTGCACGGCCATCTTGTTTATTTTGCTTCCGAGCACGAAAACCTCAGGACGGTCTTGCATGTTTGTTCCAGAGAAGGATTCCTTAAAGTTCACCTCTTCTTGTTAACTCCTACTTCCAGTGTTACGTATGCACCGATAACAAATACCTTCTTACTTAAAGTAATAGTTTCACCGAGCCGATAAAGCTTACATTTTGGACTACCGTAAATTACAAGTGAAAGATTACCTATATACCTCCATGAACACAGTACTTTTAAAAGTTTAGTGCAACAATGTTTCATGATTTAAGCAGTTGGTTGAGCCGAGCACCTTAAAACGAATCGAATTACCTTCTCAGGAAACATATTTGAACCCAGTGCCATTTAAAAAATTAATGACGTAAATAACTGCGTTACACATGAATTTGAAATGCTTTAAAATACTTGACAAAACAGGCATGTTTAAACGAGGAAAATATTCGTGTAAACGACATACTTGCCTTTACAGTGTTGGTATCACAGTGTCCATGTTTTCAAAATAAAAAGAAAATTCGCAGGAAACGAAAAAGTGATGACCAGCTAAACGACGCCTCAAAGTTGTATAGGAATTACCGTTCCAGATAAAGAATTAATTCCACCTGAGGCAATATTGGGTTGAACACTAATCACATTCAGGTGGGTATAGATCAAAGTGCACATAAATTCACACAGTATGGTATTTGCATGTTTTTTTAACAAAGCCTTTTTATCTTGCAGATGAATAAAGTGATACCTCCTTTCTGGCTTTTAAGAAGGCCTTTATCGGTAAACGTACTGCCAAAATAAAATTACCATTTCGAAGTTATTTTAAAAAATAATTAAAATGTTCAAATTAAAAAAAATCAATTAGAATTATATATACAGTATCAATAATTACAATCGCCATTTCCCTATAAATGATACATTCTCAGTCATTGCCCACAATGTGCTTGAATGCGAAATGTTGTCCAAAGGATCGTCGTAATACAAAAACAACAATATGACAAAAGTATTACTTCATACTTTCCATTTTTATTAATAAAGCCTATGAAATATTTATACTGCATTAGCGACATTTTAATAAAGATGACAATTTATGCAATTTGGGCAATGCTAATAAATCACGTTTCGGGTAAAGTATTAAATCACCCCCTTTTCGAAAAGCATAAATATTTGATTCCGTGAGCATTAATTACGGTCTCAAACACAACACTTATTAAAATTTTATTTTCACACTTCATCCAAAGCACGACGTCTCATCCCCCAGCAATCTCTTTAAAATTTTAAACTTCGGAAATGTGTGCCAGTGGGTGGAATTTCATGCCGTTCTGCACAATTTCGCCAATCAGCAACCGAGATAGTGACACTCTTTGCGGTACACCAATCACAGCTTTTTATTCTGGACTTCGTCAAATCAGAGACGGTCTATGGGCCATTTAGTTGTGTTAAGCCCGCCTTCTGTCGAATGTGGTCCAATGAGAAAGGTGAATTTTCAGATTGTGGCCTATGGGAGTAGAGTGGGCGGGTGGTTGAGTCCGGAGCGCCAAGAGTTTGAGTTGAGTAACCATAGGGCAAAGATGGCGACTATGGGTGAAAGTGTTATATGTTTTTCTTTTTGGATTGAAGGATAATCTGAATTTTTGGTGTGCGAGAAAGTGTTTTAGAGAAATTACGGATTACAAAAAAAGGGTTAGGGCGAATTTGAGTTACCGCGTTGTGTTTAAGATAGTATTTTGACACCGGCCTGATTTAAATGTTATCACTTGCTTGGCATTAATCTCCTTGCATACGTGTTATGGTTACGTTTGTAGATTTTGTAAAGCTTTTGATAGTAACTGAACCATTTGGCTGAAAAAAAAACATGTATATCATGCCAGACCTCAGCAGTAATCGACTAGCGAGCGAAAGACGTTGTGCGTTGTTATGTAGGTGATAAAAATTGAATCTACCAGGCGGTACAGATCCTTGTTTGTCAGTTGTATTTGTCACTTCTCTACGAAACGAGAAAAGCAATCGGGAGTCATGGTTTCCTTTAATTTGGTATTCGTGATTGACATTTCCGATCGGGGGAATAATAGGTATGGCGATGGTGGCGTTCATATCAGACCGCATCTTCTGAAACAGGGCGTGCTGAAAATCCTCCTCTATTTCGGCTGCAGATTCGGTTTTGAGAAAGTCCGATGGGGCTATAAATTTTACGACGTGCACGGAGGCCGATGTATCGTATCCAGGGCTTCCGACTTCAAAGAACTTCGGGACAAGACTTTCGAGGATTTTGAAGGGGAATTTCAGGAGAAACTCGAGGAGAAAAGGATTAGAAATACTGGAGTGTCTCCGGGTAACTCGCTCGTAAACCCGGTCCGATCTGTCCACACAGTGTTGAAAGAGACTTTACTGGATTTCCAGTGGGACAGACCGGATATTACCTCCCCGACCAAGCCAGCGTTGCGTCCCAGAAGACGACTCCGGGCTGAAAGTAAAATGACCCCACACCTCACTTTGGCAGACGAGGACCTGTCAGGGAAGAGTCAGAATATTTTGTTCCTCGTCTCCGCCTGTCCGCGCTCCCGGGGGGAAATGGAAGAGTTTCTGACGCCCCCGGGGGCTGGCGGAGAGTCTCGCAAAGAGCTGGCAGAGCGCATCCTGCCCAGGGGTCTCCAGGACATGATCGCCCAGAATAAAGTTGCCCTCCACTGGGTGGATGCAACAGTAAACTCCCATGTAAGTCGCTTTAATTTCCAAGAGTTGTCAAACTACCCGTTTACTTAGCGAAACCGCTCTTAAATGCCACCTTTTGGTCGGATTGATTCTATAATATAATTCTAATGTTCTTAGAATTATATTATAGAATCATAATATAACTGGGTGAAATTCAGCCATTTGAGAGAGAGGAGTTTATTTGCCACACGTACGTGTGCATTGGGATTCTCATTCGCGCTGTTCTCTTGGGGTGTGCACAGTACAATAGACAACACCACACTGTATGCACATTACATAATGATATAGTAAAGGATCAATAATGACAGTCGCACAATAGTACAGGTCAATCAACACACGGGACAGCAGACCTGTGACAGTCAGTAAGACGTGCCGAGTGCAGGTGCGAGTCAGCTGCTCCTCTGTGTACTTGCAGGTGTGCAGACGTGCCGACCACACTGGCTGCGAGTTGGTGTCGGAGGTGCTGAAACAGGCCGGCGGGAGCGTCCTGCCCTTGGATGCTCTGCTGTGGCTGTTGGAGCCCGGGAAGAGCGGCCTCGGAGGACCGGGACAGAGCTGGGGTCACGAGCGGCCTCTCGCCCGCGGAGGAAGAGAAGCCGTCTTCCCTCTGGACTCCAGCCTCGGCTGCCTTCTGTCTTCAGAGCAGCTATACCGGGTTGCCTTTCCCAGCCAGACTGGAGTGCTGCAGTGGGGAGCAGGTACTGCACCCGTCTGCGTCCACCTCTGACTCTTCAATCATCTTAAATAACAATTAACTCATGCTAGGTGAGAGTCTGACACCCTAGCAGAGGGAAAGATGGAGATGAATGTAAGGTAAATGAGAACTGCATCCTTGTATGACTGCTGTACATATTTTTCTTTGGGGTTTTGCTGCTCCAAGGTGATCGTGATTTTATTGAGTCTTTTTGGTTTAGGAATGGATATAAAGTTCCTGTTACTGACTCATCAGAACCATTTATTTTTTCCCCACTCTTGTCTAAGCTGTGCTTCACATGTCTTGCAACTTATAAAACCCGCAATGGCTTGAACCGCTGTGCATTGGGAGCCTTTCTGCTCTGCATCTTGCAGTTGGCAGTGAATGCCAGAGCTGCCAGTTATGCATCCTCATTTCATGTGTGTTTTGCATGCAATGAACAGGAAAGGAGAGCAAGTCCTGTGCCGTCGCCCTGGAGCCCATGTCCCTCAGGCAGAGGGTGCTGCCCAGCTCGGTGAACATCACGCTTCACGGAGTTCTGTCGGAGTGGAGCGCCCCGGCCCTGGGGGGGATGAGCTTGGAGGGCTGGGTGTTGCACGACTCCTGGGACCCTGCGGAGACAGCTGCTGAGTCTCTGTTCCTCCAGCTTCTGAACGAACTTTCTTCACAGGCTCTTCACGTGGTGAGCACTCGCTTGGGGAATTATTACACCGCAGAGAGTAAAGGTTCCCCAAATATCATGCCTGTAAAAAAGCATGTGTGTCGATATCTGTTGTGGGGGGAACAAAACTCAAAATATATTCAGGTAGTTAACATGAGAAGGTGTCATGGTCTCCTGAGTAAATGCATTTTCACGTCTTTCAAGTACGTTTGTTGCACAACATGTTTTTGATATTTGGCTTGTTTTCTTACAAGGCACCAGCATGTGAAAGATTTTTTTAGTGTTGTTTTTGTTGTTCATGTTTGGCAGTGAATCCCCAGTTGTTACCTTTATTAAGCACATGTTCCTTACTGTATAAGGACTCAGATGTTAAGTTCCACCGTCACGTTGTAGAGGCACTGCTTGATCCTTGTCTTTCCCAGTTTGCGGAGGTAGAAGGGAGTGACCAGGGGCCCCCCTGCACGGCAGTGTTGTCCCCTCTCTCAGCCTCCACGGGTCTGCTCACCGTGCTCCAGCCTCAGCTGGCTTCAGCCCAAGGCCTTGTGCTCCAGGGGGCCACCGAACCCTCCTCCGAGCTGCCCGACATCGTGGCCAGTGTCCTGAACCACGTGTACGACTTCATGGAGGACGGGGCCGAGGGATGCCCTGGTGAGTACTTCTTGTTTAAATTGTGAGACCATTTTCTCCTAAAACCACGCAACTCTCGTAAACCAAGCTGGAGATTTCTGTGTTGCAATGAAGAAAGGAGGACAGACGCTGGCCTTTCACAGCAAAAAGCTTTTATTCTTCAAGATGAGCAAAATGTTCATAGAAAAACATACATTTTTATGATTGGTCAGTGATGGTTATATACGATGTTAACAATGTAAAAAAACTAGGTCAGCTTTGGGCAATTGATGAAGACCCTTGTTTAGCTAAGAGCTCTGTTCTCTTTCATGTTGCGGGATCATGCAAAGGATACACGAGTTACACCTCCACTCAAAAGACCTTGAAGAAACTTAAGCCAGCTAGGAATCCACAAAACCGTTTTTGAGGGCTTAATTGTTAACTCCTAGCAAGCCTAGATTCCTTCAAACTGAAAGACCAATAGACCTGTTGGGGCATGATCTCAGTAGACAAAAGCATGGCTCCAACGAGTACATGGTGATATAAAAAATGGTTCATTGATCTGTGGGATCTTTCTTGAAAGATTTTTATCTCGTTCTGCTATTTTAAAAGTGAACGCTTTAGCATTTCTTGCCTTCCTGTTGTGCAGAAGACGAGGGCGGCGGTGTTCCCGAATGGGCACAACAGGAGCTGTCCTGCTCCGGCGTACCTGCGGCAGGTCTTGTTGAGGGCTGGTTCCCTCTGTCCGACCAGGCAGGGGTCACCTCCAACTTGGTGGAGTCACTAAGGTATCTCCGTTTTCTAAATTCTACGTTAATGTGAAATGTCTTGAAATGATTTGTTGTGTCTTGTGATACGTTAACAGTGCAGCTGTTGTTTAAAAAAATACCTCGTGACTCTTCAGATGGTCATTATTTTTTGTTTTGGGAAATGTGAGAACTTCCTGTTTTCCTTGGACGTGGACAGTTAAGAGAACTGTGAGCTGCTATTCTCCAGTCCACACATTACCGGCTACCACATGACTAAGAAAGTTAGCAACAGTAAATGGAGCAATGTGGCTCTTGGTGACAGTGTTGCAAGCTCATGGCTGCCTTGCGGGTCAGTTGTGCAGCATGAGATGGACAGTCTCGCCAAATGATGGTAAAAGAGCTTAAAACAAGAATTGTAGCACTTTTGTGTTCACTAAGAAACAAAGATGTGAAGTCTCCATGTGCTTGCAATAAAAAGAAAAATGACTGTGAGGGCTTAGTTTTCACCATTTTCAGTAGTTCTTGTCATATGGGGGTCTAGCATCCATATATATAATTTGAATCACTTGAGAGTTGAGTTCATAAGCTTACTGGATTTTGCTCACCAAATTCAGCACACCCCAACACAACAACGCCCTGCAGCTTGGCGTGCCTTATCCTGTGAATTCCTGCTCTTGCAGAGCCCCAGAGCGTAGCCCAGGCTCAGAGGGGCATGTCCGGAGAGCAGGGCTCAGCCTGCACTCAAAATGAGCACTGTTACTGGATGAGCCACCGAGAGGCCCTAACCACCCAGATTTACAGAAATAAAATCAGATTTACTAACACTATGTTTTTCCCGGTGGTGTTTTGTGTGTTCTTAAAGACTGCTGCATGCTGTCCCTGATGAAGTGGAGCAGGGAGCCGGGGGGAGCTCGACCGCAGAGCTGGAGCTGATGGGCTGCCTGTCGGAGCTCTACCAGGGAGAGACGACCGAGGACTCGGCCAAACGAAAAGGCAGCAGAGGTACGAGCAGAGCTTGAGTGGTGCCCACACTTAAAGCTGCCGGTCATGAATGGCCAGTTTTCATATCCCATTAATGCCTAAATGGAAGCGAATCCAGAAATGGAGACCCCATGAAGGAAACGATTGTTATTGAGCAATATGTCATATAGTTGTCATAACTGTCAAAGAAATTTGGAAAATCGTTTACATAAGTATATACCACCTTTAAAATTGGTATTGGGCTTGGTACATCTGATATTAAAATCAATAAAAAATAAATTGGGTAACTTCTAATGTGTTACATTAAAACAGAAAAAAGACAGCATGCAGTATGGTTGTTGCAAGATTTAGATTACACTTCCACTAATTTGTACACTTTGCCACTATGTATGGAAGAAGACTTCAGACTGGACAGGGATCAATGTTTCAGCATCACGAGCACGAAACGTTTGCTCTACTATGCCAGTTTAACTTAATTAAAAAAAAATCAGTTTCCTTACTCTTTTTTCAGTTCAGTGTAATACACTATAGCTTTTGATGTTTTTCTTTTGGCTGCCGCTGGGGGAAAAAAAGGAGACGGGGCAAAGCCTCTGAGACCATGGAACTTATAACTTGTTCTAAAGCTTATATTGTTGTTGTTTTTTTGGTTGTGTTTTCCGCGCGTCCCTGTAGGTGGCGCGCCGCCCACCCCGGTGAGGCAGAAGATGAAGACCATGAGCCGCTCGCTCCAGATGCTGAACGTGGCGTGGCTCAACATGAGGGCCCAGCAGAGCCAGGTGGAAGGGCCCCAGGCCAGCGAGAGAGGGGTGGCCAAGCCGGGGAAGAGGCGCAGCAGGGAGCGAGGCCGGGCCGGCCACAGATCTGCACGTATGTGTCCCTCTGGGGCCCCCCTCCCCGGGGCAGAAGAGCGACCGGTTCTGGAAGGCTCTTTATCAAACCTGGTTCTTGTTTCGTCTTTCATTTCTAGATTTCAAAACCGAAGAGGAGCTTCTGTGCCACCTCAAAGAGAGCTACCAGAAGGCCGTCAGTGAAGAAAGCTCTTCCTTGGTCACTCAGGTCCAGAACCTGCTCACTCTCATCAAGAGCTTCCTGAAACCCACAGGTCAAGACTCGGAGGTGGGGTGACAGTCTCGTCTGAGAGAATATCTATTGATTATCTCCAGCCCTTCCCATGTTTTTATATTGGTCTACTTGCTTGTGGGGTTTCTTATGTCTGATCTGTAAAGGTCATGAGGAGACCTCCAGTCCAGAAGGTTTTAAGCATTAAAGTGTCAGTATCTAATGATGTTGAATGCTTTGAATGTGATCATTTGAGAGGTAAAGTGTTAATTTAGAAATCATTGAAGCGTATATAGTCAGCCCACCCAGTGTTTTTGTAATCGGGCATGGTTTTTTTTTCTTATTTTGTCAGTAACTTGCAATAGCTTTAAGATCCCTGTCTTTAGAAGTAGGTGTTTTAGGGTGGCTTGTAAGACTTCATGTCCAGAACAGAACTGGAGACTCCTGCTTTAAAGAATTTTCTTGCTAGCACATGCTGAACACTGGTGTTCACTCCTCCTCCTGGAAAGCCACAGAAATGTGTGTTTTTACAACATTCTGGATCTTAATGACTTAGGTCAACAACTGATTCAATATTCTTGAATCCAGCTGTCTCCAACTTCAGTTTTTGAGAGGTTTGAGCTCCCTCTAATTTATACAGAGCTGGGGGCGTTTAGGACCAGGGGGTGAGGTTTGCTGTTCCAGGGCTGTCTGGTTCAAAAGACCATGCCTCATCAGAGTACTTGCCTTTACTTTTCTCAAAGAAAATTTAGTTTCTGAAATAAGATGTAAGACTGGAATTTAAGACCATATTCTAGGAAAAGAAGCAATAAGGAATTTTCTCTCGTTGCAGGCAAATTGTACACAGTTTGTCCAGAAGAACCTTTTAAAGTCCAGTAAGACTATCCGAGAGCAGTACGGAAACACCCAAGATATTGAGGCAAAGATTAGAGAGTGAGTATTAGTCACCATTTTTTTCTGTTAATTCTTTTTAAAATGTGCATATTCTATACTTGTTTGGGTGATTTGTAGAGGACTAAGGTGTTACTGAAGCTTGAAATTGTTTATTGCATTGAGGCTTTGTTTGTATTCATTACTTGTAGAGTAAGTTTATCATCTGTCAATGGGCTGAGAAAACTGAACCAAGTAATTATAAAGTCTTATTTCTATTACATGCAATGGAATCAGTAATTAGGCAATAAGATTGTCAACATTGATTTAGATTTTGTTCCAACTAGGTTTGTCAATAAAACAATTCACCTAATTATTTCTGACTTAAAAATGTGTAGAAATTTTCTTTATTTTCAGATGGTTTCTCAACATATTGGCTTAATTAACAGTACAGCTACCTATAAAACACTTGGGAGCCAGGTTTGAATTATTACAATTATGAAATAATTAGACCCGCTGTGTAACTGAGAGCTCGGATAAAACAACACCCGAAAGACACCAGGCCCTCTAGGAGCGGAGTTTGAAGCCCCTGTCATAAAAGATTAATTCTCCAACTGCAGGTGGTCTTAGGAAATGGAGGAGATAGATCAGGCATGAATGCTCCAGCTGGCCCCCTCTTGTTTGTAAAAGATATTACGTGATGTTCTCGTTCCCGGTGCCTGATTCCTTTTGCTGAGCTTGGTCTAAACTCAGAGCTGGAGAAACCAGTCAAAGAAACTCATCCCCAGGCACCGCTTGGTGTTTGTGGGTGTGTGAAATGACACGGGGCTCTAACAGAGCTGTATTAAACAGGTGCCAGATGCAGGTGCTTCTGCGATTAGAGATGTGCAAGCAGTTCCCTACCCTGCTGTCTGACTCAGCACGCCTTGAGCAGCTGGTGGAGGAGGTAGGTGTACTTACAGCGCAATCTGTGTAACTTCCCCTGAAAATGTGTGGCGTATTCTCTCTTTGTAAGATTGTTTTTTTAACTTGGTGGATTTCCTTTTGTGCACCAAAGCTTCTGTAATACCATATGTCTTACTGCTGCGCCACCACTAGGGGGTGTGAGCCCTTGATGTATTCTATTTCAAAATGAGTCCTGCACTGCAGCAGTAGAGCCGTCCGTATTGGCTGATTTGGTGTTTGGAAATTGTCTGGAAAATGAAATTTTAAATCCCATGGTGTGGCCAGTGTGAATAACTTAAAATGTTGTACTGTATTTGCAGGTGACTGATGTGCTACGAATACTATCCTTAACAAAGGATCCAGCTTACCTTACCAAGTTCCTTGAAGATGAAATTCTTGCAGTGTACGTACCGGATGTTACTTTTGCTTTTGACAAAAATCCAATAAAAAAGATGTAGCAATGGCCACTCCACTGTGAAACCCATTAGAGTCTTCTCTTGCTCTAGGTACATGTCAAGTATTCCTGGCGTCCTGGGGGACATGTACTACAGTCTGGGGACACAGCTCCCCGAGAGACTCATGGCAGTTCTGCCCACTGATTTCTTCAGTGACGAGTCGATGGCACAGGAGAGCATCTCTCCAGCCACTTCCCAACTCTCTGGGGTGCCCAGCTCTGCCTCCAATGGGGCGGGGCAGCTGGAGGACCTGCGCACCCGATTGGCCAAGAAAAAGAGGTATGGCAGCTGTTAGCCTGCAGGGGGCAGTAGCAGAACAGAGCTGAAGGGGGATAAGAGGGGATTAGTGTTTAAATTTACCTTTTTACCCCAAAGCATCAATAAAACCATGTATTTTACTGGCGGCACCTTTGATCGTTTGAAGTATACCATTTCTAAATGAATCCTGTACTGCAGATGAAAGGCGAAGTGCACAGCCAGCCTGAAATGTCCAGAAGCTTTAGAAGTGTTAAGAATGGTTGCATGAATCATATTATCATGTCTGATTCACATCCTTTTAACAGTGCTAAAGGACTTTGCTCTGTACCGGTTTGCGTAATTTTGCTCTAAATAGGGTTCAACTTAAGTGTTAAACTAATACATGACTTGCATTCTGCAGCACAATTCTCCCTGCTTATATTGTATATTTTTAGGAGCGGTGTGCTCACCAGAACACAAAGCATGAGTGACGCATCTCAGAGTTTCCGCCAAATCGAAATGCCCAGGAAGTCCATGCGAAGGGTATGCTTTAATTTCTCAACTTTATAATGTCTTATTCTGAAAACCTCGGTCGTTATAACTCCCTGATGTAAATCATTCCTAATAAATGATTGCATGAATCATTTTATTGATCGGATAACTGAATAAGCTGGCTGGTATTGTGTTATTACTGTATCTTAATTTCTTCTCGCTATTTTGCAGGAAAGTTCCAAGTCTTGTCTCTCAGTGGAACAGATTTGCCAAGCACAGCCACCACCTCCTAAAGAGGTAGTGCAAGGTAAGAGAGAAAAATGTGTCAAGTCCAATGGTGTTCTTCATTTGAAGTATTACTGCTTTAAAATTGCATGGGAAGCGTGGTTCCGCACTGTTTCCTGCTAACCCAATCTAGACAATACAAAACTGTTTCGCAACACGGCTGTGAAAAACTAATGCATTTTGATTTGTTTTTATTGCTTTGCAGAAGTGACAAAAGTCAGAAGAAACCTCTTTAATCAGGAAACACTTTCTCCCACAAAGAGAGCCAGAATGCCCCGAAGCCAGTCTGTCTCTGCTGTGGAAGGATCAAGGAACAAACACTCAAAAGAGATGGGTGAGAAATTAATTTAAATCTCCTTGTATGTATTAGATCAGTGGTTCTCAAACTTTTTGGACCAAGTAGCACCCCTGATCATACCAAAGCATCCAAGTACCACCCACAAGTCATCTTCTCATAGGAACCCCAGAATATCTCAATGACCAACATGAGCACACGTACACACACACTCTCACACACATATAATAATAAAAACTTTATTTGATATAGCCCCTTTAAGCGTGGCTTCTCCAAGCGCTTTACAGAATGACAACAGGAACAACAACAATTAAAAATAAACAATAAAAAAGCACCATTTCAGTGAGAGGGGTGAGCCTGTTTAGTCAAGCAAAGCAGATGTGAATTCATTTTTCGAGCCTTGATACAATTCACAACAGAGTCTAACAGATTTTAAATAGTCAGGCATTTTCTTGATGGCCAAGGCCTCGCGGTGGATGTTGCAGTCTGTCCATTCATTTCTGGAGCAACCTCTCTAATTCGTGCAACTACACCGCTGTGTCGGCTTGTCATTGCTCTAGCACCGTCTGTACAAACTCCGACGCATTTTATCCAGTCGATGCCATTCTCTTCGATAAATTCGTTCAGAAGCTGAAATCTGTGCTCTTCTGTAGCTCCTGTTGGTAGCGGATTACAGAACAGAAAGTCCCCATGGGACGTACCCTCAAACTCGTTTCTCACGTAAACGAGCAAACTGGCCAAATCGACTACAGACTCGTCTAATTGCAGTGAAAAGCATCTGCTCATCTTAACAGCTCTATCAGCGTACTTTTGACATCATCCGCCATATCAATAATTCTATGAGTGGCTGTGTCTTTCAGAGGGGGCAGCAAGTCGAGCTGTTTAGCAGCTTTTTCTCCACACATAATACGTGTCAGCTCTTTTGCCAACGGTAAATAAGGTTCTTCAAAAATAGTGTGGGGCTTACCTGCTTTAGCAATCTGCAAGCTTGCATTTTTCCCCGTTTCCATTTCAGGAGTCCGTCTCGGAAGTTAAAAGAAGTTATTTCATGCGCATGGGAGCGAAACGCAGAAACGCTTGGTGTATTTTTCTCAAATTAACCTAGACCAGTTCTTAAATATTTTTCTGTGATCTATCACGCTTTCCTGTGCTCACAAGATTGCCAGCGTTCGTAGTACACATTTCTATGCGTTCCTGTGTTTACAACATTGGCATTGTTCCAAAATCACACACATTCTCCTACCTCCCTATTTGCTGGAGATAGCTTTTTTTTTTAATACAATTGTCCGCTTTCGTTTGTAGCGCGCATTCCTATAGAGTGGTATAGAATTAAATTGTAGCTCTGTGTCCACTCAAGTATTGGCGCAAGCTGTACCATAGTACGTAGGCTGCGTATTCGACACGTATTAAAATAGAAAATATGAAAACCTGTCCCGATTTTTCAGTGTGCACAACAAAGTTCCAGGGTCATATGGCGTACCAGCTGGCGGCGTACCACAGTTTGAGGCATCCAGTCCTCACTTTTTAGCACCTGCCATTTTAGGTGCAGTCTCTGCGGTGAACAATTCAGGTAATTGATACTTATTGAATTGTTGGGACCATTTGTGTCACCCTGAGAATATTGTACTCTCTCCAGTTTTAGATAATCGCACACTACTGACCAAGAAAGTGACCGAGACCCCACTTCACAAGCAAGTGTCCAATCGTTTGCTTCACAGACAGATGAAAGGAAGGTGAGTTAAACTGTAAAGGTTTTTCATGTATTCTGGATTGTTTCATTGCATCAGCACAGTGATGAAAGGGGATCCCTTGTTTATTACAGTTTAGAGATTCCTAGATGACTTCAGTGCATCCCCCTGCTCCCACTGTAGGGACTCCATGGACCTGCTGTAATAAATACAGTACTGGGTTGACTTGTGTTCGACATAATATTGTACTTGACATGACACAAAACTGGTGCTGGGATTTTGAAGTGAGATGAAAAATGACATCAAAAGGACATACACGTTCCAGGAAAATCTACAGACTGTAGGAAAATTAAATGAAGATAAATCTTAGGCTAGTGTGTCTTGAGAGGTTGGTGTATCTGGGTTAGCTTTCACAAAGATGAATGAATGATAACATTAAATTGCAAGGGATTTTATAGAAAGAGTGTAGCAATAGAGGACTGAAGTGAAATACAGATGCTGCCTACTATTCAATTGCAATTTCAGTGTATTGGTATTCTAAAGTACTTTTATTTTGTATTCTTGTCCATTGTTTCTTTTGGCTACACCCTTTATTTTCATATATCATAATACATTCATTTCCAGTACTCAATCTGTATGCCTATATGCACTATAGGTAGTGTTATTTACTCTGTGATTGACATTTTATGGCTGACAAAATAGATGTTTTTTTTTTCACAAGTCCTAGTTCCCTCTCTGATTGTTAAGAACCTTTTTATGATTGGGAATAAACGACGAGTGATTTACAAATTGGCCTTATCGGTTTGTGTCAGGCACAGTCTTCATCAGTGCAGATGTTTGCAAAGTTATTTTAGAAAAAAATATTTTAGTCCCAAGGCTTGTGTTTTTCTACTTTGTGCTAAGTGGCAGGATGTTTGTGTAAATGTTAACCGACAATCATGTTCTGTGTATTCTGTAACTCAGAAAATTGGACACTGCTGATGTGTGCATTGTGGAGGAGTCCCCTGTTAAACCAGCAAGTGGTGAGTCAGGTCTTGATAAGATAAGAACACGAGTTTGTGGAAATTATACTGTTTTTTATCATTCACTGCGGGTCTTTAGAAAATAATAGTTCATAAATGACTTAACAACATTATTTTTCTTCTGGTTCTTGATCACAGTGGCAAACTTGAGGAGGAGCCCAAGGATTAACAGGCTTACCTTAAGTAGAAGACATTCCAGCTCCTTTTACTCCAGCTCCCAGCCTCGCTCCCGGAACCTGGAGCGAATTCATTCCTCTTCCCAGCTCAGCGAGAGCAAAGCAGGTGAGCAGGCATTCACCCACCCTATAATGTCCTTGCATATTATAGATCAGCACCTTACTTCCTACATCTTCAGTGTTAAAATGACGTTTTGAAATGCATCCTGTCTGTCTTGTGCCACTGAGTATGGTAGTAGGAATTCTCTTGATTTCTTATTACAGACATTGTAGACGTCCATACAGTTAGGTCTCCAGTGCGACTGCTGTTTGGGGCAGTGCAATCTCCTGGCTGCACTTCATCCTTGAGATCCAGGGAGCGAAGGAGTGCTGGAATGGAGATTCTAGAGTCCGAGGAGTCGGAAGGTTTTGAGGTAATTGCCCAGTTTACTGCCATTGTTGCTTGGAAGCAGTACTAGAAGACTTTTCTTTCCCTTAAAAGTAGTGTTAATTGAGCTTTTTTTTCCCCAGAGTCAAACAAAAACTCCTGGGAAAACTCAACGTAGGACTCCAAGGAAACCTTGTCAAAAACAATGCAAGGCAGCGAGTAGTGGCAGAACGCCCAGGAAGTCTCCACGTACCTTTGCAAAGGCTTCTGGCCACACTCCCAGGAAGAGTCCAGTCATGGTGTTGGAGTCCGAGGAAACTGGAAGGAAATTACGGGGTAGTCCTTTCAGGTCTCCAGTGAGGAGGAGTCTGGTGATGGCCACTCCTCAGAAAAACAGTCCTTATGATACAAAGTTGAAGACGCCAGTTAAGAGCGTTGCAGATGCAGTCTCACCAGCAAGAACGCTTGCTAAGCCTGGAATCTTGCAAAGTCCCTCCAGAACGCCAAGAAAGTCCCTGAGTGTCAGCTGGTCACCTTCTCCTCGAAAGATCAGAGTCCAAGATGGAGTGAATGTGCCCTTTAAGGTACCTGAGTCTCCCTGCCATCCAACACGAAGCTCCCCAAGATTATCAAAAACCCCTAAAAGATTCAGCAGCCCACAGAAGAGCCCTAACGTGCGAGACGCCTCAAAAGGCTTGTCAAGAACTCCTCAAAAGCAAAGCAGCCAAAGAAAAGGAAATTCCCCTAAAAGTACAGTTTTGTCAGGACCTTCCGTCGGCCACCAGCTGGATGTCTTTGAAGAAAGTATGAAAACCCCGCAGAAGCAAGACATTCATAGAACCTCAGAAAGGGTCCTGAGGCCAGTTAGCTCTCGGAGAAAAGATGGTTCGAGGTTTATAAATTCTCAAGAGGACTTACCAGGTACATCTGAGGATTTTGAAGCCTATACCATGCAAATAGCGGGAAAAGCAATAGTTCCTGGCATTTCCTTCCTGCCTGCTTCTTCCACAAAGATGCCACCCAAAAATCTGCTTTCAGCAGCCCAGCAGTTCGCATGTTCAAGAGGGAGCCCTGATCAGTGGTTTGAAATGGAAGCTGTGACTCCTGTAAAGACTAGAACTACCCCAAAGAAGAGTGCCTTCCATTTGTCAGGTTGTGATTCTGAAAGCAGAGTAGAGGCAAACAACCAAACTCCCTGCAAGATGTCAGAACATATTTTGTCCACCTCTCCTCTTAAATGTCAGTCTGTCGCTCAACAGGGCAGGTTGACTCGAGGGAAAAGCAAACAGCTCTCGAGATCAAAATCGGGTGAGTGCTTGCAGCCGACTGGCGACAGCGATGACATAAGTGCGCTAAAGCCAAAGGCGGCTGTAAAGTGTGATAGTCTGGAGCATGAGCAGAAGGGTTCTGTTTGTACACCGTTGTCACAGTCGTCACAGGCAGACCCAGGTCTGCATTCCTGTCCTGTGTGGCTTGACTCTTCCCAAGCCAGTACGGGCACATCCGGGTCTTTTGCCACGACGGAAGAGGAGAGCATCGACATTTCGGAGGCCACAGTTATGAAAACAGAGTTATCTGGAGGTATCAGAATGAATATTTCCTATGCTAGAAAGCCTTCCAGATCTTCCGAGGTGGTTGAGTTGAAGTCCGAACAGCAACACGTTCCCACCTCCGCATCCAGACCCAGCTATGGTTTCCGCCGGACCCCAGATCGCCAGCAGAGGGAGGCGGCGGCACGACTTGGGAGCCCCGAGGGCGCCCCCAAGTTCTCGACGCCCCAGGGCTCCCGGAGGTCCGGCCAGCGGCGCAAGCCCGTGAGCCCCAGCGCTGCCTCGTACGAGGTGGAGCTGGAAATGCAGGCCTCGGGGCTGCCCAAGCTCAAGTTCAAGCGGACAGACTCCTTCAGCGCCGGGGAGGCTGGAGCCGAGGCCAGCCTGAAGGGGGCGAATCGCCAGTGCCCGGGAACGGAAAGTCCGCTGCCCTGCTGCTCCAGACACAAAGACGCAGGCTATGTCTCCCCAGCGCTCTGCTCGCATGGGACACCCGCCAAGACCACCCCGGGGAAAGGGGTTCAGACTTACATTTGTCAATCTTGTACCCCAACCCGGCACCCAGCCAGCACACCTTCGCCATTGGGTGCCGGGGAACTCGCCTCCTGGACCCCCTCCCCTCAGAGCAGGGGGAGGTCAACCCCAGAGAACCTCAACAGCTGGCCGCGCAGGAAGAGGGCTGGATCTGGGGTGACTGCAGGCAGGGAGAAGTGCATTAAGGAGGATCCCGTGACAGAGGAGCCTGAGGATATGAAGTTACTGGAGGATCTGGAGCTGGACACTGGGGGCCCTGCCCAGGGCCTGCCGTTTGTGAAAGGCCAGGAAGGCGAAATCGTGTCCAGCAGAGAGATGCTGGGTTTGAGGTCCAGAAAGAGAGGCAGCAGTGAGGCCTTTACCCCCGAAAAGGAGGAGACGCATAAGAAAGTGAAGAAACCTGTCCTGAGCCAGTCAGAGGACTCGGATATTCTAGAAGGTCTCTTCGGTAACTGGGGAGGTATCGAGCCTTTCGCGGGTGATAAACCACATTTCATGCAGGAGGGCTCTGATTTCTCAGGTAATTTTTAATAATGAGATTTTCCATAGCAATGCTTAGCTTTTATAGACGCCCTTTAGTTGACCGAATTAGGAAGAAAAAATAGGACTCACTGTTGTAAAACCGGAACTTTGTTCTGATTAGCATTTAAACAGGCTTAGGTTTATTTTATCATTGGTGTATATAATGGCTTGTTAGTGTATTAATGGAAAATGTTACTAGCAATGTGCAATTAACAGGCTCCATGCAGGTTTCCTGACCAGTAGTCACCACATTTTGTTGCTTTACATGAGTCTGCTGTCTCATCTGAACTCATTAAGGTTTATTCCACATGTTTCCTTTCAGCAATGACGCCCCCAAGCTCTAAAGCGAGGAAGCCAGTGTCAGCAAGCGGTCTTTTGGCTCTGACCCAGTCGCCTCTGTTGTACAAAGGCAAGACCCCTTCCTCTAACAAGAAGAGCGATGCAAGGGGTGAGTTTCCTAGAGTCTAAAAGTGGTAGTGTGTGTGGCTCTGGGTGTTCTTCTGTTTTATAAGTATAGTTTTGGAGGTGTTAACATAGGGGGATCCGATCATTCTCCTGGTGAGCCATTGTGTCTGCAGGTCTTCATTCCTCCAGCTGGTTGTTGTCTTAATTGGACCAATGCAACAGCTTCTTCCAGCTCTTCAGGTTTGAAGAACCTGCTTGAAAGAAACCTTGAAAACCTGCAGACACTCTGGCCCTCCAGGTGTTGCAGACAGGAATTTAACAACCTTTTGTTAAAACGTCATGGAATCACTACAGTGTTGGTAGTATCTTGTGGATTGTCTGTTTCTATTTACTATTTTAGGACAAACATGTTCTTGGGGTCTTAATAAACTGTTTCATTCTGTCTGATGGGCTGCATTGTTCCTTCACCAGAGTAAAATTCTTATTACACCACAGTAGCTTTTGTTATGTATGTGGTAAAAACAAGTGCATCTTTTTTTTTCCCTGGGATCAGGTGACGATGAAGGTGCGACTTGTTTTCACAGGTGAGTCCGAGCTTGAGACTCGTGCTCAGAAGAGAGGGGCTGAAGAACAGGAACTGTCTCCTTTCGACAAGCGAGCCTCCTGCAAGGCTGCAGGCAGACGCTACAGCAGGAAGAGGCTGTTACCTTGATGTGTATTTCTGCCTAAATGGCTCCACTCTCTAGGTTCCAAGAACACAAGTGCTTCAGTTTTTAGAAGCTATTATATTTCGAATTTTTCCTTGCAGTAGTATGACTTTATTTGGTTCGTTAACCTTCTTTTTGAAGGTTGGTGTAATCATTTTAGTTTCAGAGCGATCGGGCGTTTGGTTTGCAGTGGAGAGAGCTGTGACGGCCCTGAATTCATTAAACGTCTTTTTCAGCATACTGGAAATACAGCAGGCATCTGTGAGAGATGTTTGACTGTCAGATCTGAAAGTATTAAACTTGGTTGGAAGACGGTTTAATAGACACATTTTGCATGTGGTAAGGAATCCATAACTGTCCATTTGAGATCATCCATGCTACTTTTGCCCTCTTTGTTCAGAAAACGTTCAATCACAAAAAATCAAAGAACTGTTTGTTGTCCTGTATGATTTGGTTACACTTCATCATGAGCTGTCTGTGACATGAATGGTAACCTTTCATAGGTGGGAAAAGTGATCATGACAAAATTGTGATTTTTTTAAGTTAAAATGTTATCAAAAAATGAGAATTGTCAATGTTTGTCATATTTTGATGGAATGTTTGTACTTTGTATTAACGAATGATTTGGATGGGGTGGAGATAAGGAATTTGCATCTGTAAGTCCTGTCATGTCAAAGTTGTTTTTTTTTAAAGTGGCACTTCTCGAGGAGATTTGTGTGATATTTAAACCAACTGTTTCACAGGTATGTGACAATCCAAGCAGACCCTTTAAATTCTTGTCAAGTAAATCTGGGATTCCGAGCTTTTTATGTGAAAATAAAGGTGTTTGTCGTTTTTTTTTAATGTGTCCAAAATCAACATTTTTGAGGGCCATGTCAAATGAACCTGTGTGGGTGTTATTTAATGTCAAATAAATTTGCAAACGGCACAATGTTATTGTTTATCAAATAAAATGAAATCTTCATTCGTTTTTGCAAGAGAAGTCTTTCAGTGGGATTAGTGGGGTTCCTCGGTTTGCTTTTCCCCTTGTGTGGACAGTGTTTGTGCTCGTACTGTAGTTCTCTGCTGAGTGGATGTTAACTTCCTTTCAGCAGGTACCAGGTAGCCTCGCCCTTTTCTGCCACATGCACGGGTATCTAAGGTCAGCTTGCTACGTGCACACAGGCACGGCTCTTCCGCAGCCAGTGGCAGACTGACGCCGTAAAAATATCGGAGTAAAATGGTGCTGAGGTGAAAGTACACTGGTAAATAAAATCCGTGCAGCCATGGCAGTTTGGCTGTGCACTCAGAGCGGGCTGGCTGGTGCGTGGATGTTATCAAGTTTCCCATGAAGCACGCACTCAGGCGGGGGAATTGGTACCAGTTACAAAGGCGGAAGTGTGGCACTCCCAGCACAGCCTGGCTCGCACACATCGGAGCTCAGCTCACACCCAGCCAGACCGGTCCCAGGTAAGAGCAGCGCCATTTCTTTTCACGGGCGGGTTGTAAGTGTTCTTGAGTTTTGATAACGTCTGTTTTCTCTGAATTTAATGCAGTGCAGGGATTTATTTAAAGAAATTCATCTTTCACTGTTGCGAACTGCTTTATTGTTCCAAGGTAATTTTATTTTTACTTTGACACTGAAATCTATGTTCCTCCTCTTCCAAGGCAAATTGCTTGAGACGCCTCCCGTATGATGACTCTGGAGAGCTACTTTGTCATTAGATGCTTAAAAAGAATTGAGTGTGGTCACTCCAGAACATACTCCTTTGTCATTTTATTGGAGTTAAAATGGTCAGGTTTTGTGTTGGTGGATGCCCTGCTGTAGTAGAATACACCGCCGATCACCTGTAATGAATTTGTAGAAAGCTGTGTATGGGTGTGTTGCATTGCATGGAGCTAAGCACGCTCAGAGAATCCTAATGGACTATGGTCAAGGCTGTGCCATATGTGCGTTTCCTGCTGTTTCCCGTCGTTTGTTCAACCTTGCGCAACTTTTCTCTTACCAGCTGTACTTCCCCTGTATAAGCCTGTAATTAGAACAATTCTTACAGTAGACTTCCTGAAGGGTTAATTAAGTAAATAGGTCAAATAAATTTAAACAAAGGTTCCTTTTTTCTTTCATACTGTTAAACTGCTTAGGATACTGAGCTGGACTGGATTTGCTGCCTAAATCCTGGAGAGAAAAAATTCCGGCGACCTCAGAATTCATACTTTACTGTGGAAATGCCACCAATTTAATTAGCTCCTGGGAAATGAGCAGGTGAATTTGCCATTGTAGAAATTAAAGAATATCTATCAAAAATAATAAGGAAAGATCCAACCGCACACTAAATTTGAGACGCTGGGCGGACTCGTGCAGCAGGATTTTTAAGGGCGACCGTTAGATTTTGAACTTTTCAAATCGCTTCACCCGTTCATACGTCTCCTCTCTGTCCACTAGTGCTTAGCTCTTGGAAAGAGGGTAACATTACAGGTTTATTCATCTCAAAACTTCAAGTGTATTTAATGTATTTTAAAGGCGTTTGCTTTCCTTATTCAACCCACATGTGCAGCATATTGTCAAAACATGTCTCAATTCAGAAATATCGCTAGACTACGCCCTATGCTATCACTAAACTGTGGCTGAAAAGCTGATCAACATATTTGTGTTCTCTTGAATTGACTACTGTAACGCCCTACTCGCGGGCGTTTCTAAATCCACGTTGAACAAACTCCAGTGTGTCCAGAATTCGGCAGCCAGGATCCTGACCAGGTCTAGTGCAAGTGATCACATTACTCACATTTCTGGTCTCCTGTCTGTCCCCCAAGCCCGTCTACATTGTATGGGTGACAGGGCCTTCTCCTGTTAAACCCCAGAGCTCAGGAACTCTCTCCCCAAGGATATCAGAGAGTCACCTTGTCTAAACTCCTTCAAATCCAGACTCAAAACCTTCTTTAGAAGAGCCTTTAATTGTTCTTTACCTGTATTTAGTACCACCATCTACTGTCTCCTCTAACTGTGTATCCTCATACTGCTTATCTTGTGTATTTTTCGTTGTTGTCATTCTGTAAAGAGCTTTGAGAAGCCACCTTTAAAGGCGCTATATAAATCAGTTTATTATTATTAAACCAACTGAATACGAAAATTAAAGTGGCTATAAACCTGTAATACGCGACATAATGAGATGAATACGTATTTAGTGATAGAATAAACATTGATAAAGGACATTTTCTCCAGGTTCACGTGCTTTACAGCACCTGCGTCAGTCGTTTAAAATTAGGCTGCCTCAACCTCATGTGCTGGGTGAATATATTCTGACAATGTAGCGATGTATTTGAATGACTGGAAAAGACATGGAGAATCTGATACACCTTTTTATCGGAACTAGAGACATTAAGCGATGTGAATGATGCGGAAATGTATGTAAATAACCGAATTTCAATCAAAAGTAAAAGTCCTGCAGCCACCACAGTAGCGTGTGAGGAGTATAGCAACGCTAAGGAAGTGACAAGCCGATTTTGAAACACCTGTTTTGTTATTTATTCGGGGTTACATGTTATTCCTTGAACATTCTGCCAAATTTCTTGAGGGCATTTTTTAACTAAATCGCCTCCACCGATTCCCAAGTCTGACAAATCTAAGATTATTAGAAGCTTCACGTTGCTTCTTGACAGCCTGTACTCCAGCAGTTGCGCATGATGTGTAAGGCGTGTTTCGGTCTCTCCTTCTGTACATTTCTTGCTGAAATGTAATGAGCGTGTTCATTGTAAACGAGAGAAAGCCAGGGATGTAATTGTAACAAATGTATTCATCAGACAATCGCCTCTGTCCAGCCCAGCTAGTACTGAACGGCTCTGCAGTACGGTAATGTGAGTTCGCTCCATGCTGAGAGCGCCTACGCCGCAATGCTGGAATTTGCGCATGAGGAACGAGATTTTTCCTGCACCTTGTAGTACCCAATGCAATGACGGATCAACCTAATTTTTTCACTTTTTAACTTTAAAACGACTAAAATAGAGAACAAATCTTTCCTTTTTGTAATTTGCTCACAGTAGCTAAAAATTATCGGTCCTTTAAATTACATACAGCAACAAAACGTTTTAACGAGCAATTGGTGGCGAGTTATGCTAGTAGGCACATTTTTACGTTTTTTCAAAAAATGCATGAAAAATGAGCCAATTGTTATTTTATATAGAACTATGTCGATAATCTTTATGTGTATACGTGCTTAAATCGGTCTAAATGGTGAAAATGATTAGCGCATACTACAACTGTATCGTAGTCGTAAATGTATGTAATATACTGCAGCTAGAAAGTGTATTCATAACGCAATCCTGCAGCATAGACATCAGACATTACCAAGAGCACATTTTCACATATTTTGGATTTCATAATTTTAACCCCCGTTTGTTTACGCGTGACGACGGTGAGAGTCTATTTCAGATTGATCAATTTTGGGGGAGTGCTGCAGTCTCTCCCCCATCACGCAGCAGCCTGCTGCTGTAATCTCCCTCCTTCATTAAGTATTCGCAACACGCATTCTCTCCACCAGTCCCCCACTGATCCAGCTCTTTCTCGCTCTCTGCCTTTTGTCGGTGTTGCCACAGTTGGCGGGGAGTATTTATCCAGGTTTAGTCTCATCTCTGGCACTCGGTTTGCGGGATACGATGGCAAGCACCTTTACCCGGGTCCTGTCCTCCAAGAGAAGCGTGGGTATCCTGTCCCTAGTAGGAGCGGGCTCCTTAGCGGCGGGATACCTGCTGAACAGGGAACATGTCAACGCTGGAGCCCAGAGCAGGAGGAGACTGTACCCATCAAGGTAACTCCCTGCCTGCCACCACCTCAGTCGCAAGCGCCATAGCCATAGCTCCGCTCTGGAGAAGGTTTATTTTCTCTGCCGTCATGTTCTCATTTCCCACTACACCAAGATCATTTATATTGTTTATATTTATATAATGATGTATACAATGCATTTACAATTGAACAGGGTTGTTAAGGTGATCTGTCGTAAAGCATTTGTTTTTAAATTGCTTTTGCACTATTTGGTACATTTGTCCATAATTTACATTTGCATATTATGATGTTATTTGTTAAATTGGTCCAATGTAACGCAGATCTTCTAAGGATGCGTGTATTGGACTGTAAGATAATCTTTCTTTTTGAGTACAGTATCCATTTAGAATATGTAAAGTTAAATATCTTTAAACAAGTGGGGAAGGGTATGAATTGTTGCGCGCCTTAAAACCCCAGTGTACAGACGCGACTTTGTTAAAAAGAAATGCGTTAACTCACGGATCGGAAGGACACGAACTGGAACATTTTAATGTGGTTATCTGTTTTAAAACAGATGGCACAAAATTACCGCTGTGGTGGATGTGATTGCATGACCATTTTTACAGTAAAATATTAGCAAACAAAAACACCCTGGCATCCTTTTTAGCGTAGTGGAAAACATAAAAGCTAGATCACGTTCCCAAATTTAGATATCGATGACATGAGAAATATTGTACATGCATTGTACACTAAAATAAATACATTTGTCCTTCTATCTTATAAGAATGCATCTGAGGTGTGTGTAATAGACGGGTATATGTGTTCATTGTTGGAATATTCTGGAAAACTGTCTTAAAGTACCCTCCACAGGATTTTGAAATCAAAATAATCCCCCCAGCCTGACGAATCCTAAATATTAAATATTTTCGTCATGTGAAGAAACCACCTCTTCTTCCTCATATTGAGCAGTAACAATGAATGTATACCTTACATAGTCCCATAGTTACAGCCCAGTATGCCACTAGAGTTTTATAAGATCACTTTATTGGCCATATACAATTTCTTGCATTAGGGATTTGTCCTTTCACATACCCAGCTAGCTCTTCATGAGACACACAGGCAGGGAGAGAGAAGCTTGGGGCCAGAGTGCAGGGGCAGCCATTTATACAGCCCCTTGCTCAGGGGCCCAACAGAGTAGGATTCCTCTGCCGGCCACGGGATTGAACCGGCAACTTTCGAGCCACAGGCGCAGATCCTGAGCCACAGAGCCACTGTTCTGCTCTTGTGTATTATTTAAACCAGAAATACACATTTCCCATTGTGTCACTTAAAACATTGCATTGATTAGTAAATATAATAATTTTGCTACAGTGGGAATACTCTAACATTTTCATTTATAATCAGTCTGCATTATTATTATTATTTACAACTGTTTTGTTAATTTCTATATATATAATGGGCTAGATTCCACCTGGGTCTGCTTCCATATAGACGTTTCCTGGGTATTAAGGAGTTGTATCCCAGATCTTAATTAAGCTTGCAGACAAAATGAAAGATTTACACAAACTTACATCTACCATCTCATCAGGTGGTAAGGCTGTGCCCAATCACATGCTGAGTACACATCCAGCCTGTTCATAAACTCACCAGCATATTGCAAACAGGTGGGCAGGTGGAAAAGCACAATTAAGATAAATACATATCTCAGTAGGCACTGTTTGCGACCATATATTGCTATCTTATTTTATATGTATACTTTGGTGACGTTTAACAATGCATTCACCTCAGTCTTAATCACAGAACTAACCTTGATCATGCTTTGGCAGTGCGGAGTATCCCGACTTAAGGAAACACAACAACTGTATGGCCAGTAACCTCACTCCTGCTATATATGCCAAGCTGTGTGACAAGGCCACTCCTGCTGGCTTCACCCTCGATGAAGCCATCCAGACAGGAGTGGACAATCCTGGGCACCCCTTTATCAAGACTGTGGGCATGGTGGCTGGAGATGAGGAGTCTTATGAGGTGAGGGCTTATTATGACCTGAAATAGACTAGACTTTGATGGTTAGCATAGAAGTACTGTAGATAATATTTTTTTGCTAGATCAGACATGAGCAGCACAAAACCTAGATAACAGATGTTTGTACACTGCAAAGTCACAATTTCTGGCTAAAAGACCTTGAAGTGTTATGATGTTGTCTTACATGGTTTGCACCCTTGATAAAAAAAGAATAAAACCCAACACTCTCACTGCAGCATATTCACTTCTGAAGTGCTGAGTGCGTACAGGCATGTTGTATATCAAGCATTCTCTCAGAGGGTTCATGGGTAAACCCAGGAAGATGTATTTACAGCTGCCCTGTGGGTCCTGGCAGCATGAATCTCCCTGCCGTTCCTCCTGTTCATTAATGCAGCTGAGAGGTACTGCTTATTTAACACTTTAAGATCAGTGTGAAAAGACATCTCTATTTGGTAAGACGGTTTTTTGCTTTCTTTTGGGGTAAAATGTTAAAAATGATTTTTCTATTTATCATTCCAAAATTGTGAGATCTTTGTAAATGAGCTTTGGCAGTGAAGTGATTGAATTATGTGCCATCAGGAGGAGGAAATCCATAAGGTGTCACATCCATCAGTGGGCCTTAGTGGCTCACAGGATGAGTTGATAAACCGATGGCCAAAGTGTCATGGTTTCAAGAGCACTGACAGCTCTTGTTGAGCTCTGTATTTTTCTTCTTTTAGGTCTTTAGTAGCTGTCGAATCCCACAGATCTGAATAGTGATGCTCTGCATTGTGTTCGATGTCTTGTGCAGGTGTTTGCTGATCTCTTTGACCCTGTCATTAAGGAGAGACACAATGGTTATGACCCCAGGACTATGAAACACCCTACAGATCTGGATGCCAGCAAGGTATATGTCACGAATTGCTTTCAGGACTCTATGCAGACGGCAGAATCTGGAGGGGAGTGAGACCAACACAGGGGGAAAAGACTAGGATCGGGGCTGGAAGAAGAACAGGGGGGCATGTCGACAGTGCGCTGGTGCCCGGGGGGGGGGCGTGGTCCACGGCGAACAAGTCCGAAGGGAGTCCGTAGGAAATCCAGGAAATGTAAAAGTTCAGAGCCGGGTGATCCAAACCAAGACAGAAATGACAGAAGTTAAAAGCCGGAGTGGGATCCGGTGAAGGGTCGGGGGAATATAAAAGGGGCAACAGGGCCAGGCGCCCCAAGTCAGGATGCTGTTGTGAAGCCTATGCCGTTGAGGCACTCCTGGGCTCGCTGGTAGACGGGCTTCTGGGCGTCCATCTCCGGAGCTGAGCCCAGATCAGTCTGGCTTTTATAGGAAGGGGGCTGGATAATTGCAGAAAACATGTGCTTGGCCAATGCATTCAGTAGTATCACAAATAATAT
The DNA here is from genome assembly GCF_055471065.1 of Atractosteus spatula. Classification (NCBI taxonomy): domain Eukaryota; kingdom Metazoa; phylum Chordata; class Actinopteri; order Semionotiformes; family Lepisosteidae; genus Atractosteus; species Atractosteus spatula. Next base: position 63,339,922 of record NC_142712.1, on the reverse strand, counting down.
TTTAGCTTTTTACATGACTATCATAAGTAGGAATAGTCCTATTGCATGTTTTTACATAGCCTTAATCGCCACTCATTCTGAAAAGTGTGAACAAATTTCAATTGCAAGATGTCCAAAAAAGTAGTGGTTAGGGCTCTAGGCACTGCTGTTGTACCCTTGAGCAAAGTACTTCACACACATTGTTCCAGCTGCGTGAACGGGTGAAGATGTTCTTTGCTTTGGATAAGGTGTCAGCCAAATAAATGTCCTCTGTTTAGGTGTCCTTATCCAGGCTGAGTTACCGAGCCCATCACTGTTCATTATTAGACTGCAGGTGCCATTCAAGGGGAGTCAGAAGCAGTTTTAAAATGAAACACATTGCTCCTTCCCTGACAGATTCGGTCGGGGCATTTTGACGAGCGCTATGTGCTGTCCTCGCGCGTGAGGACGGGCCGCAGTATTCGGGGCCTCAGCCTGCCCCCCGCCTGCACGCGCGCGGAGCGCAGGGAGGTGGAGCGCGTGGTGGCGGACGCTCTGAACGGGCTGAAGGGAGACCTACAGGGCCGCTACTACAGCCTGACGGTGATGACAGAACAGGAGCAGCAGCAGCTCATCGATGTAAGAAATGTGCGACGGTGATGGAAAGCAGCTGAGAGCCAAAGAGGGGTGTGCCTGCTACTTCCCCCTTTGTTCAAATGTTAAAATCAACTAAATATTGGTGAAGTATACCAGGGCTCCCATAATATGAAAACTGTTGGCGTCAAACCAGATTTCTTCTGCAGTGCTGGTGAAAAGTGCCAATGAAATATCCTTTCTGCAGGAAGGTAAGTAAGGTGAGAGTAATCCCTGCAGGGAAGTAACTGTAACTCAGTCAAGAAACAGGCTAGGAACTGAACATTTACACATTGACGAGCTTATTGACAATACTGAGGACCAGGGTTCAGTACCTGGCCATTGTCTAACAAAGAAACATTGCTTTAATAACCCTTGTTCTTTACATATGAGTTTTAATGACTGATAAGAAAATATCGTGATTGTATTATTATCATGAATTCAATGGACAAGCACTGCAAAACCATGTCTTTAAATCTGCTGTACATGCACTTGCACATGTGGAGCTTTTCCCTGAATGTCCTCCTGTCTCTTCTGTGTTTTCCCAGGATCACTTCCTTTTTGACAAGCCCGTGTCCCCTCTCCTCACCTGTGCTGGAATGGCTCGAGACTGGCCAGATGCGCGTGGAATCTGGTAAACAAAGTTTGATTGTAGGAAAGAGTTGGCAGAAGTAGAAGGACTGGTAGACACTACTGTGACTGGAGCTGAAACAGCTGTCAGTGCTATTTAAAGCAGGTTTATTGTTCAGAAAAGATTTCTATACCTTTAATTTTTAGCCAGTGAGCCATAAGGCATTAAATATATTATAAACACATGATTAGAATGTTAATCTTTGATGATATAGTAAAAAAAAAATATAACCATTTTTTTTCTGAAGGACAGCTGTACTTCATTTTCTTGTGCTGAAAGTAGACTTTCTTCTGAGAAAAAGGCCTGCAAGTTTTCCCTGTCTTGTATTTCTTTTCTGTCCTACTATTGTCCATAAGTAGCACACTTCATTGTAGTCTGCACTAGGCTAAACCCACAGGAGACCCACTGTGACTTCTCCTGCTACATTCTGTGTATACAGCATGTCAAGAGTCCTCCATTACTCATCCAAGTTTTCATTTGACTTCTCTCACTCACCATTAACGTGGTTTTCCTCTAGCCACAGCCGATGGTATATCATTCAGCAAGTTTGTTGTCTGTTTGTTACTGTAGTAAAAATATAAGAAATATAATGGTTACATTGTGACTGGAATAAAAATGTTTTTTATTAACATTATATCAATGTTTGTGGTCCTCGCATTCAAAACTTACTCAAAGAAAGTAAAATATGACACTAGGGGAAAAATACTCAAATAACACACGCTGTGATGATTTTTGTTGTGCAACAGGACTGTGTGATGGTGACTCCCTGCGTGTATAGTGTACATTATATAAATTCTTAGCAACACCTCATTCCGCCTAATTCCAATGCTGTGTTCACTTGGCCCTGCGCAGGCACAACAATGATAAAACCTTCCTGGTGTGGATCAATGAGGAAGACCACACTCGCGTCATCTCCATGGAGAAGGGGGGCAACATGAAGAGAGTGTTTGAGCGCTTCTGTAAGGGGCTCAAGGAGGTAAACATGGCTTAACTCCTTGCACTGGCACATGTGGAAAGGAATGTGTTTGTTGTGTCTGTTGTGAGTTTGTGTATCTATCTCTCATTCTATGTGTTTTTACCCGCACAGAAAGCTGACTGAGAATGTGTGTAGGATTAGGGAATGTTTCGATTACTTGTGTATCTGTAGAGAGGCCATCCTTATTCACAATAAGCACTGAATTAATACTGAGTTGTTTGGGCTTGTTTGGGCATTTGCTCATGTGTTCCAGTCTGTGTGAGAGTGAGTGGGGCTGAATGTAAGGCAGATCTTGTGCTATTCTGCAGTAAGTAACACTATAATGGAACTCCCTTCCATTTTCATATCTCTCTATTCAAGTCGCACCTCCAGTCGTGCCAAGAAAATCTTCTCAGACCCCTCTCACCCAGCTCATACTCTCTTTCAGCTTCTCCCTTCTGGAACACGTTTCAGATCCTTCCTCTCAAGGACTGCCCGCTTCAACCTCAGCCTCTTTCCCACTGCCACACGAGCTCTGAATTCACGTTGAACTCTGAATTCCATTGTATAATTATGCTGCGACATGGAGAGTTGTTTTCATATGTACTGTATGTGACGGTGTTTGTTTGTCTTCTGTCTTATTTGAATTTGTACTGTAAATGTTGTATGTATGTCTCATCTGTGTTCTTTGCTGTACTGAAAGCAAATCCCACCACCTATTGTCGTGTGGCAATAAAGAATAATCGAATCTAATCCACAGGTGGAGAGACTGATCCAAGAGAAGGGTTGGGAGTTCATGTGGAACGAAAGACTGGGCTACATCCTCACCTGCCCCTCCAATCTGGGTACAGGGCTGAGGGCTGGTGTGCACATTAACCTACCTCGACTCAGCAAGGTACCAATCCCACGCTTTCAGGGTTCAAGAGAGTCAACGAAAGGACTAATGTGCCATCATACTGTACTTGTTAAATGTCTGCTATATTCTAACAGCTTTAATGGTTTTGATTGACGGTCATTACACAGAGGAGCAATAGCCATGACTTTAATATCAAATTACAAAAACTCTTATTGCAAGAACTGCAGAGTTCAAGTCCATCAAAGAGGACAAATACACAGTTCTGCCAAGAATGTAAAGGAAACGGCCTGAAAAGGAAAGAAACTGAACATATAATTAACCCATGAGGCTGCTACAGGAAACCCTCTAACAGTAATTAATGTAATTTCCAGAGCTCAGCCTGTCTGTCTCTCTGTCCCTTCTCTGCAGGATCCTCGGTTCCCCAAGATCTTGGACAACTTGCGTCTCCAGAAACGTGGCACAGGTGGTGTGGACACGGCAGCCGTGGGCAGCACCTTTGACATCTCCAACCTGGACCGACTGGGCAAATCCGAGGTGAGAAAACAGGTCCACAGTGAGCTACATGAGCTTCTCCGAGGACACCCTTTTTTATTCTGCAGAAAAATAAGCTCCCAGTTCAGTGTGACATGCTTTGAAAAGGAAACCTGGAGAAAACATTGTGTTCCCCTTTCCTTGTGTCACCTCCAACCCTTGTACACCTTCGGTATACTCTGAGGGTTGAAGGCTGCTAATCGGATGGTGAATTCCCATCTGATCAGATGAGATACTATAGCGCTCTCAGGTTCACGTGGATATGCACCCTCACCGCTGCCACCTTAGGTCAGACCCCCACCGTTGGGGACTCGAACCTGGGCCTCCAGCATCACTCAACAGGGACCCAGCCTCTTGAGCTAAAGGGAGATCTCCTGTCAGCCCGGCGGCTGCGGTCCCTGCTATTCACAGGGAAGGGCGGTGACGTCACCACGCTGGCAAGCCGGCTCGCACAACCTGCAATGTCGGCCGTATGCGTTACACTCTTTACCTCTTATAGAGAGCAAAAGGTAGGGAATTGTGAAACCACAGTAAAGTTTAAAACAATAGCAATCAATAGCATTTACCTACAGTTTCTTTAAGAAACCTGTTTAAATTACTGAGCACTATATTAGCAGTTGATTTGTAAGTGATTTAGGCATTCAGTTAGTAGATACAATACAAATGAAAAGAAAGTAAGAATGCCGTCTGGATTGGCAAATCCAATATGTACGTGTATTGAGCAGAATGGAAGATTAATGATGCTGTGGCTATCTATGTGTTCAGGTTGAGCTGGTCCAGACTGTGATAGATGGAGTGAATTACCTGATCGAGTGTGAGAAGAGACTGGAGAAAGGCCAAGACATCCGGGTCCCTCCTCCTATAAACCAGTTCAAGTAAACAGTCCTGCGGATGACTTCCCAGCTTCTCCAACGGCTTGTTATGCTGCTGTTATGCTGCGATCATACCTCAGCAGCAGAAACATGGAGAAACGCATTGCTTTGGCACTGAAATGGAAATCCTCAATAAAATCTAGCACTGCTGTCACCAAGCCAGCGGGTTTTATTTTCACTGACAGTTACATCTGCAGCTATTAAAATTAGTCTACAACATATTAAATATTTTTTTTATATAAGAAGTGTGATAGATTACACCCTGTATATAGTGCATTTTCTTCCAACATGGATTGATGATCCATCCATTATGAGAAAACTGCTTGTTCCTGTTAAGGGTGGGACAGTCCTGGGCCTGTCCCAACAGCATGACACACAAGGCTGCTCTATGAAAATTTTCATGCAACTATATTTAGAACCATTGTCCGATTCCCAACCTAATACAGAAATACAGTACATATGCTTATGTACTACTGCCTGCAATGTTGTTTACTCGCATGTTAGAAGTTATCAAAGCTATTTTATTTAGATCAATTTAATTGTGTTATTGATTGTCCTTATCTGATTTTTTTGGAATGACTGCATCCGTTAATGTTTTGTGCTTTCTATAAGCCTCCCATCTTGTTGCACAGCCTCTTGCACCAGAAAGCTTTTATCCTGGCCTGAATAAGAAAGCTGTTTTCTTTTACTTTCAACTGCAGTGCTGTCAAGACAAATGCAATCACCGTGGCAACAGAACCTTTCTCCATATTCTCCAGGACTCTGGAGATCAGGCATAATCACGTGACCTGGATTCCAATAGACTCTATTGTCTTGGAACTGGGCCAAAGAAAACGGTACTTCTGTCTCACTGATTTATCACCAATCAGGGCTACTGGTCTCACAGTAAATGGGGTGGGGGGCGCAGATGGTCAAGGCGTATGTGGCCTCCTCTGTCACGCTGAATTATGTTACTTGACTAAGTGTTTGGGGGGAAGGGAATTAAAGTCTGTGTTCATCCACCCCCTGGAACCTAAGGATGTGTAGGCAGGACTCTCCTACCCCAACTGTGTCCCTTGTTAAACAGCTTTTCTTATTCTTTATTTCAGATGATAGTTAAATTTGCCACAAATGGTTATTTATGGTGATAACCCAGAAAACACACATTTATACAAAAATGCATTTACTACAGGAAATTGAGTGAAGTATCTTGCTCAAGAGCATTACAGCAGCATCCCAACAGGGCACTGAACTTGTGACACTGGTCTAAAATCCAGAGTCCTAGCCTCAACTCCAAACTACAGCTCCTAATGACATTTGAGTGGCACACTGATATTATCTGGGGGTGTCTGTCTTTAATAGTGCTGATTGTGCTAACCAAATTACTGCACCCGTTCCTAGCATGAAATGCAAGTAATGTATTAAGACAAGCTAGATGGGAATATTTGCCCCTCACATGAGAGACACAGCTTCCTGTTCTAAACATGGAGGGAAGAGGAATGGTTGTACTCAAATATTTCTAAACATTTTTATGGAGATCATGCAATTTGAAGTTTCCTGAGCTACATGGAATGCTGTGATATGCAAACACTGTACCACAAATTAGAAATGCAAACAGTAAAGAGAAAAAAATATATCTTTTTTTATTTTTTATTACAAATTTTAGAATTCCCACTACTTATTACAAGTGCTTCCATAGAGTGCTTTATAACAGAGTGCGTAGCATACAACACAAAGACAAGAGCCACACGAAGGAGCTGTAGAGGGACTGTGCTGGCGGACCCCGGTTCTTCCCTGGAGAGAGAGAGTTATCATTAGATGATCCACATCTACATTTAAAATAGATCAACTGAGAGAACTTACTGGTAACAAAGATTTCTTTCAAAAATATAACACAATTTTCTCTTTCCCAAAGCTGATGCAATGGAACCATTTATTCTCTTACAATGAGTACAGTGTTCAGTAGGATTATAGCCTAGCAGCTGATAGTACTGCCACTTAAACTTTAATGTTCTTAAGGCATATTTACATTTGTGTTTAGAACACAGATGTAAGCCCCAGCTTAACATTTGACAGCTACCCATAAAATATGTAATGTTTTTTTTAATCAAAACCCTAAGTGTGGTGCAAGTGTCATTTTATCGCACTGCCTTAAAAGAGACCCAAGAGGCCAGTGAAACCAGTTTTCCAGGACTCCCAAAGAAACACTACCACTGTTCTCAAAAAGCCAGCTTATTTCACAGGACTATGGACACCCTTTCTAGGCAGGGCCAGGTGTGATTGTTATACCTCTGTGTTCCTGGATCAGCTCCCCTTCATACTGTGCCAAGGCCACTGCCAGTCTCTGTTCGCTGCTCAATTCCTCCCACTGCTCCTGGGTCACTGCCTCTGCCTGCTCAGGACTCAGCCAAGACAGCTGAACAGCACTGAGCACTACCTGAGAGGAGGAGAGGGGAGATAGAGGGTCTGGGGACAGTCTGAAACCACTGTTTTCTCAGCTGCCACCTGAGGAAACTTGTACACCTCACTCTGTTCAGGAAACCAAGGCCTCATGAACCTTGAAGGATCTCCTGCTATTCCAATGTGCTTGCTTGTGCCCTCGTTCCCAAGACAAAGGAAGATAAAAGTTTTGCAAACAAAATGACAGTCAAGTGGTAATTGTGATTGATGTGGGAAATCTATGTGTGATTATGTGGGAACCGTGTTACTCACCAGAATGAGGTCTACTTATTTTGGAGTTAATTGGCCAAACAGTCCTTAAACTTAGTGATAGGCTTAAGAAGCCATGTTTCACCAAACAGCTGATGACCCTCCTGTGGGTTGGAAGCTTATTACAGCAACATGTCAGGTGTAGAAACATCTACAATGTCATGACGCAATCAGTAAAATAAGCAGTTAGGGGTCTTGAGGTCTTCTTGGTTTACACAGGAAAGGCATTGTTTCAGATATTAAATATATACTTATTAGAATGATATTTATTTCATTTGGAGTTAATTGGATAAAAATTTTTTGAGTGGGAGAACTTTGTGTGATGGACCATATTTATGGACCATATTGCTTCCACAGTTGTTGGTGTGTCACAGATGCAAAGCTTAATTATAGAGATGTGCCCCTGGCCAAACAGGATCAGCCAGGCGAGTTAGTGAAGAGTAAGAATGGGGAAGAATTCTGGGTGGAGAGAGAAGAAAATTAAGGGTGAGAGAAGAGTCTTGCTGAAGAGAGAGAATGTGGAAGAGTATAAGAGAGGAGTGCAGTAGGAATGAGAGAATGAAGAGTATGAGGGTGTGAATAAGGTGGCATACCAGCAGTGTGCACTGTAGATGAGGAATGTAAAGAAATAAGAGCTGGCAGTGTCACACTCCCCTACTAGATATTTTGTGGATACAGCAGAACCAAGACATCCTATGATAAATGCCTAGCACTGAAGCGTACTGACAGTTTAAAAGAAAAAATGTGTTTTTACATATACCTGTGATAACTATTGCAGCGTCTTTGTGAAATTTATCGGTCTAGCAACAGACTGCTTTGACAGCTATTGAACAGTTCTTCGAGTGGCTGCTACCGCCTTGCTGCTTCAGGATTTGTTTGCTTTATTTTTTTTAAGTGTCAGCTTTGCACAGCATTCAGTGTTAAAATCTTGCTATATAAAGCGAACAGGTAACTTGCTCTGTCACCAACATGTATTTTTACAGCGTTATTGTACAAGAGGTTATCATGGTGTATCATATTTATCATTTATGATAAAATCGCTTACAATCTGTAAAATTCTAATGCTAACTTGTGACAATGTGAGCGATGGCTTCTGATCTCTCAGGATCGGGAGATAAACTATCTCAGGATCACAACTTAGTGGGTGAGAATGTTGAGTAACTGAGATAAAGTATCATGAGATCTGGAATTTCTAACCACTTCATCCACTTCAGGGTGACAGGGGAGCCAGAGCACATCCCAGCAAAAAGTTATATTTACAAATAATATTTAAACATTATGAAAGCTTTCCATTCACACAATAAGGCCACTAATATTAATAAAAAAGAAAAGGTATTAAAAATTGGATTGGTAGCATGTGGTGTGACTCACAGCCAGCTTGCTGGGGGGGATCAGGGCAATGGCAGCTGGAGTCAGTCCCTCTATCTGCTCCCTGACCAGTGAAGACAGCACGATGTCCGGCAATCCGACTGAGGGGAAACAAAGGTCACTCAATTCCGTGTTTGTTTCCTTTTATTCATCTGACATGTTAGAAGGAACTGCAGAACAAATAAATAAACCCAACTTTTTACAATTTTTACATAACTAGTAAAGGATTATTTGGAACACAGCCTCACAATAGAATGCCAAGTCCTGGAGCACAGAAACAGCTTGTGTTGTAAAGCAGTAGGCTGCTCAGTACAGTTCACAGGCACTGACCAGCTTTGAAAAGTGGGACAATTTCCTGCCTGGCAGTAAAGAGAAAGAGAAGGCTGTACCTGCCAGTGTCCCAATCTCAGTGAAGACCTCGGAGCCCCACTCACTAACCGGCCCGAAAGCCTGTGGACTTGTCAGCCGAAAGGACAGAGCCTCGGACTGCAGCTCTGAGCACGGGAGGGACAGTTCTCTGAGGAACAGGGCCGCCACACTGGCAGGGAGAGGGAGAGAAGGGGTGTCAGACAAGAAGGGGAGAGAGAAAGCCCAGCAATGCAGAGTATGTATCAGACATCCATGAAAATGTGCTTGGAAGTACTGTAATCAAGAAGGGCACCAAGATTAAAGGATGCTTCAAAAAGAAATCTTGGTAAATCAAGTAATAATAATACATTTTTGTTAACAGACAGAAATAACTTCTTATTTTGTTCTGAAATACGTTGCAGAATAGAAGAAATATTGGATTATCAAAATGCTGAAAGACAGTTTGTTACAGTAGTTATTTTGTTAAAACAGTAGTTTTTACACTTCAGAGCAGTTTAACTACTGTTTAAGTTAAAAATACAATAATCAAAATGCTCTAAAGTGTTAAACCTCTTTACTTTAATTTATGTAATCAAGAAATGTTAATTAAAGAAACTACTGGTTAAATGTTCTGTTTTCGTCAAGTTTGACTTCAGCACTATTGTTGCATACAAAATTGTTTAATTTATTTATTAATTTAATCTATATTTGTGGGGCAGGCTCAAAAACAAACCATTTTGGATTATTACACAGTATATTACACTAATACACTATAAAAATATAATATAAAAGAAATCTTTTACTGCTAATGCAGACCTAAGCGAAAGAGAAGTGCATAAATTAGTCCACAGCTTGATTTTCTAATTTAGCTGATTTTTTTTGTTGTTTTTCCGTAACACATGGCCTTTTTTTTTCATTTCCAGGACTCCATAAGCGGTAGGAGAGTGAACAGGACACGTTTGCCATAAGAAATACTTGAAAGTTGATCTTTCCCCTCTTAAGCTGCCTCGACTGCTTTGTGCCTGTGGTGCCCTGCCCTCTGTCTGACCTCAGTGCTTGGGGGTCGAGACGGCTCAGTTCAGAAGGAGTCAGTCCGCAGAGCAGGTGCCCCAGAGATGCCAGCTCAGCCATGCCCAGATCCTCCACCTTCAGCGCACTGTGGCGCAGGAAGCTCAGCGCAGCTGCCCTCATCTGAAACACACAAGTGCCAGCTGATTGGAAGGCTCACACAGGTAACCGCTCTCATAGCTTGGGACACTGAGCAAATTCGGATTCCTGCAAAACCAACACACACTTCTGTGGAAGTGTGGCAGAAATATAGGAGTAAAATTTCACCAGATCCATGTTTGGGATTGTCTAATATTTCTCCTCTAAACACAGAAACAGATTTTGGATTATAAAAAGGTCATGGTTTCTGATAGCTGCCTGGGACGTAGAGAGAGAAGCATTAACTCTGACTCCAAGAGTCTACAAGAAAGGAGTTACAAATGCCAAAGCAAAGACTGAAACAGCCTGCTTGAATAAAGAGACCTTCTTTGGACTCCATTCTCTCATTGCTCCCAGATGGGCCAAGATCCCCAGGTTGGCCAGGTTAATGTCCTGCAGGTCCCTCTCACTCAGCTCAGTCACTATACAGCCCAGCTGCAAGATCTCCTCTGGCCTGATGGCTTTGTGGTCGTATGCCTGAAATGTGAAAGGAGATAACCCATTCTTCATTTCTCCAAAGTAGCCAGTGAAACGATGCTGAATGGAAGAGACAAATTCTGTGATAAAAAGACCTTATGCAAAATACGTGCCCTAAGCAAAGTAGTTTTAATATGTCATATATCTGAACAAAGAAGCGGTCTGTCCCCCTCTGTTGGTGTGCTTCACGACTCACCTGTCTCATGCGTGTCCAGATTGCTCGGCGCTGCTCAGAACTGAGCTCCCTGTCCTGGCCCAGAGTTTCCACACACTGCAGCAGCTCCGACTCCTCCATCCGGCTGAGCTGGGCCGCGCTCCAGGCAGAAGGGAATGTTCCCTTGATGTCCGCACAGCTTGGGATGGGCTCTGTGACCCAAACACAGTAGTCGGAGAGGGTTTAAGACTGAAACCGATCAGCAGGGACACACGTTAACCAGCAAGAAGACAGTCATACAGAAGGCTAACAAACTGCGATCCATACCTTTTGACATATTACTCATTAAGTCAAGTCAATATTTATCAGATATAAAGTCTGATATTATTGTATTAAAGCGTCACATTTTCTAAAGCTATCAATTGCTCTAATTATCAATGGCAGTGGCACAGGAGTATGGCAATTACCACAGCTGTCTTACACAGCCTGGGTTTTATTATGACCTCAGGAAGCCTCTTCTGTATAGAGCTTAGAAGTGCTCCTGTGGCCATGATTTTTTTCTCAATGTGTGGTTTGGTTCCTTCACAGTCCGAGGACATGCAGCTTGGGTTTGATTGACCCAGGTTGATCTCAGATCTCATTGGCCAACCAAACATGGCCTAAACAGCTGTATGCCAGCCCCACACATGTAATAGGTAGATCATCAATGGCCACGTCCACTGATAACTTCCAGGGTCACTGCTACGTCATTAGCTGCAGTTTCGGAATATTCTGTGACAGAGGAGAGCTCCCAATCTCCCCGGCCTCCTGCCTGGCTTCTTTCTGTTTCTGCTGTTTAAAGCAATAGCTGCAGGCGTCTCACCCCTCTTTCTCCTGTCCCAGCCCCCGACAACCCTGTGAACGAGACCATCTCTCTTCTCTCTGTCTCCGCGGGGCGCGTCACAGGCACGGCCCACCTCACTGCTCTGCCAGCGCCCCAGGCTCTCCAGCACCTGCTCCACCGAGTCGAGGCTCAGCAGGTCCTGGGAGGCACACACAGCACAGCCTAGCTCCAGCACACTGTACCACGTTTGACTGCTCGCTTTCAGGAGTATCGGGAGAGGGCAATGAAGCCAGCTACTGCTTGTTGAGACCCAGAGAAATAAAACTGGGCAGCTGTACACAGGGCCGGGTTTGGTGCTCGTAGCCCTTGGCACTTTCACTCCGAAATGAGCAAAAAGAGGAGTAAACACCAATTGAATGATCCACTTTACACTATTCCAATGCTAAACCTCGTGATTGATGGAGCGAGTTGAGACAACCATCATTTCGACACTTCCAGTTTCTAGAAGAGCCGCTAGATAGCATATGATTATTGATTTGGAGCACCTAGAGTCGATCGCAAGCATGTAGTTTCAGCTAGTTTTTTCGTTAGTCACTAGTGTTTCCCTCCTTCGTAGGCTCTAAAACTTTTGTAGGCCTAGGCACTGTTCCTACAGTGACCCATGGGAAATCCAGCACTGCCTGTACAGTGGCTTTTTTTGGCTTATTGTTGTAACAGATACTGCCGGAAACTGACTTTCCAGGGTAATATCTGATTGCAAGTGAATTGGGGGAAAGTGAAAGTCTGAACTTGTTTAGACTTAACAAACATGCTAAAACACACCAACAAAAGTGTGAGTTCAGTTTAAAGTGAGACAGCATATGGAAAGACAAAATGAAAGCTGAAACCATGCACCTACCCGCCATCAACAAAAATAAGGAATACCAAAGGCCAAAATCACACGCTTACAGAAGGTATTATATAATATACTGTATAATATTTCAGGTTGTGATGAGACTGCATTGTAAAAGCTGCTAGCCTCCAGAGAGACAGAAATAAGCACAGGGGCATTGAGATGCCAGGGCTTGAGGGCTCAGCAGTGTCCTCACCATAGGCAGGGTGCCGATGTCTTGAGAAGAGAGAGCTAGCAGAAGCCAGCCCGCGTGCTCCATCTCCTTCAGGGTCCAGAGCGCCGGCTCACTGCGACACACAAACACACAGCGGACTGACTGGAGCTCTGCCTCAGTACTGCAGCACGGTGAAAGTGAGCACCAGCCTATCTCTCTGCTTGCTAAGACACTTTGATGAGGCAAGTGTGAAAAAATCAGAAGCACCAGTTCGGTGACACATCTAGCAGCTCGGCTCACTACTGAAACAGGGCAAGAGGAACACGGGTCAGGTTTTGTTAAAGGTTATATGGCTACTGGTTAGTGGGCCTTCTTTTATCATTGAATGTCTGATTGCATTAGAAGGGACACAGGACCTGATTTTCTACACCCCGAAAAACTCACAATTTCATTTCAAGCAGTAACCAGTGCAGTCACAGTTTATTCTCGAGACCATGCTTTCTTTCTTTCCCCCAAATGTCTGTTTTTTTGTTCAAAGAAAGAAGGAAAAAGTCACGACCACCAAAAGAAGGGAACTCCCATCCTCACAAAAACAGATCAGAAAACACAAAAGGGGAAAAGGAGACTCATCACAGAGATACAACTAAAGGTTTGTTCCATGCTGAACACATGAAAGAAATACAAATACACAGCCAAAGAAGGCTCCACAGCCGAAACCTTGTGTTTCTTTTCTTCTCTTTTCAGCAGGGAATAAACCTTCACTTGTTCCGTTGCAGCCTGCGCATGCTGACGGAGCTCCCTACTTGAACTGCTCTAATCATAGAGATATTGTAAAAAGAAAACATGTCTGTTCAAGCTGATACAGTTTATGCGCTGACATATTGCAGTCTGGCTGTATGTCCCTCTGCAAGGACGATCTCTATGAACAAATGGAACACTTTACTACTTAGTGGTAGCCCTGTCTCCACTCAGGCTCACAAGATAGATATTTTGGTTGCAGTTAAGGCCACAGCAACTGTCTAACAGTGATGTGGGAATTATCACTAAGCACCGGGAGTTGAGGGACTCAACAGGTGTCGTCACCACTGTTATGTCTAAAAGCACACCAGCTACATAAAACCAGAAACATCACAGCCCTTTCCTAGAACATATAAAGACAGATTCTGCATCATTTTTATTCTGGGATTATCTGTTACAAAATAAATTAGGAACTACTTTCATTGTGACGCCTCAGCATAGTTTTGTGTACATAGGATTGATATGAATTAACATGAATACTAAATCTTTGAAGAAGAAGAAATACTTTTTTTCACACCACATCACTGCCAGATTTACTAACTAATGGCTTACAGTTCTCTGTCTTGTACGAGAGTAATTGGGAAGGAGCTGACCTTAAATATAAGTATTATGGGATTAGTGAATCTGTAGTCAAAGCTGAATTGTTCTCAAACAGCCCAAAGACAGCTCTTGGTGAGAGCCTTTCCCTGCCTCTGGAGAAAAACCGAGCAGGAGGCAAGTTAACGAGGGGCTTGGTCTAAGCTGTGGAAAAGTCAGCACACTGTATTAGAAGCAAAATGACCTTTCCAAAAGCACGTCTGGGCACTGTGTACTAGATGGCACATGTACGAGGGCATCCAGGACGATGCTTCCTTACCCCAGCACGTCTCTCTCCATCAGGACCCGGGCAATCTCTGGCAGCACCTCCGGAGGCAGGCAGTACCCTTTCAGCTCGTCCAGCCGCAGCCTCAGCGCCCCCCTCTCCACCTGTCCCACCACTGCACTGCCCAGGAAGGGGAACAGGGGGCCCAGGAGGTCCAGAGAGGCCCCTGAGATTTCCCCCTCCTGGGAGATGCCCTGTGGAGACAGACAACAAACGCCCGAGTGGCTGACTACAGTATGTGCCAATCTGCCCTGAGGGTGAGAAACTGAGCTACTCTTCCTGGCACCCAGGGTTTTAGATTCTTGAACAAACGGGTACAAGTAGGGAAGTGGTTTTCTGCTATACATTGCTGTCCTATTGGGTCACCACGTGTGTCTCGTCCCCTTTACTGAACATTTTGCACATGACTGATTAGAAGAGAAAACACACAGATTTGCAGATGACATAGCTGTTGGGAGCTTGTTAAGGAACTCAGGATATTGCCAAGGGGCCCATTCTAAATGATTTTATTGAACAGTGCAATGCCTTCTGTCTGGAGTTAAATGTCTAGGAAATCGTTTATCCACTCTGGATCTCAGTTTTGAATAATGTGTAATAGTTATGTCTTTATTTTATTACAGCTTTTACAGTCTTTGTTCCTGAAATGGGACAGTTGAATGACCTCTCTTTTGGTTATGTTGCATTGTTCAGGTGGGTCTTTGTTATAAAACAAATTTCCCTTTGGAGATAATAATAAAGTGTGAACTGGAATTGAACATTGTGAGTTAGAATAATTAGACAATGCCACAATGCGGCGCTATGTGGTGAAGGATTAGAAACAAACAAACTGCATCTTGTGTGGATTAGTAATTCATTTAATTGCACCCATCAGATTGGACATCACAGACCAAACTTAAAAAATTCCAGCACTGAGCTCTGGGTGTGAGGCAGGGAGCACTGCACTCACCAGGACAGAGAGTGCCTTCTCTGCCAGGGCAGTCCGTTTGTGGGGGGACAGCCGGAGGAAGTCAGTGAAGTGCTGTCTGACATGCTCCAGAATGGCCAAGAGCGAGGCGTTGGAGAGACTCTCAATCATCTTCACCCTGGGAGACAGCAGTGATATAGCAGCTGACAATGGGGAGTAAGCTGTTAGAGGCAGGACCACAAAGACAACTTAGAGGCCCAAACCTATAAGGGATGTGCCAGATGTAAGCCAGTGCTCAGGGCTCAAGACATTCTATGATATGACAGCAGCCATATCACCCTGCATCTCACAACTGGCAGCCCACTGAAGATCAGTGGGTATGAGCCTGGTCAGTACCTGGATGGGAGACCTCCTGGAAAAGCTGAGGATGCTGCTGAAAGAGGTCTTAGAGGAGCCAGTAGGGGGTACTCACCCTGCAGTCTGTGTGGCTCCTAATTCCCCAGTATAGTGACGGGGACCCTATACTGTAAAAAGGCTCTGTCCTTCGTATAAGATGGAAAACCTAGGTTCTGACTCTCTGTGGTCATTAAAAATCCTAGGGTGTTTCTCGAAGAGAGTAGGGGTGTTACCCCAGCATCCTGGCTGAGTTTCCCATTGGCCTTTACAAATCATGGCCATAATCCTCATCTCTGAACTGGCTTCATCAAACTGCTCTCCTCCCCACAGAGAGCTGTTGTGTGGTGAGTGTACTGGTGTACTATAGCTGCCGTCACGTGTGCACCTGTGTGGTGTGCTGAACAAAGTTTACAGATAGATTGTAGGATAGCCAGAGTTTCTGATCATTAAAATGCTTGGTAGTTAGTGAAAAAAGGCATCCTTCCTTACGGTAAGCTGGAAGAGAACTGCGGAGACAGGATGCGCAGATCCGTTTCTGGTCTTTTCAGAAGCTCCTCAATGACACATTTTCTCTAGGACACAAAGATGATTGGGAAATATGAGATGACAAAGCTACAATGGCATCTCCCTGTGGGTGCATCTAATTTAAGCACTGCTGTGAAGCCTGACTGCTATTGCCTGGCTTTGTAAAAACTGAAGCCTTTTTAAACCTGAAGAATCACAGAAAGTAAGGAGCTATCAGCAATAATTTCTACAAAGCAGAGAGCTTTGAAGGCATTTAACAAAGTGCCGCCTGGATGATGATAATCAGATATCTCTGAGTAAAATGTAAAGTAGGTGCTCGTATTTACAAAAATTAAGCCTTAATGAAACACTTGCATTTACAAAAAGTAACTCTTAAAGGAAATACGAAAAGGATTTTGAAAGGATTTTGGAAGTGTCTTTGATCTATTCAGCATAATAACATTTTAATGTGAACTGGAATTTAGGCAACAGTACCAAAATAAATAAACTATAGATGAGCAGTTACTTGCTAATAAGATGTGAAGCCATTAAACAATGCAGGTCATTTATGTTGTAAAGGGTTTTGGTGAAGGATGCTGTAAAGAGCCAGGTGTTGAAGTACATTTGAATTTTATGACTACTTGACTGTCTCAGTGCTTCTTACCAGAGCTGGTCTCACGCCTCCTGGGAGCCCACTGACCAATTGCAGCAGTTCCGAAAAATCTGACTGATTGGCCCAGAGCCTGAGCCAGTCACAGCTCATCCCACCAGCAATGTGACCCAGGTTTCTAAAGGCAAATGTTGTCACAGAGATGCAACAGAGAGGACGACACAGAATACCACACACTGACACACTCAGGACCTGTGTTCCTCTGTAAAAATGTAAAACATCCAAGGTCATTCAGGAGTCAGGTCACAGCAAACGAAGAACAGAAATGGACTGAATCTTTTGGAATGTTTCATGACCCACGCAAACCAGGTAATCATATACATGTTTGCCCAACAACTCTGATTGCTACATTCACTGCATCTACTGCAATTGTACTTCTATTACAAAGAACAACATACAGCACAGAAACACTTCTTGCCTACTAGAGGAATTAGAGGACAAACTCAACAGAAGCAATATGATTTACAGGCAGCGAGGTCCTCTAGTGGAGAGATCCCTGTATTGACACCGACACTGGCCAAAACCTGGTGGAGACAGAAGGCTGGGTTTTACTTACACGATGGTCGCTCCTGTGATATTAGTAGTCTGAAGGATCTTTTTGAAAAGGAACTGAGCCTGAGAACAGAAAGGAAGGGCAAGGTGGATCTGTTAAGCATGTCTCTTGTAGCAAAATTATGGTAAGCATTTTACTCTTCAAACCTACAATCCACTGCAATCATTTTGTCAGAAAATGTGGTGAGAAGAGTTAGGCACTAGAGGACAATTCAGTCACCATTCAAATATCACTAAAAACCAAGGGTTCAAATGCCATTCACATCTCCCAGTGGCTTGAGATCAAGCTGCTGACATCAGTCTGCAAGACAGTGCTGTGACATTGATAGGTTGACATCTCACATAGTGCCAGTGCAAGGAATAGTGGTCTAGCTACTCTTGTCAATCACACCAGCAGATCCGGTTCTCAGAAACCACCCTCTTGCAACCCCGTGGGACAAGGCATCAGATCAGGGGGGCTGGGGTTGACAGGCCCACCTGCTGTGAGGACCAGGGCAGTTGTCTGTAGAGGTTAACGTCTCTCAGGACTGCAGCTCCTTCCAGAGGCAGCTTCCTCAGGGGCAGGAGAGGCACGAGGCAGCGAGACCACGGGGACAGGCTCTTGGAGACGTTGCCCAGGACCTGCCGGCACAGGCAGCAGGCTTTTGGTTACCGAGTATGCGCAGTAAAAGGACAGTTTACCATGGTATACCCAGGTACATGTGGAGTAAATGGAATTGAGACAGTGAGGTCTCTGTGAAAGCACAGCGAGGTAAAGCATGGTACTAGGTGTGAGAAACATGGAGATAAGCCATGCAATAGGCGTAGTGAAATCACAAATGGTTTCTGAAAATTTACAAAGCTGTGCTGTTCCTGCACTGTAGCTTCCTCAGGGGCTGAAATTGCTCACTACGGGGAACTGATTTAAATCAGTTCTGTGCCAGGAGTAGATGCAGTATTACAAAAAACACACACAAATAATAAATGCCGATCGATCGGCAAATCGGTCTCCTCGGGCAGTGGGGCAGGGGGAGGTGAGGAACGCGGCGCGGCGACAGAGCGGTGTGAGACGGGCAGGCGGGGAGCGCACCGGCAGCGAGTCCAGCAGCAGGGCTCTGAGGGCAGGGCCCAGCTCAGACAGCAGGGAGCCCCCGCAGAGGCAGGACTCCTCCCCGGGGAAGCCCTGGCCGGCCAGGGATCGCAGAGCGAGGGGGCTGATCCCCAGGAGCAGGGGCCGGAGCCTGCACAGGCCGGCTGCAGAGAGCTGGGGACACAGAACAGGGGCCCCCAGTCAGCAGCCACCAGGGCACCACGAGAACCTCAACGAAGACGGACCCAACAGAATGAGTAAATACTCACATTTATCTTCTGCGTTATTTCGCCCAATACCTGATAGGCCTGCAAATAATAATAAATAAGCAAGACAAGGAATTAAAATCAGCCATAAATGTCTAGAAAGAATAGCTCTGGCAGCATGAAAACAAAACTGCTCCCTCACACATAGTAATATTCTCTGTTGAATTGATAATTCTATCTGGAGTACAGAGGTAGAGACGTGCAGCATCTCAAAGATGGAGCTGCTGGCCTACCCAGTGGGAGCTGTGGGCTTACCTGTGCTGGGGGGAAGGGCTGGAGCCCCGGCTGGCTCACAAGGTCAAGCACCTGAGTCACAGGGAGCGGCTGCAGGAAAGGGGCTCCCAGCTGGGGCAGCAGACCCCGCAGGGAAGCCAGCTCCGCCGGGGGGAAGCTGCTGGCGCTCAGCTGCTGAAGAGCCAAAGCCAGCCAGTGTGACAGCTGCAGGAGAGCGCAAGGGGTCAGCTCGTACAGACGTATTGGAAAGTTCGAAACAAACTGTGGAAAACAAGGAAGGGCAGTGGCTGTGGAGGATGAAGAAACAGATGAAAAGAAGTGACGAGACAGACAAGGTGGAGCTACAGGCAGTAGTAACAATGTGAAGGGATTTTGACAGCCTCAGGACTCATGAATGCAGAGACAGAGACTATGAACCTCTTCTCTCACCCTGCCGGAGGCGCTAGTGAGCCCCTCGGAAACACACCGAGCCAGGCGGTCCCTCAGGGTACGGGCCAGGGGCTGGGTGGACAAGAGGGGTCGCAGCTCTTCTGGGCTCATGTAGCACACCAGCACCCCAAGCCTGCCGCAGAGAGAGGTGCAGGGTAAGAGGAATACAGTGCAACACACTGAAGAACAACTCTGTCACCAGCACTACTGCATAATCGACTGAAAGAGGGAACAGTGATGATTCAGTAACACTGTAGACTCAAATGAAATCAGAAGCAGGGCAGAAGCTACGTAAGAGCAGAGCTCTGTACAGTCTATTCTGTCTGTACACCAAACCTTTTCACATCCTCGCTGGTCAGATTCCTCTTCTCGTTGAAGACTGTGCGCAAGAGGTGGCGCCCCCTTGTGGCATCCAGACTGCTGTTTCCCAGCACCTCTACCAGGGGGCTCAGCTGCCAACAAACAGAACAATGCCATTTGTTTGGCTATTCGGAGCAAGTGTCCTTTTTTCGCGGCTACACTTGAAGGTTTAGACACACTTTGTTTTACAAACACTTTGCTGTACTGGCCTGTCAGATTAGTGCTGAAATGACCATCATTAGCCCTTGAGATTTGAAGGGTCTTTTTAAATGTGTTTATGTGTTTCACTTGTATTCCAGATTTGGAGTTGCCAAGGATAAAGGCAGGCTTTCCCTAATCTCGAGTAAAATTATTTTGTGAACTGACAGACATCTAAAAACCCGTCTGCTTCCTCCAGATTATTCACAATGAAGAGTTTTGCAAAAAAAACATTAAATCTTTAAAGGCAAATAAAACAAACTGTGAATACAGGCTTTGATGAACACTGCACTGCTTATTATTGATGTTGGAGAAAGCAATCCCGTTTTGGCCTTGTGAGAGCTGAAAATGACACAAAATGAAACATTTTCTTTCCAGCATTCGCAGTGGGTTTACAATTGTGTTTCTGGGCCTGTAGGAAATTGGAAGCCCTCTCTCTGCCTGTCTTTCCTGACCTGCTGGGCAGTGAGCTGCTGGAAGTGGCAGAGGGGCAGGTGGGGTAAGAGTGGCAGGATGGAGCTCAGGAAGTAGGGTGGCCATGCTGGGACATCCCCAAAGACGTTAGACTGCAGCAGCCTCTTGACAAAAGCTCGTTTCTGGGGAGACTTCATCTCAGGGCTGTGATCACGGATAGCTGTCAGCCTGCAACACCATGGGAAAATGTGATTGTGAAGCAACGTCACAATTACCTGATACTTCAAAAGCACAGCAGTGCAATGTCACAACTCCTTGTATTAACGATCACTGACAGACAGAGTGTTAATATATTGTAACAATCACATACCCAGGAAAAAACTTGATCACTGAAGTAACTATATAGTTTTGTAATCTGTGGATTTAGATACAATGAGAATCCATTTAATATTACATTAATACGGTATTAATCAGTATTTAGGTCCTATGGCAAGATCTCTCAGTTAAAGTCCAGCAAAACAATTATGCTATACATCACATTTTTTTCCAAAGCTGTTATCTTTAATTTCAATCCATCTTGACTGTCTAACACATACAGTAGTACTGGAAGCAACAGTGAGGACAAGCTTTATTAAAACTACTGCCACTAGGTCTTAATCAATTAAACCCATCACAGCCTTCACACCTACATTCAAACACCTGCTTATGTTCACCAAATGCAAGGCCTTCACTCACACACTGTCGTTGACCAGAAGGGAAGCTGGGAAGCTCATGATGTCAGAGATGGACATGAACGGGATGAACTGGGAGAGGTCAACAAAGAGGTCAGGGGTGACACGCGGGAACTTGTGGATGAAGGCGGAGGCCATTGTCTCCATGGCCTGCTGCTCCCGCTCTGACACCTGAGGCAGCCGTGAGAGGTCAGAGGTCAACACAGGATGCATTATTCTCAAAACCTCAGATAGTTCCACACCACTGACAACTAACACTCCTAGAACTCTTTTAAACTCCATTCTCAAGTGTCTAGCGGGGCATTTTCATTATAACAATGAGGACTGAAGGCTGCACATCTTTGACAAGGAGCAGGTAATTGGTATGATGTCAGGTTTAAAACTCACAATGTTCTAGATTCTCTGATTCAGTTATCTTGCTCCTAGTTTTTTCGAAATGACATTACTATTGCACTGTATTGTTTCTCACATGTACCTGAATGGTCTGAACTTGCAGCTGGTTCCAGCTCTGGTGCATATGGGACAGGAATCTCTTGACTGCATCGTTTTCAGCCGACATCAGCAGAGTGCGGATGCTTTCCTGTGGCATCTGCAGGTACTCCTGGACACACACAAAGAGTCCTTATTATCCTATAGATCGACACACTCATCACCACACTGGGATGCAACTGTCCAAGACTGTTAATCTTCAGGGTATAGTTGTTTCAGTATGTAACGAATACTGAACGAAGGTAATGAAAGACAAATGAGTGACATATTTCCACTGAGCTGTGAAAATGTGTAATGCTGATTGAGTGAATAGACTGTAAAGCTAAAAAAACAAGTATTGATTGACATGAACGTGGCAAAACCACAGAGCTGCAAGAACTTTTGCACAGGCTTTTCTCAAACATACGATTACGTATTATTGCTTAGTTATAGATGTTGATATGAGAAAAGATTGTGTTTGATAAATGTCTGACAGTATCGTATTTTGCAAAGCCATCTTCTGGTGAAACAGGTAGGAAGGCAAATGTGCACAGAATATCCGACACAGACAGGTAGGAGATACCTGGAAGAGGACTCTGAGGGCAGAGGAATTGTCTTCCCTCTGAATGAGGTCCCACAATACAGGCTATCAGGAAAGGAGAGAAGAGAGTAAGAGTTTTCAGACAACTGCCAAGACTGTGCAATGTGTACAACACAACCACATCATACAACACCAGGGCTCAAGCACAGTGACATTAGTGCAAAGCCATGCAGGCCAGCCCAAGCGACACATTACACTGGACTAAGCACTGATTCTCCAATTTGAAGACTTCAAAATAGAAAAGCCAAAGAGCTCTTTGTCAACTTTATGAACAAAAAGGTCCAAAAACCATTGAGCTACTTAAATGGGGAGCTCAGAGCTCTGCAGGGTAGGCTGTGGGCTGGACACACTTACGCTAAAGCAGCTGAGAAGGTCCTCCTTCAGGGAATGGTTTTGCTCTTTCCCGAGAAAGACACCCACAGTCTGGAGCATACTCAGGGAGGCGTTGGGGCGAAGGGTGGCCCAGAAAGAGGTGTTGTCAAGCAGACTGGAGAGCAGGATGGCCTGACCTAAGCCCTGGTGTACCTCCCTCTCTCCCTCCTCCAGTCCCGCCGACAGCCCTACTACAAAGTCCAGCGCTCGGAGCACGTAGCTCACTGCCCCCAGCCAGCTCACACGGTCATCGCCACGGCCCTCGCACTGGTTCAGCCTACTGATAGCGTCCAGGATGAAGGGAGTGGGATTTACACATATCTGGGAAGTGTCAATATCATATGGCGCAGGCAGCATGTCCAGGATCTGTTGCAGGAAGCACTTGCCGTCTCCTGGATTCACTCCCACGTTAGTGCAGTAATCTACCACCCAGGGAAATGACACAAGCTTACGATAGACGGACACGTTGTGGCAGATGTGCTCCCTCAATCCCTTGGATCCCCGGCACAGCTCCAGGAGGGTGATGTTTCTAAACGACCCCGGCTCCCATTTCTGGAAATCACAGGTCTCCTCTGTGAGGTTGAGACGGGAGGAATTCTGGTGCACTCGCAAGCAGTACTCTGCCACCCAGCTGCCTCCCTGGGGCGGGAGAGAGGCGTCGGTGCCACAGAGAGCTGCAATCAAAGCTGAGCCGTTGGGCAGAAAGCATCTGCTAAAGTTCTGGGCGCTCAGGGATCCAGCCCCCAGCTGCACAAAGCAATCCTCACTGGCACTGGTGCCCGGACTTCCACTGGCATCACTGGAAAGCTGCACACACAGGCTGTCAATGCTGGACTGATTGAGAAAGAGGTATTCCTTTGTCACAGCCGCCTGACAAAACACAAACAGAAGAACTTGTTATTGGTAACATTTGTCAGGTAGAAAATAAGTTATTGATTTACTTTGAGCTATTTCCTTGTGACGTCCATCATCATAATATATTACATATTCCCAGTATGTTGCATTTCAGTGAAGTTTGGCAATCAATACAAAAGGGGTAGATACAAATACAAATACAATACAAAATCAGTGTAGTGGGTATTTTCATTGACAGGGGATGTATCTTCTTACCTGGTGGGCACGTTCCACCCAGAAGGAGGAGTTGGCACAGACTGTGTTGTTAAACTCATGGGCAAAGAACTCACTGCACACGTGAACCCACAGGAAATCTGCCTCGGCAGCCGAGAGGTACCAAGCAGCGTCTGAGCAGGTGGCACGCAGGTCCAGCCCCTCATGGCCTGTATGCGTGTCTAAACCTTCCTCGGTTCCGTCGAAGAGGTTACAGTAGAGGAAGACTGTGAAGTTCGACACTCCCGTCAGCCCAGGGATGGACTCGTTACAGGCTGCCTCTAGGATCTCTGTGGGTGGGGGGTAGTGAGCCGCCGCCTGGTCTTGGTAATTGTTTTGGGGCTCTGGGCTGAGCGGTATGGCCCTGGGCCTGCGTGGAGCTGCTGGCTGGCTGAAGCTCCTGACTGTGCCCCTCTCCTTGGAAGACCTGCAGGGCATGAGATAAGGCCTGCTGGGAGGATACTGAGAACTGAAACCCAGATCCTTTGTGTTCCAGGTGAGGTTGTGCCTGATGCCCCTGTACAAAACAGACAAGGGGGCAGACACTCAGGGCACCATCATCACAAAGCTAAAGGAAACCTTGAGCTACACATCTAAATATACTGAACTACTTCTGTAGGACTGTAGGAACATTTTGAGCTTTTTTAAGAATAGTTTTAAATGTTTTTTTATAAATAACAAAATAAAAAAGTTTTGTACCTTCAGGAAAATCATCCCTTAGTGGACAACCACAAACTTCCCTCTACTACAGCAAGTTAAAACTTAAAACTTACCACAGAATAAGCTGTCTTAGGTCACCTGAAAAACACAAACATTTTTTTATTAACAGCCAACAACATTGGGTGAACTAGAGCCGAACATGCATGACCTGGAGCAAGTTAAGGCTAAAAGCCAAAGAGTGGAAAAATGAAGTGCAACTCCAATTTGTAAAACAACAATTGGAGTCAAAGTAACCGCATAGCTATACACACAATAGAAGGGGTATAGTGTTTCTGACCCTGCCAAAAATGAATCAGAGATTAGTTGAGCCGTGGAATAGAATTTCCTCTTATTGATCACACAATAACTCTGCTAGTCAAAGCGGATCTAACAATCCAAAGAGATGAAATTGATTTTCTTTTCTCATTCATTTCCGGGGCTTAATGTGTGACAAGAGCAACATCTGCATAAAGCAATGGGATAACAGTCTTGAGGCCATATTTAATTCTATTGAACATAGGCTTTAAATGAATTCCCCCTGCTATTTAAACAGAATGCACAGGGGAATTCATGCCTCTTATTATGCATCTTGTTAATTTCGATAGAGCTAAGCCACACAAGCTAAGAACAGAACAAAGGACTTGCCCACTGAGCACTTGCCCTCGCGGTCCACCTGTGGCATGCCAACCACACTGGACACGTCCTCCAGCAATGCCCCAGTCACCCTGGACACCTTCCTCCTTAGGCTGCCATACACACTGCTGCCCAGCCGGTGTAGAAGCCCGTGTCGGAGATTATCCAATCCCTGGAGCAGGACTGGGCTTGGCTCCTGAGATTGCCCTGTTCTTTGTCCTGAACTGGGCCTTGATAGCGCTTGGAGGAGTGTCTGCACTGAGCTCAGCCCGCTGGGACTGGGGGAACTGGACTGTGTCTGGTTGGTGAACAGATTCTCGTCTTGGAAGGCCCCAGGCAACATACTGAAAGGCTTGAGGCGCCACAAGGGAGGATCGCCCCCTTGCTGACCCCCGTTTGCCACTCCTGGATGGAAATTGACAACAGGCTTCCAGTTCCGGGCCTCCAGAAAGCTGATGAGCTGTTGCAGCCAGCCGAGGTTGAAACCGCAGTCGTTGCTTCCCTTTAACAGGCAAATAAATCCCTGGATTCCTGTGCTGGCCTGCCCGTACGTTCCGCTAACAAGCGTGTGGAGGATGGTCTCCAGCAGGGCGCTGATGGTCTCCCAGTTCTGCTTGAGAAAGCTGAGCAAGCGCCACTGTGGCTGCCTCTCAGAAAGGCTTAATATGGTCTGAATCAGCCCCAGCAGCCCATCCCAGTGCCGACTGCCTCTTACAGACAGGAAGAGATCACGGACCCTGAAACTGGGTCTGGGTGGCACTTTCCCATCCCACTGTCCAAATGTTGCGCCCCCTTCTGGCTGCATGAGGGAGTAGAACACATTCTCCCAGAACTGCTCCTGATCAGAGGGGTGGGGATCAGCCCCCGGCTCTCCGCCCGCCCCCTGCAGGTACATCGAAATGTTGTACAGGAATCCCGAGAGACGGTTCCTGTCCAGAGTTTTGCTGGAGGCGGAGAGGAGGGACGGCAGGCTCACGCCCTTCCTGGGAAGGATGCCCAAGGTCTGGAGCCCCCCCATGATGTTTCTGACCACCGTTTGGACCCGCTGCCCTTTCGTCCTGACCGGTGGGGGCTGCTCTCTCCGAGGGTCCCACGCTCCCCCTCTCCGCCAGAGTGACACCAGCTCCTTCAGCACGCCTGCTGGTTGGACTGCTTTCTCGCCTGCAGAAGAGATGAATAATTATATTTATATAGAGCTTTTTTATACACTCCACTCCAAGTGCTTCACAGACAGTGGAGACCCGCCTCCACCAATGTGTACCCCCCACCTGGATGATGTGACGGCACCCAAAGTGCACCAGTATGCTCACCACACACCAGCTATCAGAGGGGATGAGAATTGTCCAAACTTGGAAATTTGTCCCTCCAAACAGAAAGTAACTGTTACCGTGGGAGACGCTTATATTAATGGCTCGGGAAGATACACTGTTAGTAAAGCATTCCTCCTAATGTTTCTTATTCCAAGCATGTCAAAGCCTTAGGCGGCCAATGAACCAAAGAAAGAGCAACACCCACTGGCTTCCTCACCTTCACAAGCCTTCGGGGCTCTGACGAGGACGACCACCAACACCACAAGAAGCACAGCCATGCTGCTCTGAGATCTCCCAACACCTTCACTTGTAGGTCACTCCAGGGAATGTCACATTCCTGCCCCTACACTCCACCTGGAACGCATTTCCTCCAGGAGCTGACTGAGACACACACAGGGAATACAGGGTTCTGTTGCACAGTGAGCAGACAGCATTATAATATGTTAACTCCCATTCCAGATACACAGACATACAGCACATTAAAATGTTTCATAACAAGAGCATTAATGTAATTCAATTTGATTTTCGGTGCTTTTACCGCTACAAACCAACAACTTCCTTGTGTAAAAGAAAAAACACAATACAACTCCTCGTATTAACAATCACTAGTACAGTATTTCATGTGTGCTGTTAACATCACTTAAATATCTGATCAGCTATTTATTATTCAAGAGATAAGCTGACAAGCAGACAGAACATTGGTGTTAAATGTTTTACTTTGCTTTCAAGATTAAAAATCAGTCAATTTATTTTAAATCCATAATTTCCTCTCAGAAATGTTTTGCATAGGTTAAAACAAAGTCAGTACTTGTTATTAGCTGAGTCATATTACCAAAAGGCACCGGTTTTGTGAATATTACTCAGCTAATTTTGTACACTCATCAAACTAGGCAATCATAACTGCCAAGAAAGATGACATACTTACAGCCCAGGATGAGTCTTCTTTCTGATCACAGCATAATTTTCCTTTGTCTGTCCCTACTGGGAATTGACCTCAAATTTGTATCTCCAAACTACCCACTGAAAGTTTTACCTTTTAGGCTGGCGATGTGCAGCAACAACAGCATCAGATCACTGTCTGTGATGAAGGACTTTCGCTCTCTCTACCTCTCTCTCACTCCCTCCTCTGGTGTCTGAGTTGTTGCTGGAAGCACAAAGGCTGTAGCCTCAGGTTTCAGTGCCAGCATGCCTTCATGTGCCACCTGGCTCTGTAGGAAACATTGGGAAGGGAGAGAGTCTGTGTGGGAGAGGAGAGGAGAGCAGGGGCTGTTTTGAGGCAGTTCTCCATCTCACGCAGCAGGGACACGAATCTTTGCTGTGAAGCTGACAGGAGTTTGGGAACACCATCTCCTTCTGCCACTATCTCATTCTTGTTCTGGTCTTCTCATTTTTGCTCCTTTCCATATCCTTACTTCATTCATTTATTTCTCCTAGCTCCCTCTGAAATTTTACACCTATAATACTCTTCATGTTCTTAAACCAAAGATGCATGCGAAATATCTTCTTATGATTTTCACTCAGCTGCAGAAAATGACAATTCTACAGTCACGTTATCATTATATTGTTGTTCTTTGTTAATGAAAATCAAGGATTGTGTAAAAATTGTTGAGGCAGAGGTTCTGCAGCTGAGTCTTATTGGTGCTCTGTTCGTTTGTGTCCCCAGAATTCTCATTATGATAACTTATGTTTTGGAGGACTTGTGGTGGTCAGTTATCGCTCGGTGGGTTTGTCGAATATTCTGAGAGTGCCTTGAGGACATGCAAGTTTTTGTGCTCCTAAAATTGCAAATAAAAACAACATAAAACAACAAAAGTGAAAGAGCTGAAAATCTGGAAGCTTTTAATTAGAGGCTCTTTAAATATGTATGTTGCTGTGCTCCAACTTCCTTCGCAGGTTCACTTTCAGCTGCGCCTGTCTCTCACTGGGGTTTCTGTCTTTAACTTTGGACAGCTTGCTTGGAAGATTGTTTTACACAAAAAGGAAGTGAATGAGCGGCCAGAGCAAACAGGGCAGACAGGGCACAACCACATCTCCTTGACAGAAGGGATGAGACAATCAGGCCCTTCAATGTGACACAGGAGTCGTCTATTTCTAGTGTCTGCATGCAGTCTACAGGACCTGAAACTTGAGCAATGTCAGTGAAAGGACCCCCCTTCGTAGGCCTTCAGTCCTGTGTTACTGTCAGCCACAGATGAACAATAACCTTCTCTTTCATAATTGATGCCACTGGGAACAGCAGTCACTCGTCAGCCGGGAGCTCAGTTAACTGCAAGAATATTAAATGAGAAACTCAACACCTCTGCCTGCAGTCCATCACAGCACACACAACACAAGCAGCCTCTCTGCATTCCCTCATCCACCCACCTAAACAGAAAAGCAATGTATACCAGTCCTCTCAAGCCTCTAGGTAAACTATTATTAGCAGGACAACTGAGATTAAAAGTCACTAATCAAAGTTATCCGTGGCTAAATAATAATGTTTACTCCAAAAAAGGATGCAAATGAAGTTAAACAATGACAAATGATGCAGATTCGGAAAATAAATGTATTTCATCATAGAATATCTTCTAGCATGATCAACCAGCTGAAGTAGAGTTGTGTTTACAACCTGAAGCGAAATCTGGCTCTTTTGGATTCCTATTTTCTTGTTATGTTTTTTCTTGCATTCATGCATGTGCATTACACAATTTGTCCTGTATGTAAGCATTTGGCTCATTATCATGCACATTTCACTGGGCACCAAACCTGAGAAGAAAATACACATCATTTGGCTCAGTAACCTTGCATTTGCTTGAGTTATAAGCATTTTTATCACACAGGAGTTTTGAAATCATATTAACACCCCTGCAATTTTTTTACCTATAATTAAAACAGTAGAGAATCAACCATAATGATACTGTAAACTAGCAGAACACAACTCAGTAATACAGTGTACATTTTCTTGATCTCCCATTGTAGTCAATTGTCTGTGTTAGTTGAGAGGTTCAACTGGCTGATACACCTCCCTTAGGTCTCCACAACCTGGAAGACTTTGACCCACCTCTGTCACGGTCGTCATCCCTCCTCTAGAGAGCTCTCCTACCCTTTTCTGTATTGATCTTAGTTTAGTAGTTTCACCTGTGTCTCATCCTTCCCCTTGTCCGAGGGCAAGGCCTTAACCCCAGACGCCCTGACCTCTGAGTCTGGGGCTCGGAGCACTTTGCCCCATTAGGGTTTTAACCTTCCGTGTTCCTACTTCCTTGTTCCGGTGTTCGTCTCGGATGGACCTCCCGGCAATGGACATTGGACTGTGCTTTAACTATCCCTCTGGACTTTACTGGATTTGTCGCCTCGGCCTTTCCTTGTGCGCTAGATCACCACCATCGACCCTCCCTAACCTTGCTGTCTCTTCCCTGATGTGCTTCTCCAGACACTTCCGGATTATACCGTCACACATAGGGTCTTTAAACAACGCATCTCAGGGGAGTCAGAACTGGCTCTCATGACAACCTCAGTGTCTCCACTACATAACGTTCATCAGCGGCTCACTTATGTACATGACGTGGGGGTCATGAGGAGCGGTCTCTGTGGAAGACAGAGGATCAGACTCAGATGAGGCTCAGTGAATACACTCAAGTTGCTCAGGTGTCGGTCTGGATACAGAGGGCAGTTCTCTTCTCTCTTCTTCTACTGTCACAAATACAGACTCAAGGTTTACAGCTTTGCAAGATTATGGAATTGTCTTACATGTGGTTAAATTGTAGGGGTGATGCAATAAATCAAGTCAGCTGGGACCCACAAAAAAGAAGAGAAATTACAACTGTTTGGTCAAGCATTTGTCCTCCCTCTTTCATTTGAGAATGTATCTGCAGGTTTATGCAAAATGACCTTTCTCAGTTTTATAATCTCATGGACCCATCAGCGCTTTAGAATGATAATATTCTGGCCTCTTCCTGAATGCATTGTAGTACATTAACAGATAATTGAGCTAATGTGCTTTAGCCTACACATCTAACTATGACATATAGAAAGAATTTGCAACATCTCTGTTCCTCATTAACAAATCAAATCACTGTGATACATGCAGAACGGGCAGCACAGTGGCGCAGTGGTTAGCATTGCTGCCTTGAAGTGCTGAGCTTCTGGGTGCAATTCTGGTGCTCTCTGTATTTAATTTTTTTGTTCCTCCCCGGTGTGTTTGTTTTCTCAGGATGCTCCGGTTTCCTCCCCAGTCCAAAGACGAGCTGGCATGTTAATTGGCTTATACCAAAACTGGCCCTGTTGTGTGCGTATAAGCCCTGTGACAGACTGGCCTCCCATCTGGGCTGTACCCTGCCTTGTGCCTGTTGCTTGCTGAGAAAGGCTGCAGCTCCCGGCAACACTGAATTGAAAGAAGCATTAAAAAATGGACAAGTGGAAGTGCAGAACAGAGACATCTCAATAACAGAAGAATTGGAAACCTAACGGGCAGTGTTACGTGTCAACTGGGGGTGTAGCAGGCTTGAGCTCAGCAGGGGTGGCTCTGTGGCTCAGGATCTGCGCCTGTGGCTGGAAGGTTGCTGGTTTGTATCCCATAGCCGGCAGAGGAATCCTACTCTGTTGGGCCCCTGAGCAAGGCCCTTTGTGTCTTATGGAGACCAACTTGGCGTATGCAAAAAGACATTCCTAATACAAGAAATTGTATATGGCCACTAAAGTGATTGCTTATCTTATAAATCCGGGAGGTCTTACACAGAAAAAATATATGGACAGAATATGTTCAGCATGCTACATTACTGAATTATGTACATGGATAACATCTATAAAGTATATGCTGTTAGTATACTATGTTTTTCCTAGTATAACATTAGCAATCCGGGTTTTTACCAGATTCTAGAAATAGAAAGATAAGCACAGAAAAAAGTCTAAGTTATTTTAGGTACTTGGTTTTGTATTCAACCTCTGCGTGTTCATACATTTTGAAGTTAGATTAAATGCCTCAGATAGGGTACATACCCTTATGTGACAATACAGTGCCACTATATAAACTGACAAAGGTTCGATACAGAAAACAGGCCTCCTCCTTACAGCTCTATAATAACATCAACCGCGCAAAGCGGGTGACGAAGAAGTGTGCATGAAAATAGATCGGATTCTCATTCCGCCCAGCAGCGCCATCTGGTGAGTGAGTGAGAGCGTAACTGCCAAATGATGCGGTTAATGTGCTTGTGTATTCCCTGAAATGCAAATATATTTCTGAAATGCTTTCGGAAATTGTAATTACAAGGACATAATCACACGATTATGATTATTACACATAAAACACAATTTCAATTTAGATATTTTATTATATGCAAAATATACTGTAACTGAATGACAGAAACACTACGGTCAGTATAATGCCTTTTCATGCCACATTTAAGTGCTGAAAATGTCACTAGAAGGTAGATAAATAATAATAATAATTCCTTACATATATATAGCACTTTTGGGTGCTTTTAAAGCACTCAAAGCGCTGTACAGGTAATGGGGATCCCCTCCACCAGCACCAGTGTGCAGCCCCACCTGGATGATGCGACAGCAGCCATAGTGCGCCAGAATGCTCTGCACACACCAGCTCTCAGTGGGGAGGAGAGCAGAGTGATGAAGCCAGTTCATAGATGGGGATTGTTAGGAGGCCATGATTGGTAAGGGCCAATGGGAAATTTGGCCAGGACGCCGGGGTTACACCCCTGCTCTTTTCGAGAAACGCCCTGGGATTTGTAATGACCACAGAGAGATTCAGAGGACTTCAGTTTTACGTCTCATTCGAAGGACGGCGCCTTTTAACAATAGTGTCCCCGTCTCTATCCTTGGGGCATTAGGACCCACACAGCCCGCAGGGTGAGCGCCCCCTGCTGGCCCCACTAAAACCTCTTCCAGCAGCAGCCTCAGTTTTCTCAGAAGTTCCTATCCAGGTACTGGCCAGGCTCACACCTGCTGAGCTTCAGTGGGCTGCTAGCTGTGAGCTGCAGGGTGATATGGCTGCTGTTATACTGTATCTCTACATGTTACAGTATATTTGGAGACCGCTTGCTGGTATACAGTTTTTGTATGACAACCATTCATTTTATTATAGCTATTATCGTGATACCACATAGTTTAAAGCTCGTGAAACACGATATGGAATCAATTGCGTCCACGTCTGCTATCATAATCGCGATCTTCACCGCCTCCACGTCAGGTCCGGAGCTGAACATCTGCTCCTATACAAAGGTGTCCACGCTACATCTATAAAAAATGCAGTTAGCAAAACTACAGTATAAATAAAAAACGGGAAAGTCTGAGAAAGTGTTATATATTAAGTGTTCACGGAAAGCGTACACAGGTCTGCGCTGAGGCTGTATAAATTGTGCACAAAAAAATCTGTACAAATTTCGCGCCACCAAGCCACGCTCCTTTTCAATAGGTACTACGCTGGAGCAGCCGCTAATTCAAAACAACTGAGGAGCGGTGACTGACCAAGAAGAGTATCTGCAACCGGATCTAGTCTTTATTCCCCTGACAGCGCCACCTAGTTAGGGGCGTTAACTTTTAATTTCAACGGAAAATTAATTGTATTCAATAATAAACCTTATTTTATATAGCGCCTTTAAAGGTGGCTTCTCAAAGCACTTATACACTTTCATACAGAAACTATTGTCAATGTCTGGATTTAATGTAGACGAATAACAACAACAACAACAACATCACTTTGTTAACCCTTTACAATTTCTTGCATTAGGAATTATCTTTTCCCATACCCCAGCTTGCTCTCCATGAGACACACAGACACAGACAGGGAGAGAGCCTGGGGTCAGAGTGCAGGGTCTGCCATTGTATGGTGCCCCTGGAGCAGCTGGGGTTAAGGGCCTTGCTCAGGGGCCCAACAGAGTAGGATTCCTCTGCCGACTGTGGGATTTGAACCGGCAACCTTCTAGCCACAGGCGCAATATTTCGGGATATACAATTTAAAAGTATCCACTGCACTCTTCGGTTTAACCCAACAAGTGTTGTGATACAGGTGATGTGATGCAGGTGTGAGCCTGGTCAGTACCTGGATGCGAGACCTCCTGGGAAAAAAACTAAGGTTGCTGCTGGAAAAGGTGTTAGTGAGGCCCATAGGGGGGTGCTCACCCTGCGGTTTGTGTAAGTCCAAATGCCCCAGTATATAGTGACAGGAAAATTAAAAGGCGCCATCCTTCGAACGATACATAAAACTGAGGTCCTGACTTTCTCGAAAGGAGTAGGGGTATTACCCTGGTGTCCTGGCCAAATTTCCCATTGGCCTTTACCAGTCTGTTCTTTCCCGTATAACTATACATATATTAATTTATTACTGATTTCATTCATTGAGCACGGATACAATAGAGGTACAGCCATTCACTATTTGACATGTCTGCACTGGTACAGAACCTAGCAATCAGAAAACGGGTGAAACTGTCTTTAGAATTAGCATACAGTACCGAGGCCCCCATGACCAAATAAAGGCTAACCTTGATAATCATCCTAAATAATGCAGACTACAGCAAAAAGACTCACTTTGAACAGGGAATGGATGTCCGGAAGGAGTAGTGTAACCAGCTTGACTTGCTTCTCCGGACCTCTAACTAAAAGAAACAGAGAACTAGCAGTGGCATCGACTCCTTTCGAACTGGGATCCTATCACAACCACGTAATTCGTGGTGTCGTAACTCTTCTGTATCTGATATTGGACCAAGCACATCAGGGGAGAGCGCGAACGCAGTCCCCACTACCAGAAATCATGCAGTCGGGATTCCCACATTTTGGGAATTCGCAAGGGTCAGCACAGCCGGAGCGCCCGTTACCAATCATGGCCTCCTAATAATCCCCATCTCTGAATTGGCTTCATCCCTCTCTTCTCCTCTCCACTGAGAGCTGGTGTGTGGTAAGCGTTCTGGCGCATCATCCAGGTGGGGCTGCACACTGGTGGTGGTGGAGGGGATCCCCATTGCCTGTAAAGCGCTTTGAGTGGAGTGCCCAGAAAAACACTATATAAGTGTAAGCAATTATTATTAACAACTAAAATGCCTGCTAATGAAAATAATAATAAATCAGTACAAATGTTGCTGTGAAACGACATTTTCACGTGATCTGACTAAATATCCCCAATTGTAAGTGTGAAATGGTTTACACAAAAGGCATGTACTGTGTACTATTGCGAGACACACAAAGGAAATGTCTGCAATTTACACAAGAGAATGAGCGCACAATTTCTTGCCACGTCCGAGAAAAAGGACTCCAATATTATGAGCAATGTTAATGTTGCAAATCGGACCGCAATTTCTTTCCAAGACTACATTGTTTGGAATTGCATATATATATATATTATAATATATATATATTAATATATAATATATAATATATATTATATATATATTAGGTTTACTGTTAGATGACTGTTTTATTTTTTAAAATGTATACGGTAAAACATACATTTCTGACCCCATACAGTATCTGTTTTTATTAAATTTCCTGATACATG
Source organism: Atractosteus spatula (assembly GCF_055471065.1). Taxonomy (NCBI): domain Eukaryota; kingdom Metazoa; phylum Chordata; class Actinopteri; order Semionotiformes; family Lepisosteidae; genus Atractosteus; species Atractosteus spatula. Next base: position 63,305,317 of record NC_142712.1, on the reverse strand, counting down.
CTGCACTTCCGCTTTGTCAATAGTACGCCATTGTCTTGCGCAGACTCAGTTCTGCAGTTTCTGGGAGAGTAAAGGGTCGCGAGCTCGGCCTGAGCTTCCCCTTCTGATGACGTCTTTAGCCGTCGACAGTTAGCAGCAGTGTCTCGGTTTCCAGACTTTTTCAACAGGTAAACAGTTATGGTTTGTTTTCCGGCTTTGTAGATATCTAAAAAGATCTTAAGGTAACGTACGTGCATCGAAAATTTTGCGGACAGATCGTGGGGCGGTAATATCAGTTAGCTGATCATTTCCTTCCACAGCAATTATGTTTTGAGATCCCCGTGTCTTGACAGTTTCATTGTTGTTAACAGCACAGATCATTTAAAGGTCTGTGAAAAGATGTTTTTTCCTATTTACATATATAATGGGAGGCTTTAAACACAACAAACGGGAATTGGAACTATTAGTATTGCATTTTTTAATGTCTCGAGGTATATATCCTATAATTAACAGACACTTTTTCTATATAATTTTCAGGAGCATTATGGATGACCTCACTCAGGCTTTGAGTGCCAGTTTTTCGGTGTCTCAGGACCCCAACAGCACGGCAGCGCCCCACCCGCGACTCGCCCAGTACAAGAGCAAGTACAGCGTGCTGGAGCAGAGCGAGAGACGCCGCAGGTTTCTGGAGCTGCAGAAAACGTGAGTGACGACCTAGGTACAGGTCAGCACTTCAGCATGCGTCTTCAGCCAGATTGTTCCCAGAACCAAAGGGAGGTTTCCCTAACCCTCCAGCTGCATGTGAAGTCTCCTACTGCAGCGCAGTACAGTAGATGCGACGCCACTTCCAGTGTACCACTAGACCTGTTGTTGCACTTTCAACATTTGTCAAATAATGCAAATATTAATTTAATTGTAACAAACTTTAATTTGAGTTTGAAATTAGAGATACTTCTTAACACTGTTATCTGCTGAGATGTGTTGCTGGGACATGTTCACCATAGGATAACCTTGTCATGGAAGGGAAAAGTATGAATTTCTTCTTTTCTCAAGGTTTTGCTGTGTGAAGTGTTGTGTGGTACTTGTAGAGGAAAATTGCTTCTTCTTTGTACCAGTCTTATTGAGTCTCCATGCCGGAGAGCTGACAGATAACGTCAGAATCTTTACTGCAGTTTAGGAGGGGTGTGGGGTGTGGTGCTCTTGGCTGTTTCTTCCCAGCCCCAGGGCATCCTTTGACTTCCTTGGGCATCTGCCTGTGTGGAGTTTGGATGCTCTCCCCACGTTCATGGGAGTTTTCACAGGGTGTTCTGATTTCTGTCCAGCTCTCATAGACCTGCAGGTTACACGGCTTCTCCAAATTGCTCCCCTGTTTCTCATCTCAACAGCCAGCAGGTGTATTATCCTACGAACCGCAGCTGGCAACCCTCTGTAGATAAGCAGGTGTGAGCCTGGCCAGGCCTGACTAGAAGACCTCCTGGTAAAGTTATATTTCCTGCTGGAAGAGGTGTTAGTGGAACCAGTAGGGGGTGCTCACCCGCGGTCCTAATGTCCCAGTATTGTTTTGGCGACACTATATTGTAAAAAAAAAAAGGAGCCATCCTTCATATGAGACATAAAACCGAGGTCCTGACAGTGTGCGGTCATTAAAAATCCCAGGGCATTTCTCGAAAAGAGTAGGGGGGTGAACCCCAGTTTCCTGAACTTAATCAGTCATGGCCTCCTAATAATCCCCATCTATCAATAGGCTTCTTTACTCTACCACACATTGGAGGTGGATTATTATAATCCATATGTATACTTACAGTATATAAATAATATTGTACGTATAATGATTAATAATTTGAATTAGCATTCTCTTTCTCACATTCTCATGAATGTTCTCTGGAGCTGTCAATACTTACCCTCTGCACGTTTCCTTCGGTGGTTTGCAGGAAGAGGCTGAATTACGTGAACCATGCCCGTCGCCTGGCAGAGGGTGACTGGACAGGAGCGGACAGCGATGATGAGCCAGAGGGCGAGAAGCCGGAGGGGGAGACTGAGGTAGAAAGCATGGAGACAGAGGAGAAGAGGAGGTTGCCCAGGCACTACGCCAATCAGGTCAGTGTCTTGACATGTTCTGCAGCACAATTGCACTGATCCAGGATTAGGTGACCTCTTGTCAAGCTTCGCTGCCAGCTGTAGACCTGGTCGTCTCAGGTAAAATGTAAAGCTCATACGTTTTGTATAGTAACATAGGGAATTGTATTTGAATTTGTGATTTAATGTATATGTTGTATTTCCTGGTGTTGGATTAGACCATTTTAAAAAAGCAAAAAAAAAATACAATTTTAGAGATCAGATCAGGATTATTTTTACCAAAAGTTCTGGCAGTTGAGGAAGAGAAGCATTCGGTGATTCTTTTAGAAGCTTTGTTAGTATTATATCAATTTGGGAGAGAGGATGTTTTTCTTAATAATTAAACGGTATGGGACCAGAGAGAGTTTGATTAGTGTATTTTTTCCTTTATAGTTCTTCCTTTTGGCCACGAGAGGGAGTAGCAGTAACCAAAAAAAAATTAATTATCCAATTCTGTTATTTCACTTTGATTTAATATTTATATTTCAATTTCACATGCATATATAAAATAAATTCTAATTTTACTTAGTGTTCATAACTACAGTTTAGTAATGTAATACATAGCACTATCTGTTATTATTGTCTTCATTTCCTTTTCCTCAGCTCATGCTGTCAGAGTGGTTGGTAGACATCCCTTCAGACTTGGCCACTGAATGGCTAATGGTGGTTTGTCCTGTTGGAAAGAGATCTCTTGTGGTAGCCTCCAAGGTAAGAAGCAGTTTCATTACACTTTATTTTATATTCACAGGAGGAATTCAGCATTAAGGTGGCTTTATCAGGGGTGGGTAGAGGGACTAGTGATATTGATAGCAGGCAAATTACCTCCATCGTCTTGGAATAATTTAAATGAACAAATTTTTTTATTGCAAAGGAACAAGTAATAGGTTTATTCCATACTGAAAAGAGAAGAAAGAAAACACAACATTTCAGTGACTCCTGTAGAAAGCTCCATGGCAGAAATGTTGTTTTCTTTCTTCTCTTTTCAGCATGGAATAAACCTATTACTTGTTCCTTTGCAGCCTACGCATGCTGACGCAGCTACCCACCTGAACATATTCTTTTACTTTTACTTTAGGGTTTTGTCAAGTTTGGTGGATTTGTAAAATTAACTCAAGAATTGATAATGATCATTGATAACAGATAATGATCTGCTTCAGAATTGTTTGTGACAGTATGATTCAGTAACCATTGTTAATCAATGTCAACTGAAATTAACATTACTGGTATAGGCAAGGTTAGCACTAAAAAGACCTAAGCCAAGGGGACAAACCTCTACATTTACTTTGTGGGTTCTGAGCTCGAAACCCTTTTTGGCTTCCCAGATGATAAGAGTGTCTTTACCTTTATATAAAATTAAGATGGAGTTATTAAAATACTTAAAACACAATTGGAATATGAATCTCATGCTCTGGTCTTTCAAAATGTAGAGTGTTTAGGGAAATTCTTGTGTCTTCACAGTTCAGTCTCTTATGCTGTAGTTGAAAATTTATGGATCATAGAATGTGTCCTGCTATAAGCTGAGAAAGTCCTTTTTAATCTTGTGGCTGAAAAATCTTGATCTCAGTCTGATTAGAAAAGCAGAAAAAAATTGTGTGAACATTGAACTAACTGATTTGATCTTTTATTGCTTTTATTTATGGCTTCAAAACGTCCTGTAGACTAACTTAATTGTTTTAAAGGGCTTTGTATTTGTTTCTCACATTCATTTTTGATTGTCTGTAGTTCCCATTTTCAGTGAAATACAATACCTGTGACATACTGCTGTTGTTGACTTGTTCACAATCTGTATTTCAGGGGTCAACTGCAGCTTATACAAAAAGTGGCTACTGTGTAAATCGATTTCCATCTTTGTTACCAGGAGGCAACAGGCAATACTCGGCTGTAGGAAAAGGTACAGGATTCTGCAGCTGTTACAAGGAGTTTTCTTTTATTTTTCTGAAATCTACCAGTATGGAAGTGGTAGATGAGAGAAGAATATTACTGCTACCCACTGATTGTGGTTTAGTCTTGTTACATTTGCATAGGTCTTAGTTTGTCAAAATTGTCCTAGGGATCTTCACACTTGAACACCTCAAAGTCCTCTGCACGTTTATTTTTTTACGAAATAATTTGTTGATCTTATTGAAAAGGCCTTCATTTCCGTTTCGCACTTGTCTTTATACCATGATTTATGTTTTGCTTGTCTCTGATTTGTTTAGATTATACTATCCTTGACTGCATTTTCAGCGAAGTGGACAGGACGTTCTACATTTTGGATGTCATGTGCTGGAGAGGTCATCCTGTGTATGACTGTCAGGTATGGATTGTCATGGATTTGCCATTGCGGATTAAATCGTCATCTGGAGGAGGATTTATCCTCGGGGTCATGTAATACTTCACATCTGTTTCTGAGCGGAAGATCGGGGCAACCCCACAAGAAATTCCCACTCCCACAGCTGTATTCCACTTGTCCCTCCTTTCCACTCCAGCACCTTTGTCAGGAGTAGCTATGGCTCAAGCCATTTGACTACCCCTGACTGCCCCTGGCTGAATAGATTGAATTGCTTGTCCATTTGCTTTGACTGCTATACAAAAGATTAGGATGTTTAATTGAATGGTTTTGAATGTGATCGTAGAGCACATAGCAGCAGATGGAAATGAGAAGTGCTTATTGCGTGAGTACTGAAGTGGTGTAGTTCCCAGCAGGGGTTATCAACTCCACTGTATGCGAAACCTCCACTTCAGGAAGCCCAGCAGGTCTTCTATGTTTCCTGCAGTTTGAAATGGTTCTTCACTTGGGAGGAATGTTAAATTCCACCAAAGTTCGCCCAGATCTCATCCTATCTCAGTGACCTTAAGCTTTTAATGGTTTAGGAAGACTAAAACAAAACTGCTGTATTTAAACTCTAAGGTCTGGGACTGGGAACTCCATTTCCCTGAGATATGCTCATAGGAGCTGATGAAGTAAGAAAGGGTAGAGTCAGGAAGTGACGGGCTTAAGCTACTGTGTGTGAGCTTTTATTATTTTTCAGAACACTAATAGCTATTACAAACATCAGAACAAGGGGAGGCAGTGTTCATTGCAGCACTAGTGCTAAGTGTTAAGGAAAAATGTTATAATCATGTGCTAAACTCAAATTCTCGAGCACTGGCTAAGTTCAGAAATCATTAGCTATTGTTTGCATTGGCATGTTCAATGTATTGGAGAAATGCCTTTTCTTTTCTGTGTATTGCTTTACATCCAGACTGAATTCCGGTTCTTCTGGCTGCAGTCTAAGGTCCAGGAGACCGAAAACCTGATGGATATCACGAAGCGAAATCCAGTAAGCACCATTTCTTTGAACGCCCTCATTTATTTATTCTTTTCAAGTTTATACTTGCCATTTTTTAAATTATACTCACCCAGTTTCGGATTCGCCAGTAGTGACTTTTGCATCTTGTCTTATGGCTAAGAACCCCCTCCTCCCCTGAGCCTCACACCAGGGAGAGCGAGGAAGTGGAGGCAGACTCCTGCGACCCGCCCACCTCCGAGCCACTCGTCTCTTAGCGCTCCTCCGGGACCATAGCCCCATACCAGAGAGCCAGTGGCAACAGGAGGGTGGGGGTGTCCCTCACTGACAAGTGTCCAGAGAGCCACAAGAGCTGACGAATACCAAGACAGTCCTGGCCGACTGATCCCGCCCCACTCTGAACCAGCCAATCGTGCTGGACTTGGGCATCCTAGTCACAGTCAGCTAGTGACTGTGTCCCAGGCTCGAACTTGCGGCACCTGGATCGTAGGCGAGGCTCAGCCTCTCATGTTTCCCTCATTTAGATAGTCTTGCCAACAGTCCTACACTCATCGTTGGCACATACCTACCTGGTGAAGTATTAGTGTTTCATACCACCTGTTCTTTAGGAAGTCTGAGTATACAGTATATACTCCTGCCTGAATCTGTAATTGTATGATGATGTTTTTAGAATTTGCAAAGTTTGTATTTTAACCTTACCACAGGGCTTGGCAGTATCAAGCAGCTATATTCGATTGCGTTTTAATCATTCTGTCACTGAGTGAAGAATTAAATGTTTTGATTTGTTTACAATGTAAACGGCAAAAACACTTTTGAATGCTGGAATCTTTTTGAGGGCCATTTGAACTAAGCATTGTCACATTTTCCGAACTTGTCATACAATGAACTGGATTTGATGGATTTCACAGGAAAGTGCAATAATTTGTGTGTTGATTTTCTCCACAGTTCCGATTTGTTAGTCTGCAGTGTGTCTTGTGTACAGTGGAGACAATCCAGCAAGCCCTGGCCAAGGAATATGCTTTCAAAGTAAGGCTACTTTTACAAGAGTTTCATTCCTGTAGCACACTTCTGTATTCTTAATCATACATTTTCATTTAAATTCGCTTCAACTAGATTCCAGTAAAATGTTCAGAGAAACACAAATATGGGTCAGCCAGTGTGAGGTTACAATGCCTTGTGCATTTTATTTTGCTGGGTGGTTTATACATGCCATTGCTCTCATATCCTGTTAAAATTGAAACTTGTGGGACATAAATTGGAAAAGTTTTGGAAATTTTACCCTGTAAGTTTCTTCCAGCCCACACACACACTTTGACATCTACTATTGAGCACTGTCTTGGTTTCTCTGTGAGCCGTGTTCTGGAAAAGGGTGTAGTATCATATTATGTAGAATGGTCTTTCATTCCAGAAAAAACGTAATAGGAATAACGGGAAGGCCGTTTGATTTTAGTTCCCCAGCCAGATCTGATTGTGGTGAAAGCCATGAATACTCTTGAGAGAGAAGAATTAGCTCTCATGTACCCTTATAAACTTAAACGTACCACACAGCCTTTAATGGGGACTGCAATGCTATTTTTATATTCAGGTGTTAGAAAGAATCGGCATTGATAAGTGCTTTTCAAACCACAATAAAAGTAAAATGTACATGGTAACTTGTAGAACTTATAGTTTACATCACAAAATAGACAAAATTTGTACATATGCTCAGCACCATGTTCTGCGATTCAGAATGAGGCAACAAGACATCCACTGAGGTGAAGCGGTCCTATGAGATTGTAAACAACCAGGCTTGTGAATACATCGTTTTTAATCCAGTAAAAATATTGCTCTTGGGTTTAAGATGGTTTTGCTGATAACTGGAACTTGTTAATGATGCATGCTGATCACATTGGAACATTTTTTCCGTGAAATATCTGCAACACAGCCTGTACTTACTCTCTCGTACATTCCACTACATTAGTCATGACAGTGACTGGTGAGCAGGAAGGGGCCACATCACTCTGCAATTCTTGGGAACGCTCGTGTTCACCTGTGGCGACACCAGGGGTTTGCGACGATATGTTCACTTACAGTACTTTCACAAAGCTCACAGTTTTGTGCTTAATTTGACATTTGTAAAAGTCAATGAATTTATTTTCTTACCAAGATTTAATAACCCATCTGAGAAATTGGGACTGTAGTTTCCCTTTAAAGGCTGTTTCCATACGTTACATAAGGTTCATAATTTAATCCTTCTACTATTTTATGACTGTTTTCCCTTGCCTTGTCTTGGATCATTGCCTAGGGAAATCTGTGCATGAACCGGACATTGGCACGAACACTTCATTCTCATAGCTTTCAGGGTTTCGGAGCTGTTCGGTTTTTATCAGCTGCTTTGTGCTAATGTGTGATGGCTTCCCCAGGTGGACGGACTCCTGTTCTACCACAGACAGACTCACTACACGCCCGGCAGTACCCCACTGGTGGGCTGGCTCAGGCCTTACATGGTGTCTGATATCCTGGGCATAGAAGTGCCGGAGGGGCCTCTCACCATCAAGCCTGAGTACGCCGGCCAGCAGATGCAGGCGATTCTGGAGCACAAGAGGGGGCCGCGGTCCTCAGAGGTGCGGCCGATGGCTCAAAACGGGCAATATGAGCTGGAACACCTGTCCACCCCAGAGCAGCAGGGTGAAAAGAAGTCCAAGCGCCTGGAGAATTCTGGGGCCACAATGGAAAGCTGATAGGCACCCTGTTCTTTTCCCTTTCTTACCTTACTGAGCACACGCGAACTGCTGCAGGACCATTTCACATTCTGTCGATACGGAATTCGTCTTTTTCTGTTCCTCAAGGTGGGCCAGTCTGTTGCGTAAAAAAAGTACCCAGCACACCCACCACATTTTGGAACTCAAGTATTAGAAGAAATGACTGTACGTGATATGGTTGGCTACAGCTGAGCAATCACTGAACTGCAGTAACCTTCGGGGGGTAATTAATAAAGGGGCAGTTTTTTCAGGATGGCCTTAAATAGTCCGTACCTACCTGTCTCCACAATTACAGTCAACAAATTCATCTGCATGAGACAGTTTCTTAAATATTGTTTGAGGACCTTTTTCCCTTTGTTTCTGAGTGAAGTGCTTTTAATAATTGCTATAGTGGATGGCATTTTGCCATCTCAGTTTCACAGCTGTATTGAACACGATGGAGAATCTGAAACAAGCCAGTTTTCTTTGTAAATTAAAACTAAGGAGCTAAAATTATTTATGGCTTTAAACGTTAAAATATTTTTTCCCTTAAAATCGGAGAGATTGTGGATGATGATGCATCTGTAACCGGAAGGAAACATCTTTGCAATAATGGAATGGTTTTTTTTTCAGATTTTATCTTTTGGTTTTGGGGACTTTTTGCAAGTCAGGCAGCTGACTGAAATTTGCAAGAACTATAGACGTGGAGTGGTATGGTAGCGTGTTGATTAGCACTTCAGAGCACTCTGCCCTAAATCAGCTCTGGACAGGGGCTCCTGTCTGGGGTTTGCATGTTCAGTCACAGTAATAAAGTTGTAAACAGTTATCTGAAGAATTAATATATACTGTACTTCTGATGTTTACTGAGATAGTGATGATCAGTATGCTATATGTACACTTCTGTGCCAACATTTGTGCTATTTTCAGTATTAATCAGTGTTTGCAATAAGATCATGAGCCGAAGCATACTGTTTCCATGATTTACAAATATCTAGAAGCAATGGTGAATTGAGAAGACTCCGCAGGGTCCTCAAATGATGGCAGCTGAGGTCATTTCATGCCGAGGAATTTCATGCAGCTGTACTTACATAATTATAAAGATAAAAAAGCAAAGGGTGTAAAAATATAAAGCAAACTTGTCTGATATGTTTTGTACTTTGTACAGTTTGTGTGTAAAATTATTTTTACACTGTGTAAAAGAACAATGCTGTCATACAGTTGTAAAAATGTGATAAACGTTTATATTGAAGTAACTCAAATATTTGTATAGTTCTTTGGATTGTACACTGCACACTTTGTACATCCATTTGAGCAGATGGCACTTCACTTTAAAAGCATAGCATCTGTAACCATTAACAAACAGGGTGGCACTTGTAACGTTCCTGTCATGACTTATTTTAATGATGCTGATTATGCACTACACTTTTAATTCACAGGAGTTTTACAAATGTAGAATATGTCATGTTTACCATGACTGTATTTCAGCACAACTGCTAAAGAACACGTTTCTGTTGTAAATCGGGCAATATTTAAGACAACTGTAGCTTGGAAGCTCAGGAAGAAAATCAGTGTTTGGAGAGTGTTTACGTAGCCCTTTAATCTTTAAATATTTAAGGGAAAATATGATTTAATCTCTGACTCAGTTTGAAAATATTGCATGTTTTAGCACAATTTGTGAGTCGGCGTTTGAAGTTGCTGTCTCTAAAACAGCATTGAGCGGCCTAATCTTCCAAAATAATTAGCAGAAGATGATAGCATTTGCCTGTAAATATTGCTTCAACATCACTTCAAATAAGAATGGATCGTATAAATCTGGTAGTACAAGGAAATACAGATGGCTGAATATACATCCTTTTTTTCTGTCATTCACATAAGACTCTGCAAGAACAGAAAATATAAAATAAATTCATTTTAGTTTAAATTGCATTTTGCATGGTTTTGCTTCAGGGAACTCATTTTGGAACTCATTCCCTTACAGAAATAATATTGCTTCATTCTTTTCAAAAGAAATTGAACAGTGGCTTTGGAAACTTGAAAGTGAACAGGAATAACTGTAATATACAGTAAATGAGAATGTGGCTTCAGCAGTCTTCCTTATTAATACATTTTTGAGAAAGGTTTCCAGCCTTCCTGGAAAGCTTTTGTGTGAAACACATTTCAGTAACGAAGAGCCTGCTGGATTAATTATGATCTAGGCAGTGCTTTTTGTGCAGCTACCAAGGTGATAGTTCTGTAGGAAATTACAGTGTTGGGCACCCACAGGTGTTTGGTACGCAGTGCCCACGTCACTGTGGATGCAGTATCGGCCTCCTCAGGAGAGCTGGAGCTCATGTTTTGGAGTGGCTGTTTTCTGTGGATTGTCTGGAGGCAGACTTGTGAAAACATCACAAGGGGTTGGTCTGCGTTTAAGACAGGCTTGAGAATTTTTGCAGTGAGATTGGTTCATTGTAAGATATTTCGCACTTTTCAAAGAAGTAAAAATATTTTAATCTTTTTTTAACAATAAAAAATATAACAAAAATATGGATCAGTTGCTGAATGTTTAATAAGGCAAAGGAACTGACAAAAAAACTGAATTTCTCATTTTGTGTCCTTAATGTACAATGTTTTTTGTTGCATCTTAAGTTGTAGACAGGGAAGCCATAGTGAAGAAACAAAGCATCAGAATTTTTTTTCCTTGAAAAATAGATTAAAAAAATAACAGATTTGTATTGATTTTTCAATACATCAGTCACATCCTCAACACTCTGGATTTGTGTTTAAAACATTCTTGCAAAAATGGTGATAACACCTTGGTATCATCTGTTTTAATGTACAGCTCAGACCTGATTGTCATAACAGATGTTCATAAGAAACCTACATTGAGGAGGCTTTTGTCAAATTAATCAACTTAAATTTTGTATTGTTTTGGAAGGGCTTTTTTCTATAACCACAAAGTCTTGAATAAACTTAAGATGTTGCACTTCAAAGTGCAACTTTTTTAACACTTATAGCATATTTCAATTGAATTGAAAGATATGCTTAGGTTCTCAGAATATGCTTTTTGAAATAAAATCCTAACTACAGTTAAAAAAACCCATATGTTTGTCTGATATGTCCAATTACATTAACAATTACAAATTGCAGGTGACACATAGAAAGCCTACCTTACATATTTCATGGAATCAGTGCTGTGGAAATGCACATTCTTGCATTTTGAATTTTTGCTATTGTAAAACTGTTCTGATTTTTTTATTTAAATTTTTCTTCCTTTATTTTACCAAGCCAATTAAATTGAGAACAAATTTTCTTTTGAAATGGCCATTTATACAACTGGGCATTTACTGGAGCAATTTGGGTACTTTTTTAAACAAGCATTTTTAAACCTAGAACCCTCCAGTCCTCAGTCCTATTATGCTACAATTTGACAATTAATTACAATGTCAAGTTACCTGTGTCGTGCTTTAAATGACATTGATTAATTAGCAATCATTTTCCTTTGGGTTAAAAAACAAAACATAAATTGCTTATGCTTCCAAAGCACAATATGAGTATAATCATAAAGAATATGTGATCAAAGAAGATCCCAATGACACTGTTACTAGTATATATATCTATGGAAAGCTGTTGACATTATGGGTACTTAAAAGGATTTTTAACAAAACCTTGAATTTTTGATTACTGGAAAAATGTATTTTGTCAAGGCACATTTCTTTCAGTAGTAATCCAAGAGCATTAAATTTAATCTTAATTCAAATTTACTGTTTTATCAGCTCATGGTCTTTCTTAAACTTTGATTAAAGCAAAAACCATTACAGATCAGGTAAGTGTGAGGCTGTTACATTCAGCACTCATTGCTAGAGTTAATTATATCAATTTCTGAGGTGCTCACATAATTAGGATAAACTCGTATGCTAATAAGGGCTTTAAAATAACCTCTTTGTAGTTAAAAAAATGTCAGTTGTGATGATCAAGTTGCCAGTTATTGCTGCTTAGAAACAAAAGTTGGATTTTTAAATAGGCTCAAATGGAAATCCTTTGTGTGCTACGGGTTTGCATCTGTGCACACACTTTTAAGGTCCTTCGATCTGAAAGACATCTCTGGATTAAAACTCTCAAAGAAAGATTTTTTTACGGTGCTTTGAGTACCAACCCATGCCTTGGCTGCTGCAAACAACAAGAAGAACAGTAAAGTGTACCTCAACTGTAGAGTTGCTAACAGTGAAGCTGTACTAAAAATACAATTGAAAGTACGCCAAAAGTCTTGTGGTCAGTGGGGGTGGCAGGGTATTAGTCACTAAAGCTTTCCAGGAACATTGTGTACCTGTTAGCTCAAACCACACTGCCCAGCTCTTCACGTATTGAGCCACACATTCTGTGCACCTCCCAGTCAAACCAGATGTGAGAGTGGGCTTGTGTGTTTCCTGCGCGCTAAATAATCAGAATACATTTTCCGAAAGCCTGCCTGTCTTCTGCCTCTCCCTCAGCCTCCCACGCTTGCTTTGCTTTCAGGGAAAAAAAGAAGAAGTTGCTTTTGTATGTTTTCCCTCAAGAATCTGTGTCATTCAGTTCTTAATCATAATCTGACACAGGTTAAAGACCAGAGCAATAGAAATTACGAAATGTTTATAAAACCTACCCTAACATTAGAATTGTCTGGTGCCGGCCTATGTTTAATAGTGTTGTGTAGTGTGTACAGCGACTAAAAAAGTCACATTTCACGTAACAATCAAAACTGATGATAAATAGGTCAAAAGATAAATTAACAAAGAAGCAAAATTATTTAACCACTTCCTGTGTATTACATCTCTGGACCTCATTTTTGGTACCAATCCCATGCACTGATACTTACAAATCAAACGAAAAATGAAAAAAGGACAACTTTTATAACTAAAATGAAGGCCTGCACATTGTAAGAATGTTTAAAAGAGCTGTATTCAATGTCTAATGTGTGCATGTTTGGTTCTATATGTATATATATATATAATAAAGTACATGGATATATAATAAAACTCAAAGGAACAGGTAGTGGGTTTATTCCCTGCTGAAAAGAAAAGAAAGGAAACACATTGTTTTCAGCTGTGGAGCCTTCTTCAGGTGTGAGAAAGACAGGGTAGACGGCAAAGATTAAATAGCACATGAGAGCAAAAGCTGGAAAAGTGGAGGAGGAGGGAGAGGGGAGAGGCAGAGAGGACACTCAGGAAGTGCAAAGTGAAGAAAGGTGTAAAGTCAAAACCTGCATGAGAATAGAGAAGATCACACGACCACCAAATCTATGTAACCTTCTTGTTCACAGCTCCCTCGACTGCACTCGGCAATCATCCCTACCAGGCACCTTCCCCTGCAACAGAGCTCTCTGCATCACCTGCAAATACATATCTAACAATACACTCATTCAAGGCCCCTCAGGTCAATTCCAGATCACCCAGACGACATCCTGTAGCTCCGGCAACCTCATTTACTGTATCTCCTGCAAAAAATGCCCAGCTATCTACGTTGGGGAAACCGGAAGGAGACTAGGAGACCACTTCAGAGAACATGTTCGGGCTGTGAGGATTAAAGATTTCTCCAAGCCATCATTTCTCATTTCACCTCAGATGGCCATGATCACACTGATCTCTCCGTCTGTGTTCTCAAAGAGGCGTTTCTCAACTCCCACAGCAGAAAGACAACAGAAACAAAACTCATCCTGAAACTGGGTTCACACCTTCCCCCTTCTCTCAATGACCAACTTGTTTTCGTGTAATCTTCTCTATTCTCATGCAAGTTTTGACCTCTCACCTTTCTTCACCCCTCTGCACTTTACACTTCCTGCGTGGCCTCCCTGCCTCTCCCCTCTCCCTCCTCCTCCACTTTTCCACTGTTCTCCTGTGCTATTTAATCTTTGCCGTCTATCCTGTCTTTCTCACACCAGAAGAAGAATCCACAACAAAAATGCTGTGTTTCCTTTCTTTTCTTTTCAGCATGGAATAAACCTGTTACCTGTTCCTTTGCAGCCTACGCTTGCTGACACAGCTCCCTACTTGAACTTTATAATAAAATAACTATCTTCAGGAGATGGTGGTAGCACTGGGGCCCTTATCTTCTTTTCAGTCTCCGATTCACCATTCTGATCAGTTTATTAAATCAGGCGATACACACAATCCTTCAAAAACATTCCTTTAGTGAACAGAGGTTTATTTTCTTTATGGTAAAACAATTCTTAGAAGACAATTATTTTCTGAGGCACTAGGGTTCTCATTCAAAATCCACTTACCAGCATTAAGTTTGGACTTCCTGATTTGTTCTAAAAAAACTTGCTTAATAACTAAGGCACCATAGAAACCATGCAGAAAGGTAGCTCTGACGTCCCAGCAAATCATTCTCAATTTTCTTTTTTTTTTGTTTGTTTTGTAAATAAGGGAATTCTGGTCTTCCTTTAATGAAAGAAAGTACTAAAAATGTGTGGTGACTGGAAAATCTTTATGATTCTGGTATAACAGAAAACATTGTCAGTGCTGGATTGTAAAATGGGCTCAACATTTCAATGCTCAGTCCTACAAAAGTGTAGTAAGTTTTATGTTTTTTTTTAATACATTAACTTAAAAGTTATTGATGTCACATATTTATGTAAGTCACTGTATGTAGGGAAGTGGATAGTTTCCATGTAGCTGGCATATCAGTTTGAAGGCTGTGGCCATTTGTATCTCTCTTCACCCTTCATTCCATGACTTGGTGTGGCTGGAGAATGTTGAGGCCTTGTAAAATGACACTACATGAATATGATTAGCACCACGGAAAGCACTTCACCATGGAGACTCTCGCAGCCCTGTCCTCAAGGGCTTCGGTCTTCGTTTTTCGTTTTTGCCGTCACTTATTTTGGTACCTATTACTTTGTCAAACAGAAGTGTTGGGAACAATTGGGTCTGCTGTGAAGGCAGGGGTCCTCTTACTGTATCCTTTTAAAAAGATGTTCAGCTCTCAGAATTATTGCCACTATCAAGCAAGAGAGACGGCAAAAATCCCTGAAGGGGCTGATTAAAATAGTACTTTAATTAACCAGAAGGGACATTTTGATTGCTGCTTGAGCTCATGCTCTTGGTTTGCCTGCCAGGCTGTCAGGACCATATTGTTTAACAAGATAATTGCAGGACTACTGATACTAGATGGTTCTGGAACTGGCTTTTGCCTTCTAATGAAATGGCTGTGTGATTCAGGATGTCTCTGGGGTGATGTCAGCCCTGACTCTTTAGGGCTGTTTGTGTGTGAAACAATGAAGCAGCACTACGCTTTATAAGGAGGCCTTTGTCAGAGCTCAAATGGAGGTGGACTGGATGTAGACTTGTCAATCACTTTGTTCCAGATGACATGGTGAGGTAAGCTTCTAGCCGGGAAAGCTATTGTTGCTTGAAACTACTATTTAAATGTTTTTGGATGGATTTTCTCATGCCGCTCTTAAAGGGGTAATAACCAAGTTGAAAGCATTGAGTTGGAAAATATCCTAATTTGGGCCTTTGTTTCTTCAGAAGTTGGGATAGTGGGGCAAGGCAATGCTGACTAAACCTGCCTCATCTTGAGCTAACTGTTTGTCATCTCTAACTTTGTGCCTCTCTGGAAAATTACTGAAGCAGACAATCCCCTTGTCACCAGAAATTCCCGTTTTCGTGATCCTGGTGAGCTATTTCTAGTTCAGTTACACAATGGTGAATCTCTGCTCCCTTGATCGTCACTGACTAAAGCCATTTCAGGTGCTGTACTGTCTGAGAGAAACACAATTTGTCAGTACTCTTTCTCCATTTCCTTTTATTTTATCTTGCAGGGCAGGTTTATAGCAGTTTCTAGACTTTGCAGTAATGACATACCCCAGAATTGATGATTTTGGGGGTGGAGTCATATATTTAAGCTATTCTTACGCTCACTGTATCTTCATATTGCTCATCAGCACCTTGTCACTGGTGAAAGGCGTTCTTCACATTAATGAGTTGGGGGATTCTTTGGCTTTGCATTGGAAAATAAGGTTCAAATAATCTAACATAAAATACAGAAATACACCAACAAAATAATGAATCAATCTAAAAGAGAAAAGTGTAACAGTATTTTAAGTCAAATTATTTTATGATTTCCACTGGACTAGGATGGAATAACATAACCACATAATATTGCCTATGTACCGAGAGGAATTCTGTAGCAACCATAATGGAATTATAGTATTACAGGCACTTCTCTGTTCTCTGCTCCAGGAATCTGGAGGCAAGACCCAACATACTGCATTTAACCCTGAGAAAGGACTACATGGAAATCCAAAATCAGTATAACCGTTTTCTTTCTGAAATCATTTTTGTTAGTTTCCAATGTAGTTTATGCTACATACTGTATGTAGTGGCACTATGCAGATTATGTTCAATACTTCTGAAGAAACTCAAAACAGGAGACTTTTTTTGTGGCTTTTACTTTATGCCTTGCTGTTGAATGTTTTCCATTAATAAACACTTGTGGTTTGGTTATTGTATGTGTTGGGGCTTTAAATAATCTGGCATGAGTTTTAAAAAATCTTATTCTAGGTGTTTAATGCATATTTTCCACAGATACAGCTTTGGTGCATTTTATGCCAAGTGTCTTAATGTTTCCATCCTGATTGAATGATAAAAGTGATAAAGGTCAGCAATTTAAACATGACTTTTAAATGCCAAGTACTCTTATGAACTATAAATAGCTGGAAGATGTGGTGCATTTCTGTATTATGAATTTACAAACGTAATTGCTTTTTATTGTCATGAACCTTTTACTGAAGTTTTTTTTTCATACATGGTTGAACCTATGATAGAAATAAAGAAGGACTTTAGATATAATTCAGTAACAAGATCTCAGGATTAGTTTAATGTTTTTATTTTGTATTAACATTTTTAAAACTTTATATTTAACATGGTATTTTTTTCATTGGTTCAGATCAGGTTTGAGCAGATCTTTGATTCAGATGTTTTTAAATAAGAATTGTCTCTCTTTGTTTATTTCTGTTTCATCTTCTTTCCAGGGAAAAATGTATTAAAGCAAGAATTGAGCTGTCTGCATAAATTGGACTCTACAGATGATAGAGATTATACATTTCCAGTAGATTACTGTAGCTTGAAGGTAAAGAAAGATAAGGATGAGTAATACTCTATCAGTATGTCTTTGACAGTGCAATAAAACTCCTTACATCCAACTTGTATATTACTTTCAGTTTTAACCATGCATATTATTAATAAGAAGAATCTACTGACTTAATAAATTCCTTTCAAATTAGTTAAACATAAAACATATTTTGTTAAAATAACTGGTAGTTTGGTACTGTTTATCAATATGTCACAGGAAAATGTTGCTCTGTTATTACAATGCTTTTTATTAATATTTCAGAATGAACTAATTAATGCTTAACACCCTATGCATCAGATATAACTTACTGATAGCTCTTTCTTTAATGATATATTCAGTAATATACTGTATATTGACCATTAGACACTACTTTTTCATTCTTTTTTACACATTCTGTCACTGATCTGAAATCCTATTTGTGAATCACAGAGCATAACCAGGCCTTAGTTGGTAAAATGGCAGATAAATAGTCCTATACAGTTTCTCTGGAAATGAATTGGCAGGAATATGAAATTATTTCATCATACACAAAACAGAGGTCAGAAATTTACCAAACTCTCTTACCACAGGTATGCAAAATGTGCAATAAAATGCCTATGATTGAAAAATAAACCTAGAGTTAGATCTATTCCTACTCTTAAAATGTCTGCTGGTTAGTGCGCTTGTAAGAACAGACTGATTTCTTTTTTTCTGGTTACTGTTTTTTCCATTCTAACAGCTCCAAATATTTAAAGTATACAGCGTGTACATGCTTACTGTTGGACGATTTGACAACAGAGTACTAACAACATCACTGTTTGCATCTTATATGTAACAGATGATTGTCAGATGCAATCCAACAGTCAACTGCAGGACTGCTGCCTTTGCTTCAAGATTCTCCTTCCCAGACAGAGTGGCATACATAGCAAGTGGAAATATGCAGCTGAGGTTAAAATGAAAATTAATTTTAAGATTCAAATCTTGAACATATATACAAAAACCAAGAGGTATCTTGACAAATTGAAAAGGGATCTTGTTTCTTCTTTTAACACGTTCCCTTTGAAAATGGCCACTTTTATACGTGGGCATAACCAACTAGGTCAAGCAGCTCTTGTCAGGTACAACTTGTGGTTACAGGTACTCAGCTTCACCTCCTGCTGCATCAGCACATAACCAGGGGTCATTTCATAACAACCCCAGAGCCCACTGTGATGTGTGGAGTGTACAGCATATCAGTGAAGAGAAAAGGTTCGTGAACCCCCAGTGTAATTATGGGAATTACAATTTCTTACCATGACATCCTTGTTTCGTTGGAGGTTGTCTTTGCATAAACAACCAAAGGATCTCAATGTTTTCTGAGATACAGTGGTGTATGAAGTTGAAAAAAATGAATAACTAAGAATCATAGTATGAGAAATATTAAGCAAACCCTTACTTTACATAACACAATTGAGGAGGCGATTAGAATCAAATGGTTAAATAATTAGGTAACACATAAACAAAGACTGAGTGTGGGCAGTCCTGTCCTATATATAAAAAAACCTATCTGTGAGTTTGGTTAGGATTATACATTATACAGCTCAGTAGAAATTCAGAGATTTCAGAGGGCCTCAGAAAAAAACAGTAGTTGATGCTCATCAGTCTGAAGAAGGTTACAAAACCATTTTTAAACATTTGGGCCTCCATCTTTCCACTGTCAAACAAATCTACCGATGGAAAATATTCCAAATCATGATACTACTTGGGACCAGTCATCCTGACAAGATCTCCCCAAGAGTGAGCCAAAAAGATCACTTAGGAAGACAGAAAGAACCCTAGAGTAATACCTACGAATCTGCAGGCCTCTCTTACTATAGCTAATGTCAGTGTTCTGTCAGTATTGTCCATTTGGAAAAGACTGAATGTGAATTGTTTTCATGGGAGTATAGCCAGGGAGAAACCACTGCTCTCTAAAGAAACATTGTTGCCCATCACAAGTTCACCAGTAAGCACCTGGATAATCCACAAAACTACTGGAAGAATGTTCTCTGGACAGACTAGTCAGAAATTGATATTTATGGCCACAATGAGAAGAATTTTGCATGGGGAAAACTAAACACTGACTTCTGACAGAAGAACTTCATCTTGTCCATCAAGGCTGGCGGTGGAAGTATCAATAGTCAAACTAAGGCTGGCACATTTGCAGAATCAATAAGGAGAACAACTAAGCATAAATCCCTTTCACGGTCCAGATGTAAGAAGTTTAGTTGCATCAATTATTTCAACGTCATCCAAGCAATGTGAAAAGTTAGATAGTAGATCATTAATGTCAGGCTTCATGTGTCTCCATGCATATCGTCTACTGAAGGGGGGCACGTGTATAAGCACATATTCAAGGTTATAGAGTTAGTACTTAACATGTAAGGAATAATTACTGCAACATGTTAACCATAAAGCTCTGTATTGTCACCAATGTGCCTCAAGGTCTGTTAAAGGTAAGAGCTGAGTTTGTAAAAAGAACAGTAATTGATCAGCTCCTAACGAAGTTATCAAGAGTGATTAACTTCAAAGAACAGGACGGACTGTAAACCACATGAATATAAAACGGGTACATGAGGCTGTACTGTAGAAACAGGGTTTGAAAACTTTGGCAGTGTGTTTGTTCTGCGGGGCAGAGCCAGCACTATGTGTATTGAGCTCAATAAAGGTTGAATTTACACACTTGCTGCCCCCTGCTCTTCTGCTAAAGCATTCACTATCATCAGGGATGTTCCTCAGGCCCTCAGAAGACAACAATTCCAGCTCTTGGTTGTCAATATGTTATCCCTGAAAGGCCATGGCGCATGCAGATCCATTACAATCATGAGTACTAATTATAATTTAGACTGATTTTAAAGATGTAGATTAATATATGATTATTTTTCAACTTAGAGCTTAATTTACGTAGTTTGTCTGAAGTTTTTTTTTTTACCCTGAATGCAATTACAAACTCACTACAGCTGATATACCTGAAAATGTCCGGCTTGAACAGGCTGCCCAGTTCCTGTTGCAGAGTAAGTTGCGATGCTGTGGGTATTGAGGAATATTCCCAAACGATGATTTACATGTACAGAATAGCCTCCTGCTTTCAGGAAACTGAGATAAACCACTTCACAATATCATTTAACATTAGTTTAATTTCACTTAACCTCCGTTAGTCAGAAATTGTGTCTTTTAATATAACTAGGGCAATATTTAAAAATATGAAGAACGGTAACCATATATAGTAATTGTTGTTACTTGGTGTAGCCAGATTATATATATATATATATTAAAAATATATAAATTAAGGTGCACCATTCTAATTTTGTTTTGTTTTGCCAATCGTCAATAATATTATATATACAGATTGTGAAAACTACAAGGTTTTTTTTAAAAAAGGGGCCTCTTTGCTTCTGCACGACTGGTGTCAAAAACAACTTTCACCTCTTCGACAGCGGGCATCAAGAGTTGGTAATGAGTAATTTTCTTTGAAAGTTTCCATTCGTTAGTTATCAACACTTTCTCTGCAGGTGCACATTAAACACATTGTAACAAGCTTAAAGTGAAAAATCAGAACGACATCAAAATATTCTCGTTATAACCTACGTTACTCAAATGCAGGAGAGTTCTGCAAACTGTAAATGTTAAGTCACGGTTTCTACTCTGAAGGTTATTTATGAATGAGAGTGGTTTATACGTTGCGATTTTTCCCTCTTGCATATGATACAATGCAATTGCGCCATTTTCCGTGGTTTCTAGAGGAGTGTTTTTTTTATGAATGAGTGAATTAGAGAAATGACGTCAATGATACGATGACACGCACCCCACCCCTGTGCAGTTTAACTCTTCCGAGTCCAGTTTTTATTTTTTTAACAAATGAATTATTGTTACAGTGTCCGACTTGCCCTTTTTCACCTTTGTTCATACATTATACCTTAGATCGTGCGTGTTGCACATGGCGTTGAGACTTAGAATGACCGTATATGGCTGTGTAGCGGTTCCTGTTAAAATCAAGGGAATCTATATACATTCTTAAGAAAGGGGTTTATCCGGCATAGGCAATTTTACGTCAATATTTTATTTGCACGAACAACTTCTCATTTAACCACGGTCCTTTTCTTTTTTCTTTTGGGTCCTCGGAATCATAAAATCCCAGAACAGAATATTTTCTGAAACGAAATTAACGTGTGAATTGAGCGCTAACACTGTACGAATAAAAGCGTAAATTGTGTGCTAAATCCTTTTTA
This sequence comes from Atractosteus spatula, assembly GCF_055471065.1. Classification (NCBI taxonomy): domain Eukaryota; kingdom Metazoa; phylum Chordata; class Actinopteri; order Semionotiformes; family Lepisosteidae; genus Atractosteus; species Atractosteus spatula. The sequence goes on along the minus strand of NC_142712.1, from coordinate 63,283,918 downwards.
AATTATTATTGTTGCCAATTACAGCTGGGTTGTGACAATATAAACCTCTTTTTTTAAAAAAAAACGTAATTTTTATTTTCCATTTTACTTATTAATAATTATGCCTCTCAAAAGCCGCACCTAGTATTAATAGTAGTATATCTGTAATTTGCACTCCATGCACACCAATCAAAGATCAGCTGTGTTCATCTGTAACGGAACAACGCCTGTACCTAATCAGCAGGCTGTCAAACTAGGACAATAGAAATAGAAAATTGAGATTTTACATACGATAACGAGATTTAACTTGGAATGAAAACATATACATTCATAATCTGGGAATCTTTAAAATGTTCCTTTTGTCTTACATTGTCTGGCAATTATGGTTTCAGGTAATAGCTTTACATTTGACATTTAGCATTGAAAATTACATAATCAAATAAAATTCTGAACCACATCTACAATAAGAGTCTTGTTATAAATTATTAATGTAAAGACGAATTTCCATATTGAAATGTCCACGTGGGTTAAATCTCTAAGTACAAAATGGTGCGGACGCACACTTAGAAATCCGTTTTTCATTTGGTCTGGCCTTGTGCGACTTGGGGGAACAGTACATAAAGGATAATGGTATTTGTACCAAAAGGCGTTTAGGTGTTGTGGTTCATCTGGGGGAAATCAAGTTCTGTATGTGGTACACGGTTATCTGTACAAACATAATGTATGTTTCTTATTAAACCCGTTTGCCTTCTCTGGCCAATGAGGGAATATCAAGGGGGAGTTGCAATTAACTGCGAGGTAGGTTCGAGCTACCGGCGTTGGATAACAGGGATATCGCCTGCGCGATGAGCCCAGGCATTTTTATGAATGAAGGAGAGAGCGCTTGGCAATCGAGTTTTCTAGCTCGAAAGTTGTTGTGTTTTGTGTAACCAGTAGGGGAGTCGGAGTTCTGTGACTGAGGTCTTTCCTTTTGAAGAAATAAACTACCGATGGATTCAAGATTGCAAGGCAGCAAACACAGGAATGCTTCAAAAATAATCGCAGAGTGATGAAGGTTAACAGGGAAATGTGGACTTTTATTTTATTTGCGATACGCCATCGAGAAGCAGCATGAATTCGTAGGCTTCTGGTTTTCTACGGAGTGGAGTATTTTTTCGGAGGACCAAACTGAGCTCGAATTTAAATATATATAGATACACACTTTTATTTGCAGGAACTATTTAAACGTCTGTTGCCTTTTATTTACTCTCTGGAGGAAATAAGCTTTACATTTACACCCTATTTTTGTAGCGATGCGTAATATGTTGATATACAGTGTTGTTTCGGGTTAAAGTAGCGAGTTATTTTCTTTTCCGACAAAGAGTGGGACGACTGTTGATGAACCTGAAGTCGTATACAAAAACAAGGAAGAGTTTCGAAATTGCATCAACGAAAGGAATGGCAGCTCATTTAACAGCAGAAGAGGAGCAGGTAATGTTTGCGTTTTTAACGAAAGTCTTGAAATATATATTTAAAATAACATAGGAACTTCCTAAGCTTTACAGGAAGCTCTTTAGTTTTATTGAGTATTGAAGCTTAATGTGCATTTTAAATGTATTTCTTTCCACGTGTATTCGTACACATCCGCGGATACTATGTACATAAGGCTTTAAAAGTTTTAATAAGATGTTAGACGCTGCAACACTGTTTTCACAGCGCCATGTCTCTTTATGACTGGCCTGTTAATGGACGTTTCCGCTTTCTTTATTAAAACGCATTGCGTGTTTTACATTTCACTCATTTGATGGGAAGTGCTAATGATCAATTTGGCGAATATGAATGGTAAAAAGTTGTTTTGGTTCTGACGCACTGTTCTCCGGCCTACAGACCACGAAAACACGAGGCAAGACATTTTGTGATCCCGTTTCATTTTGTATCTGAGACATTGTCGTGTGTTGTTCAGGGGAGAAGGAAGCTAAAATGTATCTCCCTTGGTTGAATCAAGGGCATGCAACTAGGTGTAGATCGTTTGAATTAAAAAAACCCAAATATTTTTGGTTTCCTTTTATTTTGTCGCTGCGGGGGTTGGTAGACTTTAGTTTAACTGCTTCGGTGCCAGTCTCCATCTCGTCGGAGAAGCAGTTTTGGGCTGAGGTGGACTAAGGACCATAGCCGGGGATGTGCCTGTTATGTCCAGTGTCATTTCTATGGCTGTGAAACATTAGAAATTACATTACCGGAACCTTAAACAAAGTAGGAATTTACCAAACGTGTACATTTTTACCTACAAAACCGTATTAAGATCTACAATTCTTGATTATTTTTAAAGACTCAGTTTCAGTCCTGTTTAGTCTAAAACTGTTGTATTTTTACCGCATATGGATCACGATATATGATTGTAGACTCTAGGCTGTTTCCAATAGAAGGAAATTGAGCTAATTTTATTTCTTCTTCCTCTGCTAAAAAATGAATGTACAGCTTAGAGGATTTTGTTTGTTGAATGGGAAATCGCGTTTTCCTGTTTTTATGTATCGATTAAACTAGTGATTTCATTACATTGACATACTTTTTCACATACGCTTTCAAATAGTACAAGAGTAAAACAAGCAAAATGCTGCATCTGACTTGCTATCCTGCCCTTGAATCATTTATTGCACATGATGCATTCACGCAGCAAATGAATACCTATTCATTGTGGTGTGTTTTCAGTTTGGTTTTCATCCAAAAGCTATCTAAAAAAAAATTTTTCATACGATAGTTTTCACTGCGTTTATTTCCCTTTATAAACTCTTATTTTGACAATCCTGTAAGTGTTCTGTTAGACTGAAGTAAGACAGTGGGGTAGCAAAGCTAATGATAGGATACCGTAACTCTTTTCTTGCTTTGCTTTTCCCTCTCACCCCTTTGAGAATTTGACCCTGTGAAAGTGTAGTTTATTTTTTTTGTGGCCTGCAGCTTTGTTTTCCGGAAGATCAGCCTGATGGCACTCTGCATTGTTTGAAGGCATTGCATCCAAACCTTTTCAATAAACATTTTTAAATGTTAATATTGTATTCTGCTTTCCCGTTTCCGAGCTTGCAGTTGTAATGGGCTAACAGCTGGCAGTGATACCATTTCGTCCAGCTCCTTAATGTCATTCTTTTCGCCGTTGGGGCTCTAATCCACTTTTCCCATCCCATCGCCTCTTCTGGCAAACAGCTTTATCTGGGTACTTCATTTCCGAGAGTCTGTCTGCAGTGGAAGTGTCCGCTGGTAATTAGATCCCAGATTCCCTGTGTCCGGACATCAGGGCCCCCTGGGAACTTCGTCAACACGGGGAACTGCGCACTCAAGCAGCTGTTAAAAGCGTTAAAATGAGCTGTGTGTGTGTTTGGGGGGGATACAGCCAGCTCCCAGGAAGCGGAGGGTAAATGACGCATTTAACCTTTTATCCAAGCATATTATTGACTTGTGCCAACATTGCAGACAGTGTCCGGAATTTAGCCCAGTCATTCACAAGTTTCCACTTTGAGCCGCTAATGTTTATGTGGTGGAGCCTGGAAAGACAACGAGGCAACAAACTTCCAAATAATAATCGGTTTCTGCAGCCACTCGTTATTTTAGTAGATGTGTTTGTGGAGCGGACTGAAGTGTAGGCTTTACACCATGGCTGTTTAATTCCTAATACATTTTTGGTTGGAATGAAGTAGCAAAAAATACAAATTGGTCTTGTTCTGCCCCTTTTAGGGACAAAGGAATCAAAGCTGTGATGGACTGTAGCTCCATAAAAAATTTAAGTTTCACCCCTGAGCTCAAAATGCTAAACTCTGAACATCCAGTTGGCAGCCCTGAAGAAAAGAATGAATGTGTTGGCAGTTGAATGTTTCTCTTCTTTGTCTCACTGCATGTATCAGTATTGCAAGCATTTTGTGTAGTGTATGATTCCAATGCCTAGTTGCAATGCCTGCAGGTCAAATTAATGTTAGCTGGCAGTCCATGTGTATTGCTGAATCTTTCACTACCTGAGCTTGTAAGTAGTATCTGGTTAATGCCATCTTCTACAGTGTTCATGTACTACAAAATTTGTAGGAAGGGTTAATTTTCACTTGCCTCTTTTGAACAGCATTTTACAAGAAACACCCACAGCATGCATATATATATATGTGTGTGTGTAGGGGGTTTACAACAGTGAGATTCTGAAAGAAAACTGAGAGAAAAAAGATATAGATTAGGTTTTTAGAAGAAATCATGTTTTTTTTTTCTGGTAAAATCCTCCAACTCTACCACCCTCCACCCCCCCCCCCCTTGTCAGTCTTTCCATGTGAAAAGTACCTGTAGGTGTGCATTTGAATGTTGATTTTATATTTGCCATGCGCTTTTCTGAGTACCAGTGCTGTTTTTGGCAATTATGTTGGTAACATTAGTGCTGAGTGGTAGATCTTGCATGAAAATGGATCATGAGAACCATGTGCTCTCTGAACCAGGGGCACAAGAATGAGAGGCCTTAACAGTTCTGGCAAGAATGGAAATCTTAAAATGTTCTATTGGGCAGATGGGTGATTCTGTCGAGGAAAAAGACAAGCTAGTTTTATAAGGCAGTTGACAATTTTTTCAACTATGTTTATTAACTTTTCTTCCTTTATTATAACAGATATACAAAATAGAAGGAGATATAAATAAACAGTAACAAGAAAAGGAAAAAATAGGAGGGGGGGCTCAGCTACACATGGGCTTCTTTTATTGCTACATAAAACATGACCTCAGAAAACACATTCACACAAGCAAGCTTATTATATTATGTAAATCCTCTCATCAGTATGGCCAAGAGGCATGCACTGAAGTACATGTTGACAAAATCCATTTAAGAATAAAGAATATCCTTTTCTTCAGCATGTGTATTTTGGACCTTATTTTCGGCTATAAAATGAAGCATAGCTGCTATATTTTCAACTGACAACAAAAGACTGGAGGGCATAACAGGAAATTACTTGTAAATTGATCTAAGTGTAGATTATAAGAAGCACTTTGTTATATTAGGAGCAGTGGGTGTGGGCATATAAGACATTACAAAGCAAGGTTGTGAATCCTTTTATTGTGAAACATTGTTTTCAGGAAAACAAACAGCACAAAACTAAGGATATCCAAAGTGTTTTCAGTGTAGTGACTCAGGCCAACAACAGTACCAGACACCAGTGTTAGCTCAGGCTAACAACAGTACCAGTAAAAGTGTTACATCTTAATAGGCTGCTTTAATGGTCTTTGCACTAATTGTAGGTGATTTAGAATTTGAAGACCAGTGTCCGCTCATGAGCGGAATGAGTTGGAATGTTCGTGCCAGTGTTATTAATCCTTAGCACAGATGTTCAAAACGCGATTTAATTTTATTTTAATAGCACGTCTCAGTAATTCTGTTCCAGACAGCATCTTTTTTTGACCTTGCAAAGTAAAAGTCTGTGAGTTTCCTATGGATCAAGGATGGGTGGCATACATTTGTGCGTTTGTATTGTTTTTTTCCTCTTTGGTGGATGTGCTCCCATCATGGAAATGTCACCGTATAAAGACCTGAAATGACCAGGGAAGGTATGAAACTCTTGTTTAAAATCTCTAAAGGACAGCTAGGTCACTTCTGAAGGGTCTCTTGGCTCCCATTCAGAAAGAAATGGCTGCAGCTGCCAAAGATAACATCCTGCTTTTTTATGACAAGGGGGAATGCTGTCAGGTGAGAGTGGATTTTTGGAATTTCATTCCTCTGATGACAACACCCAGTTATGAGTTTGGTATCCTATCCTTTTAAGGGAAAAGGAAAAGGGCTCTGGGCAGGCAGTATGGGAAGGCTGTGACCTCTTGTTCCTAGAGATTTCAGGATTGTTTGGTTTTGCTGCAGAGAAGAAAAGTTTTTTTAAAAATGCTGTTGCTGACGTTGATGAAGTTTATTTTTATTACTGATGGAATCAAAAAATGCAAAACTCCATGTATTGTATCAAGCCCTGTTACTAAAAGACTGGTCCATACCATCCACGTCACTGCAAGATTTTGGCTCAGCCAGATCTTTAGTTTTTCAGTTAATTGTTAGTTACATGATATTAATTAAGCTGGTTTTACCAAAATGTCACACTGAATCGGGATGGCGTGTGCATGACAGACTGAGAGGTTTTGTGTTAAAGTGAAACTACTACAGTATTATACTGACATTCTGTAGTCGCTGATCGTGAAGCAACCCCTCAGAAACTGACACTCTGCCTCCAACAAGTAGTTCCATTCTACATAACTGAAGAAATAAAAACATCCATATAGTGCAGAATGCAGAAATGTTTCATGGTATTATTCTATATTAAGGGTATGTTTTGTCAAGTCCAAAATGAGCGTTTTTTAGTTCCTCTTGTTTGCTCATACAGAAGAAGCCCTTGGGCTCAGCACTGGAGTTTCAGTTCCTCTGTCAGGCCAGGACACTGACACAAGGTTCTGCAGAGTTATAGGTGACTCAAGCACAAATGCACCCATGCTGTGCATGGGGACAAAGTGCCTCTTCTAAAATAGGTGGGAAACAAGCATTACCGTAAAGGAACAAAGTGTTTCTATATATCAGTGAGTCATCAAAAAAAGTCTTTCTGAAGAGGGAGGATTTCCTTCACTTTCTGTAGCAATTTCTGAATACAAGGCACAGCACACTTTTTTTTTTTCCCAGTGTGTGGGGCAATCGGATTTCTTTGCTACCAGTTGGCACAATTGTGGAATCATTCCAAGACCTACTTAAATCATTAAAAAGACTGGTCTGTGCAGATCATAGAATGGGCATTCTAATACAGCTAACTGTAAATGTTTTGGCCCTCACAGCTTTCTTCTTTAGAAGTTCGGAGTTGCCAGTTATCTACCATTGATGAGCCTGAGTTTTTTAGATCTTCCAAGCTAACCAGGGTTGGACCTGGGCAGTACTGAGGTAGGAGCACTCTAAGGAAAACCAGATTGCTGCTGTAAGTGCTGTTGGTTGCAAATCAACTCCCCAGAATGTCCCACTGACTGGGGACACTATGATACAGGACATGCTGTCCTTCAAATGAGACATCAATGTCCAAATCATTAGCAAAACCTTGCAATAAAGAACCCATTGCACAGGCATGTTAACTCTGATATCACCCAGTTATTTTCTGCACTTCAGCAGTGGATGAAGCGGGTCTTTATAGGTAAAAGCCCTTTGAGATGAATTGCTTTATATTACAATTGACTATCATATTAACACCCGATTTGAAATTGTCAGTTGTTTAAGATTTGATTTTGCAACAGTATCACTTTTACCCATACAGGAGAAACCATCTTTTTCAGAAAATAAAGGGGACTCATTTTTTCAGTATGATCGTACCTCAGTTTCATCTTTTGAGGTGCCCTACAGGAAATTAATGACATTTGGAAGAGAATAGCGTCTCTTGCTGACGTCACTGTTTTGCAAAGAGCCAAGAGGAACATGGACAACTAACAACCATGCTATCCTGGCTGTAGAGTGCTCTTAATTTCCTGTAGGGCACAGTGGACCTTGCAGCACATCAAGGGTGCAATCATACTGAAAAAACAACTTTAACTAAAAAAAGATGGTTTCTGGTAAAATCTGGCAAAAATACTCAGTACCAGAAACATGTATGGACTGTTTTCCCTCTAAATGAGAAATCGCAGTGAAACCACTTGCTATTGTCTTCAAACTCCAGTCAGTTCTGCAGGTTGGGAATGGGGTTAAGTAATTAGGAAGTTATCCAAAAGCACCTGCGCTGCAGACATCTCACTGTCAGAAGAGCCTGATTATCTCTGAGGCATTGTTTCTGTTACCACTTTGGATTGTTCACTTTTTCTGTGCTTCAAGGACAAAATGGTGCACATCACTGTGCCTGAGTGTGTGTCAATCTGTACTTGCCTCTCCCTGTGCTCTTCTCTGAATTCTCCCCCATCGTGATCTCTCTGCTCCCTCGTGACTTCTCTGTCTGCATGCAGATCTGTTTATATATTCAGCAACAGTGTGTTTGTCTATTTATGGTTGTTGATAACGTTAGAGCTCTTGGTTTGTGTACATAGCTTTTAGCATCTGTGTGTTTCCTGCCTGGGGTCTGAACCTGGGAAATCCTGCTGTACAGCAGTTTGACTTCAGAGATTCTTAAAGCGCTGTTTTTTTCTTTCACTGTCAGTGTTGGGAGTATTTTTTTTTCCTTTCTTACTATTGCCTATTAACTCTGCCTCTTGGAGAGGGAAAAGTACTCTATGTTGACAGCTAGACCACATGCAGACTGGGACAGTGAGTGACTGAGAGGGGACTGTGGGCTTGGCGTTATGTAATCTTCTATGGAAACCTCAAGCCCATCATCTAGGAAACAAGGATGGAAAGAAGTTGCTCTTTGATTTGCAGATCAGAGAGATGAAATGAGTTTATTTAATTTAAGGGAAATTCGTGCAGCAGTCGAATGCTGGGAATACTCATGTTCACGTGAGGGACCTGCAGCATAGACATGCTGGCCAGGTTACCTGGTCCTCCGAATTGTCTCCCTGTGTGTACAAGCCCTGCAGGGCACATGTAGGCTGCAGTTCTGCCTTGAGCCCTGTGTGTGTCGGGTTCAGCATTTTTTATATATAACCCTCTGTAGGAGGAAGACATTGATCTTAAATCAAAAAAGACGATAATTAAAATACTACTACATTATAATTTTACAAGACCTGTAATTTCCTTTTAATTTCACTGATCTAGCAGTTTTCTTAAAATGTGGAGTTATACAGAAAGATATATTTTTTTTGCTTTATTATGAACCAGACTTAATTTCACGTAGACTCTGAATTATTTTCAGACAAGGTGTCCGCGGTTGGTGATGTGGAGTTGCTTTGCGCAGGATTGATGCCAAATGCATCGCATATCCTTGTTGTGCCCCTTTTTTAAAAAAAAAAACATCTAAGATGGAAGGAAATAACAGGGTTTGTGTTTCTTCCCATTTTCTTTCCTAATACCCTCAGGCTACCAAGCAGTTTCTGGAGGAGATAAACAAATGGACAACGCAGCATGGAGTCTCTCCGCTCTCCTGGAACGTGGCAGTCAAGTTTCTCATGGCCCGCAAGTTTGACGTCCTGCGAGCAATCGATCTCTTTCACAGCTACAGGGTAGGTGTCCGTGTGGAGGAACAACTGGCTCGGCCTAGTCTCTTCACCTCAGGAACTTCTCATAGCTTTTGCCTGTAAAATCTTAATTTCAGTGACTTTCTCTCAGGGGAGTAAGCTCTCTTCAGTGTTTCAATTACTGAAGGATCTTCAGCAACGTCTCTGTTCCTGGTGAACAGGCAGTAGGTTTTGCTGACTAGAATTCGATTTTAAACAGAATGATGAAGTGTAACGGTACGGGCCACATTATTTCTATACAGCACATTTCTTTGTGCAGATCATGCCTTTGAGCCCGATTTGTCTGACTGATTTAGTTCAGCGTTGGTGAAGGAGTTTCTGTGTGCGTTTCGGAAAGGGCAGTTTACTCAAGGTGATTACCCAAAATCATGACAGCTGTGTCAACACATTTGTCAGTGTTTATACACTGGCGCACCTGGGACTTTTGGCTTTGTCATTAGGTGTCACTCTCTTTTCTTTCGTCACCAGAACCATAATGTAAATATATGTGTAGACCAGATCAGAGCAAGGGTCACCAGCAAACACATTTCTACTCCAAATATTTTGTGCGCCTCTTGAAATCCTTAACCAATGAACGTGCTGTGTTTCCTGTGTGTAAGGACATCTGTTTTCGACAATAGGTAATGTGTTGTGATATATACACTGATTACGTCACACATAGGACCAGCGTACGATTCTTTTGTTTTTTATCACTGTTTGTCTCTCAGTGAATTTTGTACTGTTTCAAAAATGTAGTGCTTTCTAGAAGAAAGCCCTCGTTTAGCCTTTGCAGTTGTTCCTGTAGAAACGTATGTGTCCAGGGCTATTCTGTGTGCTTCTAACAAAACTGGAACCATAATTTATTGGATTCGTATCCCTTAATTTAGTAAACGTGAGCAATAACCTTTGACCCCAACAATCTACAACACTGAATGCCTTTTAAATATGACATTCTGATGTAGAAATGCTGTGCCAGATCTAAATTGTTTTGTTTTTTTATTATAATTTAACCAATAGAATTCACCTCCAAAGCATGCAACTGTTAAACTACAATGTAGAAATCTACATTAAGATAATTTTTGAGTGATCAGTATGAAACTTGCATTACATTCCAATAGTTGGTCCTAAGGAATAACTTGCACAATGAAAAATAATTATAGTGTGTGTGTATATATACTGTAGACATTCCATTCAAAACTGTTCAGGCCTGCACATTCGGCTTGAATGTTCTTGAACTTAGGCCACATTAATTCAGATTAGGAAAGCTGTTGCTGCTGCTTGTCATTCATCCCTGTTCAGTCCATTGATTTCTATGCACATACCTACAGCCTTCCTTTCCCACAGGTGTGCTCCTCAGGACCTTTGGGTCACCCGGTCTATATTCCTATCACTCTTTGTGATGCATTCTTGGAGGCTCTGATTCGACCAGTCTGCACAGAGACGGAGATTTACAGATATGTGGCTTGATTTGACGCTCCTGGGTGTCTTGTCTGTGCTTACAGGAAACCCGTCTGAAGGAGGGGATAGTGAAGTTGAAGCCCCTGGAGGAGCCACTGAAATCGGAGTTACTGAGTGGGAAATTCACTGTGCTTGTAAGTGGGCTCCTGACACTGAAAATCTGGCATTTTGATACATGGCTATACAGTACATAGGAGAAGAGGAGCATATCAGAGCGCAGATCAGAAAATACATCTATGGTGGTCGGAGGAATAGACCATAGCTTTAAGTCACTATGAAGAAAATTCTGATATGGACAATAATTCTGTCAAGAGCAAAAACAGCATATTTCCTGAATAACGGGGAACCGTACTGTAGCGCTCCGGGGTTCACTTGGGGATGCGCCCTCGCTGCTGCCGCCTCGGGTCGGCCCCCCACCGCTGGGGACTCGAACCCAGGCCTCCGGCGTCACTCAACAGGGACCCAGCCACTTGAGCCAAAGGGAGATCTCCCGTCAGCCCGGCGGCTGCGGTCCCTGCTATTCACAGGGAAGGGCGGTGACGTCACTGTGCTGGCAAGCCGGCTCGCACAGCCAGTAGTGGCCGTGTGTGTTACACTATTAAAGAACAATAAAAATATAATGCAGGGTCTCGCAGCTCATCACTTCCTGTACAAGACGCATTAGATCTTGCATGTGTGGGGAAGAAAGGATTGCCTTTGAACCCTGTGCACAGTGCAAAGGAGGACGGCTGTATCACTCTTGCAGGGTGCGTCTTCAGTCATATAGAAAACCTCTGATTCCAGTCTTACAAAACCTAATTCAGAAATGATAGGGAAATCCAATTTGTAATCAAATACATCTAGGAACATCCAGCACTGCTTTATAGTTTGTGCTTGAACTGCAATCAAATATTCTACTCAAATGCTTGCTCTGCAGTTTGGGGCCTAGAACTTACAGGCTTGTCGTGGTCATAGATGACCTTGGCAGCAACCAGCACTAAGATCTGAAAGGGCTGGGGGTGTTATAGTGTTTCCAGCTTTACACCCTTGCAGGGAGAAGAATCATGTGCCTCTATTAGCATGACCTTAAGAGTACAGAGCCCTGCCCTGAATAGTGCAGCAGTATTTATTGAACACCCATTGAAAAATTCAATGATCACTTCGATAGAGGTCAATATCCTTGTAAAATTATTTGTTGGTCATAGGAAGCATATTCCCTTTGTGTTTTGTACTTGCTAGAATATTTGGTGTTTGCAATTTCAGACAAGGTCAGAGCAGGGATAACTAGGTCACACGTCTATATCAGTGGAGTAAGTTCCTGAGCACGTTTGAGAGGGGCATGAAGACTAACTTTTTTCTATAGGTTTAAGCAGTCTTTAAAAGATGGTTTAAAAGGTTCATCTTAATCTTATATTTCAACACCTGAGTTTCATTTGTGTTCGGTTTATAATAACCTATTTAGAAATGCAATTATTTCCATTCCAAAGGATCCAGTGTTACATGTACTGTAGGAGGGGACCCACTTCATCCTCCACTGAAGTGCTGTGTCTATCGAGGTGATGTATGGCAGCCAATAAGGGCCTGCAGCCCCACTCAACAGCAGATGAGGTGGAGCTGTAGGCAGCAGTTTCTAGAGGAGTGTCAAGGCTCTGGACTTGTAGCTAGAAGGTTGTGGGTTCAATTGCTGCTTTGGGCACTGCTGTTGTGCCCTTAAGCAAAGTACTTCACTTACATTGATCCTGTATGGAATTCATTCCGATATAAGTGGCTTTGGGTGAAAGTGCCTGTCAAATAAACTAATAATGAACTAGAATGAATTAAAAAAATGGCTTCCTCAGCTGAATTAATATTAAAATGTTTCATGTATTGTTTTTTTTAAGATGCCACCGTGTCTACAGATTCATACCAAGTTGGTGTCATTTTGTCACGCGTGTTATGGAACTCTTGTACATTATAAAGACAGTAATAAGTGAATCTCAATACTACAGCGAAAAGGACCAATTTAAGCCCCTTTCCCCAGACTGTTTTATTTCTGAGAAGTACAATGTGCATTACATATAGTTTGATTTATATCAGTAAGCACTATGTGTATATATGTGACCGTATTTCTATATTGAATATTGAAATATGCTGCTTCATTTTTATTTTTGTTACTTTTCAGTCAGGCACTAAGGCTCATGTACTTATGCCTTACTCTTTACATGACCAGATTTCCTCTCACGATAGTCTGAAAAACACGGGACCGTTTAGTCCTATTTCAAGCATAATTTGTTTCCAGTCCTTTCTGTTCTTTGATAAGAAATGCAACAACCTTTCTCGCCGCTCTGCGTAATAGTGAGCGCTTTCTGCCCTCTTGTGGAGGAAAGTGGAATAACACCTTACTTCACCTTAGATTTGGGTTAGTTATGCTATGCACAGAAACATACTTCTATTGCATGACAAGCAATATATGGAATACAAAGTCGTCTGTCAGTGGGCAAGTCCTCAACGAATAAGCCAGCTGGGTAATGTAAAAAGATTCAAGGAATGGGTGACCTCCTTTAATTAAAAAAAAAAATCTGGTCTCCAGAGTCGCATGATTACACACTGGGTCATTTCATCAGTCGGGTACCCTGCCCAGTTCTTGACCGTTATTTTAACTTGTCACCTCCTCCCTCGTGGTAACAGCTGCTGTGCTCCGCTCTCTCCCTTGTCGTCCTCTCAGGCTGCCCGCGACCCCTCTGGTGCCTCCATTGCCCTCTTCACTGCCAAGCTGCACCATCCCAACAAGACGGGGCACCACGTGGTGCTGCAGGCCCTGTTCTACCTGCTTGACCGCGCTGTGGAGAGGTGAGGGCCCTGGGGCAGCGTGCCTCACGCGGCGCCTGGTTTCCCATGAGGCACTGGGGGCTACGAAATGTTTAGAGCCTGCGAAGGAGGGAAACACTAGTGACTAACGAAAAAGGAGCTGAAACTACATGTTTGCGATCGACTCTAGGTGCTCCAAATCAATAATCATGCGCTATCGAGCGGCTCTTCTAGAAACTGGACGTATCGAAGTGAGTCGCTCGACTTGCTCCATCAATCAGGTGGTTTAGTATTAGAATAGTTTAAAGTGCATCAAGTCAATCGATGTCATTCAAGTGTCGTTCACCCCTCTTTTTGCACATTTTGGAGTGAAAGTGCCTGGGGCCTACAAACACCAAACTCAGACCTGGCCTCACAGCTGGAGAGAACTCCCTAGCTTCTTGCCTCAGAATTGATTGCACCCTGGGCAGAATCCTTCAAGTGTTTCTCAGCACAGCCTTCAATAAGGCTTTTTTTAAACGCGTTGTGATAAAAAAAAACGCATGTAAGTATGTGCACATGATGAATTACTAATCTACATAAAACAACACTTTATATAATGATAATCAGTTCATTTTTAACAATGACGGTGTTTTGGATCCTTGTTTGACAACCGCAGGCATGCGTTCTGGCACGCTGTGTGGGAAGACTCTTATTTGCCCACAGCTACTACTTGTTAGTCATTCTGCTGAGACCTGCTCATTATGGCTTGGCCTGGTTGCATCGGTAATATTTACACTGGATTCCTTGCTTTTCCTCTGTTCTCTTCCTCAGCTTCGAAACCCAGAGGAATGGTCTGGTGTTCATCTACGACATGGCTGGGTCCAACTACAACAACTTTGAGCTGGACCTCAGCAAAAAGATCCTCAACTTGCTGAAGGTGAGAGAGCCTATACGGGTGGCCACCTTTTGCTTTTGTCCCAGGCCAGGCCTTCGTGCGAGCGGAGCCTTTAATATGTGTTAGAAGAAGTGTCAGCATGCCAAAGCGAAACCCTGGGCTCCTGCAAAGCCCTAGCCCTGGCCGATGAGTAACTAGCCCGTTCTCCGTGATTGTGTGTGAAAGATTGTGTCTATCGGCAATCTCCTGTTTTTTTTTTTTACAGGGGGCTTTTCCAGCCCGGCTGAAGAAGGTGTTCATTGTGGGAGCGCCGGTGTGGTTCCGCGTGCCTTACAACCTGCTGAGCCTGCTGCTGAAAGAGAAACTCCGAGAGAGGGTGGGTGGGCAGAACTTTTTATTATCCAGTAAAACATCCCCATGATCGATCGTATAACTGCTGTCTTGATGAAAATTCGGGCGTCAGGCTGTGCTGGGAGAAGAATCTTGTGAGCAGTGTGTTGTCTTGGTATGTGGTGACTTGACTACCCAAATATTCTTTAATATTTATGAGGAGTTTCTTTCTTGCGCAGCCTGAAGTGCTGCAGTCACGCAGATCATTTAGTAACTGTGTGGTATGCTCAAATGTACAAGTTTTGTTCTAAACGCTTTTAATGCCTAAAATTTGAAGTTCCTAAATTATTTTTAAAAACTGTCTTACCAGTTGACTGTAATAATACAGGTAGTATTCTATGGGAGAGGAAAAGGTAAAGGTTAATTTCATAAATTAACCATTAAAGAAAGATAAAAGAAAGGAGGCACAATGCTTTGGCTGTGGATACTTGAAGGAGGCTCCACAGCCAAAACATTGTCTCTCTTTTCAGCATGGAATAAACCTTTACCTGTTCCTTTGCAGGCTACGCATGCTGACACAGCTTCTTGCTCGAACTTATTCCATGGGAGAGCTGAGCCACTCCCTCTTTACAACTGAAATATAACAGCACTGGGAGTCAGTCAGAGCTGCTGTCTTTGCCAGGCTTCCAGGAGGTGTGAAGTGACAGTCTGTTCACACATTGCTAATGACCAGGAACATAAGAATTTTCAGCCATTTATCATGAAGCTACAGAACAAAACTAAGAAGTGTTTCATTTAACACAGTCCGTGCCTGTGTAAACATTATACTGTGAAGGATAATTATACCTCTTCCAGTTTTGTAGTGTTATGAACATTCTACATATTAACGCATTGTAACCGAGATGAAGATCCATTTTAGTTTCCTTCTAGTGTTTAACTTGGGTACATTAGGTCTAAAATTAATATACAACAGTTATAAGGAACTGTAACTTTTCTCATTTTTTAAAATCATTTCAAGGGTGTCTTTTTATTGGACATCTCAGTTTTCACTGTTGGTGATCAGTTATGTGTCAATAAGTTATTTGTGTCCTCTATCCTCAAAACACAAGCAGTATATACAGTAAAGCCTCGGTATTCGTGAGGGTTAGATACCTTGAAGTCTCCACAAATGGTGAATTCGCAAGCATAAGACATTTCCTTATTGGGGGAAAAAACAAATTAATGGTATGGTTCCATGGCCTGCAAAATGATACATTTCTGTAGTAATATTTTTGTTCTAACTGTTACCTATTTCAGAACTAGCCTAGCTAATTATTGGAAGAATCTTTAATGAAATTAGTGCTGGAAACTTAAAGCAGTTTTTTACCTTTACTTCACATGTGCATACAAATATAATAACTTACCCTGTATGAGAGTTTTTTTTTCATTCTTCATAAAATGCAGTGTCTTTACTTTTTATATTGTTTTTATTACTCTTATAATGTTGCACTACTGTACTGTAATAATGTTTATTGCAGCACTGTTATAGCGGACAAAGTAAGTGGTGTACTCAGTCCCTTTACACTCAGCCAGCTCACTCCTGTTATTGCGATTTGTCTGATTTATTTCTTCTACCTTTTTCTTTTTAACCTTTTCCATGTGACATTGAAGAACTGAGACAGGGGTAACAAAAAAAAAATGTGGTCCCCTAATTTATCGGAAGTTTCTTTTACTTTGCAGCACAACACTGAGTTGCATTCGAGCATTACTCTGATAACGGGTAATGCTTGGATTGACTCGGTACACAATGCACATTGCACCAGTGCCTTCCTGAAGGAAACCGAATCAAGCAGAACCCATGATGCACTGCTGCCTAAACATGCTAACATGTTAACCAAGCTGTGCCTTGGCTTCAGAGACTGATGCCAAGCGATCTGCAAGATGAAGCTGTGGAAGTTGGTTTCTGTGTTTACTCTCCTACTGCTCTGCTTGCAAACAGGCAAATTTGGTACACAGATGTGGGGATGAAAAAAAAAAAGTGGTCACTAAAAACATTTTGCACGAATGGGTGAAATTGTGCCTGTGGAAGTCGTGAATGTTGAGGTTTTGCTGAGTGATTGTCTGGTCTGTGCAGGTGCAGATGGTGAAGATGACAGACCTGCGACAGCACCTTCCCCGGGACTGTCTCCCAGAGCATCTTGGGGGGCTGCTGGCCCTGGACCCCCCTGGCTGGAACCGGCAGCTGCTTGCCGGGCAGAACGGCTGTGTGGACCCTGTGGACGAGCTGGTGGCTCTGCCCCTGGCGCCAGCCCGCGAAGACGCCTCCATCCACGCCCCGGGCCTGGAGTCCATGAGCGTGCAAGAGCTGGTGCAGCACCTGGGCATGGTGCAGCGAGCGGGCATCTATGAGGAGTACGATGAGATCCGCCGAGAGGCCCCTTCTGGCACCTTCCAGTGTGCCCTGTGAGTCAACGTGGCTGTGCGTCCTGCTCGCTCCAAACTCCGAAACCAGGGCCTTTGCTCTCGAAGCGCTGGGATGAATTAGGATTCTTTAGGAGATCTTAGTCCCTCTATTTTTTCATCTCCGTTTACCTCTTCTTTCCCCAGAACTCCGTGTAACCAGGACAAGAACCGTTATGGAGATGTCCTCTGTCTGGATCAGACTAGAGTTCGGCTCAAAACTGGAAGAAATGAGGTAGGAATTTCCTGACCATCAATGCACACCTATTGGCTTCAAGGCAGATGACAATAGGATTTAACTGGGACTAAACACTCAATTTGAAATTGACTCTTGATCAACATAGTCAATGCCAGAACAAAGCAGGATTGGATCTTGTCTTTATTCCAGACTTATCATTCAGAGGCATAAGGTTTTGGTGTGTTTTTGTCTGTATTCCTTTTAATTTCTTTTTGATTTATATACAAAGAGTGAATAAGAGATTATTAGGCTTTTTTTTCCACTTGCGTCCATTTGTGCTTTTATTATTCAACAATTCTGAATTCCCTTGATTCTCAGTGTCATTGCTTATGTAAACTCCTTTATCCCTGATTTATGATTCAGTGTTGCTTATAATACTATGGGGAAGATATCTTATGATTCAAGCTCTAATTCAACCAAAGTTGATTAACAACATGAATAAAACATTAATATAAAACCACTTTTCTTTTTCTCCTTGATCATCCTTGAGTTTGCCTTTTACATCATTTCTTCTTGATGTCCAGTAGTGCACTGCAACAAAAAGACAAACATAAATACGTTGTATGTTATTGATTGAAAAAATGTGATCATAGGAAATACACAATCTAGTGCATTTCTAACATGTTTATTCCTACAGAAATCTGATTATATAAATGCCAGCTTCATGGATGGATACAAACAGAAAAATGCCTACATTGGCACTCAAGGTAGAGGAACTACTTCAATATTTTTATGATGCCACATGCACAGTATCTGAACAGTAGGTAGGTTGCCTGAGGTAACTTAACTCTCTGTCTGCAGGGCCCATGCAGAATACCTACCGGGATTTCTGGAGGATGATTTGGGAGCAAAATGTGTTAGTCATTGTCATGACTACGAGGTACTGGGATTTTGACTGTCAGTGTTTTATTGTGTTTCATCACATTTTAGTTTGGGTTGTGTGAATTCAGGCATCCATACTCTAAAGTTTTGCATGCTACCCGCTGAAAAAGTTGCTTATATAATGACGATCATATCTGCTTAAACACAGTGTATTAGCTCTCTTTTGGGCTCACTTGCTCTTGTATATGAAAAGCAATCTAATACTTTAATTTTTATATTGGAGCTACACCTTTCTAAGAGCTCAGTCCAGTTTTCAAAATACTTTTTGTGGGGCAGTTCCAGACATTGTAGATCGAGTTTTACATTAGAATTCCCCTCAGGAGGTCACTTATCGCCAAAAGGCTGCTGATCTTGGCTGCTGACTTAAGAGAAAATTGACAGTGAAGTGCCTCATTTGGTACGGGCTAGGAGGCACAGAAATCAGTGGGCTCTGTCTCATTCTATTGGCCAATTAGGCTTAGTGAGTAAAAAGAGTATCTGCTTTGGGGATAGGATTAAGGGACTGTAATCGTCTTTTAATCTCCTCTGTTTATTGAAGTGGCCTTTCCCAATCACAGACAAAATGAGATCTTTTTTTTTAAGAAGGGTTCTTCATCGGTAGGAAAATGCTGGACTTTGATATTCTGCCTGCAGGACAGATGAAGGGGGGAGAAAGAAGTGTGGTCAGTACTGGCCGTTGGAGAGAGGTGGGCAGGAGGTGTATGGTCACATTGCAGTTGTCAATCAGAGAGTGGACAGTATGCCCCACTTCAACCAGACCACCTTGGAACTCCACAACACTGAGGTGAGAGGGGTGGGAGACTAGGATACTGGCTTATTAAGACTAATCTGAGGTCTGTCTAATATCTAAAGCATGCACAT
Source organism: Atractosteus spatula (assembly GCF_055471065.1). NCBI lineage: Eukaryota > Metazoa > Chordata > Actinopteri > Semionotiformes > Lepisosteidae > Atractosteus > Atractosteus spatula. Next base: position 63,265,010 of record NC_142712.1, on the reverse strand, counting down.
GTCTTTCCATTGTGAAGAATATTGAATAAGGCTTCAGAGCAGTGATTACTGCAGCCTCACTCAATGGATGAGTATAGTAATGGTAGATGAAACCTATAACCTATAGTCATTGCAGAACCTTGTTCTCCGTACCTTTGTGTGTTCTGATATTAATATATTCAAAATTGTTAATACACTGAAAAATACTCAGCAATCAAAAAGTTGCTTTCTGGTCCATTGTTGTCCGCTTCCCTAATGAAGCTGTGTAAACTGTGATGGGCCTTACTGATTGTGTAGGATCATATAAGCAGCAGTTGCAGCAGGGAAATCACCCATCAAATGGAAGTATAAGAACTTCATGAAAATCTTGATGGCAGGAAAATGTATAGTGTGTTCCTTTAGAATGGGATTTAGCCGATACATGTCAGTTTCCAAGATCCCAGATGGAATGCAAATTGCAGGGAATAACATCCCCCCATCAAGCAGAACTTGTATTCCTCAAAATAAAATTAGTGACACAACTCTCATCCATCTTGATGAAAGAATACGTACGTGTATAGGTATACCTATTTTATCATTTGATATCACCCCAGATCCTGACAGTCATTGTGTCATAGTTTTTCTTGCCAGTGTGCCAGATGAGACTAAGTGATTTATTTTCTTTTCCCCTCAGACCTGCGAACAGCGACAGGTGGCTCACTTCCAGTACCTGAGCTGGCCAGACTACGGGGTACCAACCTCTGCCATCACACTGATCGACTTCCTGGGCGCAGTCAAGAGGCAGCAGCGGCAGGCGGTCATGGCCCTGGGCTCTCGATGGAAGGGCCACCAGGGAGGACCCCCAATGGTCGTCCATTGCAGTGCCGGCATCGGCAGAACAGGTGGGTACTGCTTACTCTTCCTTCTAAAAAAAAAAAAACAAGACAACATGCAAGTAGTAAATTCTGACTTCTTCCATTCTTCCTTTTACTCCTTGGATTCAGTTATGCTCTTAATTTTGTTGTGTGTAAGCTCAGATTCACCTGACAGACCTATACCTACATGCATTAATAGTGCTACCTCCATCATCAGGTACTCTTTGCGCCCTGGACATCTGTCTCTCCCAGTTGCAAGACGTTGGCACTCTGAACATCTACCAGACAGTGCGCAGAATGAGAACGCAGCGCGCCTTCAGCATTCAAACCCCTGACCAGTATTACTTCTGCTACACTGCCATCCTGGAGTATGCCCAGAAGCAGGGGATCCTCATGGTTAATAAGTAAGGCCCCATGACATCACTCCACAAGCCTCAGTCTGTTGTGGGACACGGAAGCTGCCAGGACTGACCCAATCACTCCCTTCTCTGGTAGAACCACTAGTTGCGAAGGTCCACACAGACCAGTCAGAATCGGCAATATGTGGAAGGCACCACAGGATATGCAAGCAGGCTGCGCTGCCCAGGAATTGAGCTTTGTTGTGCCCATGGCTTTTCCTGTAGGTGGGCATGGAGCTCATCAGACACTCCAGCTCATGTGCTTCTTTGTGCGCTGTTGTGAGTCGTGTACATTCAGATAAGTTGTGGGAAGTATCGTTCTGATGTTCAGTTTCTAGTGAATGATTGGATGGTTACAGTTGAGCACAGTCTGAGTGAGGCTTCATATTAAGCAGCAACCTTCAAACACACCTTTTAAAATTAGTTTCCGTTTTTTTTTAAATATGCCTTCCCAATTTGGAATCGTCAGTTGAATCCTGGTCTCAGTTTATAGTGCCAACCACTGTACCTCTACAGGGAGGATCAGGAAGTGTGGAAAGGTCTTCCAGACCACACACGTACTGTACATTCATCTTCTGTCAGGCTGTAAGCTCTGCTTTGGCATGCAGGAGGTTCGGCGCAGATCGGAAGATGTCACTACTAACCTGCGAGCCCCAGAGAAGGCAGGAGGTTCCACTGGTTTGCTTGGTACCAAGGGAGGCCAGGCTGACTTATCCCAGCCCTGTCCCTACTGTGCTAAAACTTGGGGAAACCTTTTCATAGTCAGCTGGTGACTTGACCCAGGTGTGAACTTGCTCCATCTAGATCATAGATCCCAGCCTGCCAATGGAGCAAGCACAGTTGTTTCCTTTTATCAGTCACTGATTCTAGATCTTAAATTAAAGCTGTAAATGCTTTTTGTGAATTGCAACTTAAAAGAGGCAGAGACTGGAATTAAATCATCAGTTCAAACTTAAATCTTCATCATGTATATGCGTGAGATTTAAAAAAAAAAGTTTAAATAACACTATTTATTGAAAGATATCCTGTACAGTACTTCATTCAAGACATAGATAATTACAATTTACATTTTTTTTGCTTTTGTAATCAAAGCTTTGGAAAAGAATATGAAATGTACATCACTCAGACTTAATATCTTTATAGCTTCAAACTCCATGGGTCATCTTTTCTACTGCTTGTTGAAACTGAAGCCACTGAAATTAAAAATGACTGAACTGAGTAGTCAAGTTGCTCTTCTTCTTTGGGATTCCAGTTTCTTGCTGTTGGCCAAGATATTAGAGTGGTCAGAGGGTCTCATTGTGTGGGGGATGCCTCCTGGATTTTATTGCTTATATTTTTTAAATGACAAAGACGAACCAATGATTCAGCATTGGACTTCAAATGGAACTTTTGCTCGAGCAGAGATGCACATCTCCTCATGACTGCTTAGCTGAGGCCCCTTTGTACTACCTGTAACTCAGTTAACTTCTTCTGGATGTATAGTTGTCACATGCTAAAATGTTATATATTGTCCATCAATGTAAATTTACTCAACTTTAAGGTCATTTACAGACACGTTTTGCAATTATGGCTTGTACTGTATCTGCAAATTGTGTCCTAATCCACTATTCAATCATAACTTATGCCTTCCTCAAAGAGTGATTGCAGAGCAGTCGTACTCAATTTTATCAAAAGCACCCAAATCTGAATATGAAATGATTTAGGTTTGAGGTTTCAGGATTTGCATAGTAGTGGCAAAGTTCAAGAAAGGAAGATCTCTGTAAAATTTTAATTTTATATCCTTTTAAAGATCCTCTGACTGATGTTAAAGTGCTTCAGCTAATGTTTCCAGTCTGAACATGATCATAAAACCCCTAAAAAGTCTTAATATAACTTGAAATATAAGTTTTTGCTTTCACTTTATCAAGCTTCAGGAGAATTTTTTTTCCTCGAATTGCTTTCTAGTTATCACTAGTGGAGCTCCATTGTAAAGTTAAGTGCATTATATTAGGCCAGCTTAGTTATGTCACATATGCAGTAAAGCATGTGGAGCTTTTTCGGAGAGCATTAGAGGCAGGTGGTGCTTGGAGAAGCTGCCTCTTCCTTGCAGTCCCTGGCAGGGAAACCCTGTCACATGAAGACGCGAGCACCTCGAGCCCTGCTGTTTGATTACACAGACGCTGCAGGAGGAAGTACAAGAACTCTTCTTTGTCATCTCTGTTCACTCGCCCTCACAGCTCAGCAGGATTTGCGTTGAAGGTAGACTTGTGTTCTCTGAAGCATATAAAGAAATAATGGGAACTCGGACACTTCGTTGATTTTAGCCATGCAGCTGAAGCAGTAAAGAACTGTGTGTTGCTTATTTAAAGGCTGACTCTTTCATAATGAATTAAAGATAAAACGGTAATTTGAAGACTTTTTTTTTAAAAGTACTGTTTTGTCACATCAGCCAAGGAAGTGTGATGTAAAATATGAGTATAAATGAGGCAATGTTTATTTTCCTGTGAGAGCAGTGGGAGATGAATTACAGTGGCTGTAGTCTCACAAGCAGAGGGGTGATCTGAATTTGTAGGAGTGGTAGTTACAGGTTTTAGCCATATGGTTAAGTCACAATTTAATAGTTTATATGAAATATTGCTCACAACAGGCATACGATCGTGATATATTCTACTGTGGAACGTGTTGACATTATTAGCACTGATAGTGGCTAATGTACTTAAATAATACTGACCTACATAGGAAGTATTGTATTTGTGTTATTACCATACATCAAAATTAATACTTAAATATTTAGTACCAGATTCTGGAAGTGCTCAATTTATCTTCATTAGCTTTCAAAAGCTTTTTAAGTGATGAAAATGATCTTGTCTCTTAATGCTATAAGATGCTACTTTGGTACCCTGCTAATATGCTGCTTAATAGGAAGCCATACTCTACTTTAATTCCTACAATCCAACTGGCATCAGCTATGCTGTATTTGTTTTTCCCCAAAGAGAATTATTTGAACTGGAATTGGAATAGCAGTCATATGTTTTAAGTGTCATGCAAAACAATATGCTTGCCACATAGTGTCTCTCAACAGCATTTGGCACTATGACTGCTGTATAGTGTCTCTAGTGCTGTTAGTCTCCTATTGCAAGCCTGATTATGTGCATTAAGCGTGCACTTCTTTGGCAGTTTCTACAAGAATTCTGCAGGTGTCCCCCCTCCCCCCACCTAAAAAGGTGAACAGTTTTCACTTGTAACTGGTTCCAGTTACCTACGACAGAGTGTGCAATCCCATCGTATGCCCTGTACTTCCAAGATAGGCACCGAGCCGCAATGATCCTTACCTGGAATAAGCAGTTTTCCGATAGTGGATCGGTGCCACTAGTTATGCCCTCAATCAAGCCAGTTCTTTACAGACAGAATTCACAACTCGCAGAACAAACAGAATGTGTGCCGGTGACACAGTATAGCTGGTATAGTGTCATATACTTCTGTGAGACGTCGGTAGGCAGACACTGCCTCTTGACACTCAATGATCTGAAGTTCTATCCCCAGGAATTCGGAGTATGATTAGACACCCAGACCCTAGGAGCTCTGAATGGACGGTAGATGCTTGAGTTTCACTCATAGTGCAGTGTTGTCCTCACTGTTCGTATTCTGGCAGCCTTGTAACGTGATTCAAGATTGTTTTCCATTGCGGTAGGCTTTTGAATTTCTGAATTGACCATTGCTCTGTTTTGTGGTAAAAGGGATCATTGGAATTTTTTTTCTTGAAATGGAAGCCAAGGACAACTGCACACCTCACAGCCCCATACAGCAGCAGCCCAGTCCTCAGAGTGCAATACTGTTTGCAAAAAGGCTGTTCAAGCACTTTTGCTCAGACATTCCCACCTTGCTTTTCTTAATATCTGTTTGTTTTTTCCCCCAAGTGCTCTTTAAGCAATAATGTAACTAATGTGTAATGAGCGTAGTCTGCCTGGAAGAAAGGCAATCCAGTCTAAGACGCTGGCAAAGCCCAGCCTCCTCCCCAGCAATGCAGATGAAGCAGTGTGCCTGAAGAGGCCAGCAGAGGTGCAGCTGTGGGATTCTCCAGGAGGCCTTGTGTGACGCACTGGCTGTTCAGTAGTTTTACATGGCCATGTGTTCCAAAACTCAGCTCCCATTGCTTTGCAAGGATCATCTGTACAAGTGTAAAACTGGGAACCTTTATATAAAGTAACTGTCTAGTATTAATGCTTCTTCATTGTTTTACTATTGAATTCATATTGAATGGTTATAGTAAGCATCTCTTAAAGACTCATTCTCTATGTACTTGGTAGTCTTTTATCTCCGTTTCTCCATTGACAGGCACTCACTGTGACCCAATTTTTCATTACATTTTCATTTTGTATTCATTTAATGTTATTCAAACCTGTTTGGATAGTATTTAAAATTATATTTTAGTAACCGTCTAACACATTAAAATGTTCTAATAACATAGACGTTTTACAGAACATTAAAGTACTACATATATTTTTCAAAATGCTAGGCTCTGCTTGTAAACCCTTAAGTTCTAAGATCGTTTTGGTTTTGAGACCTTGGTTTATTTAATTAAACCTCAAAGAGGTAGAGTTAAACCAAACTTTCAAAAGACTCTAAAGCGAAGTAATTTGTAAAAAACATTTAATAAATGTTCTTTATTATTAATTTTATGCCCCTTTATTAAGCATTAAAATCTATGACATTTAAAAGATCCCCTAGTAAGTCACTCTCGTTGTAGCTTGTATTGCACAAATGAAGCAGACAGTACTGTACAATGAGCTGAGTTAGTTAGGTACTAAGCATTGTGTGACTTCTTACATGCAGAATCCAGGCAAGTATACCCAAATACTCTGAGCTTGTAGTTATTTTCACCATATTACATTTAATTAATTCCAATCTTTAACATTTAATTCCAATGTTTCTCAAATTTGATATGATTGTTTATTCTCTTACTCTATATATAGTGCCTTTATCATCCCTGTATTTTCATGCTCACTTGAAATACAACTACTTAGTATTTACATATGAAATGCTAAGCTGTACAAAGGGGCCTTGAATGCAATGTAAGTATGCATTTTAAGAGTTCCCTAAGGGGGTTTAAATCCTGTGGCATTGCTCCATGACTCTAAGGTTGTTGGGCAATTTACAGGACTCCCCTGCAAATCAGCACATCAAGTCGCAGTAAAACTGTGCACAAAAGGAATTCGATTTAATAATGTTACTTTTAACTTAATATTCATTACATATAATATTTCTTTGAGGCCTCTTCTTTAAACTGTTTTAAAGCCAAAAATGTTTGTAATGGGCTTTACTTTATTTTGACCACTTTTGAAGTAATCAATCTATTATTAAACCTTCACGTAAATGTGTTCAGGTACAGGGTAGCCTTAAATAACTTTTTCAGATATCTCACCCCTGTGAAGCACAATACCCATTAGTGTCCTTTGTAATCTTGTGTATTTTGTAAGATTTTTTTGTTAAAGCACAGATTTATAGTTTAGGATAGGGTTTCTGTAACTTAGTCTCCTATAGAGAACAAATCAAAATGCTGACTCTTCCCAAGCAGTGCCAACTGAACCTGGAGCAATGGGTCATCCCTGTTTGAATCGGGAAGAGCCATTGGACATGTTTTTTTAAAGACTTTGCATGGGAAGCACAAATGGAAATTCCCAGAAAACCTGTTTGTCGATTTATAACCCCCCCATGTTGATACTGCTGTACACAAATGGATTGTGGTTCGTTGTCAAGTGTTTTGTAAGTGTGCCTGCAAGACATTGTTCCCTTTCAGAATGGAAACTGACAGCCTAGTTTTACGAGAGTGGGGACAAAGGGGTAGTTCCCAAAAGGAATAATTTGCTTTAAACTTACATTAAGCTGACACAACTAATTCTGTTACCATTCAAGCTTTAAAAGGAGTTGCATCTTTGGGTTTCACATAGGTTTTCATACAAGTTTAAATATGCATTATCACTAATAGGTCTTGAGGATCTGTATAGCTCAGCTGGCCAAAGCTCAGTTTGAACGATCGCAGAACATGTTCTTTCTCCACTACTGTTGTTTAGCTATAGGATTCACACCCCCAGCGATCTTCAAGAGCACCTCAATCGCTCAGCTGAGAAATTTCGCCACATTAAAAGAAACTAGGTTTCAGCAAACCAATGCAAAAGGATTCTGCAACTAAAGTGTTTGTTGAAACCTGGTTTCTGAAAGAGATGAGGCCTACATGGTCATATACTAAGACTGGCATCTCATCCACAACTGAACCTAAACAAGCACCTTTTTTTTACATGACTTCATGTACCCCTGTCAAAGAAGCACTTTAGGAATAGCCCAGCAGGATTCCTAAAACCTCCTGATAGCTCCTGTTAGTGGGCCAATGAGACAAAGGGACATTTCGCCTTCACCCAAACATTACTTGATTGAGTCAGTTGAAAACTGGGACCATCTGAAGATGGGAGTTTTGTCTGACGTTGTATATCTTTACACACTTCAAACGTTCCTTTATACATTTTTACAGGGCAAATAGCCCTTTTTAGCTTGTGGATTTTGTGTTGTTCATTCTTTGCAACAGAAATTGAGAGATGCAATGCAGAACAAAACCTGGTACCTCATTTTGCTGTCTTGCTATCGATCAGATGTGTCTACAGACATAAACCCCAGCTCGCAGACTTCTGACATTCGAACAGCCTGCTCTACTGTATTGGCACCCATATTATAATTCCATGTATTTTTTTATTCAATAATTGATATTTCAGTAAGACCTTACAATAAATGGCTGTTAATGTTTAATCCATGGGGAACCGTATAAATGCATTGTGAATTTTGTATTCATGTGTAATTACATTAAAATGTGGACACTTTCTGTGAAGTGTTACTGATATATCTTTTTGTTCAACAGTGCAATGTAATGGACTATTTATTTTTATGTCAATAAAGCAGCTTAAATATAAATGTCAGTTTTATTTGTATTTATTTTGCTGTAAATTTAATATTTTTTGTGTGAATTTAAAAAACATTATGCATCACGTCTCAGTCAAGCTTCGGTAGAACACTGACTGTGACCATTAATTGACTGAAGAGAGTTAGAAAATGTCTGCAATTTAGCTGCAGTGAAGGTATTTTTTGAAATTACTGACCAACTAGACTTTTCCCATGAGATCTGAAGGTTCCATATATCTCTGTGCCCATTATGAATGAATAATTACATTAAAATAAATATTTGAAAGTAGCAGTTAACAATACTTATTGTTAATGTTCCAAACACAAATGCAAGGGATTTTTTCTTTGTTTCTGTTACTCTTCATATTGACCCACTGGAAGATCCAATAAATACCCTGGAGATCTAATGCATCTTTTATGTTTGACCCTATTATGTGTATGAAGTTGAAAATGTCAGCATGAGTCTAAACGTCCGGCTATCACAGATGCAGGAGTTGTCAGAATCCACCCTCCCAAGATGAAAATACAATCCTTTCACTAAAACCAGTCAAACCAGTACTGGAACACTGTAAACCAATAACTGGAACAATGATGAGCAGATTGAGATTTAGGTTTTGTTTTGACCTTACAATTAATTTTCAAGGTTTGAAATAACATTTTATTATGCTAGTTCATAATTTCCAGTTCCCATACCAAATATAAAAGTTTCATTCCTTAATAATAATAATAATAATAGCTTACACTTATATAGTGCTTTTCTGGACACTCCACTCAAAGCGCATTACAGGTAATGGGGATCCCCTTCACCACCAGCAATGTGCAGCCCCACCTGGATGATGCGATGGCAGCCATAGTGCCCCAGAACGCTCACCACACATCAGCTCTCAGTGGGGAGGAGAGCAGAGTGGACATTAATGGACATTATGTTCAATTTTGAGATTTGATGCTTAATATGAGAAGGATGTGTTTGAATATTGCATTTGTCCAATAAAATTAATAACATGATTATTTGCAAGATCAATGGCTGAGCTGTACTCAGTCATTGGCTAATATTAGTCCATCTTCTTAATATATTTGAAGTTTCACTGTTCTGTCAATAGACCTTGATTTAAAATTCACTAGGAGTTGCTGCCAAAGCTGACATTTGGCTCCAGGAAAGTAATGAAAAATGCTAGCTAGAGTATCAAAAGCCTATATGTTTTAGAGATGATGGGCTAAATTTCTCTTCTAGCACAAAATGTAATGAGAAGTAAACACTGATAGTGGTGATCGATGCTACCGGTTTTGGTGTTTCTACAGTAGGTTAGTTCTACAAACTAGATATACTCTAATGTTTTATTTTAATCGTTTCATTTCTGTTTACATTTTAGATTGTCGTAGGTCTTAAGCAGTTGATCTGTACTGCTAACAATTATATTTAAGCAAAATGATAGGAATGTGCACTAGTAATAAATTATATAAGATGACAAAGACCCTGAATGTTTTTTTTTTAAGGGTAGATGCCAAGTCTTTAAACTGAACTGAATTGGTCCTCTCAGTTCTAATCACTTGGATTGAAGGGCTTCACTACATTATTCATTATTGCATTGTATGAATCGCGTGTGGTTATGCCATCCTTTCATTTTTTAATCAAATCTCTATATGTGTGGTGTTCCATTATTTAGAAATAAAAATCTTCGGCTTCAGGGTGGACTGTTGGCAGATGTAAGGCGTCCTTACAAAAAGCTCCAGAGAAGACAGACAGACACGAGTGCCGTTTACCTGAGACTTCACGGAAACTGCACGTCTTACTCGTCTCTTTTTACAGGCACCATCTCTTAAAAGCATTAAGACATTTAGAGGCCTACAAGAGCGTACTTTACAAAGACCGTTCGAAGTATTGCTGTAAATGTCATGACCAAGTGTAGCTTTAAAATCACTTGTTTTTTATGTTATGTGTTATACGACAGGCCTAGTTTTTTAGGGTGAACCAAGCATCTCTTGATAGACGCAGGACTACACAGCATTTCAGGTAGTATTTGGCGGGTTATATTTAAATAACAATGACGTAATGAATCGTGTTCTCCAATCCCGAGGAAAGGGGGCGTGTTCAACTATTTTGTTACAAACACGAATCCGGAGTGTGAGGCTTCTTTTTTCTAGGTATGTAACAGCTGTTAAAACAAAAATAATTACAATTTAAAAACTCAAACTTTGCAATAAAATAAGTGGGCTACGATTGCGAGCTCGCGGGGTAGTTACTTAAAGAGGGCGCACCTTTTGATCTTTCTTTGCTAATGTGTTATCGATGTTTGAAAATGACAAATTCAGAAAGCAGGAAGGGCTGTGTGGAAGAGGAGGGGGTATTTTATTTTATTTGTAGTTTAGGGTTCTGTAAACGCTGATTTATTTTGCCGATGTCGAAGCCGGGCAATGCAGGTCTTTTTCACACTTGGAAATGCGAAACGTGTAGGAAAGAGATATGCACTGGAGGACAGTAGTATCGAAAACGTTGAAAATATTTCTCCGAAAATAGGAGTAAACAAAGAATTGCAGGGTTGTATGTTGAGACATGAATTTTCCCTGTTAAGTCTACTCGCGGGTTACTGTGGATGCGTATTTAAATCGAGAATCCATACACGGTTATCTTTTGTGATATTCACGTATCCTGATCTTTTTTTTCCCCTCTCTGCTGTCAGTAATATTTTTCGCTGGACAAAACCTGCAAAAGACTTGGCTTAACGCAAAGAAATGTATCTGTGGCAACGAGACCGTCCGTTTCAAGTGTGTATTTGTCTCCGTTGTCACATTTATTCTCGACAAAGATCTCCAGTTGCGTGGTAGGAAATACGAACAACAAAGAAATCGAGTCCGGTGTTAAGACGTTTATGTGCCGATTTGCCGCGTCTCCGGCGGATCGCTCGAGAGAAACCATTGCTTTCGATTTCATTGTACTCTTGGTTGTTGGAAGGGTATTGAAATGCCTTACGCTAGTGGTAACTTTGTTTTAGATCATACGGAAGCGTTTTAATGATAATGTTTTTTAAAAAAAAATAAAATTCGTTATGTCTGCCGGTCTGAATCACTTTCGTCCGAAGAGTGAAGACGGAAGACTTCTCACTAGCCGAAATGTATTCGTCATTGCATTCGTGCTGAAACAAAACCATGGTAGCAAAATGGTTACGTGTTAAACGCTTGGAACATCGCAACATCGCCAACAACGACCCCCCCCCACCCAGACCAAGTGTAAGAACAAGTAGCTATTTGTGCAGTAATGTTTATTTATGTTGAATGCACGTTTCTGTGAAGTGATTATGCTTGATCTGAGCCGACTGCATTAATTTTAAAGTAGCTACGGCTCTCCTGCACGTGAAGCGCTTCATGGCAGTACTTGGCTGTGTGTGGCGCCCGCTTGACTGTTTATATAGAAAAGAAAATCAGATGGGGGGGGTGAAAAAAAATCTAAGATCTTGCCAAATCCCCATTCACAAAGACCCATACGAAGGAAACAGTGCGTAAAGCAGGGACGGACGATCGGGTAACCCGCAAAGATTTCGGAGCGAAAGCGTCAGATCCCTCAGACGCTGGGAATCCCGGGCAGCTTTCTAGTCCCGCCCCTCGTGGGCGGGGATTTATTTCGGAGTTCCGCCTCGTATGGGAGGGGATAACTAGCGCCGTTCGAACTCTGATTGGGCGAGGCTAAGCCACGCCCATCGGGGAGGGCTCTCCTTTGGCCAAGGCCCTCCCATGACGTGATGCGCTGGCTTTTACACATTTACGCAGGTCGGTCACGTGGGTCTTCAGGAAGTCCGTGTTCGATCCAGGCTGGGGTCGTTGCAGGTTTTGGCAGAGCCCCGCGTTCGTAACTCCCCACACGAGTCAGTCTGCATGTACGGGTTGTAGGTGTGCTTCTTTCACGTCGCTTCAGATTTAGTTGCTATCCGGCATAGTTTTATTTGACCCTATACCAAAGTTGCTCAACAACATAAAACTCGCAATTTTGACACCCGGAGTTAACTAGCCAGCTACCATTTTGAATGTTATTCACCAATGAACCAATCTTGGTGCAATAGCAATTATTTTTCTATCGTTCACGTTATATGCTATTTTAACATTGTTTTTGTATTAGTAAAGTTTCGTTTACACGTATGTTATTAATTTTATTCTATTGACTGATTTAGCTAAAATGCGCCTTGTTATAAATATATCTTGTAATGGCAGTGAAGAACTGGCGTTTATTTTGCAGTTTTGTTTGCTGTGCAGTGTGCCCTGAGTTTTTATCTGCACTTGTCTCACCAGTCTTACTGTATTGAGAACACCTGTAAGATTCACGCTTCCAATTGTATGTGTAGCCTATACATTTTGTTTTTGCTTAGGAATGAGGACTTGAATAATAAAATAAAAAAATGAAATTTCACCCTACGGAGTTTACAACTCAATCTGAAAAATGTTCACCCTTTTTTCAATGAGAGATTATTATCGGGAGGTTGGCGATTCAACCCATGTAGCTCAATTTGGTGTTAGTAGTTAAGTGATCTTACTCGCTAACTGCTGGGGAAAAAAGCTAGGTTATCAGATTTAACAACATGGCTAGGCATCTTATTTCAGATTCCCTGTGTAAAAGAGTGACTCTTGTTGCCAGCTTTAGTTGCTGGTCTCCATAACTCCAATTTGCGACCCTTGATTCATGTCTCATTGTCAGCTCTGAAGAGGTCTGCTAGAGGTAATGTATCTCTTAAGGAAGGGAACTTGGCCTAACACATTCAGGAAGACTATCAGAATACATCTACTGTCATTACGATGACTGCATGACAGTGACACTAGTTGCCCTCACTTTTTAGCACTTAGAACAAGTTCCAGTCTAACTGCTGTGGACTTGTACTCGTTTTTTCTGACAAGCCCTTTATGTGATTAAGTCCCTAACTGAACTAACAGTAACAGGTTACACGATTGGAAACATTGAAAGTTTTTTTCTTTACTCAAAAAGATGGAGTTCTTAAGTTGCCGATGAACCAGATGCTAAAAAACAATCTTGTTTAGGAACCACAAAAAAAGGTTTACATCATTCATATTAATAGATCAGGTAAGGGTTCAAGTTTAATGTATAATGTAACCATGGTTTTAGCTGGAACAAATTCAGGTGGTCTATAGATCCCCACAGGTGCAGGAACATTGATGAATCTTGATAACTTTTAAGGAAAGGCCCACACCACAGTTTTATAAATTTATAAGGATTTTTCTGTTACTGGTTTTTATTTCGAGGGCAGGAAAATTAACACTTTACAATACAATGAAAAGATGAAATAATAATATAAGCACAGTGTACTTTATAGATCTATGGAAATGGTGAACAGAAACGCTTCACCCTTCTTTCTGAATAGGGAAAATTTACGTATTTTGAAAAAAGGTGTCCTATACAGAGTGAAATGACTTACAAGACGTATCTGCCATTTGCCTGAAATGTCAGTTGCATAAGGTTTATGTTCTTAAAGACAACCGCGTAAAAAAAACCGCTGCCTCGGTGGAATACAGGCTAGTCAGATCTCAGTGTATGAGGTAAACAAAAGCGGCTTTTGCTTTAATACCATGCAGGAGCTGAAGTGTTTCAGTTCCACAAGTTCGTCAACTCATGCTCGAAAGCGGAGCTGTTTCCCGGTTTTGTTTTGAGAAGAACGACTTAGTAGTCCGCCGTACACTTCAGTTACTAAGTAAAATGCTCATGCATCGAGGCGTTAATCGAGACCAAAGCTGAGATCACAGGAAGCTTGAGTTATCAACGTAAAAAATGAAGAGCCACTTCTCGATACAGCCCTTCCTTCCTTCTACAAAAAAAAAACTCGGTTTAATGGAGGTCCACTCGACAGAGCATTGTTAGAACTCAACCGGAGAGGCGTAACCCTTTCTTACTTGATCGACGGGGTCTTGAGCCAAGCAGAAATGTTGTGTAGTTCAAGTATGTACGCACATGGCCCTCCTACCAGCAACCCCTAGTCTCCCGGAGCCCCGCTTCTCCGGATTTCAATAAGGGGCGGTGCTTTAGCAAAGGATGAGTGACGGGTCGCGGCTCAGCCCCTTTGTGAGGTAAGGCTGAGTTTCCCCTCGACATGGAGTGACGGGACCCTCAGCCAATCAGGAAGCCGAGGTGACGTCCCCTTTTCGGTCTCTTTCGGGCGGAAGCCAATGAGACGCCGGGGTGGGCGGGGATTAGCCCACCTCCCCGGAGCCCCTCCTCTCGGTAGAGAAACGAACGGAGGTTGTTTTCTGAAGAGAATTTTCCTTTTGCGGTCTGGCGCCTGGGTTGTTTATTTTATTATTATTTTGATATCTTTTGGACACAAAAAGTTCTTTTACCCAGTCCTCAGCCTTGTTTTATTGTCGTGGGTTTTTTTCATTTTAATGTTTTTATTGTCTGGAGAGTTTTAAGCAAAACAAATAAAAATAGGTGCCGAGTTATTTCTGTTTCAGGTCGCAGTGTTACGAGGAGGTGAGTTCTTTTAAAATTTGGTTATTTTGGGGGGCTTTTCGGACGAAGATAAAGAAATGGAAGGATCTTCCGAAATCGGTCCGGTTCGGTGCATAGTTTTTGTTCTGATCTGGCTTGCTCGCTATGATCTCATGGTCCAACTGTGTGCATGTGTAGTGTCTGCATTGACTGCCTCCGAAATGTAATCTGTATGAATACTGTTGGGGAATACTCAAAAGTCCCCCTTTCTTTGGCTTGCGTACGAAAATGACTGCTTTGTCACGGACGCCTTTTTTTTTTTTCCCCTCCTCCGAAATGCGTGTGCCTTTTTGGGCAGGGCATGTAGTTCTCCCGAGCTGCGTGTCTGTGGCGCCGCCGTTCAGACAGGCTCCCTTCCCCCGGCGGCGAGCCGACTACTCGAGCCCGGTGCTTGTGGATTTGGAGGCAGGCCGCGCAGGAGCGGGGGGGGGGGAGGGGAGAGTTGTGTGTGGTGGAGGAGGTGGGGGGGGGGGTGGACTGGCCGTTCTCGGATTAAAAAGAGAAAAGCTTGAAAGAAGGAAAGAAAAAACGGTTTCAAGACGCGTTTGAATCGGAGGGTTTTAGTCGCGGCGGCGGCGGCCGGGGGGGGGTCAGTTGGTGGCAGGCTGGCCGGCCGGCCGCGCAGTGCCGCCCGGGGCTGTGTGGACCGCGGGGCGACTGTGCTGTGGAGTTCTGTGACGGGTGGCCGGGCACTTGCGCCAGAAACAAGAACAGCAAATCGTCCTAACAATGAAATACTGGACCCGGTGCGAGGCAGGTCGGTGCCTTCCGGGGTGGTGCTGGTGCTGGTGCTGGTGGTGTGGTGCGGACCGTCCGGGGAGGCAGCGCTTGGATTTTGTGAATAAAAACCCCCTTCGTGAGCCGCCGAGCCTCCATCTGCGACCCCGGCGCCGGCCACGCAGCCCAGAGTTGCGACAGCGGTGCTGGCGTGTGTGGGTTTGAGTCGGGATGCTTTTCGATCATTTCAAGGACTTTTGATGGACCAGGTAGACTGCGCTGGCGGAGGGGAGGGGAGGAGGGGGGGCAAAAAAATATCGGAGATCGGATCTGCCCCCCCCCCGCCTTGACTCGGATCTTGAGCACAGTCAGGGGTGTGCTTCTTCCCCGGCGTTTGGGAGGCAAGATCGTGTGGTATCCGGCTGGTCGTTCCCTCCGCCCGCGGTGGGTTACTGCGGTGTAAACCGTGAGTTAAGTTTCTTAAATGACCATTGTTCGGTGCTGGGGAGCAGCTCGCCTGCCTGCTTGTCGGCGGGGGGGGGCAGCTGGCCCGGGAATTGAACGTACACACCGCGCACGTTGGTGGGACTGCGGTGACGTCACCGAGATCCGCAGCATGTGTTGCCCGGTGGCCGCGGTGGTGCTGTTGGAAGCAGACGAAGTCGGGGGTAAAACATCACTAATTTGCACCGCCGAAAATCCACCCCCAAGAGACTAAACGCTAGTCTTGCTCCTCGCTCCCCCCCCCCCGGCGGTGAATTCAGTAGTCGAGGGGAAAAAACATCGCGCAGTGCTTTCAGTGGGTTGAGAGAAACCGCGTCCCCAGAGTGGTATCGATTCGCTGCTAGTGAATTTTGGCGGATGGGGTTCTGCACCCATGAAGTTGCCCACTGTCTCCATCGTCAGAAAGGAGCCAAGATCTGAGCAGTGATCTGTAGCTCTCCTCTCCATTGACCCCAAAGCTGTTGGTTACTGTTGATGACACAACTCACCCTAGAATCTGCCCTTCGATTCCGTCATTAACTTTAGCCTTAAGTCATTAAGTCAGTTGGAGTTTGAAAAATGAGGTTAACCTTGTTTTGATTTGTAATGTGATTGGTAAAAATCATTTTCGCAGGCTGAGTCTGCTTCAGATTCATCGGTCTTAAGATCTCATTTGGAGCCACTCACATAGCTGTGCTGAATGATAAGATAAGATTACTTTATTGGCCATATACAATTCCTTGCATTAGGAATGATAAAAGGTGAAGTGCAGCAGGGCTTTTTTGAAATGTAACCTTTTCTTCTTCCAAAGCAAAAAAAAATCTTAAAAGTGCCCTTTATCACCCTCAATCAAAGTCTCAGTCAAATTTCACAGGCTCAAGTGGTAACTGTAATTCTAGTCCTTTCTAGTCATTTACTATTTGTACCCTGTTTTCTACCGCAAAGAACTTACTTGTCTCTCTAATGATCTGAATATATAGCAGCAAAGGGGGATCTTTGAAGGGGTATTAATGCAAGTGAAAATGAATGATTTGCCAGGAACAGATATTTACTGAACTTAGCAGTTCAGGTGGGTAGCTGCGTCAGCATGCGTCGGCTGCAAAGGAACAAGTAACAGGTTTATTCCATGCTGAAAAAAAGAAGAAAGAGAACACAATGTTTCAGCCGTGGAACCTTCTTTAGGTGTGCGAAACGTTGTGTTCTTCTTTTTTTTAGCATGGAATAAACCTAATACTTGTTCCTTTACTGAACATATTTGTGTATATGTAGCAGCTTGAAAAAAAAAATTGTACGTGCTGATTTAGTACATTTGCAGGAACCAAGTTAATCACTTTCCAAAGCATCTTGTGCAAACTGAACATGACTGCCCATGAAATACAGTAATGCATTTTTACAGTCCGTTAACATTCCCTTGATATTGATTGTGTAGTCATGTGATGACCAAAAATCTGAGTTTTACAAGGCCTCAGAGAGAAAATTGCAGTGTAACTTACTTTAGCAAACTTTGTCAGCAGAGACATTGTCTAAAGAATACCAAGCAGATAATACCTTATAATAAATGCTCACAGAAAATGGGCAATATTACCAGTGCTACAGGTATTTATATCAAATATATTAACATTTATAACAAGTTTTGGAAAATTGTTTTAGGAAGACGTTGGTCCTTTCAGAAGTTAGGAAAGTGCTACAGCACTTAAATTAAGGAAAGTCCTTCACATGCTTGCAGTGAAAGTGGACAGTTGTGCTTTAACATTGGTAGTTTTTTGCAGAATTGCTGTATGTGCCATAGTATTCTTTTGAAGATGTGGAAAACACTTACATTTTAAAACTATTACTTGTTTCCCACTTCAGTTTTAAATTGATTGCAGTATGTTTCCCTTCAAATATATATTTAATGATTGCTGAGATTTTTTACCTGTTCTTTTTAAAAGTAGTATATACTATATAGTATATAGTAGTATATGTTTAAAAAGTAGCAAACCTTTAACTTCTTAAACTTATTGATTCTGATATTAGTTCTTTTCATAATGTGAAATTTGTTTATTTACTGTATGCTTATTATAGAAACGAGAAAGTTAAGATGATTGAGAATCTATCAGGTCATCATCTTTTGAACCTATAAATAGCAGGTTAAAAGCTTCAACATTTATCTTCCACAAAAACAGTACAGATGAGAGCATGGTTTTCTTTCGTCAAATGTCAGGAAAATTCTTCTGTTTATAATGTATTATTTTATGACATTAATAATGTGAAGGACACCTCAGAATGACAAAACATCTTCATTGTATTCAATTTGTTTATTATGAAGGGTGTTTTTTACATTTCTTTTTCTAACGAGGTTAAAAGTAGAGTAATATATTTGATTTGAGGGGTTACATACTGCCTTACAAATTCCTTTTGTCTAAATCATGAGCTGCATTAAAGTGTTGTAAACAAATTGTCCTGTTTGACATTACTTACTGTACCTGGCAGGAATCTACAATGATTAGATACATGCATAGTGTGATTTATTTAAAGTGGAGGTTCCTTCATAGGTATGCAATAGTTTTCCTTTAACAATCTGTGTTGTGCATTTATAATGTAAGAGAACTCTGCTCGGCTGTTCACTGCTACAAGGACTAACTAGCCAAAGTCAGAAACCCCAGGATCTGCTGTATTTGTGGGAATTTATGTTAGTCATTCATTTAAGGTGCTATTCAAGATGATCGTTTGTGTGGTTTCATGAATTTCAAAGTAAAATGCATGTTTGTGTAAATACAAAATATGGTCAGAACTATTATTCTAGATTCATAATCTTTAGAGTGGTTATTTAGTAAGATTTTCAATTTACACTGATTTTTAGATTTGTTTGTCTTAATGCTTTGCTGTAATTAATACACGTTAATTTCAATCTGTATTTTTACGTTAATACTAGAAGTATGTTTCCTGAGCTTCACATTGGCTGCCTGAGTCACATAATACATGGTTTCTAGTGGTAAGAGCAGGTAGAAGACAGAAGAAATCATGGTCTGTGGGGATCCTTGCCACACCCAGAAGGTTGAAATGGTTAACTTTGAGATGATATATCTGGACAGCGGGATGCTGGCAGAACCCCTGTAAATGGTTTTCCCCCCTCACTTCAATTCCCTCTACAAGTTGTTTTAATATAGGCCCCGGGATTTGTCTGTTTCTGGACAATTTTTCATTTTGATATTTAGCTGCAAAGTTTTTTGTGACTTTGCTTCGTCCTGGTTCCTACGACGGTGATACCAACCAAGCGTTGTGTTTAGGCGCTTCGCTTGGGGTGACCCGGGGTAAAGCTTTGTGGTTAAAAAACCCCAATTGGAACGGCCGCTCGCTGACCGAAGGCTCTGCTCCCCAGGTTTCGGGGCGCCCTCGAGTATGAGTTCACAATGAAGCGGCGCTTGGAGGATCAGGATACGGGTTTTCCGTCCCAGCAGCGTCGGCTCACAGGCAGCACGGAAGGCTTCCAGCACCGCGTGCTGGCCCCCGCCCCGGCAGTGTACGAGGCCGTGGGCGAGAACATGCAGCCTACCACCGGCATCCAGTACCCCGTCCCTCACGGCTACCAGGTACGCGCTCCTCCGGGACAGAGGGGGAGGACTCGCCTTTCGGGCTGGGCTCGGGCGCACCTCGCTCATCCTGAGATCTCCTGACCATTCTTGTGTTCTGCTGTGTGGTCACCGTCGTTGTCTTGTGCAGCAGTGGGAAAGTGCTGCCCTACTGAAGGTTAAAGGATATTGCTGTTCATCTGTACTGTGATGCTGTTCACTTTTTTATTGTTGTAAATGCTTGAGTAATAGAACACCTTTCATCCCAAAGGGTCCTAAATCATGTTGCATATAGGATTTCATCCACAGCGGATGTGCAGCACCCACTTGGTCTACATAACAACAGCCTCCCGCTTATAAACATACTCCACGTTTGCTCTGTTACTGTTTAAAGTAGCTTTAGGTTTGTGCCAGCAATTAAGTGCATGACATTATAACTTGTCCTGTTACGCCTGGGATAGTTGGTTACTAAGGTTGTAATAGCCTGGATTGACTTTATTTGCTGACAGCAGAGTTTCCTCCGTTCCCGGACCGTCTTGCTGTTTCATTCCTTTTCAGTGCAGATTTTTTTTTGTTTCGTTTTGTACTGTAGGTTCCTGCTGTAGCTCAGAGCTCCAGCAGCCACGGGCACACCCCAGGAACCGCAGTGCACAGTGGGGCGCACCACCACAGCCCTGCCATTCAGCCACACAGCGGGCAGGTGGTGCAGAGCCACCCCCACCCCCCCACACCTACTGCCCCGGTGCAGGGCCAGCAGCAGTTCCAGAGGCTCAAGGTGAGAGACACTTGACGTTCTGGCTTCTCAAGCCAGTCCAGCTTTGGGGGACCTGTTAATGATCGTTGATTGCACTTTTTTTAAGTTTTACTCATTACAAATGGGAACTGTCCTCCAGCTTGTTTCTATTGCCATGAGAGTTTACGCGTCAAAGAGAAGCATAGGTCGTTTTTTACATATAAATCTCAGTATTAGTCGACATAATTGTGCGTATGATCAAAATCTAAAATAGTGTGCTGGTCTACTTCAAACCTAAAAACTTTACCTTACGTTTAAACATTTGACGTTTTTTCAGATTCATAGCGAAAATAAAACAAGAACTGCTTAGGGCACTTGTGTTATAAATTAATGAGTTAAATTATTAGTCTATATGAATTCACCCCTCCTAGGAAGACCAGTCTCAATAGAATGCAGTTAAGTGATGAATAAGTATCTTTTCTCTTTTTTCTGTAATTGAACGCAGTACTGTTCAACTTTGTGATGCTGCTGCGTGAAATGGAATTGTCTGTAGGGATTCAATTCCCCTTGCAGTTGGCTGAAATTTTAATTAACGAATGCTAATTGTACAGTGCGTTATGGCTGTGAAGTGCTTTTGTTAAGCTTCCTCTATGTGGACTGTTGTTTGAAATATTTCTGAGCTCTCCAGTTTCCAGTTTTTGTCCCGTGGTAGTTGGTTGCAGTAACTGCTTTAAAGAGACAGCATTTAGATAAAATGGGTTAGACATGTTTTGTTTTCCTTTAAAAAATGCAAGTGGAGAAGAATCTAAAATGGGAAATGAGCTCAATTTGAGATTTATTCCCAGGGATTTGGGGGGAATTAGATGTGTTTTGTCAGATGATCCCCAGACTGAATGACTACAGTATGAAACGTCTGTCTGTTCCCACAGGTGGAAGATGCCCTGTCCTACCTGGACCAGGTGAAATTGCAGTTTGGGAGTCAACCCCAAGTTTACAACGACTTCCTGGACATCATGAAGGAGTTTAAATCCCAAAGGTGATAACTGTAGATTTTCACTGCATTTTGAGTGATCTCTTCAAGTTCCATTAAGTTACAAGTTTTGCATAGTAATTCCTTGCTGCCGTGTGCTCAGAGGACGTTTCTGTCTTGTATAACCCAGTCTTGGCGTGGGGCTGTGATTTGTTTTCCAGCATTGACACCCCCGGGGTGATCAGCAGGGTCTCTCAGCTCTTCAAGGGCCACCCCGACCTGATCATGGGATTTAACACCTTCCTGCCTCCGGGCTACAAGATTGAGGTGCAGACCAACGACCTTGTCAATGTCACCACGCCCGGGCAGGTTCACCAGATCACTCCCCACGGCATCCAGGTGCAGCCTCACCCACCACCACAGCCCCCACAGCACCAGTCGCAGCCCCCTGCGCCCAGCACTCCAGCCGCCGCTGCCCCCCCAGCTGCCCAGCCCACACCAGCTAAGATCAGCAAGGTCAGCTCTGCTTCTTACCTTGAGTTGAAAATCTGAAGAGAGGCCATGGACCGCACCAAACTGTGTGTTCCAGGATAGAACCGCTCATTGTATGTCCCCGTGACTGTTACATGCGACGCAAAACTCCTGTTCATTTGAGCTGGGTATGAGGCAGCTATTGAAGAAGATGGTTTTGAAATGTTTAAGACCCTTGCAAAATCTGGTACACTGCTAGTCTCACTGTCTTTTTTTTTTTCCAATGAAGGTTCTCGGGTCCAGTTTTGCCTTGTACTCATCTCCACGACCCATCGGCTTGATTAGGTTATATGTTGCCATGTTGGAGTGCGGAACCTACAGCGAATGCTAATGTTAGCTCTACCGTTCACAGCCGCTGCAGTCTCCGGCTCTGACCCCCACCAGCCAGCCCAATCCGTCCCTCACCACCTACCCCTCGGCACGCTCCCCTCCGATGCAGCCCCACACTCCTGTGAGCGGTACCCCAGCCAGCGCCCCGCCGCTGCAGAATAACCAGCCTGTGGAGTTCAACCACGCTATTAACTACGTCAACAAGATCAAGAACCGCTTTCAGGGCCAGCCCGATATCTATAAAGCCTTCTTGGAGATACTGCACACTTATCAGGTGGGAACAAGGAGCACTTCAAGCTCAGCACTCAAAGTGTTAATTTCCATTTGTCTGGCTTCTTCTAAAGAATGTCATCAGATGAAACATTGTAGGTTTGCTTTCAGGGATTGTTTCTTTGATCTTATTCCAGTTGTAGTTTATTGGGGTTTCTGAATATTGGTACTTTACTACAGTGAGTTTTCAGCATTTTCCTTGTAGTGTTTTTCTCGGCCTTGAAGTCCGACAGTTCTCACTGCTCCTTTCAGAATTGTCATTGGAATATCCTTTTGTCATCTTTTACCATTGAATGATTTTTTTAAGGACGTTGTCAATATTTTTCTGGAGATGTCGTTGGTGTAATTAGAAGTAAACCAAAGACAAGTTTTGGAGGTAAAGTTGTAAGAAGATTATAATACAAGTTAAGATTTAAATGTGACTCAAGATGCAAAAAGTTTTAGTAAATTAAAATCATTGGCTTTGGACTGGAGTATGGAGTTTTTTTGTGGTGTGTTGTGCAAGACAAAGACAGTCAATGCTGTAAAACTCATAAAAGCCATTAAGATGATTCAGTGGTCTTTAATTGTCTCGTCCCTTGTGCAGAAAGAGCAGCGCAACGCCAAAGAGGCTGGTGGGAATTACACCCCTGCATTAACAGAACAGGAAGTTTATGCTCAGGTGGCCCGTCTGTTCAAAAACCAAGAAGACCTGCTCTCAGAGTTTGGCCAATTCCTGCCAGATGCCAACAGCTCTGTGGTGGGTGTGAAATGCCAGGAAAACCTGCACTGAAAAATACTTTTTCACAGTTGTTAGCAGTTTAAGACACACACCATTGATAAGAAAACCATTGATAAGACTAAGCTGATACTGGCTTTCTGTCAGGAGGTATTGATTAAACAAGTGTGAAAGGAGACGACTGAAGGACAAGGGTGTATTGTTGTTAATTATCTGTCATTTCTTTTTAAGAATTCATTGAGTGTTCATTGATGTACTTTATACAAGGTATTTTAATTGGCAGACTTCTTAAGATGTGAACTTCGTCAGAGACCTGAATGGTATGAGACTTCATAGCGTTAATTAGAAATATTGAGTGGAGTGATTATGGGAGGATCTGATGAAGCATGTCTGATCTCGGATTAAAACCTTACTTTTCTGTTTTGTTTTCTTCTCTAGCTGTTGAGCAAGACAACTGCGGAGAAGGCCGAGTCTGTGCGAAATGATCATGGTGGCACGGTGAAGAAGCCCCAGCTGAACAATAACAAACAGAGACCCAGCCAGAATGGCTGCCAGATTCGCCGGCACTCTGGGCCCGGGGTTACCCCTCCTGTTAAGGTAGCCCGCCGGACCAGCGCACTTGCCCTGTGTCTTTGCGCCTCACTCTGTATCTTTGACATGTCATGCTCTGTGTGATACAGAGCTTTCTTTTCATCCTTCTGGATCGTCCTAGAAGAAATAGTCGACACAACGTCATTCACACTGGCTTTAATACTTATCTCATACTGTTAATTCAATAGCAGATCACTTGGCATAAATAACCAGAAGAAATCAGTGTTGAAAGATAAATTAAAGAAGGATTTATCTTCACCTTCTGCTTTCCACAGAAGAAGCCAAAGTTCCTCGGCTTGAAGGATCAGTCTCTGGCTGAGGCCAGCAAGCATGGAGTTGGTACCGAGTCTCTGTTCTTTGAGAAGGTAGGTTTTGGGAAAGGGTAGACATTTTTTCTCCAGCTCTGGCTGCATATAGCTATACTGGTATCTTATGATTGATTTTGTTTAAAGAGGGTTAACTTTCAAATGTATATTTAACTTTATTGGAAGGTAGTACGACAGAAATCTTCTTGTTGAAATCTGTGATATTTTTTTTACTCTCTGGAAGACGAAAAACATTCATTGTAACTGGTTGAGCTTAAACAAGGACTGAAAGGTCTTTCAGCTATTAGATATTGCCATTTTCCACTGAACTATGGTGAAAAGTGTTTCGCAGTATGCGATGCAGGCATAATGAAGCAAGTTCTGTCAAACCTTCAAAACATAAGAGAGCCAGACACCTTGTTCTATCTAGTGTAAGTCATTGCATACATACATGCAGGCTGAAGAGTGCAGGTGGTCATGATCAACGCATGTTGTTCACAGGTGCGGAAAGCTCTGCGCAGTGCAGAGGCTTATGATAACTTCCTGAGGTGCCTGGTCATCTTCAACCAGGAGGTCATCTCCCGAGCTGAGCTGGTGCAGCTCGTGCTGCCCTTCCTGGGGTGAGTCCCTCGGTGGATGAGCAGGGCAGCTTGTGGCTCGGTTCTCTTGCGGTTACTTGCGAACAGTCGGTCTGCAAGCTCCGACTCTTCTTGTATTATTGAAATTCAGCAGTGGAATCCCTTTTTTATCAATGGGAATGTTGCCATTTATAAGACATGATGCCGTGTTGTGAGGTAAAACTAGCAGTGTTGTTACCGGACATGTACATTTTAATATAATCCTGAGTAGTGCCTGGTGGCATTGGCAGTAGAATATGTGAATTGTTGTGGTACGCTCGGCATCCCATAAATATACTTTGCCCTCCAGATTTATTAATAACCCCACTGAAATAGGAGCAAAAAGCAAAACAAGCAAGCAAATAGAACACACAATGAGAATAAATTTAATTTCCGTGAATTTCAATGATGAAAATTGTATAACAGTTTTAGGCCAATGTGCAGTGACACGATTCTCTGATCTTAACGAGGTCTCCAGAATCTGTGATTTTAAATTTACCGCAAATCATAATAGTCTCTCTGAGTTATTTCAGAGCGGCCATGGATGTTTTCTCAGCTTGGGCTGTTTTTATTTACACCAAACGTAACTTCATATCCTAAAGAGGCCAGGTGGTGGTGGAGATTTCCAGCTGCATTTTCTGCATTCATGGTTGCCTCCTGGACCACTTGCCTCACAACCCACGAGGCAAGAAAACATTCTTTCTCTTCCTGGCATCTTTACCACTTCTCTAGGAGCCTTAAATTTCTTAAGAGACTTTTCGGTGGATTCAGCTTTCTATGGATTTTGTCATAACAAACCCCAACATGTTGAAGTCAAAGACAATTACCCTGAAGTCTTCAGAGATTTCTCTGACCTTAGCCTTGAATGATCCATTCTACTACTGAGTCTCATTGATGTGTTCTTTTATACCCCTGGGAAATAAGAAACCCTCAGAGGCCTTTTTATAGGTCTTGAACCTTCTTTACTTTCAAGGATCTGAATACGTTTTTGTTGTGATTGTATTTTGATCTGATTCCTAACTCATTGTGATACGTCATGTTTTTTGTTTCAATATCATTTAGGTTATGAATAAATCTGGGGGCACTACAATAAGCCAATCATCCTCTTTAAATGTATCCATAACGGTAACAAAATTCAGTACAGTAACATTTATTCAGATTTGTCAGTTCTAACTTGGTATTCTCAAATATGGTTTGATTTCTTTTTGATTGTGAAACTCAGAATAAGGAGACTTTATGAATGAGATGTTTGATCACATCAAGGCTTCCTGTTTTATACGGATATGCATTATCTTGTCATGTAACAACTCGGCAGACTTTGTTCCCTCAGAGATGTGAGGAGGTAAGGCGTGTGCTGTAGCTAATTCATTTTATTCCCCTTGGACAGGAAGTTTCCAGAGCTCTTCACTTGGTTCAAGAATTTCCTTGGGTACAAAGAGTCGTCTCATATAGAGAGCTTCCCCAAGGAGAGGGCTACTGAGGGCATCGCCATGGAGATTGACTATGCCTCCTGTAAGAGGCTGGGCTCCAGCTACAGGGCACTGCCCAAGAGCTACCAGCAGCCCAAATGTACTGGCAGAACCCCACTGTGCAAAGAGGTACAGTCCGTACACTATACACCAATACTGTTCACAGACCTATAAAAAAACATGAGAGTGCACTGCAGCTCACTGCATTTCACATTTTTAGATGATGAGGGCAGCCTACGGTCCTTTGAGGTGTATTTAATTCTTTGGGTAGTGGTGTACTTGCATGAGGTTAAGCATTGCTCTGCAAATACACTGTTAGAAGTTGTCTTAAGTGTAACTCTTGATGTTTCTTCAGGTTTTGAACGATACATGGGTGTCTTTCCCATCTTGGTCAGAGGACTCCACCTTTGTTAGCTCAAAGAAGACACAGTATGAAGAACACATATACAGATGTGAAGACGAGAGGTTTGAGGTAAGGAAGATTTCCCAAAATTGTAGTATTTAAGTTGCAGAAGAATAGTTGTCAAAGTGATGATTCAGTGGTCAAAGGTTTCACTCACTGAGAGGACAGAGATTCACCATTTTTCTTAATTCACCAAAGTGAAATTTAATTTAAATTCCAGGTGTTTAAAATGACCGTGTTACTGAAGCGGTAGCAGAGGTGAGTGGTTGCTGTGCTGTAAAAGGATTGAGCGGTGATCCTTTTTATAATCGCTGGCCCTGACTCGCACTCGCCCCGTGCTAACATTTTCCTCCTCCTCCTCCCCTCAGCTCGATGTTGTCCTGGAGACAAACCTGGCCACCATCCGGGTGCTGGAGACGGTGCAGAAGAAGCTTTCTCGCATGTCTGCGGAGGAGCAGGCCAAGTTCCGCCTGGACAACACAATGGGCGGCTCCTCAGAGGTCATCCATCGCAAGGCCATTCAGAGGATATACGGCGACAAGGCTCCAGACATCATTGATGGCCTCAAGAAGAACCCCGCTGTCTCCGTCCCCATCGTGCTGAAGAGGTGAATGTCCCCAGGGAAACCGTCACTTCATCCACCTTCGGAAACACCAAGGGATAAATTAGGCTAAAGTGGTTCTTAATTGTTTAGATATTTTTGGGCTTAAATGACTGCTGTGAAAATGTCTTGTAGTCTTCTAAAAATGCACTGGATAAAGGAAAGGTGTATCTGAAAGCCCCAGTTAGATCTGTACATTTTCTTTCCCAGTGTTCCTTTTCCTGCAGAAACGCCTCTTTTATCTGTAAGTTTTTGCTTTTGATGCACTCAGGTTGAAAACTAAAGAGGAAGAATGGCGGGAAGCCCAGCGAGGTTTCAATAAGATATGGAGGGAACAGAACGAAAAGTATTACCTGAAGTCTCTAGACCACCAAGGCATCAACTTCAAACAGAACGATACCAAGGTGCTGCGATCCAAGACTCTGCTCAATGAGATTGAGAGCATATACGATGAGGTGAGTGGCCCACGAGAAATTATTCAGGTTGTAGGTTTCTAAACCCTGGAGAGGTCGGAAATTGGTTTCACTGCGTTATCTTATTAAGGTGGACTCTTCTTTTCCTGAATTCTTAATTCTAAATTAGTACTTAATTCCCAATTCTCAGTACGTCCTGTGAGACATACAGTGGTGGCATGTATACAAGATGTAAAGCCCAAACTAGGACATTGCCTTGGCTTCTTCTGTTTGGGGTGGAAATAACCTTTTTTTAATTTGTATAGCATTTCTGCAACCCAGTGTCTAATTTAGGTAGTAGAATTTATTTTATCACTTTCTGAATGTATTTAAGTGAAGTCAGTGTTACATTGAAAATGTAATTTCACGTTTTGAGCAAAGCTGATAGGATATTGAGTCCAGCACTTTCTCTTAGCGCTTGTGTTTTTCAGCCTTATTACTCTGAGTGCTGGTATCCTTTTTTTTTTTTACACTTGGAGGGGAAATGAACATCTTTTGACATTTTTCTGTGCAAAACTATGGAAAGGTCAGCGGCAATTTGAGCTCATTACAATATCCTCCATTGGTTAGGCAGAAATGTTTCAGGCTTAAGATTGGCAGCAGCACAAACAGAAGGAATTACAACGACGAGCAATGTCTATCGGTGTCTATCGATTTCTGTTGGTGTCTGTCAGTGTCTATCGGTGACTTCTTTGTACGCATCTCAGAGCAGAAGACGTTCTCATTACACATGAGAGAGCCGCATGAAAGGGTGCATTACAGCTACGTGATGTCCCTACTCCAGGTGCGGTGCAGTTCTGTTCTGTTGACATCCCTGCGCACTGCATTGCATAGTGTCCGGAAGGGCAGGCGAATACCACGTTCTGCACGGTGGTATCGCTCAGCCGCCTGCGTCCCTGTCACTTACAGAGGCAGGAGCAGGCGTCGGAGGAGAACGCCACACCGCCCGCGGGGCCGCACATGACGCTGTCGTACGAGGACAAGCAGATCCTGGAGGACGCTGCCTCGCTCATCATCCACCATGTGAAGAGGCAGGCCGGCATCCAGAAGGAGGACAAGTACAAAATCAAGCAGGTGATCTACCACTTCATCCCAGACCTGCTGTTCGCGCAGCGCGGGGAGCTGTCCGACGTGGAAGAGGAAGAGGAGGAGGAGATGGAGCTGGACGAGGCGGGCACGAAGAAGCACAATGGGGTCGCAGCCGGCGGGGGCAGCCCGACCAAGTCCAAGCTCCTGTTCAGCAACACAGCTGCCCAGAAGCTGCGAGGCACCGACGAGGCCTACAACCTCTTCTACGTCAACAACAACTGGTACATCTTCCTGCGGCTGCACCAGATCCTGTGCTCCCGGCTGCTGCGGATCTACGGGCAGGCCGAGCGCCAGATCGAGGAGGACTGCCGTGAGCGAGACTGTGAGAGGGAGGTGCTGGGCACCAAACGGGAGAAGAATGACAATCCAGCCATCCAGCTCAGACTGAAGGAGCCCAGTAAGTCCTTCAAAGGCTGGTCCTGTTTTATAGCATCGTTATCGTTTTTATCTGTCTGCTGCTTTTAGCTCACTGGATCCCAGCAGGTTACGGTCTATGAAAGGTCACACAGAGGAAAAAAAAGGAAAAGCGGTGTGGCGTGCACCTATTGATTGTTTCATTGCCAAAAGCTCTGATAAGGCACTTTTATGGTTTCTGTGCTGAGAAATTAACTTAAGACCACAGCTGGTATTCTAAAAAGCAAAATAGAAAAATTGTGTGTGTGATCACAAAAGTGTCATAACTCTTCTTTATGTATGGACTGGGATTGCCACTCACTCACTCACCTAGTGTAGGTTGAATAAATACTTTGGGTTTTGACGGTGTATCCAGGGCATTGTTTTAATGAAATCAAGATAGCTGCCTGTGGCAATAATAATCCTTATTGGTCTATTGGTTTTTAGTTGATCATCATTGCAAGGAGGAATGGGCAAATATTGCTCCATCTTGGTGTGCAAAGTTAGAGACTTACCCAAGATGACTAATGGCTGTAGTAGCTGCCAGATGTGGTTCAGCTTAGTATTGACCAAGGGAAGTGAAGAGTTATTAAATTATGATATTCCACCTTTTTATTTTTAATTAATTTATGGTTTACTGTTATCTTGCTTTTTTTTGTGGGGGGGGGGGACTCTGTGAATGTGTGTCTCACAATTAAAAATTCTTATTCTAAAATAATTAAATTCTAGGCTGTGAGATTAAGATTACATTTCTGTACAATGGTGCCGAACAAGGTACTGGTGTTCTGAAGGCCTTCTTTCTTTCGTAATATTAGCTAATCAGATGTAGTTATCACTTTAAAAAAATCTAACAAAATTCTAAAAGCTTGTGTAGTAAGCAAGAAGACAGACGTTACACATTGCCATATGCGACAGAATCCTTTTTTCAGTTATCAGCAGACAGTGAATAGCGAATACCTAATGTGGGAAGTGAAGTCATATTTTACTAGTTACGCTTGGAATTAAACTTTACACTTCAAGAAAGGGGACATTGTTGAGTCAGATACTGAAGTTAGGAAAGAGATAAAGATGAGATCACTATTAGCCATATACAATTTCTTGCATTAGGAATTCATCTTTTTCGCAAGATAATTGTCTTTTGAATTATTGCTGTCTTTGGAAAGCAGTTTTAACATTGTAATCATCACCTTTGTTTACTGGGTGTAGGTGTAGTATTTACACATGCAAGTGTGTAAATACTACATCTTATCTTTTCCTAATTCTAGTGGATATCGAGGTGGAAGATTACTACTCCGCCTTCCTGGAGATGGTGCGCAACCTGCTGGATGGGAACATGGACGCGTCCCAGTACGAGGACTCGTTGCGAGAGATGTTCACTATCCACGCCTACATCGCTTTCACCATGGACAAGCTCATCCAGAGCATCGTCAGGCAGGTAAGGAGCTCAGCCGTTCCTCATCCGTACGGAGTCCGAAGCTGAAGAGCACGCCCAGGGAATCGTCGGCTTAGTTTTCCACTCCAAACTACAGACGCCGTGACATTTGCGTAAAATAAAAGGCGGGGATTAAAAACACATGTAACTGATGGATCCTGAGGATACCCAAGAAAAATCCATCCCTAGCTCTCCGTGGCAGAGCTCAGCCACACGTGCCCGGAGTATCAGGACATAGCGGGCAAAAGGATTTGAAACGCTGCCCCTCTGGACTGCAGTCCAGGCTTTCTCGGATGAGCAATTTTCAGCCACACGTGACACGATTGTTTCAGCCTTGCCATTGTTGCCATTGGTTACCCTGATTTATCTTTTTTTTAAATTCTTCATCTCCTCCTGGGTCCTGAGGAGATGTTGCTGGTTTTGGCTCAGGTAGTTTAAACTGAAAACAGTTTCTAAAGTGGAAGATGTCGATTTTTACAGATCAGTTGAGGCGTATTTTATGGTAAATACCTCAGTTTACTAAGCCCAAACATGAACCAGGTTTTGCAAAATCATGAGCCTTATTTACAAAATCTGCATCAAGACAAAAATGCGATTTAAAAAAAATATAAAGTACCCAAACTATTATTTTAACTTTATAGAATAGAGAAAAGCAAAACTGACAGAAATAATCAGTTGTGTATAGTGTGTATGTTGTGTCTCGGTTGCTGTTATTTTTTTTATGTGGAATTTCATGATCATATAGATTCCTGCCCTCATGTTGGTAACTGAGTTTCATTATTTCATGCAGGCCAGTCGTGGTGCACTATTAACATATTTTAGTTCTGCATATAGAGTTTTATATTTTAAAATGCAAAGCCATCTATTGAGATGGTATTGCATAAAAATGGATACCTGGTAAAATGTTTCGGAGTAAACTGAGGGGAGGAAAAGTGCAATCTGGGAAACAAATTTATAAGCCAAAAATGTGGAACCAGATCTCCCATGTGTTTATATTGAATTCTTCATCATTCGACCACATTCTCTGATTTTTATTTCTTTGCCAGCAATAATAGTTTTCCATAAATTTAAGTCAGACCTTACTCATAGTTATTGGAAAAAAAATATATACCTGGATAAGACACATGTGTTGTATACAACACAATACTGACTTGTACTGAGATGGTAATGTAGTCCTCATGAACTTTAAAACATGAAAATGCCCTTTCTTGGTACAGTGTTGACTGATTCTGATGTGTTCGCTTTTTCCTTTTGTCCAGCTCCAGCACATTGTGAGTGATGAGATTTGTGTGCAGGTGACAGACCTGTACCTTTCCGAGAGTTCAAATGGAGCTACTGGAGGCACTCTGTCCACTCAGACATCCAGAGCTGCCTCCGAGGCAGCCTACCAGCGCAAGGCAGAGCAGCTGATGTCGGACGAGAACTGCTTCAAGGTAGAGATCGAGATCAGGATCTTTTCGACCATGGTGTCAGACCAGTTAACCGTGCACAAGCTGAAGTTTACAAAATTCTCATATTGAAAAATTACCGGCAGAAAAACTGACCTAAACATTTAGAATCAAGTTTCATCCATCGTATTCTCATACTAATGTCCCCAAGTATTTTTGGTTTTCAAATGAAATGCAAATGATTATTTTTGTAGATGATCAATTGCATTGAATAGCTGTAAAAAAGTATTCAGAAGCACAATCGCAGTGAATGCTAATGTTTGCTGTTGGTGTGTCGTCCAGCTCATGTTCATTCAGAGTAGAGGGCAGGTGCAGCTGACCATCGAGCTCCTGGACACAGAGGAGGAGAATTCAGACGAGCCCGTGGAGGCAGAGGTTAGTTGTTTATAGATTTCTGTAACTCCCTGTGACCTCATGGCTTGAATCCTTGTCGCTGTCTGGCAGGTATGCCTCTTCAAATCACGAGTTTCAGCTGCTCGTTTTCAGCACTGTTCCATCTGTACTTTATTTTCAGATCATTTCACACTGCTTCATATTTTACCGACCCGGAGAACAAGGTGTCCGAATTCTATAGGTTTTATAGATGGTTCCTGCTGCTCACTGTGAGAAGTTTTAGATTTTGATATCTATTCCTTCCTTGCACATCCATGTCTTTTTAACCTCCCTCACTGTTCTTGGTTCAAGACTTCACTCTTCATGCTTATGGAGCATATTGGAATATTTTCCTCCTAAGCCTATCGTATTTAGAAGGCGCAGTACAAATGTATTAATTCAAGTTATTTTGTATCCTTTCTGATTAAAGAAAAAAAAAGACGCATTGCTCTTACTCTGTTTTTAGCAGCGAGACAGCCCTTTTCTCACGTGTGAACTCCCTTAATATTAACTGTTTCTTCTGACGGCTTCTGTGATGTTTGCTTCTTCTCCAGCGCTGGTCAGATTATGTTGAGAGATACGTGAACTCAGATTCTACCTCTCCGGAGCTGCGGGAGCATCTTGCACAGAAGCCTGTTTTTCTCCCAAGGTGAGGGTCTGGGTTGTGATCCCAGTGTGAACGATGGTCTCTGCCCAAGTGCTCTTTGTACAGCTGCGTCTGTTGCAGTACAATTTTATAAGCCTGTGGGATACAAATATTTTATGTGATTAAATAACTACTTTTAGCCCTTCTGTGGTGACATCCGAAACGTGGGATTTCCCCAGTCCATTAGTAAAACTGTGTCATTGGCATTTACCATAATTAAACTGGCTGTGGTGATGGAGGTGTCCAGAAATAAGTGCACAGGAAAGCACTTTTTTGGGCTTGACTAGATAAGGGCACAACAATGGGGATTAACCCGGTCTTATTCCTTCAAAAGAATGTTTTATGAAGGGGTTGGATGTCTTAGGTTTGTTTGATTGGAATGTTTGTGATGCCCACCATATCTCAGTAAAACCTTTTTCAGAATTTGTAATGTAGAGGCTTATTTTAACAGCTTCTAGGTAATTTGGTAACCCTATAAGTTAAAACAAACCTTTGTCTATTGTTCCTGTCCCCCATAAAACTGTACTCTGACTCAGTCTATGGGTGCACAAAGTATGGACGCTGTTTATTGTATGTTTTTCCCTTTCACTCATGCATGGATCAGCAAGGGTTACATTGCCGATATTGCACTTGGACTTAAAAGGGGTATTTTCTAAAATGATTTTGATGTGCCAAGGCATGAGTTTATTTATTTAACAATGTGCACTAAACACTGGGAGAGGATAATATAATTGTTTTTTTCTTAAATGAGGGCATTTATACTGGATTCTATTGGATGTCCGAAAAATAGTGTTATTGGATTCCATGTGCAGTGTTTACTTCAGTGGAGTTTCTGATAACAGCCTGCCTGAAAAATATTCATGATGGTTTTGTTGTACTCTAGCATCCCCCGATCACTAGTTTTTTATTTATTTCTCTGTTTTACTGTATAGAAACTAATCATGGAAAATGGGTAAAAAAATTAACAGAAAGGAATGTTTTATATTTTGCTGGAGGGAAGCACAGTTTATACCACCAGTGTCATCTGAGTTTTGCACTAAAAGTTTGTCTCTGTAACTTATGTTCTGATTCGAAGCCTGCTGCCCACTGTTCTGTGATAAGCATTTCAAAATACTCTGTCACATGAAGTCCTATTTGCCTTGGTCTCGTATTCATTTAGTCCTTTTGTATATTTAAGCAGTTAGTACTTGAAATCTTACCAACACAGGCACTTTTTTGTTTATCCTAAAGAAATTTGTTATTATTTTTTGTTAGCATGTAGTTCTTGTCATTTTAGTTGCAAGTCACTTCAGAATATGCAAAGTCTTTGAATTTTCTGTTGAGCATGAGATGATTGTAGCGACTGTAGGGAAGTATCAGCTGGGATCCTTAATCAAGACTAAATTAAAAAAATATATATCTTATGACAGCCAGAGGTGCAATTAATATTAGAAATGTTCAATTCCACTGGTGGTATAAATTGACATGATACAGATATGAAGGGCAAAACTTGAGATTTCAATAAAATAATGTTTTATTGTCTGTCAGGATCCAACAGTTATATTTTGTGCATATGTATTTTTTTCCAAAAAACAACTGTATGTGTAAAGAATTTTATGAATGTTTATGTATTACTTTAAATGATGTATATGATCTCAAAGACCTGAGTGTATATTATTCTCTTGTGAATTTCTGTGATAACCATCCTATAGATACAGTGCACTCCCGTTAAATATTTTGGCCGGGGGTGGGGATCTAGAATACAGTGCTGGCAGAAGAAAAATCTTGATATGATTCTAATTTAACACCTGCTACACTGTACTTTGCCAGAGGGGCTTGTTAATAAACTTCTGGTATGAATTTTATTCCCAAAATGTGCGTGTATTTTTTTCAGAGGTCTGAGAGAAATGTGTGGAAGGGTGGTTGCTACATCAGAGATATGTCTGATTCTGGTTGTTGACAAGTGCAGCAGAAATAAAACAGATTAGGTCTGGTTAAATGCAGAGCACTGTGCTCTTTCCACCGTAAGGGACTAAATCACAGAATTTCTAAGCTGAAAATGGTGATAGCCTTCTCCACATGGACAAGCCTACAACCAAACATTTATTTGTGTTTTAGGGAATTTGTTACCCTGTTGTCTGAATGTGTTGCAAGATGTTTCTTGCATTTGGAAAATCAAGACCTGAAAATTGGCTTATTGGCCTAACAGGACGAATGCGAATGTTTGCATCAGGTGGATCTACCTGTCCTCTCCAGTGCAAGACGTTTAAGAAAATGAAATCCACCTGTTTTAATGCTGTTTTGTGCACAGATCGCTGAATGTGTGTAAAACCCTCCTGCTTTCGGAGTCTAAAAATTTAGTAGTCTTTAGAAGGGATCGACAAGCAGATTTTTACTTGATCAAAAGTCTAATTCTGTTTTTCAGACCGTTTTTCTAGGTGCTTAGATGTGGTATTATTCTCTCCTGGGTATTAACATCTGTTGTAATTTGAAGATTTGCAATGAACTTCTAGTGAAATCTGTGGTTTGTGAACCTTTTTGGTGACTATATAAACAGTTTGTTTTTTTCTCATTTTATGAGAATTAGCTAGTTCACAGCTGTATGTTTAAGTGGAGCCCTGAATGCAAAATTTGATTCATGGCTTCTGTCCCCACTCACCAGTAACTTCTACGGTAAGTACAAATTTTACTTTACTTATTGAAGTGGGGAAAATCATTGCAGTTTAATGCTTGCATACAGTGGATTGTGTCATTTGTTGGATCAATGTGTTGTGCATCAAGGACATAAACTCCATGAAAAGTGATTCTTTGGTAAATTTTCTAACGGAAGTGCACTGTATTTAGATGCAACTGCGTTAATACTGCTTGTACTGATTGATTTTTAATAGTGTGGATTGTAAGCATGGAAATCGGGACTAGAACTCAAATACTGGACTTGGTGGGATTGTGGATTTCAGCCATGTTGAGCAAGGCGGTTGTTTAAAAGCATTTCTTCCTCTCTCCTACTAAGGAACCTGCGTCGGATACGCAAATGCCAGCGAGGAAGGGAGCTGCAGGAGAAGGAGGGCAAGGAAGGTGGGAAGAAGACCTTGGAGAACGTGGAGAATCTGAATAAGATGGAGTGCAAGTTCAAGCTCAATTCCTACAAGATGGTCTATGTCTTCAAATCAGAAGACTACATGTACCGGCGCACAGCCTTGCTTCGGGCTCACCAGGTAGTGATCCTTTTTGAAATGTTCTTGAAGGTACACCCACACCCCTCCCCCCTTCTGAATGACCTGCTCAATTTTTATTTGAAATTATTCTTCAAGAAAAGGCTTTAAAAACAAGAAAAAAACAACATTCAGGGATGTGGCGTGAGTATCTGAACTCTGAGGGCAGGCGTTTGTGCCCCATTTGGAAGTTAGAAGCTTTGTACTCTGGTGATTCCCCCCCTGATTTCATACCTGTTTGTTCATTATGCTGGTTTCTCACTTTTGTTCTCCCCTGCCCCCTGGTAAGCGTAATAGGAACATAAAGGCACATATGTCCAGTTTCTGAGACAGCTTCTTCCTGCGGGCTGTTAGATTGCTGAACTCTGCCCCTACCACTGACTCACACTGATGTTTTTTTTCTCTTCTCACACTGCTTTTCTGACTTGTTTTTTAAGTTGTATGTTATTGAACTTTTTTGTTGCTGCTAATATTCTGTGTTCATGTTTTGATGATTCCCTAATGTCTCTGTATTGGAGCCTACACGCAAATAAGCATTTCATTGCATCTGACAAATAAACTAAACTGAAAACTGATCGAGCAATCGATCCAGGCATTTTTCTAAAAAGGGATTTCTATGTTTGCGTCGCCGCGTGGCATGGTTCGGGCAGGAGTATGTGTTGGGGTTGTAACACTGTCCGACTTTGTTTGCAGTCGCACGAGAGGGTCAGCAAACGTCTGCACCAGCGCTTCCAGGCCTGGGTGGACAAGTGGACAAAGGAGCACGTCACCAGAGAGATGGCCGCCGACACCAACAAGTGGTTAATGGGAGAGGGGCTGGAGGGACTGTTGCCTTGCACAACCTCCTGTGAGACGGAGATCCTACACTTCATGAGCATCAACAAATACCGTGTCAAGTACGGAACAAAGTACTAAGCACCATCATCTTCCCGTGCCCTGGGAAGAGGAAAGGGGGTCTGTTTTGTTAGGTTTTGGGGAGAAGGGGGATGGGGGGTTTATCAACAACTTTATTGGAACCAAGTGGCAAACAGCTGGTTGCCATATTGTACTGTGGGCGGCTGGTGGATTGTTTTTTGTTGTTGTTTTGATTTTAGCAGCATTTTAGCTGTACCTGCTCTTGCAGGGCCTTGGTGCCAAAACTAGTTAAAGCATGACCTGTTTCTTAACACCCCCCCCGACCCTGAATGCCGTAGTAAACTTCGCTGGCCACTCAATCGCATAACAACCTTAAATCTTCTAACCGTAAATATCATACTTGGAATGCTGCTCAGGCCCATCAGGATGGGGTGGTAAGAGTTACCTGCTGGAATGCAGCCGAGATGTTGAGAGCCATTTTAAAATCTGTCAAGTATCACAGTAGCGAGGGGTGGGGCAAAACTAAAAGGGACAAGCCAGGGTTTTTGTTAAAATCCGTTAAAATTCAAGCAGGTAAATGATTTTCTTGTGTGTGAGGCCAAGTGGCCATAATTTCATAGTTGGAAAGAGAGAATAATTTGGGGTGTGCATTTTTAAAAGGTTTGGGGAAAATGCACACTTTATTCAGAGATGACGCACTTTCACTTTTCAGAAAGACCTGGGGATTTAAAAAGCTCTTGTTTTGGGTTGAACAGGCCTGATTTTTAACGGGTTTCATGGCTCGCCACCATTTCAACGGAAATGGAAGTTGGTTTCATTCAAATATAACATATTATCCCTTGAGGTAAGCATTGCAGTATAACAGTATTCCTATGAACCTTCCACCAACAAGATTACTTACAAAAACTCCAACAAAACTTCGTTTCCCAAGCGGTTTCCTAGCTTCGAGGGACTGGTCAATTGCAAGTCTTGGTCGACAGCTTGATACCTTATTAAAACTATTTAAAGTACCTTATTCAGACAAAGGCAGCGTTTTTTTAAAAAGAATTACCTGTAGCAAGAAAAAAAAACTCTGGAAAAAGAAATGCACTGCAGCATTTCTTGTAAAATAATTAAGGAGCTAACAGTAATGTCGGGCCAATCATGAAGGTTCCTGACTACAAATTGTAAAATTGTATATCTTGTGAAATGTCAGATATATGACACTATAAATATATATAAATATATATATCACAATCACAAAAAGTCCTGGCCGCCCCAGTACAGTACCTTCAAAGTTGCTGGCAATGCTCGATGCCAATACACCAGCTTTTACACACGAACCAAGAACAATAAGAATGGACTACCCACACACTGCTTAAACTTTGTAAATAAATTGTATATAGTGTCAAACCTTTTTTATTACAGAGATCTGCATTGATGTGCTAGCGTACTTTACAAGCTTACTGTGTAGTGAGAGGTGGCTTATAGTACTTAAATAATGCAAGACACCGTTTATTACAGTTTTTACCAAAGGGAGTTGATTTATAATGATAGTTGTTTTTTTCTTGTTTTTTTGTTTTTTTAAAGCTAAAGAAATGTTGATAAGTAGAACTTTATCCAGGATTTTTGAAATTAAAACTTTTTTATCGTTAAAAAAATCAGAAAAATGTTCTTGTGACCCCATTACCTAAACTTGAAATTTCAAGGAAAAGATTTGGCTTTTATTTCACATTATACTAAAATGCCCATTTGGATATTTTGAACATGTTTCATAGATGTGATATTGAAGAAATATCAGCTAATACTCATGTTGTACAGAAAGTGACTTCTTCAAAGAAGTTATTATTGGAAATGTAATCCTAATAATATAGCACCCTCTTGTGGGTTGTCTATTTTTTTAATTATTTAATTGAACAATTACCCTTTTCTCATTTAAGTAACCCTGGATAAATTTCTGCTTAAAATATAGATCTGCATTTTTAAGCAAACAGCAAAATGTCACAGCATGTCTTTTCTGTGAATCATCATGGCCCCTTTATTTCAACTTTATTTAAAAAAAAATAAAAATGACATTTGTAGCAAATGGACCCGATGTCTTTGGCACGTTTTCTCACGAGGCAAACTCTTTTCAGCACGGGGGAGCAAAACGGCCGAGGGGCTCCAGTTCATCTATGCAGGTACCACGACTTCTGCACGTTCGTTGTGCAATGAGGGTGGGAATACAGCTAGGCAAATGCACTAAAAGAGGCAATGCAGGTGTTAACTGTTCCTTGTTTTATCATCTCGCCACTGGAAAGAGTCTTTAGTTTAAATGGGTTTCTAGTGGTCTGGGAACTCAAGATCCCATGTGTGTGTTTGCACTTTTCCTAAACCACATTTGCGTTCTTTCTCCCTTCCATGGGAAGGGTGTGGGTTTGCACGATGAACAGCATGGCTGTCTGACCCTGATTGGTCCTAAGGGACAACGGTTAGTGCAGTTAGGCCACGTTTAAATTTGGCAAGACAGGGAAAAATGATCCAAAGAGCTCAGGTGGAATGAGAAAAAAAAAGTCCTGGAGGCTCTGTTCAGCGTAGCCATTCGCCTTTGTTTTGTCACTGTGTGTAAAGGCAGGTCGATGGAATGTTTTCCCTGATATTAAAGTGGTTTTCATTGTTTGATAGGCTGCCGTAGGGTCTTTAAAGACAATTCATTGGTTTTACAAAATGTACAAAGATTTGGATTTTTGCCCTTTGCAAGCTAAGCCCAGAAAGCTATTTAGTACATGTTGGAAAGTTGTTTTTTTGTCTCATGTCCTGGTTTAAACTTTCTTTGTGTCTCAGATTAAAGACAATTGAGGTAAGCAAAAGTCCCTGCATTTACCATCTGGGAATTGGTTTAAGACAGTCCAGCACTATAACAGATGGGGCATGGTTTTTTGATCTCTGAATAGTAGAAGACTCAATTCTGCCTTTCAGGTTTGCTTTTTGATGGTGACCATTTATTAAACGGAATTGTAAATCAGTCTTAAGTCTAATTTAGGTCAGTCACCTTCGGTATGTTTGTAGCTGTAATTCAGTGTTTCTTCCCAGTTACCTTCTGTTTTGAGAATTCGATTGTATTTGTATTTTTAAGAGTACCTGTGCTTATTCTTTAAGAGGTAGGATTCTGTTTAAAATGGTGCTTTTTAATAGATATTCTTGGTTCTTCTAGAAATCCCTGCCTTCTTAATGTATGAGTGGTTGTCTCTTACAATTATATTACGCAGAGCAAAATTTCTCAGCCTGTTCTTTTTATTTAAACCTGCTTTATGACAATGCACACTAAGTGTCATCAACATCTTTGCAGTTTGTTAACCTCCTGGCAAAGGAGGTTCCATGCTTTGACTTTTGGCCAGAAAATCAAAGTGCCCAATGTCCTGAAAGTAGTGCTTCTTTTTTTACTGATATTCAAAGATATTAAAGAACTTCAGTGTTGTTTCTACATTACATCTGAATGACACATTGCATTCAAAAGACCTTTTACAGCTTCCTACATCATAGCTGTACTCCAATTCCATGTAGTTTGACTGTGGTGTTTAATCCTTTGAACATCTAGTTGACTTGTTGTGCTAATATGGGAAGGTTGTTAAAGGGGCAGTTTGCCGTCATTTTCCATTGAGATGGAAGTAACCTAAGGCAGTGTTATGCTGTTTGTAATATCGTTTCTAAATGGATAAACCAACCAAATATGGAAATAAGGCATTAGGATTTTTGTATAAATATAAGACCTTAAATCTGGATTAGAATGTGTTTATCTGAAAACTATTCCTGAATCTTCTCCTCCTGTTTGGGGTGCATTTTTAATACCCTACTGTGCCTGGTGAGAAAAAAACTGATATAAAATGTCTGGCAAAAAAAAGCATACGGCTGTCTCCGTACAAGCTAAAAGAATCATTCTTTTTCATTGATGTTAGATACTTGTACAACTAATTTTGAGGTCTAAGCTTACATTTAGAAAATGATATGGCTGAAAAGGACAGACTGGGCAATTCATCTTGATTATCAATACACTGTTTTAGAAATAAATCTTTGTTTCTTCGTCTTTTGCTATATGAAATATGTGAGTGTTTCTCTAAAGGCACTTCTGCAGCTCTTGGGCACTGTCAGTTTACGTAACGCTGTCTCAGTGCTGGGTGGGACTCCTTTAAAACAGAGAGGATTGGACCACAATTGTTTAAGAACCTCTACAAGGACCTTCAACAAAAATCCATACCTATTTAGCACCTCTATTATGATAATTCATGCAAAATGACATTGCTTTTTTGATCGTCATATTTGCATTGTCTGAAGCATTTGTCAAAGCTAAAGCCCTGATGAAAATGGAGGGAACTATCTGCCATCTGCATGAATTCCGTTATGTGCGAGTGTTATTTTAGTGTTGGAAAGTGACTCTCAAACAAGGTGGGATTCTCAAACGATAGCTGAAAGTGTCAGATCATTTTAGGAAAAGACAGGGGCTGGAGTCCAGATCCCGACCTTGCGGCGAGCTTAGAGATAACATTCTCCCCGTACTGAGCAACTGATCGAAACCAGTGCACTGAGATGTCTTCTTTAGTTCTCACCAGCTGAGAAGGCCGGTCCTGACTGCCAACACTTACTGCCACCAGCTAAAGACAATCTTGGACAAAATCTTGGACAGTTTGTGCCCAGGACTGCAGTTTTATTTTTATATTTACTGTATAAAATATAAAAAGAGAGAGAGTTGGGGCTCCAGCTTGTAAAACTGCACTTGTTTAACTGCTTTTTGTATTCCATTTTACTGTGACCCTTTTTGCCACCTCTCCACACGATTTATATACTATGTTGTATACTTGAGTGTAGTGCAGTATTTCCCATTAAAATATTACTGAAATAGAGCAGTGTGTTTTTTTTCTGTTCCATCTCGTAGCGCCTAAGATGACGCGAGCCTGTAAGACACACTAGTCTATTTTTGTTTTGGACAGACACAACATAGAACTTAATGGCCTGCCAAGTTTGGTTAGGTCAGTGACCATTTTTAATGACCATTTTAGTGACCATTTTTTAATTATATTTGTTTTTCTAGGTCTTCTATCCTGCAGAGGAATTCCACATTGCATTGGTGTTAAAATACAATCCACTCGGTCAGAAGGACTGGGGTTGCCTTTCAGAATTGCTTTACCAGTTTAAACATACCATTGTGTCAGTGTAGCATGACCTGGCTTTAATAATTGTTTGTTCACGTGACAAAATGCATTATACTGAAACGTTTTTAAGCTTTCAGATTTTATGATGTATGAAAGTTTTAAGTAGTTACAATACTGTGGATGACTGACAGTAATTTAAATTATTAAAGAGTAAGAACAGTTTTAATTTGATCTATTTCAGCACTTTTTGGGCTTAATTTACTGTTGGTGGAAAGGAAGGTGATTGATTCAGTGTAGCATTTGAACAATGAGGTGGGGCTGGGTATCTGTAATGCATGCCCTGTCTTTCTTGCCACCAGAGGGCGCTGAAGGACTGTGCAGAGGAATGAAAGATACACATCTCAAATTTCCTTTTAATTTCCCTCTTTTAGGTTAACACTCCTGTAGAAATCAAAAGGTTACAGATGAGGTAAGCTAAAAGGTCTGGTCTTAAAGGATTAGGTAATCAGCCTTATTTTTCTTCTTGTCAGTGATCCTGAGCATATATATAAGCATATGTTACACTCTATAGAAGTGCAAGCAATTAATTATAACCACAGTTGAGGAAAAGTACACACGAAAAATAGACCTAAACTTTGTACTTCACATTTAATAGGCTGCTAAAACTTTAATTTCTGTGTATCAAAGGAACGGTTGCAAACAAGAGGAATCCATTCAGAAATAAGTAGCTCATTCTTCCCAAGATCTTGGTGCTTTCTCGAAAGAAGCCAAGGTGTTGGCTTCAACTACATGGCTGGGTAGCTTGTTCCACACTCCTACAACCCTTTGGGTAAAGTTGAGCTTCGTGTTTTCTGTTTTAAATGCACTTACTAGTAGTTTCTACTTATGTCCCCTGGTTCATGTTTCACTGCTCATTCTGAAGAAACCTGCTGGACTGACTTGATGCCTCTGAGGATTTTGAATACTTGTATCAAGTCCCCTTGTTCAACTTTTGTCTCATCTGTCCACAGGACATTGTCCCAGTAGTGCTGTGGAACATCCAGGTGGTCTTTAGCAAACTTAAGACGTGCAGCAAGGTTTTGGAGAGCAGTGGTTTCCTCCAAGGTAACCTCCCATGAACACCACTCTTGTTCACTGTTTTTCTTATGGAAGACTCATGAACACAAACGTTATCAAGTGCAAGAGATGCCTGCAGACCCTTCGCGGTCACCCTAGGGTTCCTTGTCAGCTGTTTGAGGATTGCCCTTGCACTGATCTTTGTAGACGCCCTCTCCTAGGGAGAGTAGCAACGGTGCTGAATTTCTTCCACTCGTAAACTATCTGGCTGACTGTGGACTGATGGAG
Organism: Atractosteus spatula; assembly: GCF_055471065.1. Lineage (NCBI taxonomy): Eukaryota > Metazoa > Chordata > Actinopteri > Semionotiformes > Lepisosteidae > Atractosteus > Atractosteus spatula. Next base: position 63,221,755 of record NC_142712.1, on the reverse strand, counting down.
GCCTAAGTCTTTAGAAATCCTTTCGTAACCCATTCCAGTCGTATAAGCTTCAACAACTCTTCTTCCGAAGTCCTCTGAAATCTCTTTTGATTGGGCCATATTGCACTTCAACAGAAGTCTGTTGTGAAGAGCAGGTAACCAAACTTGTGTGAGTTTTGATACGGTAGGGCAGGTCAAACCCACACCTGAACTGATTGGAACACCTGACTCCAATTACCCTCACTTCAAGATTCACATACCTTCTCCATCAATGACCTTGATTGTTTAAACCATTTGCTCAATACAGATATGACTGTAAAATGTTGAGTGTGTTTGTTAAATAAGACTGTATTTATTATTATGACTTAGAAGAAGATCAGATCAGATTTTAGGAGCCATTCATGCAGAAATCCAGATAATTCCAAAGGGTTCACAAACTACAGTATCTCCCAACTGTATGTGGAAAAAATAGTGAAAACATTTTTTATAAAATACATATTAGTTGTTGATGTATTTTAATATGAGATGCTCAGTAACGGTTAATAAAAGTAATTTGAGCCTGTATTGGGTTGAGCTTTTGTAAAATATTGTTCCGGCCATAAAGTCTCAGTTTGTGTTGATAAATTGATTGTCTATTAATACGAGCTTGTGGACTCACTGTTTCAGATTCAATAGCCAAAGTTTTAGTTTTGCCTTTTCCTTCATGGTGTAAAGCTCTTGAATTCTCCATAGTTTACAGGCTCTCTTCCTGAGATCCTTAAAGCTTGAGTCTAGGTGCAATTCCAAAGTTAGTGCTCAGAGAGCATATTTGAACAAATGTGTCTGGACAGGTGTGAGAGGAGATGCCTTCCTTGAGAGAAAGCATGACCCAGTTCTTTTTTTGTGCACTTGCCAATTCGCGAAGATGACAAGACTGAGCCTGACAGATGTACACAGGACAGTTTCCTCTAAGCACAGCTAATGAAGCAGTTCAAACGGCTGGGCCTCAGGACGACAGTCATTACAAAGCTCTTCTGGATGACTAGACTTTAGGAAAATGTTCTGGTAGGATCATACTAATTTTGTGTATGAGGAGTTTACTAAATTATGTTCTTTAATTGCGTTATCTTCCTCAGCCTTAGATGAACACCATAACTAAAAAAAAAAGGTGAGGTATATATTTACTGTAATGAAACTCAGATTCTTTTCCTTCAGTAAAGAATGTTATGGGTTATCTAGTATGTTGATTTAATAAACTCCTAAAGGTGAACCATTAAGTCTCTGGAGATCAGTGTGTGTGTTAAATTTGTAAGGCTAGATTTGACCAGTTTCTCGTCGCAAGCTGTTTGTTGATTGGCAGATCTTACGTGTCCGTTATGATAAATCTGCTTCTTTGTGGCACATCTCACAGCGACCTAGAGCCTATCCTGAAAGTACAGGATACAGGGCAGGGCTACAGCCTGGACAGGTTACTAAACCATTGCAGGATACACACAATCACACAGGGACGAATTAGATGCACCAATGAACCCAGCCAACCTATCTTTGGAGGGTGGGAAGAAATTGGAGCACCTGGTGAAAACCTGCATGTACCCAGGGAGAACATGCAGACTCCCCACAGAAGGGCCCAAGAACCGCAATCCAGCGGCACCAAGCAGCGCACAACTGAGTCTCTCATCTGGCAAACATGTTTGTGAAAGTACTTTGCCTGTTTAAAACTGAGCAACACTGAACTGGCAAAGTCTTAATAAGCAATAGTTGATCAAATTCAGCCATGTTTTACACTGTAGAATCAATCCCATGAACATCCTAAATTTCCAGAAATCTAAATAAATTGCTTTATTAGATTTATTTTAGGTTTGATGCTTTCTCTCTAACCTTCTGGGAAGTACATGCTTCTGTAGCACTTGTTTCTAAATATCATAGACAAGCTGGGATCTGTATTAGATCATCTTAGTCCTTATCCAGTTCAAGCTGATCATGGGAAGTCCATGTTAACGGAATGCTAAGAAAATCTATACATTCTACAGAAAAGGAGAAAACGTGATATCATAAAGAACTGGCCATTCACATATCAGAAACGTTCTGATGCAAAAAAGAGTAGTTAATGTATGTGTAAATGATTATTTACAAAAAATAATTTCAGTGGTTATTTTTCTTAGTTTATCTATCCTAGCATGTATTGTATCATCCTAGAACTCTTTTGTTCCTTTCAAACAATCGAACTTGTTTCATATTTTTTCTTGACAATAAGATCTAAAATCTTTCCTCGTGTATAAACTTTTTAACAATGGGTAGGGCACTTTGCATTGCGTCTTAACTCAATGAATAATGTCATCTGACAGACAATAATATACTAATTGTCTGCATCAATCTACACAAACCAATGATCTTAATGTTCTCTTTCCCCATCCGCTAATGCAAGTTGGCATGGAGTGAATAAATTGTATCTCTGCAAAATGAAAGACACTGTTTGAGAAGAGTAGAGTTCAAGTTGCTGCGAGGATTATTCATGAAGAGGAGGGCACTTATCCTCTCCCTCCGTTCTCCACTGGGATGGGCATGACAGAACACTATTGTTTGGCAGAACTTTTACAAAGAGTGCCCTGAGTGCGTTTCTGATCTGACCTGTCACACAAACTGCTTGCAGGGAGCACAATTATTTTATTCAGACATGTTGGCTACATTGACAGCATCATGAGAATCTGCCGAGTTAACAGGCCAGTGCACTTGCTCTGGGTTTTAGGCTGAAAGCATTGTTACTCACTCAAGGGGAAAATGGTTCTTTCATAAAGTTTCAAGTCAAAAAGTAGGTGAAGTTTTACTGTATCTGGCAACTAGATTATGGAAGATATTTCAAAGTACCGCGTGAGTGTTGTGGGAAGGTTTTGAATGATAAAGGCCTCTTTCAGACTAGGTTAATACCTAAACCTCTTTTTATTTCTATGCATGACCTTTCCTCATGTACTGTGTAGATCATAAAATCTTTTTTGGCTTCACATATTCACAAAGAAAATACACTGTAGTGTGAACTCAGGCTTTTTCACCCAGTCATTGCAGGACATTGTCATAATCTACATTTCAGTTGTTTAATTGATTTACATTGGGATTCATAAGAAAAATGCTTGTAGCCGTTAGTCCTTTTGATGGTTGGTTGATGAGTTTGTTTTCCTTTGTTTCTCATCTTCAACATCATGTTTTACAAACTGTGTCAGTATTGTGATTTCAGACCCTCTGGTTAAAGGTTTCAACACGTGCCACTATATAATCCTGCCACATTTTGCTTAGGGAACAGAAGCTGGATTTAATGGTCTTTCTATGTTTATTTCAAATTAAGTGATGTATTTCAGTTTAATATAGTTTTTAATTTAATTTAGAAAAATGAAAACGATTACATGACGTATTGAGGAGACTAATAACTGTGAAGGAGCCATTACTTCCATAAGAAGAAAAGAAACTGAGAAGCTGGAGAGCTGTATGATATGTGCAGGGGATAAACGCAATGTTGATCATTTCTTATGTCTAGCAGCCAGAATGTGTAAGTATTCCAAACTTTCAGAAGAGTTCAGCAGAATGTGATCAGCCATATCTTGTTCTTATGTCAACAGCATGTCAGCTGCTCGTCTCAGGCAATTAATTAATCACATTCTTTATTTCTGGAGTCTGGTGGAAGAAAAAAGAAAAACATTACTGCTTGACAGGCCTGGTGAGAGAGCCACACAGATGAGTCTAATCGTTCACACAAACTTGAATTTCAGGCCCACAGGCCCAGGCTCATAGTTGGCTTTGAAATTACAGATCTTTTTTTCTGCTCTCCTCAGCATATAATAGAGTGATAACCAGGAAAATAAATCCAGATGCTCTGCAGATTCCTTTTGGGATATGGAACTTGTTTGCTCTTTAATTCCCCAATAGCTTCTTTGATTTCTTTTCATCTCCATTAATAAGCTGCAGGGTTCGTTTCTTACTTGGTATTAACGAGTCACACACTTCATTTGCCTGATAGCTACCCACCAACTGGTAATAAAACCCAAGCAGGAATTTCAGTCATTCCCATTATAGTCTCCAAGGTTTAGCTGCTCTGTTTTCTGTCACGGCCATGTCACAGTGCCCTAGGCATTAACAGGAATTTTTAGCCCTTTATTTCATTAATATTTCCCTGGTCTCTGACTTTTAGGAATTCACCTAACGGTTCTTCAATGGAGTTTAAATGAGGGATTCAAACCTCTCAAACGATTAGCAAACAGCAGCAGTTGAAAAATTTTATAGTTGATGAAGGCTCTTTTAACTTTTAGGCTATTAAACCCGAGCACTGTAGGAGCCTGCAAGTGCAAACTGGAATTAATTCAACACAAGAAACAACTTCTGTTTTTTCTTTTTTTCTTTTTCAGGCTCTTAAGGGGAAAATGAATTAATGACAGTTTGAGAACATGAACACGTTTTAGAAAAGGCAATAAATGCAGCAAAAATAATTTTGCTGCTTCTTATTTAGGGCAGAAATTGCACAGAATCCGTACATGAGAACACATTTTTTTGTTGCAAAATTGCACACAGTGCCTGGGGGAGGGGAGATTGGAGAGTCTACAGGCCCCTGCCTATCTTCCTGCCTTCCATCTTTAATTGCATTGCCTGAAGTGTCGCACGCTGGAATAATCAGCTAAACGCAGGCAGTGGAAGCTCCTGTGAGAGCATTGTGACCATGCTGCAGAGACACTAAAGCATTGCTGAGGCCTGCTGTCTGTGGGTGAGGGGGGGGGGGGGGGCTCCTAGCTCAGTAAGAGATCCCTCATTGGCCTGGGGAAACAAAAAGCTTAATGTAAAGCCCTACAAGTATATCAAACATAAACACTGAGGAAGGATACTTCATTAGCAAACCCCAAAGGGCGGGGAATGTGAAGTCCATCTATCAAATATATCATAATGCATCTTAGTAAGTGTATAGACACTTTTGACAATTGAAAATTGTACTTCTGAGACATGCTGTAAATCACCAGCTTGTTTAAAACAAAATTTAGTAATCAATTGTTAGAATTATGGTTGGCAAGAATTATTTCAGATGAGGATCTAAATCGTCATTTCATTTCTGTGCTTCTATGTCGGCAATATGCTGTAGTTTCTCTAAGTCTGTAATATAACAGCGGATTCCTAAAGAAGACCAATGTTCAGGAAGTACATTCATTATTCTTTTCACCTACCTTTCATTGCAAGTCAGAGTTTGAGTTCTGACACAGCATAGCGGAATTGGTAGCACATGGAATTGTTGAATTACTGATGGCTGTTTCTGCCCTGACATCAGATTTCAGCGATTGTGTATTCTTATTACCAAAATTGGCTTTCAAAGGCTACATCCAGTAGACAGCCCATTCATACAGCTCACTCATTAGCTGTTATCTTCAATTTGTCTCTTGCTGTACACTTTGCCATGCGCACTGAAAGCACATGAATTCCTGGAATACATGCTGCTTTTCAAAAAGATAAATCTGAAGGACTGAATATTATTCTAAAGATATGTCTGCTTGTGCCACTTTTATGACCATGTTTTGTCTGGTTATCTACAGAACCATTCGTATTTGTCACATCTCTTGGAAGGAGCGAGAAATACTATAAAAATATTTTGTTTTGCAAGTAAAATTTAGATGTGTCAACAGAGAGGCATAGATTTTAGTCGAGAGACAGACATACAACTCAAGCAGATACTTTTTTTATTACTGTCATTACTTAGTAATACTGAAGTACCACACATACCTAACATGGCAAAAGAACAGAGAATGCAAAGGAGTTCACACAAATAATCACAGACATCCCATGCTTGTGGCTAGTGTAGGAACAACTAAGACACAAACACACAGTGGGTTAAGGAAGAATCCCATGTTTACACTGTATGACTCTGCTGTTGTACTTCGAAACAACGCAATGATTTCGAATGGGGAACTTCATGACTTGAGCTTCCTTCATCTTGTCCCCATCGCTGTCTGCTGGTCCACAAACTTTACTCCCGTACGTAAATCCGTGTGCAAACTACATCATCTGCGCCGAAGGTCTGCAAAGCAAGCAGAAGGATAAGGGTTGGATATTTCTGCTGATTGTATTAAAAACATCAACCACATTCACCCTTCACTGTAAGGACGTACAACTGAATTTCAATGGTTTGGTTTCTTTATGATAGAACAAAAATTGAAAAAGTGCAGGTTTATTTTTCTTACTAGGAAAGTGAGACAGCTGTTTTACCCATCATTTGGATGTGGCTAAATATGTTCCCCAGGTTCAAGGATGAGGATTGTGTTATCCTTTTGACCTAAACCTGACATGGCTTCTGGCTTTGTCTCTGTTATTGTAGTTAATGTTTTTGGTGACTTTTCAGTCAGTTACGAAGGATCATCTTCGAGCCATGTACTTAAGGATTTGATGTTTCCCAAAGTTTTAAGAAACCCAATAGTCAGCAGGTTCTATCCAGTTTCTGACATTAAAATCTGCCCCCTTGCTTTTTTATTAGTGATTGCATTCTTTTATAAAATCTGTGTCCTTTGAAAGATGCAACATTGCTGTTGTGTTCTCTCATGTCTGTGTACTTGAACTGAGTTATTCACACTTGTGCTAGGACAGTCTTAGACTTGCCTGTTTGGTGCTAACCCTCTATAGACAGTTTCACCATTTCACATGATCTCCCGGTCACTAAGGCTTGTCATTTCCATTTACACGTCACTCATTCTGTATTTTAGCTACACAGGGAGAAATTAGTGTTGCACTTCTCTGCAAACAAAGATTCCCAGAATTGCTCAACACAACAATTTTACAGTTGAGCTTTGGAAAGAATGACAAAGTTACCCGGCCCCTCGAAGAGAGGAGGGTATCAGATATTTGAGATTCTTTTTTATTGTCTTAAAGAATTGAGATGTATATTGGAAAAATGTGATTAAAGTCTACAAGCTCCATTCGTCATAATAATAAAGTAATAGTGATGATAAGCTCATAAAAGAGAAGGTGAAGGGAGGAAGTAGATTAGCTAAAGCAATATTTTAAAACAGAATTTAGGTAATTCCAGTGATAAAATGTCCACAGCCCTGAGACCAGTATATCACTACAAGGTATCCCAAAAAAGTACATGGAGAGACTCCATATTCTGCCTTTTGTCATGTTCAGTCCTTAGTTTGATGTATCAAGTTGCAAAGCAAAAACACTTTTGCATACAAGGATATTGGGATTTACTGAAGTGGGAGAAAGCAGGAAGATGGGATGAACGCATTTTTAGGACCAAGCGGCCAAGACGACAGTGCTTTTGAAGAGGAAGACAGAAGAGCAAGCGCTCGCTAGCCGACACCACAGACTTATTGTGAAAAGTGCCAGGAGAATAGCGGCCAACTAGATGGAGCATCTGCACGTCACCACACAAGTGCGAGGCAGGAAATGGTCTGAAATGTCACGCAGCTTTAAAGAATTGCATTTAGATGAGCCATCTGCTCTGCGGGAGCGCCCTGGGAGACATTACCGAGGGGAGCAGCAGGGTTGCACCACCGTCACTTTACAGAGGCAGTTCCAACGTGATCAATTAACCACATTAACACTGGCAGGCAAGGGCCAGATCTGCACGGCATCAGTGGTTTAATGCACCCAAACTACTTCATGGTGCAAAAATACTGTGGGACCTGGATCAAAGCCACCCTGAGAGCAGGAGTTAAATTGCCAGCTTGGCATTTCTTTAAAAACCAGGTGGATCTTGAGGATGAGTATTTTTTATACTTAATGAATTCCATCTTAAGGTTCATCCATCTTAGCTGACCAGTTTCTGGTTTGCTTGTTGTAACTAGACATGTCCAGCTGGGAGAATCAATCCTACAGTTATTGATTTCCCACTCCTTTGAAATCTCTGTTTATCCGTCTCTTCGAAAGAATCAAATATGGATTTTTTTTTCGCTCACATTATTAAAATGTCTTTGGCACTGCAGCATGGTAAGTTTTTTTAATGTCCTTGGACTTTGTTTGTGTTTCGGTTTATGAAGTGACATGAAAGATGCAGTCGCTGTTATCTTAAGAAAATCTGGCAGAATGTTTCTTAAGAATGTTTTTGTATGCCCACATAAAACTTAAAAGCTGTTTTAAAAGCTGACACAATCAGGGGATGAATTTATGGCATCCAGGTAAGTTAACGTACCTGGTCCTTATTGAGTGGATTAGGACAGTTTGTAGGTTCATGCAAAGATCCTGAGAACTTGGGATCAAGCGTTACAAATCATGCCTCCAGTTTTTCATCCTTTGCAATGAACTATGTGGCTCTATTTGTTAAATTTATCTGGAACTTTAGTGCCAGAGATCAGCTTAGAGGCAGGAAGAGGCCCCTGTTTTTCTATTTCGCTTTTGTGTGATTCAAAGTTTATTTTTATTAGAAATCATTTTACACCAGATTTAGAAGTTGGCACAGAATGGATGCAGGGCCCGAGGGCACTACATATTACAGTTAATACACATACTGTACCAGTAAAGGAGATAGCTGCAATTCATGACAAATGTACTGCATTTAGTCCTGTTTCAGCACAAATAAATTCTAAATGGTCTTGAATAGTAGAAGTTGTTTTTTTTTTTATCATGGGAATTTTGAAATTTTGAACCAAGTTCTGCTCACCAATAAAATTCTGTCTGATGTGACATGTCTGATGTGTGTAACAATACTTAACAATATGAAATGTCAGGATGTCAAAGCTTTTAGCTGGAAAGAAAACTGCACTAGAAGGTGACCACTTCTGGAATGAAGAACACTGCATTTACGCTCTTCCTTCTTCTCTGATCAAAGTGTCTTGCCTCTTTTAGCAGCTTTTAAAAGTATGAATGTGGAAAGAAATTTGGAGAAAATGTATGCCAAGAAATCTGGGTATGGACTGATAAAAAAAGGTGATGTTATTATTTATTGCTTTGGCTGATGCCTTTATCCAAGCGCCAGAAGTTTTTGTTTTGTATATACTGCCCATGTGACTTCCATGTGATAATTAGAGCTGTGCTAAAGACAGTTATTTTTGAACATTTTTCACTGCAGCGTTTCCAATTCTCCACACTTAAATTTGTTTGCAGAGTTACAAAGTTGCTTATCCTCATACCCTTTTTATACTCTTTACATACTGTTGGGACTTTATATAGAGATCTGCAAATGCAGTGTAGTCTTGTGATGTCTTGGTACTGTAACTTCCAAAACTGGCTTGGTTTTGGTATCTTACAGCACAATCACACAGAGTCACCTTGTGACGACTTTGATACAGGTAGGGAACTTGTCCTTTTTCCAAAATTAAAGAGTATTCTCAAACACTGAAGTAGAACAGAGGCATGCTTGACATATCTTAATTTTCAGTCAATGGCTAATACTGCAGTTTGCACCAAAATATTGTAAGAATCACTAAATGATCACAAATTCAATACAAAAGTTAATCAGTCATAACAGTTTCAGTCATGACTTAAACACGAACACAGCTGGTAGATTGGAGCAATAGCTTTTTGCCAGAAAATCTGTTTGTGATTGTAGATGAGCCTTTGTTGAAGTTTAATTTCAGATCAGATTTCAACCCTGGGCATGCAGAACACAAAATATGCCACTCATATAAATCAAATATAATATATTTAGGTGGAAAATTAAGATTTATTTTCAAATCTGAGTTAAACATTATCATTGTTTTTATGGTGTATTTCTGTGGGAACTAAAGAAATAGAGACTTGATCCACCACACTGATGTATTTATTGCTTTAAATGTAATATCTTGTATATTGTATAGAATGTAAGAATATGCAGTGTTTAAATGCATATTGCATGGGTTTTGTAGAAATCATCATTATTTATTTCCCAACCGGAGGATTTCGGATTAAATAATGAGCATATCTCTAGTGCTAATAAAATAGTGTCTGCAACCCAGGAATTGAAAATCACACACTGTATTTTGGTTCCATTTAATGTTTCCCATCTGGTCTATAAAAAAACAGCAGATGTGTACAACCTCTAAATTCTATAACTAAAGTAGACAGAAATCAATTACATCTAATCAGACCAGGAAAGTGAGGGAACCAAGCATAGACTGAGGTCATCGTGATGGACACCTGAAGAGTAAAAATAGTGAAGCCCCACTGAAGTTCCAAAGGCTCAGTGGCCAAAAGAGAATTATATTATTGCAGCCACATTGCGCTGTGGCCTGGGAAGGATTTTAGCCAAAAGTTTGGCCTCCTGATTTTTGCTCACAGTTTCTGCAAGAAATTACCTTCTGGTGAAAGGCAGAAAAGCCATAGGTATATAGTGATTAGAATAAGTGCTTCCTCATTACTAGTATTTCTTCTGTTAACTGGAACATCTTAATAGCTGGTATGTGCTTGAAATTTAATGCAGCATAGTGCTTCTGAGTGCAATATAGTGGAAAGGTTGCACACTCACTGATGGAGAGAGACAAGACATATAGAAGCACCAAAACAAAACTTTCTTTTAAAATATATTTCTGGCCCTGTGGTGACAGCTGGGCTGCTCGGAAGTTCATTCAGGAAGAAGTGTCTTTACAGATGCATAGTCTGTTTAACAGTTTCTGTACATCCAAATCTTTTTTACCCAAAGAAATTTGGACACATTAGTATTCAATGTCTCAGCCTGCAGAAGCAATCTAGTCATGCTTTCCCAGAGAATGGCGTACCAGTCAAGCACATTGACATCACATCATCTCTGCTAGACCATGCATGGAAAAACACAGAGACGTTTTTGTACTTCTAAATAGTTAAAATCAGTTCCAAAAAAGTAACAGAGCTTACGACATAAGTTTGGAAAAATCCAATCTTCCAGGAAATCTGGAAACTGGACAAATGTGAAAAAAGCAGTTCCAACACACTAAATCTGAATAAAATGTATAATATTACAATACATTGTACTTTCTTAAGTAGTCTGAGCCATGCAAGTACACTTACAAAGTGCATAAGTCCTATGTGCAGTAATGGTGAACACTGGTAGTAGTTACAGATAACAGCTCTTACCAAGATAAGTTCACCCCCCCTCAGTTCTCTTGTCCAGTAAGTTTTTGGACCATCTCCATCCAATAGCGTCTGCTTGCAATAGATCTTATTTTCATTCTCCCAAGTCGGCAGGCTCTGTGGGCAAGAGAACAATCAGCTAAGCGTGATGCCACATACTTGACATCCCAGCAACACGAACACAGGATCTGAGAGAATGAGTCGAGCCAGGATGCCTTCATTAATTGAGAGACGCAGACAGGAGACCATGTGATAGATGGGCAACAGTATTCAGCTTCACAATACAGCCCCCTCCTCTCTAGACAAGCCTTCGTTCAGGATCAGCAGCTGCTCTTGGGACCATTTCAAACTACTGTGCTGGCCTGTGTCTAATCCATATCGGGTTTGTGCGATATGAATGCCTAAAATGGCTTTCATGATGTGAAACTCAAGAGCTTTATTAGTCCTCAAAGCCACAACAATACCCACCTGCTCAGCTGGAGACCTAAATGTGAACATTTCTTGCAGTTCTTAAGTAGTACATATCAAAACTCACAAGTTTACATTACAGACCTAAATGGCTTCATTAATGCTGATCTGTGCAGTATGGTGTCTTATTTTTGTACCTGAATAATTGTGAATCAAGATTATGTTATAAAGGTCAAACTAACCCACTTTAAATAACCTTTCATTTGAAGTATATGAAGCAATTAGTACTATTAAACCTGGAAATTGATTTAACTTCAACATGGTGCACTCATGTTGTATGTTTATCTTTTTGATTTAGTTGAATTAATTCTGCATTCATGATTATTTAGCCACTATCATCAAGTGAGAAAATGTTATCTTTTGTGAAAAGTGTAAGTGTTCTGTGTAAGGGTCAGTCAATAAAGCGCATTCCTTCATCTGATATATAGTAAAAGGAATCGTCTCTAAATTGTTTACAAAAATGCACTGGTTGAGTTCAGTACAGAAAAAAATACAGGTGAAATAATTTTTAGATTTCTAATTACTTTCCAGAAACTCAAAAGCGAATCTGGCACTTTATTAATTAATACATTAATAAAAACTGATAATTAATCAAAATCAAAAGATTACTTGATGCGTAAAATCAATGACTGTATTTGTTTTATTAAATTTGTGCAACATTCCTCTGCTATTGAGCGAACAATATACAGTGACTTCAAAAAGTATTTCTGCACCATAATCATCAGGCCTTGATTATTGCATATCTGCAATTGTACTTAGACGTAGACAATTACTTTGTTGTTTAACCATTGTTGATTTATTTATGAATTAGATTTTACCATCCACTTCATGAGCTGTTTTGTGCGACTCCAGTGAGCATTTTAGTTTAACAGGGAAAGAAACACTTACTGCAGTCTTCATATTTCACAGCTGTTTGTCCAGTTACAGTTTTGTTTTTCATTTTACCTTTAAATCTTTGAGGGGTTCAGATGTTTGTTTTAAAAAGACCTTTCAACCAAGGGTACAAAAGGGCTAAGAAATTAATCTTGTACACTGCCCTGAGTCAAGAATGTTTTGTCTACATTCCAAAAAAGTATACTTGATGATTTACTGTCTTCATCTGTAAAAAATGGATAGAACTCCATGTTTATGTGATAGAATTGAAAAAAGCTTATACTTTAAAAGCAATACTTTCTAAAATGAGATATATCAGCATTTAAGGAAAGCAAAGGTTAAAGTTGTAATATTTAAAAATTCTGTAAAATCTATTTCTTTAACCAGTGAACAACGTTTGCATTTGGTGAGCTGGTGATGGAGCTGAGTAACACAGCTCATGGAATTTCAGTTTGGTTTCATCATCCACTGCAACGCTCCATAAAAAATTCAGTTTCCTGCTGTAAAAAAAAACCAGCACATAAGGATTATTTTCTGCTTTTTTTTCTTTTCTTTTTGGCCTCCTGAGAACATCTTCTCAGATTTAGCTTTTTGCAGGCATACCGCAACATACCAGGAAAGAGGACTCTGAAAGTCTGAAAGTTTCATTTGAAGTCCTGGCCGTCAGGTTTGTACAGTCGCTCTTCTCTGAGTCTGCCTGATCAGAATGTTAATCAACATATCAAAGATTGAGGTGCAATTTGTAATCCCCCTGTGCCCATCTAATGAAACATTTAAATACAATGTCAAAAACCACTTTATTGTAGTTTTTGCTTTCTTCTTCACTTTCAAACCCAGTGAAAGTCAATTATCCTCATGTGTTTCCCCCAGATATTTCTCAGTCACTTCAAGGATCAGTACTATCTAAATGACCACATTCAGACTAGACACTTCCATTATGTGAAACCTGCCAATTTATTGTACAGTATACACATGGATACAATCCTAGTATCAGAGATTTACATTGTTTTGGCAGATGGCAGAAAACACAAGATACAAAGAGTCCCCCACCTCATTTAAATAGTGCTAATGGACCACCTGGGGCCCAATGTATTAATATAGAGAGATGTATTAATTTTTTTTTGGAAAGGAAGGAAGTAGTATGTTTTGTCTATGCTTATAATAATCTTGCCATTTTCCTGGAAATAATTTATATGTTCATACATAAGGGGGAAAACAGTATTTGTGTATTTAACGTCAATTTCTTAAGGATTTTTAGATTTAAAAAACAATTGTCTCTTCAATTCTGATTTTGAAAATAAGTTACATTTTATAAATGCATCTGTTATATACAGTAAGTGAAAATGATAACACCCCTGTGAGTAAATGTGTGTTAGGCCTGCATTGTGTCTGTATGACAGATCTTGTGAGTGGATTCCCATCATGTGTCAATTGGGAACGAGTGTGTTGCACACACCACCTGCACTGCTGCCTGCAGAAGTCCCAATACAACACAACTTTTTAACTCTTTTATGCAAATTATATTTTCCTACCGTGTCATGGAAATGAAGATTAGTGTGTATTATGTGCCTCTGTATTTCAGTGGGATTTGTCTTTTCTCAAAACCATAAAGGGAAAATGAATCTTGCAGTCAGCATTGATGTGTACAACACACCGGACGTTCAGGGCAGACATTTTGAGGTCCTTTGAAGTAATTCTGTAAGATTCAGATTACCCTTTGTTCCCAGCTGCAGGTGAGTAATGCTGGAATCTGTCTCTATAGCAACCAACAGGGCAGATTTATGAAGTCGCTCCTGTTCAATGCACAAAGCTTCTAATTCAGCGAAAGGGAAAAAAAAAGAAATGTTCTCCCTAAATTCCCATCTGAAAAGAATAACATGGCTTAATTAGCTACTTAATACTTAGTACTTAATTATGATTAGCATGCTCCTGATTTTCAGAAAATGTCACTGTACAGTATGATTGTATTGCAGATGAAGGCACGCAGAACACAGCAGAAGGAATGTGACTGCTCGTTTTCAGCAAAGTATGACTGAATGGTGATTTTGAAGACTTAAGGGAGGACACCTGAAATGATGGAGCTGAAAAACAATTTGCATTTTTCAGAAGAAGGTGAAACCCCTCACACAGTTACTTCTAATGAGTGTGTGTGTGAGAGAGAGGGGTTGTTCTGCAGCCTAACACCACAGTGAACCTTGAGGACTGTGTTCGGAAATTTGAATATTATAGTCTTCCCTGTAGAGAGTTTTGAAATCAGACTGCCCTGTAAAATCCCAGAACCCTTAAATCTGCTAGATTAAGAAGTGCACAAATTGGCCAGTATTCACACTTGGAAACTGGGTTCTGACTGATTTGGGTTCTGACCCGCTTGAAACAGATGTAGCCCTTCAGAGGCTAATCAGAGAGCTTCAGAAACTCTGTGATTTAGTTCACATTTGCTGGCTGTAGCTCCACTAAATGTGCTGCTGACTCTGTCCCCAGGCGCGAGGGCTGAGGAAACAGATCGGATTAGAATGTCACGGATGGACCCCAGGCTGCAGTGTGGTTATCAGTACAGGCTGAAGGCTTTTATTGCTCCCTTGTCCCTTGATTATTCAGTATGTGTCAGAGCTCGAAGGCAAAGCCAAGCAGATCTCACTGAGTTACAGTATGTAGTGCTGGCAAAACAACAAGCCAGGAAGGCAAACTACACAATGATGTCCACTAATGTTCCATTACTTCATGCAAAGCTGAATTTAAGTGATGGTGGGATTTCTTGTTTTTCACAATTTTAAGCCTTGTTTAGACTTGTTTAGAATGTAAAGAGTGGAAAAAAAACAATTGTCTACATTTCAGTGGTTGGGGGAAGGGGGGGTTGTTATTCACACATTTCTGCCAGAATTGATCATGTTGTTCAACACTGACTCAAGTTCCTGTGATCAGTACTAGAATTCAGGCTCAATTATACTGCTCACAGTCAGCTGTACTGCACATTTACGGGATGAAGTGGGATACCCAGTGGAAATCTCACATGTGCAGCCTGCTCTGACAATTAAGGTGATGTGCAGGTATGATAAGTACTCAAAACATGTAGCAGTGAAGGTCATTAGGAGGATTATAATAATAATAATAATAATAATAATACCTGGCATGTATATACAGTAACTCTTCACATCCCATTTCACTTCACATACAGTATATGAGGGGGCCAATTTCATCCACTACTGAAGTACTGCGTCTATCTGGGCGATGTACAGCAGTCATTTTGTGTCCACAGTCACACTGCACAGTGGATCAGGCGGAGAGAAGTGAGAAATAAGTTTAGCATCTCAATGAAAGAGGAAATTTAGGTAAGTTAAGCTGTGCGAGCTGAGGGTAGGGTTTAGCTTATGAACAGTACCAAGTTACAACCTAGGTTTAACTTCTCATTCAAAGGACACAATCAGCTCCAGTAGTGTCCCTGGTCACTTTACTGGAGCATTAATAATTGGGGCACACAGTGGTTTAAATTCTCCTCTTGCTCTGCATGTTAGGTATATATCTGTGACTGAAACTTCACAGGTTAATACAGCAAAATGTCTTGCAAATATAAAGGTGCAAGAATTATAACGAAGAATTATATGTGCTTTTGGACAAGTCTGGGAAAAGAAATGACTGACTAGGACATATTTTTGGATGTGTTACCTCATATATTGTAGTCCTGATCTAGTGGGTGCACCAACAAAAAGAAAATCAAACTCCTAGCTTTTTTCAAAATAGTATGGAAGCCCGTTTCCGCCAGGTAGCACAAAAAAACGCGCTATGGTATCTCAGAATTCCGACTTTATATCTCACATTTGCGACTTCGAATTAGCCCACATTTCATTGTCCTTCTGTTATTGCAACGGATTCGGGTTCTAGGGTTTGTGCCCTCGCCGCTCCCGCCCTACTTCACTGCATGGGCTCGAACCCGGGTCTTGGCAGCTGAGCTAAAGAAGACCTTCTTTTTTAAGTAAAAAAAGGACATACAATGGAAATATGTAAAAAGTATAAGTATTCAGCTTTTATAATTGTGATTTCCTCTGGATGTGAAGTGTCTATTTCTGTATCTTATTTCATATTCTGTCTCCGTTTTTTAATTTCTGGTGTTTAAAAACTTTTTTAAAAAGCCCACCGTCCACTATTCCATCGGGGTACTATGGAAACCTCACTGGCGGAAATGGGATTCCATAAAAATTAGTGTAATTAATTTGATTTTTATCAGGGCACTGTACAAGACAAGTCTTCAGGCCTATAGATCCTATGATCCTGTACGATGTATGAATGTAGTATAACGGAACGGCTGACATACAGGTTGTACGATCTGGTTGCAGTGTGGTGACGCCACCGCCCTCCCCTGCACATAACAGGGCTGCTGGCCGCCGGGGCTACAGAAAGTGTTCTTTAGTTCAGCTGGCAAGACCCGGGTTCGAGCCCATGCAGTGAAGCAGGGTGGGAGCGGCGAGGGCACAAGCCCTAGAACCCGAATCCGTTACAATAACAAAAGGACAGACAATGAAATATGGGCTATTTCGAAGTCACAAATGTGAGATGCAGTATAAAGTCGCAATTACGAGATATAATGTCGTAATTCTGAGTTTTTAAGTCGCAATTCTGAGATATAAAGTCGCAATTCTAAGTTACTTAGTCGGAATTCTGAGATACCATATATACCATACCGTTTTGTTTTACTCCCTGGCGGAAACGGGCTTCCATAAAATAGAGAAAGAGGTTAATTTTTACAAAATACTGAAATTGTAAAAATTCTTATTGGTTTGGAATTGCCAGTTGTTTTAAGATTCGGCTCTCTTGCAATGGGTAGTGTGCTCAGTCAGGAGAGAACGAGACATGTCAGAATGGTCTGCTTACACACCCAGAGCTTGAGAGCGCTTGGGGGAATGGCATTCTCTCACTGGGGTTGCTACAAGCCTGCAGGCACCCAGCAGGTCACAAGAATCCCTACTGGGCTGCAAAATCTATAAGAACCAGCTCATCTGACCCTTGTCAATTAGTTACCACTGTCACAACCAGCTACTGACATGACACAGGTTTGAATTCATAACATCTGGGCTGCAGAGCTTAACCTGCAGTCCAAACGAGCCTGATTGAGTTGCTCAGGAGCACAAAATGTTTATTTTTTTAGGACTTTAGTAGACTTGTTCTTGAAACAAACAAAAACAAGGCAATTGAGCAAGGATTTTCAAAGTGCTGAATTTTCTTTTTACAAAAATGCCTAATGTCCCTCTGGCAGAAACTAGGACCAAAAAATATAAACTTACCACCTGGAATATGTTCCTTTCTTTCCTTTCCAGTGCCCATCCTATTGTAGGCTTGACATAGAAACCTTTGATGGCTATATGAATGAGGACAGTGAAGTGGGTCCTTTATATTACCATTGTGGATGGTGAGTATGACCAGTTTAACATGTCATTATTAAAGCCCTTGGGCTCTTATTCACTCTTCCCGCTGAACAATGGTAAGAAGTACAGAGGTCAAGTGGCTTGTCCTGTGTGTCATGCTGTGTGCTTCACTTTGATCAGCTGGTGTTCATATGTGCCCAGGAAAAGCTCTGTCAATCTTATGAGAAGGACATGGAGATGATCATAATGGAAGCTTTCCTTTTGAATAACAGTGCTTGTGTAGGTAGGTCATGTAGATATAATGAGGCAGCTCCAAGTGGAGAAATATTCTGTGATTTTTTCATTTATATTTTAAAAAAGGGGCTTTCTGCAGTTTGGCCCCATCCTCTTCACTTCACTTTGATATATCATATCCATGGCATCGCCTGTAAACCACTCCAGAACAGATTGAGGATTGATGTTCCAAATCGCCGTCTGAACTCCATCTAATTCCACCTGATGCACAGTCTAATTGGTGGTCAGTGCAGGGGGCCTCTCTGAGCTTGTGGTCAGTAGGGCTTACTGATGCAACTGACTCAGAATCAATCTCAGTTTATTTTCCTTTGCAAATGATGTAGCTGCTGGACCTACTGTGTCAAAGACTGGCAATCGTCACTGTCCTAATTCACTGTCTCTTTCCAGATTGCAAGCAATAACACGGCAGGACACACTGGGGACACTATTATGGATAATGTGTTTCACAGATGTCAGCCTACCATTGTCGATTGGATCATGGGTCTGCCTTTTCCAACAATTAGTCCAACAATTTTAATCTTTCAGAGAGTATTTTTCAGTTTAGCATTTTTGGGTGGTCCTACTGCTGAATCAGCAGGCTGCTGCCCAGCTGCGTTCAGGAGGCGTAGTGGTTAGTGCTGGTAATCTGCTCTCCGCTGCAGTCTGAGAGGAGCCGGCTTGTCCGCTGTCTTACCCTGCATTTTCTGCCGTCCACCGTCTCCTCCTCGAACTCCTCGCCCACGCGGAAGTTGATCTCAGTGGTGCGGACAGTGGTGGAGGTTTTGATGTAGAACTCCTCCCCGTTCTGCCTGATCTCCACATGGGGCTTGGAAGCAGCCGCCCCGGCCACCTTTCTCAGCATGGCATTCACGCCTAAGTGCGCAGAGCAGTCAGATTAAGAACAAATAACCCAGAAGGGCTGAGGGTAAGAACTGCACGTTCATCTCGACCTGCTTGTCAGCACCTCTCCCTTCTCTCCTGCCTCCCTTTCAGATGAGCAATCCCTATAACCCAGATTCTTCTCAAAAAAAGATTTCTGTGTTTTGTATTGATTGGATGGCTATTACCTTCAAATGCAGAGCATCTCACAATAATGCTGCTCTGTAATAATAGATTACAGAGATTTAATAATTTCATCAACATGCATTGTACATTGCAAGAAGTAAACATTGCACAAAGCCTCTTTATGTTTGAAGTCTCTGGTGTTTTGGGGTATTTCCTTTCATGTATTTTCCATTTCTAAAACCTAAAATTCATAAAGAGTACTGTCCTTCTGGTTTGAATAACTAGAAAGCATGTAACAGAAAGTGCTACTCTGCAGAACAAAGAATAATAAAGTAAACTTAATTGGGAAACATCGAGAAAGAACAGTTTGGATGCTGTCAAAAAGAGAAAAGCTTGATTGCAGTTAACCAAACATGGTTCTTTGAGAAACTCCAACGCCTGCCAGCTTTAAATCATTTAAAATGTATTGTAGATTTTGACTAGAGGAAACATTTGGTTTCTTTATGACAACCTATCAGTAAGAAAGACAAAAAAAAAATTAAATAAAATGAGACAATAAGTGCAAGGCTTAATTATTGTGGTGACAACTAAGGAGTCAGAGACATTTGATGCCTATACAAATAGAGGAGTTTTAAAACATGGAAGAAAAAAAATCTGTCTAGTATAGAGTTGTTTTTAAAGTGGTTTAATGCCCAAGGGAACACTTAGGAAACCCACACTGAGTAGTGGAAAAGCATTTGAGGAATTTTTAAATTGCAGCCCATTTGAGATTGCAAATATTTGACTTTATTAACAATAAACTCAAATTGAACCACACTTGTTTGCTGGAGATGATTGCTTGCGCGTTAGGGGAATCTCAGATGATCAGTGCTGTGTTCTCCTCTTGCCCTGTGACTCAACTAAGAGCATTGACTGGACCTTTACTGTTGTGCTCCCCAGTGAATGTCAAAAGCTTTGAGTCACCCCTGCACACTAAGACAGAGCAAAGTCCTCTGTCACACACCCTTCTCTACAGGCACATCTGCCATTCAGCTGCATTCAGCACCTCAGCCAAGATGGATACAATTACCATATTCCTTCACATATCCATATTAACATATTCCTTTATATCCACTTTTGCTGTGCATTATTTTATGGAGAAAAAAACATCCTAAGTTTTTTTTTTAAGTTTTACTTTTTTTACAGAAAGAAGAGTGGTGATAACATCTTTTCAAACCATGACATTAATGCTCACGTTTGTCTTTGTGCTGTGTCTTTATAGTGAAGAGTAATGCATCAACAAGGCACTACAGCATCAGGATGTAATGAGTTATCATTCGTGTGCCACAATATGTATGACATGGTATGTTATGAAATTGAGAGGTGACGAAAAAGAGTGAAGTGCAGTTGTGGCACCTTCACATTATTTCATCTCTCATCGCTCCAGTCTTTCGTTAGACTCACATGCAAAGAAAACTGGTACTGCGGAATGTCTGTCTTCTCTTTTCCTCTTAAATGCAAAACAGCTTAAATGCAAAACATAAGAACATGGTTTAAGAAGGACCACATTTGTTGTTTTTTGGCAGAGGAGGTACACAAAGCCTGTCACGACTATCTGATTAAATCTGTTTCTTTAAGGCTTACGTTAGAAAATGGCAAAATATTTTTTCGGGCATCTAGCTTTGAGCTGAATTCTTTCCATTAATCATAATCATAAACAGCATTAAGCTGGATCATAATTCCAAAATATTTGCTGTGTAAAGTACTTGAAATACCATGGTTGTTTTATTTTATTGATTAAGTCTATCTTTGGTCACTACTTGGGCATTTCTATCACTAGGAAATAACAAAACTGAAACTTGTTTTGTTTTGCTGAATAAAAGCTTGCTAGATATTAAATTCTCCATATGTGGTACTAATTTTCTTTTCTGAATAACATTTTCTTAAAAAGAACAGTTTGGATAACACCATCTATTGTCTCAGCCACGTATAAATCAACAATCTAACCTCTGACTAGTGCAGTCTCTCTGAAACTGCAGCCTGGTGAGTAATTGATGAAGAACCCCCTTAATAAAAAATACATTATTTGGTTTTAAATCAAGCTAAAAAAACGACTATATTCTTTTTTATGGCTTTTGTGCATTTTTTATTTGTTTTATCTAAACACATTTTAAATGGATGAAGGTTTTTTTATTCTGCTGGAGCATCCTAAAAATCCTGCACACCTATTTGTCTCAGTGCCCGTTTTATGAATGAAGATTTCCATCATAAATTCCTAAGTCTTCAACCTAAGATCTGGAAAAATATCTGTAAAGGTAATCCTAAAGACGGATCTCACAGATATTATCTACAGCCTGTTTAATTAAAGGAAAATATTTCCCATTAATCATTATTGTCTCCCAAATGACAACATATTGTTTGTTTTTGGGGAATCCTCAGCCTTGCTGGTCTAAGGTCTTCTATAAACACATATATGCATACGAACATTTAATGGTTTTGTCCAAAAATAGACAATCAATCAACGAACAGAGGCTATGAATTACGAGACGTGCAACCTTAAGATGGATTTTAGTGATGGGCTAAAAAAAACCCGAAAGGCTTACCAAGTGCTTTCAGAAGTTCATCAAAATTCTCGCTGTGCTTCATTTTCCAGGTCCCAGCAAAGTTGGGCATTTTTGTTTTTTGGAGCTGGTGGGGTTGTCTCTTGTCTCAAAGCTGTGAGGAAAGCGCCTGGTCTTGTGGGCTGATAGAAAGAACCTGCTTCTTAGTGCTTGGTGCTCTGCTCTCTGCTCTTTTGCGCTCCCGGCTCTCTCACTGTCTCACCCCCCTGTCTCTGTCTTTCTCCCTCCCTCTCTCTGCTTCTGCTTCATCTGTGCCACTAGTTATAGCAACTGTCTTGGGTCTGAGTCACAAAGTTCCCTCCCCCCGAAAGCCCTATCCAATTATATAAACAAGGCCCCCGTTAAAGATGTAGCACAATGAGAGGAGCATGTGGAACCCAGATATGTCCTTGTGCTCTTTAACCCTTCCTGGCCATCACAGTTTCAATTCAAGCTTAGTAAATTTGTGTATTTTCCTAGCCTGAATCTGAGTCATAGCGGTAGCATTTCTATAAATCTCGCCTTGATTCACCAGGTCAGTGTAGTGTAACAGTCTCGTCTGATTCAGTCTAGCAGTGAAATGTGTTCAAAGGAAACTCGTATGTGGTGCCAAATGGACACACTCGCTGGTCTCTCATCTGGTTGTAGAGATGTGGAAGTACGTATAGGACACCGCTGTCAGAGCTAGTTATATATTTAAACTGCTTCCGAATACTGCACCACAACACCCTGTTCTAGCCTGAGTGACCTTATACTAATGATTGAATCTTCTTGAATTTGTATTTAAATCATAACTCCCCTTCAAATAGCTCCTACCTCAACTAATGACTTCCAGCTTTAATTTTGTAGCATACCAAAAATGAAAATATATATTTTTTCAAATGTGTGAAAATGCTGGCAATATGCACTAACTTGTGCATTCACAGGTAACCAGCCTATAGAATCTGCAATGTAATAAACACCACCCCAAACACCAAATTTCATGAATATTTTAAAATATTTTCTGTGTCCTTTTAAAATACGTGCAGTGTTTTTTGCTCAAAGTAATACATTGTGTATGTATTTACAATATATGTATAAAGTTGGGTCTCAATTTAATTTTAATTTTAATTTAATTGACACAATGGAAGTGAAAGAGGAGATGAAAGAGAATGTATGATCTGTGTGTATTTGGACAAGTAAGTGAAAACATGAAAACTGTAAGAATAATACAGTTTTATTAATATTTGGGTAACGTCAAATTCTAAATCTAACCAAACTGGTTACACATTTTTCGAAGTTCACAATATTCAAATGTATTCATGCTTTGTAAACTTGTCAAAATAAAATCCTGCAATATGTAACACTGGACCAGGGGTCATCAGGTAGAAGCTCAAAGCTTCTGGATGATTTTAGAAGCTTCTGAGAGTCACCTTGATGGCCTTGAAAGGAGGCTACAAAGTATTCTTAATCAACAGGCGGAACATCAGAACATTCTCAAAGGTTTCAAGGAAACAATTATTGATCTCCAAAAGTCGGACACCTCCACATTTTATGAATTTAATTATACCCATTGCCAGTGTTTCATAGAAAACAGAGAAAAAATAGAAATATTTTTGGAGAGCATCTGATAGTTTGGCTTCGGTTTCCTAAACCATGGTAGGCACACTTATTCATACAGTATATGGATGTCTTGTCCTGGTAACCTGAGAAACAGGACAGAAAGGTGTGGAACCTTTTTGGGAGTTACCCAGTGCACATCCCCTTTAACTGGCATGTGGATGTATCAGCTTCATTACAGGCAATGTCATTGTGGTTTTCATGTGTGTATTTGTTCCAGAAGCTGAAGCCAGTTAATCTTACTGTTAGCACTACTCTTTAGATCTGGATATGTCTAAAAAAGTGAACATAAAAAAGTCTGCTACTAAAAGATAATAGTGTGAGCTGGATGTTCTGCCCTGAACAAAGCTAAGATGTTTTTGTTTCAGGCTTCTCCCTTTTCTGAGCTGAAAAACAACGCTCACTGCAGACTTGTGATTCCCTCTCAGTATTGCTGCTACTATATTAAAAAACATTGATCAGTGTGCTCTAGATAAAACCCAAGGAAACAAGCTGGTGGCCAGAACTCATCATTTCTTTGTTACGTCTATTAGTCCTTTCAGCAGTTTCTTAACACATGCAGTACATAGGGTATTGTCCAGTTAGAATAAATTGTGTCAATTGTTTGTGATGAGTCGAAAGCTGCTTCAAATAAATAGTTATACAAAATAAAAATAGTTCTTGAATAATGCATAGCTTTAGGGCACAGAGGGGTTTAAAGACTGGTACCATACTGACCACCCCCTTGCTACGTTTCTGCAGGCTTTAGAGTTGATTACGAAAAGGTACAGACATACATTTTCTACATCATTACAGACGTGCTTGGTTGTGTATAAAATCCTGTTCCTAGACTGGTGATCTAAATGGCTGTACTGAAGTGTCTGGAGGTGTCGAGCCAAGGAACTGAGATTCCTGTCCTGATCCATGGAAAGAAACCTCAGTGTCACCTGCCAACACTAGGGCCTGGAACTGGAATCATTCTCCTCCAGCACAGATATCACAGAGCACCACTCTTATGAGACAAGCAATTTTTGATAATTACGAACAACCTCATGCCACATTTTGGAAAACTCAGTATTTCCCCACTAAACTGCTTTTCCTGTTGCATTAAATTTGGGATTAATGTAAAATTGTAAGATTTTCAATTCCCTCCCAGATAGAACCCATGATTATCTAATTAAAAAACTGTCTATAGCTCATCTGCTTTTCATTAAATTTGAGAAAGTATTGGCATACGATGCTGCTTTACTTGTTGGCATTGCAAAATCCAAAAGAAAATTGTATTTCTAACTAATGGAGAATGGAGTGACTACCAGGTTTTTCTTGAGTAACGCGGGGCATTGGCAAGTGTGGATTAATAAATTGTGACTGTAAAACAGGAAAGTTTAACAGGGCCCATGTTCTTTTCAATTGTTCATTATTTCATTTTAATTTTTTTTAGGAATCTGAAAGACTTCCATTCATTTTTTGTAAGATTAATGATTCGGTCATTTGATTTTGCAAATGAAATAGCAAGGATTAAACAATCTTATTCAAAGGTTTGCCTCCTGAATGAAATTCATCAAAGCTTTTGCTTAAGGTTGATTAAGAGCTCTGTACAGTTTTACAGCAGTAGCGATGATTGGAGTCTGAAGACTGGCTTTGTGTGTTTTAATGGTGTAAAACAGGACCTGTCTGGAAATAATTTTGGATTGTATCAGTCTTACCTCTATAGCCAGTGATGCTATCTTTCATTTATTGCAACAGGACACTTATAGAGTGTATCTTCCTTTTGTGTTTCATTCAGTGCAGAAAGACCAATTACTTTGCAACTGGAAGATTACTAAAAGAACAACGTTTTGTTCTGGGAGCCTTCTATTCCAAGGGGAAATTGAAACAGAAATTATAATGCTTCCATTCATTTCTTGCATTACAATTAAAGACATACCTGTACATATAAATATTATACTTAGTAATGATGAACAGCATGCATATATTATGAAGTAGTTCAGGTGGGTAGGTGCATCAGCATGCATAGGCTGCAAAGGAACAAGTAATAGGTTTATTTCATACATGTATTATTCCTTTCCAGCTTACTGCTTATATCTGTAATTCATATCTAAAATAAGGTACAAATCTGTGTCATTATCTTACGGAACTTTATAGTGCTGGTAACGTCCTGTGATGCTTCTAAATTTTTGGATGAAGCCATCAAACTACTCTTTTTCTATAAGTGTAAATTCACACAGTTTCGAGAGTGACAAGAATGATTCTTAACATTTATTTAGTATTTTTTTTAAACACAGCTGCAGGAGAATTCTGCAAAAGATTAATTTGGGTGGAATTGCTGGACCAAGCGTTGAGCTGTTTCTTGGAAGGCGATTGAACGCCTGGATTAGACGTTTTTTTTCCAAAGCCTAATAATTGCAGCGATGTTTCACCATTAAGGCAACTGAGGAAATTGGAAGAGGAAAAACAGTGAACAGAAAAGGCTTGGCTGCTTGGGGAGCAGTCAGGGCTCAAATGTGCAATGCCTGCATTTCCTTTTCCATTGACAACCTCTGCCTTTTCCTTTCCAGCAGCTGAGAACCACTGTCAGGACACTCCTCAGCAGCCTCCTGTCCGTAATTCCATTCAGCTGGTTTTCAATGCATGGCTCACCATGTGGACCTATTCATTCTCCACCACATCTTCCCAAAAAGGCCTCCCCTGGAGAGAGGCTACTTTTGTTTATTAATTTCCCTCAGGCGAGATCGGCTCTCTCTCTTTTTTTTTTGAAGGTCTTCATCAATCTCTGAAAACTGCCCTCAAGACAACAGGAGATAATTTATGTACAGATGGGGCTCGAAGCACTCTGTCATTGTCCTGTGGAAGTGACCAGTAATAGGAGACAAACTATTCCCTTGTGAACACTGCTTGGCCATTTTAGGGCTCACCAGCCGTCTTCTGGACAATAAATTCTATTTCCTTTGGTCCACGGAGGGGGAAATGGCTGAAGTAAAAAGGCTCACTGATGAATTATTTTTTGGACATGAATAAATTATGGCAGAAGAAAGGAAATTTTCTGTTCTCTCTACTTGTGGCTTCTTAGAGAGGAAACAATGCACTGCAGAGGTGTTTGGCTTTTCTTTGACTCACAGTTATGTACTGTACAATGCAAAACTTCTTAGGTTCTTTTTGGCAATTTTGGCTCAGAAAAATGTTTAGTCCACTTACGTGCTGTGATTCATCATAAACTGATCAGGGAGAGGTGCTTCTGTAGCAGGAAATGTGATAGGGAGAAACTTGTCAAAGTGCAAGATGTACTGTAGGTCCAAATCATAAGTAATCTGGTTACTGTGCTTAATTATAGAGCAACATTTCAAAATGACTCAAAAATTTTAAACCAAGTAAATGAAAAAATACAGTAGGCTGGATGTGGTAAATGATGTATCTCCCAGCACTCCAACATTTCCTATGTGATTCAAGGTTATAACTGGAATTACAAGAAATGCTCTTCCTGGTTTCAGCTTTAACCAGTGGTGGAAATTATTTATCACCACACAAAAACAGTTTACGAAATTGTTCACAAGGCAACAGGAGGCAGGATTGAAGTACAGTTACAAGCTCAGCCTTCCTGCTCTTTAAGATAGCTGTAACTATGCCCATTTCTGCCTTCATAAGTATCTTAGATTAAATTAGATTAAAAGTTTCTCATAAGGAGCGGTGCACCACAATCTTCTATGGCTTCTGATGAACATTGAAGATTCCAGGCCAGCATTCAGTAGATGTTGCTTCTTGAAAAAAAAAAAACAACTAAAAATAAGATGTCTTCCTATTTTATTTCAAAACCTTGTCTTAGATTACAGAGAGAAACCCCAGCAATCCATACTGGGCTAATGGAGTACATCGATCATACACCCAGGCTGGCTTGAGGGCTGTGACCTGTGTCGCAGTGTTACCTGCAGAGTGGCCACGGCGTGTCTGTCACATCATTTCCCAGAGGCCATCCTGGCTGAAGGGCCACGTAAATGCTAACACCAAGGTTTGTTTTCTTCTCATTTTTGCTATAAATGTCCAACTGGCATTCCCACAGGGAATGCCCTGACTCTAACCTTTTCAGGCTCCAATAACTGAGCATGCGGATGAATGAAGTGTCTACCAATATTTAAAATACTCCCTGCTGTCTCCTCTCCTCCTGCTCATTCATCACTGCTGACCCCACGGAGGTCTGCTGGCAAAGGGGAGGTTACGGGGTTCAATAATGACCTCCATCCCTTCCTCCCCATCCCACACAACTTATGAGCCAAAAATCCCCGTAAAAACCACTTCTGTGTTTTTTATATGCAGATTCCCTTGTGGCAGGACTACGTGTCTTGTTCCAAAACAACTGAGCCGTCAGCTTTTGGAAACAACTGTAAGATTTCTGCAGGAACTAAGAAGACACCTGAAAACATGTACCTCTTTGTCCTCCAAATGCAGCAGTTTGCTAATAAATGCTGTAGACCGTTCGATGTGGAAAAGAAACATAACTTCATCTGCAGTAACACAAGGTGTCTTTTCATTTTTTGTGGTGCTTCGGATGCACACGCCGTGATGAGCCAGCTTTGTGTTTGTGCTTATTTCAGTGGCAAATGTTTGAGACATAGATCATTGGTAAGACTTTCTCTGGCTGTGGGACAATGACAGCACTATTTAATCACAGCTGCACCTGACAAACACTGGTCACACAACATTGCCTCATTGTTTCAATAAATGTCACTGCACCGGGCACCTGACACAGACCAAATTAGATTAATATCACTTTGTTCCTTTATATGCCAGACTAGAAAATACATTAGCTCATGAGACCATTTCTCACGGAAGCCAAATGTCCATGTTCATGTCTTATTATCTTTTTTGCTGGATCCAGTGTCCAATGTTCTGTATCAGATGCTTGTAAGTGCTGTCTGTTTTAACAGAGGGACATTTCAAAAATAGCGTATTGGGAAGAAAATAATAGTTTTTTTATTATAAAGGCTTGTATTTATCACTGAGCTCAATTTAAAACTCCCCCCAGAAACAGTAGAATTCTTTGATAGTGATACTTAGACAATCTGACTTGCATAATTTAACAATATCTTTCAGACCAATGGCAATGTCACAAGGGTAGAGGCTTCGTTATTGGCACAGAGACATTTTCAGAATCGTTATTACTGTCTCTTGTGTGAATGCATTTATTAATTTAAATAAAAATTAGACGTTGACATTTAATTAATAGATAAGCCAAATGATGCACATGAAAATTTAAAGATTTTTCAACAACGCAAGACACGACATTGACTTTTGATTCTGGAAAGCAAAAACACTAATATTCTGAAATGATCCCCTGTGGAAACATGGACAGTGAGTGAACACACCAAACTATACTTTTGCTCGAAGTGTGGAAACACTGCCCTGACCCAGGACTGACTGACTCGCTCCAGACAGGAAACCGACTCAACCCCTTTTTTCTTTTTTTCCTGTTCTCGCGGGCGCTCCGCCCTACCAGGAAATTCGAGTGCGAACCCCTGTCCCACAATTCCTAGCGTAAGGTTGTCATGGCGCTCTGCAGTTAAAAATTAGTCAAATGCATTATATAGTGAATTTCAAAGAAACGTTGGGACAAAAATCTAAAAAGGTGCGATTTTTCTATTCCCAATGATTATATGTTAAATTATATTGCATTTGTTGCTAAAGAAATAGACTTGTTTTTTTCTGCTTTTGACACGTTTTCATACAATAGCCAGATTGTGTAGAGATGTTTTCCCGGGGCTCGTATAGCGTTGTAGGAGATAATCGTAAAACCTATAATTCTGTATGTTCTAAAGTTCGTTTAAAAAAGAACAAAATATATTTTGACTGGCATGCACCTGTAACTATATGCACAATTATACAGTCAACAAAATTCTAAAATGAAACGGACGATATCCATATAATAGAGAGACTGTCATTTTACTAAATTTTTAAAAGTTTTTTTAACGTAAAAATCTCATTTTCGAAGGCTTTTCTAACTCCTATTTTCCCACAGGCAGCTTGAAAGGCCGATATTTGGAAGAACAGAAAATGAGTACACAAGTAAGTTAAGTGAGCTGTTAATTATCTTCAACAGCAGTGACACGTTACAGGGATATTGCATCTCTAATCATGTGTCCTGTTAGTCTGACACCTGGGTAAATTAATAGAATCCATGTAGCCTACAATGTAACCTTGAAGTTTCCACGATAGTTTCTGTGCAAAGGCACAGTATTTTGCAAACTCCCTGGCTGTTTGAGTTGGACACTTAATTGCAAATATATCAGTTCAGTATCTTGCATCTTGAATTATTTAATTAATCTGTAGCTTAGTTTAGTGTTTTAACTGAATTACATCCTGAAAGACATCCTTAGGTTTTATTCAACTGTATTTTTATCCCAGTACCCATCAGTCTGTTATGTCTCCAGTATCAGTTGAATAAAGGTTGGCTACATAAATGGAGGAACAATAGGTTCTGAAAGGCTGTCATCTTATTTGCTGTTCCTGTTTGTTCTGGTTTTCAGTTTTGATTGTAAAAATCTAAAACTGAACAAGATTCTCAGAATGGTGACTCGCTGGAGCCGTTTGTAACAGGCATTTTCACATACATTGAAATATAAATGGATTCCTCTCCTACTTCCACAAAGCCAGAGCCAGGCCTTGTATTAGTCTACAGTATAGGGATTGCATATTTTTGAAAAGTAAAGTGTGCAAGGGCAGCGTAATGTAAAATGTAATTAATCAGTATACAGGGAAAGACAGATTTAATTTTTTTTTGCTTTGTCTTTTTAATTTCAGTACAGTATACTTTTCAAACAAGAGCATGGTAAGTCATGTAAAGATGTTTTTTTTTCATTTGTTTAAACTTGACATTAAACTTGTGTATTTTTATGTTGTGACCATTAGCCTTTTAAAGATGTCAAAAATGTTAGCTGCTGCTCCACCTACAAAGTACAAGAAAAGCCTTCTTAACAAAGAGATTGGTGCTGGTTCAGTTATCTGTTCCAGACCAGTAAATCACTGACTAAGACTTAATTTCCAGACAGAGCAGTTATGTCTGTTAAACTGTGGTATTCCCCACCTGTACTCGTGAGTTGTCTATGGCGATAGGCTGTCATCTTGGACTATAAGACTGTAGGCATACAGATGATGCAGATGACAGGATTTGTGTGATGAATCTGTGTTGCTGATGCTCAACTGTAGCTCATGATGATGCAATATGGACTGCTGCCTGGGGGCGGAGTGAGAAGGATGGCTCTGAGACAATTGTGACCGGCTCTCTCGATGATCTAGTGAAAGTCTGGAAATGGTAATTCGTTTTAACCTTTAGGTTTTTCATTATTTAGACGTGGAGCTCGAGTGGGTGCTACGTTGTTGTCGTTGTCTTCTTTCTTCCAGGTCTGACGAGAAGCTGGAGCTGCAGTGGACATTGGAAGGTCATCAGCTGGGGGTGGTGTCTGTGGATATCAGTCACAATGGGGCCATCGCAGCCTCCAGCTCTTTAGATGCCCACATACGACTCTGGGATCTTGAATCTGGCAAACAGATCAAATCAATGGACGCAGGGCCAGGTTTTGTATTGTTTCTAGTTTTTCACATACAGATTTTCTTGATTGGGCAAAGTTATATTTTTCATCAATCTATACATGAAAAATGGTCATGCCATTTGAAATTCTTAAAGCACGCTTATTTTGCCTTCATGTAACGTCAATCTACTTTCCTCTCCTAGGAGCTGGTGGTGGATATTTAGTGTAAATTATTAATTATTCGTGTTTCTCGCATTACTTTTAAATTCCATAATGCTTCTGGGAATGCAGCTGGCCATTAACAGCTAGCACAAGCTCCTAGAAGAAAGATGCAATTTCTTCTTCTTCTTCTTTGTGTTTCAGTTGATGCTTGGAGTGTGGCATTTTCACCTGACTCCAAATACATAGCCACAGGAAGTCATCTGGGAAAGGTCAATATCTTTGGTGTGGAGAGTGGGAAGAAGGAATACTCCTTGGACACCAGAGGAAAATTCATTCTCAGTATTGCATATGTAAGATGCCTTTCATTTATCTTAATATTCTAGTGTTAAATAGTTCTATATTTTTAATCTTTTTTCCATAAAAAGTAGTGTACATTTTTTAAATACTTTTTTTTCTTACTTTCAGTGTAAACCCTGTAGAAAAGGATTTTTAAAAAGTAATGCAGTGTTTTTTGGGAACAAATACTAGTTTCACACAATTTGAACAAAAATACAAGTGGAGCCACACCTGAAAAGTTGTTAAATTGTTCACTCTTTTGAGCAGGATTAAATTTTGCCTTCCTTGTTTATTGAAAAGCGTGTGCAAACTCTAAACATTCTTCTTAATAAATTAATAATTGTCAAAATTGCAGTGTTTAGAAGAATAATGTGCAAAAGCATGGCAGTTTCAATTGAAGAGTACTGAAGATCTATAAAATATGGATTCCCATGGGAGTATGTGGCCTTTTATTTCCTTATAGCTTTGCTTGCATTTGTCCTGAAGCCAAATACATTTAGTAATATTCACTGTACTGATTTCAAAAACCAAATGCCATACTTCTCTATAATGATATCAACAAATTATACAATCCAACGATTTGATTACTTTTTTTTCTTCTAGAGCCCAGACAGAAAATATTTGGTCAGTGGGGCTATAGATGGAATCATAAATATTTTCGATATTGCAACAGGAAAACTCCTCCACACCTTGGAAGGTAATTAATACATCTGGAAAATATATTGTATAAAGAAACTGTTATTATAAGTGCATTTTGTAGATGTTTTGTTTGTTTACATGTAGAAAAAGTTTCTTTTGATATTCTAAACACTGTGCTTACACTGTGGTTTGTCTTTATGTAGTGGCTAAAGTATGTACTGTATGGGATGGAGACATCCCATTGCTCTGCCTTGCTTGCAAAATTTTATTAATTTGGTCAGATGCAGTTATTACAAATTGAGAACCCATTATAATTTAGTGGTCCATTTAAGGCCTTTAAAAAGTTTGTGGATTTGCAGGAAATTTGTTGTTTTTTATTTATCCGTTATGGATATTAAAAAGTAATTGAACTTAAGTGTCAAATAGTTTTTCTATTTAAGGAAAACTTGTCAGGGTTTTATAAGTGTTTTTTTAAAGATATAGCCAAATATTGGATAAATCAGTTAAACTGTAAACACCTATTAGGCTATGTTATGCCCTTTGGTGTGACTGTCAAATTAGCGCTCTTAAAATGTTAATTTTTAGTTTTAGTTAACTGATTTTCTAAAAAATATGCAACTAAATATTCACCATAATATTGATGAAAAAGCAATTCATCTTGAATAATTTACCCACAAAATTTCATTAAATTACTACTAGTTCGATTGTACTGAAAAAAACATACAGAGCTGTTTTTAAATTAAATTAAATTTTTCGTTCAAGTAGGTAATGCACCAGATACATAAATCATTAATTCTGCAGAACATTGTGCAGAGGACAGATTGAGTACAATGGTAGAATAATCAAAAATAGGAATTGAATGAAAAATTAGTATGAAACAATATATTTTCATTAATGTGTAGCCTATACCATATCATTCAGTGTGATTTAATATACATTTTAAGTTTATTCTTTTAATTTATTAAAAACTTACTATCCAAGTGCTCACAGTTTTTTTTATAGATGATCCAGTGTCCTGCAAACACCGAGAATATTAGTGGGAAGTCATTGACACTCTACCAAATAACCTTTGACATTTTTTACCTTTATTCTTTAATGTGGTACAGGAACTTCTCTTCAGTTAATTCTTCCCTTACCATTATCCCCCGTTTTCCCCTCTCATATTTTGCAAATATAATTCATTCACAAGAAGTAGATAATTTACTTAATACGGAGATGTCTACTTTTTATTTAGTTTAGAGTTGTTTATAATGTATGGTATCTCTTTGTATATCAGTGTTAAGGACAGCTGAGGTCAGAGTTATCTTAGGATATAGTGATCCAAACCTCAATGTCTAATTTCAGAAGTGTAGAATAATGTATTTGAACTTTTCTTTAGGTCATGCTATGCCTATTAGATCCTTGACATTCTCGCCAGATTCTCAGCTCTTAGTAACAGCTTCAGATGATGGGTATATCAAGATTTATGATGTGTAAGTACAATTTAGAATTGCAAGAATTATACTTATGAATAGTGTGGTTTCAGGTTATTAACTTTGCAATTTTACCTGTCACAGCAATCAGTGCTGTTTCAATATACAGATCTCACATTTTCCCAGTAAACTGCATGCAATATATTAAAAATTAAATTAAATTAAATTTTTTCCACCATTTCTCAGCTGTACTCAATTATGTAAGTGCAACCTATCTTCTTACTGAACTAGTCTGCTTCCAAATGCTTAAAATGAAATGATAGCTTATCTTGGGACTATATGTTTGAGACTGTTTGTCTCAAGATGACTATAAACCAAAACATTGGTGCTTTAAGATTTAGCTAAGCAAAAGTGGAAATAATGCACCATAGAAGCAGAATGTATTTTTTTTTGCAAAATTTGCTTGAACAGATCAATGGTGTACTTTCTAAATTTTACAGGCAGCATGCCAGCCTTGCAGGGACACTGAGTGGCCATGGTTCTTGGGTATTAAATGTTGCTTTTTGTCCAGATGACACCCACTTTGTTTCCAGGTAGGATATGTTATCACTATATTGAAATGCTGCCAGTGCAAGATGGACAAAAGTAACTCTGTGAAGCATACAGGAGCTTCGATTTTGATAATGGTCAACAGGCTTTTCAGAAGAAAAAGAAATATGTTCTTGGAAACAGTTTTGACTTTTATTGTTTACTTTACCCATAGAGCTATGTGGTTACTTGAATTTACCAAGTAAATAACTCACTTTGAAGTTATGAACTTCTTACCCTCAACTTTGATTTATCTAAAGGAACCAAAAGGAGGGCACTGCTTAGCCTTGGGTGTCACTGCATTCTTTCTCCTGGCCACAGGATCAGTGAGGATATGAGTTACTGTGGTATTGAATTAAAGCAGTCAATTAAATTATAATTAGCTGTAAATTAATTCATCATGGGTGCGGGGGGGGGGGGGGAGAGTGTACATAAATGCACTGCCACAGGAGGCTAGATGCTTGCCCAGAGTTTGATCCTCTTGCAAAGTTTTTTTTCCTGTTGTGATCTCATTCTCAACTAATATTTCTGTGAAAAACCGCAAAGTTTAAAAGCTTCTCTCTTATGTAGTTCAGCCAGGTTATGTAGACCGTAGCTGGAGAGAGACAAGGCCTTTGTTGTGTTTTAAACAGAACAATGGGCTGTGAAATGCAAGAGCAAACGTGGACAAAAGGAGCTAAAATATATTGTAAATGCTTTACTTTTCTATTCCCTTGCAATATTTGCAATGTAGATGGCTATAGATCTTTAACAGCCTTTAACTTTTATTAACTGCAAGCAGCTGAGGATACCTGGTTTTGAGGAATCATATTTAAAACAAGTTTGTGGGGGACCTTTTTTGGCTCTCAAACAGAAATGTAAAAATAGCTAGTTTTTGAAAGGATACCAACTTTGTCCAGTACAGGGTTGTGGGGGAAGCTGAAGCCTATCACTGAAAGCCCTGTCCCTTTTTGTTGCAAACATTTTTTTTCTCATCTTGAAAGAATCACCATCACCTGTTATTTTAGCCAACCTACAGTCTCAAAGACCAAGATTCTGAGTTATCCTTTTCTTTAAATACTGTATTTTAAATACGTGCCAGATGTAATGGAACATGACATGGATTGTCTTCGATTTTGTAGTTCTTCCGACAAGAGTGTGAAGGTCTGGGATGTTGGGTCAAGAGCTTGTGTGAATACTTTCTTCGACCATCAGGACCAGGTGAGGATTTCTATAGTTTTTAAAAACTGTGAAAATACATTTTAAAATATTGTAAGGACATTATTGGGGGAGTTAGCATTGATTGGTTTGTCTTGTTCAATTTCTAGTTTGAGCTACTTTTGTGTGTTTGATTGTATCCTTTTACCATATAATTTTTCATTCCAACTAACCATAGAAGTATAGATTGATTTTGTAAAGAGCTATAAAGGGAAGTGTTTGTACAGACCTTTTGGTCTTCAAAGCACTGAGAGTCTATTTTGCATCCTTACTTCCTTACCCAAAGGAGGTCTTGATTTTGGGGTTTTTGCCTTTCTGCATGTCAATTAGCAATTTCAACAGGAACAAAAAATACAGTGGCTGAATCCATTTAGTAAGATGTTCTAAAACTGAGAAATAAATAAGGACAAACAATTGCCCTGGAAATCTTTGTTGGCCTGCATTTTTGTGGGGGCCTTGTTAATTGTGTGTCTGCAAAGGTTTCAGAGAAATCTATGGATAGGATTTGACACTGCTGTCATCTTATGATTCTTAAAATATTTTGTTATGCTGCAACAGTGCCACATGAAATGACTCCAAATGTCAATAGAAGTCTGGATATCATTGCCTGGGGAATGAACATTTGTGATTATTTCTTGTGGCATTGTTTCACTGGAATGTCTTCATCCAGTAAAAACAGACAGCCCCCTTTGCTGTTAACTGTTCCGTTACTTCTCAGCGTGTACTTGTCAAAGAATGGATTTGCCTCATTTGTTTGGTGGGTAAGTCAATCTGTACATTGCAGCATGACATATTATCTTTAAATCCTTTATATCTCAGAGAAGCACTAAGGCTTCATCCTGGACTGAGTATCCAAAAGCAAGAGTTAAAAATGATTTTTGTTTCAGGTGTGGAGTGTCAAGTACAATGGAAATGGATCCAAGGTGGTCTCTGCAGGAGATGATCGGGCAATCCATATTTATGACTGTCCAGTTTGAAAAAGGGATTATGGGCCGGGAACGAATCTTCTGCACCTGAAATCGGTCTCCCAGAACCACTGTACATATTGCTTGGCTTGGTATGATAAACCAGATTATGATTTTATATTGAAAGCAGCTCAGCAAAGAAAAATGAAAGCCGTCATCTCAAACAGTTTTGGGTGGATTTTATTTTGCGAATTTGTTTTTAAATAAAACCTTATGTTTTCTTTGACAAGGAAACTGCTCTTCTCTTGGGATTAAATCAATAAAAACTTTTTCATTACTGTTCATAAAGGCTTTTACTTAAATGTAGTATTTTAAGTTGCCTTGTTAATGAACTAATTTTATATGTGAAGCAGTTCTACTGACTACGATTACACAAAAAAGTTAAGTAGAATTTGCTTCACAAACGTACTGATTGGAAATTGGCTGTCATCTGTCTTGGGAACAGTACTGCCCAGAAATAGTAACCTTCGGCACAGAATCTTTACATTAAATTTCCTTTTTTTCAGCTGTCATTTGTGTGGAGTGATTTTATCTAGATTGGTTTTGTATCACTAATACAAACAGTAATATTTCTTTACTGGAAATATCAGTGCAGTTTTCTAAAAGGCATGAATGTAAATGTCTCATTCTCCCATGTGAGTAGGTGGGCGTTCACAGCACACGGATAAACACAGCACACTGAATCTTCACAAACAAAATCTGTCTGGAGCTATAAATAATACAAATGATTCATTCATCTGGATTACAGAACCCATTGTCACTCCAAATCAAGTTTTCCATAGGTGAAAAATAGGTTTTTAATTATCAATGTTGCTCAGTGACAAATCCAGGAGATTTGTTTAATGCTTCGAAATAGGTTTTGATATTGTAATGCACTTTTCCTAAAACCAAAACCAAACCATGTAAGACTTGTTTCACAGTTTTATTAGAATGTAATAATGAAAGGTTTCTGAGAAATATGGTACATGATGTCAGCAAGAAAGCAACTTTTTAAAATCTAACTCCTTAATAAATATTAAAATGACAAGCACTAAAAACAAAACATGATATCCAATCCATGGATCTTTGTAAATACCACCACCAAATAAAGTCTTACAAGCTGGAAGTAAGATATCACTTTACTACATTAATAATGGAGAGGGAAAAATAAACTATACATGATATTGCACTGACAAAACCCTCCAGTTTTATTCCAAACAACTCAAGAACCGCAATATTAAGTACAGTATATGGGTATTTTTCCTACTCTCATTGCAGTCCAGTGCGCCACCTCATGGACAACATAATTACAGCGTATCAATGAAAGTCTTCAATGAATAAACCATGTACTGGTTGAAATTTTCAAATTGCTTAGAATTACACACACCATTTTTAGATCAGGAAAGAGGAATAAGGGATCATTTTATGGAAGATACTACAACAAGACTCCATAAAATTTAAATGAAAAGACTATTCTTTCACCCAAAAAGCAAACCTGTTGAGGAAAAAAAAGGAATTAAAGTTTTAAAGTTATTTCCCATAGTCAACATCTCTTCTGAAAATATAATTAATGATTAAAAAAAGGCAAACCAAGCTTTCATATTGTGGATACTGCAGGCTATTTCCTGAAGTGAAGTGTTGCTCTCAAAATGCTGCTGCTTCCAGAAGTCATTTTGTAGGTATTGTTTTCCGCACTGAAAATTTCGTTCAGGTACTTTAGTACTGCATGTTCTATTAAAAGATGGATTCAGTGCAATGTCCAATGTCTGTCATGTTGAATGCAGGAGGCCAGACACTCCAAAACAGACTGGGAAGGTTTTTATGCAAACACAAAGACTATGGAACTGCTTTAGTAAGCAACAGGGACAATATTACAGAGAGGAGTGCTCTATGGTGCTATCAAGTTAAAGTGCATTAAAAAAAAACACTGATATAATTTAAGCTGCTTCCAAAATCAATCTTAGATTTTTTTTACCATTTCCTGTTTTAATAATATAACAGTTTAATTCAGTACCATATTTTAATTTGAACAGCTTGCCACTGCACTAACTGCTATACATGTTGAATTGTTGACACAGAGCCATATCTGTAAATAGGTTAGTATACTTACAGATTACGAAATCCAAAAATCAATTAGGACATAAAGATAGCTTTACCCTATAGCAACAGGCTACTCCACTGTTCGCCAATTGAAATTGCCTTGGTAAGTTTTTAACGTCACATTCACAGTACATCTGTACTCCCAGCAATATAAGGTTGATTTGAGAAATTAAACAAATGAAATAGTTCATCATCTAACTGAGAAAAACATTTAATATCTAATTGCAGATGAACAATTTTTGATAATCTGAGGTATACTGTGAGTGGTACCCTATCTGGTAAAAGTGTTGTACAGGATCTCAAGTGCTAGTTCTGTACATCTGGGTTAACAGTTTTTGCAGTTTGATGCTTATGTTTTTACATTTACAGTTGGTGAGAGTGAAGTAAAGTATTTATCCTGTTTATTTTTTTCTTCAATGTGGAGTACCTAGATGAAACATGTGAATATGGTGATCTGAATGAAGATATGCTCACCAGATTAGCTCCAGCTCTTTGGCCATTTAGTACAGAACTAACCACACTCGCAATCTGGAATCTGACCAGTCATGTCATATTTTGTGCTTCCATATTGTGCTTCTGTAATGAAAGCAGTGTTGTCATCTGTAAGACTGATCTGACAAACCAACCAGAAAACAAGAAAACTGTCTGAAGGAATTTGGCAAATCTGCTTTTTGTGACTAAGGCAACAAAAGTACTTCTTTCTGAAGTTTAGACATTGTAAACGAAAACGAAACTTCTTAAAGTAAATCACAGATATGACTTAGTTCAAAATTGATCAATTTCTATTGTAATTTAAGATGCTGATTTGATACTTTCTCGTGGATGGAAAGCACTGAGATTTTCTTCAGATCCTCTGCTCGTCCCCACATTCCGGCTACACCACAATTTCAGTTTGCTGTCACACACCCGCCTGGAAAGACGAGTCTAGTAAATGCACAGAAAAAGACCCTTTTTTTAGAACCCTGTTACGGGCACTTCAGAAATCTGGTTTAGAAAATATCACACATTTGATGCCAGTGAGAGATGGTTCCTGTCCGAAAATGTGAGCCCCTGTCACTAGATCATGGATTAAGAGGAATGTGTTAGTGTTGTGATAAAATAAATTCTTTATCCTTCTTTCATAAAGTTGAATATAAAACCGACAGCTTGGAATAAGCCTTGCAGATGCACTAACAAGGTTCAGTGGATGAAGACCATGCTTTAAAAGACGTTAGCAGCTTTCTTAACCACCACCTCTCAAACGTTTCACACCGTGCTCTAACTGGGTATGCCAGCAGTACTGAACAATAGACCAACAGCCTAATACTTATAAAGTATTAGTTACAGAGAAACATGACATACATATAATTTACATGAAGCAGCTTATCCACAATATTTGGTAAAAACGGAATTTGGCCCAAAACATTACTGTGAGTGTAGCTTTAAGCTGTTGATAAGATTGCAATACATCTACTGTATTATGCTTCTACCGTATATAGAGAGCCAAGAGAATTTCAAACCAGTTCCAAATTTTGACTTGATATAACTCTGACTGCTGTAAAAAGGTATGATATGGGCCTACCATCATTCTTTGAAAAGTTTTTATCATTAATTTGAAAACCCACCTACTGTGCAATGCTGTAATTATACTCAGAAAATATGCATTCATTTCTTACATTTCTTACAATGTCCATCTTTAACTCCAGCATTCTGTTAAAATGACCAAAGGTCTTGTGCTATAATGGTTTTCACAGATGTGGCTACATCTCCTTCGTACAGAGAACAATGCAATTCCATAGCTACACTGGCAGAACTGAACATGATGTTCCCCATCTTCAGCAGTAGTATATACAGTAGATGGAGCAAAGATCAATTTCAAAACTGATGGAATAGCAATTTTCAAACCTTTATGAGTTCTATATCCCTCTTCTGGGACCCTAATTCTTCAGATTCACTAGAATACTGTATGTGATCTAATAAGAGTTTCTAGCCTAATTTATGATCTAGAGTTGCCATTTAAAGAGTTATTCCTATTGTAATTTAAAAATGAGACTAAATCATTTTATCATCTCAACATACTGTATACATGAGGTTTAAGGAGTACTCTCTCTTAATTCATTGGTATTTCACAACACAAAAACTTAAAAGAACGTAGGTTTCTTTCTTCAAGAATGTATATATCAGGTAAATTTATATAAATTGTCAGGGAGCTGTTACAGACATTTACAGTACCCTCGAGAAAAGGGAAGCACCCACCCCTGACTTAACATGATAATAGTTGTTCCCTTCCCAAAATGAAGTTTCACCGGGCAACACGATGAAAGTGTTGTAAAGAAAATAATAAATGGGGCTGGAGCACGGGGAGAAAGGGCACAGACTCTTAGCTACTTTCCCTTCTCTACCAGTGTCTGGAATCGACAAGCTCCGGTCGGAGGCTCAGTTTCTTCAGGGTCTCGTAGCCCACGACCATGACGATGGCAGTTGGCGTGGAGGAGATGATGCGGGCCGACAGCCCCTTGGTCATGCCCCAGCAGCCTTCCTCAGCCAGGAGCTGTCTGAAAGTCTCGATCACAGAAGACTTGCCTTCCACCTTTTGGAACAAGCAAACGCCAACATCTTAGTTCTGTTGTTAGTAAGCCACTAGCAACTCACACTTCCTGACAGATACTCCAGGGGGGATATCCAACGCCAGCAGCCATATCACCCTGCAGCTCACAACTGACAACCCACTGGTGCTCAGCAGGAGTGAGCCTGGCCAGTACCTGGATGGGAGACAGTAGGGGGCACTCACCCTGCAGTCTGTGTGGGTCCTAATGCCCCAGTATAGTGATGGGAACACTGTACTGTAAAAAGGCACCATCCTTCAGATGAGACATAAAACCGAGTTCCTGACTCTCTGTGGTCATTAAAAATCCCAGGGTGTTTCTTGAAAAGAGTAGGGATGTTACTCTGGCCTGTTAGGGTCTTAATTCCCCAGTATGGCGATTGGAACACCATACTGTAAAAAAGGCACATTTCTTCAGAAGAGGCATAAAACCAAAGTCCTGACTCTCCGCAGTCATTAAAAATCCCAGGCTGTTTCTCTATAAGAGAGTGGGGTGTTAAACCTGGCCAAATTTCTCCCTGGACTTTACCAGTCATGGCCTCCTAATAATCCCCATATCACTCTGTTCTCCTCCCCACTGAGATCTGGTGTGTGGGGAGCGTTCTGGTGTACTATGGCTGTTGTCGCATCATCTAGGTGGGGCTGCACATTGTGGTCGTGGAGGAGAGTCCCCATTACCTGTAAAGCGCTTTGAGTGGAGTGAAATTTTTAAAAATAATCAAAAATGGTAAATCAAAAACAGAACTTTTTTTCAAAACTTCTTTGTTGATCAGTTCTGGACAAGTCTACCTAAATCTGGTTGCCTGTCTGAAGGAAAGCAAGTTTTGATCTATGTCTGTGTACTTTCTGCCAGCTTGAAGCTGAATTTGCTGCCACTTTCTTCCTTTCAAATTAATATAATCCAGATAATGTGGGCAGATTCAGGTCCTTGCGGTAACAGTACTGCACGTGAAATAAAAAAGCAAAAATGTGCATTGTGGGAACAAACTGTTAAAACCCCATTGGTGGAAGATCATATAAATTAGATGATGTATATATTTTCTGAATAGAAATGTTGATATAAGAGAGGTCTACATATTGCATGGCTCAGTCAAGGATAGGTGTAAATGTGTGATGAAAATGTCATGCAGAAATCAAAGGGCAGTGCTAGTTCCAGAGCTTACCTGCACTCTGGCCCTGACCACATCCATAGGGTTGGTGACAGTAGAGGCAGTTGCTGCTGCCAAAGGCCCAGCCATAGCTTGAAGGAGCAGATGTGGGCATTCACTGGGTGCCCATTTGGAAAGCTGTTCTGTGGAGAGAGCAGATTTACAGCCTGAAAAAGAGTAGACCTTTTATCAAACGGGCTTCCATCAGTAGTGCCTGGTGACCGGTTTTCATAGATCAAAAGCAAAATAAAACACAATTGGATCAAACACTTGTTTTATGTCTCTTTCAATTACGGATAAGTTCAAATGTTCAAAGTGTTAATTTCAGAACAGCGAAACAAAGGGGCAATGGTAAACTGCAAGGTGAACAGGAGTGTATGTCATGCGGGTACTTAGGACTAGAAGGGTTCAACCACTGGGATTAATAAAGTCAATTCGCAGTATGTTCCAGTGCTCTTTAATGTGGAAAACTGTGCTGACAAAAGTAAGTGGTTTCAGTACAATAAACAATTTCAAAGGAGTAAACAAGTAGCATAGACTTTGGTCAAGTTATGTAGAGGACCGCAGCTTTAAATTTCTATGTCTGAGGGGGACACATCGCATTTTAGTCTGAAAAGGTGTATAAGATGCTTATCACATGTTCTTCCACCGAAGGCTCTGGGACCTGACTCTTCGAGCCACGGATCCAGCACGGTAGACCTCTGCCTGGATTTCCACCGGAACCTTTACCTGCATAGAAATGATAAAAAGGCCACCACACCGCGCTGTTTGGGATGTACGTTAAGAGAGACGCCACGTAACCCCTGTAAAATCCCCGGACGCCGTCGGCTGCAAAAATCTGAACTATAATGTCTCTGGTCTGGCCAAACATCCATTTGTGCTTTGCCGCCAAAACGTTTTTGGGCTGGATTTGGAAGCGGCCCATGTGGCCTCCTTGTCCTTGCATCATGAGGTGCTGGGAGACAATGTCGATGGGGACCGTGATGCTCTGAGCCACCAGAGACGCCGACCCGCCGGCCACCAGCGATTTCAAGGTGTTGTTCTCAGAGTAGGCGGAGACGTATTTCCTGGCCAGCTCGTACGTGGTGATGTAGCCCTGGCCGGAGATCAAGGTGAAGGTGTTCACCAGGAACCCGCGGTAGAGTCCGCGCACGCCCTCGGCCCGGAGGATCTTAAGGAAGGCGTCGAGCGTGCCGCCGTAGAGGGACTTCCCCTTCTGCACCTGCAGCCGGGTGCGGATGAGCGTGGCGGGGTACACTCCTGCTCGGATGGTCATGGTCATGAACACCCCGAAGGAGTAGAACTTCCTCTTGTCCAGATCCTCCCATTCTATGATCTGAATGTTCCTCTTCTCTTGCATCGTCCGGCCAGCCGCGCGCCCTCATCGGATAGACTTCCAGCTGCCTGAGGAAGAGAGCGAGCCGGTCAGACCCCCCACTCCCACAGTGCACTGCACATGCCAGCCGAGAGGACTTGGCGCACCATCTACACAGACTGGGGGAGTTCGCTACATAACCCTGTCTGCCATTACTGAGGGACTGACAGTTCCATCTCACTAGGTTTAAGCAAAAACAGGACTTTGACTCTTCAGGTCGGTCTGTTCTTCTCAATTTTTAAAGCATGCACAGCCTTGCTTTTGTTTAAGCGCTGGAATCGTGTGTGTAAATCTTTTTTTTTTTTCCCCTACTTGGAAGGAATGTTTCTCCCTTGAAACAACCAGTTTAAATGATATGACTTTTCCGACATGGACTTCAGTCCTTGGTAGGGTAGCATTCCTCTTAAGTACAAAGGTGATACAGCTGTTGTGAGATAATAAACAAATGTTGATGCTGTACTTAAATCACAAAAACACATCTTGTGATCAATGATATAAAGCCAGATATCTATAGCATCCTATGTGATATAAATGGCAGTTTTCTTAAAATGTAGAACTTAAAATGTGAACTGGTGTTTACACGTTGTTTTCTTCTTTAAACCTTTAGCAGTATAATTAACACCTGCTTGTAACATTAGTACACTATTATTACAGTAGATAAGTTTATATCTACTTAAAAAAGGGAAGAGATGTAGCGATTTTTAATTCTATTTAGTAAAACTGGGAGAACATGTTAGTGCCACACGACGTGATTATCAGATTTTATAAATTACAAGTTATTCAGAGATTTTTTATAAATTCGAGATCCTTGCGTAAGAGGAGTACGACGACTGACTGCCAACGAACGGCTCTTTTTAGCTATCACAGTATATATACTGTACAGGTTATTTTCTGTGTTAAATTTGTCGAAACTAAACAAAAACAAGAGATGTATTCACCAAGAGCGAACGTCGTTATCAGTAGGACTTAATTCAGAACTTCAAAATTAAAAGAATAACCTAAAAATGAAAATGTAAAAACCACAAAGGCAGTAGTTTTTTTTATACGAAACATTTTTAAGAAAAGCCTGTCAGACAACAATCAAAAGCTTTGCAACCGCTGCACAAGCTGGTTATATATCTGCGGTTTACACAGACACAGGTATTATCAGTTTGTAGGTGCGGATAGCATACGTTTTATTACTTCAAATTATAAACACAGGACGCTGGTTTTAAGAGAGATGGAAATACACTACATGCCCGATATAAAGTAGTTGAAGCTCCTCACTTGCTTAAGAACATGAACAGTATCACAACACTCACTTGCAGACAGATTTTCGGATTTCGCTAGCTTCGGCAGTTATTCAAACGTCACATTGCATTTGGAATAATTTCACTTTAGGGCTAAAGCGCCATGCAGGTACACTGCGCCAGCCGGAGTGAACCCTGGACCAGAGTGAAATGTGTCCTTGCTCCTCAGTTCTGCACAATATCTGGGTTCAAGAGCGGTTTCACCTCAAACGCTTGGCGTTTTTTTTCCCCCATAACACTTCGTTATCATTCAGATACTGTAGAATCCAGCATTATTTCAGTTGCGGAACTTCCGTGTGAGCAACACACAGCACTGTCAATGCGGGCACAATGGGCGCAAATCCGACCTCTAAAAAAACGCAAAATGGTTTTAACTCACCGTATAGGTATCTTCTTTGAAATCCCACGTCTGGCTACCGCATTGTTCGGACTTTAAACAACAACAGTCTCCTCAAAGCATGT
This sequence comes from Atractosteus spatula, assembly GCF_055471065.1. Lineage (NCBI taxonomy): Eukaryota > Metazoa > Chordata > Actinopteri > Semionotiformes > Lepisosteidae > Atractosteus > Atractosteus spatula. The sequence continues at coordinate 63,176,931 of NC_142712.1, read as the reverse complement.
GAGATTTCTCTGTCAGGAAGGAAGATCGTGCGTGAAACCTCCGGCCTACTCGTGATCTCACCAAATGTCATGCCGGCTCGGTCACCAATGCGAGCCCGGAGAGGGAGACACACCGCCGGGGTGAAAGGTCAGCCGGGCCTGCGCCTTGCTTCCTGTCACACACGGGACATCGCCATATCCGTGTTTTAGGTGCTCCAAACTGGGATTCGTGTTAAAAAAAAAATGAGTGTACACAAAAGCGAAGTCATATAGGAGTTGCTTTTCTTTTTTAACAGCAGTAAGGTTGCAGGCACATTCCAAACTCGCTATTTACAACCTTATAAACTCGGCGCACAGATTCTTTCAGTAACAACCAAGGGTGGTTGTGGTGGTATTTAGCGGCCCTAACCATAATTGCCCTCAGATTTCATAACGTGATCAATGTATTTTTCTGTTGCGCTTTTAACAGGCGGCTCAGGCAAACGCCAGCTGCGACCTGCCGTGCCCTTCTCACCCAGTCTCGGGAAAGGGCCCAGATTAGAGGACGGCTCTGTTAAACACGGGGAATTTGCTGTTCTACAGTAAGGGTGACTGGTGTGGGCACAGAACGTGAACTTTTGTTTCTGAACACGGTGTACAGTTAGTTATAAAACACATTTAAAAAAGCACGTATAGGCGCAGGCGCCCGAGCACAGCACCCTGCAACCCCCTCCTCTGTCACGTGACTGCCTGCCGCGGAGGGGGGCGGGTACGCTAGAGGCGCGGCGCGCCCAGCGATTGGACGGCACGCCGCGGGGGGCGTTGCCATGGACGGCGGAGGAGAACGTGTCTTGTTCAGACCCCGCTATGGCGCTCGCTGCTGTACAAGGAGGTAAGCGAGTTTACAAAGAGGAAATTAATAACAGCCACGACGAAGCGCTGGCGTCCAGTGGCAGTGTTTCGAGTAACGTTAGCCAGCTTTCAGTTTGTTGTACTAACCGCTACTTACGTTGGATATCCTTTTTTTTTTCTTTACATAGCTGTGCGGTTCCTACCACTTGCCTTCCCTAGTGCTCGCTGCCTGCCTGTGTTAGTTACTGACCCGAGCAGGAGAGAACAGTCTGTTAGTAATTTAATGATCCGTCTTCTCGGTTTAGAGTAACCGTGGCTTGCGCTGCACTCGGCTGGGAGCGGTGAATGTTTCCGCTGTGATGTCTGCATCGCGTTTTAAAGGGTTAAGTTGACGAGAGTGGCCGTTTCGCCCAGGCCGGGGTCCGTTTCGTGCTGTCACTCGTCTGCCTTCTTGTGCCTGGGTGTCAAACCTGCACGACACTTTCCTGCCGTATATATTAATATGTTTTGCGTCAGTCGGTAAAAGGGGCTTCTGGTTTGTTTGTTTTTCTGGTGTTTATTGCTTAGGAAACAAAACCGCAATCTTAAAAACGACAGCGATAAATGCACCCGAAAATAGTTGAATTCAGTACACCACAGACCTCTTGTAAGAATGATGGTTTTGTTGCTCGTTCGGTTGGAAGACCCCCATCGAATTGGGAGCTGCCGTTTTGAGCTGAGACACAGCCTTCATAATGTCATTTCCAAGTTATCTGTCCATAGCAGCAGTTCTGTGCTGTACGTTGGAAACGATAAGTCGAGGGTGGGTCTGTCTGTCAGAAAGTGTAGGCGCCCCCCCCGCCCATAACAAAAAAGAACCGAACAGTAGGAGTTTTAAAACCCACGTTTTCTTTGATGAAAGGTTTGAAATACGTCCCTGGGTGCAACGCTCACGCTGATGGGCAGTATCTCTGTTCTATTAAATTACCTCCTCGTTCTGAATGAAGTATGTTGAATTGAATTAATCCCTCTGTTTGGGTTTCCGCATCTGTGAATCAGGAGTGATTTTTAATGACTTGCTGTAGTTTTGCATTTTACATTTAAAAATAGATATAATCAGGAAGTGGACTTCTTCCCACACAAGTACATATATTGCAAAGCATGTATTTCTAGAATGTTTCATGCAGTGAAAGATTACATTGCAGGAAGATCACTTTTGTGAAACGGGCATATGCATTTCCCTATGGAGTTTATTAGTTTGGAAATACAGCAGGGTTGGCAGCTAGATTATAAACTGGGGGTACTGGAAAATACCATTCTGGAAGCATTCTGGAAGCTTCGAAAAGAGGTCTTTCAGTCACAGTAGTTACTGCCATTGTTAATGGTAATATTGCAACAACATCCAAAATGGATATATTGATGTGTTGTTAATGTATGTAAATTTTGCTTGGTTGAGCTTTTAGCCTTAATGTCCAATTATTCAAATCATTACGTAATACCATTTTTTATTTTATGCTGTGTTATACTTTATTGTAGAGAAAACCTAGAACTAGGAGTTTAATGTTTTCTTGCAGCTGGTAGCAAAATGCTCTTCCTTAATTTTAATAAAAAGCTTGCATATCAGCCTTGAATAGCAGTTATCACACTTTGTTCCACTTTTTGTTTATTTCGTATCCTACTAAGGTGGATTTTCATAAAAGCTTGTTTTTTCTCATCGTTGGTTGCTAATACAGTGTTTAGTAACACCACACCCTTGTTATACATATGTTTTTGGTAAAGAGGAACATATTCAGTGTAACACAGAAGGCAATAATTATTTTTCCCCATGACATTCTGTATTTCATTATTTACAAGTCTTAAAGAAATTTAAACTGAGTCAAGTATGGGAATAAAGATTGAGGCACTATTCTCCTCCCTGGAAATACACAATGAAAGATTGAAAACAGTAATGAAATTTAGTTATAGTGTAGTTTTCATACAGCTGTTTTTACAGTAAAAGAATTGATTTTGAACACTCAGGATATTTATTTGACTAAAGGAGCTTAACAGAGTATTTTGATGATCAATTAACTACTGTAGTTTTGAAGACTAGGTTCAGTACTTTGTGCTTCAGCAAAAGCGAATTAGAAAGCAAAGTTCATACGAGTGAGCAGAGAAACGCATTCCTAAATCAGATTAAAACATTCGGCCAGTACTGATTAGGAAGAAACTGCTCCAGTATAATCTGGTGAGATATTTCTGGCAGTTTAAAGCCTCTGGAGAATTTTCTTACTGAGCACGCCACACTGTTAAATTAGTCCTTCACAGAACTGCAAGTTAAGAGGAGTCTGACTGCCAAAACACTCAAAGGGTTTGTAGAACATGTATCTTTATAGATGCAGCTAGGGGTCAACATTATACAGTTACTTTTAATCACTTGTACTGGAGTTGACCTATGAGCCAGTAACTGAAGTAGATTTCATCTAATGTAACAAAGGAAGACTCTATAATACAACCAAAACCTTTTTTTTATTTTAGAGCATGTAGTCATAAGGTGTCACAGGGTTTTACTTCAACCACAGTAGTAAATCCAACCAGTCCAAACATAGTGTCAATAAAGATCATGAATTGCCAACCTGGTTTTGTAGTAAAGTTAACAATGCCATAATCTCCGTTGTGGTCATACAGGAACACTTATAAAAAGAGGCTATAGTTAAGTCATACACTGTTTTTTTTTCAGATCATCCTTTCAAAGACTTGATTGACACCTTGGAAAGTGATGGAAATGAAAACAGATTTTTCTTTAACCCGCAGAAGCTCAATGACCCACGATATGGTGAGTGAATGGAAAAATTAATAAAATGCAAATAATTTCAGCTGTGGTGCTGTTTGATTGTGTTGTGGACTGTTGTAAAATATGAATCCATTCTGTTTCCTTCTCGGCATTTGTAATTTCGTTGCCACTCCAGAACTTTAATAATTCAGTCAATCCTGCTTTCCCTTTATTAGTTGCTTAGGTGTCTCCTCATCAGGCCGCTGATATTTGGATCTTTAGAAGTCTTCTAAATGAGTCTCTCAGTTACTTTTGTCAAAATGCAAAGTGATGTCTTATACTCAGTCAATCAAAATCATAACTGTCTCATAAAACAAATAATAAGCACATTTTTTACCCAGGAGAATCTAGATACAAAAATCATAACAGATCACATGCAATCCATTAAACTGTTGCATCCATTTGCCTTTGCACAATTAGAAAAAAAAACACAAACATTTCTTGTTTAAGATATATAGCAAAAATACTGAGATCTGCTTTCGCTTTTAAAGACATTATTTTGCCATATAAGGGCCTTCATTCCTCTTAACATTTTTAGAAGCAGGTTCACCGACACCCTAATATAGTACAAGCATGACATTGCGGGAAAATACTTCTGTTTCCAGCACTTTCATTCATCTTTCTTTCTCAACATAGATTTGTTGCCTCTGTCCATCCGTGTCATACTGGAAGCTGCAATCCGGAAATGTGATGGGTTCTATGTGAAGAAGGAGGATGTCTTTAATATACTTGACTGGTGCCAGCAGCAGAGTAGTGCTGAAGTGCCCTTCTCTCCCGCTCGCATTCTCCTCCAGGATTTCACGTGAGTCCCTGGCTTGAAACTCTCTCCTGAAACTCCAGGGGTGTTGGCGGAGGCTGCAGTCCGCTCCAAAATCATCTGCTTGGCTTTGAAAGTGTCGCTCTTGGCTGCTTTCGGAGCCCAGTATCCAGTTCAGTCGATCAGTCAATCAAGGTTTATTTATCAATGCACGAACAGTACAGCAGACAGCAGTGTTGTCGGCAATGAAATGCTTTGTCTGCGAGCTTGTTAAGAGGGATAGAAGAGTAGAAGGACAGGAATTTATAGGGATTAGATTACCATTAGGATACAATAAATGTCACGCGCGTGAGTGAGATGAACACGGTTTCCGTGCGCCGCGCGTGACAGCGTGTGCTTGTCGTGACAGGGGCGTTCCGGCCATGGTGGATCTGGCTGCTATGAGAGATGCAGTGAAGGAGCACGGCGGCGACCCCAGCCAGGTCAACCCCCTCTGTCCCACTGATCTCATTGTTGACCATTCAATTCAGATAGACTTCAGCAAATGGTGAGTGGATTATGTGTAGTTTTTCCACTCACTTTCAAACCTTTTCAAAATGTTTTAGTGCCAGTGTTGAAGTTATATTTTTATTTTCGTCTGAATTCACATTTTTTTTGTGATGGTTTAGGTTTGCACTCTTTTGATTTCCCCATGTTGAACTGGCTCACAGACACGCGTCTCAGCATGTTGAGACTAATGTAATCTTTGTTTTATTTCATACTGTGTGATTGTTACCAATATTTTTACGATTGTCTGGTATGTTTGTCAGTCGCCTGGTGTGTAAAGGTGAATCGCACTTCTGTGAAGACGTGGTGTTGTTTTATCTCAGCGCAATCCAGAATGCTCCAAACCCAGGAGGAGGTGAAGGGCCAGGAGCACCTGCCAGGTCCTCGACAGCCAAACCACAGCCCCGGAGAAGCCAGTGTGGGAGTCAGAAAAGTTGTAAAGGGTCTTGTAAAGATGGCCAGGGCACTGGTACCTCAGGAAGACCTACTGCTGTCCAGATTGAAAACACCCCGGTCCTGTGCCCCTTCCATCTGCAGCCTGTGTCCGAGTATGAAGCGTGGATTGATGCGTTCTTTTTTACTTAATATTAAAAATGATTTACTTAATATGATACATAACGTAATATTTATATAAACCTAACGTGTTACAGCGTGATTAAAACATTGGTGCTGATTTTAATTTTTCCGTCTTGTCCTTTACAGACCGGAAGTAGCATTGAAGAATCAAGAAATGGAGCTAAGCAGGAACAAGGAGCGGCTGCAGTTCATTAAGGTATGGCACTCGAGCCTCACTTCTGCATAGCGCTTAGGAAAACATCCTGAATTTTTTCCCCATAGAATATGCATTATATAGAACGTGGCATAAAACACTTCTAAAACAACAGACTGGACACACACTCTTAAGTCTTAACAGTTTATCTTATTTTTGTGGATGATATCCATATTGCAGTTGATAAATTATTTAAGTGCAAAACATGAGCCGATAGTATTTGAATTGCCTAAATCTAAACCCCAAATAATCTGTTACTGATTATTTTTTTCTGATTGGTTGCACAGCAGGGAACAAACTGTCAACGCAGGAATGTTTTTAAAGCCTCTGCTCTTATTTAAGAAGCCCCCGAAGATACTGTAAATGTGAAACTAACGCCCAAAAATTCCATTCACTGAAATGGCGCATAACATTTAGGGCTACCAGAGCACTTTAGGCAGTAAAGCCTGAGTACATGCTGGGTCAGTGTCACTGGGTCATTCTCCTCTGTATGAGGTCGTGGGCTTGGTAGTTGAAAGCTTTGGTGTAAAAAAAAACAAACAATTGGTCTGTTTTAAATCAGGTGGGTATAATGAAAAACAAAACTCATTTTTTCTTTTTTTTTTTTGCAGTGGTGCTCAGAGGCTTTTAAAAATGTGAATGTGGTGCCTCCTGAAATGGGAGCTGTGCACCAAGTGAACCTCGAGTATCTATCACACGTTGTCCAAGATGATGGGAGGTTTCTTTACCCTGACAGTGTAGTGGGGACAGATTCACACACAACCATGATCAATGGCCTTGGGATTCTGGGTTGGGGTAAGTAGAATTGTGCAATACAGGTGGGTAGCTGCGTCAGCACAGTTGTGTAAAAGCACGGAGAACCTCGTGCTTTATTTTAACTGTTATTCCAGGGTGTTTCTTATTTGCCTTGTAAATGTTTCCATATGAGTGTCTCTGGTTTTTCTTCACAGTAAGCTGATGTTTGCCCTGCAAGTTTACTTCCCACAGTGTCAAAACCTGAAACATTTTCATTTTTCACTTTGCATTTTTGTAGCTAGTGGTTTATTGCCTTGAGGTATGCTAGAACATTTTGGATGTGAGTGCCTTTCCGTGTTCCTGTCACTTAGCATGTATTCCATCTGTTGTAGGTGTTGGAGGTATTGAATCTGAAGCTGTTATGCTTGGCCAGCCTGTGTCCTTGGCTTTACCCCAGGTTGTTGGATGCAAGCTAGTTGGATCCATTAAAACTTTAGCTACATCTATAGACATCGTCCTCGGCATCACTAAGGTATGAAGATACCCAGAGTGTCAAAGCATTGTATATACCACTTATTTTTTGGTTTCATTTTAAATTTCTCACTCAAAATATACTCTGATTTTCAGCACCTTCGACAGGCTGGTATTGCGGGTAAATTTGTGGAGTTCTTTGGGCCAGGAGTGTCTCAGTTATCTGCTGGAGACCGGACTACAATCGCCAACATGTGCCCAGAGTATAATGCCACTGTGAGCTTTTTCCCTGTTGATCATATAACACTGAAGCACTTGAAACAAACAAGTAAGAAAATAATTAACCTCAAATTCCTTATGAACAAAAAAAATGAAATGCACCATATCTTGACAGCAGGAGTTAAAACTTGCATCTTCATTTGTTTTTCACATATGTTTATGTTGCTACATGTCTCGTGTTGTGTGCTTAAAACTGATTTAATGCTGATCTTATTTTGGTTTTCAGAGTTTGACAAAGAGAAACTTGAATTAATGGAAGGTTATCTTAAAGCTGTGAAACTGTTTAGAAGTTATGAGGACCCATCAGAAGATCCACATTATTCTGAGGTGTGTCTGGAATATCTCACATTTCAAAATGTGCAATAACTTAATAGTCCAGGTGTTTGTGGATACAATTTAAATTTGAAATGGTGGTTATAACCCAAATCTGTCATTGCCTTGTAGGTAATAGAGATAAACCTCAGCTCCATCATTCCCCATGTGAGTGGCCCTAAGAGATCTCAGGACCGAGTGGCTGTTACCAGCATGAAGCAGGATTTTTTGAACTGTCTAAATGAGAAGGTAAGACACTTGTTCTTGGATCTGTAATTCTGTGAATTGGAATATCAGTTGTGTAATTGTATTGCACATTATTTTTCTATTGCATATTTATTTATTTTTAAAAAGCAATCAACTTGTGAATGCTCATATTAAGCAAGTTAGTTATCACAAAAAATGAAATACCAAACTGAAGCCACACTTGTTCAGTATTTTCAAAAGCATGCATGATTATTGATACTTAAGCATATCACTGAATCTTTTCCTCTAGGTGATTTGATATCTTGGTGTCATATCCGAATAAGGGTAAAACAGTTTGAACCTTAGAGTGGAAAGAACAAGTTCCTGTTTAATTTCTTAGTCAACAGACTCTCTCTGCCGAATCACAGACAGCACGTGTTCAAGATTATCCTAAATGGCTAATGTTTAAAACGAATATATACAGTTGTTGACTGTGTAAGAAATCAGACTAATTTCATAGGTTAAGGAAAGACAGTCTAATGTTAAGTAGTATTAGTATAAAAGAATGCTTAAGATAGACTGGCAGATCTCAAGAAATGATGGTATTCTCCTGATTTTGTTGAAGGAAGTGACTCAAATTTATGTTTTTCTATCAACTGTGGGACCAAAATGCTTTCTATTTTGCTCTAGGTTGGCTTTAAAGGATTTCATATTCCCTCTGAAAAACAGAACACAGTAGTGTCTTTTCAGCATGAAGGAGCAGAGTACAAGCTTGCCCATGGATCTGTTGTCATCGCTGCTGTGATCAGCTGCACAAACAACTGCAACCCGTCCGTCATGTTGGCAGCAGGTGAGCCTCTGTGAGCAGCGTCTGGATGTTAATACAGTCCTTGCCTCTGAAATAACGCGTTACAGAAGGAAGGTGAAAAACTGCTTTGTAACGGTGGATTGTGGTGTTTTTGTTGAAGGGCTGCTGGCGAAGAAGGCAGTGGAGGCAGGCCTGGTTGTTAAACCTTACATAAGAACCAGCTTGGCACCTGGGAATGGAATGGTGACTCACTACCTCAGTGCCAGTGGCGTTTTACCTTACCTCAGTCAGCTCGGGTACGTATGTCTTTGAGTAAGGACGCATGTTCAGAAAAGACACGTTCCATTATGTGAGTTTGAGGTTATTTGTTTTTACATTTTTGGCAAAGCTATAGCATTTTGTAAGTGAATTTCCCAAAGGACTGATCACGCTGAGGCTCTATTTCCATTTATTTTGAGGCTAAAAAAAGTACAAACCAAATTGGAAGTTATACCAGAAGGACATTTGGAAAATAACTGCAAGTCTCTCGTTTCTTTGTAAATCTATGTTCAACCCTTGTTTGTGGTTTCTGTACTACTGTGTATGAATAGTTTCTTGGCTTTCCATTTCAGTGTATGAAGCATATGATTTAAGCTGTTAATATATCTCCGCTGTCACTTGGGTTTTTGCTTTATATTTCTTATGCAGGTTTGAGGTTATTGGTTATGGATGTGCCACCTGTGTTGGAAACACAGCTCCGCTTCCAAATGCTGTCATTGAAGCGATTAAAGAGGTAGTGTTTAAATTCAGATTTTTACTAAGTGTTTTTAGACGTGTATATAAATATCTGCCTGCGTAAGAATGGCTAAACTTAGTGCTAAGTATTTAACCACTCATATATTGAATAGCAATGTGTAGTGTAAAAATATATTAAACCCATTGATGAAAACATAGTTTTTGTAGTTTTATTATTTGAGTGGTTTTGAAAATCAATCATTTTAGAAGAATTTAGAAACAGAATATTCAATATACTTATATTTACCGTGCATTTCTTAGAACTCAAGAGTATCTCTAAGCAGACTATTTGAAGGATTCTTGGCTGTAACGTTTTAAAGCATGTCCTCCTTTTTTTGTGTAAGATATGATTCTCTTAAAAAAATTAAAAACTGCTCAATGCATCTGATACATGCTTCAGAAATGTCCTTTGTTTTACATTGCTTCATCACTGCTAGAGTGGTTTAGGAACCGTTTATTGATTGAGCAAGAAGTATTGCAAACCTGAGCCTCACATTTTGTTCACAGGGAGACTTAGTTGCATGCGGCGTGCTGTCTGGCAACAGGAACTTTGAGGGTCGTCTGTGTGAATGCGTGCGTGCCAACTACCTTGCCTCCCCACCTCTTGTGGTAGCTTATGCCATAGCTGGCACTGTTGGCATAGACTTTGAGACGGAGCCTTTGGGTAAGCACTGTCAATTAGACTTTAGGCCTTTACTCAGTTTTTAAGGTGTAGAGAATGCTGAATGTGAACTATTATTACAGTTAGTATGGGTTATGGACTCTGAAAAATTATAACTTGTTTTGTAAATATAGCTTGTTTATGTTCATTCCTACACTTGTTTTATTTATAGGCAAGAATTCAGATGGTAGAGAGATTTACCTGCGTGATGTCTGGCCCACTAGAGAGGAACTCCAGCAGACAGAAGAGCAGAGTGTCATCCCATCCATGTTCAGAGAGCTGAAAGAGAGGATGGAGGTCAGCCCTACAGGAAATGCGTACCTGCCTGTTACAGAGAAATTGAAATCAGTTCAATTACTGTCTCTGTGTATTGGACTGCTCTGATTTCATCTGTATTGTACTTGTTATTCGCAGAAAGGAAACAAGCTCTGGAATGGTCTTGAAGCACAAGAAAGTGTCACATTCTCTTGGGATCCAAAATCTACATATATTAGATGTCCTTCATTTTTCCAGAAACTTGTAAGTTTTACTTTAAATAATATTTAAATAATAAAAAAAAAACCAGGCAATAAGGATACTTTTAGGAATCAAAGGAACAAGTAATAGGTTTATTCCATGCTGAAAAAAAGAAGAAAGAGAACACAACGTTTCGGCCATGGAGCCTTCTTCAGGTGTCAACACCTGAAGAAGAAGCACCTGAAGAAGGCTCCACGGCCAAAACGTTGTGTTCTTTTTTTCAGCATGGAATAAACCTGTTACTTGTTCCTTTGCAGTCTACGCATGCTGACGCAGCTACCCAGCTGAACTACTTTTAGGAATGTCGATTATAAGAACTCCACAGAATTCTTGGGACTTAAAGTGGAAGGATGTTTATTTCTTTAGGTGTGACACTTGTCAAGTTGTGTGTAATATGTGTTATTTTCAGACCAAAGAGCCAGCTGCTCCACAGTCTATTGAGAATGCCCATGCCTTGCTCTTCCTGGGAGACATGGTTACAACAGATCACATTTCTCCTGCTGGAAGTATAGCTCGCACAAGCGCTGCTGCAAAATACCTAATGAGCAAGCGGTAAGAATTCTTCTCAGATTACATCATTTTCTGTTCAAATCCATGAAAACTATGAGACGAATCTAATACAGACATGAAAACTGCTATTCTGTTTCTCAAGTTTTTGCTTTTAATGCATCGTAACGAATGCATTTTCTTTTATAATCCCAAACCTGTTTGTCGCTGCGGGTGCAGCAGCCAATAAAAACAATTTATCAAAGTAAAAAAAAAAGTGGGACAAACACGTTTGGGATTATAAAAGAAAATTTGATGCATTAAAACTGACCAAATTAGTCAGCCATGAATGCCTTTGAAAAGCTAGACATTATTTTGACAAATTCTGGCAGATTGTTATGGTTTTGTGTGAAACTTTTTATATTTCAGTCTAAACTCAGTTTAAAATATTCTTTCAGACTGACTCCTCGAGAGTTTAATTCTTATGGGGCTCGCAGAGGAAATGATGCTGTGATGACTAGAGGCACTTTTGCCAGCATCAAGTTGCAGAATCGCTTTATTGGAAAGACGGGGCCTAAGACACTGCATATTCCATCAGAACAAATTGTAAGTGACTGTGTGGGATGTTCAGTCATTGTTCTGCAAAGGTCTTAAGTATTGTTTTAATGCTTAATAAATTCTGTATTGATCTGCCTATTTTGCAAGTTTAATTGTTCTCTTTCCAGAGTGGGGCTCCTTCTTTGTGCAATGTGTGTTATCCCCATGTTAACGTGGGTTTTCACAGGATGCTCTGGTTTACTTGACATCTTTACATCTTCCACATGTGCTAGTGGGAGCCCCAAGATGCTCTAGTGTCCCATACAGTGTGTAGACCTGCCATTTGTTTGCTGCGACCCTCACCAGGAATAAGCAGCTTCCTGAAAATTAATGGAAAGACTGTTCTTACTGTAGCATTTGTCCTGATATTATTTTTTTCCAGCTACTGTTTTGATTATTTCAACAGGAAAGAACAACATGTTTATTCATTGCTAGCAAAAGAAAGTAATCCTTATTACTTTTATGAGTTTATACGGTATATAATCACATTTAGACCATTCTATAGCTCATTTCATTGCCCTTTTTTCCATAGCACATTTGTCCCTTTAACAAATGCTTAGTACCGTGCTGTATTTAGTGTGCTTGCTGTCTGTGTTGTAGCTCGATGTCTTTGATGCAGCAGAAAAATACCAGAGGGAAGGGATCCCTGTGATCATTCTGGCAGGAAAGAAGTATGGGTCTGGAAGCTCTCGAGACTGGGCTGCCAAAGGACCTTATCTCTTGGTAATCTTCCAGTACACCATTCTGTTCAGACTCTGCTTTGCTCAAGCCTGGCACTTACAATATCAAACATTAAAGCAGTATGTCTATAAAAGAGTTTCACCTTAACGTGCCAATCAGCTGATTCATCTGGAATTGTGGAGTTACTTGAAGTCTTGAATGAATTTGTGATAGTCTTTTACAGAAAATGAACTTATGTGGGACAGAATGTACTGTGACATGCAAACATTTGTGGCTCGTTAGCTCTGCATTCCTGTGTACCCTAGATATTTTTCTTGATATTTTGTTTGTATTTTTAATGCTGTATTAGTGATGTAGGGGTGGGAGCCAAGCTGAACACTTAAAAAGACTTTACTGTCCAAATTTGCCATATACATTATCAAGGTAAGGTTCTCACGAGAACATTACTGAGGAAATGCAGTCCTATTTGTCCATAATTATGTCTTGAAATGTTAGACTTTCTACCATAATGTGATAATCAAGAAAGTTTGGGTTGATGTTCTTAGATGTTTTGTGTCTTTGAGCGTATTTTTTTTTAACAGGGTGTGAAAGCCGTAATAGCAGAGAGCTTTGAACAAATGCACAAAAACCATCTGGTTGGCATTGGGATAGCTCCTCTTCAGTTCCTGCCTGGAGAAAGTGCCGATGTTCTAGGACTGTCTGGAAAGGAGAAATTCTCTGTGTCAGTTCCAGAAGACCTCTCCCCACGACAGGAACTGACAGTAAAGGTCGGTTTCGATCAGTTACTTTGTGCATTCTGCAGGGCAGCTCTGTGAATCTGGTTACAGCTACCTTCACTTTTGCTCTGTTTTCATTATCTTTTTTGGTACATTGAAGCAATGACTTCGTAACATTTTAAAAACAACTCAAACCTATCTCCTTTTTAAAAAATAAAACAGATAAATTCTGTTTTCTCCAATGCTAGTGTTTATAGAAGCACTTGTCAAACAAGGCAGTGTTTCTTTGTTTTAAGGTATTTTTTTAGATGGTGCTAAGAGAGATAACACTATTGAAATAATCAAAAACCCACTAACCAGACTGTACAATTGGAGTTTGTATTTAAAGTGAAATATTTTTGCTTTCTCTGTTTTTATTTTGTATTTTTCAGGCCAGCACCGGGAAGACTTTCAAAGTTATTGCTCTCTTTGAAAGTGAAATGGATATTGTTTTTTACAAGCATGGTGGCATCCTTAAGTATGTAGCTCGCAACATGTTACAACATTTACCGTGATGGAGCCTGTTCAACACAAAGCCTTCAACAACAGCAAGTGCTGTCTTGTATCTGCTGAGTTGTTTGTAGATTATGCAAATTATAGCATACTTTCATTTTGTGATTCACTACTTCTAAATGAAGAATGCTAAGATATAGTAACTTTCAGACAACAAGACAGTTACACTGTAGAAATGAGAAGTGGACGGCCTTTTGACTGCCAGAACACCTTGAATGGAAAACTCAAGATCCAGCTTGAACATTGTCCATGTTTTCTTTTCTCCATACCATCACTTCCAGATGCCTTCCTTTCACATGAAACATATCCAATATACTTTGTTTTGGTAACTGTGAAATCATTTTTTGGACTGTTTGTGTATGTCTTGAATCACTGATAAAAACGACTGACTTCCTTAATAGTTCGTCTTGATGTGAAGAATGTGTCAATTTAAAATCTGAAGCCAGATCACTGTCGTTAGAACAGGTTTTACAGGAGTCTGTCTGATCTAAATCCTCAGCACTTTCAGAGAGATTCAAGATAATTAAACCTTTTTGTTTCCTGCCTTTCTTCCTTGTGTATATCATTGGTGTTGACAAATTCATTTATTAATGCGAGGGGGGTAAAATATCCAATTAAATGCACTTTTCTTGACATTTTGGCATATGTCACTAATATTGTCTGTTTACCGGCAGTTTGATAATGCTAGTTTTGTGTTTATATAAGTATGTAATGTTGCAAAAGTAGTAAATGAAATCACTCATCACTGCAAATTGTTTAAAAAACAAATAATATGCAGTGTCAGTTACTGTTACCTCAGAGTTTTGTCTGTGCCATCCGGATAACCTTCAGCTAGGCCCACATCCGGCATGTTGTTAAATATTTCTTGTCTGGCGAGACTGCCAAAGCAGCCCCCGTATCTAAAAGTACTTTGACATGGCCTTGCAGAATAAACTTTACCAGTTGGAATTCTCTCTTTTTTTCCCCAAGACACGTGTGTTATTGTGAGTTTTTAGAAGTGTGAGTAACTGTTCATGCTGTCCTCTGCAGTTCCAGGTTCTGTGTGTTCCTGCTCTGTGATAATCAGTCCCACTGGAAAGTGATGAACCACGTCACCAATAGTTGCTGCTCCTCAGACACCATTGTTTTTAGTCAGTTCATGTGGGTTGTGTGTTTCTGAACCATTTTGGGAAGTTGGGGTTTAGTCTTGCTTTCTGGGTTTTATTCAGTACTTCAGTCAAGTCAAGCTCTTAAATGAATTCTGCCTTCAATGTGGCAGTGCTGCCGCATTTCATTGCTCTTGTGCTCACAGTTTATTGGTACAGTTTTATTTTCTCTAGCGACGTTGTACAGAAAAGACAATGAAAGTGCAGTAACTTTTAGCCATGAACTTAGAAGTCAGTGTGTGTGGCGTGGTGCTTTACTTACAGTAGTCTCTGGGGTTTGCCAAAGCAGATTTTGACAGCAGTCTCCTTGGTCTAGTTTCAGAACCGCATGTATGCAACACAGGTATACAGCACAAGCCTATCAGGAGTACTTATTAAAATAAGTATTGTATAAAATGTATTAAATATGTAACTATTAACTGTTGCTGATAATGTAAATACATTTTAATAAAGACTGAAATGCAATTATTTCTGTATTGTAAATATTTTTCTTTTTTTTTATTTCGTAGTGTAGTATCAGTGGATCTTCGTTACTTAATTACATTAAATTGCTTATTACCTTGAAATCATTTTAATCTGGCTGATACTGTTTATAAAATTATTATATAATTGCTTACCAGAAGAAAACCTGAACTGAATATTACACACATTTGCTAAATTCTGCCCTTATCAGCTGTCTTGCATGAAAGCAAAGGAATTAAGGGCAAAAGAAAGAAAAATGCTGGCCCCCTCCACCATTTCTGCGCTGGAATGCATCCATGTAGCAGCATGAATGAACCCATCCTACTTTCAGAGAGAAAGGAACTGTCCCCAATATTTTTTTCAGTTTCAGTATACAGGTATGTGCAGTTATTTGTATCTGCTGCATACAAATGAATGAATGGTTTTGTAATGGTCTTGTACAATGTTAATTATGGATGCTGCACACTGGTGGGGGTGGAGGGGAGTCACCATTACCTGTAAAGCGCTTTGAGTGGAGTGTCCAGAAAAGCGCTACATAAGTGTAAGCAATTATTATTATTATATCTAGACTTACATGGTTATAATGTTGACAGGTTGCAAGTATCTTATACTCGCATGCATAAAGTACATATTATATATATATAGATGTGTGGTACTGTTCTTTAAGAGTTTAACCTGATCCAACTATAGTATCAACGATGAAAAAGAGATTAAGACATGGCATGAAAGTAAGTAATTGCTTGCATTTATATTGCATAGCGTTCTTCATCTCAAAGGATCCCAAACTGCTTTACACACAAAAGGGAGCTCACTTCTATGATGTGCCATTATGCATTAGCAACTGCACTGCACAGCAGATCAGAAGTGAGAAATGGCTTCACCAATTAAATGAAGTGGGAATTTTTAAGAAGGCGAGGGGTTGATACTCATACTCATTCAAGACATGGCATGGGATCTTTAATGACTTTTATGATGGTGATTATTATTTTTTTATTAATAATTTAACAACCTGAGATTTTTAAAGGCCAGCAGCCATATCAACCTGCAGCTCCCAGCTGGCAGCCCACTGAAGCTCAGCAGGTGTGAGCCTGGCCAGTACCTGGATGGGAGACCTCCTGGGAAAAACTAAGGTTGCTGCTGAAAGAGGTGTTAGTGAGGCCACCAGGGGGTGCTTACCCTGCGGTCCACATGGGTCCTAATGCCCCAGTATAGTGATGGGGACACTATACTGTAAACAGGTGCCGTCCTTCGAATGAGACATAAAACTGAGGTCCTGACTCTCTGTGGTCATTAAAAATTCCAGGGTGTATCTCGAAAAGAGCAGGGGTGTAACCCCGGCATCCTGGCCAAATTTCCCATTGGACCTTATCAATCATGACCTCCTAATTAATCCCCATCTATGAACGGGCTTCATCACTCTGTCCTCCTCCCCACTGAGAGCTGGTGTGTGGTGAGTGTTCTGGGGAATCATCCAGGTGGGGCTGCACATTGGTGGTGGTGGAGGGGATCCCCATTACCTGTAAAGTGCTTTGAGTGTCCAGAAAAGCACTATATAAGTGTAAGCTATTATTATTAATTTTAATGACCACGGAGAGTACAGACCTCGGTTTTACATCTCATCTGAAGGATGGCTCTCCTTTTTTACAGTATAATGTTCCTATTGCTACACTGGGCCATTAGGACAACACAGACCGCTGGTTGAGTTCTCCCTACTGGTCCTACTAGCACCTCTTCCAGCAGCACCCTTGGTTTTCCCAAGAGCCAGGAGGTCTCCCATCCAGGTTCTGGCCAGGATTCAAGGTCTCGTCTATAAAACAGCACCTTCTACAGTGCATTGTCTCCCATTTACCACACTGGGGAGTTGGTGTGGAATTTCTGGTCTGGATGGGAAGAGTGCACGTACTGGTCCACCAACACCACCTGCAACAGTAAACTGGATTTACCTGAAGTTCTCTCCATTCCTCCCAGTACTGACCTGGCCCAGTCTTGCTTAGCATCTGATGAGTTCAGGGTAAATAGTGGTAATGAAAGCAAAAGGCACTTTGTGTGAAGAAAGATGAATACCTGCCAGCGTTTTTGCTGTATCGAAGCCAATTTCCTGGTTTTATTAAAACATTCATGAGCCTGGCCAGTACTTGGATAGGAGACTTCCTGGGAAAGCTAAGACTTCTGCTGGAAGAGGTGTTAGTGGGGCCAGCAGGGGGTGCTCACCCTGTGCTCTGTGTGGGTCCTACGTCCCACTATAGTGATGGGGACACTAAACTTAAAAAGGTGCCATCCTACAGATGAGATGTAAAACCAAGATCCTGAGTCTTTGTGGTCATTAAAAGTCCCAGGGTACTTTTTGAAAAGAGTAGGGGTGTTAACTCTGGTTTCCTGGCCTTCACCAGTCATGGTGTCCTAATAATCATCTCCAGAATGAATTGGTCTCATTACTCCTCCCCACTGATAGCTGATGTGGCGTGAGTGCCATTAACCGTGTCCAGAACAACTATGTTTAAGTGTAACGATTAGTAGTAGTAGTAGTTGTACGAACTACTGGTTTAATGGCGTGTTCTTGTTTTTTCATAGTTTGCGTTGAATCATCCACGCTTATAGGGGGCGCCAAAATAAAACTTGGCTCACAGGTTAGGGAAGGTCGCTCTTCTTTTTTTTTTGGATGAGTCGGTGTTTCATTTCAGGTAGTCCCCAGCAACATTCTGACTGAGCGGCATTTGTAAGATATAAAATATGAAATTACATTTACTTTTAAAGCGGATTACCTTTTTTTAAACGTAATTTGCTTTGGGCGCTTAGATCGTGTTACGAGACTGTATGGCTCATTACGCTTGTTTTCAGAAACCTTAGTAGTTCTGTGCCTTTGGCCTACGTGAATGATGCTCTGTAGTTCCTGCTTCATCATGCTGGCAAAGTCTAGTGTGCTGTAACTTGTGTAAATGTAGCTTATTGTTTTTCATGATTTTGCCTCTTTGTTTCAGAAGCGAGTCAGATTCTAATGTGACTGTATTGGTAGACTTCGTGTGTTTGATGTATTTCAGTTTATTCATGTGTTCTCCTGGTATTGGAAACCACTTTGTCATTATGGGTTAGCTCCTGTTGGTTTCGTTTTCTTTAGCTTTGACGCTGTGCGATGATTTGCAAGCAATATAAACATGTAACACGTTTTTTCAGTCCATTGTACTGCAGATGTTCTATTTTTGGAGGATAAAAACAAGTTTTACTGTTGACTAGACAGTGTGTTGCGCCTGAATGGTTGTGCATATTGTTAGTATAACTGAAATGTGTTCATGGTACCCTTGACTGTTGAAGACTAATACATTAATAAATATTAATATATTGATTTGTGTTAATAACCATGTTTTATATAAACAATGAATACTCTAATTGGGCCTAAATGTGTATTAAATCCAACTGTGCGAAGCTTTTATCATCGTATAATCACCATTGAAGCAGGTTTAGTCAGCTCAGACAAATTTGTAAAAAATAAGCTCCTTTATTTGTCATGGTTTCTGCTACTTGTTGCTTCTTTACAGTTCCCAGCATCGTCATAGTTAAACAATTCACCATATTTAGTTGTTTTTCATCTGTTAAACCTTTCTACATATCAATATACAATATAACGCATTTACGTGTTCTTCATATAGAACATAACTCAAACGACTTTTGTTCATGCTTATTAAAACATATCTAATGTCTGTATTTTTTTTTTGTGTGTGCAGATTTTACGTGACAAGTCCTTGTCAGAATGGTAAGTACACTGCTGTAAAGTATGCCTGTAACAAGCTTAATTAGTCCTAATGTGTTCAAAACACTTTGGAATGTGGTTCTTTTATTAGTTTTTAAAGATATAATTTGCTTATAATGAGACTGGGTAGTCTAACTGGGACTTCAACTTTAGGTTCTGGGAAAGTTACAAATGAAAGCATAGCAGGTAATAAGATAATGGTTATTAATGTTGTTGTTGTTTTAGTCTCGCAGATATGACTCTCGGACAACTATTTTCTCACCAGAAGGCAAGTATTTGTTTTTCTGTGAGGTTTGCTGTCTTTGTAGTTTAATTATTATTAATATGAAGACCACCGAAACTTTTTTAAACATGTAGCCGAATGATACTGATGTCTGGAAACGGCTGTTACTTGTTATTGTTTCTCTTTTCATTTTGCCTTTTAACTTTGAGCAGATGTGAAGGAGTTCTCAAGAGAAGCCTGTTACAAAGCAGTTGATGAAATTACGTGGCTTTTTTTTGTGTTTACCATTGTGTCTTCCACAAACCAACGTTAACCATTTTAAACTAGTGGGAAACAGATTTTCCTCAATTTTCAGTTTGTAGTTGGATTGTCTTTCAAGTCTCCACATCTCCCTGCCTGATGAGCCGTGTGATTTTGTGGCAGGCCGTCTGTACCAGGTGGAGTATGCCATGGAAGCGATTGGGCACGCTGGCACTTGCCTCGGGATTTTGGCCAATGATGGTGTGTTGTTGGCCGCAGAGAGGCGAAACATTCACAAACTGCTAGATGAAGTGTTCTTCTCAGAGAAGATCTACAAGCTGAATGAGTGAGTTTTTTGTTTGTCGTCTTTACAAAATGTTGTTTACATGAATTCTTTGTATTCAGTTTTTACTACATTGTTGTAGTTTCTGTCTACAAAACATGTTAAGCCCTTAAAAAATGTATTTGTAACAGAGGATTTATTTTAGAACCTAAGTTTTTCACATTACTGTGTACTGGAGTTTTTTCCAAATGTTTGTTTGAAATGCAAGTGCTTGTATAGACAATTGCTTAGCAATCACACAGTGTCTGTCAAGTAAACAAGTCCCTTATAACCCCCCTTATCAGATTTAAGAGCACTGCTGGTTTAATCTAAAAAAAAGTTTTTCTTATACATTGCCCAGTTTTGAGATTGCCAGTTGTTTTTAACTCAGCTCTCTGGTAACAGCTCCTGTACTGATATGGGATGAAATGAGACTCGCAGATAAGGTCCTCTCTCACCTGCAAATGATTTTGCCATTTTGACACACTATAGACTCCACACCAGATTAGAATGGAAGAAATGCTTCCCGTTTTCTGTCCTAAATACACTCCTGCTTACTTGTGTTTATATTCTTTGGTCTTGGCTTTCTTGCTTGGATTGGCATAGTAAGATTTTCTTAGAGTCTGTAAGCATCAGTGATCTCCAGAGTGATCTCCAGAGAGACCCCTGTTACCTGTTGGAGTGGATCTCTTAACCTTTCTGTTTCTATCATAGGCAGGTGGATGTGGTTGCAATTTATTGTTCTGTTTCTGAAACAATATTTACATAAATGTCATTCATTTCATTTTCTGTAAATTATTGTATTAAGAATTGTGTCGAGTAGTATAAAGAGACTTGGACTACTTTTGCGATTGCATTTACTATTTCACAGAAAAATTACATAAAAAATTACCTTTAAAGAACTGACGGATTTTTGAAAAAGTCAGATTTAAAGTTCCTTACACAACCTTAAAAGCTTATCACCATGGTTGTCTTTTGCAGAGATATGGCGTGCAGTGTGGCTGGGATAACATCAGATGCCAACGTTCTGACCAATGAGCTGAGGCTAATAGCACAAAGGTAAGCTGATAAAATGTTAATGAGCTTTGTGGGTTGGTCTGTATCAGTTGTATTTTCCTATTTGCTTAAAGATGTGTTCCATGTCTTGCAATATACAGTATATTTTGTGTGGTTCTTTCTTTTAAACCTGGGGTGTGAATTACTGTCGTCTGCCAGGTATTTGCTGCAGTACCAGGAACCAATCCCTTGTGAACAGTTGGTGACAGCACTGTGTGACATTAAACAGGCCTACACGCAGTTTGGAGGTAAAGATCAAAGACATTACTTCCATATCAGCTTCCCTACGCAGAAATAATCAAACTCTTTACAGCTACATTTATAACATCCTAAATACATTTGTGCTATTTTCATACATTCACTTTTCACAGCTGTAGCTAGGAGCCTTTTTTCGTCTTTGCAACATGCAATTTTTTTTTCCCAAGTTAATGAAGTAGAATAGCTTAAATTTACTGCATTTTCATTGTCATATTAGAATACTTAGCTAAATAACTTCAGGGACGGTATTATTCCCTCTGTTCAAGGTCTGAACATAGTTAAGAGTAAGATTCACCAAGAACAAAGATGTTTTTCACATAGAAAGGAAAACGAAGATGCTTTTCCTCAAGGCAGAGCTTGCAAATATTCCTAAAGTACATTTCAATGCTTTCTTAACCAACATTTTCAACGACTGATTCCACATGATGAATGAACACTTGTTCAGTCTTATTCATTATCTACTGTATCTTTGTAACGGTAAGGTTGGTGGAAAGGCACTCTGAATTAGTAGATGTATTGTCAGGGATCACGTACATTACTGAATAAGATACACCCTTCTTTGTTATAGCCTCTGCTTTAACATAGGTTTGTGTTTATTATTTAATTATTGCTATTGTAGCACTTGCATTTAGTGTTTTCTCACTTTTTATGTTTTGTTTTATTATTCCTTTCCACACCTTTGAAGAAATTGTTACTCTAGATGTCATTTAAATTGAATTGTCATATATAATGATGCTCAGAAGACTTTTTTTTATGAAGCCATTTTTATCTGATTAAAGTGATGAAACCTGACACATGTATAAGTGAATAAGCCACTGCTAATCACTATGATCTTTTAGGTGTGTTATATGGCCTATCCACTGTAGACTGGAGCTGTAGAAAGGCTGACAAACACTCAGGAGTTCAGGTTGATATTTGTTTACCATTGAGAATGTATTGAAATGTCTAGTTCATTCTCTTTTCTAACCCCTGTGTTCTGTGGGACAGGTAAGAGGCCTTTTGGGGTTTCGCTGCTCTACATGGGCTGGGACAAGCACTATGGCTTCCAGCTGTACCAGAGTGACCCCAGTGGAAACTATGGGGGATGGAAAGCCACCTGCATTGGCAACAACAGTGCTGTAAGTGTTTGCATTTTCAGCTCCTAGGATATTTAATGTATGGATTTTTTTCTAATTCTCCCCTACAACTCTTTGGATTACATCTTATTTTCTTTTTAGAGTATATTCTGCAATAGAAAATACCTATCCTAGTCTTAATGACTTTAAAGGGCATCAGGAAATGAACTGAGGGAAGCCGGTTTTGTTAAATACACAGCGCTTTCACTGATGGGCTGCTGAATTTTACACCACAGTTCTTCGCCACTCTCTTACCTTTCAGTTTTTTTAGAAGCATTGTTTGCAGGGAAAGGTTACCCTAGTAGTGTACCACATGACCTGGCGATGTCCTCCGTTGCCCTTAGTTTTCTCCAATAATGGAGTCTCAACTTGCTTTATTAAAATCCTTTATCATAAATGAGTAACTGTAAATACTACAGGTTCTTCTGAAGTCCTCTCTAAAAAAATGATAAATTGTCAATGTAAAAGATCAGAAAGCTGTAAAGGAATTAACACATGCAATCTGTATGTGCTATGTTTTGACACTAGATGGCGCTGTATTGGGCAGTTAAGGTAACACTAGTGCTAAAATAATTCAATTTTAGTTCATGGAGTGAAACTGAATATGATTTCTTACTGCCATATCTAGGAATGTGATCTGTGGATTAAGCCTCAAAGGATTGAAATACTGAATGTACAATATATACATATCATTCTTAATTGGAGAACAAGCCAGTATATCATAGTCCTATAGTGTGGCATGACAAAGGCTGATTCTTCCAACTTCCTCAAAAGATCATGTAGAGGCCTAAAAGGCAAAAGCAATGAGAGGCAGAGGCGAGAGTGCCTCCTGATGGGTTTGGATTTGAAAAGGTGTGTGGCATGCAGGGTGTGATCAGAAGCAAGTCATTGATCTTCAGTCCTTTTTTAGACTGTTTTGTAACTCTAAGGCTGAATTTGAAAGATTCCAAAATGTCCGTATCATAAAGAGAGACTGCAGCAGAAATACTTTCTGTGAAAATCATGTTAATTTTTGTGTAAAAATATATTTATACACAAAATGAATTCTTGAATCCTCCTCATACTGCTTTGTTTAGTAATATGAATTGCAAGGGTTTTTTTATACGTTTAATCCTGAAATGTATAATAAAGAAAACCAAAATAATGGTAACTAACGTGCATGTTCCTTTATCCTTTATATCACGATGAGTACAGGTGTTAAAACCTTTCTGAATGCTTGTTTGCAGGTCTTCTTCCTTGCATGAATCAGATGTTCATCTGTATGAAAAAAAATCAGTGGTAAAGGTGGCTGCTGTCATGTTTTGCAGGCTGCTGTGTCCATGCTAAAGCAGGACTTCAAGGAAGGAGAAATGACATTAGAGTCAGCCCTCGCTTTAGCGGTTAAAGTGCTCAACAAAACCATGGATGTGAGCAAGCTGTCTGCTGAGAAAGGTAAGGCCTGGATATAACCTGCAAACCTCCTGCTAATTCCCAATAATGAAGGGAAAGAGGACATCACCTTCCCCTTGAAGCACTTTAAATTGCAATTATAACTGTAACTCTAAATGGTATGTTACAGGTTCTTAAAACCATTGTACTTAAAATATCTCTCATTTTACAATATCCATAAAATCAAAATATTTAAGGATTTGTTATTGTTAAATTAAAACTGTAATTAATTCAACCATTTTCATTGTGAAGCATAACAGGTCCAAAAAACAGACAACTTCAGCATCCACTGTATACTGTTCATGAAATACCAAACATTTTCCCCTGGAGACTCATGTCGAATATTATATTTCAATCCGGTGAAGTCGTAGTTTAAAATATCGAATTGTGAAACACAAATGTATGCGTTTCACTTAAACCCAAGCAAAATCCCTTTACAGTAAATGGCAAACTATGTAAGGAACTGTCCTTCAGGGCCGGCTTTAAAATGAAAGAAAAGAAATGGGGAGAGAACAGAAAATCCCGACTGTGGCCTCCAGGAACAGGAGTAGGCAGCCATTGTTCTAGTGAACAGTGAGAAGTTAGCAGATTAGACATTTGCATTTTGTATTTCAGACCATGTATTCGACCGTTTGTTAGAGCACTTCCGTGAGGTGTGAGGTCTGTGAGGTGTTGGTTTGCTGGACGTGTTCACGCGGTGCTTTGTTCATGGGGTTTGTTACAGTGGAAATCGCAACGCTGACCAGGGAAAACGGCAAAACCAAGATCAAAGTCCTGAAGCTGAAGGAGGTGGAGGAGCTGATCAAGAAACATGAGGCAGAGGAGGCCAAAGCCGAGCGCGACAAGAAGGAGAAGGAACAGAAAGAGAAAGACAAGTGAACACCTGGTGCTTTGTGCTCTTTTCTACATTAACCGGATCTGTTTTACAAAAATACCACTTATCACGTCTTTTGTTTTTCTGTAAGATCTCAATACATGCAAACCAATTTTGACTCTTTCAGAGACTTTTTATTTGTTTTTGCTTGCTTCTCATGTCACTGTTCTGCGCCACCTAGTGTACATCCATGTTAGAAATCAAAATAAAGCCTTACCAGTCAGGACTGTGTAAGTTATATTAGGGTTGTCTTTAACAGAACAGCTTTAAGCAAGGGTTCAACACATTTATTATGTGTTGAATAATAAATATCATCATCACTTAGTGAGGGGGGGGGAGGTTATACCTTAAAACGTGGTAGAACAGAAATCTTAGTGGTCTGAGTTCACCCTCAAATCCATCATATCAAGCAAGTGGTGTACTCTACAGTATTTTGTGTAATAAAGCTACAAAGGTAACTGAATCTTGGACTTCACACTATACCAGGTTGAATTGGGCAGTAGTATGGAGCAATTTTGACAGGAAGGCTGTGGGTGTGACCAAGATGAGATACTGCTCTTCCAGCCTTTTGCTTCGCTCAAACTATTCCAGTTAAATAGCCAGCTGTGTAAATGAGTGCAGATGTAAGTCACTTTGTGTAAAAGTGTGCAAAATAAGTTACAATTAGCTGAATGTTTCAGCAGCTTTTGGCAAACATTACTTATCAGTATCAAGCTAGATAAGGTATTTTTGGTGTATAAATACAGGGACAAAACTAGTAGCTGACAATCCTAAAAGAGTTTAGGTAAGTCAGATTTGGAAGGATTAACCATTAATATTTTATAGGTTTTCATTTAGATTGTAACCATGAATTTGAAAGATGCAATGCCTGTGCACACAGATGAAGTCTGCTCAGTCATGCCATAATTCAAATTTGGCGACAGCTTGGGGGAAAATACTGTAGGTTATGTAAGGCCTGGAAAAGATTAGGGTCACAATTAGGACCTGGAAGTTGTTGCCTATCAGACACTTTATTGGGTATGATGTCACCTACCATCCTGAAGAGCTCCAGTCATTGATGTGTTTGGTTTGACCTGGAGCGTATCCCAGAAAGCACTGGGTGCAAGAGGGTTACATCCTGGATGGGACCCCAGTCTCTCATGGGGCACAAACCCACACCAGGGCCAGTTTTGTTCTGAAGCCAGTTATCCTACTGGTATATCTTTGGACTGTGAGAGGCAACTCTAGCAAACATGGGGAGAACATTCAGATTCCACACAGATAGCGCCCCAGGGCCCCAGTGCTGACCTCTGCACCACTGTGCTTCCCCAGACACCGTGTTTAGCACTGTATGTGCCACAAAGCAAAGCTCAAATACACAACTGAAAATTACGGTGCAAGCATTAAACTCATTATCTGAGGGTCATTCAAATGTAGGATATTAATCGTTTTTGTAAAGCTCGATGTCCCTGTATGTTGGTCCTTTTTGCATTCGAAACTGGCTCAAATTGCGCAAATTCGTCACTTACAGTAGGCGCAGATGGACTGAGCTATAGGTTCGTACGCGCACCTGGCGTTTTGGGGCGCAATGTCACATTTAAAGAAAATAGGATAAGATGTAGTCCACGAAAGACGCTATTGTGTCGTATTTAGGATTTTTCCTATCTTGAATATTCACCTAAAAGCGGTGTGTACGTTCGTTTTTTTAGAAATAATCATATCCTTCGATAGCCCTAAAATTGTTATTTTGCGGTCACTTGTTATGTTTCCTAATCATATTTCGGTTTTCCCTATTTATCAAATTGATCGAGCATTGACCACTCATCAAATTTGGAACGTGGATGCAACATAAACGCTTTAGGGAAGTTCAAGATGTGTTCCTTCTGCGCGCACTATGCGTGTTTTTCTGCACACATTTTTTTAAAAGGCATGTAATCTTCACAATCTGCGCCAAATAGCACGTTGTTTTGTTACATACTGTAGCGTTTTCGAGTTCACGCAGGACAAAAGACAAGTAAAGACGAGATAGCGAAACAAACAACTTCTTTCGTTCTCTCCTTAAAACCACGACAGTATTTAAACATAAGGGGACCGATGGAACACGTACACACGATGAGGGTGGTAACTCGTTAACAGAAGACTATACACTTGCAAAGCTACACAGGACACTTAACTAATATAACACTGTTTACATAAGCAGGGTCAGCTGCTGGTCATCGTGCTGACCCTCAGACTCCCCCCCGCCTACAACTCCCAGCCTGCTTCGCGGTACCCTGAGCGCCTAGGTGCGCTTCCTCCTCACCGCCGGGCGAGGGCGCTACAGTACTTTTCAATGCCTTCGATCTCGCCCAGCTTAGGTTTGTCTATATGGGATAAGAACGTGACCTGGACAGGTAAGTATCGACATTTGTAAAAGAACAAACTGCTTTGAATTATATTTTAACGTGAACCTCAAAAGGAAAGTGAATTAATCATAAACCATCAGAGACGAGATGCATAGCTGCACTCGCCAAGAAAAAAATGACGTAATCGTAACGTGCTAAGTATTGTTTGACAGACGCGAAGGGCAAATTGAAGAAGATGGTAAGTGTTCAAGTTGTGGTTTCTTTTTAAAGGCGCAATTGGGAATTAAGTGCATTTTGCACGTCGACAGAGCAGGGTCTAAGAAAACAGACTGGAGTGTACTTAGTAATATCTTTAGTTTTACAGGTGGGGAGCTGCGTCAGCATGCGTAGGCTGCAAAGGAACAAGTAATAGGTTTATTCCATGCTGAAAAAAAGAAGAGAGAGAACACAACGTTTCGGAAGGCTCCACGGCCGAAACGTTGTGTTCTCTTTCTTCTTTTTTCAGCATGGAATAAACCTGTTACTTGTTCTTTAGTTTTACTCCGCGATAAAAAAAAAACAACAACGAAAAACAATCATCCAGCTCTCTTCTTCTGGCGCATCATCTTGTCTTAACACGACAAGATGTCTTCTGTAAGAAGACCAGTCGAAGAAGCAGATATTGCTGTGAAAGTACATCAGCTCGCATTCATAGGGACACATAAAGTTCACCAAGACCTGTTTTTGTTTGTAACCTCTTTTAGTTTACGGAAAGCCGATCTTTAAGTAAATTGGGAACATTTATTTTTGCGGTATCACATTTTACCCCTTTCCTTACAAATAGCAATAAAGTAAGCACATTCAGAATGTAACTTGCATTGTGTAAACCTTCTAATTAATGCAGTACTGTCATTATGAGCTCCATTGTGAAAAGACCTGACCACAAGTGGAGCAGTTTCATAATCTTTCACCCATTGTCGGCAAAATGGCTCTCATGAAAATACACATCCAGTCTTCTGTCATTTTAAAAAGTCCATGTTGTTATGGTGTTGGTGCTGAAATGGTTTCAGCTTGATAAACATTTTTCCTACAGTAGATATTGGTGTTGGCTTTCTGTCCCTTGTTGAGTTCTAGTCTTTTGATTTTTTTACAGCCACCTGTGTTGTTTCAACAAAACTTTCTGAGGTTTCAGCTCCCTTTCAATTTTATTCTTAATTCTTTATTTTTTAGTATGAATGTACACATTAACAGCAGAGATACTATTCAAGATTCATTTTCTAGATTTGGGTTTTATTTTTCCAGAGGGTAAGCAACTGTATTAATTCTGTTCTGTAGTAAGTCTGTTCCTGCTCATCCTTAATTATTGAGAAAATCCATGCTAAAGTATTGTATAGCATTAAATATTGAATATATAAATCCCACTATATAAAAAAGTTTACATTTTAGGGGGGTTGTGTTGTATATGAGCTATTGCACAACAGCCTACTTGGGGTTTAGACACCAGTGATGATCTTCAGCACAAGGAGTCCATTAAGAATCAATACTGTACAGGTGACAGTGGTCTGAAGCGGGGGTCTCCTGCAGGTCATGGAGGGCTTACCGTCTTCTGGTTTAAAGTCTTACCTCATCAGTTAACAAGTTTTCTTCAACCCAGAACTTTGTGTGTTCTGATTGCAAAAAGTGTGCAATGTGACCTGCCTGAATGAGTGATTTATTGATTCATTTGGATAAATGCACTCAGGATTTTCAGAAAGATCATACTTGTACATGTAACCGTACCACATCTACAGAGTGTAATGTTGTTGGTGTCAAGCTGATGATCCAATGTATGTTGCTTAGAGCATTTAATCAGAAGCTGTGGACAGCTTTGTGGACAGTATGTTAGAGCCTTTTAATAACATGCTGTGTGCAAATGGGTTTTCTCCTTTTGTATTAATCTTCCATATTGCCATGCTGGTTAGCATTTGCCAGTTGCATTTCTTGAATTGTCCAGTTAGACCTTGATCAAATGTATTGGAACTTCCTTTGTACTGGAATTCCTACATATTGTGGTATGAGCTCCCAGAAAGCATGTTAAAACAATGGCATCTTCTGCGTTTTTCACTTCACTCAGCTTTTTTCATGCATTTGCAGCAAGTTCTTGCCTCCCCAATCATCATTAAGCTATTTTTCCTAGCCTTTTATCAGGCACTATCACTGGTTTTTCATATTTTCTTTGTTTATCTTCATGAAAGGGATTCCTAGATTACTGTGACAGGAACAGTGAACGATACAATTCAGTGTGGTTCACTCTTGTAGCACTGCAACATGGGACTCTTAAGAGGTTTTATAAATCTAAAATAAAAGACACAAAGTCAAGCATTAAAGTAAAACTTTATGTTAATTTCTAATATACATAAAATCCAAAAGTATGAGTATGGATTGCCCTTTCAGGATTTAAGTCCATATTTCCCTGTAAACAAAGATCTATGAAAAGAAGGAAAATATAACTCTGAGAATCTGAATAGAAACAAGTCTTAACAGTGTTGTAATATTCACTGCTCAGTTAAAAAGCTAAAGAAAATACAATCTCCCCCTACAAATAAGCAAACTAAATCCTCTTGTAGACAGACAAAATGTAATGCGAATTATATGCAGTACTCCTTTTTGACTTGGTTGTAGTCTTCTGAGTTATCCAGGATAATTATGCTGGGGAATGTATAGCTGTATTTCATCTAGCTGGCTTAAGTTAGCTAGTCCTGAAGTCAGGTGTGGGCCCAGAAGAAATCAGTCTTTTAACCCACCACATAGAATATAAAACCCACTATTTTATGATGGTAATGGGTTGAGTTTGAAATTTTCACATCGGCATTGTTGTTTTTATTTAATGCAGGCCTTGATGAGTAAGAGCATGCCAGAGTTTTAATCTCAGAAATAATGCAGAGGTTATTGGTTCAGATTATCTTGGATTGAGAACTGAAGTGCTAACGTTAATGCAGACCAGATCTTTGGCAACGTCCTAAGGCTTATGCAGGCCTGCAAAGGGATCAAAGTGTGGGAACACAATGTGTTGCATCACATTTAACACAGTATATAAATACATCTGAATATAACTTTTTTGATATTATGCTGTCCTGTTATTTTTGGGAAACCGTACAACATGACCTGTGGGATAGCACAAGACTTTCACATACTAAGATTGAAAGATTTGATATCCCCATCCTTCCATTTGGTATGAAGATGCCCTTTGTTCTGCCTTCACTTCCTCAGTGAGAAAAGGAGCACCAGTGAGTGAGAGCACCCAGGCTTGCTTGAGCTGGTGATGAGCGGTCCTTAGCCAGTAGAACTAACCCAAACTTTGAAGCACTAGCTAGCCCACACTCAAGAGATTTGAAAAGGGTGGACCTTTTCAGTTTCTCCAATTGTTTGCACCCTTGCATTAGTACCTGCTTGACATAAGATGATAATATGAAATTTCATAGTTTCAAAGTTGCACAGCTCTGCCTATCGTATCCTATTCCATTGCTGGGTTGACCTCTTTCTAAGTCCTTACTACATTTCTCAGGTCTGAAGAAGCTGGCTTTGACAGTTCTTACTTTAGATGCAGCAGGAAATGCAAGGGGCTGGGTAGTGGTAATGTGGTTCTACATGCAGCAAGAGTATAGGTGACAAATGCCATAGCTGTCCATCCTTTTTCTGACTTAAAACTCAACTATTTTTTTACCCTTGGAAATCAGGCTGAAGGAACATTATGCTGCCTTATCCCAGTGTATTATCCTGTTATAGACGCTGCCAGAAGCCAAATCCCAGATGGCTTTGTAACCCCTCTTGTAAATAAATGATATATATGTATAATAGTTACAGAAAATATAAACTGAGATGAAGTAACTTCAACATAATAGGAGTGAAATTGTTTCCACCAAGTTTGTGAGCAGAAATTCATGCTTTGTTGATGGTGGTTCAGTTTTGAACTACTATTAAAACAAGGGCCCCTCTCAAACCGCCCGGTTTCAAATCAGATTATGAGGAAAGACTCTCTTTAATGTATTTTTCCCTTCTCACATAATCCGAGAACTCCGATATTCAGTGAAAAGCGTTGGAGGTTACATAGGATTTGTAGCACCAGACGACCTAGTTAGAGTATCCTGTTCTGTCTGCTAAGGGCTGCTTATTTAAAGAACCGAAAAAGAAAAGCAATTAATGAGATTGTGGATTGGTCTGAATTACCACCCCCCCCTTCCCTGTGCATACTGCGCGACTCTCCTGTCAGAGATGTCTGGGGAACTGATTGTATTTGCCGTCTTATACCTAAGATTTGCCTTGAGCTGTTTTTATTTGCACAGTGTTGCGATGTCCGAGTAGAAAAACAGCAGTGGGTCAAGTCATTCAAATAACCCAGATGGGTATGGAGAGCTCTGTGCATTACTGGATGCCTTCATTCTTCATCAGAGGTGTTTTGATCCAGAGAGTAGACCATAAACATAATGTCTGGATGGGTGGGCACCAAGGGGTGGCCTGGTTTCACAATCTCAAAGCCCAGATAGTGGAAAGTCCTTGTGATAGGCACTGCAAGAGACAGAAAAACAAAGACAATAATTCACTACAGTGTCAGGCCATGATAGTATGAGAACCAAATTATGTAATTTATTGAAGAAACAACCATGTAATGAGAACAGTACAAGTTGTTTTAGAAACTGCAAACGAGAACGTTTGTAACATTAATGATTCTCCTTTGTTCCAAGGTTCTCAACTGCCATTTCAAGTGAATATGATTTCATGGCTCAAGCTTTCTTTATTGCAAAGGCAGAATACAGTACAGAATAAAACACACTTACATCGATCTTCCCTGCTTTTGTTAAACCACAGGAACACATAACTGACTTTCAGCTTCTCTTCGGCAAACTCCAGTAATGCCGTCAACCTGCCCCAGAGAGACAGACGGAGCAGGAGTGAGAGAAATGACGCACCAGTATCATAAAAAGAACACTCATCATAGCTATAGTTTCACCTTTCTTCAAACTCCTGTCGTTTCTAAAACCGTCCTCTTTGCCAGTATTCTAAACACACACTTGATCCAAAATCAGCGGTTGTGTGGCAGATACGAATTTAAGACCTCTTACACAAACAATGTATACCCTCACAACACACTGCATTGATGCAGTGACTTTTATTTTTCTCCTGAAGGTTTTTCAGCTTTAGTATTTCAATGCTTAGCAAAAAACTGTTCTCCCACAGGAGAATGCAGAGATTTTTGGGCAGTTCTTGTAGTGGCCAAAGAGAGCGATTCAAATTCCTCTTGACCAAACCGATATATAAAGGAAAACCTTACATCTCTGACTGATCATTTATTCTTTCTGCTACTTAAAACAGTTTTTATATAATTGTCTACCACTTTTGGTAATCCTGCTACACACATCTTTACTAGTATGAAAAATGAGTTACTCTTGATATACATTACAAAGGGAGTTCAACAGACTGCAAAGGAACAAGTAAAGGTTTATTCCATGGAGGAAAGAAATCACATTTCAGCTGCGGAGCCTTCTTTGAGTTTTTTTAACACACAGTTTAACAGACTGCAGTGTTCTGATCTAATCACCACCTGAGCTGCAAGTTTGCCAGGAGGCCATCTGTTCAAGAACAGAGAGAAATGTAGCACAAACTTACCCCTCCTTACTTCCTTCGGGAAGTGCCCCTTCTGCAATTTCTAGAAAGAGGCTGCCCCCAGAGAGGACGGCCTCCCAGCAGCAAACCCGCGTCTCCGTCAGCTGGTACTGGAAGTGGAGGAGAGGGGGTGTACCATTCACTGAAGCGGTCTGTGTTACTGTGAGCCTGTCGTCCTGGGGAAAGATGGAAGAAACCAAATACTATTGCTACCTTTACCTTTACAGACCCATAGTGCTTTGAAGTTTTATTCAGTCAGCATTATCACCATGCTTGCTGTCCCATCTCATTAAGATTCTTTAAGAGGCTAGCAAATCATTTATTAACTGCATTCATGTTGCGCTTTTCATTTCAAAGGGTTCTTAAATAAAGCACTTAAACAGAGCCCCACGTCATGCACCACAGGAGTGATTTGCTGCAACAACTGAATTAAGGGAGAACCTCATGTAGGACAGACTGTGGAAGCACCCAGTGGAATTTAGCCAGGACACTTCCTACTCCCCTGCCCTTGCGGGAATTCCTATAGGCTCTTCTAATGAGCAAGGTTTTGTGTGAAATACAAAAAATGTGCAACCTGAGGGAAGAGTGCCACCTACTGGTCTACAAACACCACTCATAGTAGTAAGCTTTTTCCTTGGTGGGACCCTCTCCCAGTACTGACAGGCCCTAGCCTGGCTTAGCTTCTGAGACCTAGCGTTTAAGGCAGCAAATTAAGTGAGCTGAGCTAGAGATCATTGTTATTAAGTACAGTTATATAACTTTTGTGCATAAATAAAAAAAAAGGCTGAAGTAGTTCAAGTAGGGAGCTGCGTCAACATGCATAGGCTGCAAAGGATCAAGTAAAGGTTTATTCCATGCTGAAAAGAGAAAAGCAGGAAACGACATTTCAGCTGTGGAGCCTTCTTCGGGTGTGAGCAGACACTCATACCTGAAGAAGGCTCCACAGCCAAAACATTGCGTTTCCTTTCTTCTCTTTTCAGCATGGAATAAACCTTTACTTGTTCCTTTACATAAAAAAAAATGGCAGAGGACTGGGTATTTTCAAATGGCTGCTTTTCTTGTATTTCACTGGAATGCAATAGTAAAATTTAAAAATGATTTTGTGTATTACACAAAAATAACATGATTATTCTCTTAAATCCTGTTTTTCTTTCCACATTCTTAAGAGTAGCTGCTTTTGGTCATAAACCAGAAATCAGTGCAGAATAACATTTGCACTGCAACTAACATTAGCCAGCAGCCATATCCACCCGCATCTCACAGCTGGCAGCCCACTGAAGCTCAGCAGGTGTGAGCCTGGTCAGTACCTGGATGGGAGACCTCCTGGGAAAAACTAAGGTTGCTGCTGGAAGAGGTGTTAGTGGGGCCAGCAGGGGGCACTCACCCTGCAGTCTGTGTGGGTCCTAATGCCCCAGTATAGTGATGGGGACACTATACTGTAAACAGGTGCCGTCCTTCGGATGAGACGTAAAACCGAGGTCCTGACTCTCTGTGGTCATTAAAAATCCCAGGGCGTTTCTCGAAAAGAGTAGTGGTGTAACCCCGGCCTCCTGGCCAAATTTCCCATTGGCCCTTACCAATTATGGCCTCCTAATCCCATCTATAAATTGGTTTCATTACTCTGCTCTCCTTTCCACTGATAGCTGATGTGTGGTGAGCGCTCTGGCTGGATGCTGCACCTTGGTGGTGGTGGTGGAGGGGAGTCCCTTGTAAAGTCCCTTTGTAAAGCGCTTTGAGTGGAGTGTCCAGAAAAGCAATAATAATTTGCAGGTTGATAGACAATATCTGTGATACTTTTGAAGAGAATAGTACTGCATTCCACTTATTGGGAACTTAAAAGTTGAAATTCAGGTTTAAAACAATTTAAACCTGAATTATTAAAACACATGATAAAACTACATTTTGCAGAAAGTTACAGAAATGGTGGCTTTGAGATTTAAGACATTTTTCATTATCAGCTGCATTCATACAGACTGCTTTGATAGCCAGCTCTTTCAGGTGTGAGGATGATAATAGTCCAGATATTAATGATCTGTCTGATCCTAACCCGCTTAGCTCTAGGACTGTCTCGTACTAATTAACATTCATTAACAAGAGCAGGCAAGCAGATAAAGGTGACATTTCCAAACAAAACAGCCTTAATTAGCATTCATTTATCAGGAGATAACCCAGGTGGAAGCTTGGTTCCTTTTAAATGCAAAATTGAGCCTTAAAATGGTGAACTCCGTTTCAACTACAAAATATATAGCATTAACTATATTATTCCACTTCATTCCTGCTGGAAAGAGCTGTTAGCTGAAATATTCCTCTAAATTCTGTTCAGTCAAGGTGGATCTTTTTCTGCACTCAAGTAAAATCATCAGTGCTTTAATTAACATGGAGGATATAAAGAAGGACTACATGAGATGTTCTACATCTTGCAGAGCCAATAGAATAAAGAATATTTTGGCATTTGTGAACTGCCCTTGAATAGGTTGTAAAAAAAAAAAAACCTCATTCTGCAATTCTATACTTCTGGTAATACGACATTCTCTTGCATCTGGAAATGAATTTGTACATAACACCAAGTCTCTGCCACTTTAAATGTGTTAATTTTTTAATTCCATTTTCCCTGCTGAATGAAGAACTGTTTTACTACTTTTTCATAAAAATAAAAAGCAATTCTGCCGACATTGATGACTTGAAGGATTAGTGCTTGGCAGTGAGAAATCCCATGTTAAAGACACGAGGCACTTTAAATCGGACGAGCCTGGTATGAAGTCATTCTGGCCTTACCTTATGTAGGAGCACAGTGAGAGAGTGATCCCTGCCAGTCCCTCGCCCACCCGGGATCTTCAGTAGTGGGTGAGGGGCATCAGGAGCACCACAGAGGCCCTGGAGGCTGGTGCCTGGTGCAGTGAAGCCTGGAGCTCGTTAATGAAGTACTGCAGGGAGACACAAAGAAAGAGGGGGCTGTAAGCAACACAGTACAGCAGCATGTTATGTTATAGTCTAGAGATTCATGGACAGATTCAGAAATACCCCAAGATGTCTTGTTAAATTAAAGAAGATCAACATAAGTAAATAAAATAATAGGAAGGGCTTTTCCTAGGAAGTACCACGTTCCACTTCCTTTCCCTACTACAAGGATTAACAGGCCTTCGAGTGCTCCACTAAAAGTCCCATCTGCCCTACAGTGGCATGATCTCAGGACTTGACCTACACTGGATCTCCACATTCTGGCGGAGGCACAGCTGCATGATTGTGCCCTCTGCGCAAAGTGATTCCCATAGTGCCTGTCCTCACTGAAGTACCCACTGATGAAGGGCACAGCTGGTGACCACTTGTCAAATACGTCTAGTTTTTTTTCTTGAGAGTGACGTCATGGCGTCACTGTCATAATGCCATGATGGAATAAAGAGTTTGGTAAAGCTGAAACTTTTCATCACCTGGACTGCTGATGCTTTGTGTATTTAATTCATTTTGCTTTGTGCAATAAAATCAAGTTAAAGTAAATAAATTACCTTTAACCATCATTAAACCAATCACTGCCATTTGACATGCCTACTTCTTAGGCAGTCAGTTGGATTAGTTCCTTTGAGTACATCTTTTTAATCTACTAAGTATGCATTATAACTGCTGAGATGTTCATGACTCATATTGCCAAGCCTGCCAAATAGCCATGGTAATTTTGATGGACCAATTGGTGGCATTCTTCCACCTAGAACAGAAAATCCTAACCCATGTTAAACCACCCCACTATGGTGACCAGGAACATATTTCTGTAGGAGGTGCAGTCCTTCAGATAAGACGAGGTGCCGACTACTTTGACATTTAAAGACCCCATGAAACTATTCAAAGGGGTAAGGGTGTGACCACCGTTAGACAAATTCCACCCTGAGCCTGAGTATAGTCTACCCTTCATTTAACCGGTAAAGCAATATTTTGCTTCTATACCTGGGCTGCTGCTTGTGCATAATGGCTTTTGTGCATCACCCAGGTACAAGTCGCACATTAGCTGTAGATAAAGTGGACACCCTCCTATATGTAAAATGCTTCATAAAAGCAATAAATATGAACCAAAATAGAAAAAAAAATGTTTAGTAAACAGCACAATGGGCATATTTGACAAAAATAGTATCTTACATGCACCTACCTACATTTTTTAAGATTCAATCAAGGTGTCGAATCTGGCTTTCCCATCCTACTGTCTGCATTTGCTTGCATAGCTTATGAGCTTGTGCTACAGCTTTAAAAATACAGTGGATGTGACGTTCTGGAGGACAGCCAGAGGTGGGTGTTTGCATCACAAATAATCACCTGATCATGTCTGTTCTGTAAACACAGCCACAAATAGCACAAGTCTGGCTCTCAGGTTACAGTGCAGAGGTTTTGTCTATTGCAGTGCTCAGAAGCGCAATCCTCCCTTTCATTTGCAAGATAAGCTCATTGCGTCCAGATACATTTGCTCTTTAATTCCAGAAGTCCCTTTTGATTGTTGTTAAGTTTCATATTCACTGCAAGTTGATGCAACCTGCAGCAACAGTGATGACAGACCACATTTCTAGCTCTAGGATTTCCTGGTTGGCTGATAGACAGTAGTTTTAATTTGAATGCAAGATGCAAAAGTGGAAAAAGGTAAAACTATGACATGAATCTGGGAAGAAAAACGTCAGATTTTTATCCCCCATCATGAATAAAAACTCAAACACTATGCATTTATGGATGAGTAACAACCCTGAATGAGGCCAGATGGCATTGCAAACCTCTGTTATAATTAGTGTACTGCATTCATTTTACACATCTGTTCCATATTCACAATGTTTTAGAGGTCCTTGTTAAATGACAATAGTACAAAGGAGATATCTATTACTGAACTGTTTCACATACCTAACATGCAGAAATCCATGGTCTGATTGGAAAGGTTGGCCAGGCAGTTTTGGCATTATGCTGGGGGAGACGGAAAATCTCAGACTGAAACCCTGGCAGAGATCTTCCACAGCCTGCCATGCATGCACAGACACACATTCACAGAGGGCTTCTTCGCTTTCCTCACTCATCTTAAGAATTAATCTGTAGACCAACAGAATCTAACCACAGCACAGAACATCTTCACAGAACAGCAAGAAACAGGAAACTGCTGGTATAATTGCTTGGAAAGTGTCCCTACCTTGCAATTTAGGCTAAGTGTTAGAGCTCAAAACCACAAGGCTTATAAATAAAGAGAAAAATGTAACTGTCATTTAGGCCTGAAGACTATTTTAAAAAAGTATTTTAAATTCTCAAATGGAAGGCATTATAAATTAATAGATTTACTGGGGTTGGCTACCCTATCAGTTGTTTATAACTTACTTAATAGTTTTGTAATTGTTTTATTCTAAGGGCCAATTTGAGTATAATTTGTAAAATCCAGATATTTAAATGTCCTTTTCTCAAAATAAATCATGAACAAAGGTGCTTAGCAAATGAAATCAGTTTTAAAATATTATTTTAATTTTAATAAATACGTGTCTATGATTGCTACAAAACCTTAACGTATGTGGCCTTAGAATGAATAAATGTTTTCGCTTTCACCCAGTACAAAAAACACTTAACTGGTGTGGGGTGTGTGAATCCTGATCCAGGTCTTCATAAATAATTATCAGTATGCATTTATTAAAATGCAGAAAAGAATGAGATAATACAGTTAGAACATTTCAGACTTCTCAGATTTCTAAATAAACCCTTAGTGACCTTATACCTTTTTTTTTTTGCAGTCTTTTGTCAGTAAATCATACTAAATCAGTATTTTGCACTTCAGGTCTTTAGTAGTGGAGTCAAGGTCATTTTCAAGCAAGCATCCTTTATAGCTCAATATTCTTTTTGCTCTGCTTTATCAAGGCAAAGGTGGTACTGCAGGACATCTGTAAAGACTTCAAATGAAATGCCACCTTGTTTTGTAAAGCAAAACCAAGGACCTATGACATTCCCAGCGCCCTGGCTGCGTTATTCTTATCTGGGCCGATCCGGTTCTCCAGCAGCCCCCCTCGGAATGCGAGCTCATTCCGAGGGGGACTCAGGCAGACCCCACTCCTACAGGGTCAGGCTGTGGCTCTTAAACAGAGAAGGAGTGGGGGAATTGGGTCAGGGCACATAACTTTAAGGGTGTAAATATCCCCTTGTGAACATGATCCCAGCATTCAGTTGAGCTCAGAAGATGAAAAGCTACAGAGACTTAGAATTTATTTTGAAGTTGACAATAATATTGACTGGTATCAATAATTCTAATCAGATGCATTTATAGCTCGCTCAAAAATATATACGAATTGGCTATGTACAAGCATTTCCCCCCACCCTCCATGATAGATCGTTCAAACCTCCGTTAACAAATGCCTACTCTTTTCTAGTATGTTTCATTAGCCTCCTTGTCTAAATGGTGCCCTGTGGAAAAAAGGATTAATGTAGATTATCAAGATGTGTAGCTGCAATGCAGCAGATGCAACAATACCATCAGCTGCACTTAAACACTTTTAGTGCTAGTGTATCGATATAAAAGATTGCCCAGGAAACCCCATGACATTTAATAAAAACATTATCCTTGAGCTGACGTTTTGAACAACGTTTGACAGCCCAACATGGATAAATTCTTCCTTTAATAAAGGATTTTTGTCTGAAGAAAAGCTGACACTGTGTGTGCAATTGGCAGATATTCAAAGAACACAACCCCTTAAACAGGAAGCATGGTGTCTTTGAACAGAAAAGCTTTACCACAACTCAGATGTAATTCAAGGTGAAGCACTACATAAATTTAAGCCTCTTTGAATAAAAATGACCATAGATCCTAAGACATTCTGCACCTTTTTTAGTATTGTGCACTGTTGCAATAAACTGGCTGATTAAGGATTGCTAAACATTTGAAAGCTACCAAGTGTCTTGCTTATTCATATTGTTAGTAGCAGAATTTCATATTAAAGGGATAATACCAGTAAAAGCCAAAGAAAGTCAAATTAGCCATTTTATTAATTACTCCTTCACCTCACATAAAAAGTATTTTCTTCCGTTTGAAAATGACAAGTAATAAAAGTTCTTTGTTCAAGGTGTCCCCATAAATGTTCTTCAGCAGGGTTTTATATCTACTGCTGTGTAAATACCTCAGTTAGTGGAGCAGGAATTGTCACATACCTGGCAGTATTTTCAGAAACTGAAGCAGTGTTCCTTAAATCCCAGCTCCAGTCCAGGACAGGTCACTCAGTCCTGGCCTGGATTCATTTCTCTCAGCCCTTGCTGACTTTTCTACCAGGTGACCTCTCCCTCTTTGAGAGGATATCCTTTGGCATTATCTGCCAGAGGATGCATAGTGTTCCAGCACCTTTTATTGAGTTCTGGCATTTATACAAGTATGTTCGAATGGAATGGTGCTTGCCTACAATGTCTCAGGCCTCCTTGCTAAAGCGGTCTGTGCCCTTCTAAATGAATAATGCAGCCAACACCTCCAAATGCTAACCAAGTTGAACAATGATAATGACAAAGCCTTAAGGAAGAATAAATAAAAGAAGTGTGATTGCAATCAGTTTTAATTAGAACTGATGCAAACCTCCCAACCCTAAAGCTTACAGACTGCAATCAAAATGTAACTTCTCTAATATGCAAGTCTTGTCTTTATATATTTTATTTCAAACATAATTACTCATTGTCTGTCTGTTTTAAGCTGAAACCTCCACAAGGTTCACATCAAGGGTTCTGAGCTGAATGTTAAAAAATGCACTGCTTCACTTACTAGTGTCTATGACACCTTGATGAATCTTGACCCAAGCCACACGTATACACTGTGCTCACAGAGCTTGGGCAGGCACCTTTTCACACATTGTTGAGTGTGACCAGATGTGGCTAGTTTTTGTAGATGTTTTTTTTCCTTTGTCCTCCATTACAGAAAACCATTCCTTACTTAGTTGTCTTGTTAAATGATGGTCTCTGAAGCTTCACAGCAACAGAAAACATATCTTGTTGTCCTGCCTCACCATGGCTAAAAAGATGCTGGGACTTCCTTGTGAAAGTCTGCATTCCTGCCATGGAATCGCTGGATGCTGGCCTTTCCCAATACCGTTTATATGCACTTTAATGCCCAGTAGTAGTTGAGGTTGCAGAGGCATGCAGTGTGGCTGCACTGAAGTGCAGAGCAAAAAGACATCTTCCACTTGTGCATCATTTCACTTCAGTGCAGTTCTTTTGCAGGAAAAGAAGAGGAAATGTTTTGATTTTGAAAAACTAAAATGAATAAAACCCCTCATCACTAAAAACTGTACTGTTCCACCAACGGAATTTCGTAACCTGTGCAGAATGCATGTCCAAGACAAGAGAATTATCCTGCTACATACCAGGGGATCACAGTCTAAGTACCCTACTGTCACAGCAAAAACTGATTTATACATTTCAAGTTGCACAAGTCCTCTTCCCACTTTTACATGTTGCTTAAATCACAAGTATTTCCCTTTAAACAAGCTCTGCAGCAGGGCTCCTTTGCATTAGCTGAGTAATCTTTTGTCCTGACTCATTAAGAAACAGG
Source organism: Atractosteus spatula (assembly GCF_055471065.1). Classification (NCBI taxonomy): domain Eukaryota; kingdom Metazoa; phylum Chordata; class Actinopteri; order Semionotiformes; family Lepisosteidae; genus Atractosteus; species Atractosteus spatula. The sequence goes on along the minus strand of NC_142712.1, from coordinate 63,136,152 downwards.
GCCATGACAGAATGTCTTCCATCCCATCTGCAGGATGGAATGCCTTATTGAACTAGAAAAGCCGCAATTGCATAATGGTTTTCTAATTGGGGGCAGTATGGTACCTCCAGCCTCCCCGACAGATGCAGCTGACGGGGCTGCACTGTGTTCTCAGCTGATCAAAGGGCTTTGATAGGAGCCTTCACATGGGCTGCTGACAGAAGGCTCTCGTCTTGTGCGGTCTGAAATCTGCCATGTCCAGACACAAACACTCAAGCGGTGTGACTAACCGCCCTTCCTTTGTTTTTTTGCTCTTTCCCCCTTTTTTAAGAAGAAAAATTTTACTTCTGCAACTTCTTACAACAAAAATAAAATGCAAGTGAAGAGTGGTACTGTTAACTTGCTCAAACTTGTCATGGTGAGAGAGGGGAGGAAAGGTCCATATACAATGTCCTTAGAGTTAGAGTTAGCGTGCGAGGAGTACAGTTGCTTCAGAGTTAATATGTATACATCACATTTAACAATGCACCACTGCTAATTGAGATCAGCAATATCGTTTGAATAGTCTGGAAAACTGTTGCACAACATGGTTTGACAATAAAATATCAAACACTTTGCTTCATATTATATTTCAGCTTTGGCAAGATTGGAGTGTCAACCCCCTGTTTCTGAGCAACCAGTGTAATAAGCAGCATGTTCAGGATAAAGTAGCTGGCTTGCCCGACTAGTTTTATACAGGGTTTTGGTTTATATGAAGGAAGCAATACAAAGAGACTAGATGAGAACATTTGCACATAACATTTTTAAAAAGCACTTTTTCATAACCACTCTTCCCAATTTGGACTTTGGATGATGTGCTGCATCAGAATTACTATCCTTGAAGCGGCACAATGTGATTTTTGTCCACCTACTGTTCCACTCCATGCAAAAATCAAATTACTATACCGGGAGGATGATCGTGTTGACAAGTGACAATCTTTTGAATCATTTGACTTTGCCAAACCTTTTTAAATCGGTGCTTAAAGTATTGAGCAGGCATGCTAGAGAAAAAAAAGCAAAAACAACCAGGGCATTAACTTAACACAAAATTAAACAAACTTAGCAATGGACACAGACTCTGAAAATAATTACTTCCATATAAGTAATGGAGAGGTGTGACAAAAATATATGCGTGTCAACTGCTCTTTGTGGAGGAAGAGGGCAAGTAGTTGTCAAGTTCAAGAGGCTTGAAAAAACAAATTATTGATCTTCTTTAGACTTAAAGTTTTAGTTACTGAATTACATGACTTACAGTAACTGCACATTGAGTCCTGAAATCAAGGCTAATAAAGATAATGTAACGGAAAAAAGTCAAGTCAATCAATCAACAAAACCACTGCACTAGTATTTGGATTCACTGTGGCTGTAGGCATATTCTGACATATCTCGGCTGTTAACATGACTCATAACATTGTAGTGTTGGACAGATGTCGGGCCTTTGCTTATTTTTTAATAAGCAAGATGTGGCTTTTGGTGGCAGTGTGCACAAAATATCAATCCCCTTAATGGTGTAAAGGCTTAACACGGACTACAGATGGAATGTTCACTAATATTAATGTGGGCTTTATTTAAATTTGAGCAAGAACGTCACATTACATTACACTGACGGGTCACGTTTTAAGTGAAAGCTGTTGAATATGCGTGTATTGTGCTCTGTTCAGGTTTGTGTACCAAAACCACAAATGAAGACACTCGGCAGCACTCAGTTATCCATGAACATGACAAACCCAGCTTCCCCTTATAAACAGTGCAACCGGGAGTGTGGATGTAAACTTCTCCCAAAACAGTTGGAACCAAAATGATAAAAAAAAACAACTGAAAACTAAAGCTATTCGAGTGCAATCCCTAGTAATGGGCTTTTCAAAAGTCTAAATTCAGTGGTGCAGTATACAGCGCTGGATTCTGCTATTGAAAGTGACATACTGTAGCAGCAACACCTGTTTATCTCCTACTGTATATGAATCTACTTTAAAGGCTACAACTATTAAGACTCGCAAGCTCTAGTAGTCTAGACCCGAGGCCGACTTCTTTAAGCCTCATACCGAGTCACCCATTAATGACATCGTAAACCAAACGCTTCAACAGGCCGTGCAGGTTTGGCATCGTCATTATGAAAAAGTGAATAAGGTATCGCTTCCGCTGTCGGTGCTAGCTGAAATTCAGTTTAAAAAACACCAACACGACTCCCTTTTCTCATTATTACACATGACGTAGCGTGTGTATGAAGTGCAACAGTGTATATTAATAGCTATGAAGATGTTAAAAAATTCTCATCCCCTTTTAAGATATTTTCAGAACATTAGAATATTGAATTAGAAAAGACGGTATACACGGATTAAGACCGGAAATGTTTTCTTGGAAATTTCGGAACAGCTGAGCACAGGCCAAAACATTGTGTTCCCACTATGGATCGGTAAAGTGCACGACTCTGCGATTTCGTTGCTGTTCTTGGTTGCTGGCCACAACCATCTACGACACCATATTAAATAAACAAAGGCTCCCGAGTTGCCAAAAACTAAGAAGATAAAAATAATAACATATTGCAATGAAACCAATTACAACAGGCACTGCATGCGTCCGTTCACGTATTTTTCTAACGTTTAAATCAATACGTTGTACATTGTAAGCGACAGTTGTTTTTTTTCTATGCTTTTCCAGTAAGTTCTATAGAGCACCTAAACTTCACCTCAGATCACGCTTTACAACAGACTCTGAAAATGTTCGTTGAATCCCGTAAGCAGTCAATTTAAAAGGAAGCTGTATGTTGCAGATGTTTTTTTTGTGCTTTTAAATTAGCAATTATATGTAATCAACAGAACCCTTATTACAAATAACGTATACTGCACTTCAATGCAAGACAATGCCGACTTGTCTTCTGTCTAAAGCCCTAATCGGAACACACTTGACTTTAATAAATAACATACTGTAAAACCACAGTAATCGGAAGATGCAAAGCATGTTTACAGTGGAGAGCGACTATGCCTTACCTTTCTTCAGTATTTATCATGGTCGCCCCCGGAACACTGAAATCTAAATTATATCCTTTAAAACAACCAAAGCAGTGACTATTTAATAACAGCTCAACAGAGCAGTTCACCATCCGTAAGACGTCTGATGAGTGCAATGTTCCCAGCCCGCTCCTGCCTCTTGTCTCCACTCGAGAAACCGCACGGCCCCGGTGCGAGAGGGCTCAGCCTGGGGACATTTAAACCCCACGGCCCGCGGAATCATGGGAAGAACCAGGAAGTCCACTCGGAGCGGGACGAGCGCTCCAAGATTTTCGTTTCTCGTGTTTAACAGGTTTGACTGATTCATTGTCAACACAAAAATGTACCACCAGTAACCCGCGTATAAGGGTTGTTCTTTTCATTTGTCCGAGTTGTATTGCCCCCCGCAAAGGTAAACATTAAACTACTGTAAGATACCCAATACTGTCTAGAGAGGTTTATTTTCCCTTAATCTTACTAGACCTGAGATTGCTAGATTTTTGGTTTGGGATGTTTTGCCCCACATCGTATTTTTTATACTCTAAAGGTATATCCAGAGTATTAACACTCCATGCTACCCCGATTGCCAGTGTACAGCCTATAAAAACATCTCCCACCGCTGTGCTTGAGTGGGGCAACTACGTTTGTTTACAGATTGTTTACATCCTTACTGCATGCAGAAAGTATACAGCCTATGCAAAGTGCGACTGTGTTGCCGTGCCCTTCTGGGGAACGGTATATAATTATTCGTCACCTGGAAATGGGTTGCAGCGGAGTGGCAGCAGGGTTTTAAAATATTTTACATAGTTTGCAATGTAAAAACAAATTGAAGAAATTTAATTGTTCACTTTTTATAATAATAATAATAGATTAAGAATAATTCTCATAAGGGATATGTGACCTTGATTAGGCCTACTTTATAACAATAACATTAATACTGGATTACTAGGAGGTGTTGTCAAGAAATCCCAGTTTAAGAAAATGCTTGTAATTGTAATACGAACAATATTACTGTTGGGAATGACCAAAAATACTAATAACATACTGATAATGTTATTTGTCAAAAATAGCATGCCAGCATTTTCAATTACAATATTGTCCTACTCAAAAATTAACATATGTTACAGCGATTTCTTTCTGAAGGACAAGAAGCTTTGAGTGAATAAGAAAGGCCAAATGGCCTCCTCTCATTTAAATCTTACTCATTTGGTAGTTAGAAGCTAATTGATCCACAAATCAAATCCAGCCATTTGTGAAGGATGCCAGGATATTGGCTTCAACAACAAGACTGGGAAACTTGTTCATCTGTGAGTCTCCTTTATTGTCATAGCACTGCTGGCACTTTTATTAATCATCTTGGGAAAATACTAGACATTTGTACAGATTAGTACATTAGGAGTTAGAATTTCTGTTTTAATCACAGAAAAATCAGGGCTGCATGAAGAGTCTCAAAGTGACCATTGCATATTTCTTGAGCGGTAATATAGGTGGACATAATTATCTAAGAAAGAAGCTCTCTCGTGGGGTGTGCATAGTTTGTTTCAGACTGGGCTCATGTGCTGTTTGTCTGCTCACTGTGTACAGTATCTCACTTGGAAGTCCATCTCAAGGTCAGAGAATTATATTGTTTTGTAGCTCTTTGGAAGCACAGCAGCGATATTTGGGTTATTTGCAGGTGCAGTGATTGCTCTTTGCTCCCCACCCACCCAACACACTTGCTCCTTTTAACTGCATCCTGGATAAGTACACTAATTCTCACTATTAAAGCTCACATATGCAGCCGAAGGACTAATGATTAGTGAATGTTCTGAAACTGTGTGTCCATGCTTTCTTGTGGCTTCACAAAGCCAAGCAATCTAGTGTTTCCAGATAATAAATTTCAGAAGACAGTGATAAGCACATTGGATTACTGCAGTATGCTGAGGAAATATACCTATTAAATCGCAAGACAATGGGAGCAGATTCTGCACTGCGAGGTGGTGTCTAACCAGCAATATCAACTGATGCTAAAAGCAAAATACCCCCTAGTTCCCAACGGGCTTGCTTATTATTATCTGAGTAACACTCATGACCTCTTGGTTGCCTTCTTCAGACTGTCTGTGTTCCTTAGCACGAAACATAGAAGACAGTGAAAACAATACTTGAAACTCAATACACCGCTGGGGATAAAATATTAAAGAGTACTGGATGGAGAACAAAGAATGGAAAATTGGACTTAGGCAGCCTCCTATTACCATGTGGTGCTCTGGATAAGACAAACTGATGAATGTAATTTTTCCATTGGGGAGAAAAAGGGGAGATAATGTATGAGTTAAAGGAATGCAGTGCCCTTAAAACTTACTTTCTTTATGTGATTATTTCACATGCAGTTACACTCTTTTAATCTCAAGACAGCTGTGTTGAACAGCCAAATTTAAAAATGGTTTAATATTTATTCTTTGTTTTCTTATCTTTGGACAGTTTGCTCAATCTATTTAAATGTCCTAATGTGATTCTCTTGCTTTTTGGTACAACCTTTTGCTGAGGTATGTTGACGTATTTTTTTTCAGCTGGAACAGTAGTATATATCGCTTAGTCACCAAATGAAATTTGTTGTTTACATCAACTTTCATGCAATAAATATGTGAAGGAATGAGTAGCTAAACTGATCCACATTTCTCATTTTCTCTTCTGTTTCTCTAGGTCTGTAGGACTAGATCAGAAAACTGCTTACCTTACTGTGTAAATTTATTTATACTGTACCTGTCTGTATTTTTACTTTTGTTCTGTAGAACACCTTGAGATGATATGCTAGGAAAGGTGCTAGAAACAGTAAATTGAAAATGATCATTAACATAATACTGTAAAATGAACACTAATTTAATTAATCTTAAAAGATTTAATATCCATTCAGGGCAGTTCATTCTACAGGGATGCCTTTATTTCCTGAGAATGATTGTTTCCACGTAGACTCACCTTTGTGCAGATTTCATTTTTCATTTTCATGTACTGTATACATTAAGATATTTTTGTGCTTAGAGGAGTCACTTGAAAGGCCTACAAAAGTGGGCTTTCACTTGTTAGTACCTTCCAGTTTTAATTGATAGTTGCAGGAGCTCGTTATGATGTAACTGATATATAAAAGGATTCTAACTTCTATGGGGACTGTTTCCTCTCCTTCGGTTTTTTTCAAGCTGCTGTTTTGATCTGCACTGGTACTCCAGGACACGTGGCGCTAGAGCCAGGTCGATGTAGAGTCCTTATCAACACAAACTAGCTGCTGAAGTTGAAACAGTTGGCGTAAGGTTTACTACTCCTATAACGGCATCGTTTTTTTTGGTTGCTGCAGTCAGATCTCTTATTTGACAAATGCTTATAGTTAGCCCCACGATTCCACATAATCCATATCAATTTTCAGAATAATCTTTGTTCTGGCAGTGTTCGTCTCTCGTCTGTACAGCAGTGTGATTTTCGTTGGCTCATATCCCAGGCAGACACACGTGCAGTGACAGTGGCAGGCAGGTATCAGATGTCAAAACAAAAGGTTGTTCTAGTATTTAGAGCTGCAGATGAATAACTTAACATGCCACCCTCTCTTTGCAATGCTGATTAAAAACAGTGAACTTGCAAAATACACTGTATTCATAAGTGAAACATTTAAGACCCGATAATCTTTAATACTAAAGCATCTGTGAACTGGCAGCAAATTTAAGAGAAGGGTGCTGTACCTGAGTGAGTGTCTAAATTTCTTTCTCTACTATGCAGTAGATAAAAATGGAGTAGTTCAAGTAAGGAGTTGCGTCAGCATGCATAGGCTGCAAAGGAACAAGATTTATTCCCTGCTGAAAAGAGAAGAAAAGAAACAACGTTTCGGCTGTCGAGCCTTCTTCAGGTGTCTTCACAGCCAAAACATGTTTCTTTTCTTCTCTTTTCAGCATGGAATAAACCTTTACTTGTTCCTTTGCAGATAATAACGGATATCACTTTCTATTACAGGAAAACTTTAAGCCTTAATGAACAATGATATACTTAAAATATTTCCAGGAAACTCACAAGGTTCCCATATGTTCTACTTGATTAAAAACAAAGCACCCCTCTTCACGTTTTCAGAGTTGTACAAGATGATGTGTGGATTCTTTATTCTTTTTGATTATTATTCTGTTCTAATTAAATATTCTGTTTTCATTTAATAATTCATCCTAATCAGACTTATTTTGTTTGAAGTCATGACCACCTTTATGAATGTCCTTTAGAATCACTGTCATTTCTGCACGAATTTCATGTCCTTTTTATCAGATATGTTTCTGGCACAATGTATAGCATGGAAGGACTTGTACTATACTGTATATGCCGCAGTTACACATAGCACTACCACAAGACCTTACAATTCACAGTGTTTTAATGGGAGCCAGTGCAATGCCTGATACAAAGATAGGAAGAGGACAGGGCATTACAGCCTTGTCATGGCCTGGTCAGTCACCGGATCTGGTTTCCATTGAGCACATTTGACTATTGTCTCCCAGCCCCTGTGAAAGCATCCCAGTAAACACACAACGAGAATCTGCGCCAGGGAAAGCCCAGGACTTCCTCATCCGGAGACTGTGCCAGGAATGGGCCTGAGATCATAAGGCATGCATTTCCAGAATAAACAGGTGTTTCTTCAGCCTTGAGTGTCTGCTCACTGATGTCAAGCTTGCCCGTATAAAGAGAAACAATAAGTGGATTTGAGAATAGAAATGAGTCAGCTACAGTATACCGTTGCGCAATGACTTTAAGTGTTTTAGAATTTTGCTATATAAAGGCTTAATGTTTTTTTTCCTGTTGTGTACAGCTACCTTTTTATTATAAACCTAAAAAAATAGAAACCCTAAAACAGAAGTCCGTTTAATGGTAAAAAGGGTACATTAGCTGAGTCTTTTATCCAAAGGCAGACTTGAGGCTTCTGTTATATGATCCTTTAAAGAAAAATTGTTTCTTGAGTTTTGCATCGTATTTTTCCAGCATTTGTAAAAGCTAGCAGCTTTCACAGATCTTTTTTTTAAAACTTCAGCATTTAAACCGAAGGGGAGTATCATAAAGGAGAGCGCAAATGCTGTTATTTTTGTCCTTTACTTTTATGTAACAGGATTAAGGAAGCACTCCCTCCAGGGAAACAAAGTATTTTATGCCACAAGAATCTGTCACTCCTGATTAACCTTATGTCAATTACACATATAACCAATGCCTTTACATCTGATGCATTCTTATTTTCTAAAAACGGTCTGTGCTTTGGCGCAGTGTTACATAAACCCTAGTCCTTTGTATTGACTGCATCAGCATTCCTCTGAGGTTGATATAAAGCTCAAAAAGAATCGTGTTGAATACAGTAAGTAGTAAGTTTACTATTACTCTCAGTCCTAGGTAAGGAATAATTTCAGGATAGGCCATTTGTTTTTTTAACAAAACCGTGATTACAGCTGTATAGATGTGGCTGTCATTTGTTTTTTCTCTGCAGGCTTTTATATGCTGACTCTGTTAGGAAAACTGCAAGTCAGTCCTGCATTGTCTGTTTTGCTAATGGATTCTTTAAGTAAATTTGCCCAGGGAATTCCTTTAATAATGCATAATAGATATTGTTTTCCATCTGATCTAAGTATTAGAAGGGAAATATAAATGCCACTAGATTTCCTGCACCATTGAATGATGATGAGGTATTTGCCACATTTCTTTTTTCATAAGACATCTTTCCAAATAGTGAAACCATGACAGCATTTTTAAAAGGAATTTTATCACTTAAGGTCTTAAGATCTGAACTTAACTTAAGGTGAATTGTATTGTTTTTTTCATAGTAAAAACATTTCTAAACCTTGCAAAAATGATCTGGACATCACTGTATCCGTATACCTACTGAAGCTCAGCAGGAGTGAGCCTGGTCAGTACCTGGATGGGAGACCTCCTGGGAAAAACTAAGGTTGCTTCTGAAAGAGATGTTAGTGGGGCCAGCAGGGGGTGCTCACCCTGTGGTTCATGTGGATCCTAATGCCCCAGTATAGTGACGGGGACACTATACTGTAAACAGGTGCCGTCCTTCGGATGAGACGTAAAAGCGAGGTCCTGACTCTCTGTGGTCAGGGTGTTTCTTGAAAAGAGTAGGGGTGTAACCCCGGCGTCCTGGCTAAATTTCCCATTGGCCCTTACCAATCATGGCTTCCTGATAATCCCCATCTATGAACTGGCTTCATTACTCTGCTCTCCTCCCCACTGATAGCTGGTGTGTGGGGAGCGTTCTGGAGCACTATGGCTGCCGTCGCATCATCCAGGTGGGGCTGCACATTGGTGGTGGTGGAGGGGATCCCCATTACCTGTAAAGTGCTTTGAGTGGAGTGTCCAGATAAGCGCTATATAAGTGTAAGCAATTATTATTATTATTTTTATTATTATATGTTCTAATTTTCCCTGCATACACAACACAAAGATGGCAAAGTGAAGTGAAGTTCCCCAGACTGACTTGACTCTAAGTCTCAGTTATGTCTTTGACCATTAGCGATGAGTGATCAGTATGTTCAGCTAAACTAAAAATATTTTTCTCTTTATTTGAAAAAGTCTTTAGAGGACCCTGAGAGGTTCTGAGCTGCTAGACTGTTAAGTGATCATGACAAATGTATGAATAAATAATATTTATAACGGAAAGGAAATATAAGCTACATTACATAACTACCAAGTCTTCAAATTCTGTAGAATATTAAACTCTTTGCGGTGACAAAAGAAAATAATATTTTAACCTCCTCAGCACAGCCTTTTGTTTTGAAATTTCTGGAGGTAAAATAAAACATTTAGATCCCCTATCTAACAAGTGGCGTACATTGCCTTGCAGATGTTTTCACTTCTTCCCATGCTATCCCATTCCCCTGAATAACTAATGATGCATACACTTTCTATTAGAAGTGAATAATAATAATAATTGCTAACACTTATATAGCACTTTTCTGGACACTCCACTCAAAGCGCTGTACAGGTAATGGGGATCCCCTCCACCACCACCAGTGTGCAGCCCCACCTGGATGATGTGACAGCAGCCATAGTGCACCAGTACACTGCCCACACACCAGCTCTCAGTGGGAGGAGAACAGAGTCATGAAGCCAGTTCATAGGGAGGCCATGATTGGTAAGGGCCAATGGGAAATTCGGCCAGGACGTCGGGGTTAAACCCCTACTTTTTTAGAGAAACACCCTGGGATTTTTAATGGTCACAGAGAAGCATATTTTAATCAATACTTGAATGCACAGTTTGAACACTTTAATTAGTGAAACATTTAATGTCAATAAAACTGCAAAGAAACATTAAAACTTAAAATATGTTGCTTGCATAAGTATTCACCTCCTTTACTATGGCAGACCTAAATTAGTTCAGGTGTACAAAATTACTTTGACAAGTCACAAAAATTTACAAGATGCAAAATTAGTTGAATGGCCTCTGTAGGCAATAAGTGTAGTACATTTAATTTCAAATGAAATATATATGTCTCTGGAAGCTTCCTCAATGACTTGCAAGCCAACATTCAGCCATGAAAACTAAGGAGCTTTCAAAACAATTCAGGGACAAACTTATAGAAAGGCACAGATCATGAGAAAGGTATAAAAGTGTTCACAGCAAAGTTGAACATTAAGAAGAGGAAGGTGTGCTTAACCATTCAAAGTTGCTCATATCGGGCTTTCCTTTCAATCTCAACAGTCAGACAAGGAGGAAACTGGTTAGGGATGTCATAGACCAAAGGCAATTTAGAAAGAGCTTTAGAGTTCAATGACAAAGATGGGCTAAAATGTCCGTATGACAACAATATCCTCAGAGATGGACTGTATGACAGTGTGGCAAACCCATATCAAAGTTTGCAACAAAGTATTGAAGTGATACTGCAAACATATGGTTAAACGTGTTCAGACCAGAGACAAAATTGGAACTTAGTGATCTAAATGCAAAAGGTTACGCACACCCGAAAAACACATCATGCAGTCAAAACACAACACATACTGTTGAGCATCAGGGTGGCAACATTGTTATCATGCTGCATCTCATCAGCAGTGACTGGGAAGCTTGTCAAAACTGAGGCAAAATGGATATGAGGAAAATCCAGGCAATCATAGAGGAAAGCCTGCTCCTGTCTGCTTGAAGATCTTTACCTGCAAAATTCACCTTTCAGCAGGACAATGATTCAGAGCATAAAACATCTCTGAAAATCATAATGGAAAGACCAAAGTAACAGCTGAAGTGGTTTAAAAAGGTGAATGTGGTCCAGTTAAAGTCCTGACTTGAATCTGAAAATCTGTGGCAAGACTTGGAAGCTGCTGCCCCTTTCCAATGTGAATAAGCAATTATTTGCAAAGTTGGTACAGACCTACTTAAAAGACTCAGCTGTAATTACTGCCAAAGATGCTTCTAACAAGTATTGACTCGGGGGGGTGAATCCAAATATTTTAGCTTCTGATTTTGCAGTTTTTGCTCACATTTGACCTCTTTCTCTGGAAGACATCTTGCCTGGTGCCAGTACCCAAAAAGGGGCACCCCAAAGTCTTGAATGACTACAGACCAGTGGCACTGACATCACACCTAATGAAAACTCTGGAAAGGCTTGTACTGGACCACCTCAGAACCCTGGTGAGTACAGCACTGGACCCCCTGCAGTTCGCCTACCGGTCACACTAGGGAGTGGAGGATGCAGTCATCTATCTGCTACACAGAGCTAACTCTCACCTGGAGAAGACGGGGAGCATTGTGAGAGTTATGTTCTTTGACTTCTCCAGTGCCTTTAACACCATCCATCCACCTTTACTGAGAGATAGGCTAAGGGCGGCGCAGGTGGACACTCCCCTGGTGTCCTGGATTGTAGACTATCTGACCTGCAGGCCACAGTGTGTGCGGCTACAGAGCTGTGTGTCTGAACAGGTTGTTAGCAGTACTGGGGCTCCACAGGGGACTGTCCTTGCTCCATTCCTGTTCACCTTTTACACCTCTGACTTCAGGTACAACTCTGAGGCATGTCATCTGCAGAAGTTTTCAGATGACTCTGGAATTGTGGGGTGTATTAGAGAGGGGAGGGAGGAGGAATATAGGAGCATGATAACCAACTTTGTGGAGTGGTGTCATCTTAACCATCTCCAGCTAAACACCAGCAAGACTAAAGAAATGGTCCTGGACCATGAAGGAATAAGTCTCCGCTGAACCCTGTTTCCATCCAGAGTGAGGACATAGAGGGAGTGCAGTCCTACAAGTTCTTAGGAGTACACCTGGATGATAAGCTGGAGTGGTCTGGTAACACTGACGCCCTGTACAAGAAAGGTCAGAGCCGACTCTCAGGTCCTTTGGTGTGGGTGGAACATTGCTACACATTTTTTATGAATCAGTGGTGGCAGTGGCCATCTTCTACGCTGTTGTGTGCTGGGGCAGCAGCATCATGACAAGAGATGCAAATAGGCTCAATAAACTCATCAAGAAGGCTGGCTCTGTGTTGGGGCTGAGCTTTGACCCCCTGGAGGTGGTGGCTGAGAGGAGAATGCTGACCAAGCTCACAGCCATCATGAACAACACCTCTCATCCGCTTCATGGAACTGTTACTGGGTAGCGGAGCACTTTTAGCAACAGACTGCTCCAGCTACGGTGTTCAAGGGAATGTTTCTGCAGGTCCTTCCTCCCGGCGGCTGTCAGGGTGTATAACCCTGCCCTAGGCTCGGACTGTTAGCCCTTCATTTGCTTGTCTATGGACAGCATGTTGCTCCATTATACTTTTTGGACAATCAATCTGTATAAACCTATGCACATTTTGCACATATTCTATTGTTTTTACAGTGACTATGATCATCAAATTTTGCACACACCTATGTATTTATTTTTATTATTTATTTTATATTTATTTTGTATAATTTTTCGTCTATTCTGATGTCTGTTTTTGCTTGTCTTGGGCTGGACTGCTGTAACACATCAATTTCCCTTCGGGATCAATAAAGTCTTATCTATCTATCTTTCACCATAAAATTAAACTTGAACAATTTTGATTGCAAATATTTGCTTTTAAAAAAGTATATGCATGATTCGTAATTCAACAAAATAGGATAGCAATGGAAAGGGGCGAATACTTTTGCAAGGCACTGTATATGCAAAGGCAGTGTACTTAATTTGAGTGCATGTGAATAGTGAATAACTCTTCTGAGAGCCAGTATTTCAAGACTTCCCACCACAATTTTGGTCCATATTTATATATAGTATATGAAACAAAATTAAACACAATGGCCATTTATCATCTAATTCAAAAGAACATCTCTATAAATAATGTCAGCTTTAACGCTGCCTGTTTCAGCGTAGGCTGTTTGTTCATCTTAAATTAGCCCTCCGAAAGGGACCAGCAGCTTCCTGCTTTCTGAAGGATGGATCCTGTGTGAACCATAAAGGTGGAGGAAGTGCAGAGGGTCATGGGAACTAGCGCACAGTCCAGCTCACTCCGAGAGCTGCTCCTGGTCCCAGAGTCGGTAGTCAAGAAAAACATCCCAAACCCAGGAAAAAAAACCTGCAGCCTGAGGAAGCTAAAGAACAATGTTAACGCTGGAAAATCTACACAGCTACATACCAGCGCGAGCCAGCCAGTGGTAGGCTGTGCAGCAGGACCTGTAGCCTCGTACTCCCAGGTCTTAAGGCAACTAAAACTATTACAAAATATACAATTCCCATGTGTCTTTTGTGACTTTTCCCACAATGTGTTTCTCTGTTTACATTTTTCTGCTTATCTGCTTACCAGTTTCCAGATTGGATGTTTTTTTTATTATCTTGATCAACCTCATATAATTTATCCCGTTCCTTCCATTCTTTTGACATCCATAGAGTGCATTTTTATTTTTTTATCAGATCATCATAACACTTGGGCAGCACAGCGTCGTGGGTTAGCCTTGCGACTGAAAGGTCATGGTTTCAAGTCCCCACTGTATCTTGTGTGCAGTGCTGTACGGTACCCCAGCTGCTCCAGTCTATAAATGGGGACCAGTATTTCTGGGGGTCATCCCTGTGATGGACTGGAATCCCATCCAGGGGCGATGCCATGTGCTCTGTAGACCACTTCATGCTACACAAACCAGGATTGTCTCTGGTTTGACGAGCTGGTGTGGTTCTGGTACAGACTTTCCCTCCCTTGTATAACCATAACATCAATAGTTAAGCTTGAGGGCATTTCATAAGATAGGATCACTTTATTAGCCATATACAATTTCTTGCAGTAGGAATTTGTCTTTTCACGTATCCTAACTTGCTCTCCATGAGACACACAGATGGGCAATGAAGCTTGGGGTCAGAGTGCAGGGTCAGCCATTTATACGGCGCCCCTGGAGCAGTTGGGGTGAAGGGCCTTGCTCAGGGGCCCAACGGAGTAGGATCCCTCTGCCGGCTGCGGGATACAAACCGGCAACCTTCCAGCCACAGGCGCAGATCCTGAGCCACAGAGCCACCGCTCCACCCAATTTCTTTCAAATTCCATAGAAATGTGTGGACATGGAGGAGGTTATGACTGCTTAATATTAGTTGAAAAAACACCTTGCGAGAGTTGCTCTCTGACTTTATTCACCAAAGCACGGCAATATGTATTATAATTATCTATGGTATCCCATTCAGAAAGAAAAACAGTACATGAGAAACTTAAGGGTATTGCATAACTAGCTTTGTACATCGCAATGTACTGATGCTTCAGCTTATATTGTAAATTCCTGCTGAGTGATAAAACGGATTTTTTTAATGCTTGACCTGCCAGAAAAGTTTCTATTTCTTATTTACTCAAAGGGCTTGTCCTCTCAGGTTTTTTTTTCCTTTTATGTTCTCTTAAATACATTTTCATATTCATATTTGAGCCTTCTGAGTCAGTTAAGCAAAATCCACATTTTTTATGATAAAATCTTTTTGATCTGCCCACCCAGGTGCACAGTCTAGAAAAGCCTTCTCTCCATTTCCTTCTCACTTAAATATATCAGAAAAGTAGAAAGTTGTAAGCTGTAAAGTGAGCTTTTATTTTTTAATTATTCCTTTTCTTACATTGAAGCTGGTTTCCTAAGCATAAACAAACGGACAAGTTCATTTTAATTTCTTTTCAGCCTTTTCAAAACTCTCTTGCGTGATGATTAGAAATTGAGTACAGCTTGCAGTTTTTACAAGAGAAGAGAAAAATGAGGCCCACAGGAAAACAAATCTGTGTTTGAATGCACTTTTAAAAACATTTTAAAAATGCTTGGTGTGCTATCTCCATTGCCCTAATCTCTGTTGTTTTGTAATAATACAGGATATTGGAAGCTATGCCAGATATGTCCAGCTTGTTGTGTTCTTCACACGGCTGCTGTGAACTGTAGAATAACATTGTATCACAGGATGGGGCTGGTGTAATCCAACTGACTATGGACTAGATCAGGCAGCACAACAAGGGATTTAACGAGGTCCAGCTTGTGCAGAGGCTGAAGAATTATTTCCGTATCTCCGTTACTTACAACTGAATGCATGACTGTGCTTTGGTCAAACATCTTGAATTAGCGTCACATTGATGAAAAATAACTGTTACCCTATTATGCAGTTCCTCAGCAATTACATGTGGCTGCATTTCTCCGCAGTTCTGAAATATTTATATAACAGTCTTTTTGTACCTGGAATTATATGTATGATTAGAGGTCTTTGTTACTTTTGCCCTAAAGAAATATTTTTTTCTTATCTGGTTATTTTTCTAAAATCTTTGTCTGAGGAGCACATCTAAAAGCTTTACAAATGCTTTGCTACCCAAATATTTCAGCAGAGTTCATCACTGGCCTGTATCGTCTCACAGAGTGCCATTTGAAACATTTTGCCTGACCATATTGCTCTCTGAGATGCTGAACCCAGAAAGAGATCTGAGATGGTGCTCACTGTGAGAGACAAACTGACAAAATGTGTCCACAGTTACACAGGTGAAACAGCCATTGTCAATGTGTTTGCTTCTCATGTTTGACCAATGTGCTTGGAATCTGTTTCAAAGGCCTAAAATCATATAGATGACAAGCTGTAGAAGCACAATAGGTTTACTATTAGTTTACTATAGGTATAGAAACAAGAACATTGAAAAACTAAATTCAATTGTTTTCCTTTTACTCCAGTATGTATTCATTCAGAATACGTAAATAATTGGGAAATGCCACGTGTTAATTCACCGTTAAATCAGTTTCCAGTAATGCCCAGAGGCCTTTTGTACTTGAAAAGGAATGTGAGTGTTTTGTGTGTTTATAACTTTTTAATTTCAGTTTCATTTTCAGTAAATATTTTTCTTTTCTTTGAAGACCACTGATACTTGTGCAGAATCCAGGAAGCTTTTTCGGAATGATCAGCCAAGGAACTGTTTACAAATGTAGTTAGGTTTTTGAACTATGTCTTAATTTTCATATTTCCCTGCAGAATCTCACAAACCACAAACCGCTTATGGCTCTGAACAGAAAACAGCTGGTGGTCTTTTTTTCTTATTGTCAGAAAACTTGTTCATTTTCTCATTATGTAAATTCGTATTTAGAATCTGAAAATATGAATTAACACCCCTTGTCTCATTCTGTAGTATATAGATTTAAGTTTCTTTAACAAGTGGAACTTGACATTTTTTGTTATTGACAGGTGTTTGGACTACATACTGGAAAAAAAAGGAAGGCACCAATACAATTTAATTTTATTACACTGAATGTATTGTACAGATAGTGATTTACTTCCAGTTGGAAGGCCATTGTTAAACACTTTTAATAACTGTAAGATTTAAGACCTTACAGTACAATCCATAAATGATTGCTTTGAAGAAATGAGTGTAGATATAGGAGCCTTCTCTCTGGCCTTAATATTATACTGTATATAGAATCGACGTGCATGGAAATGCTAGGTCAACACTACCATGAAAATTGTATTGGCAAATATAATTGAATTCTGCCTTGTCAAAGGGAAATGAATTATATTTCTGCATTGAGCACCAATGAGATAAGCTCTGGGACTCATAACATTTGTAGAAACAATTCCTTCTCAATCTCTGATTTTGGGAACTGAAACCAGGGTGTGTCTGTTGCTACAGTGTGTATATCAAACTATTACAGCTCTAACAGACTGAATACAGAGTTCATCCTTCGCTATTTGATAGCTGGTGGAATTGTGGTTTTATTTGCCAGAATAAAAAATTAATTCGGGGGCAGCAGACTAATCTGACAAATGTAATGCTTTAATATTGAGAGGCAATCACCAGTGGGTTTTATAACTTACAAAAGATTCTTACTGTGCATTTTAAAAGAAACAATATCCCCACCTAGTGTCTAGTTTACCATCTGTATCTCTGCAGGTTGAAGCAAGGCTCTGTTCTGTTTAGTTAAAAAACACAAGAGGCCAACTACTGTATCTCTCTTATATATCAGTTTGCAGAATTTAGAACTTTGAGGAATTTCTAGGTTAATTAGTTCAAGAGAGAAACAATACCCAGGATTTTCATTTAATAGTGTTGACAACAGTGCTTGTTCCTGGATTATACAACCAGTTTTCTTTGGTTTTCTTTGGTTTGTCTTTAACCAATTCTAAAAATACTGAAAAGTATTTTCCCCTAAACAATTTAAACCTCCTTTATGGACGTAGGTAGAAGCTTATTATTTTGGGGTAATGCCTGGTTAATTAATTAAGATCTGGTAGATTCAGACTTTCGGTATAACAATATTTTTGGCCTGTTCTAAGAACCTATTGGTGTGTAGGTGGTTCTTCCCTTTACCTATAAAACTAAAATCTTATGCTGGCTTGCTGTAGGCTGTCTGCTAGAATTTGCTCTTTGGACTTTCTTCTTTGTCATTAATGTCTTTATCCTCTTTAGGTAGACACTTAATGAAGACTGTTGTTGTTGAAGAATTATCACAAACTTGCTCGATTCACTTTACTATGCAGAACGTAAATGATTCCTATTCAGGTAAGCCATATGTACAAAAACCATACCAAAACCCCTTTACAGTAGCAGAAATTGATTTATTAACCTAAATATTTTTAAACGATTATCAACAGTATATGAACAGATTAAATTTTGAAATCTGTCAAAGTAAACAGTTCCTATGAGCCAAAACTTCCCAGTTAAGCATACTGTCAGTTTTGAAATAATGAAGTAGAAAAAATATATAATAGATTTTTTTGACACAATCGGAAAGGTGGATTTTGTTTTGCTTGATTTTCCTTAGTATGTACAGTATTATACTTTGTTCTCCATCACAATCATTAATACAGCTACAAGGCCTCTTGGGTTAGGGTTAGGTGGGTGTTTCTGTCTGCATTGTGCTTGAATCACAAACAGCTTGATAAATATGCTTTAGAAGTCTGCGACCGCGGCAGGAACCCAGCCCACAGAGCCCACCAGCCCATTTTTCTTTCTGTTCAGCTGGGAACACAGGAAGAGCTTTGCCTCTCTCCCATAAGGGCTACTCTGGATCCCCAGCATGGCTTCACTTACACTGCTCTGAGTGTGAATGTGTTACAGTCTCATCTGTCATTATACATATCAAATGCAATCGGTGTAGTATGAAGGTTACTGTGTAATAATAGCTCCTTACACTTACATAGCGCTTTTCTTTTCTGGACACTCCACTCAAAGCGCTTTACAGGTAATGGGGATCCCCTCCACCACCACCAGTGTGCAGCCCCACCTGGATGATGCGACAGCAGTCATAGTGCGCCAGTACGCTCACCACACACCAGCTCATGTTCAGTGATGAAATTAGTTCAGAGATGGGGATTATTAGGAGGCTATGATTGGTAAAGGCCAGGGAGAAATTTGGCCAGGACACCAGGGTAACACCCCTACTCTTTTCGAGAAATCTCTTTTTTTTTTAATTTTTTCTTAGGATTTTTAATGACCACATAGAGTCAGGACCTTGGTTTTACGTCTCATCTGAAGGACGGCGCCTTTTTACAGTATAGTATCCCTGACACTATACTGGGACATTAGGACCCACACAGACTGCAGGTTGAGTGCCCCCTGCTGGCCCCACTAACACCTCTTCTAGCAGCAACCTTAGTTTTTCCCAGGAGGTCTCCCATCCAGGTACTGACCAGGCTCACACCTGCTGAGCTTCAGTGGGCTGCCAGTCGTGAGCTGCAGGGTGATATGTGCTCCCTCATCAGTACATTAGCAGGACCACATGCTTAAAAAACAAAAATAGAAATAAGATTGCTCGGGCCAAGTGAAATGGGGTTTTAGATCCTGATACAACCCAGTTCAAAACGATCACCTGCCTCGCAGGTCGTACAGTAGGTGGCACATGAGGTTCTGTAAGGATGAAGTACAGGCAGCAAGCATCTCGCATGTTTGCATTAAGTTGCTTTCCCCACTTGGTGTCAGTGTTGCAATCTGAGAATGACTCTTACTCTATCAGCTCACTGTTCTCTTCTGCTGTGGTGCAGTTTGATTAAATCGCTTTTCCTGCCATTGTAGCCACTGAGGCCAAAACACAAATAGCAGATTCCGTTCTACAGACGTCCAGCTATACCTGATGCAAAACTGGTGTAATGTGCCATCGCTGACAATATTCTTGAATGAAAAAGAAAAAGCAGAACCTGCAAGTCACCAAATGTAGCCAAGCTGAAAAGTCTGGAGGGCTCTTTAATAGTGAGGGTACCTATTGACTTGCATGTTAGTCTTCACCTGAATTGTTTTTCAAAAATGTGAAAGACAAGTGAATGAAAATTGACATTTGAAGAAAAGTTTAAGGATATTGGATATTTCCAAGCTTCCTTATTCTGTTGTTTCTTTAGAAGCTAAAATTACAAATACAAGTTCAGAGGAAAGGATTTTTCCCATCACCTTCAGTCTGTTATAAATTTCTTGAACATTGGCTACTGTTTTGTTGACAGATTTGCATTTTATTAATGACATTTTATGTGAGTTAAGTGTCCAGTCCTGAGTGCAGCTCAGTAGGATGTAAAAAATAACCCTTGCAGAAGGTCCTCCTTTCTTTAGCAGGTTGCCCCAGTTATGGCTATAGGGCTCTGAGATTTTCCTAGTAGTAGTAAAAAACATAAGACTGCGTTAGGCTGTTATTTTTTAATAGAGTGTACTGGTGAATATACATTTTCTATTGTCCATAAATGTACGCAAATTTTAATTTGATCATTCCTGTAGGCGCACATTTAGAATTAGAAATCTTCGTGTCTGTCTTGAGGCAGAAGATGCAGATAAAATGCCAAGCACAGTGTGAACAATAAAATATATTGTATACACTGGGGAATTAATAACCTGAATTCCTGCTTCCAAATGAGTTTTGAACTTTATGTATCCAAATTTAAATGAACTTATAAAAGCAGATTTTTCTCACCCTCTCTAAGTAGTAGTAGGGGGAAGCGAGACAGCATCCATATACTGTACATGTACAGATCCAGATGTTAACAGCTGCTTTGCTTCAGACAGGATGCTTCCATTCTGAGTGCCAAAAAGCTTTAAAGCCTGTGTACTTTCCATAGAAATATAGCTTGATCATTTCATGAACTGCTTTTAGCACATTTTCTACCAAGAAATTGACACAATCAGTTCCACGAAAGAAGAAGAACAAATTCTAGTAGGAACACTATTGCTTACTGGTGTGGTCTTTGAAGATGGGGAATTTTAGGATGTTTCTATCCACTGTATATGTGAAGACTTCAGGAATCTTAACATTCACAAATAATAATAATTCTACTTCATAATTTGTGATGCAAGAGCATATCAATTTTATAAAATGTATAAATCTAACAACAAAACATTTTCTTGTAAAATATTTTAAGGAAGAAAAAACGGGCAAACTTCAAAATGAATCTGCTTATCTGTGAAGGTATGTGCCTGTTCCTCACAACTTGCAAATTGCTGATATCGTTGCAGTAGAAAGGTTTTTAAGAAAAGTGTCGACTGTATTACAAAGAGATTAACATCCAAATAAGTCTGCATTATAACCTGAACATTTCAGTAGAGTGCTACTATATTATTGCAAGCATAATGACGTCTTTTCTGGCAGGATTAACTGCAGCATAAGAATACCAAACAAGAACATGTGTGCTGTTCTGCCAGTGTCAGAACATTCTGTGCGACTCTTGCACAAACTAAAATATCATTTTGTTTATAGGTCATCTCAGCAGAACGGAACTGAAGATGTGACACCAGGAGAATCAGGTAGAGTTTCGTTCTAGTTGTTTTAATATGTTTTTGCCAGTAAATGTAAAAATCCATTTCAGGAGACAGTTGTTTGAATCTGCCGGGTTGTATCTGAGGAGCAACTCTAATCTTCTTCAACATAAACATAGTCGCCTATGGTACTGGAACGTCTCTGTTTTTGTGTGTGCTGTCGGGTCAGGGAGAGGCCGGGGCAGGTGGTATACATCAGTAAGCAGTTGACGTGTTTCCACGGTCTTATCCAAACAGGAGACAGTCGGCGCGCAGATCGCCCTGTGGAGGAGGAGAAATCTTCTTTTTCTCTTTTTTGTTTCTGAAAGCCAGAAGCCTTCTCACTGCGCAGAACATAAAATACTGCTGTAATCCTTCAGCATCCCCCCATCTCTCAGCTTATCTTTAAAGCAGTCTTCACAAATCATTTAACTGAGCACATGATAACAATAAAGAGCTCGGTTTATTTTTGTATTGCTGTGGACTGGAGAGAGACAGGGGGACAAGCTGTAGAAGATGGAGTCCTCACATACTGTATACTTGTTGTGACACTGAAGCCGAGATTATTTTTCAAAGTAGCGTCTATTAGTATAATATAACTCAGTTGTAAGTTTGTTCTTTGTAATGCGTGGCTACAGCACACTGTAAATACAAACACGGTTGCTTTAAAAACACACTGTTATAGTTATGAATCTTCATATTGCATAGCTGGAGAGGGGAGGTGCTGATCAATGAAGGACACGTAGAGAGACTCACTTCTAGATCTGTCAGTCTTGGGGAAACTCTTCTTCCGGAATGCGGAGGAGTGAATAAGCAAAAGATGATGCCCACAAACATGAAAGTAAGTAAGTAAGTAATGGTATGTAAAACATTTGGGAGAAGTATGTATAAAATGGTTAATTTGTGACCTTTTTATTCATAATCCCAGTTGAAACGGAAAGAACCAGGCTTAGTAATGCAGAATTCTAGTCTGCCTCAGAAGCCAGGACTGTGGTGAATTGGAAAGGAACATTCATGTCATTAATGCGACCTCAGAGTGCACAGCCTCTGTGAGAGCTTCATGTGGGTGGAAGAGGGGACGTCTCCAAACCTCCAAAGGTCAGCAACTACAGCTGAACATTCATTAAATGGTTTGTAAGAGGTCGAAAAACAAAATAAAAAAAACATACAGGCTGAGGCTACAAATATAGGTAACATCTTTTTATTGGAATTAGCTCTGCCCATTTCAGTCAATGAAATGCTGAGAATGCTGAGAGAAACCACATGAAACAGTTAAGTGAGCTTCTGTGCCTGATGTGACAATCAAACAAATGACTCTGGGCTTCAAACTTTGAACGGCCGTAAAAATATCTACTGAAACCACTCCTGCTTTCTCCACAGTTTGGTCTCTGACAAGAAGGTGATGAATTAAAGCCAGGACATTTATAGTAAGTATTATTTTTTAATACCAGGGAGCACTGATTTTTGCAACTGCTGACCTTCTGTAGAATTTGGCATTGTTAATCATGCAAAGGAAAGAGAGAAGAGAGAAAACACCTGAAGAAGGCTTCACAGCTGAAATGTTGTGTTTTCTCTCTTCTCTTTTCAGCATAGAATAAACCTATTACTTGTTCCTTTGCAGACTACGCATGCTGACGCAGCTACCCACCTGAACTGCATTGTTAATCATGGTCCTCTTCCGTAATCTACCCCCTTGCTTTGAGCTACTCAGTGAAGCAGGGGCTTATGTGAGACCCCTGAGTAACAGTGTGCAATAACACAGGGGTCTAGGCTGTGGCACAAACACTCCCCCACATGCGAAATCCTGAAAGAATGACTTGCACCTGCATCACAATGTTGTGATGCAACCAAGAATTTCTCAACATCTCAGAGCAAAGCCTAATGTTTGAAAAATATATTGATGCACAACCTGCATGGTTTAAGGTTGCTTTGCTTTGTTTGTGTCTTTTTCAGTTTTCTACCACCCTTCTTCACTATGTAGCTGTTTAGAATTTTTCTTGCAAAAAAATCATTGCTGTTGTTCCTCTTGAAAGCAGTTTAACTTTTAGGGGAAATACTTGTTCTGCTTAAACACTCGAGCATGTTTTAATGTTGCGCAGAGCCTGTGGAAAGAGGGAGAGAGTCAATCATCCTTCAGGTTGTGGCAAAGAACATGAACAAAGTTTAGAAAGAGAGTGGCCCGCAAGTCTCCGTGGGGCTCAAGCACTGAATAAGAACATGCCCTAAGAAACACAATATATACAGTAGTTGAGAAACTCTCAAATTTATAAGACTATCCACTGGTTAACATAGAAAGGCCTCGGGTGAGACCGAGTTTGTGATTTTCCTTGTTCATATTGGAGAAGAACAAGTTTAGCTGGTGTTCTGGAAGTTCTTCTTCGCTTCCAAATTCAATTTGGGGGCTGATTTGTTAGCCTCAGAATCTGCACCTTTCCAGTTAAATGAGTTCAGCAACTCCCCTTATGTTGACCCCACTCTTCGGGACGTTGGCAGTGTAGAATGTTGACAATTATCCCAAAACTCCACCCCCACTTCCATAATGGGTTTCAGTGATAACTGATGGGCTTAAATCACAACCATCATGCATGGAAAGCTCATAGTCTCTTCTCTTCAGACTTTGTGGAATGTGGGTCATATTTGTTTTGTTATATATGTCATTAAGATAAGCTTTAAGTCCTTGTTCTTTTTCAGTTTGTTCATAAAATCATTTGGTATAACCGAGAGCTGAGGGTAAGTAGTGTAAAGCAGTATGTTCTTATCAGACACTGCCAGAACAGAAAATACATTAAATACATTGTGTATGGCCCCTTGTCTGCTGCATTCCAAATATGGATTGGGTCTGAATTAGTGCCAGAAATAGATCTTATCAGTAAAAACCCTTTGCTCATTTCTCCTGGAGACAATGCTTCATATTAGCCAAATTGAGAATAGCTGTGAAGCACAACGACAGACAAATTCTGGGTTCCAATTCTGGTGTTGGTTGAGCTTTCAATTAATCAATCGTTTTGGTATATATATAATTTACCAGAATTAATTCCAAGTCCTAGCTTCAGGATTCTGTATGTGGGTTTCAGATTAATACATCTGAGTTCATGCAGAGGCCTCCCAGGACACACCAACAGTTACCAGCCTTTTTAAATAAGCGAGGAAAGTGCAATTTACTTTTTCAGTGTTACCCAGTTACACAAAGGCAGATCAATTAGAATACTAAAGTATTCGATTAATACACTTCCAAGGGAAACAATACCCTTGATCCTGCCGATCAGTCATACACACTTTATATACATGGAAGACGGTCCGTTGAAGGATAGACTAGATGGAGGGTTAAATATGGCTTATCATGCTTTGTTAATCATGCCACAGGAATTTTAGTTTTTTGTTGAGTGCAGTAGGCGAAAGGACTCAGTGTGACACCATCTGTAAAGTCCCAGAATTCCCCCCCCCCCCAATAAATAAACATTTCAGCCTCTGCAGAGTCACAGCGGGGCCTGTGATGGATTGGGAGGGCGGGAGACGCACTGTGACTTCACAAGAGGCCCGAGTGTCTGCGGGGCTCACGTTCTGTTTACTGCTGCTCTGCAAAAGGCAATTACCGCCGGAGCATACCAGCTCAGATTGTTACATTTTTGATAAGAGGAGGGAAATGTAAGGAGTGGGTGGTCATTCAATATGCAAGGTTCTGTGTCCTCTTAAAGAAGGGGGGAAAAAACCCAAGCCAAGCCGTGTTGTAAAAATAAACAGAAAGCGACAGGCCAGGGCAAGGGGAAAGGACTATAAAATATTCATATTTGTAAGTAGGCCTCAGACTGAGTGGAGCTGATTAGATGTGATGAGCAGCTCAGCAATGTGCAGCCCCTCTGGGAGCCCCTGGGTAATGCACTTCACTTTAACTCAGGAATTTGGGCCTTGTCTTAACAGGGCCCTTCCCACAGCTCTGGAGCCTTTTATCTTCTGTTGCACTAGCACACCACTCGGGCAAGTGGTCAGAGCAGTGCGAGATGCGCACAGCAGAACGGCACTCCTGTTTTATTTATTCCGTTTCAAAATGTTTTTATTCTGGGTTACGGTCTAAAACCAGATTGTGTAGTCCGAACCTGTTAAAATCAAAATCTAAATAAAAATCTGCTTTGTTTCAGTCAGTTTTGGTGTCATTTGCTGCGGTAAATGACCTTGACATATTTGCAAATATCACTTCATGACTCAGCCGGCTCATTTTCTTTGAGTGCAGACTTTTTTTTTGTCCGTTTTAACTCCTACTTGTGTTTTATGCTGATTGTAGCAGCTAGTTAATGAAAGTGAGACTATGGGCCCGGGTTGTTGTTTTTCAGTGTTGTTTAAACACCAGAAGTACACTCCTTCTTTGCTGACTAATATTAGACATAACAGATGTTTTTCATCCAACCAAACACTGGGAGGGGTCATACTACATTTTAGCTGAGCTACAGTTCCCACCAACACACAATCCCACGCTGCGCTAAATTTGGCCTAATATGTTTTACCATGGTGTACAGCTCCTCGAGATTCAAGCTGCAGTTTTTATGATGAAATCAAGATTGAGCTCATTAAATCGGTTGGACAAAAGTGGTGGTCAGGCAGACAACTTGACTGTAAAATACGGAAACTGGTGCCTTTAAAATAAGAAATGTTTAATAAAGCTCAGAGTAGATTTATAAATGAATAAAAAAAAACTCCTTTATGCAACACCATTCATGGTGAAAATCATTTTAAAATTATGATCACGATGCATTGTAACTTCTGCCTTATTAGCTTCCTATTTGGAATGAATTACATTTTTTTGTACATGACCATATTCAAGAGTCTTCACAGAGCACTTTATCTGAAAGAGAACCCTGCTGTGTGATTGGACATAGTGCCATCTTGGAGCACGTGAAGAGAAAATGAGTTTTCTGGGAGTCTGCTCTTCACGTACTGTCGTGCTCTGAGATCCTCTCACGCAGAACTAAAAAAGTGCTGTCATTGTGTCTCATTGGCAGCAATGAATAAGAACTTGTAAGTCTTGCAAATGTCTTTTCTACACATGTTGTCTTGGCTGCAGACTTTAGAAAGCTAATTGAGTGACCAATACAAAAAATTATTGAGGATACAATATGTATTTATTGGGGTTTTGTAGGGTTTTCATGTGAATTCACACTTCTTTCTTAAAGTGACTGCATTTTATACAGTTCTTGCAAATTCCATAAACTTTTTTTAAGAGGGCACTGTGCCTAGAAGCCAAACCAGCCCGAGAGCAGATCGTTCAAAAGAAATCTAGGGACTTGTGAAACTGCTGGCAACACTTAGTATTGACTGGATTCCTGGCCTATTGTCTTTATACTTTTCAACCCGACAAACTGAATTTAAAGGGGAACTGCAACGCAATTTTTATTATTTTTATTTTTATTCGAGATTAGAAAGAATCAGCATTGACGAGTGCATTTCAAACCCCAATGAAAGTAAAATTTACACAGAAACGTGTAAATTACATCACAAAATAGACAACATCTACAAGTAGCTCAAGTAGGTACAGTAGCTGTGTCAGCGTGCGTAGGCTGCAAAGGAGCAAGTGAAGGTTCATTCCATGCTGATAAGAGAAGAATGCACTCTTTTTTCAACAGAGGATACCCCACCCATGTTATTGACAGGGCCCTTTCCAGAGTCAAAAAGAGCCCTCAGATCATCAACTCAATTAGGAACTCCCAGACTCACAACCACATTCCATCAGTGTTTCCCTCTACCCTAACACCCTTTCTGTTCCCAGGACCATTAACAACAACTTCCCCACTTTCCAGGATGATCCCTCCACTGGTACTCTTTTTTCTGACTGTCCCATCATCTCATATTGTCAACCACCTAACCTGTGTAACCTTCTTGTTCGCAGCTCCCTTGACCGCCCTCAGCAACCATCCACACCAGGCACTTTCTCCTGCAACAGAAATCGCCTGTAAATATATATCAATTACCACGCTCATTCAAGGATCACTCAGATGACATCTTGTACGTCCAGCAACCTTAATTACTGCATCTCTTTTGCAGAAAATGCCCAGGTATTTACATTGGTTAGACAGGAAGGAGACCGGAAGACCATTTCAGGGAACATGTCAGGGCTGCGAGGATCAAAGATCTCTTCAAACCCATAGTTTCCCATTTCACCTCTAACGGCCTTGATCACACTGATCTCTCCATCTGTGTTCTCAAAGAGGGGTTTCGTAACTCCTATTGTAGAAAGACATCCTAAACCAGAATTATCCTGAAACTAGAATCACACCTTCCCCCTTCTCTCAATGACAGACTCCTTTCCTTCAAATTCTCTTTCTTCATTTGCAGGTTTTGACTTCACGCCTCTCTTCATCTCTCTCAACTTCACACCACCTGAATGTCCACTCTGCTTCTATTCTCCCATGCTTTATCAGCTGCTGATTTCCCTCTCTTTCTCACGCCCAAGTAAGGCTCTACAGCTGAAACGTTGTGTTTCTTTTCTTCTCTTTTCAGCATGGAATAGACATTTACAAGTATGTGAAGCACCATGTTGCCGTCATTGTCTGCAATTCTGAACGTGACAATAAAATGTGCGATTTGGGGAAGTGGCCCCATTAAATTTTAAACAAACGGGCTTGTGAATCCATCTCTTTTAATCCAATAGAAATATTGTTCTCGACTCTGACAAATACATCTTACTTTTTAACTCTGCATGCAGATCATGTTGGAACATTTCTTCAGTGAAATGTCTGCTGCACAACCTGTACTTTTTCGCTTGTACATCACAGTACATTAGTCATTACAGTGACTAGTGAGCAGGAAGGGCCGCTTCACATCATAATTCACATAAACTCTTGCTCTGTAGTGGAACAATAGCGACCATTGGAGACCATTTGCAACAACAATGGAGACCATACAGCACTTTCACAAAGTTCACAAGTTTGGGCTTAATTCAGAGTTTGTTAAGTTTTGTGATACAGTCAATGAGTGCAGTTCCCCTTTAAACATCTTAACTGCTTCGCACAGCAAGCAACAGGCACAAGGCAGGATACATCCTGGACAGGATGCCAGTCCATCACTGAGCAGACACTAAGACACAAACACAGACATGCACATTCACATTCACATTCACATTCACATTCACACTAGGGCCAGTTTTCCCAGCAGTCAATTAGCCTACCAGTGTGTCTGTGGACTGTGGGAGGAATCAGAGCACCGGGATGAAACCCATGCAAACATGGTGAGAGCCTACAATACAAACACAGTGTAGATAGTATCCTGGGTCTGGAATTGAGCCCAGGGATCCAGTGCTCTGAGGCAGCAATGCTTTAAACATCTAAAACCTAATATTCTAGAGGCGGTTCTTCTGCAGGAGCCAATGGATTCTTCCAGCTTTGCTGCTGGCACACCAGTATGTATTAACCACATTACTAACTCAAATTTGAACTTTAATGTCTAAAATTACTTTTTATGAGGATGGGCTATGATCTTAAATGCTTTCTGATGCTTTATATTCATCTGTACATCAGAAGGGAACATTAAAGGTAAAATTGTGTTTGTTGGCTGCTTGGTTTAATATACAGTACATTGTTTTATGTCTCAAAGGATGTGTTCAGTTTCTTAATTGTTGTACATTAGTCTTCCAATACAGTACATTCTCATAACTCCTGTCTTCATTGTATAAAAACATTACTCCTTACAGGTCCCATCTCTAATTGTTTTTTAATTATATAATATATATCATCTGTAAAAACAACATACAATGATTATTAACTCTGAATATGACCTTGTTAGGTGTGTTCAACTACACATTTGTTTCCTTAATGCTAGTGCAAATACAAACTTAATATTTGCCCTCAAAACTAATTATGCTGCTGGCTTCCTAACAACCTTTTCTGTCTTTACGTCTGTGCTCTTGTTGGAAAAATAGGAGTCTATAGTGTATGACCTGATCACATTAGTTTGACCTCTGTTGCCAAGGAAACGGGGTCAAATGTTACATGGAATGGTAGGTGAGAAGCTTATTGCTTTTATCATTGTCCAAGTCCGATTGACCTTACCAAGCAGTGGAGGAAAGAGTGACATTTTGATGTTATATTCTACTCTTTTCAAATCACTTTATGAATCAACTGTCAAAAAAATAACTCAAAATTCTAGTAAATGCCATTATTTAACAAGATTATAAATTATTTGCGAAATTAAAGAAATGTGCGAGCTAGTTTGAACACAACAAAGAGTATGTGTATATTGCCATTTCACTTCAAAGGATCAAAGGAAAAAATATATTTTAAAAACGTCTGGGGGACAAAAGTACAATGTTTTGTCATAAATGCAAATACGAATACAGAATGTTTATGTCAGTATGAAATTAAGGTTTCACCAGATTTTTAGTCATTTCCACTAACTGAACTTTCTGTCACATTTTAATTTTTTAAGTAATTTTTTTCTTATCTGAGTTAATAACTTCTCCCTTGCATTTATAAGGAATATTTTAAGGTATTTTAAGGAGTAGTGGTTTTGTTTTCGCTATTATTATCACTACCCACCACAGTCAATGCTACATAGCTAACAGTGTTAATAAGTCTCATTCCTTTTTTCTGTGAAGATGATGTCAGAGCCCTTCGATTGTACTTTTGGCACTTTAAAGATATCGGTGTCACATTTTAAAGGGGAAACAGTCCTGCTTTGTGTAAATGGCTTTGTTAAAGAACACCTCCTACCTATTTTCTGAAATTGTATGGCTGAGTGTTCAGAGTCAGTATTGCTTACTAACTCTATGGAGAGATTCTTGATTAAATAGTCAGCTGTCTCTGGCTGACACGTGGGCCTTTTGTAATCACTGGGAGATCTGAACTGGTCAAAATTTATGGATGTTCATGAGAACCAGTTATGTTGCTCCCAGAGGTCTCAACTTTGTTTTATGTTTGTGTGTTTCTTTTGTAAACGGTGATGAAACAGGCTGGGAGCAAATTATTTTTAACTTTTCTGTTTTGCTGTGGAGAAATGAGATTCATTATAAAATCTGTTTTAACTGTGCTGTTGTTGTGTGTGCTTTTAAGCACGGCATCATGACTCAACACACAGACAAAAGACCACTGAGGAGAATTAAAAAATAACAGTGTTCAAAAAAACCTTCTTAAAGCTACATAAAAATCCATAAAAAATCAGACAATGCTAAAAGTCACAGTGCTTAACAAACTTTAAATGAAAATTATTTTTTTTTAACATTTACACGTACAAAATTGGGGAGATAACGACATTCTAGAGCAGAAATTCCACTGAATTCCTTCCAGAAAATCAGATTAAAAATTGTATTAATCTGTAATACATTTGTCCTAAATTTCCAGACTCTTTTTAAATGGCAGAATTTTAACTTTTTTTTTTCCATCAGGCCCTGCAAAGTGATGACATGATTTATTTGGCTCTCGCAATAAATGCCTGATTGCAGACCTGCTGGCTGAGATAGTCCGGGTGTTCAGTTCTTTATATACCTCATGGAAACATTTGCCTGTATCTGGCAACAAACTCCAGAAGAGGATATTTCGTTGTAAAAATGCAAGAGATGTGCATGCACTAGATAGGGAAAATTGTCTTAATGCTGCAGTTACTTTTTGAGAAACAAACTTATGTTGCAAGTGTTGCAAGTGTTTGTGCTTAGCAAAAACAAGCTGAATTAGATCAGGGAATGAAGAACGCATAGTCTTTCTGTGCCAAGTGACTTTAGCAAAAGGAACTTTTTACATATCTGTTGCATTTTTATGGACTATATTGACCATAATTGACTACTGTCAATTAGAACTACTACAAGGATCTATTCCAAGGTATCAGCCTGTCAGATATTTAAAGCTCACTGATTGTATTTGTTTCTGATCTAAAAGAATAATTTTGGAGGCGAGTTTAGGTGTTCAGATGTACTGTCCATGTGCAATATCTAAATACTCCCATGTGTAATCCCACTTGTACCCGACCTGATCAGGGACGTCATAACACAAAAAGGCCCAAGTTTTTGTGGGGCAACATTTTACTTGTTGGACGGGTGAAATTATGCTGACGTTACTGGTATTTTAAAAAAAGGTGATTTCCCATTATTAAGAACTACTCTTTCTTTCATGTGAACTATGAACATTGACCTGCTTGATTTTAAACATGACCATAGGATTAATATATGTTTTGAAAGAAGAATACTTGCTTTTTTGTAACACATACTGTTTTAAATCTACTCTTAACTCCGAAATAAATAACTTATACTGTACATGCAGGTAAATATTTCATCTAAAAGCCTATTTTACTTCATCCTCCGTAGCTGTAGTTGGACGGGTGTTAAACTGCTTGAATGGAAAATATTTAGAAAGCACTTCTGAAAGTGGCTTGCCCTGTCCTTTTGCTATATCCTTAATTAGCTTATTAACATTTGAAAGGTGTGGAAATATGCTGGCAAATCACATTACATTTAACTGGAAAATGGATGGCAAAGTGATGAACAGTAGAAATATTAAAATATGTACTGTATTTATATGTATTATAAACAGCAGTTGTTTTGTTCAAGCAGAAAGATGAAAATATCTGCCAATTGGAAAAACTAATGAATTCTATATTTTTCTGAATTTTTGTCTAAAAACAATACATCACTTCTTACTTTCATGTCAGGCCACTTGTTATTGGAACATGTTTACTGTTAATCCTCCTGTGCACAGTACATAGCATGCGGCTCATGTCACATCGGAGCAAGCTTGTTGAGGTGGAAGCAACTAGCATATTAAAGAACGCCTTCATAAATATATAACTGTCCCTGACTCAAACCTGTCACCCACAGGATCCACAAGGACAGGGCTTGAATTGGAGCAGAACTTTGAGCCGCACGAATTCCCTCAAGCTCTGCAACGGCCTCCAGGAAGTCCGCAATGCACTGTGTGCCTCTCCAAAGACTCTGGCTTGTAAACCCTGGTTTCCTTTGCATCTACAGCTTTAGTCCTAATTTCTTGTCAATAGAACTAACCTCTGCCACTACAATACATCCTTGATCATTGCTGCCTTATTAAAAGGTATATGAAACTGTACAGTAGGGTGTTTATGTGGTTTTGACATACAGTACTTTGAGTTCTTCTGCATGATGATACTCTCAAGGGAAGAGAGTTTATCAGCAAACCTTTCTTTTTTTTTCAAATGGCATTGTTCCCCAGCCTGCACTGCTGTCTCACTCAAAAGCAACATACAGTAGCACATTTGTGTTCTGAACTTGAGTGTTTATTTTGTATTTTTTGCCATTGAAAAAGCACAGCCTGTCAATACATTATAGTTCTTCATTTCCCTTTGCTGAGGCCTTGGACTTGAGTCAGTGATTGAATGTATGATCCAACAGCTATTTATCATCAATACTGTACATCCTTAAGTTTAGAAAATTCAAAGCAATTAAGAAAAGACAATTATATGTATTATTAATTAACTGAGACTTGGTTTACTAGGTCACTACATAATTTCTGATTGTAATGCTCCTTTCACAGTTAGATTCTCTGGGTTTTGTGTTAAGGAAAACTGACATTCATTACATCCAAAATCAAGCCAGATTGTGTTCTGCAGTTTGACTTTTAATGTTTTAATCATCACCTGAGTTTTTTTGCATGCTCACTTACTCTGTATTGTAGTTTGAGATGAGATTAAAAAGTTTCAAGTGAAAAAGCATTTCATTCTTGGATTTCATGATGAACAGCAGAATTGTGTTATTGACATCATTCAGACAGAAAAGGGTGTAAATGAAATTAGCAGCATGTTGACTGTCTCCAACAGCATGCATTCAAACAGTTTCCAGTTGTCAAGACACAAATGTAACTGTCCTGTGGGAAAAAAAGATGGGGCTAGAGGCATAAAGATTTTCTAATTACAAAAAGTATATTAGGAACCACTCTATAAATGAAAGAAAACATAATTATTTTCTAATTATTGAGAATGGCTGTGACTATTAATTTATATAATGGAAGAAAGAAAACTTTATCAACCTTATGAATTTATTTTTTTGTTATTTCTTGCTATGCTTAAAATCCACAAATCACAAATGCATTTACAAATATTTGAGTTTCAAAATATTTAGATGGAAACACTATTGAGTGATATCATTACTATCTTCTCAAAGAGATTGAAACTGGATAAACAGACATAGTAATGTGTATTTTTTATGTTAGACATAGATGGTATAATCAGCACATTCATATTAATGAAGGAGGAATGGAAGAGTTTTGCTCCTCAAGATAGATACTTTATGGCATAAAACTTTGGGTCTCAAATGAATGAAGAGACTTCTGCTGTCTTTAAAGAAGATCCGCTGCCTCCTGTCACTATCCGGTTCCTGGTATTTTTCAGTTGTCAAGAGGGCTGACAATGTTCTGCTAAAACACAGAGTGCAAGGTATCTAAATAGTACAGGGACTGTTTAGTTTGGGGTCTCTAATTAATGGTCTGATGAGATACTCCTGATAAAAACTAAATGGACAATACACTCAAGCCTCTCAGTCACACTGGGCCTTTGAAGGTACTATGCTGGGAAGTAAGAACTTTAGAACTTTTTATAATGCAAAATGAGTCCCATAAAAATTTAGTGGGCCTGCTTAAAGCTTTGTATTGCATCTTAAAAGCTTTGCCAAATACAGATAATGGATAAAAATGAGAGCCTGGTAAAAACATAAGACAATGTTAAATTATCCTGACCTACATGGTAAGATGTTCTAACATAAAGGATAGTAGAGTAAAGTTTATTAGGCTCTGCTGATGGGTTGTTATGGTTTTCCCTGAAAAATAGAGTCATCTGCAGTTTACATGTGGGCCGTGAAATAATGCTTAAAAAGATATGGAAACTCAGAGTATGTACTCATTTAAAGTCTGAGGTGTTTTTTTTGATTGGCAAAAATAAATCTTTAAATCAAGTATGGCAGTCAATCTTCTGAAATAAACTTGCTGGCCTTGAGAGGTACCACGCCATCATCTTAGGAAAAAAAAAGATGAGCATTTGAGTTACCCAAGCACCTACAGTATCAGACCTTTCATATTGCTTCTCTGGTCTTGTCATCTTGCATGTTGTGGAAAACCAGCAAGACAAACCTGGATACCATAACACTGTGCTCCTTTTTGTGGCAGACCTTCTTTGTGTCTGTAGATAGAATGGGAAACCCCAGGTCCTCCTGTGGACACTGGCGTGGTCAAGGGCCAGCCTTGAGAAGCCGAGTGGTTCAGAAATGTGGATCTTGAATCCAGCAGATTTTCGGTCTTTTTAAATTGTTCAACACCTGATGCCTGTGTTGAGAAGGGACTCTTTGGTTCAGTTACACATTAATGGGATCATTTAGCACTCATAAAGTGAAGAGCTTTTTATGACTAATGAGACCTAGAAATCCTGTTGGATTCTGGACTCCAGTATAATCAATAGTAATGATATTTTGCGAAGAAGCTTACAAAGCTTCTTACAAGGCTTACAAAGAAGACAGGTTGTTGGAAACTACCTGTATGTTTCAGATGATTCGTAAGGAGTAGTGACTGGGAACTGTCATCTGATTTCTCAAAAGTTTTCCAAATGTCCTTAGGTTAATTAGAAGCAGATACAATGCTGAATGATTAATGACTAAAGCTTCATTGCCCTTTTCATCAGCAGTGCATTACTAAAAAAGTTCACTTAAACACAGAAGACAGTTCTTTGTTTAGGGAATTAATTTTAAACAGTAGTTAAGACTAGAGTCTACACAAAAATTATACTGTTTACTCTTTATAAAAATAACCATTCCGAAAGTTACTGTATAAGCCCTTGGTATTGAAATTATTTGTGTGTTTTTTATATCATATGTAACTTAAGACTTGGTGTTATAATCTTTGAAAAAATGCATACATGTGTTTTTATATATTCAGTATTTTCTGTTGAATTAACACATTTTCTATTGAATAAACTAAGTAATTTACAACTTGATTATGATTCATGTGCTTTCCACACTGAACAGTCTTGTATCCAAATTCAGGACTGGTTGAGATAAATGACATGGAAAGTTTTGCACAATTATAATTGCATGTTGTTTTTAGGAGTGATCAATTTTTTTAACATTTCAGTAATCAATGTCCAGGATCAAATGCCCTGCTTCACTTCGTGCTCTTATAATTTTCAGATGTATAATGATAATATCTAACTAAAGATGTATTGTGGTCTGTGGACTAAACAAAATCAAGCTTCTAACTTATTTTTCTTCCTTTCTTCAAGTGCAGAAAATCTGTGACGTATGTCTCTGATATTAATTATACTAAAAACATTCACTATGCTGTTCCATAATCCCATATTATTCCAATTATCCCACATAATAATCTCACTAAAGATGCATCCAACATCAGACCTTTGTGTTGAGATACTGCAAAAATTGATCATTTGACAACTGTGTTAAATTAACAACATTCCCAATGTATAGTATGCCCTTTATATAGCCTTCAAAAATCGTTCTTTGAACTACACTGGCAGGTACAGTTAAATCGGCTACTTTTAGTACAGCAACTAAAGTATGTTTTGTTGCTTGTTTTGTAGAACCAGCTAGCAGTGTTTCAAGACATCATCAGCAGCTCTAGAGCTAGTAAACTGTAATGTATGTAGCTGTGTTACAAAGGAGATCTGGCGTCAGATGTTCAAGAACCAAAACTGAGTAAAGTCACTGTCAGCAGCCGTGTTTGTAATGCAAGTTGCCAAAAAATTGTGCCAGTCAAGGAAAGTTTAGATCTGTGACATGGAGTGGAAAAACAGCTCAAAGAGGTTTGGTGTCCATGACAACATGATGATGTATATTCCTTATAAGGCCTGGGAACCAGCCCTCTCTGTTTGGCAGGCAGCTTCACAAATTTCACTGATAAGATCACTTTGTTCCAAATTCTCAGGAGGCTAGGAATAGCGTGCAGCAGGAGACTGTGCCAACACTAACAGCCTAGTCCAAATTAATGAGCGGAATTAGATGGGGCCAAAGCAAAAGATCACACATGATATGACTTTATTGCCCTTGACTTCAAAAAACATGAAATACCTTTTTTTGGTTTAAATGCATTTTGAGTCAAATTGATCTAATCTTGCAAAAGTACACCTTCAGAGGAGAATTATGATACAAGGCCCATAGGATATTGTAAGATTGTAGATTAAAAAAAAAAAAACACCAATCTAATAAATCTGCACACACCCCCGACCTGCTCCCCATTGGCATTTTTGTGTTTGTTCTCTAAATCTGTTTTACATTTCTAGCTGCAAAATCAATGCACAGTTCACCTACCCTTTACAGTATAATGGTGTCTAATTGGCTAACCTTAACTGTTAGCCATGATTATAATTCAAGTTACTGTAACTAGAAATAAAATCACATATGATTTTATTATAGATACAGTCGCTATAATACAGATGCAGTCACTGTCCTGACTGAAGTAGCCTTGTAGAAGACTAGACTTACGATGTGTCTATCAGGTAAGAACAGAGTGGTTCTGAATTAAGTAATGTTTTGAGAACACGAAGGTAATTATATGAGTGTAGTAACAGTCCGACTTCAATGGCAGCTTGCCAAAAATGGATCAGTTATACCCCAAGATAACCCAAACTGTACATAACCTTCTTCTTTGCTTAAGGTCCTAATGCATACTTTCCTAATAGCATCATCAGCTACATTGGAGTTTTGAAAAAGCAGCTTTTTCTGCAAAAAGTAGTAGGTAGTGGTACCTAGGTCCATGCATAAACTATGTGCAAAGCAAATTAATAGAATATGGATTTTGTGTTTGGTCCAAAGAAGGTAAGCAGCTACATGAGGTCTTTTGGACGTATGCACCTTGTTTAACATCTAAATTAAACGTTATTTGAATTTACCTCTGCAGTTTAATGTACAAAACACTGACTGCTCAGATGTAATCTGTCCATTTGCTGCCTTTGATTTACCAGGCTGCATGTTTCCAGCTTGTTTCTTAGAATGAATTTATTAATGACCTTAAAATATAACAGCCAAAGGTTTTGGGTAAAGAACGTGGAACATAAATACAAAGACATATCAATTTCAGAGCAATGTGAATTTAGAGGAATAGACATTACTTCTAATGTTTCTCTCTGTGTTCTATTGGTTAATGACCTGTATGGAGTCATATTATTTTCAGATAAGAGAACAAAATGTCACAGT
This sequence comes from Atractosteus spatula, assembly GCF_055471065.1. Classification (NCBI taxonomy): domain Eukaryota; kingdom Metazoa; phylum Chordata; class Actinopteri; order Semionotiformes; family Lepisosteidae; genus Atractosteus; species Atractosteus spatula. Next base: position 63,098,887 of record NC_142712.1, on the reverse strand, counting down.
ATCCGGACATAAAAATGATTTTTAAGTGTCTGTAACCCTTCATTTATTTTATTTTTCAATAACTAAATCTCAAAGACCTGCAGTGTGCAATACATTTTGCAAAAATTGATGATTTTTCATTATGATTTTGTTTTATTCATTCTGAAAAAAAAATATCTAAACCTGATGATCGTGTCCCCTCACAGCATGTGGACTAAGATCAGAAGGATACAGACCACTACGCATGACAGAGCAGGCTGCAAGCAGCTGGCCATGTTCTCACGACACAGTCATCACCCCGATCTTCCCTGTGTGTATTAGGGAGTTATACAACAGGCCATAGGGAAATTGTAAAGTTATTATGTATGGAATTTGGTGTGGTTTGGAACTTTGTTATAGCTGAAATAGGGTCGGTGATGATGTTTCTTGTGGTCAGTTTTAAATTCTCTCCTGTGAGATGGCCTTTTTATGCTTTAACAAGCAGCAGTGATCCGCTTTGCACCAGCATGTGGATAAACAGCTTCTGTTTCACTGCAGTGTATCAGTGCTTTGTGGGGAGCCCCATACATCGTGAGAAAGAGGGCTCACATTAAATGTTCTCATCCACTGCAAGTTTCACATACTCCTATATTTAGCGTGCCCCTACAATACATTTGTTTTTGCCATCAGTGGCAGTTAATCTGATCATTTTGGTACTATTTTAATCCTCGTAAAATGGAAAGGAGCTCATATTTTGTTTGCTTTTTTATGAGACCTTTAGTCTCTCCCTTCCTACAAAATGTCTTTTCCCTCAAGAACGGTTTTGCAAGCTCACCGTCATGTACTCAACTGGTGCCATTCCACCCCCTGTTTCTCTCTGGCTGAATTCTGTGTGAAACCTGCCACTTATTTGCCCAAATAATCTAATTCCAGTTCCTTATTCTGGGAATGTGTTGCCCTTTGATTTGCGATCCCTCCCCTTACATCTGCTGTCCAAATTTAAAACAGGATGCTTTGAGTTTCAGTGACATTACTGTAGATTTGTAAGGGGATATTTAAAAGCTCCTTGTTTGTCTCTGTTCGGTGGTGTTCTGGGTTTGTTATCGGGAGAACTGAGCCTCCACAGCTTCCCTAAGGAATTTGGTGCAAGTCTCAGCGGAGCTCAGTCCTACTTGACCAAACTGAACTGGGGACCATTACATGGTCTGGGATGTGCACTCTCCCACAGTGGTACTGGCATACATCACCAGTCTTTCTCAGCCACACAGCACTAATCTGTGGGATTTCATGCATTTTTGTAAAACCGCAATATTGTATCCCATTGCCAGGCACAGTACTATTTAAGATATGAGAATGAGTCTTGGATGTCAGGTTTCACCATGAAAAAAAACAGCCTTTTTTGTGTTTCTTTTGCATACATTTTGGTAGTCCTGTCCAGTCTAATACGGAAATTTGTTCAAGTTCCGTTCTCAGAAAGAGACTCTTAAGGACCAGAGCAGGATGTGAGTGAGCCTGAGAGTTGTCACTTGGAGCTGTCCAAGTGCTTTCTTTTTTTAATTAGGAGCCTGACGTCATGTGTGAATTACTCCCGTCTTGGCCGTCCTCCGGGGAGGGCTCAGCACCTCTGGAATTTCCTGTGCTGGGGGAAGGGCAGCTGGTGCGGGGGTGCTGTCAGCTCTCCGAGAGCTAAGAATGCAAGACTACATATTTTCACCCTAACGCTGTGAACGGGAGACGTTAATATATTCCACTGAGAAAGGTACACGGATCTTGTGCACTTAGTATTTCAGATGTTACTGTGTCCTCATCTGGTGCCACAGATGTTCTCGAATATCTTGTGCCTGATCTAATATTGCTGTAGAGTTCAAATGAGTGCAGCCTTCGATAAGTCGTCAAACTGGCTTACAACTGTGATTGTGGTACTTAAGTGCTGAAACTCAAGAACTCTTGTTTTTTTTTAATCAGCCTGTTTACCCTTGATTTTTTGTATTTTCCATGAGAGACCTTTAACTTTCATGATTCATGCTCTTGCTGTAAGATTAAGCAATGCTGGACTAAGGCTGTCTAAATTAAAACAGGTTTTTAGCTTAAACTCAATGGTGAATAAAGCTATGAGATTCCTGGCTCCTAATGCTTAAAATAGGGTTCATCTGCTTTCCAAAACAGGAGAACCCAGTAGCCAGAACACAACTAGCCTAACTCTTCGGGTTGGGTGAGATGGATGTGGCTTGGGGAGTTCTGGTTTCTCAGCGCACCAGTGAGTATACTGTATGGTCAGGCCCCTTATCTAGTGTCTGTCTTCCAGTTGATAGCAGTCTTTACATTATGGGCTCAGTACACAAAGACAGAGATGTCCAGAGATCTGTCACGGACCAGGACAGCCTGCTCCATTAGTTATTTGTGTTGTGTAATAAGAGACAATAGGGATTTAGAGATGAATTTTTTTATGCATTTATTGTTAATTATTTGTTATAGTTCATCTTCATGCAGTTTGTGTTTGCCTTTGATTAGAGTTTCTCTTGTAGATTGTTAGACTTTCCTATTTGAGTTGTAGAGTGCGAGGAGAAAGATTGAGAATGTAAACAAGGGGGAATTAGGACATGCTGTACTGTGGCGATGTTCAGCAGATATTTGGATTTATTATGTACACAAAAAACGTTTGATGGGTAAGAGTTGTTTATGCCCATGGCACCAATGTTATAAACCTCTACAGCAACTGAGGTCATTCCTATATCTTTTGACTGGAGACGACTTGCTCCCTGTTCTCCCATGACTGGGAATGGTTCAGTACCTCCTCCTACCACGGTGCTCTCCACTGTATTGGGCATTTAACACCTTTTGATTCTGTGTAGGAATGAGAATTCTTAGGAATATGACGCGAAGGCCTGACTGACACCCAAAACTAGACATAGGCAACAACCAGAATGAAACCTCATTTATTAACCACAAAGAACAATCCAGTTACTGAGAGTGTAACCAGACCACTTGTGTAGCAAAAGAGCAGAACATTCTAAGGCTAGCTCCTAATATATTTATATCCTAAAATATTTTCTTAAACTTTGTCAACTTTTATTTTAGCAGGAAGATGTTGTTGCGATCTGCCCACCCCTCAACCCCCCAGTGCTGGTGTGGTCCCACAACCACAACATTCCCTTTTTCCCCTGGGTTCCCACCATTTTACCTCTATAAAAACCGGGGAGTGATCCCCACGCTCTCTCTTTCCCCTCCTCTGAGCCCAGAGGACGTGTGCACTCTCTCTCTGCCTTCCCAGCTTTACCTGTTCCATGAGCAGCACACTATGCTGTAGTGAAAAGGGCAGTAAAACAGTCCGTGGGCCTGTCGGTCCTCTCTAGCCTGTCTTTCCTAATGTCACTGCGGAACAGGGAGTATTCAGGGCAATATCCATTATGTATCTATTTAAGCATTTCAGCATAAACAATGATACCATTTGTAGCCTCAGGCTTTAAAAGCTTCCTATGAATCTTCTGACAGCGATGCTAAGCAAGGGGTCTGGTCGATACTGGGATTGGAGACCTCCAGGGAACACTGGGTTGCTGCTGCCAGTGGTGTTGCCTGATCAGAAGGTGGTGCTCTTCCCCCTGGACCAGAATTTCCAAACCAGTGCCCCAGTATGATGACAAGGGCACCTTCCTGTAGGAGGTGCCATCCTTTGGATAAGACACTAAACCAAGGTCTTGACTATGTGGTCATTAAAAATCGTCTGGCAGTTTCTGAAAGAGCTGGGGTGTTGAACATCCATGGCTTCCTGGTTACAATGCACTCTGGGCTTGCAAAATCTGTCCTTCCTGGATTTCCCCCTTAATCCAACTGACAAAGCAATTGATCACTATTTCTCTGATCTGCTGCACAGTGGTGATGAACTTTGTGAGACTTTGGTTTTGAAATAAATGCAATTATTTAAAATAAATGAATCATATCAGGGTGCCATAGTAAACAAAAATAAACTCGTCTCCCAGTCTCAAGACAGTCTGGTGTTTTTCAGCTAGATGAGTCTATTGTCGCACAAGATCTTAAAAGCATTGACTCAGTAAGGAATGAGTATCTCATTCCTTGATTTCATTTTGGCCTTGCCAGTGACTTCATTAATGTTGTTTCTCTAATAATAAGAGGAATAATATTACCGCCAAGAACAGTTAAAAATCTGGAGTGCAATTGCTCCAGACAAATCGTCACTAATATGTTGGTATGTGGTTTATGACTACCCAATATCGTCATAGCCTTTTTAATGTCTTTATTAATCTCATGAGTAAAGTCTCAGAAATGCAATTTACAGTACTCAGGTTTGTTGCAGACTGTTTATGTCCCTCAATGCTACTGATCAAACAGGGAAAACCTTCATCAACCCAATCTATTTTTATAATTGTGCAGTGAATATGTTTGTCCTCTTTATGCTGTGATTTTAACTTCAGAGTGTATCTTAATATTTAGTGGCAAAGACAGGAGTGAGACCTATTATGTGCTGTATTCTGTAGTTTCTTACAAGTAAGTGGGATTTTATTTAAGTCATTTTAATAAACTGAATTACAAATTAAAATCCCAAAGGAGAGAATAGTACAATTAATAGCAGCCTGATTCTTCGGCTTCACTCCTTTTGAATGTAATTCTGTAATTTTATATCTTGTGTATTTATCTTTGTGCGTGGTCTTTGCTAAATGGGCTGAATGATCTCTTATTTGTAACCTAAGCGAGAAGCAAACAAATGTATCAAATGTATGAATTCCCACAAGGTGATTGATTGACTTTCAGGATTGTCTCAGGGTCCTGTGATAATTCAGAATGGTGAATACTTTCTAAAATGAATTATAGTCTGTGTCAAAACACAAATTACCATCTACTAAGAACATCACTCTCAGTTTGTAAGTGAGAAAGAACAGATGTAAAACCTTAGGCCTCACAGGTCAGAGGCAGAAACACTGCATTGAACAGTCAGGCAGGAATGAGGAGCCTATGTTTATGTAATGTATTGGTGGAACTTTTTCGTAGCTGGTTATACTGTATTTGTGTTGTCAGCAGAACTCTTGTAGGCAGGAAATATTTTGAACCCTAGTTTTAGCATCCTCATTGGGTCCGTTTAGCACCGTACTCTGTAGGCTTCTTCTGAAACTTGCCTCCTCTAATCAAAGATGGGATCACTGATTCACCATGATGTTTATCCTGTGAGGCCAGTGCCAAATGAATTGTGGATTACTTTATGTGAAAACTCATATTGTCTTCTTCTGGTACGTCTGCAGCCACTCCCTTAATGCACAGATTTGTCTTTGCAGCCAAGTAAACAGATATTCCCTTGTGTCTCCAGTGCAGCTACAACAGCATTCATGTGAAAAGGTGGCTGTGATGATGGCCAGTCTGCAACAGTTATCTAATCCCCACAGTGAAAGAGGATTCAGAGAATGTAAACAGCAAAGTAAACACTTAGGTTCTAAGAATACCAACTGAAGTAGAATAAACAATTGTTCTCTATTTTGGCACATAGAAGAAGTGCAAACAAGCCGTAGGAAGACTTATTGTGGAAGAGGATGCTGTTTACAGTTTCCTTTCTGATGTTGACACTCCTCTAAAAGTCTCTTTTTTGGGGAACCCAATTTATTCTCTTTTTGGATAAAGTTGTGGAATTTGAAGTGTCTGCAATGAGACAACACTCTGAGGATGGTCCTGGGTTTTATTTTCTGAAGATGTGAAAGACAAGTTTGCCGCTGTTTCTGGTCTCTTAGCACGCTGCCAAGGAAACCCTCTGTACTGGACCTTGTGTTGTCAGACCCAGCTCAGCAGCTGCATAATGGCTGTTCCGCTCAAGGCAGGAGGCTGACGCGTGTGTTTGTCACATAAATCCTGCAGCTTGGGTCTCACTCCTCATAAAGCCTGAAAAGCAGCACAACTACAGTCGCTTCTCTTACTGTTGTTACTCTTCGAGTTTCTTAGGATTTATGTTTTTGAAAATATTTAATATTGAAAATAAGTCTTTTTGAAGCCCTTCTTCTGTGTGGCTGGTGAATCTTGCTCATCTTCTTACTATAATTCCAGATATTTGCTATTTTGGATATTATTTGGGCTGACACATAAACCACCTCAAGTATAAAGAGAATTAGATACTGTACGTAGGAGCCCACACCGAGATTTTAGCAGATGTGTAGTTTGTTAAAAAGAAAAGAGCAGTGCACACCAAGTTGACTTCATGTTTTCATTTTTGCTAGCAGGGGCTTTTTTTGTTTTCAATCTGTTAATCATTAAGAATAGTAAAGATAGTCCATACCCCCCTCCAAGCATAAGGGAAACGATTTTATCGTCTAGAGGGAAAATACAGTTGCCATTTGAAACCTACAGTGATAAAGTAATTTTAATGATACTCATTGCACAGTTTGGGTATGTTAAGTATAGTGTGATATACGCGGGCAGTAAATCAAGTCAGCAAAGGGCCAAATACCAACTGTTACGTATCCAGTTAATTATCCATTAACTGCTGGATAATGTGCACAGCTATACTTAGAAACAATGTTTTGAAAAGTGACAAGTTCATACATGAAAGAAAAAACAAGTGTCCATTTGCACAGGGGAAGTGTCACCTAATGATTTTCAAAAACGTCTGGATTCTGTTTCCTTTCAAGTACCTGCAGGAGGTCTTCAATTCACGAATCTCGCACAGCTTTGAGGCTGTGATTCAATTTCACAGCAAAAATATCAGCGTGATCAACCTAGATACTGATCAATTAAATACTGAAATAACAGCGTGATCAACGTAGATAAATTAAATACTGAAATAACAGAAATTGAGCATTTTTTCATTCCCTTCATTCATCCGTCCAAAAAAAAAATTACTTAGCAATAGCAACCGAAAAAAAAAACGTTCAGGGAACAAAAGGGGGGGGGGCAAGTCCTTGTAGATTGCTTAAAAGATCATTCTCCTTTAGCAGCGGCAGACTCGAAAGTTTCCTAGGACTTGAAAATGGAGGTTTCACTTGGGAGGCCGAGGACATGGGGAGCAGCAGCTAAGTGCTTTAGCGCGCCTCGACGCTGATGCGACCGGACGGCTCCGGCGAAGCGTGCAGGCAGGAGAGTGCGGCGCGAGGTGGCCTTTGGGACGACCGGCTGCCTTTCAGAATAAAACATGAGACCCGGGAGGGAGCTGGCTCTTGCGCTTGTCGCAGCCTGTCCGCTCCGTCCCCGTCAGGTGGTCGACACCTGCGGAAGGTGGGAGAGCGAGGGAAGGAGCCGGGCAGGCGGCCTGTCGCACCGCGGCTCCGCACACATCCCCAGGTCGGAAAGGTTCCCCAGAGCCCGCCTCGGCCGACTCCCCCCTTCCCCTGTTAGCCTCCACCGCCCACGTAGCCTGCTGCTGAGGAAAGAAACGTCGCAAGATGGATGCTGCAGTCGGGCAGTCCGCCGTTTTTCTTAATCTGGGTATGACGAGATAAGCAGTGAAAAGGGCAACTATTTTGTGTTTCACTTAATCTTCATACTTTTCTCATGATTCTGCCTGGCTATTTTTAAAAACGAATTTAGAAATGGCTAAGCCCTCCATTCTTTCCCAAATACAGCATGTGTCTGCTAGTAAGTCACTGGCAGTAATATCAAATCGTTAACACTACTGTAAATATGATTATGCTACTGGCGCCATTAGAGCAAAAGTATATTGAAACCATTAACAATCTAAGGGTTTAATTTAGAATTTAAGAATCATTATTACAAAATAGGGAAAAATCATCCAGGATCAAAGACCAGCTGTCATATTTAGACTTCTAGAGAAAGCACAAAAATGGTCTTGAGCCAGTAAAAGCAATACTTTTCCCAGTAGTGCATTTGTAAACAACAATTATCACGTTAACTAGAGAAAGGTTAAAAATCGTGCATCCTTGGCTGTAGCAATTTTGAATGGGCTTCACCAATATCTACAACTAACAGAGAAAAGAGCAAGAGTTGTTCTGGCAAGAAGATTAGACATGTAGGTTGTTGTCCCTTTTTGAGTGATAGACTGATTAATGTTTTCTGACCTAGAAAGCTGTGTATCAATGTTGCAGACAGTCAAAGGGATGCCACAGAGTGACAGAGACCTCTTTCAAGGGTGTGTGCTTAGGCTGGTAGGTGGCGTTAGTTCAGGTTATTCATGGGTTGGATGTCAACAGTGCCCCTAGAGCTGTGATGCAAGTGCTAAGGTCTCATTTTCTCAGGAGAATCACAGTCGACAATGGGCTACACTGTTTTACTATATCTGTCAACACAGGTATACCACTCTCAGAAACCAAGAAAAATGTGGGACAATTTGAAGAGCGTGATAAGCATACTTCTAAGAAAAAATTTCTAAATAATTTGTAGCCACTTATAAGCTTCAGTAATATTATCCTAATTTTAACAAGCACTTGGTAAGGTTCCATGTTCCGGTTTTTATATCTAGCAGAAAAAAATTAGACCTCAGATTCAAAAATTAGTTTTAGCTTGAATGTAGATTGCTGTAATGAAAAATGCAATGTAAGGTTACTAATACAAGACGTACAGTAGTCCTCAGCACAAGGAGAGCTGGGGACAGTGAGACATCCAGATGTCACAGTCTTAATGACCTTGAAAACCCCCCTGTGGTCCTTAATTAATCTGTGCTGTATACCTGTCTCCTGCTGTTTCCTCTTTTCATCACACTTTTCAATCACTTATTCTTGCATCCATGTTGTCATCATCTGACCTTGAGCCTCGTCCGTAGGCTTTCCAGTTGTGTCCATGAGAGGCAGGACCCAGGAACCACAAGATCGAATCCAGTGGAATATACTGGGTGATTGACTGTGACTGCATGGACAGCTTCTCTTAATGTTCATTTAGGAGTGTCTCCTTCACTGTAATATTGCCCAATAAAAGCCTGCATTTGGTCTGTATCCGAAGTGCATAATAATTTAATATAATATTGAATAACATTCCCCCAAATTAATATGTATGGGCCTCAACACAATAATCTTTATAAAGCAAAATCTGGATAATGTTTACATTTTTATGAAGGGTGATGTGTTCCTGGATGCTATTAATCTGTACTAAAAACTGATTTTAGTTTTAGTGATTTCAGTTGTTTGTTAGAACACCAGAATAATTTTGTTCACTGCTAAAGCTCAGTTCACTGCTAAAGCTACAGCTTTGTGTTGGAATGTTTGAAATTAAACATGGCAACAGCTGTAGTAAAAGCCAAGCAAAACTTTATAAGACAGTTTTCTTGTGTGATTTTAATACATGCTAAACAGAAATGCTTGGCACTTGCTTTAATGTATCTGGATGTAAGCTTTGAGGGCTAGCCATCATTTCTCATCTGTTTTAAGCATCGACTCTACATTGGTTCCAGTCTTTCCTTGTTATCAACAGGAGTTGCTCCAGTGCTGCTGCCTGGTTAGTAGAGGTGGAAGATTGACCACAACAAACTCTGTAGAGCTACTGTACCTTTTGTTAACACAAGACAGGGTCCATGCCCCTGTACTCTGGAATTTACTGTAGCAACATCAAATACTAGTTTCTCCTGGATAGAGAGACAGCATAGAGTCACATCCTACACAAGTACTCCTTCAACAGTAAGTGGGGGGAAAAAAACCTGAGGAACTTTTTACAAGTATATTCTCAAAAGTTGTGGTATTTTAAATGTTTTAAAACCCTGATGCTGATGCCAAATGAGAGGGGGGTGAAACATAGCTCAAGACTCATGATTTATGTAACTTTTGTGGGTTGTTACATCTTTCCTCTTGAACAAGCACAGGATAAGGGAACACATTAATAAAATATCACAATGCAGTACTTTTGCTATCTTTGGCTACGGCCGAAATGTTCATGCCACTGTTGCTGGTGCCGATTTTGCATTTTAGTGCTGGGTTTTCCCCCTTCTCTGTAGCACAGGCCTCCCTCTGTCAAATTCTAGTCAATATCGGAATGTGTAATCCATAATAAAGGAGAAAGTAAAAAAGTGACAAGCTTTGGCTGGGAACGGTGGTGTTCATAGAAAGAAGCAGTAGAGTATTTAGCATCTGCAAGCCATGAGGTCAGCAGCCGGTAAGAATTCCCTCGCGCCAGATTTTCACTTGAAAAACCTTAGTGTTGGAAATAACCACAGAAGCGAAAAAATCTTATAAGAGCATCCCATACAGAACTTAAAAACACATTCAAAATCACAGAACTGTCATTTGTTCTTCACCCAGGCTAGATATTCTATGCTTTTAATAATTGTAATTTTCTCAGATTATCAGTTTTCTTCATGCGCACACAAGCTAGCTGAGGATTGTCTGATCTCAGCTCTGGCGTATTAATATGTAGACGTGTATATGTCATGTGTCCAGTGGGAATCCTTCAGATTGTGGAACTGCAGACCCAACTTTCTTTACATCTGTACATCTTTATCTTGCTGTAGCATGTACTGTACAGTACAGTATGTAAATCTGAGGAACTAAAGCATTGCTGAAAGATTGTTGTTTTGAATTTTCTCGCTTAGTCGCCTGGCTGTCACTGTTTTTGTTTCTTTTCATCTGCAGACACAACCTTGAAGGGAAGGACTGAAGGGAATACAGAAGTCTCCTTACTCTAGAGAATGGCGCATAGTTGTGTCAAGCTGTGAGCGCAGACTGGGAAAGCAGCCAAGGAGGTAAGACTGGGAAAAGGGCCCATAATGGCCTTTCTAACTCTAGCTGTGAGATAGGAACTGCTTAGCCCTGCGGTAGCCTAGGTACAGTATGTGTTTAGTGCACATCACAGGAGCAGTTTATATCACATGAACTGTCCTGTTATATCATCTCTAACTGTGCCAAGTGCCATTTTATGATTCTCAATAATTATTTTATGATCATTTGTTGTGCTGAGTGTACATTCTTATAAAAAGAACTCTGGAAAGGGCATATCAAAATGAATGTATGACGTGTTCATAACACTTTAAAATCTCCAGGTAATTTGGATAAACAATGGGGTGCACAAATATTGTGTGATATTCCACAGTGGGAACTGGCAGTAGTTACACAGGGATAAGGACACGTCATGTTTCTTTCCTTGAGTCATGTGATTCTACTGTTAGGATGTCTTCACTTAGGATATGTAAATCCTTTGCATGGACTTTGTAGTTTTCACTCAGATGCACTGCATTCCCTGAATATGGTTTGAGACGGTCACTGACCATCTCAGAGAGTGGTGCCAGTGTGTTTCAGCATGATGCATGGTCTTCACAAAGGGCGTTTTGCTACAGAGCATCTGCCAGTGGCAATGGCATTAGACAATGTGGCAACAAAAGCAATAATGCAAATGGTGTGTTTTTTTTGGCAATAGTCTTAAACTACACCTATAAAACTTGAGAACCAATCTAACAGATTAGCGGTTTTTCTCAGAAATCTGAGAATGTAAACAGGATAACAACCTTTGTTAGAATGCAAATTAGAGCATAATGTATTGCTGTATGCGTTCTTTTCATTTTTTTTCAAAGGTGCTATGAGCAGTGCAGGATTTAATCAGATATATTCAGACAGCTTAATATGTTCCCAGGTCTTAGCTTATACTTTAATTCCCCTTCTATGATGTTCCCACACCAGCGCCATTTATTTTTAATTTGTATTCCATTTACTTTTCCGCCCCTAAAAGCAGGAGAACATGCGAGGGAAGTACTTTTCAACCTTGCCGAAGTAATGAAGCTGAAGAATCGACTGTGTTGAAGCAGTGCAGTGAGATGGAAGACCCTTGGAGGACTGCTAAAAGCTTGCCTTCAATGAGTTTCACTTCTCCACCAGCTAGCCATGTGTGGGGTCTGCAGCACAACCTGAAGTGGAAACGCAACTAGGAGCACACAGGCCCACAGTATGAAAGTTAAGAAGTCAGGACTATAGAAAATTAATCCTTTTCTTGATATTTTGCTATGTTCACATTTCTGTACTTAACTGGAAACTCAGCAGGACCTGTTCCTGTCGCTCATTGCAAGTCAGTAAACAAAAACTGTGGGAAGCTCTTTTTTCCCCAACTTAGTCTTTATCATGGCCTTCAGCACATCAGCTAGTCATTTGTGGAGGGTTACTGCCAGAGGTTGTCTTTGTTCTCTTTGTTGCTATAACATTTGGTGGCCAAAGTGAAATTCTTAGTACCAACCAGGCTTAGCCTTGGTAGGCGTCAAGCATAGCAAGATGTGAAGGGAGATGTGAAGAGATCAGGCTACAAGGTGGAAGTGCAGCTGTCGTATAAAACATGAATCTGAATGCTTCTGGGAACGGGAATTAACATACTGTATATGTTGACTCTACATATTTTGCACTAAAACCGAATCCAGTTCATTATAAGAAAATCCAGATGAAACAATGCAATGATCAGGCAGGCAAAAACAAAATCGTAAAAATTCTGGTGTGACATCATATTACTAATACATTTACTTTAGATGATTTTGTTTGGAAATAATGATGTCATTTATTAACTGACGAATCTTCAGAACATTGGGACACCAGATGTTCTATAGAAAATTGCAAACTTCCATTACTTGCAGGTCCACGAAACTCTTTGAAAATTTTGAGAGAAAAAGTGGTTCCCTTTCTATTGTGTATGATTTAAGAAGCAATCACAGGGGCTACCCTAAACAAATTATAAATGCTCCTATTTACAGTGGTATTCCCAGGCTATGGAAAACTGGGTGTTCTGAAAAGAATAATCAATTTGAATTATGGGATTAACAATTACAACTCTGAGAGGCAGAACCTTTTTTATGAGCCTTGACATTATTTATGCAAAAAGCAGAATTGGAAGTGAAGATGGTTGGGAAAAAGCAGGAGCTATTTCATTTTCATTCCCATTATTCAAAGCTAATGCTTAAAAAATCACCTTAACCCTGAAAGGTGTTCTTATAAGATTTAAGTTATTTTTTTACCTGTATAGTAAATGTGCACACAACCTAAATAAATGTATTAGGTAAACTCTACCATTCCCCATGTGCTTAACAATCACCATGTATCAGAATAAAGTTTTCCAAGATTGTATAATTCCAAATAGTATACAGACCCTGTTATGTGATTAATCTGATGACTTCCACAGAGGGATTGTTCATTTATTAACTTCAGAAAAACGTCCTTTCACTCTGCATATTTTTCGTGTTTTGCTTGCATGCATAGAAAGGCTACATCAAAGTGAGATACCCGTCAGCAGGCAGGTACCGTGAATGTGCGAGTCCTAATAAGCATATCGCCTGGAATTCTCACAGCTCGCTCTGGTGAGTGTCTGTGAGTGAACTCTTCCATTCTTCAGGCACTCCCAGCTCTTCAGATAAAGCCAACGTGACAGCCCGGCCCTTTTAAGGAAGAGAACCACAGCAAAAGCTATGTGTTTGCAAGGCCAGTGTAGTTCTCTAGCCATCTTTAACACTGCTGTATCTCTGCGCTCCATTTCTTCACTCCCAGATGCAGCTATTCTTGGGCACAATGTAACCTCCCATTTTCCATGATGCTGGAACTGCTCTGTTGAGTCCTGTAAACACAAAGACGTACCTCTGTGAGGTTATTGCTTTGTGGAGACCCATTATGTTCCACAGTTCAACAGAGTGATTAGCTAAGCACTGCATTGTCAAGGTCTGTTACAATGCTACATCAAATTCTACATCCGGCTACAATATATTTACTATTGTACATTATTTCCGGTTGTATTATTATTGCCATTCAGGGAAAAACAAACTTTTACTTTTGCTTGGAACATGCAGCTCCCCTGTTATGTGAACATAGTTAATAGTTGATTAATTTTTGTGTTGGCGCATACAGTTATATTTGCATTGAGTGTGTTCTTGACTAGGTTTTCAAGATGATAATGCACTTATTTTATTTTCCAGTCAGGCCAGCCTGTCAGCAAACAGAAGTTCCTAAGGTTCTCTCTAACTGACCTGCTTTATAAAAGTGGGAAGGCTCTATAGTTGCACCCAGAGAAAAGGAGGCAAGCAAGTGATGAAAAAGTTGCCTCAATTTCATGGGAATGTTTCTGGTCTCTTTAGCAAAAAACTGTGCAATGTCTTAATACCATTACAAAAGTAGAGTCTTATAAAACAGCAACTTGAAAGCATCGTATCTCATGCAGTGAGAGAGGATGACATTACGACCCTGCAGATTGTATTAAAATATTCTGTCCTCTGCATAAGAGCCAGCTGTTGGAGATATATACTGTCATATCATATCTGATGCTCTCAATTGATGCAGAACTGTGTTTGCTGTATTTATTAGTCAGCAAATAGTTAATTTCCCTTTTCTGTGGCTTTATATGTTACATCTGTTACATTTGTAGGAAGTGGTCATGTTTAAGGAGGTTTTGTACATTTCTGTGTACCTACTGTGTATGCTGCAGTACCAGGATCCTCCTTAAAAGGAATTAATAAGAACTAAATTAAGCACAGAAATTTCCCAAAATAGAATGAACTGAGCTGTTTGACAAAGTGATTTTTTTATGATGAAGAAAACCATTCTAACCAGGCTGTCTGAGTGTTTCCTGGTGGACTTAACTGAGCTATTTCATTTGGATTAGGTTGTTCTGTGTTCCGTTGGACAGGGAAGATCATAGGTATGTTTGTGGTAAGCTAATGTCACATAAACTCAATGGAGGCTCTAAGGAAGACTCCTGTGTTTGATAGGAAATAATGGTAACGAAATTGTGGAAAGACATTCTTTAAGACATATGTAAAAATGATCAAATGTAATAAAATATTGAATTGGATGTTTTGCCTTATGTAGAAGCCACATTGCTCAATAAGTAATTGCTCAAATATTTCACAGGTTAGGGAACAATGTACTTCCAGTTCATTGATACTTTTAAACAGTGCAGGAATTTTTCGGGCTTATCTAATTTTCTCCAAGTCACGGGTGTGAGCTAAAGGTATTGTTCCTGTAAACAAGATGCTACTTTCAGTATTTGCAGGGCTCTCAAGGCCACAGTGATTAAATGTGCCTCTTTCATTTAATGCACTGGAAAATAAACACTGACACCACTATTATCTGCAAAAGTAATGGGACGGAAGAAGAAGGTTTGATTGATTGACCTTTTCTCTTTACATAGCTCTAAGAGCATGATGTATTAACTTGAGCAGCTCTACATTCCACAACACTCTCAAGCACACACATTCCCACACCTGTCTGCACACTTGGCTCTGCATTGGCACCGAGCTGTTTAATTAAAGATTAGCCTTATGAAACGAACCTTGCCAAACGTTATGCCAAATAACCACCTCCCAATAAAATCCTATACTGCAGTCCTTCAGGAGCTCTGAATTATTGCTATAGTTAAGAAGTAATACCCTCCATTTCAATTAAACCTCCATATGTATTCTCTTACCCTCGTTTCACCTGACATATAAATAACATCAACGTGATCTGATTTAATTCCAAAACTTCAGCAACACATAAAACTTCTCTCCTGATCCCTATTGCTTTTTAAAGGCTGGATAAAGTTAAAGGCAAGTTGAGTGGGTCTTTTAAGTCAACTGGAAAAGAAATATACTGAGTGTCCTACTGAGAAAATAAATAGAGCAATTCAAATGAGAGTCTCAAGATTGGGCCTTTGAGAGGTTGATGCCGCTTGAGTGAAAAGTAAAGCTGAGGAACATGATTAGGGAGAGAGAGAGAAAATTTTTGTGCCTGCGGTACAGTATGTAGGTGTATAGACTTGAACTGCATGCAGATAATTGTGCAAGAAAGATGCAAGTGGATCCCAAGTGGAGTCCTCCTTCTAACCAGAAAGCAGGTGTAGCATGGCCTCATACAACACGAGCTCCTCCAGATCATCGAGCTTCATCCTCAGCTCTCGAGAGTGCCTGCTAGGTGATTGCTTGATTTCAGACTTGAGAAGAAAGACAGTGATGGGCTCTCCGAGATCGTCCACCCCCTCTGACCTGCAGCGCGAGCTAGAATTGAAACCTTTTTGCTTCAGTAGCAGAGGGACACTTAAACTAGTGAATCAACATGGCCACACCCAAGGGTAGTCAAAGGCCCCATGTTGACAAAGGAGCTCTGGCAGAGTCTAGCACATAGCATAAAAATAAAATTACAGGAACTGAAGTGACTCTGTAAGCAAAGAATAAACCAGCAAATGACAGTGCCCTCCTCCAAAAGAAGACCATAAAAATCTCCAATATCTTGCAGGCTGACTCACTGGTAGTTCATTTGCAGGAGAGCGTCTGAATGAGTTAACTTGCAGGACAAGGGGTCCGTGGGTCACGCCGGTTTTTCAGGTTACTAAAGCACGTTCTGGATTATTCTCAGCAGCCTCAAGTGGACACAGACAGGGCTGGAAAATGTTCTAGTGACAGGCGTCAGAGTGAATGAACCTGGCCTCCAGTGTGCTTGGCAACAGCAGAGGACTGAAGCGTGTTTAAATCCAGAGAAATCACCTTACATGGAGTTGCATTTATTGTTATTATTAACAGGCAGTACCTACCCCTGGGTAGCTTCCCTGTGAGCCCTGTTGTTTAATTGTCCTGTTTATCTCTCCTGCTAATAATGATCGATGAACTAAAGAATTGATGTGCAGAGATGGTCACATATTTCTACTGGTTGCCTTCCTTCACTTCCCCTGTATTGATCTTCTGTGACTGACAAAAACTAGACTGGGCCATCAAGCGCTGTGCAAAAGAGGGTGTTTATGTTATTTTTAAGGTCAGTAAATATCTCTGAATTGAGGAGTACACATTCCACTGAAAGAAACCTAGAGAATGTAAAAAGACCTGTTTATTTTTGCATCATCAGGCAAAGCATTTTCTCTGTTTACTGCTTACCTTGACATCTCCATTGCAAGAGTATTTCCTTTTCCCCAGGTTTCTGGATATGTTAGGCCAGGCCTCATTCATAATATCAAATCATATAGCATAATATGTCATGTGAAGCAGAGCAGCACTTTTTTAAATGTAGGTATGTACCTAATTTCATCAAGTCATCACTTGTTTATCTAAAATATTTTATTTTTTCAAAACTAATACTTAATTTCACGCTAAAAAGGTATTGCCAGTTCTGAAGCGTGTTAATAGTTTCATGTGAGGTGTGTTTTTTTTCCATCTGCTCGTTAAATATATCAAAGAAGGATACCACCACAGAAATACAATATTCCAAAAAACGTTTGCTCTGTTGGGGAAATAAGTCATTAATTTCTGTCTTCTGAACTGTAATCCAGAGAACTAAAATCAACTAAAATCTGCAAATAGCTAAATAAGATAAATGCGATGCTATACCAAAGAATGAAGAACACTGTTATTTTAAGGTATATACAGTATTATGTAGCTTAAGTTGCAGCACATTAACAGTTTTAACATATGTTAGAGCAGTGACTGGAGAAAAGTTTTCTGTCCATTTTTTTAACCTGGGAATACATGTTAAGAGTATTGTTTTACCTTCTTATTGAATTTCTATTGATTTACTATCTCTAATGAGAAACCAGTTAACTGTATTTTAACACCAAGTCATTAATTTGAAACTGGGCTGAGGAGAGAATTGTTCATTTTTTAATGTACCCTTTTCTGATATTTCTCTGAAAGCAGTATTTATATTTCAAAACAGTAAAAACAAAATGTGAAATATGTCCACTAAGTGAAAACTTAGTCCAGTCCAGTGCTTTTGAAAATACTCACAGCTGGGAGTGCAGGTTAGACACTTAACAGACTGAAAACCTGAAGCTCCGCTTCGATCTGATTAATACCACTTCAGATAGCACACCATGGAAAAGGCATAGGTTTATTCAACAAAACAATAAATAGATTTGCATGAATGTCTTTCTAAAAATGATGTCAGTTAGAGGGGTTAGGTTAAGTGCATTATGGAGTACTGAAAATAAGGAATGATTTTTGTCAATTAAATTGTTTCTTGTCACGTTTTATGAATCCATAGACCAGTAAATACACAGAACACAATTACCAATTTTAAAGGCTCAAAGCACTGAATTAGTGCTAGTTACTCCAAGGTGGGACACAATCTCTCATGAGAGCAGCAATCCCAACCAAGGATGATTCATTCTCCACAAAACACACAACGCTTTCATGTTGATTATCATTGTGCCTTACAGACAATATCTTCATAACAAACCTGTCATACAACAGCACATATGTTAAATAAAAACTGAACATTTCAGTTGATGAAATAGTTTTTTTTGGGGGGAAAAAATACCTTTTAACATGGATTGTAGAAAGAAAATTAAGTGCTGTAGATACTCAATTATTTATTTCCTAGCTTTCATTTGGACATGCAATTGCCATAAAAAGTCCTAAATATTTTATTTCCCTGACTAAAAATATTTCTCTTAAGTGGAGGCTGACAAGATGACATGAAACTAAGTCACAATAAATGAGTGAGGCACATCTCCGCACTCCTTTGTTAAGGGGGTTTTGCCACGAGTTTTGCCAGTGTTCCGAGTTTGTGTGTGTGAGCTCCTTTTCCGCCAGGCACATGGAGCACCAGTGAAGCTTCTAGCCATCGGCAAGCCTCGAACTCTTTCTGTTTCCAGGCAGGTTTCAAAGTATACAGGAGCAAAAACTTTTCAAAATCGGGAAGAATTCAGATTCCGATTCGTTCCCGAAGTTCAACGTGGCCATAATTAGGAGAAATGGCTTAAATTAGTTCTAAGTGTCTTAAAATAATGCACAACCATGGCAAACAGCATACAAACATCACAGACAACTGTTTTGTTGTTAATTTGTCAGTATTCCCAAGTGCAGCTGTAAAGACTTCTGTAAAACAGAAATGTTTGCCGTTGGTTCACCATGTTGTAACAGTGCACCTCAACAAACACCAACATCATGGGCACAGCCAAGTTGTGTCTCATCCATGACACATTGTCATTCCTGGATGTGTATTTAAACCATACTATACTACACCATACTAACCCTCAATGTTTTTCTAGCTAATGGTGTGGGAAACATTGCTCTTGTTTTGATGTTCTGAAAACAACAATGCTGAGGAAGAGTCTCAGATTGCATGTGGATTAACAGGAGGTTTGTTAGTGCAGAAATGATACTAGAGAAAGATGCCTCATTCACAACTGAGTGCACTATTAACTAAAAGGTTAACAATTTTTCTTAGGTCAAGATGAAAAACATTGAAGTGGCAGTGCTTAAGAATCAACAGCATTCTCCCCTAGAATCTGATTACACTACAGTTTAACCTTATTAGATTTTAGTCTATAAGGCCTTTCCTGTTGCTTCTCTTGGAAAATTAGGAGACTTCAAAAAGATTAGTTTGAAACATGAGCAGGAGGAGTTGTAAAAACCCATTTTTTTCTGTTACCTCAGAGGAGATGAACTATCTGAATTGCAGAGTGTAGCAAAATGTGAACCCACTGACTCAAGCGATGATATTCAATTCAAAATATCTCTTCATCCCCAAGGGGGGCAATTTAAGATGCTAATGACCAATGGGTGCTCTCTTTAAAAAATAACAAAAACGCTAAACTATAAGGCATGTGAATTGTAAAGTTAGTGCTATCTAATACTACAATAAACAAATGGGCCTTTTAATCTGGGAGGGGAAAGCACCTATTAAATTTTGTCTTCTGGCATGTTTTCTTTTCCATAGCAAATTATTATTGTTAATATGCAAAGACAAAGGGGAGTATTGTGACTGTAAAATCATTTTCATTAGCTGGGTTATTTAGAGTTAATTCAAAGCAATCTCTGTTCTGTGGTTATGTACTTTAGTTGCTGAAGTGTATGAAGAAATCTGACATAATGACATAACAAGCTGTAATGGGAGCTGAGCTGATAAAATCTTTTCTTCAAGAATTTCTTCCTCAGAAATTCAGGACAAACCCTCTCTTGGTAAGTACTGTACAACAGAGATACCATATATACACCAATGTTGTTGGGGGAAATTGAACAATATTGCCTAGAAAACCTTTTTGTTCTGTATGAACTTCAGGGTGGTCAAAGATTATGCTTTATTTGTTCATTCCGGTTCTGATTTCCCATGGATCAGAATTTGGAGTAATTACTTTTAGACTTGAAAAACAGGTTCATTTGAGTACTGTGACATCTGGTATTTAACAGTGTATGCGAGCCCCTCCTGGGAGAGTTGTTTTTATTCTTATTATCCGATTGAAAAAAATGTGTTTTTCAATCTTAAGAAAAATGACTGAAACACATTAATTATTCTTGATTTAGTGTCTTTGTATTAAAGCAAACTTTTGATAGGCTGAGTGCTCAAAGATTCTATCAGATCCTTAAAAAAAGATCTGCGCAGGCCCTAAATGTTAATACTGGGCTAACAAGATATACTGCTGCTTTGCTTGATATTTATTCATGCTGTCTATATTATAATAGAGGATTTCTAACTGTTTAATCTTTACAGACATGATCACCTTACAAGGTAAACAACTAGAAACTGAAACTAGACACTCTTTCAAGTGTCTGTCAAACAGATCTAGTTATTTTGATATGTCTCATGTGTCTTATGGAATTCAGTTGTCTGCCATGTTTTCACAATGCACAGCCTTTTCAGGTTGCTGTGCACAGTTAAAGAGCACTGCTACACAACACAGCCTGAACACCAGGATTCAAGAGAAAAGCAGGAACAGAGAACCAATTTTTTTATCGATGCTGCAGAACTATTTTCCTTATCCTTTTTATTGCAGGTACTGTTCATTCCTCTGTTTGCAACAGATGGATTTTAAAGAGTTATATCCATCTTGGTCTTAAATCCATCAAAGAAGCAGTGTCGTTTTGTTTTGCTAGTGTACCTTGCAGTTCCTTATTCCTTACTGTGCACTTTACAAGATGACTCGCTGCTGAAGAACGAGGAAATGAACAAAAACATAAGGACACCAGTGGAAGAGAATGAGTTAAAGGTGTAACAGAAACACCCACATAGTGTGCCTGCTTCCTCAAGAGCAAGGCATACTGAGCTGCCCGGGAGAAAGGATCTCTAAAACAGAGAGCTGCATTTACCACGAGTTATGCAAAAAGCATGAAGAACGATGGGATCTATAACATATCACTGCATTTAGCTGGAGCCTGTTAATATTCACTGAACCTAATCGAAGGATTGCATCATACATAGCTTTGTAAACTTTGTGGCCTCCTCAACCTCACCCGCAAAAGTCCATGGTCATTTGGTCAATACTAACATAACAAAACCATTTGTTTTACCAACACAACCATTTTCCCTCTCTGTTACCATGGCAGCTCCATAGAAAAACATTATGTTCTTAGACTCAAACGGAAAATCATAAACTTGCTATGCCTGGAACTATAAGAAGTAAAAAAAATACTATTGAAATTTAGATCTCGTTAACTGGCAGGTTAAAAAAAAAAGTCCCCTCACTGCACCATCTCAATGACACCTTTGAAAGTGTTATCAATCGTCAGGCAAATGGGTTTAACATCGTCTTATGAGGCTGGTTGAAGACTGAGATACAGTACCATTCTGTTGCATTTGGCTGTATTCGTTTATAGAAATTGTTCTACTGGACAGAAATATGGCTACAATTTCTCTGTAAAACCTGTAACAGCATGTTGTTATCTTAAAACCTTGTGCTGTTAAGAAACTCCTTCCTTTTTGTTGTGAGCTGTCCCTTTGTACACATTCCCTTCTGCAGTTGCTTCACTTTGGAAAAAATAAAACTTAACAAAAATAAGTTATTTTATAAAGAAGGAATTTTAGTGGTATATTTTAATTTGAACTCAGACCCCAGAAATCACTGTTGGTTTCTGCTATGTATTTTGAGAAGCAACATCTTGTTTAGGCCTGCTAATTCACTGGGTGAAGTGATATGTCTCCAGAAAACATCTGCTTAAAAATTCACACTTTGTGACAGGTCTGTACTATACTAAGAAGTATAGAAAGAAGTTTTATTTAGCTAAAGCTTAAACTGGCTAGGTTTGACCCTCACAGATTCAGTGCTGTTATATTTGCTGTATATCAGAGTCTCCAAACAGTTCTTTGTAAGTAAATTTTTAAAAGGGATTTTAACTGGACAGAAAGATGGTACGAATCCATAATG
Organism: Atractosteus spatula; assembly: GCF_055471065.1. Classification (NCBI taxonomy): domain Eukaryota; kingdom Metazoa; phylum Chordata; class Actinopteri; order Semionotiformes; family Lepisosteidae; genus Atractosteus; species Atractosteus spatula. The sequence goes on along the minus strand of NC_142712.1, from coordinate 63,076,996 downwards.
AGAAATAAGCCTTCCATGCTGAGTTATTTATATCACTTTAAAGAGTACCCTGATATAATTTTGTATTTCAGAGTTTGTATACTGTATATATGACAGGTGTAACTCTGCTCCGCTTCTACTGCGATTCGATTGTGGTCAATCGTGGCTCAGTGTCACACAGCACCACTTCCTAGACAATAGCAAACTCCAACATGCCAAAAGACTGGGGTTCTTTAACAGGATAGTTCTACACTGTCTACATGTTTACAAGGCAATGTTGTCACTTCTGTAACATGATCAGTGGACTAAGCCTGATTACAAATACTTTATGCAATACATATTGTATATAACAGACTGAAGACTTACTGTGTCTAACTAGGAAGTTAATGCTGCTCCATTACTAGTCTCATTTTAGAGTAAAGCTTTCTGACTTGTATGTTTGGTGACCTTTAGCATACCCCGTCCTTTGAGGTTTTATTTATATATGTTTATAATATATTTTTGGAAAGCAACATAAAGCCTCATAGTTGAAACAATAGTGATTATTTAATATCTTTAGTGACAAAATAAACTAGTTTGTTTTCCAGTGTTTAGTGACTGGCACTCCTGTCTTTGGGTTTCCTCTCCTCCAGTTCATTAGCATTGATTTATTTTGTCTAAATGACAAAACCAAGCACGTTTGGTCCCACTTTAACTTAAATGGCGCTATCAGTCCTGTTGCGTCAGGCAATCGGTGCTACTGTATATTAAAGCCCATCCCCAGCCTCTCTCACTCTTTGTTGAAGATATTGCACCTGTCACTCAATAAAACACTGGCTGCTGTTCCCTTTGCCTTATGTCGGGGCGGAGGTGTTTGGGAATGTGTTAGCAGACTGCAGCAGGAGAAGATGCTTTATTTATACACCCAGAGAAGGACTTAAAGGACAGACTGCAAGGGTACCATATAATGGCCCTGTTGACAAGGGGCCCCTTTGTTCCAAACAGTCCTCATGCTGGACAGCACATTACTATCCAACATGAGCACTGCTGAGACATTATAGTATATGTTTTTGCACCTGGATTTACAGCAAATGGAGGATGTGTAAAATGGATTCTGTAACATATATCTGACCTGTCAACTGGTTATAATGGCATAATTTGAAAATGCCCAGCTATCTATATCGGGAAAACAGGAAGGAGACTCAGAGACTGCTTCAGAGAATGTTAGGGCTGTGAAGATCAAAGATTTCTCCAAGCCCATAGTTTCTCATTTCACCTCTAAAGAGAGAGAGAAATCACTTTATTAGCCATTTTCTGCATTAAGAATTTGTCTTTTCGCATACCCCAGCTTGCTTTCCATGAGACACAGAGACAGGGAGAGACACTGGGGGTCAGAGTGCAGGGTCAGCCATGTATACAGCACCCCTGGAGCAGTGGGGGTGAAGGGCCTTGGTCAGGGGGCCAACAGAGTAGGATTCCTCTGTTGGCTGAGGGATTTGAACCAGCAACCTTCCAGCTACAGGCGCAGATCCTTAGCCACAGTGCTAAGGATAAGGTTAACTCATATAGCAGAAAGACATCAGAAATTAAAATTATCCTGAAACTTGGTTCACACCTTCCTCTTCACCTCTCTCGACTGCGCACCACCTGAGTGCCCACTCTGCCTCCCCCCTGCTCCTGCGTCCTCCACACTCCCAGCTTTTGTCCTCCTGTGCTATATAATCTCTACTGACCCCTGTCTTTCTCACACCTGAAGAAGGCTCCACAGCCGAAATGTTGTGTTTCCTTTCTTCTCTTTTCAGCATGGAATAAACCTTTACTTGTTCCTTTGCAGCCTACGCATGCTGACGCAGCTACCTACTTGAACTAATCTGACAATGCTGTCAGACAAATATTTCTGCAACAACGTGCTGATTAGGAAGGCTGATCACACAGTCTAAGTAGTCCTTCTCTAGATTCTCCGATGCCTGAGGACAAACTCTGACCGTTGTTTGTTCAAGATTTCAAACATGTATCAAGAGAAAGTCTATGGGCTGAGGTAATGTGATTCCATGCCAAAGCACATCCAAGCATTATCTAATATGCATGCTAATGCAACCACATACTAGTGCAAACATGTACTGTACATCTAACATTTGTTTACTTTAAAAGAAAAAAACTGTACTGTATTTCACAGGTGTTTATTGATTCTCCCAGGGCACATATATTTGTGTACACAGTTCAATGAGAGCAAGACATTAGATCGCACTGAGGCTTGGGTTTAAATCTAACGCTAGATATACTAGTACTGTATTTCCTTTTGTTTTGTATCCTGTCTTTAAAGAGCTTGATTACTTATTTGTTTGGCTGATGCAACGTATAGCAACTGGAACAATTCAGATGATGTACGCTGCTCGGAAGTACAACAGCTGTGTCTCATCTGGGATTCACACCTGCAATCTTCCAGTCATGAGTGCAGAATCCTAACCACTGCTCCATACTGCTGCATCGTTCTTGGTAAGGTATATTCACAACATCTATGTTCAGTGTTAAGATGTGAATGGCTTCACAAATTTAATGGGTTTTAAAGTGTATCTTTTTTCACAATTAAGAGAGACGTCCCTTAATCTTTCTCTGACAAGCATCGTCCACTCTTGCTCTCTGGTCTCTGACCAGTCATGTGAGAGCAACTGCTGGAGATTTGGTGTGATCTGAGAAAATCCTGTTCACATCTGGCTTGAACGGACAGTTCTTCATCTTGCACTTGCTAAATTGGGATGAGTTAGAAAAACTGAACTGAGCAGCAGAGGGGGAAGATTTCAAGATTTGGAAAATTGAAAAAATGTGCACATGCATAAATGAATGTGCTTAGGTTAATCATTCACATAGCTCAGCTGAAAGCAGAGAAAAAACATTGTGACAAGGTAAGTCAAAATGAGTTAACACAAAGCACAAGAATACAATAGTAATCAATATCTAAAGCAATGAAATATCTCATCAATACTGTGGTATTGACTAAGACTAAAAAGGGCATTTATGTGTCAAAATGTTACTGCTTGTGTACCGCAATGATCTGTTCTGTACATAAGAGGAACCCTAAACTTATGAATGATACAAACCAAAACAATTTGGTAATCTTTTGTGTTTCTGAGGAACCTGTACATTATAAAAATGTACATTAATGATGATCTAACACATTATTTTAAGAAATACATTTAATTATTTTTAAAGAATACCATGAACTATTGATGTTGTTGCATCCTGTTTTTTTGTCATAAATCAGATTAACAATCTCAATTTGTTTTTGTTTGTTTTTATTTTATGTAGCCTTCCATCTTAAAACCGAAACTTCCCATATTTCAAGCTTCCTGTTTGTTAACGCCAATTATGCTTCATGTCTGTTTTTCTCTTTCCTTGGCTTGTTCTCTCTGAGAGCACAACTAGAATTCTCATATTTTTTTTTAAAGTACAATTGGAAAAATGAAATGCTCCTGTTAGATTTCCAGCTTGCTGGCTTTCTGTGTCCATGCCAGAAATACGTTTGGAAGTTGAGGAAAAAGAAATGCTTCAAAAACTATGTTTAGAAATAGTGTAAGAAGGAACATTGGTTCAGTGATTACAAAAGAGCAGGACAATTTCGGACCCTCCCACTGCAGCTGAGTACAGCTCCACATCCCTGGTGTTTTCTTAATTGTATTCCCACACAAAGTCAGGAAACGCTCTGAGCTTTAAAATCTGGGTTATATTGGACTACCAGTTGAAGAAAATATCCCATATTCCCGAAATGTAATTCCCTAGGAAGCTGATGATTCCATAATGAAGCACAACCTACATTTTTTAGGGTTTTGTTCCTCTTATTAATTTTCATCCTCAGATAAAACACCATTAACACACACATTGTTTTTGTGTGTGTGCTCATTGTTACAATGCCCTCTCTTGGGACAGAAAAAGCTATTCTTAGTCGATTCAGTTAATATAAATCATCAGCCATAGTATACGAGTTGATCAGTATCTGAAAAAAACAGCACAATTCAGGGAGTGAAAAGATTACGTCTTCTTCTATGATGTCCCAAAACAGCGATGTATTGCATTAAGTTTTGTTTTTCGTGACTATCTGAAACAATTGAATATTGGCCTTACATAGTTAAATAAAGAATATGAACAACAGCTGCCAAATTAATGCAGTACGTCTCTAAGGCAACAAAGGTCTGGAATTTCTAATTTCTGTTTCAGAACCTCCCATTGCTACATGAAAGTTTAATAAGCTGAGGTAAGGGGCACAGGCCATGAATAAAAAAAATAGGTGGTGATTGTGGCCATTTGGCCATTTGCAATGTTAACATGGATACTATGGCTAATGAAAGTAAGTAAATATGACCAGAGCAAGAGGCTATGGGTATGATTTCTCTTTTGAAATGAGTATATACTGTACAAAGGCCATGTTATTCATCTGAAAAAAAAAGGAAATTATAATAACCTGTGGGACGAGATGGTGCTGTTAAATGTAGGCAAAACCATATACAGACATATTTAGATAAATGTATGTGCTGAATAATATTATTGATCTTTTTGGAGAAAGGTCCACCTTGAATAGAAAAACATTTATTTCAAGAGAAGCTGTTTTGCTTTACATTTTTAGCCTGTATTTGTTAAATTGATCATTTTAGGCACAGATATGAAAAAAAGACATTGTAACTTATTAAATTTTCTTTTGTACTGTTTGAATGTTATTTAGCAAAATCAAATTGAGAAATTCTTACAATTCCTATTGCTGTCACATATGAAATCATGACCTATGCTACCAAGGTAATTTTTCTGTGCCATATTTTCAGAATTTTGGATTTGATTTCTTCTTGAGACTGTGTTAGGCCAAAAAACATATTTGATTTTTTTTTTATTTCATGAATGTTGGTTTTGTTTATTTGTGTGAGAAAATACTGCAGTGTTTTTCATTATTACAATTGCCTTTTATTGTGAATCCCAGCAGAGTTTATTTTTTTACGTCATGTTTTAATTAACAAACGAACAGGCCCGTTTTAAAATAAAAACGCATTGTGGTCATGTCTGATTGTTGTTACCTTCAAAAGCTTTTTAGAAGATACTAAGTTCTGGAAATCTGTGTCAAATAAATAACACATTTCGTTTCACTGGCTTTGTGGACGCAATGCGGATGTGGATCATGTGAAAGGGACTATTTTCTTTACTTTGTAACTTTCCACACATTATTCTGCACCTTGACTAATATCTGTGTCAATTATGGATTTAATTGCTTCAATGATTAGTGATCCATGGTATACGAAACTGGTGTCCCCCACTTCAAAGTGCATATTGCTTAGTGGAGTTGAATCACAGGACCCAGAGATAGCACAGGTCCTCACAGGAAATTGGGGGAAATTGGTATAAGTTTATTTTTTGCATCTACACTACAACAGGGAATTCCTGACCAGACAGAGATCACTGGAGCTGAACATCTAGGATTAAGAAGCCTGATCTATCCATGTTATAATTGTCTTTGCCTCAATAAAGATTTTGCATATTACTGAGTGTCCTAGAAGAAATGTGAGACTGCATTATTATCCACTCTCCTTTGTTTCAGTATGAAGCCTTTAATAGGAATGCAGAAAAACTGCACTTTTGTGCAATCCTACCACTGAGCTCAGAAGTCATTCCCAGTCAGCAATAAGCCTTACTCATTTGTGTGCTTCTGAAAAATTTTGAATTGGGACTTTAAAATTAGTGGACATTGTGTGAAGTGCTTTTTTAAAGCTTGAGGAGTATTTTTTTACAATGGGTTGTAACTGTACACTTGTAGGTGATGTTCTATTTTCTTGTTGTCCTAAAACTGTACCTAACACGCTTTGTATAACTATGGTTAATATGATTTAACAAGATTTTTTTTCAGGGGTGACATTCCTTGTAATATCTCTTAATAAGATGGATAATTGTAGTATTAGAAGAAATAAACTCTTGCTAAATATAATTTATGTTCAAATTACTAATTTGATTATTCAATGCACAATTTGTAACAAGTTTTACTTTCATTTAGCATGAATAATAAGGCATTCTCCATATTAGGCTGACTTTCTGTTGTTTAACTTACTATACTATATCAAGCATGTTTCACATGCTCTGTAATTAAAATACTTTTCTCTTTATGTTTTACTGAAAAAATGTAAAATTTCAAATGACCACAATAGAATATATGAACATTATGTCCAAAAAGATAAGAACTGATAATACTGCATTTTGTACATACAGCAACTGGTCCCATTTTTTAAACATTTTTTTTATAAATCCCATAATTTAATTTAATGAAATAACCTTTTACATCTTACGTTTTGAACTTTTGGTACTTCAAAGTAAGAGGAACACCAGTTCCAAATGATAAGAAATGAATGTCTTAATTTGGTGACTGGTAATTAACTGGTGACTTTTAACTGGATTCTTTTTAACCATAATTTCGGTATCCATGCATATTTTTAATAATTGTATCTGATGTATTTGGTAATAAACTAAAGAATGTAACATTCGTTAAATATCGTCTTACATTTTCACATTTAATTGCACTGATTTAAGCAGTGAACGGAAGAATATTTTAGACATAACTTTATATTAAACTATTCTATTATATTAAACTATTACATTAACTTCTGTTATATTAAACTATTATATTTTGAAAAATAAAGATCTATAACCAGGCAAAAAAAAAACCCACCACTTCGCTGGAATTGGTGTCTTTACCGTGATATATATTGCATTGGGACTATTTAAATGGTTTGATTATACAGCATATCTGAAGTAATTATCCCGAAAATTATCAGGCTCTTTACGTTTCCTGGCGTTTCCATCTTAACATTACAGTACTTCCAGACCAAAAAATATTGTTTATTTTGTTATCACTTGACCTGCATACTGACATTTGTGTCACAACAAATAATATTAAGACTTCGAGTATAATTTCATTTTAGTGGCTTTTTACGAATCCTTATTAAATGCGCTTCCTCGTTGCTTTAGCTGTTAGCTAAAAAAAACCACATCAATGTTAAGATTAAATGTGGTGGACATTAGCGATGTTTCACTCTTTTGGCTGTCCGACGTAGAAAAATACGAATTTAGCTGTCTCTCCATGTAACAAATCACTCTTCATTTCATGCACTATTGTATACACTTTAGACCGCCTCCGGAGGCTAAAGAGAATCATATCCTGGACAGATAATTATGGTGGGAAGTCTTTCCTCAAAAGTAGCCAACTTATATTAGTGTGGGTGTGTTTTAACAGTTCTGGATCAACGAAATGTGCCTTCAGATTCAAAACGCAAATTACTGTTAATTTTACTAGCCGCTCTTAGGCGCCGCGGGAGTTAATACAACTAACAGTCCGGTCTCCAGTAGTGCTGGTGACTCATTAAAAAACAAGTCTACCTGCAAAACTTTTACCACTAGATTTTATGAGTTCTCATGCAATAGACTGAAGGTCATTGAATACAATAGCTCCCCTTAAAACTCTGTAAAACATTAGCAGGCCCTGTGAAGAAAAAAATATTCGGAATTTTCTTAATTCGGATATACGTCAACCATTGTTAGGCTGTGTGTGAGTTATGATGCAAAAACATTATTTAATGTTGCGGGCTATAAGGGCAAATTAACAACATCATCAGCAACAACGGTTCTTTTAAAGCATGTTCTTCTGAAGCGTCATCGGATGCTTTCTTCATCAAGAGAGAAACGAAGGTGTTGAATTACAGACATCACTGTCTTAAAGAAATTTAAAAATTTTAAAGAAAGCTTTTAAGTTGCCAGATAAATTTACGATGATAATGTGTTTTTTCAAATGATTAGTTTTTTTAAATTTTAGTTAATATTTGTCAGGATTCCTACGTGTGCAGACGCGCAAACACCAGTGGTTATAAATATACTTCTGTAGTCGCTGAAGAAGTAGCTTTTTTCTCCCTTGTGTTGTTTCTGTAAATCCCTGGTTAAATTAAACTAAAAACAAAAAACATTTTGAGGTTTGCAACAGTGTTACATATGACTGTTTCTAAGAGCGGTACGTGTATTTTTATAATAACTTTGAGAATTAATAATAACTCGACGTTTCGGCTATTGAATCATCTTCACCTGAAGCCCGAATACCTGAAGAAATTCAACAGCCGAAACTTTGTGTCCTTCGTCCTATTTCTCTGCGCGGAATTAACATCTACTCGCTCCCTTCCAGATAACAAGCTGACGCAGCTCCCCACTTAAACTTCATTTTCATAATAGTTCTAGTTGGCACGGTATGCAGTAGCTGTTTCTTATTATTTTTTAAAATATAAATAAACTTCATAATCTAATCACGTTGAAAAAAAAGAGAAAAACACACAGTAAAACACTGCACACTCCCCGGAGTTTTACAGTTTAACAGAGTAGCAAAATTAGCGAAGCTACAAAAGTTGGGTAATAAAATTGAAGGAAAAAAAAAGTTCTGGAAGTGATTTTCGATTGGATTTGAGGTTTCCCATAGAGACGATGATGCAGTTGTGCTGGGGGCTGGACTTCACCACAGCTGAGACCCATCTCCAACATGAGTGCCACTTACTCTGTTTGGCTTTTAATATAATTGATCACCAAATTAGAAACCAGAAGGAGGAAGACTACGACGCCGAGCCCCTTTAAATTTTAGCTGGTTCTCTCTTTTTTTCTTTCTCATTTGAAATTTAGCCCAAACAAGCTTGATGTGAAGAGCCAAGGGAAATAAGATATCTTCTTTTTCCCTTCTCTCACCTTCACAGTGCACCTATCCACTAAATCACCTTTAGTTTTTAGGTTTTTTTTTGGTACCTCCTCGGATATTTGCAGCTCAAGCACGGCTTCACTTGGGCACCCCATTTTCTGAAGTCTTTCACGAAACGGCACCAAGATTTTCTTCTGCAAGTTAAGGCACTTCAGGGAAAACCCACCAACTGCTGGGGGAAAACTTTTTTTTTTCTTGTACAAAGAAGCGTTTAAAGTTCCACAATGAGTAATCTTAAACCCGACACTGAGCCGAACAACAACGCAGAAGAGGAGGTAAGGACAATGTGTAGCTTTGTCCTCCGAAACAAAAGTTTGTTGTGTTTTGCGTTTATGAACATCTCCTTTCGTTTGGCTTTTTCAAAAGCTAATTTCCTAAGACTCTTGCTCTTGCCAGCAGTATTGTTAGGTAGGTCAGCGTCTTCCAAGAAGGAGATGGAGAGAGGGTACAGTTATTTTGTGTTCGTTTGAAGAGTTGCGAATTTAAAGAACTAGCCGGTTAAAAAAAAACTTATGTATCGCGAAGACAGGGCAGGAAGTTGATTGCCTTTTCTTTAGGGTCCAGTTAAAATACTAAGGGAAAAGGATTTATTTTTTTTCGGCTGCGTGTCATGTCACTTTAATTAAAACCACAAACGGACTGGACATAACGGGAAGACAGGCGTTTTCGTGGGGGGAGACGCACAAAATTAATACTTATTGAACGTACAGTATGTAAGCAGACTCCTCGCAGAAAATTGTGCTGAGCTGTGACGAACTGTAACTCTCAAGTTTTTGTTATCGGGGTCTTGAACAACTTCTAACAACTTAAGTCGGAGGCTGGACTCCAACCGTGTGTGGTCTTACTTTTTATTAGTTCTGTTATGTGGGTGTAGAAGTAATTTAACTGGGGGTGGCGTAGCGTAATGACGAAATTCGACACGGGGACAATTAGTGACCATATCATGTGAAATGCTTTTGAGATCTACAACAAAATGACCATCTCGGTTAACTAACTATAGAAATTTCCCTTATATTAAATCTCTGACTGTGGTTCATTATGCGTGCTGAGGCCTACAGGTAGATGCCTCTTGCTAAATGCTAATAGTAAATATTTTTGCTTAGGAGATTACTTACTGTCGAAATACAGGACGGGAAATAGCCCACGTTTCTTTTTATACATAAAAACGTGTTACAAGTCGGGCATAGTTTTAGAGGTTGCATTTATTGTTCTGTATATATCATCTCCTAGCACGAGACGATTTCACATTCACTCGAAAAGGTGCAGGTTTCTCCCTTTCCGATTTTGCCTGTGACTGCATTAAATTTTGACCTTAAATCATCGGTGTTTGTAACGATAAAATGGGACCGTTTGAATTTTATGATGACAGTCTATACGTTTTTTTTTACATAAATGAAATGATTAAAAACAAAACTGTACTGTAGTTTTGGTGAGTGTCGGCACACAATTCACCAGGCTTCCTTGTTAATTGTCCACCTTGATATGTTATTTTTTAATGGGTTAGTCGCTTTCTTTATGCGCATCAAATGAAGAACTTGTGGGAAAACTACATTGCCACCCATATAATTTGATTAGGGAGTGTCATGTTATTTTTCAGAAAATGGCGATTAACATTCGCGCCTATAAAGCAAGTAGTAACATTACTTTTGTTTGGTTCAACATTGACTTTGCACAAGAGTGCAAAATCGGCTTAATTTCAACCTTTAAAATACGACCCGCGATATACTGGATAATATACAGTAGGTTTCAAAATGAAGTGTTGAAACCTTTCTTACGGAGTGAATGACTGTCGGCTATAAAGATGTACCTGCTGTTCTTGACGGAGACCCCCGATTCCCATATCCTGTGAGCAAAAAGCTCTGCTATGGATGCAGCCTATGTTTGTGTAATCTAGTACTATTCTTGTTTAGCGTCGTCTCCAAATTCGAAATGAGTTTCGTGTTGATTTCGGCTGCTTTTGTTGAGTTTCTCACAACTTAGAGGGCAGTGTGGTGGTGGGAGAGCAGCATTCCAAAACAAAATGGTGGGCAGAATAGAGTTCCGAGTCAAAGGCCTCATTTCAAAACCAGCCCTGAGCCTATCCCAGCTTTGAAGTTAAGGGTGCAAGTTTGAGTTATACTATCTCAGGATGTGATGTTTTCCGTAGCATTGCATATAGTGACCATTAATCTAGTCCTTGGAAGGTGAGTGTGGGTGATAAAGTGGACTGCTGGTGAGAACCCACGTCAATTTGATTAGGACAATGCGAGCTCCTAGAAGAAGGTACCAGTGTTGAACCTAGAACCCAGGAGGTAGTTGGTTAGCACTGCCATCTCTTAACTTGCTGCCCCCCCCATATGGAATATGATTGCTTTTACTTGCCAAGTTTCTTGGAACCAGATGACCTATGAATTCTAATGCAGTAATGGAGAAATAAATGGACTTAATAACAGGGAACCTTTTGAGTTTTTGGACAATTTTTCCCAATGGTGGCGTGTCCTATTCCTCCAGCTGAGTACTGAAGGAGACGAGAAAGGGCAGTACCAGTGGGATCTCCAGTGTCTTTTTAAGGCAGAGCACTCAAGACTGGTCTTAAACTGGGATGAAGGGTCACGGTACACTTCTCTTCAGGGGGCAATGGTGCCAGTCGGCAGTACAACGCTTTTAAATGTTGCAGAAAGAGGGGGAACCTCCGTTTATGAATAAACTGGCTCCACAATTCTCAGGTGGTTCCTTTGTGTCTTGCCTGTAAAACAGTCCTGAGTCAAGTTCAGGGTGGTCAGGATGGAAATACCCTCCATTTGCTTTTTATCACCTAGTATTGAAGTGGAGAATGCAGTTTGTTTTGGTTATCAGACTTTAATCAATCAAGTTTTTAAATTCTTGGGTTTAAATCCTTCGGCTTGGTGCATGGAATAAACTTAGAGCTGGAAACTGGTACAAAGGTACTGGATAACCCCGAGACCCTGCTGCAGAAAGCTCTAAAAACCTGTGGAAAGGAATAGCAGTTTGAAGAGGGATCCTTCCTAAATGGAAAATATCGCAGGCTTATACCTTTTCAGTGGGAGTGCTTTTAACACAATCTAGACAACATTAAAAGGTGTAAAACCTGTATTTAATGTCCAGAATCATGGGCTTGCTCACATGAAATGAGAATAGATGGTGTGCAGAAGCACTTGTTCCACTTGACTCTTGAATAGTTTCATATAACTACTGCACAGTGGTGGACCTGGGTACAGAACCCTTGCAGGATTCCCCCAGGAGTCCACCCATCCAAGTTTCTGCTCACTAGTTCTTTGGGTGTTTTAAAGCTGAAAAAACAATTTGGGGTTTAAATTAATCTTGATGCCATTGATATGGTGTGTGGGGTACTCGAAGTGTAGACTTCCTCTATTGTTTTGCATGTAGTCATTCACGCAATGCATCCTCATGCTGCTCATTCAACTGCTTTCTTGCAAGTGCAGAATATAACCGCTATGCTGGGATGACCCACTTGTCGACGATGCAACCAAAATGCTCAGCATGGCTTAGGTCGGACATGTGGCGTCTTTGGACAACCACATCTGTTCTCTTTCTTCTTTGCCAGTCTGATGGAGTTCATTTCTTTTGGAAAAAGACAAGTGCTTGTACCTTTTTATAATTCAAAATCCTTTTATTTATGCCTCAGTTACAACATTTGACTTGACCTCGATCTAGAATAGGTCTTATTTGCATGGAACTTCACAATTGGCGTTTCTTCTCCTCTACAGAGGACTGGCTTTTACAGTATATGATTTTGAGGAATTAAAATGAGGTAACCATGAAAACAAATGGTAAAAATCAATTGGTGGTGGTGGTAGTAGTAGTAGTACAGTTTCATTTTTGCTAACTAACCGTAACAGCAGGCACAAGTGCAGTTTTAACCACTAACTGCATTTGAATGTAGCGATGGCTTTGAGTGTACCTCAGGGACTATACCTGTATATTGAGAAATTCTCTCTGCAAGCATGTGGCTGTTTGTGCCAGCCTGCTAGCAGCTCAGTGTGCTCTTGAGGATCTGAAGTACCTCCCACTGAGACAGGCTAATTTCCTTCCCCAGGGAGCCTCTTCTTGTGTAGCTTTGTTTACTTCCCAATCCTTGGGATTTGTTGCTTGGGCAGTTTGTTTCCCTCACGGGATCCTGCAGAGCCCCCGTAATGTTCACAGATTCTGTATTGAGTTCAGTGGGTTTGCTAGACTTGCATTTAGATTTAAAAATGTGGTAATATTTCTAGGTAGCAGACCACTTACCATAGTCCTTTATTGAAATATTTACAGGCAGTGCTTTTTTGCTTTTCTGAATATTCCTTCTTGGCTGAATCTGTGATCTTTAAATAAGGCTCCATGTTCAGTCTTGATTCAGAAAGGTAGTGACTATATCCCTTAAATGTGCAGGGAGGGGACTGGGGGTTATGGCACTAAACAGGTTACTTGCAGTCCTTCCATGAAGGGAAGAATCGCATCTCATTTTAACTTCAGCACCCTAAATAGATGACACAGGAAACATCAATAGTGGACATCAATAGTTTTCTCTTTTAACCAGGAAATGCTGCAGGTGCTCTTCAAGTACATGAGCTATTGAAACCACAGCCGTGGACAAAAGGCCAATTCTCTTAAAATGCCTAAGGAGGAGAGCTCTTGCTGTCCTATCCAGTTCCACTGGATGTGAACATGCATCTTTTATTCAAATGTGAATGAACAAAAGCTTAGAGAATCATTGCGGTTAATGAATCACATCCTTTTTTTTGTTAACTGTCTGACATGCATCAAGTCTTTTGTCCTGGCTAACTTGCCAGTGAAGTGTTGATGTGTGACATGGCCACCAAGTAAAAGGGTTACATATTTGCCACTTTAAATTAATATATTTTATAATTATAGAGCTTAATATAAATAGTGGGTACCTAGTTTTTCCTTAACTTGAGTTCAATTGAAATATTGGATTTATTCTTTCAGGCATAATTCTATTACTATTAAGTTTGTTATTATAAAGTCCTTTTTCTTTGTTACAGGAGTGGAAAGCAGTACTGGAACAGTGCAAGTGTGGTATCTGGCATCATACATGCATTACTAATTGAAACTCCTTTTGCAGAAAATGCAGAATTCATGTCTTTAGATGCCAGCAAAATAACCTGTTAATCAGCATTTCGATGCCAGTCTCCAGGAGGAACTCGGCACCTATAAACTATTGGTTCCTTTTAATCTTGGCTTTTGCCTTTCCTAGCATTCACTCCAGTGGAAACCAAACTAACCAGTGTACTCAAAGAAAAACTGAAGACCATCGACGAGGTTGTAGCCCATCAGGCTCATTTGGTTTCAGTTCCGTTTAGTCTCATGTACATTACTGGCTTTACTGGGTCCATCCCTTCTCTTGAAAAGCAATTTTTGAGCTGCCAATCAAATTGATCCTGAACATGCAAACTCCGCGCTAGTACTGGACCCTGGAGTTGCAAGGTATTGGTGTTGAGCACAACACCGTACTGCCCTGTATATAGTGAGCATCAGAAAATGTACTTTTTATACATGTATGCTTTTGGGGAAAAAACAGTATATGTATTTTGTAGAAGTTGTATATATCGTAGAAGTTTACTTAAGTTTGGTTACAGGCTGCTGGGAGTCAAGCCCAGTGGAAAAACAATTATCCAATTTCCTGGCAGCATGTGCCCAACAGACCAATTGACAGGGTGGTCCAAGTGCAGTGGTCTAGACAGGAGTGTCTAGTTGCTATAGATCAGTGGTTCTCAAACTGTGGTACGCGTACCGGCAGTGGTACGTGGAGTGCCGCCAGGTGGTACGCCAAAAGACCCTGGAACTGTGTCGTGTGCGCTGAAAAATCGGGACGGGTTTTCATATTTTGTATTTTAAACGTGTCGAATACGCAGCCTGCGTACTGCGCTACAGTGCGCGCTAATACTTCAGTGGACACAAGAGATACTCTGTAATTCTATACCACTCTATAGGAATGCGTGCTACAGATGCAAGTGACCAATTGTATTTTAAAAAAGCTACTGTATCTCCAGCAAATAGGGAGGAAGGAGAATGTGTGTGATTTTGGAACAATGCCAAGTTGTAAACACAGGAATGCATAGGAATACGTGCTACGAACGCTGGTAATCTTGTGAGCACAGGAAAGCGTGATAGATAACAGAAAAATATTTAAGAACTGTTCTAAGTTAATTTGAGAAAAATACACCGAGCGTCTCTGTGTTTCGCTCCCATGCGCATGAAATAAAAACTTTAAATAAATACGGAGATGAAAACGGAAACGCAGAAAAATGCAAGCTTGCGGATTGCTAAAGCAGGTAAGCCACACTATTTTTGAAGAACTGTATTTACCGTTGGCAGAAGAGCTGACACGTATTATGTGTGGAGAAAAAGCTGCTAAACAGCTCGACCTGCTGCCCCCCTCCCCCTGAAAGACACAGTCACTCATAATTATTGAAATGAAGGATTATATCAAAAGTACACTGATAGAGCAGTTTTTCACTGCAATTAGATGAGTCTGTAGTCGATTTGGCCAATTTGCTCGTTTACGTTAGATACGAGTTTGAGGGTACGTCCCATGAGGACTTTCTGTTCTGTAAGCCGCTACCAACAGGAACTACAGGAGAGCACATATTTCGGCTTCTGAATAAATTTAGCGAAGAGAATGGCATCGACCGGATAAAATGTGTCAGAGTTTGTACAGACGGTGCTAGAGCAATGACAAGCCGACATAACGGTGTAGTTGCACGAATTAGAGAGGTTGCTCCAGAAATGAATGGACACACTGCAACATCCACCGCGAGGCCTTGGCCATCAAGAAAATGCCTGACGATTTAAAATCTGTTAGACTCTGTTGTGAATTGTATCAAGGCTCGAAAAATTAATTCACATCTGCTTTGCTCGACTAAACAGGCTCACCCCTCTCACTGAAATGGTGCTTTTTTTATTAGTTGCTACTGTTTTTTTTTTCTGTAAAACAGAGAAGCCACCTTTAAAGGCGCTATATGAAATAGTTTATTATTATGATATTTATTATATGTATGTGTGAGTGTGTGTGCACGCGCGCTCATGTTGGTCAATTTCTGGGGTTCCTATGAGATGATGACTTGTAGGTGGTACTTGGATGCTTTGGTTGGATTAGGGGTGGTACTTGGTCCAAAAAGTTTGAGAACCACTGCTATAGATCTATATAGTGTTTGGTGGCAATCTGACTGCAAGGTACCACTCTGATCTGGTCCTGGAGTCTTGCTTGCTCGCTCTCCTGTGGGCTCGTGATGCTGCAGTATTCCAGTGGCTGTGTTAGGGGAATGGAAGGTTATGCTGTGAATTGCCCTGCTCAATATCCCCGAGCTTCATTTAACAAGTACGATGGGATTTGTGGCATACAGGGCTCAGTAAGCAGGTATATGCATACTGTATCCAGACTCCAAAAGCAATAGGCCAGCAGTGGAATTCTTCTTGGTGACTTTCCTAATGGACACCATGCGATCGTAATGGCCTTTTGGTGCTCCAGGTACAGTAGAATGTCTTGTGTTATTTAAATAGTGCTGCTGTGGAATAAGTAATTGGACATAATTTTGTGGCTCCTGTGAGAATGGTGATATGGACAGAATAATATTGGACCTATTGATCTAGGTAGTTCCTCTTTTGAGTGTTGGACATTTAAGGCATGGCTTTGGTATTGTTTAACTGAACAATATAAATTCTCAATCTGAACTTGTTGTATTGCTTTAATGATGATGTGGGGGTGCTCTTACTTTGGTGTGGAGTGGCCCTCCTGCTGGGCTTCTGATAAGAATCCTGCTGTATGGCGGGTGTGGTAAGGTTACAGACATGATCAAAATAACCCCTACAGAGACTCTTAAAATTAAATGGTGTATTGTCAGAAGGACCTCCATGCTTCAGCTATTTCTTCCCCTGTAAATGTAAAGAAAAATGTACTTTGTACTAGGGTAATAGGTTTTCATTGCAGTTCTTGGGCTTTGTCCTGGAGTTCTCCTTAAAATTCATTTTCAGTTTTATATGTAGTTTACCATTCCTTTAAGTAATGATCAAAGGTTGATCATTACCTTTTTATTACTTTTTTTGGGGCTTTCTTTGTAAGCCTCTTTTTGTTTTAAGTGCCATTCTGTTGAGGAATAAGATGTTGTTCAAGTAAAGCACTTACCAGATTTGTTTGAAATACCAAACGATTACAAGCATTTTTATAATATCAGGTTTTCAATTAGTATAATTAAGCAAATCTTCGTTTAGTACTAAACGTGAGGAGCTGACTGCATCAGCTTTTAATCTTTTTGATTCATAATCCATTCCAAGTGAATGGAATTAAGACCACAGGTTCTTCTCCATGGGCCCTAGATGAACCTGGAAATTTGATCAGGTTTTGCTCAAGTACCCATTTCAGGGTAGCAAATTTCAGTTCAATGGTAGATAAGTTTGGACGGCAGTAGCTTCTGACCGTGTCCACAACTTTGTGGTGGTTGAATCTCATCCTGTAGAAGGAGGACTACATTTTTTTACATGGTCTTGGCATCATTGGGCGTTCAAGGGGCTGTTTGTTCATAAATAAGTTGCTTGTACTGTATGTGAAGTGATCACTTGTCAGCACTTTAATTCCTTGCGTCACTCCTTGACTTGGAGACCAACAGCTGATTGGTGTATTAAAATGGGGTACATTGTTAAAGCTTAAAGGTGCATTTAACCTACTATAAAAAGGACTGTCTCAATCTTACCATTCTTGTTGTTTTATACTGGAGTCCTTGGATTCTGAGCTCCCTGGAGAAGAACTATGGAAGATGCACAGGTTTGATGTATGATTCCAAAATGGATATTGCCAATGCAAGGTGGTCTAGAATAAGTAACTGGTACCATCATAAAACTCTGAATATACTGAAATAAACCCTAGTGCCATCCAATGCATCTTTCTACAAAAGCTACAAAAATGCTTACACTAAAATTACATCATCTTTTTTTAACATATTGCACCGATGCAGAATGGAGTTTGGGGGGTTTGAACTGCTGAGGTGATGACTGATCTTGGGGATCCTCTCACTGTTGCAGAAATGTCTCTTACTGCCTTCACAAATAGCTGTAGTTGAAGTCCCTCCCCCTGTTCTGGAATTGTCAGTAACATTTCTAGTTCTATTGTTTCCTTGACCTAGATTTTATTGTACCTGAAAGTGCCAAGTTCTCTGAATGCATGGATTTGGCCGCTTTGCGCATGAGTGCAGAATTCAGGTGTTATGGAATTTAATTCCTGTTTGTCTTCCACTCAAAGATGTGCATTGAACAGGGGAAACTGGCCTCTTTCCCTGCCTGCCAGTTGTTACATATGTGCATGTTGAAAAATCCTTGACCATGAATTGTAGCGTTTTTTTCCTTGTGCCATTACAGCAGAAATTCATGGTCGTGAAAGGTAAAGTTCACGATGCCACATTAGCAGCAAATCCTTTTTCTCCAGCATTTTTTTTAATGCCCTGCCAGTGCTTAAAATAACCTTTTATTTAAGGCTCCATAAAAGGCCAGCTCAGAAAATCTACTTTTTATCAGTCTTGGCTTATGTTTTATGTGCCATATAAACGGCTAGTACAAGAGCTAATTTATGTCCAGAGCTTTAGGTCTGCCCCAGCCTTATGCGATACCCACTTCTAGCCTTTACATGGTTATCTATGTGGAGCATAGCTTTTGTCCTGGAACTTTTTAAAAAAAAAAACAGCCAGCAGTTTATACCAGGTCCTAGTTCTTTTGGGTTAGAAAAGCATCTTAGTGAATTCTAAGTGCTTCTGGATTTAGTTCAAATATTAAAACTTGTAGTGCTGTCACATTACTGTTCAACTAAAGGCAAAATACTACACCTTGTACTTCAGACTGCTGTGCAAAGAACTGTCATGGGCATATACACACCTTTTCACCATTCCTCTTGCCCCATTTGTAATGGTCACTTGATTTTCTGTTGGCATGCAAAAGACCTGTTCTTTCTACCACAAGAAGTGTTGCCCTCTGCTTAATGTGGAATGTGCACTTTACTACTGTCAATTTAGGCAGTAACTTTTTTTCCCTACTTTTTTAGTACTCAAAAAGCATATTAATTTATTGATTATGGGTCACCTATAAAATGTAGATGCCTTACAAAAACGCAATGTGTCCATATTAATAGGTTCAGAGACATCACTTATGTGGGTCGACTAAACCTGCAAAATAAATGCTAAATAGATTATGCACAGTTGCATCTGGTCTTTTTCAAGAACAGTCTTGCATGATTTCTTGCTCAGATGCTTCTAGTCTATTTAACTATTGAGAGATTAAAGATTTTCAATACAAGCTGCAAGTTTTTTACTTGTTGAAAACCCCATCCTGTGACACTTTCTGGAATAACCAGAATGAATCATGTTTATACTGTGTGTATGAGTAGCTTAAGGTCTGGGAAGGTGTTAGTATTTAGTGGATAATGTTATGGTGGTAACTGCTATTTGACACTCAAAGCCGAATGTTATTGCCTGTGGTAGACCTGAAAATGTCTGCAAGATCCGTTCATTTTCTAACCGTTTTATCTAATACAGGGTTGTGTGGGAGCCAGAATCTAGCCTGGCAAGCAATGGGTTCAAGGCAGGATTCACCCCAGATGGGATGCCATGATAGGGCACACTCGCACCAAACCCATTTGTGTTTCTAGAAGTTAACTAAGCCACCAGTCTATTTATAGACTGTGGGTGGAAACCCTTGTGAACATGGGGAGGAAGTGCTGGGGTCTCTGTGTGGAGTTTTCACAGTGAGGCAGAAATGCAAACCCCTGTACCATCATGCTTCCTATAGATCTGCGACATCTCACTACTCCTTCAGTACCTTAGTTTATTGAATGGGCATTCACTACACAGCTATTTAGTTGCTTGCACCACTGATTCATCCCCCAACATTCAAGTTGGGGAGTGGTGCTTACCCATTTTGTACTGGTGACTGTCCTGCCAGAATCAATTTTCATAACTGGTATTGTTGCCATCCCTTGGAATTAGACTTCCTGTAATTGTCCATTGTTGACAACTCATGCGGGGGGGGTATGGTTTTTGTATCATCATCATCATACAAAGGTGAGCCTGCTGCTGGCACCCCGAGAGTCCCATGCTGGTGCTAAACAATATACAGTTTCTATTTGTGGATTCCTGGTTATGGCTGGCTGGTGACAAGACCCAATCTTGAACTCATGATATCTGGGTCATTGAGCATAACTTGCACTCAGAGGGCATGTCTTTACAGACTTGGGTAATAAGTGGCTTATTAGCTGATTCAAGGGAGTACATATCCAAATGTACGGGTGAAATACTGTAGTTGAGAAATGTCCTAAATTCCCCTCAAGTAGTACTTTTGCTGTAGCATGTTTTTTGTGATGGTACTAGATTACTTTATTTCCCTGTTAAAGACTGATTCCATTTCTATATGCATAAGCTTGCTCAGTGTCTGGGTTTCATGTGCATTTTGTAGCAGTGCTCTTAAACTTTAAGGAAAGGTTGCAGAATAAAGTATTTATCCAAAGAGCCAATATCTGCCCCTGCCGCCCACCCACCCACACACCCGTTTCATATTACTGTGCAGTATGGGCTTGTGCACTGTGGTGAATGTGCCTTCATGTTCTTGTTCTTGTAGGTACGAACTCTCTTTGTCAGCGGCCTGCCAGTTGACATCAAACCTCGGGAACTCTACCTGCTATTCAGACCATTCAAGGTAAACTAGTCTTCAAGTGATACTATTGTAGGTCAAGTGGGTTTACATGAGGACTGCAGAGTAACACTCTGCCTCTCAGCAATGTTTTCACCATCCTGGTTCAGAATGTGTCAGTGGTAGTGATCCCTTGTTTTTATTCTGCTATTGTCTCCGATCCTTACCACAAACAGGAAACCCAAACTGAAAGCAGTATTCTTCCTCAGGATTATGTAAACTGTTTTTCTAAAACAATGTAAGCAAAACTGCTGAACCTACCTTTGCTTATAGTAATGTTTTCTATTGCACACTTCACTGCCATTCATAACTGAAGTATATTGCATATAAACTACTTCTTTCTGGTCTTTTAAAACCCCACTGAAGAACTGAAGGTAAGGATGTTCATATTGAAGTGGCTGATCCTAAACTTGATATCCTGCATCAGTTTGTAGACTTCTATGGTTACACTGATTTTAGTGTTGTGCCAAAAGCTACAGTATCGGTAAAAGTCCTTATTGTTTTTTTAAGGTGTGAACAAAGTGTTTTGAGGTGCTTTTTATCTGGAACTTTGTAAAAATTGCACCAGGAGGAATTAGTCTTTTGTGAAATCCATTTTTTTTGTTGGGGGGGGGGGGGGAAATGAAGAAATGGGATGAGCTGGATTTTATGGTGATCATTAAATAACTGGGTAATCTGAACTGCAACTTCTTGGTCTATAGCGATTTATGATCTGTTTTAGCTTCCTTGCACTGGTTTGCTATGGATTCTGGTGTAATGGCTTGAACAGTTTGACTCCCTACTACATCAGTGAAGTAATCTGTCTACTGTACATAGTTCATGCTTTTTGACTTCTGAAGGGATTGGCAACTGAAAAAGAAGGCTCAATAGTGGGGAAAATCTTGTTGCTTTAGGACTGTGGAATGATCTCCAGATCCATTCAATCTTAATTTGGTAACTCTGATTTTAAATTTCTTTTAGCTTTCAATTTCCATTTTGATGGACACCTTGATGCGTTGTGAAAGATGATGCGAAATTAGAACTCCATGTGATTGTATTTAATTTTAGACTTTCTAGTTAAGCTGAATGAAATGGCAATTTGCTTTTGTAATGTAATCAATTTACTTGCAGATTTTCTATAGTGTGGTTAAACATCTGTGGTGGTGTTGAAAGCATAGGACTACATAATCTAAATCTGCACTGCAATGTGAATCCCCATTTACCAGAATTGTGGACTTTATCCTGTGCTCACTTCCATTTTTTACATTCTTTCCCATCTCGCTCACCTTCATCTTCATGTATACTGATTTAGATCGTATCTGCACTAGGGTCCCATTTAACATTGAAATAAGCAAGTTAAAACTTTCACATCTTGGCTCAAGTGTGACTGTCCTGATGACCTATAATATACAGGCAACCCAAAAGAAATTAGAACTTTCCCCTGTGTTGTGTATTGGAGGAAATTACTCCATAGTCTTGTAGTTTGAGTCCCAGTCAAGATGTCCTGATGTTAATGACATGGGAACTTTAACCATTTTGTTATGGAGTCTGAAATCAATTGAACACAGTACTACTAATTTTTTTTGAAGGTTTGGGTATGAAATTCAATTTTTGTGTAGACAGACTTGTCTAGTGAGGTGTTTTATAGCTGTTAATAGAACTTATTTTGCTTTTACAGGGTTATGAAGGTTCACTGATTAAGTTAACATCCAAGCAGGTAGGCCACTTCTTTTTAAGTAAAACTTTAAATGTTATTTTCACATCAAACCCGTTTTCTCCTGTTTTATCCCACAACTAATGCATCCAGTTTTTCCAAACTTTGAAAATGCTGAAATATTCTATAGAATTGCTGTATTAACCAAAATGTTCTTAAAGAATTGTACCACCTAAGGTTATAGAATTGCATAAAACTTGTCATCCATATATAGACACCTCATCAGCTTGTTGTATGTTAATATTGCTCGCTAGGCTCAGGTTTTAACCAACAAAGATTCCTCCTTCAGCAGTATGATTGGGTAATCTACCGGAGAACATGGATTTAGAGTCCACAAAATCTGTGGGTTACTGGTTGTGGTCTTTATGGGAGACTTTGCAAATGGATGGCGGGCTCTCAAACTATGAACCCTTGAGGTCCTGCAAATGTCCTAAGCAGTGAGTTTAATGCCCCAGGCCTCCTTCGCCAGGTAGGATGTTGAATATAATGCTGACTGCTATAATCCACCCGCCTTTGAAATCTAACAGGATCTTCTGAACACTGTTGCTTGCTTTTCCACTTGGCTCCTAATCACCGAGGCAAGTTGCAGTGATGCACTCTTTTGAGGAAAACCTATTCAAATCAAGCATCTTTTTGTTTTGAAATATACTTGGCTTTATTTTTTTAAATCCATACTTTGGAAAGTAGCAAAATGTGGAATACAATAATTGAGTTATTTCAAATAGTCTTCGAGCAGCAAAACTTGAACTGAAATAGCTGCCTTCTGCACGGATCTGGATGGCTTCTGTCATCAATACATTGGGAGGATGTTCATTCTCTGACGGCAATGAACAGGCCAACACCAAAACTATTGGGAAATCAGTCTCCTCTTGTACTTCATGCTCTTTTGACCTTTTTCAGTTGGTCATATTTCTGTGACTGTGCAGATGTTGGTCTCAATTAGTTTGGTTATGTGGCAATCAGCTGTATGCTGTTTCTTTAAACTTTAGGTCTGTTGTACAAAGTCTAGATTGCTTTTTGTGTTTGTGCATATTGCATTTTAAAATGAGTGAGTTAAGAACTATACATCAAATGTGCATTTGGGGTTCTGTAAATGTTTTAATTTACGTTTTGCTGATCAAGGGGCAGTCTCTACCATTCCACATCCCTAATATAAACTGTTGGGCTTTTAAAAGTTACTCTGTGGAAGACTGAATTCCAGATGGAGTCTTGTAAAATTGCTCTTAATGCAACATGTAAACTGGGAAGCAACTGATCCAAATGGGTTTAAATGTATGTGACAGATGGGTATTTTTATTGCCTTTTTTCCCCCCCTGTCTAGAATCTCTTTAGTCTTGCACTGATTTTGTTCATTTTGATTACAAACGAGGAGGGGTCAATGTTAATTCCCTGTTTGGCTGTTAATGGCTCTTAATTGTAGGATCTAGCAAGGTCTGGTAAGAACCATTACTAAACCTTTCTCTCTTTCTTCCAGCCTGTTGGGTTTGTTACCTTTGACAGCCGTTCTGGTGCTGAAGCGGCAAAAAATGCATTAAACGTAAGCACCCATCCGTCAGTAACACGACGCGAAGGAACCTCTGAATTATTGAGTGGGAGCTTGTCCACATCTTGCTAGGATTGAGAAAGAAAAGGTTAAGATGGAACATGCGAGGTTCTTCTAAATGATGCTGGCTTTTTGAAGAAACTTCAAACTGGGGAAACTGGTCTCCACACTGATACTACAGAGAAATAAGAAGCCCAACAAATCCCTTGCATAGTTAGCCTTCTCTCCTTACCAGTGACCTTGGATTTATTTGGATCAAGCAGGCGTCTTGGTGAACTCTGAAACCTCACCCAGTCTCTACTTTGTTAGTATTTCATTTGAATAGTCAAAGGAGGAATGCTGCCATCTTAAATTCTAAGAGACTTCCCTTCCTTGCTATCCGTTTTAGCCTTATGACCTCCTATTCTGTTAATTGAATACAAGTTCTCTATTGAAACGTTACTCTTTAATTTGCCTTCTAGTCTACTTGAAAAATAGAATAGAAGGTGACTTCTGACTCATTCGCAAAGCACAACTCCCTCCCCCTTTCCCACGCACATGTGTGCACTTTTTAAATTTCTAGCTTTGAATGCTGTGGAATGAATCTGAGTTCTGCAATTATGGTGGCGCTTTTAATTTGTTCCTACTAGCTAAATGGCCCTTAAGACCAGATTCTTTCTAGCCGCTAAAGTGCGAGAATACTAAAGCTGTCTGTTCAGATGGACATCCAGGCTGCTGTTAAGAGAAATCTGTCTAAACAGCAGTTTATCATCCCCATGACCAAAAACCTGACCAAACACTGTCCAGACAAGATGGTTTGGGCATTCACTGCCAATAAATGTGTGCATGCATGCAGGCACAAATCAAGGGCACCATTCACATCGGGGTCTGCCAAGGCTGGCTCTGCCCACCTCCTTCATTTTGTCCCTTTCTTCCCAGGGAATTCGCTTTGACCCAGAAAGCCCACAGACCCTGCGGTTAGAGTTTGCAAAAGCCAATACGAAGATGGCAAAGAGTAAGCTGATGGCTACACCGAACCCCACAAATATCCACCCAGCTCTAGGAGCACACTTCATTGCACGGGACCCATGTAAGTGTACAGCTGCACACAGAACTCACTCTTGCACCGCGGTCCGAACCGTGCCCTCAGGGCCTGTAACGAGGTCAAACTAATTCACTCCCACGTGCATGATTTTGGCTGCAGGAGGCCTTTGCTTCATCAGTACAAAACCTTTAGTCGCATTGAACACTGACGCATGACGGAGCAACTGGCTTTAAGTGGAACAAGGGCTACTGGGTATTCCTCATGCGAAGATCTAGCAGTATTTGCTTTCCGAATCTAGGGAGACTTTAGAGGAAAAGGAAACTTGTAGCACCTGCTCTGATTCTTGCAAACTATCTCAAGGGACATCCAAAAATGCAGCAAGGGCTTTTTTTCCCCACCTCTTCCTTCAGGATATTATGGTTTCGTGCTGCTGTAGCATTTGCAGGCTCTCGGATGCCCTGCTGGTTGCTGACACCTCTGAGAAGTTGGAATAGCCTTGCTGGAATTGAATCAACTGATTCAGCAGGAAAACCTAACATCTTTTAAGGGGGTTCAAAGAAGTGGTTGAGTGGGAAACCTAAGGCCTTTTTGGCCTTGTTGGAGTAGTGACTAGTTATAAATCAAGATGTTGTGAGCCAGGCGTGAGTGATTGGGTGGGGGGGTTAAGGTGGGTCACAAGCTGGGGTTAACGTCCCTCTCTGCTTGACGATTGGGGAATCTGGCTGCCGACTGACTGGGGGAGCTTTTGTTTGCAGATGACTTGACAGGAGCAGCACTCATCCCTGCCTCTCCTGAGGCATGGGCCCCCTATCCCCTGTACACCACGGAGCTGACCCCTGGCATCCCCCACGCCGCATTCACCTACCCTGCAGCGGCGGCGGCGGCTGCAGCTCTTCACGCCCAGGTGAGGCCGGGTCCGCGTGTGCGTGCGCTTGCTCGCTGCCGCGGACCCCCGTCTGGCAGGGAGCGAGCAGCCTCTCATCTTGAGGCTGGGTTACTGTATGTACTGAGGGCTGTCGTTTGAGTCTGTTGCTGAATATCATCTTGCTACTGATGAACAACTTCTAGTTGGGATAGGAAGCCTATTGGTTTACCAGCAGACTCTAGTAAATGTTCACCAGTAACAATATTAACCTAAGGAACTTTTTAAAACTCTTAAGGGTGAATTCATTCAGCTAGAACAGTATGGCTTTAGTCCTGGGTGTTTGCTCCATTTTCTGGGGAATGCTAGAAGAATTTCCAGAACATCTTGGTAAGTTACTCATGCCCATTTATTGTCTATATTGCACATTTCAATCCCAGAAGTACATTTTTTAACTTCTAAATACAGGGTCATTTTTAATGAAGATGCATAGAATGAAATGTACCACATGACTGGAAGGTATGGCTTCTTTTTTAATGCAAATTGCACTTACTGTGTTTGATCTAAGGGTTCGAAGCCTCAAATAAAATGTCTTGCTGCAGCAGTCTCGGCTGAATTAATATTTAATGCTGCTCACTTTAAAGAGTTAATCAAAGGTGACTGGCTATGCAAGAGCAGGCCTGTGAGCTATAAAGATTGATCGACCAGTCAGTTTGAAATTGTTGCCTTGGCAATGACCTATAAAAAGCAAAAGGTCAAAGATGAAAAGGGTTGACCAAGCATTGCCTTAACTGAGTGTCTTAATAAAATTGGGAGGGATTTTCCACCCCACTGCATTAATTCTGTGTGCAGCTCCAATACTGTACATTTAGAAAAGTATGCTTAACATCTTTGGGCATTTACAGACTACACCAGTAGATGCCTTCCACCCACAACATCCTTGTGGGCTGATAGTGGGTAAACTGCATATACCAACTGCAGAACTCAGATCTTCAGTCTAATTGATTTTAGTTTGTGACCTTAATTGACCAAAAATCATTGGAACAGCCATTTGACATTTCCCTCTTGTAGGCACATACCTGAAGAAAAGCTAGCTTTTCACTAGCTTGTCTGCTTAATGCTCCATTACAGTGCCTTGCAAAAGTATTCAAACATTCCTATTGTGTACACTTGAATATTGTCTTCAAAACCTGAAAGCTCAAGTTGAAGATGTAAGGGACAATAAAAAAGTCAGCAGAAACAGATGTTTGACCAAGCATTTGTACCTGTGGCACCCTAGGCAGCAGTTATATCCACAAGTCTTTTTGGTTATGTCTCTTTGGACAAAAAGTACAGTAGGCCAGTGTACATTATTCTTGGCAGATTCATTTGGGAGTTTCTTATGGACAACGGTTTCTTTCCGCAGTTTCTCAGGATTTAAGTCAGGATGTTGACTGGGTCACTCAAGGCCATGTAGTCTTAATTTTAAGCTGCTACAACGCACTTTTTGATCTTGTACTTGTATAGCTGTTGAAAATTGAGTTGTTGTCCCTTTTTTCCCCCTCTAAAGAGGAAAACCAGTTGAGAATTGCCAGTACTTTGTTTCATCCATGTCCCCATCGGTTTTGACAAGTTTCCTAGTCCCAGGTGATGAGAGAGAGAGAGAGAGCTATAACAATCCTGCCATTGCCTTGCTTTAGCTGTAAGGCTGGTGTTGACTAGGAGAGGTTGCATCTGATCATATCTTCTGCCACACTTTTTACAGGATGGGATCACTGGTGCTTTGTTGCAAACTCCATGTGATATTTGAGATGGGGGGGGTCTCCACTTTACCATACAGGCCAGGTTTGCAAAGTGACCATGAAATTCGAAGAGTTTTTGTCCCCTTCTCCTGATCAGGGCCTTTCAATTGCTTTGTACCTGATTCTTGCCTTGAAGTCTCTTTAGTCTTCATGGTGGACTTTTTTTTGCTTGAAATTAGTTTTCTGACCAAAGAATCTCAGAGCATGATTTCAAAATAAGAACTTCCATTAATGCACATCTACAGAGACCATTAAACTACAGTAGGTGCTCAAAACTTAGGCCACAGCGTAAAATTTAGGTTTGCCGGCTTATCACAGCTTAAAGATTATCACTTAAATTTTTCCATTTTGTATCATCCATGTACTTTTTTGCTTTGAGTGGAGTAGGTTGGGTATAAACCTTGTTGCCACTTTTAAAACAAAATGTGAAAACCAGACATTGCTCCTTTTGCAGAGCACTATAGGTATGTTATAGCTTCACAAATCCAGGCTTCGTACAGTACCTACAGAATGACTACTGTATCTTAGCTGCGGTCATGCTTTTAAATACATTTTGAATTGGCCCTTTCTCACTTCTGTATTACTGTACTGTAGGTGTTCTTGTGAGTGCTTAACCTTTTGAAAGTGATTTTTAAAGTAACTTGATACTTAATATGCAGTTTAAAACAAGAGTCATAGTCTTCCTACATGAAATAACACTGAAGCACAATTCTTTAGAAAATGCCCTTGGATCTTTTTTGATCCCCTGAGGAAGGCTGTCACTACAGTGTGCAAGTCTACTTCTGTGAACCTACAATCTCCTTGCTTAGCTGGCTGTAAGGCTTATGGTTCTGCATGAATGACTAATTGGGAATGGTCTGGAGGAGCTGGTTTTTAATAAGGCTGTGGTCTTGAGTTTCAGAAAGTGTAACCCCCCCTAGCTACAATAATGTCTTATTGGGAATGTATTGTGGAGAATACTTGAGCATGATGTAGAAAACTTAATTGTTACAGTAAATGATCTGGTTTCTACTTAATCTGTCTTGCTTATATAACATTAACAGATCTTGTAATCAGGGTTCTAAAAGAGCAATAGGCTACACTTTTTAAAGGCAAGTTCTTAAATAAGTAGATCAGTGCACAATATTCTGAACTGAATGTGACTTATCTTATTGGGGGGGGGGGGGGGATGCTTTGTCTTGCTTAAGTACCAGCTGTAGAAGTTACAGGTTATTGTACAGCAATTTTCCATATCCTTAAACAGACAAGATATGTCTAAAGAAGTGATGTAGAATGCAAGTCTCTTAATTGGAATTTGGTTAAAGATTCAGAAACTGGTTTTGATGGCTTTTCCCCATACAGTGCTCCTCCCATCTCCATCCACATCATAATCTTCTGATGCCACAAAGGTCATTATCTCCCCCACTTGTTCTTACACAGAACTGCTTCGTGTCCTCATACCACTGGTCCAAGCCTTAAGTGTTCTCTTCCAGTGCTGATCTGTGATACTCAGCCAGCCTGTACTGGAAGGGAATCATTTTTGCTATAAGTGCAGCAAATTTGGTGTCAATTTCATACCACTTTACTATAAAATGTTGACTCTGTTGGGGAAATTAACTTTTCAATGTGGTTTTCCTGATGTGTTGATTTTTGTCTTCAGTCATTACTTGGTGAGATTCATACAGGTATCACTTCTATAGGCAGCAAAAAGTTCTATAGTCTGAAACCTTATTGATGACAAAAGGACACATCCTCAAAGCAGGGTGTATATTTTAGGGTCCCAGATGTTGTAATAGGATGTTCCTGGGCAGGAGCCCGATCTGATAACGGGATCTGTTCAGGTCTTGTGGGTGCACTGACTGCTCGACTCTGAACAAGGCTGACAAATGTAGTTTCCATGGCCATGTTCCTGGGGAAGTTAAGACCAATTCAAACCAGATGTTATAGTGGAATGGAGTGCAAGGGGTTGAGATTTTAACTCCAAGTTTTTAAATCTGTTGCCATGACATCTTCCTTGACTCAGCCTTTGAGGCATCATTTTAAGAGGTGGTATCTGAAGATTAAGTTGCCTTCTAAGACATGCTTTGACTTTGGAGTTGAAGGATCTCACCTTTTTCCCCCCCCCCCCCCCCCCCCCCCCCCCCCCCAAACCTTTTCAGATGCGCTGGTACCCTTCCCCCTCTGAAGCAACCCAGCAAGGATGGAAATCCCGTCAGTTTTGTTAAAGTATTTAGTAAGTATTTCCGTCCCTTTCATTTTTTTAATCAATGTTCTGGTTTACAAAACAGGATCTGTGAGTTCTGTATTTGACAGTAAATGAAGTGCTATACAAATACTTCTGTCTTAAGGCAAGGTTAAGATGCAGCGTAGGTGTGTGTGGTTTGTACAAGCTTCATATAAATCTTTCTTCATAACCTTAACTTTTATGGAACTTTCTGAAATTGTATTTTGATGCATCTTCCTTTTGGAAAAATGAGTGTTCTTGGATTTTTAGCTCTGCCTTTTCAGAATGCCACTGGCACCTACTGACTTTTTTTCCCCTTTTGAATTGCAGATACCATTCAGTACCTGAATTTTTTCTGTGGAGTGAAGTGACAGGATGTACGGAGCTCTGCGTTAATTTAATCAGGTTTATTTAATGGACAAAGGTGCATTATGGACTTTTTTTCTTTTCCTTCAGATCTTTCTGAAGGTCTTTTGAACTGAAACCATCTTGTGGACTACAAATAAATGAAGCTGAGGCCTATCTGGCTAATTACTACGGTACAAACTTTGCACTTAAAACCCTGTGCAAGGCCAAGTTACTGCAGAAATGGACCTGTTTTGCTGACGAAAAATGATATAGCTGCTCTTTTGGGGGGGGGGGTGTGAGACAATCATTGCATGTTAAAGTATCTGGCATGAATTAGAATGCAAAGTTGTGTATCCTTGTTTTATAGTGCTTGTGTTGCCTTAGCAACAGGTCTCGGCCTAGTCAACTGACCTTTTGTTTTCTGTATCTTAGGCTTGCTTCTGTGAAGGTTTTTGGCTTGAGTTGCTTAAGATGTTACTTGCAAGATAGAGGCCAATTTCTAGTTTGTGTTTTTTTTTTTTTGTTCAATGTGGACAACTTATGCACTGGGTTTTTTTTCTTTTACAATATCGACAGTCAAACGTGTCCAGGATGGGCAACTACTTCAATGACCCAGCTTCTACAGACAATATGAATGCATCTTCATTTGACAAAACCTGGTCTTGCCAAAATATCAGACAGCTGTTTGGAGTATATTTGAACAAAAGTAGTACAAGTATTTTTGTACTTTTGTGTAATTAATAAATATTTATGCATTTTGTGCAATTAAGTAATCTGTATAAGTTAATGTTTAGACTTTTTTTTGAAAAATGCTGATTCTATCTATATCCTGTTTGAAGTAGTTAAGTGCAATTGTATTTTTTTTTTGGGCTTGGTGTTAAATAAGTATTGACAGTGGCTGAACTGTTGGATTTAAAAGGACTGCTGACATGAGATTGCTGTAAAATTGCTGATCAGAGAATGTGAAACTGGATAATAAACAGATAAACCTAAAATGCTTTATTTTTTTTCCCCCCCAAGACTTGGGGGGGGGGGGCCTTATTTGGTTGCAATCAAAAAGGATTTTTACTTTTACCAACATTTTTAGTATAGAAGAAACCTCTCAGGCCAGAAAAATGAAGTTTAGTTTAAAACTAATTGGTTGATTTCCCCCACCCATGGGTGAGTATTGCTTGCAGGTTATAGTTTTGGAATCCCAAGTTCAACATTCCAGTGTAGGGGAGCTTAGTGGTTAAATAAATTTAAAAGGTTTAAATGATGAGCTCTCAATCCATGTACATGCTGGAAAGTGGCATCTAAAATTTGATAGTCTATATGATGGAGCTTGCTAATGCTTGTCCTTATTGGTAGGACAGTATAAAAATTGATCCATCATACTCAGTTAAACAACTTGCACATCTGGAAAAAGCTTGTTCAACTTTACTCAGCCGCTCAGGTTTGCCCCTCTCTACTGAAAGGTCGCAGATCTTGCATTTCATACGTTAAAAGGCAGCCCTCTGCACATTAATGAGCTGAAAACAAGGGGTTCAAATTAAGCCAAATTATACAGTAGGTTTAAGTGTTAATATTTAATGGACAGTTCTGGTAAAACTAGTATGTGGGTCCCCATTGTAATACTGGAGGTAGAAAACTAGTGAGGCCTTCCTGGATTATGTATGAAGTATTTAAAGGAGAAGCAGACTGGTTTTAATTCGGGGTATAATGAACCAATGTGAGCAGCTGAGGTGCAGCTAGGTGTATGTGCACTAAGGAGGAAGCATTAATTCCATCAGCATAAAATTGGCTGTTACGTAGAGTAAATGGAGAAACTAAATGGAAAGTGGCTTAAACAGAAGGGAGAGTCTAGTACTAAATAGTCTAGAAATGCAGCTCTTCAAGGAACATTTTATTCTTGATTAGTTTACAGCTTTGACTCGCTGCAATTTAGTCTGAGTGATTGTGCCCAGTTAAACTTGCACTGTAGATTATCATTGTAGATGGCTTAAATGTAAAGGAATGATTATGGAATCACCTTTGCCATGCTTATCTTAAAGGGGAAGTAAATGGTTAAACCCACCTGTTAATTTTTTTTTTCCCTCCTGTGTCATGATTTCTCAAAGTAACCTAATAGAAAGAGTCCGGTCCCAGAACCTATTTTGTTCTACCGTGATTCTGCTGTAAGATGTAACCTTTTTTTTTATTCCTTTTACATAACATCTGTTTTCTAGTGGATAAGACTGCCATGCTTTGGAATTGTTAGAGATACTGTATGCAAAGATAGCTGTACTGTTGTCCACCTCAGAAGCAGTATAGTCTGTTATAGCTTAGGTTGTTTTCGACCGAGTTAATGGAACATCTGTTAGAAATAATTGCTGAAATAAGTGCTGTCACTGGGCCTCCCCTTTTCTTGAGGATTTGAGCTTTTAGCAAAGTTCCACAATTAATATGGCTGATACTGTGCACAGTGCATAAATCATCCAACCTAATTCTTAAACATTAGGATTCCTAAAAAGGTAATGTGAGGTTATGTACTGAATGTTCTTAGCCTGCTTGCCACATTATGCTATCCAGAGATAAACTGTGAGAGGATCTTATTACTTGTTGCACTAAAAAGGACTTTCTTCTCATTGGTGAGTGCTGAGAGCAGATTTTCCAAATTGAAGAATGTAGAGGTGATTTGCTTTTAATTTCAGGAAGGCACTGCAGGCTGTAATCAGATAATCTGTTTTGTTGAAGACCATTTTTGGTGATCACAAAGATAAGAATGCTCTAATTAAATGATCTTAATTTTTAAATGAAGATTAAGCACAAGACTGTGTAGCCATTTAATCAAGTGGTGTGCCTGTGTGGTTTTAATGGTGTTAGATATGCCTAATAGGCATTGCTTAAAGTTTAGTGTCTGCCATGTAAGAACATTGGTATGTTCTTTGGAGATCCTTTATATTTTCTAGATGTGTGACTGATGTTACTGTGCTGCCTGTAAATGGAAAAATGTTTAAGTGTTTTGCTGTACATTTGTAAGTTACTGTATTTTTAAAAATATGCCCCTTGACCCTGGTAAATGGTACTACAGTGCCCTATTAAGAATTGAAGTGTATTTTTTTTTTAATCTTGTGGTAATTTTCAAAATTAGGGATGCCACAGTTTTCACGGACAACCCTGTCCTGTATACTTTTCTAATATATAAGTACAGCATCCTATCTACTGTAATACAGTGTATGGGCTGGTATACAATTCCACCCAGCCCTTCACAGAGCCTAGTACCACAATTATGTATTTTAAAACTGTTAAGAGGGCATCCGGCCAGACATTGACCAAGGTGATATGTTGTCAATATTAAAACCTTGAGAATGTTCTTTTTAAATATATCCAGGGATTCCTGGGGCCTATTATGGTTAAAAGGTAGTGCTCGCCCGGGTCTGTCATTGTTCATGTTCTTAGGCCCTATGCTTTGCTCTTTTACTTTGAAGTTCTGTAATTCTCAAAATAGTTTAACAGTACCCTGTCACTGATTGATTTATCCTTTTTTTTTCTTTTTTTGAAGGGTGAGAGGTCTGGAAAGACATGGACAGGGCGAGTAGCAATCACACTTATAGACATTTAGTTACAATTTCTTCTTCACCAAAAGATTCCTTTTATCAGTTGTTTTTAGAACTTTTCTAAAGATTTCCCAAACAGTCATTTACATAAACATCTAATTTATAGCCATTGTGATTTTGTGTGCTTCTTGTGGACCAGCACACTTTACACTAATTAGAAGGAATAACAAAGGCCTTGTTCTCTGGCTCATTTCTGTCAAAACCCATTTCAGAGTTTCACAACAGCTAAATCAGCAGCTCAATTTTATCCTTAAAAGGTCAAGATGCATGCGATTTTTCCCTTATTCTAGCTATAGTAATGCTGCATTGAATTTTAATAACTCCACTGCACAGCACAGAAGAAAACCTTGATTGCTATCCTGGTTTGGTTTAGATGTTTTCTTTTTTTAAAGAAATCGTGTTTTGGCAGAAAGTGTGAACCTTTACTGGTGCATGATGTTCAAATAAATAAGTATTCACTTAGACTATAAGCTGTGCCATTTCCTAACAGGGGCAATTCCCAAAAACTTTTTAAAATCATTTCTTGTACAAGATATCCCAAGCCTGTGTCTGATTGGTGGGGGGGGAAAGGCACATCTACTTCTGCAAGCTTTCATAACACAATATGCAATATAACATTACTTTGTTATAGGGATAGATAATTATCAATACATTTTTTTATCGTGCTGTAAATAGGATAATTGCAGATTGAATGCTAACATTTTATTTCACGTTTCATAAACTTTGAGTCTGAGACGTGTTCCTGGTTTATTACTTATTTTTAATGCTCCAGGTAATTACCCGTTCTTTATAGGTGAGAACAGTAACAACAAATAGATCTCTGACTGTACTTGTATTATTTGTGATTGGGAGGTTCAGAAATAAGTTAATGAAGTACTGTATAAAAAATACTTTAGCTTTCTGAGACATAATCCATCTGTTATAAAACTGAAATGACTATGAAAAGTTTAAACTTTTTATTGTGACAGAGATGCTGGAAAATATTTTCTTTTTACTTTGCAGCATAGAATTAGATAAGAGATTAATTAATCCCCTATACCTCCAAGAACTCCAAAATAGAGATGAAAGTGAAGATTTTTTGCAGAAGTGCCCCCTTTTGGACATTTCACAGCTGATTTGTTAGTTAATTCGACTCCGTTCTAGAAACTAGAAGTGTTACTTGGCAGGCTGTGGTCATGATGCATTTTCCTTCTTTTCAAACTGTCCTCTGATGTCATTCTGTCTTTACCCTTCACACTTTTTATCCACAAAAGCCTGGAGTCATGTCTCACGTATATTTTGAGGACAAGATCAAATACAGGCTTGGGGTTTCGTTGTTTTTCCAGAACCATCTTGTAGCTGCCTACTGTGTTCAGTGGCGCCCTGCCAATGAAATCGTCAGTAAAAAGAAGAGATCCTTTTCTGCTTTGCAGTTTGCCCTGCGCTTTCTTTGTTTAAAAAACACCTTCATAATCATTTAAATCGAAGGATATACTGTACAGTATTCTTGTAGAAATCATAAAAATAACTTTCCTCCCCTCTTAATACAGATATAAGGGGCATCCTAACTCAGTCCCCTAACAGCAGCTGAGAAGATTTCTCAGACAGACAGGAGCATGACTCCACAAAGAACATGCAAACTCCACACCCTGGCCCAACTAGCACCAGGGTCCAGAATGAAACTCACAACCCAAGACCTGAGAGGCATTAGTGCTGAACAGCATGCTACAGTGCAACCCTAAGTGAACTTCATGATGCCAGAAATCCCTCCTTATTAAAACAGTCTGAAAACACTCCTGTTATTTATGATAAAGCATACTCCATGTTCCTCCATGCTGGATAATCCATTGAACATCATACCACTACTGTATGTAGATGTGTTTTGAGAGGGAGATATTGTTTGCCATGGCTAACATCTAACAGTTTAGCACATACATATGCATATCATATCAACGCTTCATGATAAAACTAGCTTCTTTTCCATTCTAAACTTTTTTTTTAAATAGAAACCCAAGTCCCTGGCCAAATTAATGATTAAATACATGATTATGAATTATATATCCTTATCATTCCCGCATGAGCGACTGTTGCATTAACTGTAGGGCTGAAGAGTGTTCACTGGCCTCTTAGACACTGAAACATTCCTGTTCAGCAGAGCGCATACCCCATTCAGAGACTCCTTAAAGCTTTTATTTTCAATGGGGCCAGCTGCCTAATTAAAGTGTCTGATAAAATATTTGTGGTCGTTCTCTGCAAACTGTCAGAGCCAATTTAAATCAACAGGGCTTAATTGAAGTCAGTTGTCTGACGGTATGGAGGAAAGGATTTGCTGCTGAAGATGGCCTAGCTTATACAGTATGTACTGCAAGTGTTTTGTTTTTGTGGGGCTATCACCATGGTGACAGACAAGACCAACCTCACGTACTGTACAATAAAAGCACTACAAGCTTTAGAATGAGGGCCACTCACAGGTACGCAGAACACGCCACAACTTTTTGTTCTGCACGTTAGGCAGTTTAATGCTGGAAAAGGCTTTGGTATAAGGATGGCATACTGGATAACAAACATAGCATCACACCTTTGAAAATCTCCCTATTTTTTCAAGAGAGCGTCCAAACATTGGATTATTTTATATTTTAAAAGTGAAATTGTTTCCATTTTCCCAGGAACTGAAGTCTTTTCTGAACGCACTGTAGGGATGGGAGTAGACACAGCGCAGTTCAGTGAAGGTTTGAAAAGAGGTGTGTTCTGTAACAGAGAGGCCTCCTGGAGATCAGACTGACATTGAGTATTTTTCTCTCCCTATTTGATCTGCATACCATTGTTCATGACCACTTTACTCCAAAACATCTCCCTTTAATTGCCCTAAATGGCATCTAGAAAAGCACACATTTTAGTACATTTCAAGAAAACAGCACTCAGCCAAACTCTCATGTTCATTTGTGAATACAACAGGTTTCTATACAGCAGGTCTGGCCCCAAGAAATTTCTACACACTTAAATCGTAGAAATCTACAACATTCTCAGTAGTGTTCTGTGTTTACATGCAGTCTTTCTCCCTTAAATTCTTTTACAAAGTAAAATGCCCATACATGAATAGTCTTGAAATGTTTCAGAAAACAAAAATGTGACTGAGGAACAATTGATGAAGGTTCTGGATGAGATAAAGGGTCTTACTGTGTAAATAAAGAACCAGCATGTTTATTGAACTCAGTAACACATCCAGTGAAGCAAAATAGGCCAAATACTGTACATACTGTACGATATCAACAGATTCGTCTTGCCTGGTAGGCTGTTACTTGGGAACTTTTGAAACTAACATTTTGGATCCTCGGGCTGAACTTTTTTAAATCACAAACTTAGTTTTGATCTTAATGACTCGCTGACCTAGAAGAATCTATTAGGAACACCACTTAGTATTGTGCAGGATCCTGGGAGAGAAGATGAAGACCCACCTCTCCCCATTTACAAGAACCGAGTGCACGGGTTTACTTCAGAAGAATATTGCGAGACACTGGGTGATTTTCGATCTCACGTGTTTTATAATGGAAAACCTAAGAACTTGGTTTAACTGGACCGTACTGTTCTTTTCTCCTCTGAAAATCTATGTTTCCTACTGCATGTTCCCTTTTACTGTTTCATATTTACTGAACTGCATATGTGCATCTTAAGATTTAAGAGCACAGTTAAAAAAAACATGCTGACAAATCCAACAGAAACAGTAAAAATACAAATAAAAACTAATTTCTGTTAGCATTTTTACAAAGGCCTCATAGCTTGACTTTTTCCCTTATAATCACTAAAATGAATTACGATCCTTTATTCACGATGATACAAAATATTTGGTTGTTTCTGTTTAAGTGCCAGATGTGTGAAAAGCAGAAGCACAGCAAGTTTGGTCTACAATGTGTTTTTATGTTCATGAAAAGCTAAGAGTACATTTAATTTAACTCAGGGGAGATGTTCTGTATTTTAACCATTATATTAGACCTAATTAATCTATACATTCTGGAGGCAAGGCCATATGCATGGTGCCACCCAGCTGTAACTCATAGCTCTTGGCACAGGGGTTCAGTCCTGTGCTGGAGTACACTCTGTGTGGAGTCTGCATGTTCTCTCAAGATCTATGTGAGTTTTTTTCCTCTTCCTCTGTAGAGGCATACTCTGTCTCTTAATTGGCCATTTGCACTTGTACAGTATGTGTGTGAGTCCCTGTAAAATATTCTGAGAAATTCACTGTGTTGCCACACATTACCAGGGAGGGATTGTTATAATAATTAATAATAATTCCTTACACTTATATAGCACTTTTCTGGACACTCCACTCAAAGTGCTGTACAGGTAATGGGGATCCCCTCCACCACCACCAGTGTGCAGCCCCACCTGGATGATGCGACCAGTACATTCAACACTCATCAGTGAGAACAGAGTGATGAGGCCAGTTCAGAGAGGGGGATTATTAGGAGGCCATGATTGGTAAGGGCCAATGGGAAATTTGGCAAGCACACCGGGGTTACACCCATACTCCTTTTGAGAAACATCCTGGGATTTTTTATGACCACAGAGAGTCAGGACCTCGGTTTTACATCTCATCCGAAAGACGGCGCCTTTTTACAGTATAGTGTCTCCATCTCTATACTGGGGTATTAGGATCAAAACAGACCACAGGGTTAGCACCCCCTGCTGGCCCCACTAACACCTCTTCCTGCAGCAACCTTAGTTTTTCCCAGGAGGTCTCCCATCCAGGTACTGACTAGGCTCACACCTGCTGAGCTTCAGGGGGCTGCCAGCTGTGAACTGTGAGCTGCAGGGTGATATGGCTATGGGCTAACTAAATCAAGGTAAACAAAGATAAACATTAGGGCAACATCCCTTTGCTTTGAAGCTGGAAATGTTGACACAAGGCAGGTGATACCCATTGTATCTAGATTCTTAGAGACACTTTCATAGTCACCTTTAACTGTAACAATAAGAATAAAGGTTTACTGAAAAGAAAGATAGTAAACACACCCTGTGCCTTGCACATTATATCTAAGGTCCAATCAAGACAGGTTGTGTGTTCTTTGTGATTTCCTGACCAATATATGGTAGGTTAATGAATAACAGCCTTTTTTTTCTTTTTAACTTGTAAAGTCAGCATTTAAAACCACTATACACATTTCATGAAAACATTCAGAAAAAGTTTCACGTGCTCCACATGCTCAGCCAGGCTCACTGTGCTACAAGACACCATACAGAAGGGGAACAAAGGACAAAGACTGTTTTCACTTGGTGGAAGTGGAAATTAAAGCCCCTTTTTCTCCCTAGATGTTGAATAGTGCCAAAATCTGTCATATATTGTGTCTGCATGGGCACAGGTGGAAGAAGAGCTTTTCACCTGCTGTCACCTTTTTGAGAGTTGAACCCTTCTCCCATCTCTTTAGATGACCGTCCGGGCCTGATAGAGGGTCTCGACCCCTGGACACCCACTGGAGCTGTCCTTTCATCTTCTGCCTTGTTCAAACCCTCAGCCCGGAGACTGGTGAGCTTTGACTGTGCACATCAAACTCACAATTCTATTGATGCAGTCTGCTATAAAAAGGCACCCAGTGGCTTAGAAAAACAAAGCCAAACAAAGAGTATAAGCACAGATTTATATTTAAAATAGCAATACAATAGTACAGTAATTCCAAATCAACTGTCAGATTGCATATACCCATTAACACATCTATACCATATGAGCATGTTTAACAAATAGGAGTTAGAGACATTTTAAGGAGTGTTATTAACCTTTATTTTATTTATATTGTAAGTACACTGCATACAAAGAGTTTTCTGATACAAGGATTCTTTAAAAACAACACTGTACTACTTTACAATGTTACTAGAAGGTTTTATTAAAAAAAATAATGTGAGGATTGTCTCAGCTATGGGGAGTCATAATGAGAGCCTAGTGCTCATATCCACAGGCTGGACAGGTCAACAGATTGCTGCCGATCTCAGCAGCTGAGGGTGGCGGGTTTAACAGTCTACCAGGAATGGCTGATCTCATCTCGCTGAGCGCATTCAAGCAACAGGAGAAATAGTTTCATGGAAGAAGCCTGCCTCCTGGTGGGAAAAACAAGGTACTTCGGTGACACCTGAAAAATTCTCCACAGCCGAAATGTTGTCCCTTTTCCTTTCAGCATGGAATAAACCTCTACCTGCTTCTTTCCCGCCTATGCATGCAGACGCAGCTACCTACTCGAACTACTTCAGAGAAATACTAGATCAGTATAAGGAATTGCCTGCCTCATCGAGATTTCAGCTCTTTAGAATGTACTCATAGAGAACATAGTGGCATGGTGGTTAGTGCTACTGCTTCTTTGGTAGTGAGTTTTAGCCCAGAATGTGGATCCTTCTGTGTAGAGTCTGCATGTTCTCCATGTATTCACATGGATTTTCTCTGCATTGCTCAGGTTTTTTCCTGATTTCCGAAGATATGCTGGCCAGTTTAATCAGTCTGCTTTTAATGGACTAGTATCCCATCCTGAGTGTGTTCCATCCATGTATTCTACGCATCTAGGCTAGGCTCCAAAGTGCCATAACTCTTCCCAAAAATCAGCAGCTTTCTGATAGTGAATACAAGATCCGATTCACCATCTAATTCAAATACACGATCAATAACATCCAGATCAGTTACCTACAGGTAACATAACCTAATAAAACCAAATTAATCACCTGTGGATTTCGGAAAATATCCTCTTTTGACAAAAATGTTTGCCATGGGTATAGACCAGTTCTACCTTAGGTAATTTTCAGGCGGGTGTCTGGGAGACGTATTGGAGGGCAAGGCTTTGAAGTACGCACTGGTGCAGCACATGGTTCATAATGTCCTTCGGTAACATCAGTTCACCTGAATATTAGTAATCCCCAATATCCCCAATATGAAGCACACTCACTCGCATACAAAAAAAGAAAGGGGGTTGTCTA
This sequence comes from Atractosteus spatula, assembly GCF_055471065.1. Taxonomy (NCBI): domain Eukaryota; kingdom Metazoa; phylum Chordata; class Actinopteri; order Semionotiformes; family Lepisosteidae; genus Atractosteus; species Atractosteus spatula. The sequence continues at coordinate 63,036,636 of NC_142712.1, read as the reverse complement.
ACCGTGGTAGAGTTTAAGGTCGGAGTTGGTCCAAGGTCTTGAGTTCTTGGAGACACACTAGACACACTTATTTGTTTCTCGTTTAAACACAAAAAATATTTAAAGTTCCTAGTTGAAAGGCAATACGATCTCCTTTCAACCCAAAATATTTTTTCCTCCCTGGCATTAATAAACTTCCATAAGACACACTTAAGTATATACATTTTAGAGAAGATCAAATCAATTTGGAACCAGGTTCTTCATTGAGTTAAAACCTGTGGAATCTGTCTAATGAGCAATGGTAGAATATGTGCAAAATATGATGCACTTCCACAAATTTATAAAGAAGGCAGGAGTTTTACTGGAAAAATATCATTTGATTTTTTAATAATCATTTTATATCAAATTGTCTCAATTTGGTTTGGACCATGTTGGTGAGATTGCGGTGGTGAGGAAGCAGGTCAGTGCCATGTATATTGGCACTGTCCGAGAATTCAGTCCTATTGGGAAGAGGTGTGGTCACTGATCCAAGACATATTATTGTATTTAGAAATTAAAAAATCTTGTTCACTTCTGTATCTGTGTGATCCACCCGATGAGGTTAATGGAGGGGATAAATACCTGCTTAAAGTATTTTAGGCAGTGAGCAGGACAGCTATAACAGGTAAAAGGCTCCAGAGAGATCTCCTAACCAAAGAAAACTATCTTGTTATTGTTTCAGAGATTTATAAGACGGAAAAACTAAGCTATTGGTTGGGTCTCCAGAAGGAGTTCTTTGAGAAATATTGGGGGAGATTGTTTATTTGTATTACCCAATTGTATGTGCCTTTTTCTCTTCCTTTCTTTCTGCCCTGCACTGCCACTCTCCCTCAGACCAGAAAAGAAGATTAATTAGCAGCCTTTGTACTTAATCATACTTATAGTTCTTGATGTTTTGTGATGACTGGCAACTTTAGTTTTCTTGTACGTAATTCTTGTATATCAGAAAAAGGAAAACTAATAAAATGCAAGTAAAAGAATGTGGAAACCATATTAATCCTTCACAAGAACCAATGTTGTCCTGAAGCTGTGATTTTTGTTCGCTAATGTAAAATACTCAGATAATAAATTCCCAAAAGCTTTCAGAATACAGAGTTGAATTGGCCCTGCTTATTTACAGTCCTCCCAGGTGTTCGTAAAATGGCACTGACAGTGTTTGGGAAATTGAGGAACATTGTGTGGAGTCTGTATCTTCTCCTCATTCCAAAAGGTGCTTCATTTTCCTCCCACAGTCCGAAGACACACTGGTAGGGTAATTGTCTTCTGGGAAACTGGCTGTCTTCTGGGAAACTGGCCCTGCTGTGAGTGAGTGTGAGCGCTTGTGTCTGTGTCTGTATGTGCCCTGTGACGGACTGGAGTCCATTCTGGGATGTAACCTGCCTTGTGCTCATCGCTTGTCTGTATAGGCTCCGGCTTCCTCGCCTGAATCGGACAAAGCCGTTAGAAAATGGATGGGTGGATGTTTCTGTGCGGTAAAAGGAGAGGCTTTGCTAAAAATGTTTCATATTCTATCCAGTTCCATGGAATTTATACAGACCTCCCAGAAACAGTGCTATTTTTATGTGACTGAAAAAAAATGTCAGTGAAAAGTGTTTCTGGAAAACATTTTTATTAGGCATGCAGGGAATAGACATCTTCACTGGCAAATGAAATCTTATCTTCACACTTCACACATTCTTCGGCTTCTCACTTTGAGACGTGTTCTGTGACACACTTCTTCGCTGTGGAGGTAGCAGCTCTATTTGAAGCTGCCCTGCTGCTTTACTGCTTCCCGTTCAGCAAATGGAGCTGTTGAGCTCTTACAGAGGGAGTACCGCAGCACGCCTGGAAAGGCAGAATTTACTTCTGTTCCAATGCCAAAGAAATGTCTCTTCTGTACTGTTGGAGGATAGCGTGCTGTATCCTTTGATGCACTGTAAAGCAGAATTTAATATTTGTGTCAGTGCTTCAGGATGAGTTTTAATCCTTTACATAAATTTAAGGGAACCAAAACCTTATTATGCACACTGCATGAACTCTTGGTATTTCCTTATCCCACCATTCATAATCCAGTGAAGTGGGTTCAACAAAGGACAAAGGACAAAGGACAAAGGACACACATATATGTATATATATAGAACACAAAACTATAATTGAGAAAATTATTTCTGGCTGCTGTTATGATCAGTAATTGATTATAACTGCATTTTGCAATCACCAGTTTAATAACAAAGGGGCTTTTGTAACTGGACACAAGATATGTGTCCCTATCAGGTCCAGCTGCATTGAGAATTCACTGTTTTCTATAATGCTATCTGTGTGATGATTGCAATTAAAGCAGTAACATACAGCTACCATCTGCTTTCATTATCAAGGAAATGTTAAAATGAGTATTTCCCAGATGTTTCTACAGCACGTACCTCATTAGCCATGCTTGATTTGTAAAAATCGGTACGTACAATTTCAACCTCTATCATTGTCCAAAATGGGAACATTGTGAACAAGTAACATTTCACAAATTACACAACATTTCGCAAAGGTTTCTGTCAATCGCAAGGCAAAGAGAAATATTTCAGTGAGGGTTTATTAAGGGTTTTGGAAACAGATTCTAAGTTTCTGTCAGGTTTTGTTAGCTCCTTGACATTTCTTAAATCTAAATGAAGTCTTGATTTTCTTTACAGATGAGATACGTTTTAATATGTGCGTTTGAACGGTGGGTTACGAATGAAGGGTCCTTTAAAAATCCCCCTTTCTGAAATGAGATATATTGCAATATACCAGAAAAATGTGTAGACATATCTTTCAATACAATGTAAAATATATTTAGTTCAAATTGTATTTTCTTAAATTATACTTGCAATATACAGTAATTAAAATATATTTTCAATAATATATTTTAACAAGCATATTTCCAATTATTCCACAATATACTGCTCATAACATACGCAATATACTGTGTTGAATCTCAGATATTTTCCTTATCTACGCATTTATCTGGGAAAAGATCACACAGTCTTCCATATGAATCCACTTTTTTAATTCCATGTAATTCATTAATGTTGAATACATCTAATTATGTGGGTGTGTAGAACATTTAAGATGTGTTTTATTTGATTTAGAGACTTAGATCTCTTTATTGCAGGTACAGTATCTATGCAAGTTTGTTCAGGAAGATTATGTGTGGAAATTTCATTTTCAGAGCAATTAATACAAAAGATTGCAATCAATTTTTGGACATTTACATTTATTGCAGCATTTTCAGGGAGGGTATCCATAGGTATCTGATGCTTGGATATCCAGTAATGATCCTGGAGAGAACACATTATTTTCAGGAACTAATTCTTTGTTAACAACAAAGCAAATGAATTGTTAATTTGTTTAAAAAATCAGTTGCAAATAACAACTGAACACCCTCCTTCTCTCAATTGTAATCTCAAGTCTCAACAGCAAAAATACTTTTGACAGCTTCTAAAATTTACATACAGGTATTATACAGTGATTTGCAATCTAGGATGTCATTTGATTATTAAAACTTTATTTAAAACGTTATTTTGATATTACACTGGTCCTTTGCCTGGTGAATGTGAACCTGAAAGCATCAGTCTGCTTGTTTTGAAACACAATAAATATTTATGCTTACAACATTCTCGTTGTTCAAACGTCAATGGTTACCAGATCTTTCCCAAATAATGTTGCAGATAAGATTAAGCTATATTGATTCATTAAAATACATACAGGTGTGTATTTTATCTGCCCCCCCAGCGGGCTGAAGGATACGGTCAGGTTAAAAACGATCACAGGCCCTTTAAGAGCTTTGCACTGCACCTTGTTTACGCACGACATTGCACGACAGCTCAACGAGAGAATAGACAGCTGTTTACACAAATACAGTATGTGCACGAAGGTCGATGAAAACAGATCATGGACAGATTAAAAAAAAAACGTTTCCTTTTTGCGGTGGTTAGGAAAACAAGGCGTCTCACCCGAGAACGAAATTGGGGCATCCATTTCTTATCACATGACCGCAGCATCACCGGGGATCGGTACCGTTGATCGCAGCTAGGGGACAACTCTGTTGGTGTGCCTTTAAGAAGAGCCCCGATCTCTGCTCTAGATCTCCATCATTGTGTTCCGTACGAAAGCTGTAGCGATGTCTGCCAGCTCTGCCTACAATGATGAAAAGGGGGGTTCCTCTAGCCTCGGGGAACCCGAGTACGGGCACGATCCCGCCAGCGGAGGGATTTTCTCCTCCGATTATAAAAGGTAAAGGCGAAAATCCGCGACTTGCAGCATTACTGTTATTATTTTATTTTCTGATATGGAAAATCAAGGAAAGCCGGTGGGGGAGGTGCGCGGGGCATGCAATTTCCTGCTAGTGAAGGTGGAGAGCCGGCAGAGACTGCGGGGGTTTGATTGGGCGGGGAGTGCCTCCGAATAAACGTTCAATCGTGTATTAGTACAATTGTTAAGCGACGAGTATGTCATTGATGGCGCTTTGTTAGTGGAAACTGTCCGGCAATTCGGGGGAAGAAAATGCAGCCCGGTGGGCCAGACCAGTTCTTACAACCGCTGTGATTCGATGTTTCATCTTGTGAGGAATACATGCACACGTCAGTGCACGTACTGTGTGTCCCAGAAAATACTGAGAGATTGGGTTTATACATGATACAGCATATGCGGAGACCGGCAATACCTGATAAGTCAATTTCCCAACCGCCGCGATGACATGAAGTCCGTGCATCAAACACATACTTTTTTTTTAGCGTTGAGCTAAAAAAGAATGGACGTCAGTACAATCGAGCCTTGTGAAACACATCTCCCTAAAGCTGAGCTCGCCCCTTTGTGGAGTAGAGGTCTCGGCATGCTGCTCGCACCACGTTTGGGAAGTGTTTTCAGAACTGGCGGCTGGACAGCGCAGTGGTGCTGCAAGCAGACGGGGCTGCGCTCGGGCTCTACCGCGGCGAACTCCAGATTGAATAGACGCTGCCCGCTTTAGCAACGTTTGAACACACGCACATATTGACGCGTTCCGTCAGCGTCCCGCAGCTTGTTTCACTGATAAAGGTGCATGGACACTGTTCTTCAGCCTGTCTCTTTTCAGCTTGGGAGCTGTGATGTTTTACAAACCGGATTTAGTTTAAATTCTCTCCCCGATTACACATTTAGCAACTCGCTCTGCAGTCTGCCCTTATAGTAGTGAGTTCAGTAAAAATGCTAGAAATGTACATTTCCATTTCGAATAAATGTAACTGTTAAGGCACATTTTAGGAAGGATTATGAACATGAAAAATATTTTTTACAATAGTTATGTGGTTTGTATAGTAAAAAGATATCCTGCATGACATGATTATATTTTAGCAAAATAGCAGTAAGTGAACCTTATATATATATACTGTACATGGGAACAAGTAATAGGTGTATTCCATGCTGAAATAACACCTGAAGAAGGCTCCACAGCCGAAACGTTGTGTTTCCTTTCTTCTCTTTTCAGCAGGGAATAAACCTTGACTTGTTCCTTTGCAGCCTATGCACGCTGACGTAGCTACCCACCTGAACTACTTATATAAACATAACCCTAATAGGTTAACACATTCCCAAATAACCCAGCATTTTGGGATTCTTGTTATTTTAAATCTTTTAGTTATTAATTGTGAAAGGGCGGTGCGGTGGCTTAGGGTGGAGTGGTGGCTCTGTGGCTCAGGATCTGCGCCTGTGGCTGGAAGGTTGCCGGTTCATATCCCGCGGCCGGCAGAGGAATCCTACTCTGTTGGGCCTCTGAGCAAGGCCCTTAACCCCAACTGCTCCAGGGATGCTGTATAAATGGCTGACCCTGCGCTCTGACCCCCAGCTTCTCTCCCTGTCTGTCTGTCTCATGGAGAACAAGCTGGGGGTTTGTGAACAGACAAATTCCTAATACAAGAAATTGTATAGGGCCAATAAAGTGATCTAAAGATCTAATCTAAATTAAATACAATACACAACATGTAGGACCATACAGAAAAGACAATTCCTTGAAATATTAAAGATAACTGATGTACCTCTGTAAAATTTGTCAGTATGAAAGTGGTTATATCTACTTACTTGATAAAATACAGTACACATGTATGCAGATAAATGTAGTGTCAGTAAAACAGATGCACTTACTAAAACACTGTAATAATATTGTCATTTTAATACATGACACATTATTTAAATGTTAGTGTTTTTATGTCCTGCTCCTCTACACATTCATCATACTATATGTGAGCATTGCCAGTTATATGTGACCTTATCGGTCTGTGAAGTTCTATGACTGTAGTAAATTCAGTGACTCTCTCATGACTACACAAATCCTCCTAGTTGTCAGAACACTGAAAACAAAGAGAACCAAGTACAATGCCTATTCCAGAACTGCCAGGTAACTCGAGATATTTACATTACAGTTTAGCAGTTCTGTGGCAGAACATAAATTGAATAAGGAATAACGGCACTCGAGAATTAGATGTACTGAGGATATTTCTTGTCAGGTGGCATGGTGGCGCAGTGGATAGCATTGCTGCCTCACAGCACTGGGGCCCTGGGTTTAATTCCTGGAGTGCTGTCTGCATTACATTTGTATGTTCTCCCCCTGTTTGCACTCCCATTCCAGAAACCTACTGGTAGGTTACTTGGCTTCTGGGCAGATTGGCCCTGTTGTGAGTGTGTGTGTGTCCTGCAATGGACTGGTGTCCCATCCAGGGTGTATCCTGCCTTGCACCTGTTGCTTGCTGGGATAGGCAGCACTCCCCTGTGGCCCCATATTGAGTTTTTCTTAGAAGATGGATAGAGATTTGGTTAAACTCACTCAGCTGTGGCCCAGCCTACCTGACCATAGGAGGCCGGGTCCCCGATTCAGAGTGAAGAGTTGACCAAGAGGTTACTGCAGATATAGAATGGAGATGGGATGCATGAGTCAAAACGCGAAAAGAGTGGGATTTGAATGTGTTATATAGAGCTGTAGAGAAATTAGGTCTGCAATGATGATGATTGAGAAGACATTTAGATGAGAGTGGCTTGGTTGTTCTCATGCCTCCCAAACATCAGTGAAGATCTTATATCTCAAAACCACAGAACCAGACAGAGGAGGTTGATTACATTGTGAGCCTGTATCAGAAAGTAGTACATTTTGTACCAAGAAGGCAGATGGATTTGACCAGTTCTAGAGAAGTTGTGGATTTGTTGCAGCCATCTTATGATAGGTTTAAAAATAACTGGAACAGAACATACAAACGTAACAGGCACGATGCTTTTAAATGTCTCCTTTCCTTTTTGTGCCTCATGTACAAAAGTACTGTATATAGCACTAAATTACAAATATACAAAAGTATATAGCAAAAAAATGTATATTTTATTGATGATTTTTGAAATAACCTGCTTTATTATGATTTCAGTTCCTGACTATCTGTTGCAAAGCCAGATTTGAAGTCTTCTTCAGATGTGATGATTATTAAGTAAGCTGTAGAAGTGTGCCTGGCAGAGGGCACCAGTGTGGGGCAACTAGACAATTCTGAGTTCCAGTCCAGAAACAGTGCTTTTCTGCCACTTCGCCCTATAGTACAATAACCAGCTTTATAAATGAGTGCAAATGTATGTTGCTCTGGATAAGCCAGATGAAAATGAGTCATCTTCCATGAGACGTTGAGTTACGCCACGCCCCTGGAGGACACGTCATTCCACCTCGCATTCCAGCACGGTCCCCAATTAGCCCATTTACCCCAGCCTATTTAATGCTGCTTCACACTCTCCCCTGTGCTCAGTATTAGGGTTTTCCTGGCTAGAGCTACTTCCATTTTCACTACGACTTACATCTTGGTTTTTGGCTTCCTGACCCTGGTTTGTTCTCCGACTACGTCTCCTGGTTTTGGTTTTGTTGCTTTGGTTATCGTTCTGGTTTCGACTCTCGGCTTCCGGCTTCGCTTCTGGTTGTGCACTTTTGCACCGACTTGTCTACCTACGGCTTTTGGAGCTTGGATTGCTATATAGACTACGCCTCTGGAGATCGTCCTGGTTTTCTGCAGAGGGTCCTCACTACTATTTCCTAACACACTGTGCCAGCTGCAAAGCTGTGTGAGACAGCTTCTAGACCCATCCCTTCAGATGAACAAGATATCAGATGCAATTTCTCAACAGCTGTGTATTGCTCGATATGCCCTTCTAGTATTAAATATCTAAAATAATTCAAAACAGTAGTTACCTGTGAATCAAAGCTGTTAATAAGCCAGTTTTCTACAGTCAAGATATGGACATTAAATCTGAACTACAGGGTATTCAAATTTGATTTTTGTGTGTCTGAATGTTCACTGCAATACGTTAGTTCAAGTCAGCTTAATAAAATACTGTGTCACGTGTGTGATGCAGATGTCTAATTGAATTACTGGCTTTAATTCTTATTTTGACATACTGTACACTGTAATTCTGGAGAGGATTGGTTTGAAATATGGCATAATAAACATATTATACATACTGCTAATGGTCTATGAGCAAGACAAAGTGGAAACAGACTATCTGTACTAGTGCATAACAGAATAGGTATAATATAATTATTTTCATAATAAACCTTTTATGTTACTACTCCATACTGTATATCCCTTTTGGTTGAGAGAAAGTGATTGCACATAAAAAGAAAGGAGTCTCTCATATTTTAAAAAGAAAGAGATCACCTCACTAGTTTTGTTTCTGTGCTATTAACCTCAACTACCTGAAGGGTGAATTATCAACACACTGCTAGTAGGAGGTTTGAGCTTCACCTAAGAAAAGTACCTTTTTCCAAAACTGCAGCAGGTGTTGCTTTCTTATGTGTTAGATTATGGAAATATTATTTTTTGACATTTGTTACGGATATCTATATACGGTGAATTTGTGTGGAGCTGCTGTATAGTATTTTTCATAAATTCACTAGTGTATAATTCTACATTTTAAAAAGTCGTGGTTTGCTTTTTTTAAATATAAGGAAGAAGAATGACCGCATTCCTATACTAATAACAATACTTCTGTTATTAGACTAGACGTATCAATAACATTTTTTATCATTTTATTTGTATTTAAACCTAGGATTGTCATATTGGCTCAATAGAACACTTTGTCTGGAGTTAATGGGTTAATAATTATTGGGACTGTTATTTTTAGAAGCTGCTATATATGGATTCCTGTGAAAAGATTTTTGCATCAAAAATGCATATAATTGTTTCATTGCACACCCACAGAAAAGACAGATTGAAAAAAAGTCCTTTTTAAATGCAGGTCATTAACTATTCTTAAATATGTATAAAACAAATGCCGATATAATTTATTAATAACTGTATCATTTTATTTTGTTTATTTACCTGATGTAATTAAAATTAAGATTGTTATTTTTGGGTTGACAGATATTACATATTTTATAAGTAGTTCAGGTGGGCAGCTGCGTCAGCTTGCGTAGGCTGCAAAGGAACAAGTAATAGGGTTATTCCATGCTGAAAAAAAGAAGAAAGAAAACACAACGTTTTGGCTGTGAAGCCTTCTTCAGGTGTGAGAAAAACAACAACAGAAACTAAACTCATCCTGAAACTAGGTTCACAACACCCCCCTTCTCTCAATGACTGACTTATTTTGGTGTGATCTTCTCTATTCTCATGCAGGTTTTGATCTCTCACCTTTCTTCACCCCTCTGCACTTTGCACTTCCTGAGTGGCCTCTCTGCCCCTCCTGCCTCCTCCCCTCTCCCAGCTTGTGTTCTCCTGTGCTGTTTAATCTTTGCTGTCTGCCCTGTCTTTCTCACACCTGAAGAAGGCTCCACAGCCGAAATGTTGTGTTTTCTCTCTTCTCTTTTCAGGATGGAATAAACCGTTACTTGTTCCTATTACATATTCTATTTCTCTATACAGTGTCAAAGTAAATGTTCATGGCTGTCACTTGGCAACTTAATTTCTAACCTAATTTTAGTTTTTGAAGGTTTTGATGCCTGTCACCTGGGATCCTTCCTTTAACTTGTTTTCTGCTGTTAGACAGGGTAAAATTTCACTTCTGTTTTAAGTAAGATATTTTCCATGTTTAGAATTTAGTACAATTTAGCAAGTATGCCTACTGTCTGATTTTGCTTTTGTCTCCCTAATGAATTAAAATAAATTGACCGATCCGTATGATAGTGTTTATCGAGTGTTTCGACAGGCAAGTCAGTTGGTCTCCAGCAGTGCAGTTAGGTTATTGGTCTGCTGGTACAATGAGATGCATTTGCAGTAAAAATCAGTGTCAGTGTTCACAGAGCGGCCAATTTCAATTTTAACAATTCATTCTGCAGCTCATTTTCAACACTCGGAAACTTGTGCCGTGCTAATTTACAAAAAAATGTCCTGCCAAATTTGAAATACATGCAGAACAAAGGACATATCATATTCAAACCATGATGAATAATCAGTTTCATATTGCAGTGTATAATGTTTTTGGCAGATAAATCAGGATAATTCAAGCCCTAGATCTCTTTCTTTGACTAGTCTTTTCCCAGTCTGGTGTAGAGTTGTTATGTCAGATTAATGCTATACTGCATATCTCAACCTCAAGTATCATTCAAGGCATTATTTTATTCCAGTCCTGTTTCTCTTCTCTCTGTCCCATTGTCCTCAATATAATACATGAATCCTGGAGCACCGGCATTGTACTGCTGCCATTACCCCCGTGCCAAAGAAGCCTAACTTGGCTCTCGACAATCTTAACAACTTTCGCCCCATCTCCAACTTACCCCTTCTCTCTAAAATTCTAGAACGTGCTGTCACACTTCAGTTACATAACCACCTCATGACAAACAACCTTTTCGAACCCCTCCAATCTGGCTTCCGTCAACTTCACAGCACAGAAACCGCCCTAGTCAAAGTCACCAACGATCTCCTAATAGCTTCTGATTCTGGTTCTCTTTCCATACTCATCTTTCTTGATCTCAGTGCTGCCTTTGACACTGTTGACCATAACATCTTACTTTCTCGTCTCGAGACTGTGTTTGGAGTCTCTGACACTGCCCTCAAATGGTTTAAGTCTTACCTCACTGATCGCTGTCACTTTGTCTCTCTCAATGGGTACAGGTCTGAAATTGGTCTTGTCAAGTCTGGTGTCCCCCAGGGCTCAATACTGGGCCCCTTGCTCTTCAGCATTTACATGTTCCCACTTGGTCAGCTTTTAAGATCACATGGCCTCAGCTTTCATTTTTACGCTGACGATACTCAAATATACATCCATACCAAACCCGACACTGATGTGGCTGTCTCTATTCTATCTAATTGCATCTCTGACATAAAAATTTGGATGACTCAAAACTTCCTTCATCTTAACTGTGACAAGACTGAAGTCATGCTTATTGGTACCCCCCATCAACTTCGTAAAGCCAGTCCTGTAACCCTGTCTGTAGATGGCTCTGTACTTGAGCTTCAATCAAAATTGAAAAACCTTGGGGTTATATTCAATTCTGGCTTAACATTCGACCCACATGTACAGCATACTGTCAAAACATCTTTTTTTCACCTTAGAAATATCGCTAGACTACGCCCTATGCTATCATTAACTGTGGTTGAAAAGCTGATCAACATATTTGTATTCTCTCGAATTGACTACTGCAATGCTCTACTCCCTGGGGTATCTAAATCTACTCTGAACAAGCTGCAGTATGTCCAAAATTCAGCAGCCAGAATCCTGACCAGGTCTAGTGCAAGTGTTCACATTACTCCTATCCTGGAGTCCTTGCACTGGCTTCCGGTCAAATTCCGCGTAGACTTTAAAATCCTCATGCTCACCTATAAGGCTTTACATGGCTTGGCACCTCAATACCTGTCTGAACTTTTATCGCCCTACTCCCCACCTCGCAACCTCCGCTCTTCAAATTCTGCCCTCCTTACTGTCCCCCAAGCCCGTCTACATTGTATGGGCGACAGGGCCTTCTCCTGCTATGCCCCCAAGCTCTGGAACTCTTTGCCCAAGGATATCAGAGAGTCACCTTCTCTAAACTCCTTCAAATCCAGACTCAAAACCTTCTTCTTCAGAAAAGCCTTTACTTAACTGGTTCCATTCTTCACCCCTCTGCTCTTTTTAATACCACCTTCCAAGGTCTCCTCTATTGTTATTGTTGTATTGTTGTAATTATAATTGTGTCCTATCTTGTGAAATCTTCTTATTTATTGTTGTAGTCTTCTTATTTATTGTTATTGTCATCCTGTAAAGCACTTTGAGAAGCCACCTTTAAAGGCGCTATATAAAATAAAGTTTTTTTTTATTATTATTATTATTCCAGGTTTAGAACCTTGCAAGTTTTATATCTAATATGTAAATCTTCATCTTCTTCATGTGACTTGGAAATAATGTTTGAAATTAAATAGATATTGGAAATTCCAACACTATAAATCCAGAACCAATTCAAACATAATTCCAAACCTGGCATGGACTTTCCCATGAATAGGCAAGTTTTATTTATTTTGTATAGATGTATTAGCAGTAATGACACGGGTTGTGGAAATGCATGTGGTTTCAAGACTGCTGCAATGGTTCATATTAATTAATGACATTGTGGAGATACAGGGTGTCAGCTACCAAGACATCTACAATTCATATTTGCTAACATTATACTGTTGTTAAAACCAGGCTAACGTGAGAATACGAGCTGCAAATCAGCATTTTTATATAATCCATGTTGGATCCATGTTTTAACATGGCATGTTAATTATTTAGTTGATTATTAAAAATATATCAAAACTTTTTTTCAACATTCTACTTTGTAACTATCGTTCATTAAAACAATATTTAAAAACTACAATTATTTGAGTGTCTGTAGATTGTGCAGAGGAGTGTTTTATGTGTAGTTATAGATCAAAACATGTAGATTCTTTACAGTTTATAGTTCATATAGTATCTCCATGTACTTTTGCCTGGCATACGTTTAAAAGGCTGGAACAGAAGGTGGCAGTAGTCTCCTTCACTATACAAGTGAAATAGGGTAAATTAGAGTAGTACAGCATGTAGTTATAATTAATATTTCAGATAACTCTTCATCTTAAAACCAATGAAAATAAGCAATTGCAAAGTATAAGAGTTTACTCATTGATGATATTTTAGTGATTGGTTGAGCAAGAAATGGAAGAAATGCTAAAATTGTATGTTACTGTGACATGATTAAATTCCTAACATTTTTTGGTTTTGTCTGTTCTCTGTGATTTCAGAGCTGCTGTACTGATAGCTTTAACATGACAGAGTTAACATGGTTAAGCTGTCATTAAAGCAGATTAATAATAACAAATGCAATCAGAAGCAGAACTTAGTTGCAGTGACAAACCTTTAAATAAGCTGCATTTTATGATTTTAAAAAGTGTTTTTAAAGCTTCATTATTTATGGAAAACTCAACAGATTTCGCACAATAATTCTTAACAGAGTCTCTTTAATAAAATGAAACAATTTATGACATGCTTGCTTTCTAGTTTGGCTTTGTCTGCTTTAGACTGTATTGTAAGACTTTCTAGGGCAGTAACCTTTATTTTAATACATTATGAATATACAAGAAAGTGATTTTTAACCATCTCTCAAAATCAGACACTAGGTGTTTGCTTAATGGTAAGAAATGGCTAAGAGATGAGAAATGGCTGTAACCGGTGGTGTTGTGTTGCCACACAGACAGAAGAGGGCACCCACAATCAGTTATAACAATAAGCAAGCCATAGGTGTCTTCAGAACGCTTGAAACCTCAAGAAAATGTACACCAGTGGTTTGTTAGAAGTGATGATGACTTTAACCAGAAGAGTCCATGCAATTAAACATTGACATTATTAATCTACTTTCTGACACTTCATTATATCACCAGCTTTGAACATTGGACATTGTAAAATGTTATTTTATTTTTTGCTTTTGACTTGGATAAATTTTAATCTGAGTTAATCTGAGTCTCGTACTTCTGTATAGCAAATGTATTTTTTTTTGGAGTTTCTATTTTGACAGTAAGAAGAGAAATGAACCTGATCTCTGGCTGCAAATCATCACTGAGGAGGAGATTGAAAAGAAGGGGAACACGATATGATTAGAAAATAAATCATGATCATAAGAACCTTAATACGTTGCTAAAATTTGAGAGTAAGATCTGTGTTAGATCAGTTTCTTACCAGTTGGTCGCTTTTTTATGTTGTCTTAAATTGGTGAGAAAACAGTGCAGCTTCCTTGACCTACCAGTGCTTTTACACAGTTTCCTTGGAAACCTGTCTTTACAGACAAAGGGAGAATCACCATATACTGTAGGTATAGGGAATGTAAAGTAAAATACAGAAGAGATCTATTTAGCAGGGGACTGAGAGGGACTGGATTTTCAATAGCCTGCTTCAAAAATATACTCTGGTCCATTGATCTGTATTTTTCTCAAAAGTATTGAATGGCAAATTAAAAATCGCTGATATTTTTCTCATTTTATGTGGGATATATGAATATACAGTATATCTCACATGAAATGTGAATAATATCGGTTACAGTTTTTAACTGCTCTTAGCACTTTTCAGTTAAAATGCTAGTTACAAATATAGTTCTAATGTTGCTTTTTAAATTATTATTAAGTTAAATACTACAATACTGCACATACTGTATCTACTGCAACAGTTGTTCTGTTCCAGCAAGTCGATCTGAAGTATCAACATTCCAGCAAGATGTGTTATTAAGTATTCTGTTATTAAAAGTAAGTGTATGATTTGAAACAAGTATTTGCTTTTGCTTAATCTTAATTCAATTTTAAAGTGTGTAATTCTAAAAAATTGTGAAATAGGTGTTTCTGTCACAAATAAATTTGTCAGAACCAGTGAGATATGCTGGATCTGGAACTGGTTTGTTTAAGCGTAGTGTCGCTTGGTTAACAAGCCTGAATACAAAGCTGCACTTAAACATTGGTAAAAGCCTAAATGCTTTAGGGCTAGTGGTTTGAAATACATTGTTTTTTGCAAAAGAGTGAGTAAGTGCCTGGGTTATTGATTTGGAACCACCAAGTGTCCGTGTTATAAAATCTCCTGAGACGCCAAGCTAGAGCTGTTATCATTTTTTGGCAGACTCATTCTACAATGATAGTGTTTTCGTGTGTATTAACAAGATTAGCACTTTTCTTTTTCAAGTGGGCGGTTTCTCTAAATTCTGAATGAAAACTTAGGTTTGGTATGGTATACAGTATGACAGTACTTTAGGTTCTCCATCTGTTTGTTTTCTGCTGCTTTCAGTTGCATGTAAGTGTGAATAGAAACTATGCTTGAAGCTTAGCGTTTGTACTGTTGATAGGTGTATGACATAGTTACAGGCACCCCTGTGAGAAATGTTTAAGTGAGCTGAATAAACAAGGGGGGCTGATGTTTGTTCTGGCAAATTAAAAAAAATATCAGCAGGATACTGTAACCAAAACCTAAGAGATAAATGAGACACTAAGCAGTGTTTAAAAGACTCTGTGGATGTCAAATATTCTGCCATTTAGACTGTAATGCAGAGTGGGAAAGCCATTATTTTGACTAGAGATTTGACCCAGAAGACAATAAGAGTCCATTAATCCTACTTACTCGTGTGTCCCTAATTTCTGTTTCAAATTTTAGTTTAAATACGACTATAGCAAAATGAATGTGTGGAAATGGTCTAAGTTTGCAATTACAGTGACTATGTGCAGTACAAGAGACATAAAGCTCTCTTTAAGTAGCCCAGCTGTTCCCTAACTAACACAGTACGAATAACGTGCATAATTGAGTCAATGTCCCCTTGTGTCACACATTTAAAATCGAAAAGCAGCCTCAGGCGGTACTGGAGTTGAGAAGGTCAAGAGCTGGGAGTTTGAAGCATGCAATAGTCAGTCAATGAGCTGGTCTTACCTCAAAGCACTATAACTCAATTAAGCCTGCCAGGGCTGAATGGCTCTGTGTTATCCTGGGTCTGCTCTTTGCTGCTCTCATTGAAATCTGATGGTTTGCCAGTACAGCAGCTCAGGTCTGAAAAAACTGCTCATCTCTACCTGCTCGTGAGGATATCAGAGCAGCCTGAGTGGTGTAAGGTTTCCTCAGGCAGGTGTTGCATGTCAGTGGACAGCTGGAAGAGACGATAGCTTTTTTCTTGGAAAGGGGGAGAGTGTCAGGGTACCACCGCTACAGCACTGGCCTGAAAGCTGAGTCATATCAGCCAAACTGCAGGGAGCGAGAGAGAAAATTGAGAGAGAGAGAGAAACGGGGAGGGGAGGGGGAGTGCGAACGTGGCTGAGGGAGTGGGCTGTGCCGTCTTCACACAATAAAGACAAGCATTAGAAGCTGAGCTGTCAGCCTTAAGCAGGGTGAAACCAAGGCAGATGGAGCGAGCTCCCCAGAGAGGGAAAGGAGAAGAGACTGAGAGGACAGGGTGTGTGCAGAGAGGAGACTGACGTTGCCACGCTTTGCTTCCGCACAACCAATCAACACTCAGGATTCAAATTATAGCCATTGGCTTCTCATTTCTTTCCATTAGGCTGTTGGGTTCTGAAGAAACCTTCCTCTTCCAAGTGGATATCTGTGTCTTTCTTTTCCTTTCCTCACATATGGAATTGCTTTGTATCCCTGCTGGATTCTGAGTGTCTGTGCGGTGCAATTGGGAGGATATTGGTGGGTTTCCCGTTTTGCCTCGTGCTCGCCACTGGTTTGGATATTTTTTGGGTGGTAGTATTGACTCAAGTGGGTTACAGGATGAAGCCTATGCAGAGGTTGTTGCAGCTGCCAGTGAATGCGGTGAACTTGGTCAAAACCGCTCAAACACAGGAAGAGGCCAAGAGCCCTGTTTTGACACCAGACAGTGGACAGCAGACATGGTACAATGCAGTACAACCAGATGAGCTGCGACTCCTGAAGTCCTCCGGAGAGCAGGAAGACCGAGGACTAGAAGAGACCACAACAAACAGCGCCCAGACACAGCCTCTGCGGTAGGGCATACACCACTCAGTTAGCCTGTAACAGCCGAGAAACAGATTTCTGCAGGAAGTCAAGAAACATGGCAAATTGTTTCCTACGTATGGGTCTACAATAGCTGGTTTGATTTGTCCTTGGTACAATACAGAGGCATATTTTACTCTTTTTATAAGATGAAATTAAAGTATGAAGAAAAGTTTAGACTAATTTCTCTTTTGATTGATTTATAATTACTAAAAGTCATCCTCAATTGATTTAAGTCTTGTTTTTATGTTCGCTTGTTCTTTACGTAATCAATAATGACTTATAAGTGTTTTATGTGCTGTGCCATTTCAAAGTGTCTAGACCCTAACTAAATGTTAGAGTTAGACACTGCCAAATGTCCACAATCATCATCCTGATAATCCTATTGGATTCAAAAACTATTTTTGATTTGTACAGAATTTAGAAGAACTCAGAAAATTAAAACCTGGAAAATATGAAAATACACTTAAAAAATGAAAGTTATATTACAGGTTGCAGACGTTACATGAATTTGGGATATTAGGTTAGAGTTTGTTTTTCTAAATGTATATTCTCCTGACTTAAAGCCCTCAATTCCAGTGCAAAGGTTTTATTCCAAATTTCTCAACAGAAAAACAATGCCCCATTTTTGTTTAACTTCAAAGTCTGTAAGAGCAAAGGTCAAATGTAAAGCTTTTAAAGTTGAAATTGAAAGTATGCGTTTAACCCAGGCTGGCAAAGAAATAAAGTTGACAAAGTTAGTTTACTTAATATGTCTTAGTCTGGATACAAGATAAACAGTATGCTCACACACTGAATTAATGTGCAATATTTTCACATGATTACCTGATAATAATTTTATGCTTATTAACACTGCCATTTTTTCAAAACTGAAGGAAACGAAATTCATTCTTAAAATGAATGGGGTGGAAGAGGGAGAAGATTGAAATCAGAATTCAGTGATCTGTTTCATTCTAACAGAAGGGACCAAAGTTTGCAGCTGTCAATGAGCTCAGCCAATGCAAGGGCAGAACTACAAGTACGTGGGTCAGTGTGACCTATGGTACATTATGATAACCCTGTAAGACTGGTGCTGGGGAGCTTACTTGATCGTAGGTTACAGTGTGCTTCCCAAGCTGGAGGTGTAAGAACAAGTGTAGCACATTGATACACACAGTGAAGGGAAATGCTTCCTTTGAGAGGGCCATACAAAGACAGAAATGTCCTTCTGGAGACTTGTGTCTGGATTTGAGTGGTAGGGTGATCCTATCCTAAATCTCTCTTGTGGAAGAATAGACACTACCGAGTTTTTTTCTCACCCTGGTGTTTGTTAGTTACCCTGTGGTATAGAAATCTAGGTGGGATTTCAGCTGTTTATTTTACCTTCATCTGCACCTACATCATGGCATGAGCACAAGCTCACATGCGTTCTTTGTGTTTACCTGTGCGTATCGCTGGAGAAAGGGAATGCCTTGTGTTTGGCTGACTATGAGAATGGGAATAAAGCCCGCCAAAACATTTTTCTGATCTTTTACTTCTATTAAGAGTCCAAAAAATCAAGAATATTGTGAGATGTGCGCCAGTACATTTGAAGCAAGGTGTTTGAAGTATTTGGTGTTTTATTATTTGAAGCAAGGTGAGTTCTGGTTATTTATAAGCCTTCTTTTGGGATCAATCTATGCAATATGTATTTTTGTCTCAGATTCGCAGACGGGAGAATGCATTCACGCAGAGCTATTTTGATGTGTTGTTAAAAGCAGTTTATATTTGAACCTCTTGTTTTTTCACAAGTTGTGTATTAAATAACATGTCACACATAGAAAAATGCCTAGTCTGATAGTTAATGGCACATAAGAGGTTGATGAAAAAAAGTGAGGTCTCTATACCTATGTCATCAGTTTCCCTGCTATCCTGAACTGAAATACAGATGTGCGCACATTATCTACTGTATGCCGCCAACACTAAGAAGTACAGTAAGTGTTTTGCAAAATTGAACATTAAAAACACTGACACACTAAACAAATGCATGACCAGGTTTTTTGTACTAACTTTATGGTTTATCGTTTGAATTCAAAAATGGTCATCCACTGAACCAATTCCCAGTGCTCCAGCAATCCTGATTTTCCAGCTCGTCAGTTTATTTGCTGTCTGCAGTTCCCAAACTCAGTCCGCACCGGTCTCCATGGGATTTCTTTCAATTCGCATTTTTGTTCACAGTTTGCTATGAAACCCTTTGCCTCCCAAAGACAGTGGAATAGCAAAGCCATCAGAGAACGCGTGACACTTCTGTGCAGGCAAAGGCACAAGCAGGTGTGAAGCCATAAAGAGTTACACTGAGCTTGTTCATGTTGTGGCAACCGTTTCTTCTAACGGTTCTCTTGATTAAAAATCACGCTGTGGCTTTCCTGTTGTCTTATTAAGGTAAATGGGTAAGTTAAATAACTAATGTGTGGCTCCTGTAGATCGGTGATTAGGTCCTGCTGAAATCATGAATGGAAGGCATGAGTGCATAAACATTGGGAGAACCTGTGAGTCAGTCAGTCTTATTTTTCTGTCCGCTAAGCATATTACGGATGAGATGTCATCCCATCATATCCAAGACAGCGTCGAACTGTGCTGGATCTGCAAGACCTGGTCTTTTACTGTTTTCTGCTGTCTAGGGAGTGGTGCTGTTTAACTCTGAGCCCACAAGCAGCCGTGATTGAATCCCAGCAGGGACAGAGGAGAGCTACACGCGGGTAACATTGTTATTTCTCTACTAGGTTATACCCACGCTCGGATTGAGATAGTTTTTTCTAGCAATCATGTAACCCATCTCAAGATCTGATGATCTGATGTTTTTGTGTCTCATGATCTTATCTAATTTCTAAATGCTTACTTCAGTACAGGACTGCTTGTGTAATTCTGGACGCTATCAGTGGACATGAAAATCACCATGACTACTCTTATAACTAGTCAGCATTGAGATATACTGTGGTCCAGTATGTTCACAATGAGTGGGTCGTTGTACAAGCTTCAACTGTAGCTTTCAAGCCTCTCGGGTTCTCCTGACTAAGCATGTTATAGGCATTTCATTGCACTTGTGCATACGACAAATAAACCGAACTGAACTGGCTCCTGTCAGTATGGAATAACTGATTTGAAGAACTGGGCAGAATGTTCTCTGATCTCTAGGTGTCAGTTCTTACTTGGTGCCTCAATCTCTTGTGAAGTCTTCATGATGCTGTTGTCCTTCACTAGCATGCTAGTATGAATTGTGACTTATTTGCTGCACAAAATTTGAACAGGTTAGATTTGCTCTGATTTGCCTCACCTCATCACTGTCCTGTCTCCTGATATTTAGCGTTTTAATGTAGCAGTGTGCTTGTGTCATGTAATAGTAGAATAATAGAAGCTGCGGTGGTTTTTCAAATGCCCATGGAGGGATTTTAAATTTGACTAAAATGGCTTGTAACAATAAAAAAGTACACAAGATAATGGTGGAGGTAATAATTGAAATACTGTAGGTGGATCAATAGACAGATGGTCTGGCAAGGTTCACCAGGCAGGTTTATTTACCACAGCAGGACAGGAGGATTAAATCTTCCAGCTGTGACCCAGAACCCTGGCTGACAGAGGCCACCTGATTGTTATTTGTCGTCAGAAAAATTCTAAAGTGACACAAAGCTGTGTTCATTTAAATTGGCCACCTTCCACACTGAAGAGGATGCAGGAATGTTACTGTGTACTGTTGGTTGCTGGGGCAACTACTGTATATCGCCTATGGCAGAATATCAGAGGGAGCTGCGACTTCATTGTTGTTAGAACAGAATAGTGCTTGGAGAAGTCACATTGTGCTGTTTTAATCCTGAGAAGGGTGTCAATTAATTGTGTGCAACACCCTGCCCTTCTCTCATTGATCCACGCCCTTCACTGTATTCCTAATTTCATTTAAACCATTACTAATGCTTCAGTGTCCATGTTTTAATGTGCTCATGCACTTATAGTCAGAAAAGTAGGGGGAGGGTGGTCTTTAACAGTAATTATGAAGAATGATTTCTTCCCGAAGCATGACTACTTTCATAGGTGAGTGTAGTGCTTTCCCTCTATTCAGTTTTGTTATTTTTTAATGTTTAAAGCATTGTTTTTCCATCGAACACAAGGTCTTTTCTCTTTGCTCTCCATGTGTATGCAAAGTACTAAACACTGCCTTCCACTTTGAATTCTAGATATTATTGCTACACATAACTAGTGGAAAGCATCCAGCTTCAGTCCGCATGGTGCTGAAGTAAAAAAAAGAAAGCGTACAGTAACACATACATACCCTTATTCCTTCTGCTCTACGGTTAAGATATCGGCCCCTGTACTAGGTACTAAGGCATAATATTTCAAAGAAGGTAGGATCTGCCTGCATTCTGACATGCTTTTGTTATTTTTTGTAATGCTGCTGATGTTTCTGCACGCCACAGAGAGCTGGTAACTGTAAGCACAGGCCTGATTACATACTGTATTATTCCTAAGTCATTCGGGGCTGACAAAGTCTGCTGGAGACAGAAAAAGCATCTTCATTCAGATTGGTCTATATGTGAAATGTGGTCGTTGGGTGAAAGTGTAGAGCAAGGAAACTCTGTTGCTGCTGTCCTCCTCTCCCGGTCTTTCCCCTTCTGTTTTGTACAAATCCATGGCAGTAAACTTCCTTAGTCAGCTGTTCCTAATGATTCACTTCCCCTTGGCCACAGTGGTGGGGTTCCCAGTTTCTTCAAGCACAATGTTTGATTCCTTTTCTTCCCAAAACTGACCTGACTGTTTTGTTGTTGCCAAAATACTGTATATATATAAGCTGCTTATCTTAATGCTGATTGATTCCAGGAATCCTTAAATGACCTGCAGTTGTAGCAAAGAGTTAGAGTTCCCCTCACAACTCTTCAGGGTACCGTGACATGAAGCCATTAACTTCGTTTCATTATAATCTGAAATAGCCAATAAGAAGCAATATTGATCTTCTTTATTTTTAATCAGCACAAATCTATACCACTCACAACATGATATTTGCAGGCTCGTTGAGTGTTATAGTGTATCTGCAGTGTTCTCTAGACTGCACTTTATACAGATTGTGGAATTCTGGTGCTATATATGTGCAAGCAAAATGCACTTAGATGTAATTGTGGGTTGTGAGAATAGGCTATCTTTTATTCAATGAGGAATTTGGCTTTATAATGCAACATTTTTTTCTTAATGCAAAGTTAAATTATATGTTTTACACTAATGGTTGTCATACAAATTATATAGTGTGCTTTATATATTTAATAAATAAATATATTTCTTTAAAAGCTTTATTTCTTTTGAGGCTCTCAGCCAGGGTACGCAAGTGTTAGCTGTTCTGATTTTGTTTTTCAATAAATCTTAATAATTTGTAATACTGAAAAGACCTTTAGCTATAGAATTGTAACACTGGCACATTTGCACTTAACATCACTTTATAGGAATTCATCTTTTCACATACCCCAGCTTGCTCTCCATGAGACACACACAGACAGGGAGAGAAGCTGGGGGTCAGAGCACAGGGTCAGCCATTGTACAGCACCCCTGGAGCAGCTGGGGTTAAGGGCCTTGCTCAGGAGCCCAACGGAGTAGGTTAGATCATTTGTGCTAGATCTAATTTGAGACAATATCAGATCTCATCTTCTTGAATGTAAACTTACACCCACACATGTTGTATTAGTCAGTTTGAATCGCGGTAATTGTTGGTGACAGAAGTGAACTAATTTTATATGCAAATGCCATTAATAGCTAAATTATGTTTTTCAATGGTCTTCTTGCGGAATAAAATGTTTGCCCAGGAAAAATACATAACACGGGGTACTTTTTGAACTGTTTGTGCCAATGTGAGCAGGCATGGTCAAAAACTGTAATGCCTGAAAGCTGTGATGGAAAACAAACCTAGATATTTAGTAAGCAAACCATGCCAGTGTAGTGAAGTGGGTGGGATGCATTTATCCATTGTGAATATTAGAGAGTGGACCAAGAGTGTCATGGAGGGATGTCTTCTCATTTCTTAGGAACACAAATCTAAACAAGATTCAAACCAGTTTTGATCCTCAATGAAGAACCAAACCAAAACTGATACCAGCTGACATTTTAAATGACCTTTTAAGGGTAGCTTTATTTATTTACATGATAAATGTTTGAATTTTGTCGTGGCCTAAACTTCGATATCACACATTCAAAGTGTGCGGGCACTGCTGTAGCTTACTGACAACAATTTGTATATGTGTGTAATTGAAACCACCAGACAATTGCAGTTGTATCTCTTGCACAACGTTATACACGTTACAGTCAACATTTTCATTACAGGGAAGCGAAATGCCCTTTCACGTTATTAGCTGTTGGATTTTGTTGCCCAGAGCACTCGATACAATCGTGTTCCTGCAGAATCATTTCTCTCACTGTGACTGCCCTCATCACCAGTATCACCTCACAGCTGGCAAACCATTACAAATTGCCAGGAGCTAGAGGTATATTTTGTGTGTGATGAGCAACCTGAGAGTCATCTGTGGATTTGTCCTGAAGCAGAATAATCTGGAATTCCATTGGCATTTATTAGTTCTGGCTGAAAGAGAATCTCACTAATGGCCCCATGTTGTCATTGATTAGCAGGCTGTTTAAATAAAGAGACACAGGTTTTGAATCATTGGCCATTTCCATAGCAACGTGCCTTTTTCTGTAACAGGGGAGAGATGATGCGGTCCATTTCAGTTAGCAGTACAGGACCATTTTTTTAACCAGAGCCTAGTCATGCTTAAGTAAACACATCATAGGAACATTGTGTCATCAAAGGCTCTTGTTATCAGGTTTAGTGAAGCACTACAAGTTCTGTGTTTTAAACAGTAGATTGGAACAGTCTAAAACATAGAAATTTTAAGAAAATTAACACAGCCCTTAACTTTATATACTGTATGTACTTTAGTGAAGGTTTGTGCTTTTAGTTGTTTTAATTCTTTTTCTGCAATGTACGAAACCGTTGTATAATATATTAAACTCTAAACACTAAAATCGTCGACTGAGTACTTGAAAGAATATGCACGAATCAGGATAAACTCCATATACTGTGTGGTATTAGAATTTGTTTACTGAGAATAACAGACATTCTATCTACCACAGGTAAGAGTATACACAAATGAAGAAGGTTGAAAGGATAGAAGTCCATCCATTTTCTTAACTCTTTATCCAGTACAGGATTGTGGAGGAGCCAGAGTAATCTATCCTGGCAAGTAGTAGGCGGATACAGGCAGGACACATCCTGGATGGGACGCTAGTCAATCTCAGGGAGCACACAGACACAAACACACACACTCATACTCACAGCAGGGCCTTTTTTCCCAGAAGGCAATTAACCTACCAACATGTCTTTGGACTGTGGGGGGAAACTGGAGCACCTGGAGGAAACCCATACAATCACAGGGCAGCATAGAACTCCATGCAGGGGATAATGATCACAACTACATATAGATGGAAGATTTAGACAGCTGTTCCGTCTGATATGATCACTCACAAAAGTAAAGACAAAGTGTTTGTCCATTTAATGGTTTTAGTGTCAGTTTCTGGTGAGCAACAGAGTTTAGTTCAAAATCTCTTGCAAGGAAATGGAAAAAAATGTCATTTACAATAAATTTATATTTGCAAAATGTGCTTCTGCAGAAGAAAACATTCGGTTTATAAACAGCAAAATAGATATCTGCTTAACATTCTACTTACATTTTATTAGTGTACTGTACATCCTAGTACATATGTTCTGCTCATATTTTTGCCAGCCTAACTCATCATTCCTGTAAAAATATATTTCCAAAGACTACTGAAACTGGATTGGTGTAATTGAGATGAGGATGCACAATACAAAAGTGTAGCACTGCCTTCAGTGTGTGGTTCTTCAAGTGTTATGGTCTGCTAGTGTCTTTGACAAGCAATCTTAGAAGAAGAGCACATTGGTTTCGTTTGCTTGTTAGTAGGGTTTCTATCCGAGGTTCTTGTCTAGCAGTTTCTTGAAGGAGCCAGGCATGTGAACCTCAACAATGTTCCTAGCTCCCACAACCTCTATAAGAACTTTATGCTAGCATGGTAAGCAGTGTACAAAATAAATAAATGCATCTGAAATGAAGCAGGTAAATGAAATTACCTGGCTCATGAGCTGAGGCATTCCTGTGTTTCTGTCATGTATGATTAAGTACATGCTGGCAGTACCTGATGCCTCCAGTCCCTCTCATCAGTTAGTTCAATTTCTCTACTACATAAAATGGGAAACAAAAAAAGAGAGATCAGTATTATTTTCATACCTTAACAAGACATAGACCTGATAACAATAAAATGTGGCACAGTCCATAAAGATTTCTCGAAAAAATGAGATTGAAATGAACGTAATTACACACTTACAAAAAAATAATAATGCCTTGCGGCTTCTGAAACTGCTCACCTTAAACCTCAAGCAGTTCACACCTGAATAAAGCAGCACCTGACAGCTGTGTCCTCTTGGATTCATGGATTTTCATGGGAAAAAGATAAGAGGTTTATAAATGACGGTTGCAGCCATTAAAGCAACAAAACCTCTTGGGACTCTTTTCAAACTGATGGAAAAACGTGATTAACACACACTGAAATGGTATAATTTCCATTAGCATCATTCATAACCTCAATTTCAAACTACACAAAAAGACAGCTCATTTTCCCCTGCTTTATGTAAACCATGTAGACTTTCCTATGGGATTGATTGCTTTCTTTTACAGTGTGTTTAAGTAATGAAATGCAGCGAAAACAACAGTCCCAGGTCCAGAGTTTGAAGGGAGATAATTGACCTGGATTTCATAGTATTGAGTGGTACGTTTGACATGGATGAATTGATCAACAGATGTCTAAGCCAAAAATGTAGAAATCCATGCAGTAATTACTGCTTGTGCCATATTGAGAATTCTGAGATATTTGGATATTTACAAAAAGATGCAATGCAGTTCTCCAATCAGATGAAAGCGCTAGAGATTACTGGGGAATTTTTCATCCCTCCTGATCTGATAGACACAACACTCTCGTGACTTACAACAGCTATAACTTTCTTCTACATTTAGTTTTAAGGCACCAGACACTTTGAGGTGAGTTCTGCGTTTTGTCACAGGTTGAAGGCCAACTAAATATGTTAGAGATCTTCGAATTATCGCACACTACAATCAGAATTGTGTTAATCTCTACCGTTATGTTCTGTTATGTCACACAGTTCATGCTGTATTATTCTGACTGGATTTGGGCAAGCATATCCTCTCCAGATCTTCCTTAAATGAGATAATGTTGTTTCTTTGAGAGTTTCTGGTCCTTGAAATGTGATTAATGCTATGACTAATTCTCCCACTGGACTTACAGTAATATAAAACCTCATGATTTGGTTTTTTTGTTTTTTTAGGCACGATGACCTGAAAGAAATGCTGGACAGTAACAAGGATTCTCTGAAACTGGAGGCAATGAAGCGAATTGTTGCAGTAAGTACAGTATTGTCATTTAGTTTTACTTTTCAGATAACGATTTTTAGGTCTAATACCCCAGACAAGCTCATCATTTCTGATCTTTGGTGGTTTCCTTTATTCTCAAAGGGCATTACAAAAACCATTTTACAAAATGATATTGTAACTACCTGTACCATAAGAAAGTTTGCAAAGAGAGGAAGCCCGTCAGTCCAACTAGCCCAGTGGTTCTCAAAGTTCCGAGGACCACTTACACCAAGTCACAGAAGCGGTGGACCACCTATGGCTACGTCCACTTCTTACCCTGTAAAAATCATCACCTAATAATAATTTAAAATTGAATTACCTTTTATGGAAGTGCTAAATTTGTATGACCAAAATTGCATATTTTGCAAATGCTTTTATTCCTTAAAAAGCTGATGTGAAGAATGGAGCTGCTTAGACTTGATTTAAGAGGGATGACTAGGTCAGTCCACGGACCACCTGGCACATGCTTGCAGACCACCAGTGGTCTGAGGACCACACTTTGAGAACCACTGAACTAGCCCATTTGGTAGTTAGCAGCTAATTCATCCAATAGTCTCATCCAGCTGTTTCTTGAAAGAAACCAGGGTATCAGCAACAACATGTTCCATACTCCCCCAACCGCTTGGATAAAGAGGAAAAGAATCAGAAAGATAAGTTTGTTCAGTTGATCCTAAATATTCACCAAAATATGTACTGCTTTATAAGAAGACTGTGAAGTGCCCTATAAAAATACTAACATACTTTATGTTTCAAATAAAGTCCCTGTTTGACTCATAACCAATGTAAAGATTTAAAGTAATAAGATGACTCCTCAAAACTACTCAAATGGAAGAAAGAATTTATGCAACAATATTTTTGACTGTTGAATTGTGTATATCTGGTGGTATGAATCTGAATTCTGTGTAATCCCAGAGTTCTGTTTTGATTTTTTTCCGTATTCAATCAATAATTCAAATGGCTGCAGCAATTTCCCATTTGCTGTATTTCTATAACTTTTACACTCCAGTTTTTCAGTTCTAAATAGTTGATTAAGTTTATTGTATAGTGGTTTCAATGCAAGTCATTTTTCTCTTTCACCATAATTAAATTATTCTCCCCCACTGTATAGCATATTCACTGCGTGGCTTTGCTTCACACAAAGGAACAGTATAAGAGAAGCAAATTCTAATCAATATAAGGAATATATTAATTCATTTTTAATCTGTTTAAAATCAATGATGGGAAAATAAACATTTATTGTTTTATTATTTACAACCCCAGCTAAGCATGTGCTGTAAATTATCTAGATACATTTATCAGTGCCACTATATGCAGATTTTACAGTAGTGGTCCTACAAAACGTATTCTTAATTAACTCTTACTATTTCCAATAATTGCATTACAAGCTCCACTACTTTTATGTACACATTCAGTAAATAATTTTTGAAGTATAAACATACCTTACTACATTTTCCTACAGGACTAAAATGTAATTTGAACAATTCGTACAGCAAAAAGTACACGGATGCAAAACCATTTCTCTGTTTTCCAAGAATCTGAAGATTGAGTTACAGCGGTTGTTTCCACACAAACTCTATTTTATCAGTCAGCGGCTTTTACCTTGTCAAAGTGTTCTATTCTGAACCCTCCTGTTTCTCTTTCATTTGAACTGAAGTCTTTTGCATTTGAAAGAAGGCATTCAGACATAATGGTGATCATCTGTTTAAAAAGCTGGTATCTGTCAAATGTTAGGAAGTCTAAATGTAATTCAAAAGCCATTTGACATTTTGTGGCTCATATCCATAATTTAAAAGGTTTGTATTGAAATATGCATGAAATCAAAGGTCTTCCAAAAAGCAAAACATAACCAGCCCTTTTATTTACACAATATTTTCAGATATAAAGTGAATTGCTAATCCTACATTGTGTGAATCAGAGTAGTTTATTACAGTATGTATGCTCAGCCAACTGGTTATGTTATGTGTTCTGCTGAAGACAAATCCTCTTAGAGAAGGCCTGTCTGAGATGTTAGGCCATGAAACCCTGTTGCTAAGGAGAGATCAGGTTTTATGGTCTCTGCAACTTGTGTTTATTAGGACAGAAGTAAGTGAAAGAGAATGCACAGCCAGGTGTTAAATATTCATTAGCAGTGTCAGTTTCAGAGCTTTGTAGAAGGGCAGCCAGGACTAAATTATTTATCACAAAAAAAACGTTGCGAACTTGAGTCATGTTCCATCTGTACACCAATGAGGCAGCAACTGTAGTAATTAGGAAGACATTATTTTTCATACAAAAGACATACAAAAGGCTACAAAAGACAGGCAAATGTGTATTTTTTCCATGGAGTGCATTTTGTTAACCCGAGTTGCAAATAATCACTTAACTAAAATTCTTCATGGGTCAGCATTCATATTTTTGTTGTTTGTATACAGTAGGACACTGTGAGAATAGCCCCTTTTAGGGATAGCTGAGCCCTTAGTTTCAAAGTTTGGTTAATCTGGAGTTTTTTAAATCTGACAATTTGTATTTGTAAATTTGTGACATGAAAATATAGATGCATTATATAGATGCATTTTGTATTGCATCGCAAATGACTCAAATAACCGGTAGGGTTAAAGCACCTAGATGGAAAGGAGTTGTGTGCCTGCTGCTTATTACCCAGGTGGGTGCTGCTCTTGGAACCTCTGAGAAACAGGCACAATAAAACTGTAAGGAATTATTCTAATAATAATTCTCAGCATCAGGTGGCTGACCTCTGTAAAATATATTACACATGGAGCCAGTGGCTTTTTTTCCGCATTTCCGTATAGACTGGAAATGATATTGGATGTTTAGTATTTGTGGAAATGATAACAACAGCTGTTTATGAACAAACACTAAAAGGCCTTTTATCCTGTTTAGTGTTTTAGAACAAGAATATTAAAGATTTGATAGCAGCAGAAGGGTGATAAGATTGTGATCATCACAGCAGTGTAAAAACTACCCACAGGCTGTAGTTTTCAAACTCTCCTTAAGCCTCCCCTTACTGTGGGTGACCCTGGTTGTTGATGGATGTGTCTTTGTTTTCTAGATGATCGCCAGAGGAAAGAATGCTTCGGACTTGTTCCCCGCAGTAGTCAAGAATGTGGCGTGTAAGAACATTGAGGTGAGTTCAGTGACCCCAGTGACAGTATCCCACAGAGCTCCTTTGTTCAAGAATAATTGAAAACACTTCCTTGCACTGAAACCAAGCTTCTATCATTGACATTAACAGTGCAAAATAAAGTTTATTATGATAAATGATTTTAGAGGCATAATCAGTTATATAGCATCATATTGGGATGTATGAAATTGTATCCCAGCTGCTTATTCTTTAAGACAAATCTATGTACAAGATAAAATTGATTATGATCACATCTTTGACATCTCCCAGAGGAATGCATTTTATCATTAGGTTTAAGCAAATCATTAAGCAAAACTATTAGTGTAGTCAAATACAACTTATTTTTTCATTTTATTTGTCATTAGCTTTCACCCAAGGTGACTTGGATCTGTTTGAGATGCAGAGTCCAGATAGTTCATTATTTTTATTTTACTGTTATTTTACTTTTTTCCCATGCCTCTCTACTGTATGTGTTTTTCAGTCATTTTTTAACAATACTGGTTTTAAAAGGTTCCCAGAATAACAGTATTCTTTTTCTATAAGGAGATTTTTTTCTACCGTGTCCTTAAGGCTGCATCTCATTCCACCCCATTAATTTTCATATCCTGCTCTGTCCTTTTATATCTTTTTATATGGGAAAAGTGGCTGAACAGGTTGAAGTCACAGTTTCCACACGCAAGGATAGATACTACCAATGAACACAGAACAGCACAGATATGGAGTAACTACACTGCAGAATCTTTTTTTTTCCCTGTTTGAAGTTTGCTGGCCTATTTTAACAAGAATTCTCTACACAGGTGAAGAAGTTGGTGTATGTGTACCTGGTTAGATATGCAGAAGAACAACAAGACTTGGCTTTGCTCTCCATTTCGACCTTCCAGAGGGGGTTAAAGGTCAGTGGTCACAGGAATTTCTTCGACAGGAGGATTAATAAAACCGGGATGCTATGACTCAGCCACGTCTTGGGTCTGGCTACTCCATAGAGTGCAAAAGTACTTGTTACCTCTTCATCCAGTAATCTCACAAAAGGGCCGTGTTCGAAAAGTTCCTAGCCTTCCCTCAATCATAATTAAAAGAATGCAAAATCAGAGGTTGAAGGGGTTTAGTTCATTTGGGGGGAATAGCAAAGATTGTTGTAACTCAAACAAACACTGCATATATCTGAAATACTGCAATTTTAATATAGAAGAATGTCTGCTTATTAAATGTGAAATGATTAAGCCATCAGTCTACCATGTATCTGCCTCTGTTGTTTTTGTTTCCCCTAACTACTCGTATTTTACTGTAGCTGCTCAGTTCCTAAGTATTATTAGGCTCTGTTGAAAGGGGCTTTCAGAATGCCAAGTTTTTCAGCAACACCAAACAAATCATTTTGTATCCCTGGCGTGTTTAATTCTGCGATTGCAGCCTTCTTGTGTAAGTGCAGTACTGTCTGCGCTCAGGCCACTTGATTGCCTGTGTGAAATGAAACAATGATTGATTTCAGAGGTTCCAGCCCTTTTCTCTGCTCTTCCAGCAAATCCATTTATTTTAAGTGGCATTGGTACTGACTGCTTTGTGTGTGGCAGCTAATACAGATGGTCCTTTCCCTTAAGTCAGCTGAGCGCACAGTGGGAAAATGATCAGTACTCCGTCCCAGGGAGAGGGCTTTTTTAGAAGTGCTGTGTCATTTCTGTATATCATTAATTGGCCAAGTGCCATAACAGGCTGGGTTTAATTCACTATCACTACACTGTAATCCCAGAGCTGTTAAGCACCAAAACAATGGAAACTCGATTCTTGTAGCTATTAAAATTGCACTGTAAGGTTAAATTTCAGTTATAGAAATCTTATGGCTCCGGATTCGAAAAAGAAATTCTCCATTAATTCAGGTTGCACAGTGCAAAAGGGCCACTGATGTAAGCCACAGCATCTGGTGGAAGTGTACCCATGTATTCAAGAATTAGGTTAACTCGGTACAAATAAAATTTAGCCTATAATCCCAAATTTTATTGGTCGTTAATAATTAATGAACAGAATGATCTTCCAAGTCTTGTCAGTTTCCTATGAGGCACCAGGGAATAAATTCATGGAAGTATGAAATGCGCAGTGGGTCAGGGACAGAGTCAGGGTTAGACAGTCTGAAGGCAGAAGAGTTTCTAACCTTTGCCTTTGTGATCGGGCTTGACTGCAGCATCCATAAACCTTATTGCCTTTGCCCTTGTGAGCCTTGGGCTGCCCTGGAGAAGTATGGTACCCGAAACCCATTTTTTATGTTTCTCTTCGAAGGATCCCAACCAGCTGATCCGCGCCAGTGCGCTGCGTGTGCTCTCCAGCATCAGGGTCACCATCATCGTGCCCATCATGATGCTGGCAATCAAAGAGGCGGCATCGGACATGTCCCCTTATGTGCGCAAGACAGCCGCTCATGCCATCCCCAAACTCTACAGGTACCAGGCTGTGGGGATCAGTATGGATCAGCACTGTACATGACGATAGGAATAGTGTTAGTCTGGGGATCTGCAGCTGTCAAACATGTTAAAACATTCATATTGCATGAACAAGGTGAGCTATGCAATGAAGGCATTGGTACTGTAGTTTAGCCACTGGCTGTGTTACGGTATATAGTCATGGACCAGAACCACTGGCTTGCTTAATTTGTTTCTCATCTTAGTGAGATCAGCCTGAAATCAGTATAACTTTGTGGGGTTTAGTTCAAGGTTAGAGCAACGCAGCACATCTTCTCCTCCTTATTACTGTGTTTGATTCTTTTAATTAGTCTGGATCCGGACCAGAAGGACCAGTTGATCGAGGTTATTGAAAAACTTTTGGCTGACAAAACCACGGTAAGACAATATTGTGATCATCCATTTATTTGTCAGGCACTTATATCCAGAGCATCTTACAGAGGTTACAGTTATCTAAGATGCCAGTGTTGGTACCCATTTACACAACTAGGGCCGATGGAGAAATCAGGGTAAGTTGACGTCACAGGTGTTGAACAACAGTCCCACCTGGGATTTAAGCACATGCCCCTGCAGTCTTGAGCCCTAACCACTTCTCTGACACAAAACTGCCAGGACTGCAGTGTAAATTAGAATTCCATGGTGGTTTGTGTCATTAAAAGTCTCCACATCTGAGTACGTTAAAAGCATTCCAGGAAATTATTGTTTGATATGGATGTCGTTTTTACAAAGTATCCAGAGCAATTTGGCCTCCGGGTATTGTTCCCAGTTTATATACAGGGAATTATTTTACATAACATCATTAGTTTTCTGTTGTAATTTTATGAGGCAAATTAGGCAAAGCAATCTGCAGTCTACCCTCTTGTTTATATAGCACATGTATCCATTAGAGCTTTTATTGTTGGTATGTGGGTCGTATATAAATTTTGCTAATTGTATTATGTGTAGTGAAAAAAGGAGGTAAATCTCAAAATGTTTAAGTCAAAGCACGTTTTTGCCTTTATCTATTCTGTCTGTGATGTGCCTCATGATTATTACTTCAGCTCAGAGCCGCGGGTATTTAATTACAAGAGAACAAAGAGAACACAGAAACGGTTAAGCGTCTCTGCAGTGATACACAAGAAGATTGATGCTGCCTGGTATAGAGTCATTTGATGTCAGAGTGGTTTCATTTCACTACAACTTAAATCGATCCATAATTGTAGAGCATCATGTATAGATCAAAGGAGGCCTGTCTTCCCGTAGTGCTTTGAGGTGCAGGCTGTGTTTGCTGAGCGACTGTCCCTCCCTGCCCCCCCTGTGTCCAGCTGGTGGCAGGCAGTGTGGTGATGGCGTTTGAGGAGGTCTGTCCCGAGCGCATCGACCTGATTCACAAGAACTACAGGAAGCTGTGCAACCTGCTGATCGACGTGGAGGAGTGGGGCCAGGTCGTCATCATCAACATGCTCACCCGTTACGCCCGGACGCAGTTCCTCAACCCCAACCAAAACGTGAGTGCTCCTCTCGGCGATGTCCTCCTCCTGAAACACAGAAGGGTGCCGCACCCTCCATCATCGATGCGGCCTTCGAAACATCAACAGAATCCCACCTAAGCCTGCCTCACCCCACCCACTGCCGTTTCAAGTTAAAATATTGTCCGCTCACCTCCATCCAGTCTTCCTGAGATAACGCTCAGCCCTTAAAAAGTGTCCATGTCTGCGGACCCTGGATATTTGCCACAGTTTCACACTCATCACGGCCCTGACTAGCTCTGTTGGTAGAGCATGAGACTCATAATCTGAGGGTACTAGGTTCGTGTCCCACTTCGGGCACCAAGTCCTCCGTGTTGGAGGTTGGGCACGAGGCTAACAACCCTGTCCCATAGAAAACTAATGTTACAGTAACATTGCCAGTAGGCATGACAGGCAGGAATCAATCCATCATCACGCTCATAGGTGTAGAACACGATAGAAGTGGAAAGCCTGCAAAGGGTGTGGCAGTGTTCTAGCTGTTATAATAATCGCCTGTTGGAGATACTAATACCGTGATGTCATGTGGTCTGACCGCTATGTGTGCCGCAGGAGTCTCTCCTGGAGGAGAGCGCGGAGAAGGCCTTCTATGGCTCCGATGAGGACGAGGGCAAGGACGAGAAGGCCGAGGCAGCTGCCCTGCCCAGGAGGAAGCCCTACGTGATGGACCCCGACCACCGGCTCCTCCTGCGCAACACCAAGCCGTTGCTGCAGAGTCGCAACGCTGCGGTCAGTGCCAGTCTGCAGGGTGGCTGTCATCGCAAAGAGGGCCGGAGCCTGAGTGAGAGGGAGGGAGGGTTAATCGCGGCCCAGAGTGACCGAGGAAGAGGGAGGGGCAGAGGGCCGTGGGACAGCCTTGGATGGCGAGAACATGGGAAGCTGGAAGTCATGACTTTGTTTGTTAGGAGATCTGTGAATTCTCTTCCTGGGTCGCCGTGTATAACGGGGAACAGTGGTGGTGTGTCTGTGTGCAGAGGATCCTCGTAAAGGCATGCTTCATCTCTGTGCAGGTAGTCATGGCCGTGGCACAGCTCTACTTCCATCTGGCCCCCAAGGCTGAGGTGGGCGTCATTGCGAAGGCCTTGGTGCGCCTCATGAGGAGTCACAGGTAGGGCCCCTTTTCCTTATGTCACCCCACACTTACACATTATAATAAGATGTATTCTATAGTATGCATCCAAACTATACAATTTCTCTCTCATTCTTATTCTTATTCTTATTCTGTCTGGTATAAAACCAAGTTTGAACTGAAGATCCCTTTTTACTTTATTTGCCTTCCTGGGATGCATAGACTTTTCGAAAAGAGTTTTCAATTTGACCGGCTGTGATAAACCATCCATTGCAGGTCCCAGTTTTTCAATTCTTTCATCTGCAGACACCACATGACTTTGGCCTTTTCGCTGCCTGTAGGAAGCTCGATATTAATGGGGCATCAGTTTCTACCACGTAAATGTCACCATGAAATGACAGTGCCCTGTGGTCATGGAGGAATCTATGGTTGTGTCAGCTGCCTTTGATGTGTTTTGTAACTAAAACAGTTTGTGTGAAATGGAGTGAGACGACTTTCAAAGCATATTCTCTCTGAGATTAAACAAACAGCCAGTGAAGTCATTTAAAAAGCCAACTGTTTTTATCTTGGTAGCTTTCACGATGACACTTAAGTATTTCACCACCCCTGATTAAAGTATTTTGTCAGCATAGACAGGGAAGAATTTAAGTTAAGTGTATCCCTTAAACTTCTGTTAAAAATGAGAGCTGGTTAGGCCATGTTTTAGTTTTTTAACAT
Source organism: Atractosteus spatula (assembly GCF_055471065.1). Taxonomy (NCBI): domain Eukaryota; kingdom Metazoa; phylum Chordata; class Actinopteri; order Semionotiformes; family Lepisosteidae; genus Atractosteus; species Atractosteus spatula. The sequence goes on along the minus strand of NC_142712.1, from coordinate 63,001,372 downwards.
GCATTACTTTATCTCTCGATAGCCATCCGTGTAACAAAACACTATATTGTATATTGTATATACTGTATATTATTATGTTATTCTGAAGTACCTACAGACGTGGTTTATGATTGAAAGCCTTCTCTTATATGACAACTAAAATAATAATATGAGCTTAATTGTGCTTTGCTAATAAGCTATAAAAACAGGACAAAAATAAAATACCTTCTTCCATTTTGAAAGCTGTAAACAACTACTGTATATTAAATGGCTTTTTTTATTCTAGGAAATGTAAAGTGCTGTTTCTTTAGAGTACTAAGATTTTCAACTTTCCTAAGATTTTCTGCACAATTAAATTGAAATTCCATTGTGGTGAATGTAAAATATTCTAAAAAGATGATTAGACTTCGTGTCTAAAATCAACTAAAACGTATTGTAAAAATCTGACTCACAGACCAGTCTGCTGTATTTCTCTCTGCAGTGAAGTCCAGTATGTTGTATTGCAGAATGTGGCAACAATGTCTATCAAACGCAGGGTGAGTTTTTAAATAAATGTTTCCTTTTTATAATTGTATTGTTTTTTGCATTTTCCCTCTGCTAGAGAAAGAAAACAAAGAAAATAATTATATTTAGTAGACTTGTTGTAGAATTTTGTAGTCTTACTTGCAGTATATGTCTGGTGTTCCTACATCTCTCTTGTCAATTGAAAAACTATTGACTGAGAACATAAATAACTCCTTTTCTTAGGCTTTAAATATAAAGGTCCTTACATTTAACGTTTATGAAATGTAATCATTAATATTTAGACATCATTCAAAAATACCAAAAACAAATAGAAAGGCATATTGCTGAGCAGACCCTAAGATTTTCCTACCTGTTAATATAAAAAGGGCCTTGGATGGTGAAATGAGTTCAAGGCTATATTTGTATGTCCTATTTCAGGGAATGTTTGAACCTTACCTAAAGAGCTTCTACATCCGATCTACAGACCCCACCCAGATCAAAGTCCTAAAGGTTTGTTGTGGTCATCCCTAAGTTTTGAACCCAAAGATTTACACGTTCTTCCATGTGTGTACAAATAAGTGTTTGAATCACTAATCATTTGAATGTGAGTGATGTGAATGTGATGTGTGTCACTAAGAAACTGTTTCCTCTAACTGAAATGAGAGTTGCCTGCAGGTTTGTTCTGATTAACATTGCTTTTATTTTGTTTGCAGTTAGAGGTTTTGACCAATTTGGCAAATGAGACCAACATATCTACCATTTTGAGGGAATTTCAGGTAACGTAACCTAAATTTCTACCAGAAACAAGGTCAAGTTTGATTGCTTTTAACTGGTGAGCATGTATTAATGCACTAATCTGGTTCTGTGATCCCTTATTGGAAATCTTCTAAAATTTCTTCTGTAGGTCATGGATTACTCAAGTAGTGCACATGTAGCTTTATGTACTGTAGGAACTTGTGCAATATGATTTTGTATTTTGTACGTATCAGACCTACATCAAGAGCATGGACAAGGACTTTGTAGCTGCCACAATCCAAGCCATTGGTCGCTGTGCCACCAATATTGGAGAGGTGAGAGACACCTGTCTGAATGGCCTGGTCCAGCTACTGTCCAACCGTGATGGTGAGTGTGCGCCCATCCAGGGCTCAGCTCTCCCAGTGAACCTGCATGCAGCTTCTGAAGGACAGGACTTTGTAGTTCTGGGTCTTAGAAGTTTTCTTTGTGCCCTTCGAAAGTGACCACAGTAAAACCCCAGGCAGAGATGACAACAGTGAACCCTGTGTACTTAGAGTACAAACACGAGAATGTAAAACAAAAAAGGAGACAAGTCAAGAGCACAAAGGAGGTTCTGATCACAATCCTTTTGAATTGCAATTCCTTCTTGAAGAAAACAGATCAGATTTGAAAATCTAGTCATGTAATCCAACTCAACTGTACATGTCTTTTGTATCATAGAGTAACCATTCACTGGGATTTTAATTTTTTCTAATATTTCAGCATTGAATCTAAAATCTTTGGAAGGTTTTTGTGCTGTACTTCTCTTCGTGACTTGTTCCCAGTTCTAACCAGTTCTGACACCCACAGCTCTGCATTAGCTGTCATTTCTTTTGCTGTGTCCTGAAGTGCCGTGTGTGACCTGTATTCCAGAGCTTGTAGTGGCCGAGTCAGTCGTCGTGATAAAGAAGCTGTTACAGATGCAGCCGGCGCAGCACAGCGACATCATCAAGCACATGGCGAAACTCACCGACAACATCCAGGTGCTTTTCTTTCCCTCTGTGTGGCTGCAGGGCCGAGGAAGCTAATGTGAAATTGACCAGTCATCTTACCTGCCTTTAAGTTTACGGTACCATGTGATTAAAACTGAATCTGACCACATTGGTAAAAACCCTCCTTGTGATCATGCCTGATAATATTACACTTCCTGGAATTAAATGAAAATTAATTGCACAGCACATTAGATCGATCATCAGTAGACTGTTGCTTTCAAGAGACTGACTTTTACCACAGTGATGAGTCAATCAGTTACGATTAGAATCGGTAGTCTTGTTATCAATCCAATGCACTGTGACAATGACATCCAGTTTCTGTCCTTCCTGTGGGCAGGTTCCCATGGCCCGAGCCAGTATTCTGTGGCTGATTGGTGAGTACTGTGAACATGTCCCCAAAATAGCTCCTGACGTGCTGAGGAAGATGGCAAAGTCCTTCACCAGCGAAGAGGATATTGTCAAACTGCAGATTATCAACCTGGCAGCCAAACTGTACCTGACCAACTCCAAACAGGTACCAAATTAAAGCTGCAATGATTTCTTCCATTTGGAGAACAGTTGTTGTGTTCTCTCAGAATGCTTTGTAAATTTGAATGTGCATGAGACATTTTTATTCTCTTTGCTAAAATCTAGTAGGAAGAAACATCCTGTCAGAAGCCTGTAGTTGCCATACTTTTGGTCCTTTGTTACTTTACTGTATGCAGTAGTTTCGTGGGAGTAAAAGATGCCATATCATTATACAATGTAAATTTCCCTCCCAAACGTATCCAAACAGACAGCATACCTGCACAGCTAGTGAATGTTTGTTTCATAGACCTTTATAACAAAAGAACCAAACATCTGAAAGAAAATTAATCTGATATCATTTTTTATATCTAATAGTCTTTAATCCCTTAACTGAGATGTAATGCTTAATGACATTTTGGAGCCCTTGTAGTTTTGTATCTTCTTCATCTTAGTTGCTTCAGATCTGTTATCAGTAATATCCACATAAAAATACTGTACGTTACATTGAATTTGGGGAAGTCAATCCAGAAGCAGTCGTGTTTATTGATTCATTGCAATTAAATAATGGTGGTCTTCCTGGGAAGCTATAGTTCTGCTGACATTCTGTCATTTTATTGTGCTCAGAATAATGTGCTGTCTCTTTCCTGTTGCAATGGAGTGTTAAAGCTTGGTGCATGACTAGGCTACGATGGAAACCAATGCTAATTAAAAAGGCTGCAGTCAAAGAACATTTAAGACTCTGGAAGAACAAACACAGCAAAGTGCAATCATTTTATCTCTTTGTGTTTGTACAGCAAACAGAGATTTTTGGTCATTTCTCTGCTGCTGTGATCATTATCATTCATTTTTCAAATCACCTGTCATCATCTGGGCAGTTAGTTGCAAAAAAAAACATCATTTATCATCAATAGTCTTAACAGAAAAAAAAACAAAAAAGAAATTGTTCCTAGTTTATACTGCCTTGAACAGCATCGGTTATTAATTATCTTAATCTCAAAGGAGCAGACTTTCTAGCTTGTGAATCCTGATGCTTTATTAAAGACACCGATTCCCTCTCTGTTTAGGACTTACTGCCTTTGAAAACCCTTGTCATAACAGGACACTGTCCAGGGTGCTGAAACACTCTAAGTCAATCTATAATACACAGCAGAGAGCCAAACAGGGTTTTAAAATTATAGGCTGATCTTTTTTTAAAGAAAAACTGTGGCGTGACCTACTTGGGGTATTCTGAGGCAGAGTGAAATATCTGTGTCATTGTTACATCAACAATAATTTAGACCCTTTTAGGGGTTGTCATTACCAGGGGCATTAATGTTGTGGCACAAAAGTAATGGAGCTTGTCCCTTCAGTAACAGCCTTCTTTATCTTTGGCTGAATTTAAGATTCAGGTAAATTCATAGAATGTTAAAAGCCAGGATTTTAAAACCAAAGTATAATACAAAATTATTTTTTGTTCTTCATGACTCACTGTCTCCCTCCAGTTAATAGTCTGCTCCCTCTCTGACCCATCAGACCAAACTGCTCACCCAGTATGTCCTCAACCTGGCAAAGTATGACCAGAACTATGACATCAGAGACCGGGCTCGCTTCATCCGACAGCTGATTGTCCCCACTGATAAGAGCGGTGCACTCAGCAAACATGCCAAGAAGCTGTTCCTCGCCCTCAAGCCAGCCCCAGTCCTGGAATCTCCCTTCAAAGGTACCAGAGGCAGACATTGCTGTGCGCTGAGAGAGAAGAGAGGCCAGATCATTCCATACCGAGTTCCATGCAAATGAGACTGTTGATGCTGCTACTATTTCTCAGATCTGATGACAGTTTCTGTCATTGGATAAAGACCCATGATAGCAAAAAAATGTATACTAATTTTGTCTTAACTGGGCATTTCTGTCCCAAAAATGCATGTTTTATGATTGTTAATTAATCTTAATTTAAACTCATTTTGATTAATGTCTATATGTTATCTTTACCTTACTCACCCAGGGAATGAGACAATATTAATAGGTGCCATCTTAATATCTTGATCTTTAATCTTAATATCTCATCTTAATGAAAATGCACAGCGCTTACGAGACACTTAACAAGACAGCTGTCTAAACAACTCAACTAAACAGCAGCTAAACAAGACAGCCGTTCCGAACTCTCCAGTATTGTTGAGAGCTGCTGGCCTGACATTTCCTGATTTAACTGAATGCTCAGCGTTTTCTTCTCTTTCTTGGCGGCTCTACTTTTGCTTAGCCAGCACAGGTAAAATCCCCGTACCTGTGCCACCCTGTGTGCTCGTCTGCTTTGCGTTTGCATGGTTAATGTTCTCGTTGTGCTCAACAAGGAACTGCTCTGTGTTGCAGACCGGGACCACTTCCAGCTTGGCTCTCTCTCCCACCTGCTCAATGCCAAAGCCGTGGGCTACCAGGAGCTGCCCGAGTGGCCAGAAGCGGCCCCCGACCCTTCAGTGCGCAACGTGGAGGTGAAGGAGGCTGTGCGTGCTGTGGAATCAGTACTAGATGGAGATAAGGGGCAAACAGGAGAATCTGTTGGCGATCCTGTAGATGTGCAGTGTTGAAAGAGAGGCAGAGAAAAGGCTTGGCCTGTAAACCATTTTTTTACCATTCATCAGCATAGCACCAAGTTCATTGTCATTGCCCTGTCAGTATGTACTTATTGTGTTTCCAGTTCCAGTGGGTCATTTTCCAATCATCCCTCCATTATCCAGCATAGTCATACTGCCTGTACATTGAAGTGCGGATGACGCGCAGGACATCTGAAAGAGCTTCGGCATCTGCCACATTAGGAAAACACATGTAGAGTTATTAAGTGAAAATGGTCTTTCTCAAGTGAAAGGCCGTTTCTCATCCTGTGAGTGTTGAGATGCTCCCCATGTGTGGAATCAAGCAAGATTGACTGGTTGGTTCCTACAACAAAACAGAGTGGATCACAACAAAACAGAGTATTGGCACATATTCATTAAAAAGGGAATCTTTTCAAGATTGTAGTCATTGAATTTGCTTGGCAGTGCTGGAAAAGTATATCCCAGATATTTAGTGATTGAAAACTGGGATCCCAAAGTAAATATAAGACATTTAGCATCACTAAGACAACTGTGGCCCTCTTGGCAATTTTATGACATACAGATATATACAGTACCAGATGGAGTCAGTAATTGCATACTTCGTTACAGCTTTTAAGAATGTTGTTATGCTAATGAGAGGCGAGAAAATGTTGAATTTGGGTCCCTGGATATCAAAATAGAACTTAATCCCCGATGATTTGGTTTAACTTTATGCTAAAAGGTTTCGGAAATTTGAACACCAGATGTTCTTGCTTATTCCAGAACATTCTGCTTCACCAAGCCTCTCCCAAATAAAACTTCACAGAGGTCACTATGGGAAAGCGCCTTCAGAAACATCCTCTCATCTTATGTGCTTGTAACGTTCATGAAAATGACACAAGGTACAAGCCGGAGAACTCCACTTGACAGGTTTGTCTGGCTTGCTGTACCTTGTGACATTTCATCACCGGGATCTTGCTATTAGTCAAATCTGTATTTTTATGTTTTAATTGGAGCAGTTTAGTCCGTCTTTGAAGGCTGTTACCTCGTCTTGTGCAGATTCCTTCAGGGATGGAGTGGACGGGCAGAAATCCTTTACAGGACGGAAGTGCTGATTTTTTTTTTTATTTCGCCTAAAGCCTTAGCCTTCCTGGTGCTGTAGCTCTGACGGTCTTTCTCTTTGCCCTGGTCTGCAGCTAGAGGAAGTGATTTCTCCGAGCGAGGGGCGGATCGGCTTGCTAGGAGACTGGCGAGAGGTGCTCCTCTGAGTGTGGCCTGCTGTGCAGTGTGTTTCTCTGTCTCTGCTCCTGTTGCCAGACAGTGCTTGGGTAGCCATGGCCTTGCTCCGGGCCACTGCCTTCCTGCTGTATTGAAAGTGGAAGCACAAGCAAGGTTACAGAAACACAAATACAGAAGACAGGAAGAGCCCGAGCCAGAAGGCACCAAGGAATAAGCAAATACTCACACCCTCATATGAAATGCAGTCTTAGGGAGCTCACGTCTGACATGCTGGCCTAGCAACCAGCTATAATTAGAGCTGACAGACTTGAGAGCAGACTTGTGGAGGAGCAAGAGTGATCTTTTTAGAAAACAACAATAAAAAATCTATTTAGGATTCACTAATTGACAATGATGCTGTATTATCCAGTGGCAGGTTTCTCGTTTTTCTGTCAATTGTTTGGAGTTGTGCCAGTTGTATACAGGGCTGTGAGCTCTTATCTTTGGGTTTAATTGTTTGACACAAACCCTGTAGCTCCTGGTGGGTCTTTGTCCACCTCATAGGTCCCTGTGTGCACAGTTGAGAACAAGTATTGGCACAACCTGTTCTTTTAGTTTCAAGCCCCAGCATAGTGTACATCATGGTAATATTATATCCAAACAGGAAAAACTACAGTAAGTATATACTGTATGCTTTATAAATAGAAACTCCCCTTAGCACCTCAACTTGGCTCAATTATATTAGTTCTAAGAGCTGCTCATAAGTCCAAAAGAACGATAATATCAATGTGATTATCCAGGATTAGCTGAATTCAAGGAAGAGAATGTTTGCTATTAAGTATTTCTAGATTTTTCTAGATTGACAGTAAAACCTTAAGATTTTTCTAGCCAAAATACTGTTTTTACCTTTTCTGTGAAATCTTTAAAAGGCTTGAATTTCAGCTGGCTCAGTTTTCTCTTATCTTTCTCAGGGATCTTATTTGGCATGACTAGTGCCTGTAGAGTTTCGGTTAGTGGAGGGTTCAGAATGAAAAAGGTGTGAGTGACGATGTCTTCACATGGAAAGATCCCCTCTTTGCCATGTGGAGCCAGTATCAAACAATGGAGCACATTCTGTTACTCTGTGTTCTGTTCTAGCTGAACAAATATGGAAAAAAATTATTGGCACTGTTGAAATTGCAAGATTATATCCTTGCTAGAAATGAATATTTCAGTTAGTGTTTGAGGCAATTGTTTTAAATCAGTTGTCAAAATAGTGTGTATACACACCAGACCATATTCCTCATACCTTACTATCATAAATGATTTTGTGACTGCAGGTAGTCTGTGTCTGAGGGAGTCTGGCTTGTATTTTCACTACATTCTTCAGAGTGGATCTGCTGAAGAATGTAACTCAAGTCCCTCCCTCAGCTTCAAGTATCCCAGCTGAAAGTCATCTCACCCTCATGCCATTCTTTTCTTTCCCAGTCATCTGGGAATACTTCTGCATGCTGGGGACATGTCTTTAACCACAGTGAGCCAGTTAGTGACAAAGTGCTGTACCTTTAGCACTAGGACACAGTTACAGTATGTTGGAAACGGATGTAGTCATCTTACTCTACAAAGGCCATTAGGGACATCTGGGTATCTCTTACACTGTTCACAGTATAAAGTATCCTGCTGTGAAAGAAAGTGCTGTGCCTTCCTTCTTTTCAGCTCGGAAAATTTAATTGCTGCAGATTTTCTGTAAGGGTTCATGGCTTTTTAATTAACAACTCATGTAAGCTACAGTGTCTTGCATATTGGCCTCTATACTTATACACAGATGTTAAAAAAGAGGAAAAGGTTGTGTCTAGTGGTATTTTCTTTGTTATACATTTAGTTTGAGTCTGACTTAATTATGAAAAAACAGAATCTGAAAACAAGTAAGAAAACATTAAATACATTTCAAGAGAGCCATTGCTTTACTAAATGGTACCTGCTGAAAAAATACATAACTTGGTCGTGCATACTTCATCTTTTAATTACCTCCAGGCGCTCCTTCATGCCTGCCTTTCCCAGTTTATGTTAGTGATTGAAACTGTGACGCAGTTGTTGCTACACAATGGAGAAGGGATGAAAAACTCAATTTGCTACAAAGGACCTCAGCAGTCCTGCTTCAGAACCAAGGAAGAACCATTTGCATGTTTAAATCCTCTCCTGGTAGGGTTAAGTATCTTATGGTTTCTGAAAGTCTGTTTCAGACTTGATGTTTTCTTCTCTGATTTTCTGAGTTTTACCTTCAGTTTTTTTCTGCCAAGTGCCCATCACAACAGCACGATAATTGAAAGTGAAACCTGTTGAGGAAATTAAAAGTACTAACTAAGGTGATGCACGCATGACCAATGTATTCTTCCAACCGTTTCTGTCAACTTGCCCTCTGGTCCTTCGATATGACTGTGCCTACTTTATCCCTGCAGGTTCCTGAATGGACCAAGTGTAGCAGTCGTGAGAAGAGAAAGGAGAAGGTGGAGAAGCCGTTCTACTCTGATTCTGAAGGGGAATCTGGGCCAACTGAGTCCGCAGACAGTGGTAACATGTCCTGTGTTGTTTCAAAATGACAGAGCACTACTGTTTCCCAGAAGGACAGTAGTACAGTGTATTGGCTAAAGCCTCACGAGGCTTTCCTGCTGTGAGCTGTGAGAGATACTGTCCTCACGTCCACCCCAGCACCCACTGCATAGAGCAGCTCAGCTGCCTTTTTGTGTGTGCCTGGCTCTGTGGAGTGCACTGTGGTGATTACAGTTGGCCAGTGTGACAGGTGAAAAAGTAAGTCGGTGGACAATTCAAAAGTCTCTTGAGAATTTTTAGTCATTTGGGGCACCTTAGTGGAACAAAACTGCTGTGTTTTTGGTAAAGACATTAAGAAAAATGTCAAATCACACAGTTGGAGCCAGTTTCTGTGAATGGAACATGAATGTCAGGCTAGAATGTTTTCATAGCTAGTTAAGGAACAGCTATGAGGAAAGTTCTTATGGATCAGTTTTGTCAACAGTCATTTTAAATTTGGAAACTCTACATTCATTTACTAATATACTTATATCTCATTACTCTATAATGCCCAGGGAACTCACTGGAATTGTATATACTGTGTAAATGCTTTGTCCTTCAGTCTTATAATGTCTGCTTACAAATCTCCCTCCTATACAGAGTCTGAAATGGGCAGCGAGTCGGAGACTGGCAGCGAAGAGGGGGGCACTGGATCAGAGAGTGAGGAGAGTGAAGAGGAATCTGGATCAGAGAAGGAAGAGAAAAAGAAGAAAACCGAGAAAAGCAGGACCAAGAAAATCGTACGGGAGAGCGCGGAGAGGTGTGGTTTTATCGCTTATTATCCGTCCTGATGGAGATCCATCTCTGATAGGAGTAAAGCTCTGAAATGGTCTAGGGGTGTCATAAAAATGTGTCATTTCACAGCTCTTTGAGGGATTTCTTGCTGGATTCCCTGTTTGAGATGGTTTAACTTGTTTGAAGGCCGTCCTTTATCAAAATGTAATTTGAAGCATTCACATTGATTGAACTTCCCTTTTCAGCCTTATTAAACTTATAGCATTTATGTGAAAATAAAAATATGTAAATATGTATCCCTTTGAATTTTCCATCCATCCCTTTTTCTAACGGCCTTATGTAGTACTGGGTTGTGGGGAAGCTGGAGCCTATCCCAGCAAGCAACGGGCACAAGGCAGGGTACACCCTGGATGGGACATCAGTCCATCGCAGGGCAAACACAGACACACACACAGTCACACCAGGGTCAATTGTTCCAGAAATCAATTAACCTACAGATATGTCTTTGGACAGCGGGAGGAAACTGGTGCACCCAGAGCAAACCTACATGAACACGGGGAGAACATGCAAACTCCACACAGACAGCACCTCGGGTCAGGAATTGAACCCGGGGCCCCAGCCCTGTGAGGCAGCAATGCTAGACACTGCGTCCGTTTTAACAATTGTACTAAAAATGTTATACCGATCAAAAAGTTGAGTGCAATTTCTGTTTTATGTTTAGATCTCCCTAATATAGCCTGTAGACATTTATTGAAAAACTAGCTGCGTTTCCTTTCTGACTGCTACCTGCTCGCTGTCTAACAGTGCATGGCAAACCAGAGAAGTGTATTTGAAATCTCACAAGCAGGAATAAACCTGTCGTGGTTACGGTGCCTGGGAATGTTTTGTACGAACCGATTTGTGTCCTGATGCAGCGAGGAGAGCGCAGGGGAGGAGAGGAAGAGTGAGAAGAAGAAGAAGAAAGAGGCTCGGGAGAGTTCCGAATCTTCATCTGAAGAAGAGGAGGACAGCACATCCGAAAGCAGCTCCTCCGAGTCAGAATCTGAAGAGGAATCTGAGTCTGATACAGAGACGAAGAAAAAGAAAAAGGTGAGGAGCTCACGACACAAAGAAACCGTTGAAAACAAACAACTCGGAAAGTGAAAAGTATAATGTAGGAAAATGATTCTGTGTGTGTGGTGCGCTTCTCTTGCTTCTCTTGCAGGTCTCCAGCTCCAAACCACTTCCAAAAGAGCCCAGAAAGGAAAAACAAGAAATATCTCTTCTTGACCTGGACGACTGTAAGTCAATTAATTCCTTCATTATTCAGTATATAGATAATATGATTAGCATCACAATGAATAAATCAAAGCTGTATCATGATAGGGTAAGAGTAATGAAAAGCAGAGCTGCCTGAAAGATATTTTTAAAAAAGTTAACCCTTATCCTGGAAGGTGTTTTTGTAGAATATAGCCAACATTTAAAATTTGCAAGTTTATGAGGAGACATCCTGAGCCCTTGCTTTCTGAATGACCCTTCAGTGTAAACTTTTAAAACATGAATGCAGTATTTCAAATACATACTGTAGCAACGTTGGTCCTGCTTGGATGCTGTTGACCGTCCCAGTAATATTCTCTTTACTCTTTCTTTTGTCTGGTGTATAAGTTGCTCCCTCGCCTTCGCCTCAGGTTACCCCTGTCAACAACATTGTGTCCAATAGCCTGGTCACTGACTTGGAAGGGCTGTCTTTGACAGACACAGCTCTGTCCCCAACGGTGAGTGATGCCTAATGTTGTCCTGGAAACTAAGATTGATGAAGAAAATATCATTTTGCCTGGGGAAGAGAGGGAAGAAGGGAAAAGATCATTACAGTACATCACTAGTAGACGCTAATGTTCCTACCTCATTATGACTCTTATAGCTGGTTAGATTTGGTACATGTTCGCATTTCATTTGTATTGCATGCAGACAGTAGGTGCCATCTACCATCCTAAGAGTTTCAATCTCAGCTGTTTTATTTTGTTCAAACCAGGTTAGTGTATTAGGTTTCTGCCATGTAATTACATGATCTACCCTAATCTGAGGCTGCAACGTGCTTTGCCTCCCACAGACAATCAGCCCCACCTTCAGCTCGGTGAAAACCCATGAGCTGCTGCACCGCATCACCGGAGAGGGTCTGTCGGTGGAGTACTGCTTCAGCCGGCAGCCTTTCAGTCCCGACGCCCACATGGTTGCCGTCCAGATCCAGTTCACCAACAACACGGACTCGGAGGCCAAAAACATCCGCATCCAAGAGCCCAAACTGCTCTCTGGGATGAGGATCAAGGAGTTTCCAGAGATAGGTCAGTCATGGTAATGAACCTGCACCCAAGACCCCTGGATGATGTGAGCTTTTGTCTTGGAAGAGAAACTATTGACTTGATTCACATATTACAGCAGATAATTTAGACTTGTTCAGTTTTTCTACTCACAAAACGTATATCCACTACAAAAATCTTTAAAACTCAGGCTCCCAGGCGCTTGTCCAACACTCTGGTTGAGCTCTGTGAGCCAAAGGTTGTGGGTTCGAGCAGAAACGGTTGGGATTAGTTGGCCTGGGTTCCCTAAGATCCCAGAAAATCAGTGACCCCTTGTGGGCTTTGGGGTTGTTTCTCTAAAACAAGGCACAAAGACACATTCAACCATTTCAGATTGGGTGGGTATGCATTTGGAGATTCTACATTGACAAGAAAAAAGAAAAAAATTCTAGGACTCAGCAGTCAACCACACAAGTTGATATCAACTGTTCAATCAATTACAATTACAAATGGTTACTTTTACTTTCTCTTTTACACTGATATTGTGACTTATTTCAAGAGGTTGTTGTAAAAATTGAATGTGATTGATTTTCCCAGCTGATTTAGTAAGTAAATTTTCCTGTCTAATATGTAGTGAGGAGAATACACATGCAGTGCAGGGTGTCCAGGTGTGAATTTATTTGTATGATATTGTACCTCAACAACTACATCATAATCAATGGATAATTGATTTTGACATATTTATATTTAGTATAAGTATAGATATAAGATACTGTATAGGGCATGATTTAAGGACTTTTAATAAAAATGCACGAGAAGGTTCTGAAAATGCATGCTGTATGTTTGTTTTTTGTGTGATATTGTTTTTGTTACAGAGATTTTGGCTCCAGGAGAGACAGTGACAGTGGTTATGGGAATTGATTTCTGTGATTCTACACAGGCAGCCAACTTCCAACTCTGGTGAGGCCAGAACTTTAATCCGTAGAATTTAAGTATAAAATACAATATATACTAATATATTTTAGTATGAGATGCTGAACATGCTTTACTGGCTTCATATGAAATTGGAAACAATATTTATGTGAGAGATAATCCTCACCTCTCCAAGCAGGTATCCAGAAACTGAGAGCATTGAAAACTGCATATAGATACTGTTGAAAATAAATATTGTGACACAGCCTGTGTAACTGGTATCAGACAGCTCTGCTGGTGTTTGATGGCATACCCATGATCTTAGAGGCTTCCCTAGTCCTAGAGCAATTGCGGTATGTTGTCTGTGGATAAAATAAAATTTAAACAATAAATCATGTTTGAGTTAGGTATGAGCTCTGTCCTCAGCCTTCACAGAAAAAGAATGCATTGTACAATACTGATCTCCCTTGACGGGTTCATTATCCTTGTCTACAACACTTTCATTCATAAGGAGGCAATGATTCTATGTACAGAGAAACTGATGTATTCAGCAAACCAGAGAGCTTATTAGGAGAAAATTAGCACAGCTGTTTCGACCCCTGTATTTCTGTGCACTATATGTTTCTGAACAGAATAAAATAAACATCACTCCCTAAGAGTGATCACCTCCCTTTAGAAACATGCATTTGCCCTGACCTGCAGAAATGCCGCGCAGGGAAGTGGAATAAAGTACATGGTATTTGGTACTGTCTTCGCATGCAAGCTCTTTAGTGAATAAGCTCCTTTTCTGCTTCTCCTTCAGCACTCACACCCGGAAGTTCTTCGTGTCTATCCAGCCACCTGTAGGGGAGCTTATGACTCCAGTCTTCATGAGTGAGAACGAGTTCAAGAGGGAGCAAGGTGAGAGCTGCTGTGCGTGCACCTCATTTAACTTTGGCGAGAGCAGCAAAGGCTGAGCAGCTCAGGGTAATGAAGAAGGGTCCTTCTAAAGGATGTAAAAACCAAACACAAGCAAAAAAAACACAGGAGGGAAGGAAACTTTAGAAATCAGTGGACCAGGAAGTCACAGAGGATGGCTAGATCATTTTCTTTGTCTTTGTCATTGCTGAACACCGGAGTTACCACCTTGTAGCCTGACCTTGTCAGAGATCAGAAACTAAATAAGGCTGGTCCTGGTCACTACTGGGACAGGAGACTTGTAGGGAAATTCAGATTGCTGCTGTAAGTGCTGTTTGTAGACCAGTAGGTGTCACTCTTCCATCTGGGCCTGGGCTTCCACAGGATGGTGACTGTGGATATTGTGCAGTAGGTAGATGAGACATTGTACTGAGGTCCTGGCTACTTGGCTATTAAGGCAATGTTCATGAGAATTGAAGTGATTTCCCCCTTAATTCCACTTTGGTCTTGCGCCAAGCCCCCCCTGGTATTAGATAATTCAATTGCTAAAGTCATTTCTCATGTCCCCACCCGATCTGCTGTGCAGAAGAATAAATTGGCTGTCACTCATCACTCAGGTGGTCACTACACGTCAGTGGGAGGCGAAGTAGGTTCTACATGTGAAGAACATTGGAGTCAGGAAAAGCACGAGATAAATGCAAGACATTTTTTAGAAAGTTTAGAGACTACAGGTTTTTATTTCCTCCCAGGGGTGCTCTGCTTGACACCCCTTAACTTGGTCCACATGGAGAGAGAGTGGGGGTCCTACCTGGTTTTCCATTTCTCCAATCTGTCATTCCTCAGCAGAGGAAAACATGTCTAAACCCATCTTGTATTGGATTTTGCTCAATTCAAACAATGAAAAAATAAAGGGAGAGCACATAGACCATGAAAAGAAAACACAATAAGTCTTGACAACAGGGCTAACATTCAGGCTACAACTGCTATGTAAAAACAATGAGCAGCTAAAGTCAATTTAGATGGTATAATGTGTACAAATGGTACCCATATTCACTCATGCAATGCAAGGCGTTACATGAATTAATAGTCAAGAGCTGACATACATCACTGCCTCCACAAATCTGTCTTACAAGGCTGGAACCCAAGATATCGTTAAATCCATTAGGTTACATTCTTTTACAGACATGATTCTTATGAAAAAATGTACAACCAGGTTACGCTAAGCCAGATCAAAGTCTTTATCGTCTTACACAAACACTTCCTCCTATCTACAAAATCTACTCCTTTCCACCCTTTATTTTTCTTTTACTTTTTATCTAGAATGTTGCCATGGAACTAGTCTTTGACATTGCATTTGTGCACATTTGTGTTGCTTCATAAAATGTGTTCAGGGAGATAGCTGATAAGTGATCTTCCCTCCACCATCTTTGGAGCCCCACAGTAGGAACCACAGATTCTAAATCGTGCTAGATTTTATGTAGGTCATATGTCAGTTTCTATAAAGGTAATATTTGTGTTGCCTGGGAGACCCGAAACTTCAAAGTGGGACTTCAGAGGCCCACAAGATCTAAATAGATATTTTTTTAAACATTAATATGCTGTGAAATAATCACCAAAGAAATCACATTGTTAAGTGTTATTTGCTTCTCCTGAGTAAACAATACATTTGAGCTGTCTTTCAGTTTCTACTTTCGCTCATCTACTGTATATAGAGCTGTTTTGAATTTACCTTTGTTTCCCCTCTTTGCTTTCACCATGGTGGTAACTACAATGTACTTAGAGTATATAATACGGAATACTCTGCAATAGTCTAATATACAGTTTCTGCTATGACGAGTTTTCATATATTTATGGATTTTGCTTCTTTTTGTGAATAGACGGAAGCCAAAGCCTATGAGATGCCTGTTCTTTTACCATTTAATAATTGTATTCTTTAGTTGATCAGGGTCCTCATCATTGAACGGGCCACACTAGATTCCCCTACGTAATTGCGAAAATATGCATTCACATTTCATTTAGTCGTGACTCGGTCTTAGCAACGTGAGCAGTGTTTTCTGAATCACTCTGAAAGTTGTTGCAGTTAAATATCTGTCATATCCTTCATTCTTTTTCTGTACTCTGTCAACTCCCATAGAGAAGCTATTACGATTCAAAACAGGTAAGTTCTTCTGATAGATTCGTTCTTCTCAGTTGTCTGTGTGTCACTTGTCTCACTTCCCCTCAGAGTTTCCCTAGTGTGCTCAGTGACTTTTAGCTGAACCGGCAGTCTCAGTGCATTGATTTTGTGTATGGTGTGTTTACTGTTCACAGAATGTCAGGTTTATTGACCTGCATCAAAACACTTCGCACAGATCTGTAGATAAAGACCACAATTGTTCAGAAAGCCTCAAAGTCCTGACTGTTCTGGAATGCTACACACAGATGCTGGATGGCAACTGGCACTACATTCAAGCTTAAATTAAGAACTGCACATAGATATTTGTTTCCTGTTAAAACTGTTTTTGTCATTGAAGTATGACTTGATCTGTTTGTGTCCAGGTGTTCCTGTCTCCAAAGTCAGTCTGTGCTAAAGGAGTAGCAATCAAAGATATTTGTACTGCTAAGGGTCCTGTAATTAGTTAATCAACTGTTTAATGTGACCTACTGAATTAGTTGTTCATTAGAAACCTGGAGGTCAAACAGGCCACAGTGATCAATTGTGAGTGCCCACCCTGTGAAAACAGGCTTAACTGATTTTCTGATTTTTGGGTCAGTATCAGGTTTGAAAACATCAGGTTATGACATATAGGGGAAAGTAGGCCTGGCTACATGAAGGAGACACAGGAGGGGAGACAGTTGCTTACTGCTCATCCTCTTGGCTTTTGAGTGTGTTGCTGCAGCATAGTGGAATTCCTCTTTCAGGACAGAAAAAAAGCTTTTTAAAGCTTTCTAAAGGCCTCTGGCAATATTGGAATATAATTTATTACAATTTATTTAATAACACAAGAAAGTTCTGTTGATAAGACCATAACAAAAAATGCAAAACATATTTTTAGTTTTCCAACTTGTTCCTTGTCAGATTATTTCTCAGGAAGGAATGCGACTATGTTTGGGTCATTTATCGTCTAGTTAACTAACAGGAAGTGCCACAGACAAAACCTCCGCTGTTCAAAAGGCTTGTTTGGCTTGAATCCAGTCTGGGCTTCCCGGCAGGTCAACTAATGGGAATGAACGAGATCACGGAGAAACTGACTCTAGGAGAGAAATGCCGGAGTGACCACGTCATTGTTCAGAGGGTCACCTCTGCTGCCAACCTCAGCCGCGTGCCCTGTGGGTCGGAGAAGGAGTACAGGTGAGCATGTGTGTAGTGCACACATCTGAAAAGGTCCACATATGTTCGCAGTGGTGAACCCCTGTAGTTAGACCTCTGGGCTTTGTATGATAGGGTATACAGATCATCAGAGATCCTACCACAGAGACACACCGCTGTGCACATTTGCAGCGGTAAATTGATATGCTTTTGCTGCTTCACCATGCTTGTATCGTGCATGACCTCTGTGTTGCCATGGTTGTCCTTGGTTGGTCCTTTGCAATATTATACTTCTCTTTATCATACCATGCTTTTCAGAGGACTTCACTATGCTTTAATGTGATATACTCACCCATAGTAAACGTTTATTAGACTTGCCAGGGGAACCATTAAATGTTTGCCTCTGAAATTCTTTGTTTTTTGTCAGGTTAGTACTCTATATCTGTACTTACGAAGGAGTATTCAGATGTCCTGACAGGGTAGGCATAAAAACTTAAAAGATGTCTTTCAAAGTTGTTGTTTTTTTGTGGTGCTTGTTTTGCCTCCAAATGAACTTAATCTTACCACATTTAAAAGTAAAACATGGCAATTTCTCTTTTCCATGCCAACCCTACTTACTCCCCAGTTTCTGGCACTTAATCTGTAACAATGTTCAAGAAAAAGTTAAGTTTTATGCTTGGTCCAAAAACTTTGAAAATCAGAGCTTTTCCTTCTGGTCACTTAATGCAGCTGAATGTAGTTGTTGTGTCTTCTTTCTTTTAGAACTTGAGCATAAGATATTGAATCCAGACAAAAAACATTCTTATCCACCCACTTGCACTTTTTTTCTATTTAATATAAAATGTATATTCTGCTTATTTTCAGATTCGCTGCAAAGACTGTAACCAGTGGTAGCCTGGTGCTGGCCACCGTGGTGACAAGAGATGAAAAGGCCTCCCAGCTCACTGTGAACTGTGAGAAGATGGTGATAGGCACTATGTTGGTGAAAGACATTCTTCAGGCCCTGTCACAGTGATGGACCACCAATTTGCTGTTACATCCCTTACTCCCTTTCTCTGGATTGCACCAGTTCTCTGTAACTTACACAGTCACTCTCCTGCCTTTTCTCAAATCTCTCCTTCAGCTCCAATGCTCAGCCTGTCTATTGTCTTTTAAAACACAAAACCACGCTTTAAATGAATCTTGATTTCTTCACTACTTTTAAATAACCATTAAGCTTGTAAACCAGCAATTCTAATTTGGACCCAATTTACATCTGGCCACTCATAGCTAAGCACATACAAAAATATTCCTTTCCCCCCTCAACCCCCTCAAACCCTACTGTCTACATTTCTGAATAGCTGATGGGTAGTCTAGTTAGACTGATTTGACAGGTGAGATCTGCTGTACTCCTGCATCACAATGTCCATCAGTTGCAGGACCTTCTCATATCCTTCTAGACATGTTTAGTGAACGTGGGGAAGCATGGGTTATCTTACAGAATCAAACAGCAAGTTTAACATTCCTTTAAAACACAGAAACCCATTGCACATCTTTTATTACAAGGCTTGATATACCTATGTGATGTGAGAAGGATGCCAGGGCACAAAAAGATTGATCAAATCTCCGCCAGTACATGTTGTTGAGGGTCTTAACATTAAGTTGTTTAGCTTTACTCTTTAGTTTCATGCAGTAAAAGACAAATACCATTACATTTTAATCTGTACAAATAAAACTCATCAAATATTAATGGCTGGGTCGGTAGATTTTCCAAAACGCTATGCAGTCATGCAGACTAATGTTGCTGGAGGGATCAAGCCCTTTCAATAAGGGCTTTGTCACAAGACACTTTTGTTACCACCCTGAGTGTGTGGAACACCTTCTCACAAGGCAGCTCTATTCTAATAAGTGGCAGTCGTTCGGGCAGCCTTGTCTGAACCACGGTCCGGTCCAGTTCAGTCTCCTGTCACTTTGTAGTGATCCTGCCGTGCTTGCAGTCTCTCTCTTTAGGACGTCAGATGGTCAGTGTCCACCTTGAAGACCTACCTGACTGTCATTTCTGTGTGCCATGTCAAATATTGATTGGAAGTCTCTTTCGGGGTCTCATTTCGTGACTGCTCAGGTCCTTAAGGGCACCAGTCACCTCTGTTATTTCAGGATGTCTCCCCCACAGCTCATCTGACCTGCCTGACCTGTCCCACTGGCTGGTGGCTGTTTATTAAAGCCTAATGGAACATTTGGTTGCTTCTGTAGCACTGGTTCTCTGAAAGCCCTATACCCCTTCAGGGGAGGAGTGGGAGTTAGGGTTAGGGTTGACACACTCCTGACTGTCTTGTCAATAGAGTTGGTATTAATGCTCTATCCACCACCCCTGAGGGCAGTAGGGTTTATAGCTACTCTTCTCTTTCGGAGAACCAGGATTACAGGAGTAACCTAACAGCTTCTCTACATCTTTGGAGTGGGCAGGAGAACATCACCTAGATGTTTTAGTGAACAACCCCTTCTGCTAATGCAAGCAGAAGTCAAGCTCAGGAGTTTATTAGCTTTAAAATTTGCTGATCAACTTCATGGGGGTTGAGAATAATTGTACCTGGAAGGAAGAACAGAGTTCACAAAAACTGTTCACATGACTTCCCACACTGTGTGATATCCATCTAATAAAGCTCGAATTGGACTTCTGAAATTTGTGTGTGCATATCAGGGATAGCTTTGGAAATAACATAATGCAAAATGTTATATGGTGGAACAACTTATGACAATCAAGCATATGCTAAAATTAAGAAGATGTTAAAAAAACTGTTTATTACATTAATTTTTACAAGATTTGTTTAAAGAAAAATGTAATCTTTCTAATTTTTTTTGCTGTAAATCAGGGGCTGAAGGAGAGGTTGCCTGCATAGTGTAATGGCTACAAAAAGATAATTATAGTAACTACTTCATTTCTGTATAGCGTGAATGTAGCATGTGGCCTCTAGTGTACTTTTTTAGGGATAGACTGGTATCACAAACTGTCTTTGAATCTTGGAAATAGTACAGTTTTACATTATTTTGGAAGCATGTTTACACATTTACGAGGTCACAATAATTTTGTTACAGGTACCACTTGTTTTAGGCCTTTATCTGCTGAATGTGTTAAACTGAATCTGTTGTAGTTTGTTAAGTGATTTTTATTTCTCTCTCCCAAATGTACATCATTATTACTGTTTTTGGTCTACTCTAGATAAACAGCTTTCGAGAGTGTCAAATATTCTGATGTATTGAGTCTTTAACTGTTCATTTTAATTAGCCCTTGATAGTATACAAGACATGCTCCCCAAAGCATGTAGGCTTTCTGAATTACAAGGCCTTTGTTGAAAGAGAGATTTAATTCCAAATAGACAAAAACATGCTATATAATAGTGCTTGCTCTCTATTGCCTATAAACATGTACTATTATAAACTTGTTTCCTTGAATTATTATGTGTTGTGCATTTGCAGAGAGCTGTAAGACATGGGTCCTTTTAAATATAATATTATAATCACTATGACAGTAAAAGAGATAATAAAAGCAAATTTTGTATTTTGAAACAATGGATGCAGACACACTGGTCTTCCATGAGCATGGTTGGACATCCCTGCACTATAAGAATCCTTTATAGCTGTCTTTCATCCCAAGATTGCAAAGCAATTGGCATGTTCTGTTATACCAACAAATGAAGTGGTGCTGGCAGTTTTCTGACCACACAGTAATGTAACACTGCACTGAGATACACAATAATGTTGCATAAGACAGAAATCTAGCATTGGGAAAGCTTTTCATTTCTCAGGCACACAGATGGGTGACCTTTGAAGAAAGCTAATTGTAGTATCTTGCCTACTTTATAAACATGATAACAAAGTCCAAAAATTAAAGTTTACATTTCAAAAATGCAAAATGCTGTTTTTCTTTACTATATTACTTGATATGTCTGAAATTACCTCTGTGTGAATGATTATACCTTATGACTATGTTTTCTCTTAGTATTTGATGTTTTTTCTGGCCTAATTTTAAAGCTACGTGGTCCTCCATGGTTTAATCTTATTTTAAAAATGTATACGAATGTGGCCTTTAAATTGTTCTGTTTACGCTGTAATGTGTATTTTTAACTGCTAAACAAAATTTAAAAATCTTGAAGACAGAAAAAAGTGCAAAGAAGGAACTACTGAACTTCTTGATAAATAATGGTGTGATGCATATCTTTGATCCAGCATCCTTGATAAATGTATTTGCTCTGTATTCTTTGTCAGTACGTGTTGCTATTTACTGTACTATTATTTTTAGGAAAAATGTTCATAGCTGTAGAAAACTGAGACAATACACTATTACTATAAAAAGAAAAATGCCTGCTTTTTCATCCTATCATCTTCCTGAGACATGAAAACACTGGCCTTTTATTGACTCATTCTTTGTCCTTATTTATTTAGCTTGTGTGAGCCACAATACACTCAGCACACAGAGAGACACTGTGTTGGGTATCAGTCTACCCCTTTTTCACTGTTTGGTTGTGAAATATGATGTGTTGCTTGAATATGACAGCTTTATTTATTATACAAAAAAGAAAACTATCAATAAAAAAGCTGAAGACATAAAAGATCACTGCATTATTGTGTGTAGTGTATATAAGTGTGCCGGTGTGCATTTCCTATTTTTGAGTGTGTTTGGAGCTCTCATGACTAAGATAAAAAGTGGGCATGTGGAAAATAGTCTTTCTTTTTCTAGTTCTGTGTCAAAGCTTTTTGAATGACACAGTGAAATGCTATAATGATCTTAACTCCACCCTCAGACTGAAGTGCAATACAGCCCCTTATATTAATGTACTGTACATCATTGTATGCATGTAGGTGTAAATCACTGTGTCCTTTGAAATAACTTCTACTGAAGAATATAGGGATTCATTTATGGAGATAAATTACTTTCCTAAACTATGCTGTCTCTTTGGCAAGACTAAAAGAGAAGAAGACACTTTGTGTCTTTACCCATTATTTAGGCTTATAGGTACAGTATTTTAATTGCCAACATCATCTGTGCAACAACATCCAGAAGCACTGAATCAGAAATTGTGAATATCATCCTTTTTTCTAGGCTTCCTTTCTTTTTAACTAGATAGAAAATAGAGATGTCACTTGTCAGATCAGGTCTTCTTGTGTAGTCTCCTTTGAAAGTGTCGTTTCAAATAAATAGGACAGAACACTTAGGTTCAAGCGGCTACAAAAACTTTCACACTCTATTTTGGTGTAAAAAAACCTGGCCCAGCCATTTTTGTATTTCGTGTTTGATATATATATCTATATATATCAAATAGATATAAAATTCAAAATGAGCACACTGTAATAAAAATGTGAAAATTACAAAACCTAAATGTATGCTTAAACAAAAGAATATTTCAACATATCTTCAAACAAATATTTAAGAATAATAAAAATGTGGTTTTTAAACAAGGCAATCCTGGTTAGAATTATATCATGTATTAGACCGGAGCTCTGTTTTGAGTCTTGGTCACTACTCAACAATGATACTGCTGCTCTAGTGGTTGTCAAAGGAGCGCATGTGGACCAATTCCTGGTCTGAAGGAAATGCCAAATTATATACAAAACAAAGATTAAAGTGGGCTTCATACAGATATTCTTTGTAAATGCCTGAAAAGCATTAACCAAGTCAACTTACAGAGACTCAAAAATCATTCGGGAACACAGGATACAATAAAAATTAAGTTTAGGTCCATTTATGTCTGAAAAGAGGAGACAGTGAAGAAGTTGACTCAGCACCAAAGAAGATGCAGAAGTTTAAATGAAATCTTAGCATTGCTGATTGCTTTGAGAT
Source organism: Atractosteus spatula (assembly GCF_055471065.1). Lineage (NCBI taxonomy): Eukaryota > Metazoa > Chordata > Actinopteri > Semionotiformes > Lepisosteidae > Atractosteus > Atractosteus spatula. Next base: position 62,978,357 of record NC_142712.1, on the reverse strand, counting down.
GCAGAGAAATCTATTTATTTTACAAAACAGGTGTAAGCAAGAACTAAACAAACTTTGGTTTAGTACTATTGATAATCCATGCTCAACTTTTGTTTTCAGTAACATAACGTACTGTAAATTGATTTGTCGAGTCATAGCTTACATCCATCCATTTTCTAAACTTCTTGATCCAGCGCAATGTCACAGCCAGAGCCTATCCCAGCAAGCAATGGGTGAAAGGCAGGGTACACCCTGGATGGGACACCAGTCTATCGCGGGACACATGCAGACACAAACGCACACATTCACACCAGGGCCAGTTTTACAGAATCCAATTAACCGATTAACCTGTGTCATTTGACAGCAAGAGGAAACTGGAGCACCTGAAGGAAACCCTTGCAAACATGAGGAGAACATACAAACTCCATGCAAATAGCACACCAGGAGTAGGACCCAGGGTCCTTGCACTACGAATCAGAAATGCTAACCACTGTGCCACACGTCCATACCTAACAAAATATAGCTTTATGCAATAAGATGCCTGAGCAATGATTTGTTAAAATTCAGACTTCAACACCTATTTGATCCAGAATTTATAATGCTGTCTATATGCGAGTGTAGCCTGTGCATGCGTGCTTTTAATAAGTCAATTTCCCAAAACAATTACTTTAACAACAGCAACAGCTACTCTTGCGAAACTGTCGAATGATAATTCCAACAACAAAACGTTAATAAAGAGTGAACTGCTCTTCGTGAAATAACGCTTCATTGCTTCCCCTTTAAATAAACGATTAGACGTTGAAGCTACTGGTCAGCTGACGCACATTTGGTCAATCAGATTTCTGTATTTTAATTTGGAGGGTATAAGTAGAAGTCAGACGGTTATCGCAAACACTGTTTAAAGAAACTTCTCTTTGTGGGTTCTCGAATAGAAACCTTTGTTTTATCATGGCTTTCTCTTTGGTAAGTGTTTGCGGTGTAGTCTCCCTGTAGCTCTTGTGGTTTTGCGTTAACATCTGTCCGTGATTTTAACGGGTGTTTTTTCACGATTTTGCCAGACACTACTCTTCGGTGTTTACAAATGGAATGCTATTTTTTTGGGGTGTGGTCATTATTTTCTAGAATGCAATTCTGAAAGTCAAACCAGCCACCCAACAAAAGTAGTGTGAACGTTGCTTATTAAAGTAACAATTTACGAAATGTGCGCAAACGCAAACGGTGCGCTTTTTTCCGACACGCCTAGCGACAGACGACGTAACTCGTGGTGTAAGAAACTCCGGCGAGCGTTTTCTCGGCCTGCTTGATGTAACTTCAGGTCCGCGAGTTGGGAAGTGTTGCTAATGTTGGTCTGTACGTGTTTGAAGCCGCCGCAGAATGCGCTCATAAGTCGGTAACTGTAATAAACCAGCAATACCGCCATCATTAGTTGTTACAGCTGAAGTAGTACGTAATGTAACGCTTCAAACAGCGTTTAACTTTTGTAAGTCTATTACATTGACCTCCGTCGGCAGTTATTTCGCAGTTCTTTAATGAAGTAGTATTGTGTTAGTGGAATGGTGTAGTTCGCTCTTTGTGTGTCGCTTGATGCAAGGGCAGTACGTTACGTGAATAATGGAAGAGTGAATGTTTTTGACATGCAGGATTAAGTGGTGTATGGCCGTCTTGAGCGGTCAACTAAGGAATAACCGTTGACTTCAACGAAGTCGCAATAACCATGCCTTTTCCGTGCATATCTAGATTTTCCAGAAGTTCCCAATTTTTTCTTTACATGGTACGCATGCCCAAAACGTTTTTCCATTGCAGGTGAGGGTAGGCTATGAATTTTGCTCTGCATACTAAGGTTTTTTTAACCAATTAAAATTTTTAAGGTCTAAACGATTAAGTGATCCCAGAAAGTGTCCAAAAACTATACTGAAGCTTTCATTTTTTTCTATGTAGTAGATGGGTATAAAATAATATTCCTTCCTAAGGAAAGTTTTTTTTTGTTCGTTTTGAAAGGGGCTTGCAAGTTAATAAAAATACTGAATTATAACTGAAACTGCTTGTCCGGTTAGTAATTTTTTTAAGAGCATATCTTAATTCAAAATTCCACATAGCATTTATTAATCTTTAAGTAAAACTGAATTGTTTTTAATGTGTGTTGTATGGTGGTCATTTTCTTGTGGTTTCCACAGAAGGAAGATCTGACCAGAGCTCATGATCACTGGGACTCTGAGGCTCCAGCCTTGTCAACGTGCAGTAACGCGGATATCTTTCGTAAAATGAACACCATGCTGGGGAACTCGCTGGACTTTACTGGGGTGTGCACTACACCCATCACCAAGACAAAGCGTGACAACCTCAGTGGTAAACTCCTCTGTTCCTTGAAGGACTGGAAATGTGGTGGTGGGGACAAGGGTTTTCATTCTTGTTACTTTGAGAAGCCTACCATTTCATTGGCCTTAAGGAGTTTACAATATTCATTTTTAAAGCAGGTCATACTTGTTGTTGGCCTAATGATTAAATAATGCAAAATAATGTGAGTTGCAGGGGTGGAATTAGAAGGCTAGAAAATTAACTTAGTGCAGTCTTGTAATATCCCAGTGTGGCCCTCAAGGAGGTATGAAAGCTGAAGAGGTTCTAAGGATTAGAAAGATTAAACTTGAGTTTAACTTTACAATGAATCTTTCAAGAGCTCTGTTCCCTTTCTTCTAGGTGCAGTTGTGTTAAGAGTAAATTGGGATCATCCAAACCAATTTTTGTGGTCTTTCATCTGAAATTTTCCTTAATTGAAGTTCCAGATGTCTGTAGCATCCATTAATCCTTGCAGTTGTGCAGAGCATTAAAGCCATCTGACAAAATGCATGTTCAGATCATGATCCAGCTAGATATTTGAAGTGCCTTACATTTTTGATGATTCATTTGAAAATCTTTTTGTAGCTTGTGGGTTCCTTTCACTTAATGTCTGTAGTGGTGTTTTGCCTTAATCCCTCAAGCACAGTTCATAGGTCACCCTGATCCTGGAGTGTAACTCATTTGTTTTGGTTTGCCCATTGAGTGGGTCTTTCATTTGATGTTGATCAAAACATCCTGACAATATTTTGCCAGAATTGAAATGTATAATGTAAGACTAAGCTTGTAAACTATAGCTAATGGACAAAAAATATACTGAGTGTGATGAACAGCATCCACTAAATTTGGTTTTAGGTTGAAATGCGTTTGTAAATATAGCTACATTTTTGGGGTTTCTGCATAAATGAAGGTTTGAAATCCGCTTATTGGATGGTAGAACACTTTGTACTTGTTCATTTATTTTCCTCTCAAGGTAACTTTGGTAGGCTCAGTACTGGAATCATCCCATTTCTTCTGAATTTCCTTATTTGCGTCAAAATGGCAGGCTTGGCAGGCACTCTGAAATAAAGGCTTGCTTTGTCGGCCACCTATTACAGCTGATTCATGCTGCGCTGTCTTGTCTGCGGCAACTGCTGTTACTGTAATGGGTCCAAAAAGAGAAGGCAACCAGTTTTAAACTGTAAGGATTCAAGTTTTGCGTCTCTTGATGTTTTTGACTTTTTTTTTTTACTTTTTAGATGTAATTTCTTGCAGCCCCCCCCCCCCCCCCCCCCCCAACAACACAAACATTAATGCCACTTCCACTGCTTTGTGAGCCCACTGGGGAAGGGGTTGCCATCCTTGGTGTACTTGGAAATGCTTTAGGAGTTTCACAAGCTCTTACAGGAGGTTTGTTACAACTGTTAGCACGGAGGGCTGACATGCATTAATCTCTAGATTAAGTTCTAGTTTTTTGCCTTCTGATCCACCATGTCTTATTCAGGTGTTTTATAGTTATTGTTGTGCCCCAATAGTCTATACTTCAGAAGACTGTCTAATATATGGTAAACAATGCAGTGCCAGATGGGCAGTGACATCCAAGTTGAAGCAAAGTGATTATGTGAGCAGATTTTTTCTTCTCAGACTGGAGTTGCTGAATCAGGGCTGTAGCTAGCAATTGGAGACAGTCCAGCTCTGAAGAGCAATCGGGAGCTGGCGGTGCAAATAGCTCGTTCTCCAACTTCTGATCAGACGGCAGCAGCAGCTGACTGCCTGTGCCGCTGGCAGGCTGGAGCCAGCACAGTACAGCAGGGAGATCTCCTTTATTTCCCAGCTGCCGCTGCTTCTTGAGCTGCACACCGAATGGGAAAGTAGGCTAGACAGCGCTGGAGCTTCAGAGCACACTGCGTGATTCTCGGTCTGGGAGTGAAATTTCTAAGGAATTTCATTTGTTATTGCATGCTGTTGCAAGTGGAAAGGAGGGGGTGATGTCATTAGCAGGAGTGTGCGAGTGCATCAGCACCCGGGTCACATGCTAGGTGGGTCAGTGATGCAGACGGAGATGCATGGCAGCCACACCAGGCACAGTCGCAGGTTAGCTACTCGAGTTTCTGGCAGACCTGAGGGAGAGTAGCTGCCTGTCTTTTTTTTTTTGTGTTATTTTTACAAATAGGATTTTTCTTCTCTGCTTAACTTCCCGAGCTGGTGCTTGAACACTGTTCTCTCCACACTCGCAGACCTGCAGGACTCGGACGCGTCTGCAGTTGGTAGCAGGATGCTTTTCCCCAGCACAACACAGGAATCCTCTCGGGTCCTACCTGATGTCAACGACCTGGGTTTAGGCCTTCAGTCCCTCAGCCTGTCTGGGTGGGACCGTCCGTGGAGCAATCCAGATACTGAAACCTCGGCCCAGACCAGCAGTCCCTCTAGTAAGTACAAATCTGGCAAATGGGCTATCGTGATGTGGCGATTTTAACTGATACCATTTGCTTAAGGTGCCTTTCGGAGATTAGGGGAGGTGACTATTTTTTTTCCTAATAGCATAAGCTGTAAATGGTCTGTTCTGAACAATCTGAGGATTATGGTATAGTTTGTGAAATTCAGTAGCTGAATTGCTGCTCTGGCTAGCTCCCCAACAGATGTGGGTTGTGCAGAGACAGACCTATTTCTGACGCTCTTTCTAGAAAGAACTGTGCTTAGCCTGTAAGTTCCCACGATCCAAAGTGAGCAGCATCCCTGTTTGGTGTATTTTTTAACTTTGTGAAAGACTCTTCCCCCTTATTGTAGGTTCAAGCAGCATCCTAATGTCACAAGGTTAAATGCATCCCTGCTAGCTTTGATGGGCTGTAAAAAGCAATCTCATTACCTCCATCGCTCTATATAGATTTGTGTAGTGACTGTTGACTTTAAAGATGGGTACAGGACCAATCGAAGATGCTTCACTTGGTACTCGTCTCTGCTCTTGAAAGTGCCTCTGATTTAGGCCGTCTTCGGCATCTGCCTGAGGAATATTGTTCCTTTAACTAACTCACTGTAGCACTCAGTGCAGGTCCTGGTGGTAAAATACAGGTTACTACTCTCAGAAGTGAATTCTGTAACTTTCCCTTAATTACTAGGTAGTTTCTGTGTCCTGCCAGTACCTTTTGTGATTTCTGTAGTTCAAATGGTGGTTTCCAGCTTCAGAAACTTGTTCTTTAGGGGGTGGGGGCATACCAGGCCTCTTAGGCTGGCCACTAGCAATTGAAATTCATGAAATGGCTTTCCAGGTAGTGACTCCATGGCATCTGATTTTTGTGTAACACGTTTAAAACCCTGTCTCCGCTGTAGCTGAGTCATGCACTGTTGCAGTAAGAATCCCTATTCTAAAAGTCCTAAGACGCATAAGGAGGTTTGTTAGATGTCTTTTTATAGCAAAGACTCCGTGTTCTTAATCTTGATGGCAAGTAGTTTAAAAATGTAAAAAAGTGCTACGTGTTCAGTACTGTAAAATAAGCACATTGTTTCAAGAAACCAATTCAATAGGGACTTGTACGAAGATCAATTTCTTAATTTATTCACTCAGCTGATTGTTTACGATGCTTTGTTTCAGGTTTAACATCTCAATCAGCATCCAATCATGTGAACTGGTAACAGCTTGTGGGGGTCTGGTACAGCCTAAGGGACCATCATTACTTTAAGAGTTTTAGTCCAAATGGTGTTTTTGAGTGAATTATTTAAATGTGCTATTTAAAACGTGTACAACTGTCTGTGATGTACATCTTGCTCTGAATGGCATGAGTCGTCTATGATCTGCTTCCATTATTTTTAAATATACAGGATGCTTTTAACCCATTATCCTTTGTTAAATGGTCCGATTTAGAATTGGAACAGTAGAACGCACTGACAGATATATAAAGGGTAGCTTGTTTTAACAAGAAAATGGTTGGTCAAGTGATATGAATTTGGCAATCTTAGTTGTGAAATCTGCCTCCATTTACAATGTTTTGACAGTCTTGGTATAATTTTGGCTGCTTGCATCTAAATATTAGGGGTTATTCACAGGGGTTAAGTATTACATACCTTTGAGGTATTAGCCTTTTTAGGTAGTCTGTAGGATTTTTTTAATTTAGCCAGCTCTCGGGGGTATAAAAAAAGCTGTGTACACGACTAATGTCATTTGAAAAATCTCCCCTTAAAACTCCTGCATTTCTGTAATGGCCAGGTTCCTGCAGCTGACATCTTATTTGAGTTTCAAAACTTGATAGGTTTGTTTTAAGGGCTTCTGCAATTGGTAACTTGTAAACTGGGATGCTTGATGCCTGTTGTAACCAGGGGTTAAGTTCTCAGTTTAATATAGGAGCATTTGGAGTGAGTGTTGACAGGCGGTGCAATTTTGCCTTGTGACTGAAACTATTAAATGACTGGATTAGCCCATGGATTGGCAGCTTTTTTTTTTGGGATAGTTTAGGTTACTGCACGTTTCAAAACTATGCTGTTGCATAATCCTTTGTCCACTCATAGAGGATCTATTCAGGAAAACTTGTGGAACTGAGCAGATGCCTGTTAATCACTTTTGGTCCCTGGTTCCATTTGTCTTCCCCCAGTGTTAGGCATGCTGAACAGCCCTCTTGGCAACATACTGGGCAAACCCCTTGGCTTACCACCCTTGGATCCCATCGGAACAGACTTTCTGGATCGGTTTCCAGGCATGGCCCCCCGGAACTCGCGCCTGGAGTCGCGGTCTCTGCTCGACTCGCGCTCCAGCAGCCCAGCGGACTCGGAGCTGAGTGGCTTCAGCTCTGGGTCGGACCATCTTTGTGACCTGCTTGTAAGTGGAGTTCTCGGAGGACATTAGCTGTACCTTTTCTGGTTCCAAGATAACCTGGGTCTCAAGTCTTGTTCTATTATTCTTGGTGGCTTTTCATTCTAGTAACTTGATTTGACATGTTCAGGTTCTTGAAACCATGTTAGGGGTAGGTGGGGTTCTTGGAATTAACATTTCTCTGCCAAAGTCATTTGGGATTTAAAGCTGTTATTTTCTACAGTCCTCCTTGAGGATCTCCCCTCCCTTGCCTTTCCTGATGGGGAACATGCAGAAAGACCCCCTGAAGCTGGATGGGGGCTCTCGTCTTGACCAGGACCAACTCTCCCTGGCTTCTGCTGCCAATGTCACCACCCCCACCAGTCTGGCTAAGCGATGGCCTGGGGCGTCAGTGTGGCCCAGCTGGGACCTGTTGGACAGTCCGGATGGTCCTTTCAGCATTGAGAGAGAGGCCAGGTTGCACAGGCAGGCTGCAGGTAAAGTCCACTTGGGTTTGTCATGGTCTCTTACCGATGCATCCCTGTCAGATTAGCAGCCCTGGATCTATTTGTTGCCTAGCAGAAAATGGTTCCCCTTTTCTTCGTAACCTTGTAACATTTGATTCAGTGCATTACATTTCTGAAGACTGGCATGGCGTTTGTAAATTTGGAAATCCAAAGTGGTATGCTGGTGTGATAACTTCTGTGATGGGTTTTTGCTCTGTGATGTTCCTCAGCTGTGAATGAAGCCACCTTCACCTGGAGTGGACAGCTGCCTCCAAGAAACTACAAGAACCCTCTGTATTCTTGTAAGGTCTTCCTTGGTGGAGTACCTTGGGATATCACTGAAGGTAGTTCCTCTGCTTACCTATCCAAAGGGCTTGGTCTTAAAGTTAATGAAGGGCAAAAACAAAGCACTAAAGCTTTTAGAACATACCTTTTATGCTGAACTAGTTTGGGTTGGCTTTGCGATGAACCAGTCACGTTGTGACATCCGCTTAGTTATGATGTAACTCAGGTGTAAACCTGTGCAGCAATGTTGCCTTGATGGCCTGTTAACTGAGGCTGAACGTCTTCTCTCCAGCTGGACTGATCAGCACGTTTCGTGTGTTTGGGCCCCTGAGTGTTGAGTGGCCTGGTAAGGATGGCAAGCACCCTCGTTGCCCACCGAAAGGTAATATGCCAAAAGGTAATAAAATGTAGGTAGGTCTTAATTTTCTTAAGCACTCCAAGGGGACCGTCTGAGGTGACACTTGGGTGAAAAGATGGCTACCTGCACGGACTAATAAAGGCAGTACTGTAGATGTGTGGGAAGGTGGGTACCTGCATGGACTACTAATGGCAACACTGAAAATATGAAAGCAACATCCTCTTTAGATTTGCTGCTTTGGCTAAATGTCTCTAAAGAAACAGTTTTACAACTGCTCATGTGCAATACTAGGAAATGCATACATCTTTTTTTTTCTTTTCCAGAAATGTTTTCAACATTGCTGCCAAGTGTCTAAAGGACATTGGACTAGTTTCCCTTTTGAATTTGTATAATGACTTCAAGAATGTTTTTTTCACCCTCTGGAACATGCAAACATTGTTCTGTTGAAAATCCCCTGCCATATCTTCGCGCTATGCGGAGAATGTGTGCAGCAGCAGGTCTATGCAGTGGATGGAGGGGGGAGGGTTCTGGGCTCTGAAGTGACTGCATGCTGTCTGGCAGGGTACGTATACCTGGTGTTTGAGTCGGAGAAGTCTGTACGTGCCCTGCTCCAGGCCTGCACTCAGGACCTGCTCAACCCAGATGACCTAAGCGAGTACTTCTTCAAGATGTCCAGCCGAAGGATGCGCTGCAAGGATGTAAGTGGGATTGAATCCAGTTTCTCTCATTGCTCCCACTGTCTTGAACATCTTTACCTGCTCTTTTTTCCAGTGGTTTTTGAAGTGGTAGCTCAAAACCCCTCAATGCACATGTTTTTATCTGAGAGAATCCATCTTGCAAGGAACTTGCCTTGCACATTTGACTTTGGAGAAGATTGTTGGAGTTTGTTCCAAACTTCCCCACCACGTTGAAGATAATGTCCTGGCTTCTTCCAGGAAACACCTGGGATTAACTGCTAAATACCAGATGTGCTACATGGGGCTGAAGGGCCTCTTGTTTGCATCCATTATTCCAGCACAATTTACAAAAAACATTACATTTGACCCCAACTTCAATTGGGGATGACTCCTCTACAACTTAAAACTAAGCTCAGTTGGCAAGCGGTTTCAGTCATCCCTGAGCATGTCAGTATTTTAGTTTCGGGGGAGAAACCTCTTGTGAAGCTGTGCTGTTGGTCTTCCCGTGCTCTGCAGGTGCAGGTTATTCCATGGGTCATCTCGGACAGTAATTTTGCACGCTGTTCTTCTCAACGGCTGGACCCCAGCAAGACTGTGTTTGTAGGGGCTCTGCATGGGATGCTCAATGCAGAGGCCCTAGCCACCATCATGAATGACTTGTTTGGAGGAGTGATATATGCTGGGATTGATACCGACAAGCACAAATATCCAATAGGTAAAGATGAATTCTGGCCGTCTACAAGGTTAGCTATATTCACCCACCCAAATAGTACCAGGGACCCTTCCTGGGTGCTTATATAGCCAAAGACAAACTGGTTCTGATTGGCTTAGTTGGTCATTTTAAAATCCAATTGCTTCCTAAACTGCTCATTTGGGTCTATTGGTTTGGTTGATCTGTTAAGTGGACAGTACCTCAAGCTGACTTGAGTTGAAACAGTGCCTTGTTGCAGTGGAAGTGATGTGCAGCTCCCTTGATTCTGAAACCCTTAAGGCAGCCTTCATTTTTCTCTTAACTGCAAATTGTCAACCTGATGGACGGCTTTAAGTTTGAGTCCTTCAGTGAAACCTAAACTTCCTTTTTCTACAATCAGGCTCTGGGCGTGTGACATTCAACAGCCAGCGTAGTTACCTGAAGGCAGTTAGTGCAGCTTTTGTGGAGATCAAAACCTCCAAGTTCACAAAGAAGGTAAGGAGGCATCTTTTTTTTTGTATTTGTTTGGCCTAATGTGTGAACAGAAGCTCACGAGTTGGGTTCCATGGGGAATTAAAACAAATATTTTGTGTTCCTCAGGTTCAGATCGACCCATACCTAGAAGACTCAATGTGCCAAGTGTGCAATCGCCAGCCAGGTCCATTCTTCTGTAGAGATCAGGTGAAGGAACATTTTTGCCTTTATCCCACGTTACTGAAAGGAGACAGTTGAGCTGTATGGAAGGAAATTGATTCTCTTAGTGGGGAAAGTGATGTGAAGTACAATTCTAAGGGGTTGACCATGTTTTGGTATGTGATCTGTACTCAATCTGGTAGTTTCCCCAAGAGAATTACCTGAATCTTGAGGGGGGGGCAATAAGCTGGTTTTAGCCATGTCCTCACGAGTGTTTTTCTTGTGTTCCCCAGGCATGCTTTAAGTACTACTGTCGCTCCTGCTGGCACTGGCAGCACTCGATGGACATCCTCAGTAACCATCGCCCGCTGATGCGCAACCAAAAGAACCGTGACTCCAGTTAAGCTGAAGCATGGATGCTGTAGTTCCTGCTGTAGAAGGGGTTTCTGTGGAACCCAGCGTGGAGAGAGTGCTGGTTCCTCGACCAGGGGGACAGCATTTCTAGGAGGACTTCCCAAGAGAATACTGTAGAAAGTTCACTTGCACTTGCTACTTTTTTGCTGTTTACTTATTCACAATGGCACTGTGCACAGTGACATTTTCGGGTGACAGGGGCCCATCATTATGCAGTTCCCAGACTCGTCGCCACAGCTGGAGAGATCCAGGCCAGGGTTCAGGTGTTGATGCAAACGCCTTCTCCTTGATTTTTAACAAGCTTCTTTTTTTTTTCCCTCATACCTTGCATATTGATGAACAATAATGCAAGTATCATTGCCTTTCACTTTGGCAGTTGCCATACAGTGCCTTTAAATTTTTTTCTCTCCATCTGGTCTGCTGTTTTCATGTGCAGCCAGCTGGTGTTTTTTACTTTGGAAGATGAGAGTTGGGATTAATTTAACCAGTTGCATTTCAGAAATTTTTACGCCGTTTTTTACCAGTTCTTTTTACACAACAGTTTTAAGTCGTGACAACATGGGGAGAATCTGAAAAGGAAATCTACCTGGCGGCTTTTAAATTATTTTTTCCCCTCCCCCATGCGTGTCTGGGGCTGTTGGTAGAATATCAGTTTTTTTTTCAATTCAAATGATTAGATTTATGGAAATGAAACTGGACTGGATATTGACTTGGATTTCTGTATATAGTTTTAATCAAGTTTCACTTTTTAATTTGCACTTGAGAGGGGTAGATTTAGTGGTTTTTAATCACTTTTCTTTTTGTACATCCGCAGAAGGGCAGGTGTTATTATGACCATGACCCCCTTTTTTTTTTGAGATGTTGCTTGTTTACTGTTGAATGTAGAGAACTTTTAGATTCCCTAGAATGTACTAGGAGCTAGAGTTGACCTAATGCAGCTTTTGTTCCCCTCCCACCCCTCCCTTTTAGGTTAATCTGAAGCAGTGTGCCAAAGATCTTTTTTTATTTTTTTTTTCTCCTGCTGAGCTTGTTGCGATGTTGCCTAGCCCAGCTGCTTTTTAGTGTTCTAAGGTCTCTACCTCATTGTGGTCTGCAAACTTTGCTGCGGTTACCTACAGATGTGGAGTATGATGTTCTACTGATGTTGGGCACAAATAAAGGTGTTGAAGCATTACTTGATTGTACTGGTTTGTAAAATGCACCCACATGCCATTTCAAGTTGACACTTGAGTTCTCCAGTTGTATCTGGCGATTTCCAGAACTGCAGTTTCTAACCTGTACTTCAGCAGACAAGGTTCTTTTTCCACCAAGAGTGGATACTACCTTTTGTCATGTACCGATTGGAGCTGGGGCATTTCAGTTTTGTCAATTGCAGTTTATTAACAGGGAAGCACTAAATCTGTGAAGCTCAAGTTTAAAAGCTGGTGCTCTTGGCATGACGGGTATTAAAAGCTACAAGTACAGAGCATTCATAACTCATGTATGCTAGTAGAAAAGTGAAGATTCAAAGAACTTGAAAAGCTGGCCAAAGCCATTAAGCTTATGGATGCAGCATCCTTAGGATTAAGCACCAAACAATTGGCACTAGGATTTTATGCCTCTTTTGTTCAGTCTCCTAGGTTTAACGGCCTACAATGTTACAGAAGTGTAAGGTCTAAAAGCAATTTGCAGTTGCAATTCCTTCTCTTAAACCATGGTCATGATGTACTCCTTGTACCCTTTACCTGGAATATCTTGGCCAATGATCCATTTTATTGTTGGCATAACCTTCCTCCTTCCTGGCTTTCTGGTTGAATATGCATTTTATTTTCCTCCTTTTTAAGAAATTACTTTTTGCAAGTTGAAAGGTGGGTAGCTAAAAGTATGAAGTGCAGCAACATTTAAATTGGTGATGTCAATTACAACATTTTGCATTTTCATCATATGAATTTCCCCATAAATCTGAACATTTACTGTAGCCGAGATTGAAAATGACCATCAAATAGCTTTGCAGAGTAAAGGCTATTGCTGTGAAGAAACCTGATGCTTACCAGATGAGTGGACTATTGTGCATATTGTGGGTACCTACCAGCATTCTCTTGCTTTTTTAGGTTGTATTTCTGGGACTAATTGAATATCACTTTTTTTTTTTGCAAAGTATGCTTGCAAGCAGTCTTATTAAACCACTATGCAATTGGACCTAAATATTGCTAAGATTAAACCATTCACAATTGCATTCCATAAATGTAATTACCTGTAATGTAATCTACAGGTTGAATAGGTTTGGGGCTCATAATGGTACCTAAAAATTTCAAATTGTTGTGGGTTCCTTTAAAAAACATTTGCATATGTTAGAAACCTTAATTTGTAAAGTGGATTTTTAGAACGGCTTCAGATATACCAATTTCTAATTCTTGATTCTGAATACAGAGTTCTTCAGATAGTGGTTTGACCTTGGCAAATAGAAATAACCAGCATTTCCCATTCTAGAATGGAGCTTTTTTTACCCAAGTAAAGTTAAAGCCAAAATAGAAATAAAACTAGTTTTATTACAGAATACAAAACCTATAAAGTAAAGGGTCCAGGTGTTTTTACTGAAGGCAAAAGCCTGAAGTCAAGGGTTGCAGGTTCTTGGTCTTCCTTCATGTGAGCTCTGTTTGTAGGGTCCGAGGCAGCAGTATTGCTGAAAGCCCTCCGCTGAATAAGAGAGCTGCCACCAGCAGGATTGGAATAGCACAGCTGGTGTCTAAGAGTTGACCAAACACCAGGTTACCGAGAACGGCTGCCACTCGGCCCACACCGGTGAAGAATCCAAGAGCTGAAGACCTGAAAGGTAAGAGAAGACCCTTCAGCCAGCACGGAGGTTTTTGAACAAGCATCTGCGATCTTCAGGCTGCAAGAGAAGCACATTATACCATTCTTATATCATTTTATAAGCCATTCAAACTGAATCCTTCCAGACCTGGGATAAGTGCCAGAGTACAAGTTAATTTAAGGCCAGAAACTAAAAGTATCAAATGAAGATGGTTTGTTCCCCATTGTTTGGGCAATGGTAAAAGGGAAGAAAAGAATTAGGGTACTAACTTACACATTTAATGTAAAAGATGAGGCCTCACATTTTCATTGACTACAAGTTAAGGGTTTTGATTTCTGTACGAGACATTTTGCAATTCAGCAAGAACTGGCCCCTTTTGTCTCTGCTGCAATCTTGTGTTTTTGAAAAGGAACAGAACCAGTTGTGAATCAGTTTGATAGCAGGGCAAGACAAAGTCTCCTTTGCTTGTTGGTCAATATCCTGAGGGATTTATCTTTTTAGCAGCTGAAAAAGGCCTGAAAAACTGAAAACCCTCCTGCAACTTGTTGGAGAAATTTTTCCCTGCTTCCCCTTAAAAGACAGTCAGGAGTTTGTCTCAGAAGTTAAAAAGTTTTTATTTCATGCGCATGCGAGCGAAACACGGAAATGCTGTATTTTTCACAAGCTTATTTAACTAGAACAGTCCTTAAATATTTTTCTGTTATCTATCATGCTTCCCTGTGCTTACAAGATTGGCAGTGTTCCAAAATCACACACATCTTCCCTCCTCCCTATTTGCTAAAAATAACTTATTTTAATATAGTGGTTATTTAAGTTCGTAACACACATTCCTATATAACAGTATAGAAGGACATAGTAGCCCTTGTGTCCAGCATTCTTCCAATCCAGTTCAAACCAGTTCTCAATGTCCACCTTATAAAATATTGCATCTTCTGCAGGAAAGGTATGTACAAAGTTCACAGAGACCCTCTCAACAAACTAAAAGTCAGAGCTGTCTCAGAAACCGATCTTCGCTCACCTCAGCTGTGTGGGGTAGAGCTCCACGCCAATGACATCCAGCGCGTTCCATGAGATGACGGAGACAGCACTGAACAAACACGACATGGCCAGGCTCTGCAGCTTGGTCTTCACCACCCAGATGAAAAAGACACTAACTCCTGACACCAGCAGGCTGAAGGCTACAACCAGGACAGACCCAATGATGCACAGCAATACAAAGCAATACGATATTAAAACAAGCCATCACTTAACCCCAAAAAAGCCCTTGCTGCCACAGCCCACTCCACTTATCAAAACATCTAGGGTTAAGAAGGTCTTAGATATTCATAGTGACTGCTCAAAAAAAATGACATTTCACCAATATGTATGTTGTTGCAAACTTACCAGGTTCTATAGTAAAAATGTGAAGATCAAACCCTTCTATTTTCCAACGTACTTAGTTTTAAAACGGTCCCTCAGCATACAGTTAAACCATTTATGACAGTGTCATGGGAAAACCTTGAATTCTGGTTGATCTTTCCCAATACTCACAAATTAAGACCTTTCCTCCCACAGTGTCCATTAGCAGGATGGTAAGGATGTTGCCTGGCAGATTGGCAGCAGCTGTGACAAAGCCCTCCATATACACTGTAAATAAACAGAAGACCAGCCAATGAACAGACCAGCCAATCAAGATTTAGAGCAATGATACTGCTCCTCTTTCCTCCCTTCACCCCATGCAGAACATACAACAATGTCTTTCTGCTGTGTAACAATGGAATTGTTGTATGGATTCATGAACAGTTTTATAGAATTACTAGAAAGAACTGCTGAAAACAGACAATTTCAAATGAAGCAAGGCCATGTGACAGTGTAAGAGGTCACAGCTATACATTTGTTCTAGACATGGTCAACTCGGCGGCGAGCACGCCCACCTGCAGTTTTGACAGGATAACAGGTGTGGTTCTCAGGGTGAACACTGGAGGAACGGGACATGTTGGAGCAAGGGGAGCCTCCATCCTCCGTCCTCTTGAACAGCTCTGGAAACCACATCCAGAGGCCGTAATACCTACCCACGCAAGGCAGGACAGTGAGACAAATGCTGAGCTGCTCATTTATATTAACGCACTAGTGTCATGGCGAAGATCCTCGTCTACTTTCCAGTGCGATCTGATCTAGTTTCCCTTAAAGTGAAAGCCTATAATGTAACAAGTTACCCTTTTTTAATTTAAACTATAAATTAAAAAACATACTATTTAAAAAAAAACTTTCCTCAATATCTTCTATCTTCTATCCTTGGTCATTGCAATTTCTTTGCACTTTGTTCATGTGGTTTTCTGATGGAGTATTTGACCACAATGGCCTAATAACTAATCATTTATACAGGTAAACAGCTACACCACACAAACATGCCATTAAAACTATTTCAGTTCTTAAATGGACCTCCAAAGCCACATGCACATACAGAATGGAGAAAATGCCACCATAAAGACCTGTAAAATATACTGTGTCAAAAGAATACAACAGCAAGAAGCGCACAGCATTCTCAGAAAAATTTCAATTTCTGTAGCAAGTTCAAGTTCATAATTCATTATGCTGATAATATCATCTACAGGAACGATCAACAGGAGGGGTCTACCGTGAAAGTCACAAGTTGGAAGTCAATACGAGCTTTTCATCGGTGATGCAGGCTTAACACTGGGAAGCAAATTCAGTCCTGTGATATGTGCTCAGTCCTGTCCTATTTCACCTCAATAAGCATGTATGAGTTCACTGGTCTATGAGGAAGGGCAGCAGCTGAGTATCCGGGACGTGATCAATGCAGCAACATGCAGTCAGGTGGCCATCTAGTCTAGAGCATCACACTTGTACCTCTCCATTGATGGGTCCGTTTTACACAACACTTTGCTTAGCGCTCTGCATGTCCGCATCACACTCGCTGATGTCCATCAGGGTGGTCTACAAAAATCTGATTCACTGCTTAAAGAGGATTTGACCCCACTGCTAGACTCATCTGCGCACCTGAGGTTTTGCCAGTGATGCGTTAATGTTAATGCTCTGTGTACAAAGAATAAACCGCCGCTCAGAACTGTAAAATAAAAGCTAACTGGTTCAAAGCAAAAAAGGAACACAGTTGAGTGTAGAGAGTAGGCCTGCAAACATACCCAAATGATATGCTGAAGAATATGACAAAGAGAATGACACTCTGTGATGTTAGTGGGGTAGTAAAGAGTTTGCCAATGGGACTCAAGCCCTGAAAGACAAATAAAAGCAGTTAGTTCAGTAGCAGAACACAGCTCTTCTTTCTCTCAACAGTCCTTTCTTAGAAAGGAAACGAACTCCGAATCTGACTGGTACAGTGCAAAAAATTCAATGATGTTTTTTTATAAGTCTCTTCCAAAGCGGAAGTAAAGGGGAGCCTGTAATTTAAAACATGTTTTTTTAAAAAGCCTATGCTAGTCTGAAAACAGGGTGAAAAGACTGGCTAAAAGCAAACTGCAATTAGCCCCTGGATACAACCACAAATGCAAGCATTTCTGACTTCTCCCACTCAGCTGAGTACACGATTTACCTCTGTAAGTGTGTGGATGAGCTTGTGTAGTTTTGTGTTGGGTACTACGTGTTCTTCATGAGATCCAGAAACAATGTGTAATCCTGATATCTGTGGGAGAGAAAAACAACAAATTAGTTACAACCATAGAACAGCCTCCATTAATGCCTCCCATAGTTCCTGTGTGTGTTTTAGTAATTATCTTCCAGACACTTAGTGCTTGGACTGCAATCTTCATTGAAAAGAAATCATTGCATTACCTTATTTTGTTTAAGATGCTAACACAATTAATTAAAAAATGACAAATGTATTTAAATCACCCTTTTTAAACAGTGTTTTGAGCTTTCTGTAATTATTTCTTGAGGCTGTTATCTGCAGACATTTAGAAACATAAAATTATTGAAGGCAGTCTTAAACTTGTAAAACGTGACATTTTGTCCGTTGTTGAAAGAAGCAACAAGGCCCCTTCTTATCCATTTACTGGCTGATCTAGAAGAATGCTGGTTGGTCTCTTTAGATGGAATTAAAATCACTGACAGTCATAGCCAGGTTTTATGTCAACAGAAAACAATAAAAGCCAGAAGCTGTAATATGTAGAACCACTTCTTTTATAAAGTGCGGTTTTGTGTCCATAACTGTTGTCTTAATTTTATGCCCCTGGATTCATACCAACCATACCTCTGCTGGTCTTTAAACCAGAGAGCTCCTGAAGGAAGGGAGTGACTACCTCATTAGATAAAGGGACTCACCAAACATTTTTTTAGAAAATCAGTAACAATGTTGAATAAAGTAAAATGAAAGAAGAATAAGCAACATCAGCTATGAAGCCGTCTTCAGGTTCTTCTATACAGAGTCAAAGAGGCTTAACAAGGCTGCTGTTGGTCAGCGCCAGGATGAGAGTTCTCGAAGAAAGCGTGCTTCGCTCAGTGCTGTAAGTGGTTGCTGTTGGACCAGCGTGGCACTCTTCAGTCTGAACCAGAACTGCCAAACCAAGGCCCCAGTATGGTAACTAGGACCTCTGCGCTGTAGGCACATGAATGATCCCATAGCACCATCCACAGGGCAGAGCAGGGGTGTTGAGCCCGGTGTCCTCAGAAAAATAAAATTCTGGGCTTGCTCTGCTTGGCCTACCTGAAGTTCCCCTTCATTTAGCTAAGCGTTTTTTCTCCTAACCTGCAGTGTAGCAAGGCAGTGAGTGCCTGATGACTGCCACGAGTCACCCTCAGAAGACGCTGCTCTGCAGCAGTGTGTCGAAAGGGTCCTTTTCTAGATCCTTTATAGACCATTTCATCAGAAAAGAAGAACCCACCCCACCACCAGCCTCCAGAATAGGTTTTCCTACCTCAAGGGGAAGCTCCATCTGCTGCAATACCAAAGAATGCCACTAGAGGGTAGAAAGTAGTAAGAGAGAGAAGCAGAAGCCAGTTTTCGAAGAGAACCCGATAGATCAGCACTGCCCGTTTTAAAGTCCTGTCACGCAGCCAAGCAAGAGAATATATTACAGGTCTGAAAAAGATTAAAACCACCTAAATTCTGTCATTTATCTTTAAACCATTTCACATCCAATACATCTTGGAACATAATATAAGGTATATGTGTCCTCTGCTCTTAAAACACTGACAATCAGAATCTCCGTTCTACCTCCTTTTTGATATAAGAGGTTGGGTATTTAATTAATAAGTGCCTGTTTTATATTCCTTCCCAAGCTCGAGAAATCTAGACATCCAAAGAGCTGGCAAAAATGAAGGTCTTACACGTTGTTATCAAAAAGTTGAAACATCTGACTCTTGATTCACAGCAGGTAATGAAATTTGCTCAGTCTATTAAAATTATCCTGATGTTCTAAACCCCTTGGTACACATGCATGATGCCAACAGCAACGCAACAATTCTGGGCATTACATCTTTCTGGATTCCTGTGCTTAATTAGGCTTGCCTTGGCTTTTAAAAGGAATTTGTGCAACACAGCATTTTAGATGCAGGAAATGTGTCATGCAACTTAGCAAAGAAAGGAAAAGGCCAAAATAAAAATAGCACAGCAAGATAAACGGTAAAAGCTCTTTAAAAAATGAGAACAGAGTGGCGAAAGAAATACATCTCTCTCTCCTTCTCTCTCTCTTTCTATGGAGCAAGAAGAATGTGATGTTCTTTTAGGAGCCATTGTTTGTCCCAGAAAAAATATACTGTATTTTGCTGACTGAATAATTAATAGAATCTATGATTAGATAAACAACATTAGGGGTCACCATTAGTGAAATTATTTATGTACATGTGCCAGAATATTTCTTTTCTTTTTATGGATTTTTGGAACACTGGATTAAATTATTCTTTTAATTTTTTTTACCTGAACCAGGAGACCAAACATTGGTAATTTGACTTTATTATTCCTTTACATAAGCATTCTGCATAATTTTGAATAAGCAGCCAATAATAATGGCACTACAGCAATGCCATTCTCCACAGTTCATGTTGAAGATTTTTGCCGTGTTCCTTGCACACGTGTTTTTATAAATGTGGTTTGCCTCATGGAAAAGCTCTTCCCATATAAATTGAACTGGTGTGAGAAACTTGTGCACTAACCTGATCATTATTAAAAAAAACAGTTAGCAGCAAAACCAAACTGCTTACCGGAAAAGGCTTGGTATCGCCTCTGTGATTGAACATAAACATCTTCTGAAAGACTGCGATGGCTTCAGCTTCTCGTCCAGCCTGTGCAATAATGTACAAGGAACGTCAACAGCAGACCTGAACTTGTCCAAAACAGAAAGAAGTATCTACACCCTTCACACTGCTATTATAAAAATGTGCCCTAAGTCTGTCTATCTCATTGTTCAGGGGGAGTATCAACCAGAGGGCAATGTACTTTTCACACCTGCAGTTCTGCTTTTAACATTTTAGCAATATTTAAAGGCTTCAATTTAAAATTATGCATAGATCAAGGACACATACAGTATGAGGAGGGATATCTTAAAAGGGTGTCTTTCACCAAAAGAAGCTGAAAACCTCTAGTTCTGGTGTTTTGCTGTGTTTATTAATACATTCAAGCACAAAGACTTCATATCAAGAGCTTTTAAGGAGGAGGTACAGCAGGGAAGCATTTTAGTGTCATACATTTATATTAATCCCGGTAGTAAATCACAGCACTTCCATGCCTCACACATTCCACACTGTGAACCTTAAACATATTTAAAGAAAAGTTCAGGTGGGGAGCTGTGTCAGCATGCGTAGGCTGAAAAGGAACAAGTAATAGGTTTATTCCATGCTGAAAAAAAGAAGAAAGAAAACACAACGTTTCGGCCATGGAGCCTTCTTCGGGTGTCACACACATAACCCCCAACCATCATCCCTGCAGTGGAAAACACAGTAGCACATCCCAGTGGAAAGCAATTCATCTCTCTAATCTTCATTGTTTGCTTTCTCACAGAATACAGCGCAGACGAATTCCAAGCTCCATCCAGTTTCTTGAGTTTCAAGTTTTACTTAACAGGATTAATGTCCAGAATTGACACCTGAAGAAGGCTCCACGGCCGAAACATTGTGTTTTTTTTCTTCTTTTTTTCAGCATGGAATAAACCTATACTTATAGAAATCTCACTTTTAACAAAACGGAGTGTGTGTGTGTGGGGGGGAGAACAGTAAGTACAATCATGCTAATTTATCTTTACAAACTCATGAATTAAGAGTCACCTATGAGACATGCTGGACTGCGCTTCTCCAGGTCTGATCTTGGCCACCCCATCATATGGATGGACTAGGAAGGTCACACAAGCTGCAACAGATATTGCTAGGAATCTCAAGAGAGCTCCATCCACTTTGGTTCAAGTGTTAAGCGTGATAGGACAGAACTGAGGACATGTATGGACTTAATTACAGCCCCTAGCTGGGAGGGGGAAATGACGATAGACAAAAGCTTTGCTCAATTTCAGTTCCGTACCTCCATAAGGAACTTGGGACTCTCCGGCATAACCAGTCCAAACACAAGAGCCGAGGAGAGGCTGGGGATGGAGCACAGCACCACAAACAGCCTCCAGCTCTGGAACTGCAGAGACCCCAGCTGGAGACTCAGGGAAGTGCTTGGAATCACCAGCCAAGCCAAGCCTGTGATGACAGCTCACAGTTAAGAGCAAAATATGCCATCCTCCACAGGCACAGACTTTGACAAGACGTTGAACAGACTTAATCTACTTCTAGTTGAATAAATAGCATGGATCTTGTGCATATCCTTATGATTAATGAATGAAGTTGAAAAAGAATGGAACAAAAGAAACTGATATACAGGTGGGAAAAAATGTTTCGATTATCTTTGTTCTAATTTGCTGACTGTGTCTGACACACTGTATTTTTTTGTGCTTCTCTCAAATTACTTTTGTACTATTCACCTTGAATAATGTCATGCAGTTAAACAATGAGTGCAATATGTGACCTGAATTCTGTAAGAGCTGCCTAAGTGTTCATCTGTCCTTCAGCTAACATTGATCACAATGGTCAATATGTTCTAACTGAAGTAAAAACAGAAGCTGCTCAGCATTTCAACCTCAATCGATAGCCTAATGAAGCACATCTATGCAGAGCTGTAGTACAGATCCCAGGACACTCATTGAACAAGAAAAGCCTGCTAAATGCCATTGCATACCGGAGTTCAACACTTGTTAAATCCAACTTGCCTGGATTCTTCCCCCTGTCCAGTTTCACTGTTACAAAGCTTTAGCTCCTTTCTACTTTGGGAAAGCTTGAGGGGGAACCTTTCTTTAGACTATGGTTTCTGTCACAGTAATAAACTGTAACAAGATGGATACTAATTTCTTCAACAGTCATTCAGTATTCTTTCATGGATCAACCAGTGACTAAATGATCACAGACTAGTGTGCATGTTAACATACATACGGCAACAACATACTGAGAGAGTACATTTGGTAGTTAATAAATACCCACTGCAGTCCAGGGTTCAGCTTCCAGAGCCATTGTTACCTTCTTAAAATCTTTTTAAAACACGTATTTTCTTCAATTACTGCTGTTAACGGGTAACAAAGAGGAGAAGACCGGAGTACTCCCGATCCGATACCTGCTGCTAGTATGTTTCCGGCCATCCAGAAAGTGGCTAAGGCGCTGATCATAGCTCCTCTGCGGGTGCGTGGCTGGAACTCGGAGAAGTAGGAGAAGATGACCGGAATGGAGCCTCCAACCCTGCAGGGGAAAAAGGCCAGCATGAGCACGGAGAACACAGACAATTGTGCGGTTTTAACTGGATAATAATACTTCGTAGCACGCTTTTCACAGCTTCTTTTCTCTTAGTCAGGTGCACATTTGTGAGCCTTAAGCTCACGCAAAATCCTGCAGAAGTGCATGAGAGGCAACGAGCTATATGCGCAACGTCGAAACTGTCCCAACAGCTTATTTTCTAAAATCTCCAAGGCAATCCTGCAGGTTTGGCAATCTACAGATCTCCAGTTTGCATTTGACATTGCTGGATAATGATTTTTTATTCATTTTCAAATCTCTAAAATGCTATAAAATGAAGAAATACAGCAGTATGATTCCTTGACAGTAGAAGTGAGTTTTAATGGAACCGCATCATGTATAATTAGCATGTAGAAAGAGACAGAACATCCTAAGCCTTCCTTAGACAGCAGTGCTGAAATTCTACAGTGTATTAAAGGAGTCCATGGGTGTTTGGTGAAGGTTAGGACCCTGGGCCGCCACAGGAACAAGCTTTCATCACTGACGGAAACAGACCCACGTCAAGACCACCATGATAAGCCCCTATCTTGTTCACTAGCTCACCGATTCTGACACCGACGCTTACCCAACACCACTGACGAAACGCAGCAGAAGAAACAGCCAAAACATAGGAGCCAGACTTGCCAGTGCTCCAAAAACACCATTCACAGTCAGAGAGAGAACGAGGACTCTGCGGCGCCCCCTCTGGTCAGCCAGGTAGCCCCACACATAACCCCCAACCATCATCCCTGCAGTGGAAGACACAGAAGCACATCCCAGTGGAAAGCAATCCATCTCTCTAATCTTCATTGTTTGCTTTCTCACAGAATACAGTGCAGACAAATTCCAAGCTCCATCCAGTTTCTTGAGTTTCAAGTTTTACTTAACAGGATTAATGTCCAGAATTTTCCAAGGCAATACTCTAGAGAGTTTTTTTTTTTAAATATGAAGTGAGGATTTACACAAGTGCCACTTTCTTGTATATTTAGCTGTTACTAGTAGTTGAAAGTCTTCTAGTGTATTAAAAAGGAGTGCGAGAGGATAGAGTTTTTCCCTCTGCCATTTGTTGTTTCCAAATATGTGAGTTTACGCATTGTAATGAGCATCAGCATGTGGGAAGGGAGTAAGATTCCCTAAAAATTCATCTTAAATAAGATTTAAGATATTATTGAGATGATCGTTATTGAGTGATTTTATCTTTTCATTTGGAATATCTGATCTAGCATAGGTTACATGGTTCTGCAGTTCACTGTGCAATTTAAATGTTTTTTGTTTGTTATGGAGAACAGAATAGCCCTGGCTTCAGAAGGTGGCATTGCTTTTACTACTAAGAAATGTGCCTCTGGATCTCTAATATTTTTCACAATTCACAGTAAGGAATTTTACCGATACAGTAAATACAATATTTACAAACCTGTAATAGCATGCCATATACTGTACACATTAAACTGAAAGTAGACCCCTGGAGTCTGGAAATACAAACCTATACTTAACGTTATCATTTGCCTAAGAATATAGAGCACACACATATATTGCCAACAGCTGTAAACATGAGGCAAACACAAGCACAGGTGCAAATGAACAGCGGTCACTCAGATTCAGTACGGTGTACCTAGAAAGATGCTGGCCGTGAGCAGCCCCATGTCGGAGGAGCTGAGCAGCAGGTCGCAGCGTGCGGTAGGCAACAGGAAAGAAACGCAGAGGATCTCCACCGCATCGCTGGCATTGGCCCATCCGCACACTACCAACAGAGCACCGTGGAACAGACCAAACCCTGCCGTGGGAGAAGGAGGGAAAGACGGAAAAAAGCACCATCATAATGTTCAGATTAAACACGTGTAATAGCTTCTGCCAAGATGAAATAAGGCCCTTTAACCAGGGCATATGAAGTTTAAAGGGAATGCGTGTATGGACTTAAAAACACTTTTACAGGGTACTGTCATATCTGCTGTTGAAAAGGCCTTCCTCTGAAAAGAGAAGCATACAGTAGGTGTTAAAGCATCTGAAGAAACTGGGAGATACTGGAACAAAGTAACCCTGTACAGCTGAAGAGACTGCTTCTGCAGGATTTCCCCTTGTCACTGCGTGAAACTGCGCGACGTGCCGTAAGTAATTATGATCACCTACGATCACATGGGTCCAGCCTAACTGCATTCATCTAGTTTAACACTACATTTGTAGGAACAAGGTCTGGCGACAGCCATTACACAATACAGTTTAGTGGCTATTCCAATATTTTTATAATTCACAGTAAGGAATTTGCTGATACAGTAAATAAAATATTTGCAAACCCGTAATAGTACATGTCATATACATATTAAACTGAAAGTAGCCCCCTAGACTTTGGAAATATTAACCAGTATTTAATAATTTTCCAAAAATATAGAGCACTAATATATTACCTCTCTCTTATATCTCTTTTTTCTTCATTGAACATTTAATTAAAAACCTAAAAGAAGATCCAAGGCATTAGTGGACGTTGGGGAACAAGTATCTGGGTTTTTTTTCCCATTGATTCCAGTGTACTCTGGATATGTAAACTCCACCTAACCGTTCAAGTGAAGAAGTTACCTTCTCAATCCCTTGATTTTTTTCTTTCTAAAAATGTCTTGATAACTTAATACTTGATGAGGAAGAACAATGAAAGAACTCTGAGGGCTGTGAAGAGGAACCCAAGTTTTTCATAAGAGTTTGCCATTTCGTTTAAATGACACTGCTGTTTTGCCGCCTGCTAGTAATATTTAAGCCTGAGCATTCATAAACAAAAAAGCCATCGTTAACTGTACAAGATCTCAGTTAGTACCCTTTATTTTATTGTTTTTAGTGTTTCTATGATATTTATCCATACAGTAGGCTGTCTGACTGGTCTTTAAGTATTTCTCGTACCTGTTTCTTCAATCGCTTCTTCATAGGAGAATCTGGTTTGCCCATCTTCTTCATCAAAATTCCTTCCATTCTTACCTGCAAAACACATTTTGACATCTAGTAAAACAGGAATGTCCTTTCATTGCAACATTCATCTGTCTATTTTCTAACTGCTTTATCCATACATGGTCATTGGAGAGCTAGCAACAGGCACAAGGCAGGGTACACCCTGGATGGTGAATAGAAATCTGGAAATAAAAAGCAAAAAATTAATCTTGTCCTTGATTCCTGGAAGTCCAAAATATTGAGTTTACTGCACTGTTTGGGTTTTTGTCCATAAAATGCATAACAAAGTAGAAATCGAGTCAGAAATATGTGTGACATGTTAATACACATTTAAATTTACACTTTTGCTTGTATGCATATTATTTCCTTTTTCACCTTAAAGGTTTTTTCATCAAATCATACCTAATATTTGCGGTGTTAGTGGGTTTGTGACATAAAATGTTAAACTTTATCAATTACATATGTGGAACTTGTGTGCTACAGTGTATTGTAGCTCATCAGCTATTTTAAAGCGAACTTAAATTTCATTTTTAAATATACTTATGGTGCTACATCGCTTGTATGATAAAACAAGGTAAAGCAACTGTAAAAAGAGATCATGCAAACGTTACACAAAATGCAAGAAAAATGTAACCGTTATGAAGTATTTTGGGCACGTTTATGGCAACGAGTTTGTATCACGCTGTGCGCTCATTTAAACATTTATTTAACACGTAAATTAAGTTTATTGCAACAACAAACACAAACTACTTAAGAAAACAACTGATATTGATATTTCTGCTCCAGGTTACAAGTAAAATCACGTGCCATCAAACCCATGATAATTCTGAGCATTTTATCCAACAATAAAACGAAACAAACTAACAATAATCATGCAAATATTGTTACAGAGATTAATACAGCTCATCCCTTTATAACACACGGGTGTTGCTGTGAATTTTTAATCCAGATGTGGATTAACATCTTCCGTGGCAAGATAGTAGAGCTTGCAGTTTCTTCTATGCCCGACTTACGGAATGAGGCGTCCGGGTTTCCAAGCAATGGCTGTCGGGCTGTATCTCCAAGCCCTTCCTCCAAGACGCTTTCAGTCATTTAAAATTCAGAGCCGTGCTTCTCACAAACATTTTCTGGCAAACGCGATCGCGGTCGTATGGGACACGGTGACGCGACTGTTTCTGTTGAGGGAAAGAGGAAAGCACTACGGACCGCAACAAGGGTCAGCAGGTACTGTGTAGTTATTGTAACGTCCGCAAGCTGCTACGGCAGGATACTGTGGAAATCTGCTTTTTTTCTGCTGATATGGGCTTCATTTAACCGCTGAGCATTGACGAAACTCTTTGTGGAAAAATATATAAACCTTCTTCTGTACGTCACTCAATATTGAGAACTTTTGGCCTCCCGGAGTCGTGTTACAGTGTAATTTACAGTATTGCTTATGCTCACATTTTCGCTCCCCGAAGTCTTACTGAACTCCTCTAACCGGCAGGAGCCTTGGCACACTGTTGTGCATCCGTCCTTAAAAAACAAGAAACGTTGCTTTAAGTTGCGTGCAACCCAAACTTCAGGTGTTCAACTTTTTTTTTTTTGCAACGCCTAGACAAAATATGCGACAACGTGGCTCAAGGCACGAAAAAATACACAGTAGAGCTTAGGACCCAGTAGCGATAACAATTTGCAGTAGCTACACTTTCATAACCATGTTAATGACAAACAGAACGGGGGGGGGGGGGGGAGTAACCAGATATAATTAATTTGCAAAACGTTGGTCCCGTCTTTTCCTGTAAAGTGCTTTGAGAAGAAACTTTTAAAGGCGCTATATAAATTTAAATTACATCATTATAATAATAATAATAATTATTATTATTATTATTATTATTATTATTATTTACCTAAGATACATAAGGAAGAAAAAACTTAAAAGACGTTTCATGATCCGGTATCTTAATATCTGTAACAGCATCCTTTGAAGTGAGTACTGCTTGGACACAGCCATTGTGACAGTATGAGTATGTATCCATCTCCGTGTTAAATTAAATTCTGCTCAGGTTATACCGGGCATAATCACTATACAAATATGTATAAAAAACGTATTTGCACAATATTATTATATGTAGAGTGCAGGTGTGTTATATGCATTATATACTTTCTCAAAGCTGGCGTTCAACCCTAAAAGTAGCTACTGTATATACTGTACGTGTGACGCCTCTTTTTTTTGCAGGAGTTAAGACGACCATGGTTCGCTACCGCCAGCAGGTGTCGTTGTACTTGTTCTTGGCTCCTTTTGGATATTTTTTCCCCCTCTCTCTCTCTCTCTCAGTGTGTGCGTCTCCAATAAAGTTTTGTGATGCTCGCCGTCTCCTGTTTGCTTTTGAATAAAGATGGCGACCAGCTCGGAGCGGAGTCCCCCTCCCTTCCCGGAATGCGAAGAGCAGTTGCCGGAGCCCGACGCGGCGGACGGGGACAGCGACGAGGGCGAAGATATTTTCACTGGCAACGTGAGCGAGGGGTCGATGTGGGCGCTGCGGATTCACGGGGGAGGTTCAGAAAGAGGGCGAACGTTTCGTTTTTTTTTGACAGGTTTCCTTCATCCGGAGAGGAACCTGAGGAGGAAAAAAAGTTCTGCCAGTGTTCATGGTTAGGCCCCACTAAGCATCGGGATTCCCCGTCAGGTCTGAACGAAGAATTGGAAACTGTTGTTGTTGGCTAGTGGGTGTGATTTGTCATTTGCATAAGTTTTTTTTTAACGGTTTGGTATTTGTTGTGTACAACACAAACACGAATGCTTCTGCATGGGTGCAGGTACGGAGGGCGGCTGCAAGCCCGCATTGACTGATCTGTGTATGGAAGGTTTTTGCAATCGTGTGGGAATTTGTCCGGAACTGATATAGATATTGATGCTTTCAAATCCACATCTACTATACCGTATAACGGTTGAACCGGGGCTGGGTAAGGGCGTCTGTGCTGAGCACTAGCCTTGTAGACTTTGACTCCAGCCTGTTGACAGCTGAACGTCTCGCCTCCTGAATTTCTGCGAGTGCACCGCTCCTCGCCTGTGATTTTGTTACTATTGCAACAGGACGGCTCGGCCGGGCGATAGCGTTATCGCAGGCATGGTGCAATGGCTTATTTGTGGTCAAAACTCCACCTTGTTTGAAGTGTAACACGTCCCAAGAACAGCAGACTGAATTCTGGTAACTGATACATTAGTTTAAGAATGGGAGATCTCCTGAAACGTGGGATTACTTGTGCACAGTTTTTTTTTTTTACTTTTTATGACAACAGTTTTATTAATGTATGTTGCTTCGCATTTTTAGATCCCAGGATTAAGGGGTGACCAACTTAGTGCATTGTATAGAAAGTGTTTTTACATAATACCCCGAAGAAAGCAACTAATAGAAGATTTAGTAGTTTTCCTTGGAGAAGTCGAACTTTTCTAAACAAACCCTTTGGCTGTTTTCGGAAGGGGAGCAGAAGAGAATGTAAATGGAAGATTAAGTTGATTTTATTAAGTAAAATTGTCTAGGTTTTTGCAATAGTCTTGCGCAATTTTGTAAAACACCTGACATGCCAAGTAATAATATTACTAATATAGCATTAGCCGTACTTGTAGCTTCATAGTTGTAATTGTTCGGCACATGAGCTTCGGAATCTAGCTGAAAACTGAAGACTATTTTGACGTTTTGCACTGCGCTTACTGAGCTTGGTGTTAACTTGAAGCCACGTCTAACCCTGAGCAAACCGTTCAGGTGAAGATAAGACGAAAAAACGTTTCCTAAACACAAAGCCCTCTATTGTGAGGCGCACAACTCTTTGTACGAGCTTACTGTATGGGGTTTTCTAATCTTACTCATTCCTAATACTGCTGAGGTAAAAAGAGATGGCGTCTATGATTACAAAATACTGCCACAGACACCTTTTTACAGTTTTTTTGTTAGGTTACACTCTCTTGCTCTGCTGGGTCTTTCGCTTTGCATCACGTGCGTGCTCTCTGAGAACGCTCCTGCTCGACACCTGTCAGGAGTTGTAAAAGTATTCTTAAAAAACCCGAGGTCAGAGACAACAGGCTCCTCTTATGTAAATGTTTGAATCCGAAAATGAAGGTGAACTGTGCTGTGGTGCCACAAGCTGTTTTGTAGCGGCGATGAGTCAAAGTCTTGGTTTGACAGACTGTGATTTGACTTTTTTTTTTGCAGAGCTCAACAGCTCTAATATGTTAATATTATGTATAGATTTCCAGCAGTGGCAAGTACTTTTTATTTTATACTTCACTTTAAATGAATAAAACTTCCCTCTTTCCACAATAAATACGTTGCTGTGGCCTAAAATACAATTCCTCTTGAATGCATTGAGAGCATTTTTTTTTTAATTGCTTCCTCTTTCTGAAAGTTAGTCTGTAAGCCTCTCTTTGTGCAGCTGGGCTTGGTGCTCTGGTGTTAAGGTTCAGTGCAGAGGTGGTTACGTGCAGGCCCTACTCTCCCCCATGCTTCAGGCTGGATAAGCTGACAGCTGGTACAGTTGTGATTAGAGACAAAACCGTACAGTAGGTGTTCTGGCCTGGGCTAAGGGCCCATGAACTGGCCTGCTTCTCGTCCAGTCTGGCTGTGCTGAACTTGGTTGTGTTCTTCAGTTGTGAATGATGAGTGACACCTTTTTGCTTTCATTTACAGCTCATGGGCTGTTAATCTTACTGTGACTGCGGTGCAGTGCAGTAGTCAGCACTGTTTAGGGTAATGCAATATTTGGAAGATAAGCAATTCAAGTAAATTTGAAATAGCCTATTTGATCACTTGATACGGTCTACAATTTAAACCATTAAAACGGCCTTCATGTTGGCATTTTTCTGCCAGTGTCTGTGGTATTTGCAGTACATATATTGCACCTTTTTGATTATGTGCACCTGAACATTGAGTCTTATTATTGCCACAGAATTGCTGAGATGTTTGTTCTGTGGGTGGGGTGTTTGCTGTATTGGGTGTATATCTAACGACCAAATTTATTGGGACTCAAGGTCTGGAAGTCTTTGTCCCTTACTAAGGGCAAATTTGATTTCCACTGATGCCCCGCTCTCTGCCTGCTGGCATGGCTCAGCGGCTCTGCAGGATGTGACTGCTCATGCAGAAGCTGTGTCTTGCGTCTGTGAGTCACCCTGCCTTTCCACGCTGGATCTGGGGGCAGGCCTTTTGCAGTGGATGCTCGTGCAGTGAAGCAGAGTAATGGGCTTGTTTTCAACTTCTAAATCTGCTATCCTCAACAGGTCATGCACACAAAAACAATACAGCTGTGTTCAAAGGTACAGTGCCTTTCAGACATACCAGGACAGCACGTCAAAGCTCATTTTTGCTTTATGGTCAAGCAGTTTGTATTTACAATCATCCAATTAATATTAATTGGAAAATAATTATGGTATGCATTTTATTTCAGAGAGATGCCATGCATACCTTCGATCACATTAGAGGAAAATCATACTTTGTGTTCAGGCCAGTGAAGTCATATAGGTTTGAGGTGATAAATGCATGATGTTAGTGATCCATTGAACTTGCCAGATTCCTTGTGCAAGTATTTGAGATGCTGTGTTTCTGCCACTCTGGGTTCTTCTCTGTTCGTTTTCATCTTCAGCAAATGGGTTTAAATGTAGAGTCTGCCTTAGTCTGAGATTTTCCCCTTTTTTTTTTCTTCTGCTAAACGTCCTGGTTGTATTTGAGTCATTGTCGTACTGCGTGGCCCAGTCAGAATGGGCCAAGGGAATGTTTCTGTAAACATCGTTGTGCAGCTGCCATTATAAGCTTTGTCGCCAATAAAAATCGGGCAGTTCCGGTGGCAGCCATGTATGTCCAGGCCAGGCAGTGTTTCACCAGTGAGATAGTGTTCTTTTGGAGCATCTGCATTTCCTTTTTCTTTCTTCACGCATTAAACTTTCCATCACGTTAGTAAAGGTGTATCCTGATCTCATGGGTCTGTATGGCTTTATTCCAAAAGTCCCATGGCTACCAGTCAGATTCCACAGCAGGGTGGAGGTAATGTCATGTGGTAATGGAGATCATATATAGGTAATGAGCATGCATGTCCTTCTGTGGAAGCTAGCACTGAGCCCTGTGCAACACCGAAATATGTCCCCACTTCACTTCCTGCCATTCAGCCTTGAGAAGTTATCTGCTTGAATTCTTTAGAATGGAAAATAAATCTAAAAGGGGGCAGTAAGGACTCTGGAGTGGCTGAACCGAGAAATATGCTTGCCTGAGCATAAATTGAGCCCTGTTATCCTGGCATCACAGGTTCGAGTCTGGGACATGTCACTAGCCGCCTGGGACCAGAATCCTGCCAGTGGTGGCACACAAGTGGCTGAGCACCAACACGAGTAGGCCTGCCAGGACTTTCTCCGCTCCGAGTGTTGCAGAAACCCCTGGTGTTTTCAGGCTTGCAGTGCTGTCAGTGAAGGCTGCACCACTCCTCTATTGGCTGTAAACCCGTGCTGCCTGTGAGGGGTTGATGGGGTGAGTGGCGCGGAGGTGGAGGTGAAGGTGTTGGAGGTGCGCAGCCGTGAGCTGAGATGTAAAAAAGCCCACCCCCCCCCCCCGGGCATTTCAGATCTGATGGATAGTGAACACAAAAAGGAGAGGCTGAGAGAGTTACTTAGAGCACTTGTTATGAGATGTGGTATGTGATTATATTGAAAATGCAGCAGTTATGCAGTGTTGTATACATAAATACTTTCACTTCATGCAATGTGTATCTACTTGTGTCTAAATATGCTTTGTTTTGTCTTCTGCGTGCAGAGCAAAGTGTCAGAACCCAAGACGGATCCCCTACCCCAGAGCAGCCATATCTTCACTACAAACAACACCACAGCTGGAACTACAGCCAGCAACACAGTCGCCAGTACCAAGACTAACGGGCTGCATTCAGATGATGAAGAACAGGATATATTTGCAGGTATCTTACTTAAGATCTTTAATGTCTTAATAAAATCTACAGGATTTATCTTGTGAATTCTTTTTTTCCATGCAAATGTCATTTGATTAGCCGAGCAGAAAATGTACACCATCATTTCCAGAAAAGGCTGCAATTTGGACAGGCTAATAGATATGCTTGGACTCTCTACCTCCCCCTCAACGGGGGAGAGTTGTCCCAATATTTGTGGGAAAGGGGTTTGACACAAAGGACTTTGTCAAACTACAGGAATAGAGCTTTTCTGCTCATAAAATTAGATCTGCTTGTTAATTGCATCTTATTACCTGCATTACACTTTTACTAGAACTTCCTAAGCTGAGAGTAACAGTATCACAGAAAAGTCAGAACAATCAGGTTTCCCAGCTTCTAGCCAGTGACAGTGTTAATGTAGGGACTGGCTGCCTCACATGTTTGAGGGCTTCAAGGGCACTGCTTAAAAGAGACTTCTCTGAGCTGGATCACGTCTGCTGATATAACCTATAACATATAATCACTTCACTACCTCGGTCTCTAGTATGGCAAAAGATTCCTGTTGTGGCAATATTGTGTAGCTGATATTGCTGTTCCTGCACATATCTCTCCAGCAGCAATGGGCTCACTGTGAACAAGTTCCATGCTTAATCTTCTTCTGGGACTCTGTAGATTTTAGGAGTTTCTTTAGATCAGATGCAGGAACGTAACCTAAGACAGAAGAATAGACCAGCTAATTTTCAAAACTGCACAGAAATTCATTGTGTTTTATGGATTACATTGCTGATCAGTTACTGATCAGCAGCAGAAAAGGACAAAAGACTGTGGAACGTGTCCCTTAGAGAGAGTTGTGCTGTTCTGTGAGCTGGTCAATAGCTCATGAGCACTAGGCTAATTCTGGGTCTAACTAGAGCATTTGTTTTCTGTCGTTAGGTAAGTATGTTTTCACAGTTTCCTAATTGCAGAGGGGCAAAAAAGTCTTTAAATAGCATCCCAAGAAAACCACAAGCATCTGTTGCAGTTTCAGGTAATAAACATGCATGTGTAATGTTTACTGAGCGAGTCATCTCTCCGAAAGCTTGATCTGTAGACATACTGCCAATGGTGGTAAGTTAGCATTTCCATTAAAGACACCTTCCCGGGTTCTGCCTTGGTTGCAATGTTGTCATTTTGCATTTGTGATGCAGAATTTATTTTGCCAGTGTGTTGTCCTAGGAGTGGTGTTAGAAATGAAAGATCTACACTTGCATATAAATAAAGGGATCAAAGAAACAGAAACAAGCATGCGGCTATCATTAATTATGATTTAATTCAGCTTTTTGTTTCCTATCAAGGGTACACAATGTATACAAATTCATGCATCAATTTCTTTTGCAACAATTCCTATCCCTCCCAGAAAGGAACATATTTTTCCTCTTTTTTTTTAGAGAACGCCAGATAGGCTTAATGATGTTTAACTGTGTTGAACTCCTTCCCCTCTCTCCTCGCAGAAGCCACCGTTGAGCTGTCATTGGACAGTCCTCGCAGTGACAGGAAGAAGGAACCAGCCAAGCCCTCTGTGTCGGCTCCTGCTCTCGGTGTCACTCCAAGCACTTCCAAGACACAGCCGAAGACTCTGGAAGAGGTGTGTGCCGAGTGCTCGCTCTTCACCACAGGGCTGGCAGTGTGTGAAGCATGCTGTAGAAGGCAGACCACTGCATTTCACCCTGATACAGGGAGATGTTGGAGAAAAGAAGGGATTGCTTCCTCTCAATCCAGTTGGAAGCTAATAGTCCAGAGCTTAATACCTCCCTTTATATATTTAGTATAAACTTTTATTAGGATATTTTTTCTTCCAGCCATAAATACTTATCAAGAATATATATATATGTAACGTGTAGATCTTTTAGTGACTAGGTTCAAAATTATTAAATTGTTATAAATTAAATTATAGAGAATTTGTAGGTATGGGTGTCTGTCAGAGAGTGTCCAGTTTTTTTAACCACGTGTGTGTAACCCTATTGGATGGCGTGGCTGTGAGTGTTTGGGCAAAGGCGATGTTTCACCAGCGTGACTGTTACAACCGTTTGTTGTAGCTGGAAGAAGAGGAGACCGAGGACAAGTTTGAGCTGAATATTGCGGTTACCAATCCTGAAAAAATCGGTGAGCTTGTATTTCATTTTGTTCTTTTTATTGAACCAAAGCGAACCGTGAAAATGTTTGTACCATTTCTTGACTGACGAGAGTGTTTAAAGGCTAGGTCATGGGGGAGCCGTAGCCTATTAAAATAAGAGATATCACTTTATTGGCCATATACAATTTCTTGTATTAGGAATTGTCTTTTCGCATACCCCAGCTTGCTCTCCATGAGACACACAGACACACAGACAGGGAGAGAAGCTGGGGGTCAGAGTGCAGGATCAGCCATTTATACAGCGCCCCTGGAGCAGTTGGGGTTAAGGGCCTTGCTCAGGGGCCCAATGGAGTAGGATTCCTCTGCCGGCCGTGGGATTTGAACCGGCAACCTTCCAGCCACAGGCACAGATCCTGAGCCACAGAGCCATTGCACAAGCGCCAGGCACAAGGCAGGCATACCCCTTCGGCAGAACGCTAGTCCAATCGCATAACACACTCACACCAGGCCCAGTTTTCCCAGAAGTCAATTAATTTTCCCAAATGTCTTTGGACTGTGGGAAGAAACCCACGTGAACACAGGAACATACAAGCTCCACGCTGTTAGCACCCCAGGAATTGAACGCAGGACCTCAGTGCTGTGAGGCAGCAGTGCTAACCACTGTGTTAAATAAAGTGGTTACAAAATGGATAGATAGTATTGTATTAAACCTTTGCTCTAATTGTGACCCCTGTCTTCTATTGATTTGATAGCACAACTTTTAACAAAGAGGGGAAAAATCAGTTTAAAAATAATCATGTGTAGCAAGAATAGCTAATTTGACATTGTGAGTTATTAGCTTCATTTGTTTTGCTTCAGATATGTTTTGGATTTTTTCCCTGTGTCGCCAGTAATTATTTTTATTTCTCCGTTTTCTTTATTTTAGGGGATGGCATGAATGCTTATATGGTTTACAAAGTGTCTACACAGGTATGTTAAAAGATCACCGATCTTGCTTCTGCAGTAGCTTTGTGTGCAGAACAATTGTGGGCATTCCTGAGTTCCTAAAGATACAGCTGTACCTTTACGTACATTACAGTGAAAATAACATTTTTATTTTACAATGTGTTGAGATTTAATTATTATTAACATCTCACCTCAAAAGCAGAGATAATGCTTTAATATACTGTATGTAAAAGATGTGGCATAGTCATACGTCTCTAAAATTCTGAAACTAGTTAGTTTCAATTTGAGATCTTTACAGTTTGGATATTGGCCCAGCGCAGTTCTTTTCTTTCAACTTGTATGCGTCATGGAAATACGGATTGTCGTGGAGTTTTATCAAAGAAGAGCCAGGAGAGGTGTTCTCATTCACTCAGTAAGGTCTTTATTCGTATCGCAATATAGGAAAAAGCCATCACCCGTCTGTGCAGAGAAGTGAAAGCTGATTCAAAAGCAAGCAGGGAGAGCCCTTGTTTTATATCTTTTTTTAAGCTGATGCAACACTTCAAGGACAGGCAATGCAGTAATTTTCCATTCCTTATAGGTTTTTGCTTTAAACAAAGAAGAGCAGTTATTCAAATAGTTCTTATACACCTTTATTCAAGCAGCAGAGATGAACATTATTAAAACATCCCGTGCCCTTGACCAGTTGGGTGCTATCACACTTTGTTCTAAGTATCCAGCTGCTTCTGCAGCACAGCTCTGTCCGTAAACAACATTTTTAGGATAAAACGCTTTTTCTCGGTAACTTTCCATTACAGGATTCACGGTAGAAGAGACTTTATTTTATTTTCTTTTTGACTTGCTTTCCAGACCACTTTGCCCATGTTCAAGAGCAAGACCTTCACTGTGAAGAGGAGGTTCAGTGATTTCTTGGGGCTCTACGAGAAGCTTTCTGAGAAGCACTCTCAGAACGGGTACATTGTGCCTCCACCTCCAGAGAAGAGCATACTTGGCAAGTGCAGTTTTTTCTCCTTGTTTCTGTTACGGTTCAGGAACTGTATTCCACTTTTGGCAACACCTTAGGAGCTCGAGATGAGCAGTGCATTCCTCTTATGTTGTCTCCTTAATCCTTGCCCTTTCCTGTCTGCAAAGAAGTATATCACTGTTGCTAGAGAATTCCTATTCCAAATCCTTCAATCTGATTGAGTAGGAAAGAGTCCTGTATTAGAAGATTTATTGGTTGGTAGTAGCCTTTAACCCCACTCCTTAAACAGTCCTTTTTCTTACAAAGTCCAGTCGTTTTAGCGTTATCGAATGCTTTTCTAGAACAACACTGCAAGTACTTTCCAACTTTTAGCAGAGACTATTCCGTCTGAACTTGGCCTTCTTCTGCCAGGTTTAGCTATTTTGCAGTTGTTTCAATTGGGAGCAAGGCAACTTAAAATCAGGTGTGAAGTTTTGTCAGTCCTTGCAACTGAAGTTTTTCGTCTTGTATGAGCAAATTGGGAGTTCTAAATTGAAGACTGGGAACGGGAATGTGCAAAATCCTAGAACTGAAGCATAATAAACTCTCAAGGCTTAATTCACTGTACTGGATCTTGACTTCGTACTCGGTTTGTGATCAAATCAGATTGTCTACCCTGTGCACTTTATCAGGAGATTAAATTTAACCAGTGTTAAGATATTTCTTCTCCTGTCTTTACAGGGATGACCAAAGTTAAAGTGGGTAAAGAAGACTCATCCTCAGCAGAGTTTGTAGAAAGACGGCGGGCAGCCTTAGAAAGGTGAGATTCGGGTGCACAAGCTGCAACTTTAAGACTGTAAAAAAAACTTTCGGTATAAGACTTTCCCTGCACCATTCCCGTTTCATTTCTCATTCTCATTTGCTGCGTATATTAATTTCTGTTTGCACTTCACTAGCCTTGAAGTGGCTGCAGGTGACCTCATTCCCTCTTCTTTCAGGTATCTTCAGAGAGTAGTCAGCCATCCATCGTTGTTACAAGACCCAGATGTCCGGGAATTCCTGGAAAAAGATGAGGTAGATTACCCTTTTTATGTTTTCGTTCCCCATAATTTCTGGTTTTGGTCCTGTGTAGGATAACTACAGTTTAAAGTGGCAGTTATTTTAGTTCTGCTGTATTTTAAAGCAGTACTTCTGAGGCGGTTAATTTGTGTATTAAAAGAGTTTGTGGTTGTTTTCACCCGTCTAGTTCCTTTGCATATTTTCTTCTGTCTTCAATATGTTTTTTCCCTTCCCAGCCCTAGTTGGACTTGATTAGTTAGGTGTATAGGAGGTGTGAGTAAAGGGTGGCTTATTCCCATTCACAAGCCATTTGAATGGTTCCTCATACGTTTAGCAGTCCACTTGTTTGAGCTGACTGAGCCATATTCCTTCCTTCAGTAATGAGTGCCTGTGTTTGTCAGTTACCCCGAGCGACAGGCACCCAGGCACTGAGTGGGGCCGGATTCCTGAAGATGCTAAACAGGGCGACAGACGCTGTGAACAAGATGACCATCAAGATGAACGAGTCCGATATTGTAAGTCATGCAGACACCCACCCGAATCTACAGAGCTCAGACGCATAAAATCACAGCATTCATTCGGTCATATGATTGAATCATGAGTGAAGAAGTGCACTGATGCATGTCTGCAGTCTGGGCTTCCAGTTCGATCTACATGATTCAGGTGGAATGGAGGCTAGATGTTTGTGACCATCTGTCCCACTACAGTGTGCGCTCTGTCGCCTTAACAAATACTAAATAGGCAGCAGCACAGTTTTCCCTCTCCCATCTGCCTTGGTTGTTATCCCGCTTGTCATCGCACCTTCCTTCCGTGCCTTTCAGTGGTTCGAAGAGAAGCTGCAGGAGGTGGAGAGTGAAGAGCAGCAGTTGAGAAAGCTGCATGCTGTGGTAGAGGCATTGGTCAACCACAGGAAAGGTGAGGACTCAAGCCACCGTCATAGCCAGTTGAAAAGTCTTCATGTTTTTGTATTTGAAATGTCCCGGGTTTTTATTAAATTAATTGTTTTATGCTTCCCATTTAACACCTCGTACTGCCGTGACTCGTGTAATTGTGCCGAGGCCTTCCTCGGAGCCTAGGGAGGCGGTCGTGTCTTAGAAGGGGCTCGCAGCGGTCGCCCACCTGAACGCTGCTCTGCTGCGTTTCCCCGGCAGAGCTCTCCGGCAATACCGCGGTCTTCGCGAAGAGCGTGGCCATGCTGGGCAGCTCGGAGGACAACACGGCGCTGTCGCGCGCGCTGTCCCAGCTGGCCGAGGTGGAGGACAAGATCGAGCAGCTCCACCAGGAGCAGGCCGGCAACGACTTCTTCATCTTCGCGGAGCTGCTGAGCGACTACGTCCGCCTGCTGGGCGCCGTCAGGGTACCGGCCTCCCCCTCTGCACCACACTTGTTCATAGCCGAGACTCCCCATGCATGTTTACCAGGGTGTTGCCCGTTCGCAAGCTAACTGTGACTGGGATTGCCCATGACTGTGAGAGTGCCAAATTGACATGGTGGGCATTAGCTGGCCAGGTTTCTACTGTTCCTTCTTTCGGCACTAACTCTGCTGTTGTGGGCTGTGGAGCTCCAGCTTGTTAAAAGATGAAAGACTAGCAGACTTATTGGCGGGGCATGCCCATCTCTCAGAGCTGTAGCTATGCGTTTAGTCTGAGAAAATTGGCATTTCTCCTTTTGGGTGGGTATACTATATAATTGACAATTTCACATTTTGTGTATATTTGCAGCATTTGTATATTTTATTACAAATTAAAATGGGCGCTTCAGTGCAAAATCCATTGATTGTAGCTCATAGAGTCGCAGTATCGCACAACCCCCTACACAGGTTTAGCCTATATTATCTTAATTTGATGAACAGCTCGAGCGTCGAAATGCAACGTGTTGTTGTACCGAATGACCCGGGACGCCTGCTCTTCTCTGCCGTTCCTCCCTTCCAGGGCTGCTTTGACCAGCGAATGAAGACCTGGCAGCGATGGCAGGACGCCCAGACGACGCTCCAGAAGAAACGCGAGAACGAAGCCAAGCTGCTGTGGGCGAACAAGCCGGACAAACTGCAGCAAGCGAAGGACGAGATCTCGGAGGTAACCGCAGCGGGGGAGAGCGGGTCACCCTCCGGATAAGTGCAGCGGTTAAGGGGAAGCCGGTCTGCTAACATCCTCCTGCCTCCTCTTAGTTCTCAGATCACAGGTTAAAGGATCTCAGAGTCTGCGGTGATGGTACTTATTTCACGTGGAAGTCATTTATTTTTTGGGATGATAATATGACTGCAGAAAATATAGACCACAGTTTCCTAGCTCCAGTCCTTGGGGTCCAGAATCCTGCTGATTTTTTTTTAATTATCAAAGAATCTGAAAACGGTTCATTGGCTACACTTAACCCTTAATTGGATCAATTTTACCATTCACTGTAGTGTGTGGCTGTTTCTAACTTGGAGATAACCGGAAGTATTCTGGACCTCAAGGACTGGAATTGGGAACCCTTTTCCAGAGTTAATTAGCCACATATGTTAAGAGCACCTTTTTTTTCCAGTGAATCATACATGCTACTGGTTAAATACGACTTGGGTAGCCGCACGCTTGCAGTTTGTGTGGACACTGCCCTTGTTCTGAGCTGCATGCTGAAGTTAGTGGGTAGATGAAGTTTCCTTCACCGTGACTGTTTTGTCCAGTATTAGCCCTTGAGCAACAGGCTGTGTCAAAAATGTGGGCATCTGTTAACATGTTCTTTGTTTCTTTTATTTTATTTTTAGTGGGAGTCCAGAGTAACGCAGTATGAGAGGGATTTTGAGAGAATTTCTGCGACGGTTCGCAAAGAGGTACTCAGGTTTGAGGTAGGTGGTTCTCCGTTTTAAATTAAAATCTTCCCCGTCTTGTAGCCCAGAGACAGGACTCTGTATGAAGCAGCAAGCCAAAGGTCTCTTGGTCTGTTCGACCTAGTGAGGAATATCCTGTTGTGTCTTTGCAGAAAGAGAAGGCCAGAGACCTTAAGACCCAGCTAGTGAAATATCTTGAGACACTTCTACATACACAGCAACAGGTATGGAGAATTTGTTTTTAATAAAGGCAATTTTACTTAAACTATTTTAAAATGAAATGCTCAAGAAGTGCTATGAATCATATTGCTGTAAAGACTGAGAACTCTGTTTATTGAATTTTTGAGTTCTTTGGTGTAAATTTGGACAATTTCCTAGAGCACTCTGTTGGCATGAAGGTAGAATTTTGTATCCTACAATGGTTGGATTTTGTATTCCAATGAATAGGTGGAATGGTTTTAAGTTCTGTAATTACCTTACCCCCAGTCAAAATATAATTACACACATGATGCAAATCCAATGACATGGATAATGTCACGATTGATCTGCGCTGCACAGAGGTTACTATTTAGCATATTCTTCTGTTTCAGCTTATAAAATACTGGGAAGCCTTCCTACCAGAAGCAAAAGCAATCGCATGATGGGAAGCAGGGAAGTGGAGCGTATCTCTTGAAAGTCTGCCTTTTTTTATACACTTTACCTCTCGCCTAGAAACCAAGAAACCAAGATGCGCTGCAAAGGGAAGAAAAAAATCTAATCCATTTTTTAATTATAATAAAGTATAGCTCTTCATCTTAACTATTGTATTAACAATTGTATATTTCTCATTTAACTTCCATATATATTTTCTTATTGAAAATCTTTACTGGTAATGAAAGCTTGGGGGCAAGGTGTGTAATTTTTTTTTATACCTGTATGTAAATGTACTGTGTGGGGGGAGGCTTGGGCGTCAGAGGGAGTGTTGATAGTCACTTTAGAAAACCAGTCCATATTTTACCACTATTGGCTTACTTATGTCTTTATTTGCACTTCTGCACCAGCAGATTAGCCAATTCATGGGTAGGAATCTCTGGGAGAGAAGATTGCACTCTTCCTGCAGACGTTCGTGTATGAGCTTGCTTCTCCTTTACTACAGAGGCCCTGTCCCTTGATTGGTGAGGTTCTAAAGCCACTTCATGGAATCATTGCAATTTCTTGGGCACAGGTATCTGTACTGCAAAGACCCACACTTGGCAGAGCAGTTATTCATTTACAGTTGGAGTAAATTTTCTTTCCTGTAGGCATTGCTCGGGAGTTTAGGGGGATTGTTGGGTGTCTGTACATAAGGGGACCCATTGATCTAATGGAAGTCTTCCGAGGATGAAAGTCCCAGATCTATCTGGTTTTATTCTGGGGAAAGTGCTGGCAGCCTGATCTTGGTCTGAGTCGACTGCAATGTTTCCAGCTGTTTCCACAATATGAAAATGGGTAGGAACCATCTGTACCCTGTACTTTGAGCCTCAAACCTATTTCAGAGCATTTTGTAGTCCAATTGGCATGGAGCTAATTTGAAATGCCTAGAGTTAGAGTGATTTGCATCCCAGCAGGGTGTGTGGGGTGGAGGGTCAGGGGGACAAATTTAGATCATTTCCAAAACTTTTAAGCATGGAGGAATAAAAATTATTGGTTCATGCAAACGTGCCACTTGCTTCCATTTAGTCTTTTGATTATGAACGTGTCTAGATGCACTGTGAATTGGAATGTAATTGTAGCCATAGGATGAATCAGTGGAAAGGTATCTGTCAAAATTTAAGCAAATAGTTTAACAATAAACTTGGTGTAAAACGGAATCGGAACACCAGAAAACTGGCTCGGATGTTGCTTGATTGAAAATAATTCTGCTAGTTCCAGCCTGCAGCAGTGGGTTCCATTTGAGGCAGCAGGAGGCTGCTGTATTAGCTGGGATTTCAAAAATGGCATCCTTGAGGTCTTTTGAATGTCTGAATTAGTCATGTGTACACTTACCTCCTTCTGAGTCTGGTTTCATGACTCTCTTTATGTACCCAAGAGGTGCGCCCCTAATCCCTGTGGTGACGCGCACAGTCACTTTTCAAGAAAAACATTTGTAAGTTTACATCAGCATTTTATTACTGCTGAATAATCGTCATTTGTGATCGTGTTGAGTGACTGGTATGCAGTGTAAAACAGGGGAAGAGCAACAGGTAAAACACAACAGTGCAAGAACACTTACTAAGTGAGAGGAGGAATTCTGGCCTTTCTAGTTCGTTTAGAGACTAATTGGTCCTTGGATTTTATTTAGCCCTCTTGCGAAGGAAACCATGGTTTCAGCTTCAACAGTATGACTGGGATCAGCTTGGCTTATTCCAGACTCCTGCAAGACATTGTGGAGAAAAGGTGCCTCTGGTTTTCTGTTTAAATGCACATCCCTGTAGTTTCCACTTGTGTCCTGTAGTGTTTGTGTGGCTTCTGAAGAAGTAGATTGGATTGACTTTGACTGTGCCCTGGAGAATTTTGAACGCTTGAATCAGGTCCCCTAATACTGTTCTGTGTCCAAGACTGTTTAGTTTTTACCACATCTGTGTAAGACATTTCTGTGAGCCCCAGATGGCATCTGGTTGCTTTTCT
This sequence comes from Atractosteus spatula, assembly GCF_055471065.1. Lineage (NCBI taxonomy): Eukaryota > Metazoa > Chordata > Actinopteri > Semionotiformes > Lepisosteidae > Atractosteus > Atractosteus spatula. The sequence continues at coordinate 62,935,845 of NC_142712.1, read as the reverse complement.
CTGGATTTATTCCAGAGCAGTAATATCCTTTTATCTGTCACAATCACCGAAATTGTGCACAGTGTTCTAAATGTGGTCTTGCTAGAGCATACAGTTTTAACAACATCCCTTGATTTAAATTGTATACATTTAATGATACATCTCAACATTGTTTGCTTTGCCAGTGTTTGTGCTGAAAATGTTGTTAAACTCATGTCTCTCAGAACTAGCCTCATCAAACTCGGCGTTTCCTCTTTTATTTTTATGCTTTTTTTGCTACTTGCATAATTAGCATACTGCTTTTGTCTACATTAAATGTTATTTTGTCATCTGCCAGGTGTTTGCCTAGTCCTGAATTTATGCCAAATCTTTTGGAATCTCTTTTGCAGCTTCTGCAGTGTTTGCTAATCTTCCCTTCCTAATTAGGTAGTATGTGCAAACATGACTAATTTGCCAGTTATGCCAGCTGTGTTGAGCAGGGATCCCCAGTCCTGGTCTTATAGGGCCAGTGTCTATAGGCTTGCAGTGAACTGGGTTTGTAACGACCTGCATCAGCACATTGGCTTCTTTGGACCAGTTCAACAGCTTCTCCTTGCTCTTTAGATCCTGGTGCTTTAAAAACACGTGGAACATCTTCAGAGACCCTCAAGAACAAGGATTGGGGGCCCTTGTACCCTCTGTTTCTAGTCTGTTAACCAGTTCATGGTTGATCCAAGTACATATAGTAACTTAAAAGCCTACCATCTGCAGTTTGAGAAGTAATCTTTTATAATATGATCAAAAGCTTTCTGAAAATCTAAATATACCAGATGTCTGTTTGCTTGTTCATAGAGCTCTAGCAAGTTAACCAAGATCTAGTTTTTCTAATCACTGTTAACTATCCCCTTGAAACCCACTACCTCAGATTTTTAAATGCTTCCTGTACTTCTAACCCATCTGCCTGTTCTTTTTGTACTGACTCAGTTTGTCTTTTCCTTGCTTAGTAAACATCGGAAAGATAATACATTAGCCAGTTCTCTTTCATCTTAGTTTCCCATTTTACTTCTGTATTGTTCTTTTGTCAATGCTATACTGAAATATGTTTCGTCTCTCTGGGGGTTTCAAATATCTTTTGTAATCTTTGCTTGTGTTTTGTTATCCTCATTTTCCTTACCTGGATTAATTTAAGATTTTATACAGTGCTTTATTTCTCCTTAACTGTTTGGTTTATCCATTTTAGCCATTGATTTCCTGACTGATCTACTGGTGGGATGAATCAGTTTTGTGCTCCAAGCTCAATATATTTAACTTGCAGCCACAAAACATAACAGTTCCAAAATATTCACATGGAAAGTTATTAGGATATATTCTGCTGATGCCCAGGTAAGGATTGAATGTATAGCAACGTTTTTAAGGTTTTTTTCTAAATTTGTAAGTTAAAAGAGTAGGCTGGGAGATGAGAGAGAACTCAATCTTGTTCTTCCTGGAGTTTTTTTTAACTAGCGCATAACTGCATGGGCATTCCTCTTTGGATTGATAACATCCTATATTCTAGACGTGGGGAGATTATAGGTGATTGTTGTTCATTAGGGAAGATGGCGTCTGCTGGCCTGAGCCTAGTGGTTCCAGTCATACCTGCTTGTAATGGACCCCAGTCTGAGCCTTTGTAACTACCTTACCCACGATGGAGCACTCAAGGAGCAGATGGAAAAAATTAGATTCTACCACACTTCCTTCACTTTCAACGCCTTTAACGTTTTCACAATGTGTCCACAATAAAGTCCTCGGTCTTTGGCAGCAGCGTATTGAATGCTTTGTATTAGTTTACCTTTGTTTTCCAGTTGAGTAACTCGCATGTTGTAAATGTCTTCAACGAAAATTTCATTGAAATGACAGGTCAAGACTCCTTGTCTTAGTGCTTGTCCGGCAGGTGTCTGATGAAGAATAAGAATTGTTTTAATCTGTCAGGGCATCCATCAGCCTTTGGGCGACCACAATCTTTGAATGATCGCTGGTTTTAAAAGCTAGGGAATTGTTCATGTACCTGTCTAGCAAACGTGTGTTGACCTTATTGTCAGGAGCCCACAATGCAATCAGTCGGCTTTATAACCAGAACTGACTTTGGTAATCCATCGTTCTTGATTCAGACAAGCTGCTAAACAATTTAGCCAGTTTTAATTAACCCATGTTTTCTCTTCCTCTCTGATGGAGAGTTGGGCATCACCTGAAATCATAAACCTTTCATTGCTGGATAGCTCTTTTATTTGTTACACTTACAAGATGCATTCCCTGACATGTCCATTGCAATGCTTTGCTCTTTTCTGTGATGCTGTTGGCTGATGCTCTTATGTGTGAATGGGCTGGAAAAGGAATGAAACTTCATAAACAGAAGAGATCCAGTATGGAAAATCTTTGGTCTTCAAAAGCATTATATGAAAGGTTAATACTGATGCTAAAGGTTAAAACAGATGCAGAGTGGCCACTGGTTTCCTTTTCTTTTCCAGTTTCAGTGAAGACCGAAGCCCATTATTGTTCAGTGTTTTATGTTTACAACATGTAACCCTATCCCAGCCTGCCAAAAGCAGCAGACATTTTTGTAATGTTTTAACATGTTAGAATGGCAGATTATAAACATTTGTAGGCAACCTACTGACATGTTTATAATATGCCCTTTAACTGTGCTCGGAAAGCAGTTGCTTTAGTTGCCATAAATTATTGAAAATAAATTTGTTTCATAAAATTGTTGTGACTTTTTTTTCTACCTTCAACCCTTGAATCAGTTTACATTACTCCAGCAGAACATGAACAAGCTGTTCACTATAGTTCATCCGATTATGTAAGCATTTGATAAATGATGGGCAGATTTTTTATCTAGATTTAAAACAATAGCTGAGTGTTTTCATTGTATTAGTTCTTACGTTTAGTGTTTCAATTATATCCAAACCACTGTACTGTGATCTGTTCAGAAAAATGTAAGTTGTGATGCTGTGTTTGCTCCATTATTCTTGGACGTAAATTCTTAATTTCTTATCCCTCATTACAGGTTCTTTCAAAATCACTCATCTTTCAGAATATCCGTTAGTCTAATTAGTGATGTGAGAACGTTCAATGCGTTTTAATGAAAACCTTCTGTTTGATACTCAGGATTAACAGGATTCCTTTGTGGCATTTCATAATAGCATAAATATAAATTATTTTAAAACTGTTTTTTTAAACTGTTTAAACCTTTTCCATATTCTTGTGTTTTTCATGTAAAACATACAGCATGGTCATTGAGATTACTGAAAATACGTTTCAGTTTGTCACTTAAACAGAACACTGGATCGAAGTATATATTTATAAATTGCTAACACTAAACTAAGCATTTTTAGGAGGTCTTGGAGAAGGAATTAAGTGCAACAACTAATTTTGCAGATTGTGTATAGTAAATGTGACCTATTTAGATCAGTTTTTGGGAGGAAGACAGGAGCTCCTTGAAGCTTAAGTTCAAATGTGTTGTGGTTCCAATTACTTGTGAAACATGATTATTCCAGAAGAAGAAATTTCCAAATCCAGCAAAATAACTTATTTATGCAAGTGTTACTATTTAAACAAATGTAAGATGTTTCTGATGGAAACACAAGAAAATGAACTGCACACAAAGATGTGAAGACCTTCAAATGCTGCACTGCACTTAGATTCATGTCCCCAAAAAAGCTTTTTATATCCAGTCTTCTTTGAAGGTCTGTTTTTATTTTAAAAGATGGTCATCTGAATGGAGAACCACATAAGATTCATCAGAATTACCAGGGAAGTGAAGGTGTTTTGAATTACTCTGAAAAGCGAAGTCAGTGGAGTGGTGCAGGGTTTTCAAACTCTGTAACCAGAACTGGTTGACTGTGGGTTCCAGTCCTGGGTGGAATGCTACTATCAGTACCTTCTAGTACCTTAAGAAGGTGCTTCACTGAAGTTGCTTCAGTAGAAGAGCCAGCTGTATGAATGCAAGATATTCAGCCTAATTAATGATATGCTAATAAAACCACATTATGACATTACCCACAGTGTGGGAGTGTGACTCTTAAGGACCAGAGCTAACTATCATTGTTATAAAGAATTGCCTTTCCTTTCAGCTCAGGCATGATGATGATTTCTCTTTGCTTTTTCCAAAGAACTTATAGTTTCCATTTCATTCCGGTGCAGGCAACACGTCTGGGCCTGACTTGTTACCCGTCTCCATAACAGCCTGCGTCAACCCAGGAGCATTTCCTATTACTGCACACCTGCAGGTGGGTGTTCTTCTGGGATGTGCAATTAGGGAATTTGTGGCATCTGTTAAGACCATACCTTGCATCATAATTCCTTCAGTCATGCCACAAAAAATAAGTGTGGAAACAGTCCTCCTTTATGCCCATTTATCTTTCACAGAACGTGGTTTCTCCCTCTCCGGTAAACAGGTTTTTGTTTGAATTTTGTCTTGATTGATCAAGGTGTAGGTCAAGCTCAGGGTAGTGTTTTGCAGGCATGAAAGTGTCCTGCACACAACCCTGTGAATGGGGAAATAAATATGTCCTGCTACTGTTTGCTGGTTCCCACTTGTCCCTCCTAATGACACACCCCCTGTCATCTTCACTGGTCACTGGATAAAACTTGTCAAGCCTTTATGGTTTCAGTGATCATCTGTTTGAGGAACAAGGTATTGTTACTTCTCACATTACAGGAGTGTTATACAGCTTGTAACAATAACTAAGTGTTTGCTATTTTCAATTTGTAATAATAATAGTGCCTACAGCCATATCAACCTGAAGCTCCCAGCTGGCAGCCCACTGAAGCTCAGCCAGTGTGAGCCTGGTCAGTACCTGGATGGGAGACCTCCTGGGAAAAACTTAAGGTTGCTGCTGGAAGAGGTTTTAGTGGGACCAGTAGGGGATGCTCACCTCATGGTCTGTGTGGGTCCTAATGTCCCAGTGTAGTGACGGGGACACCATACTGTAAAAAGGTGCCATTCTTCGGTTGAGATGTAACACCAAGGTCCTGATTCTCAGTGAAATCCCAGGGCGTTTCTCAAAGAATAGGGATGTAACCCCGGCGTCCTGGCCAAATTTCCCACTGGCCCTTACCAATCATAGCCTCCTAATAATTCCTGTCTCTGAATTGGCTTCATCACTGTTCTCCTGTTCACTCTGTGTGGTGAGTGTACCGGTGCACTAAGGCTGCTGTTGCATCATCCAGGTGGGGGATGCACATTGGTAGTGGTGGAGGGGAGTCCCCAATTCCTGTAAAAGCACTTTGAGTGGAGTTTCTAGAAAGTTGCTGTACAAGTATAAGGAATTATTATTTATTAATAAATTGTTCTCATCATTTGATAGAATTGTCCCTACCAACCTGGTACATCAGTGTTTGTAACAGAGGATTTACAGTATGGCAATGTAGCTTGCTTACTATTTAATACTGTTGAGCTGCTCACAAACTGCATATTTAAGTTCCCTTTTTGGGTATGCCATCAACTGATTTTTAAAAAGTGGTTTTGATCAATTTCTACTTGTTGTGACTCATATTGTGCCCTTTTTATATTAAAAAAATATTCAACCTTTTTAGCCTGACACTGCTATGGTTCTCCATTTTAAGGGAAAAGCACAGTTTTGGTTTCCAGTTCTTTCTTTTTTCCTCCGTTCTGCAGCGTACGTATTTCTGGAGAAAGAGCATTCAAGCCCCAACAAGACTGTAGCTGGAAGGTAATTTTTTTTTCTTCAGATAAGCCAACTGTTTCACAGCACTATTGTTTTCTGTATTGGGTTTCAGAGATTTTTGAAGCTTATGAAAAGATGCTGTGTCTGATGCCAAAAAATTGTGATTCTCTTGAAATCCTGTTTATGGATGTGCTACAGACAGTCATCCTGTCGTCCTGGAGTTTGCATTAATTTCAAACCTTGTGTACTTCCAGAAAGTGTTGAAATTATCAAGCCCGGTTGTGGTACATGTGGGATTATGGGATGTACGAGTACCCTGTGTGTTTTCCTGAGCACTGAGGTTAGAAGTGGACATGGAGAGGTAAATTCAGTACCATTAAGCCAAAGCAGAAACTGATGGCTTGGAGCATCCTGGTCTCATGACCACAATCCACTGGGTTCATAGTTCACCATTGTCAACATTGAAATGACTGCTGAAGTATCTTGTTTAACTCTTAATTCTGGCAGTCCTTTTCTGTCCCCGGGCTTAGCAAGAAGCACTTTTGTTAGGAGCTTTTTTTGAAAGTATCATTTTGACCAAAACGGACCAGGGCTATTTTTATTTATTGTTTTTCTACGTTTAGTAATTGAGTGGGTTCATTAAAACCACTAGCTAAAAGAACTTTCCTGTCTCACAGAGCTGCTTCTCGTCATGCGCAGTGCTGAAAATAACTGAAAAAAGAACGTCTTAAAAAGTTTTGTTTGTCAGCTATCATTCAGGCGTTTTATTGCAATGGAAGACACGTTCATTAAAAAAATGCCAAAAAAATACAAATAGGTTTTTACAGTGACCTTTATTTTCTTCATGTAGGAAATTATTTTCCTGTGTTTTACATTTATAGTTAAAGTTTTATCTTTCCCTCTAGTTGTTTAAATACAGTACCTAGCACCTTATCCCTACTTGGACAGTTCATTACTGACACATCGTTCCCCTTTTCCTCCCCCACCCCTTTCTCTTCCACTTTCATACTTTCACAGATAAAACCACGCTTAGTTATAACAGGCCAGCAGTGGAAAGCCTCGTTGTCATGGAGTTGTCTTAGTAAACCTTATTAGGCCGTTTGTCTCTGGGGCAGCACCCCAGACCATCTACATGTATAATTTTCCTCTGATCTAGCAATTTATTTTCCACACTGTTAGCTTATTCCTTAAAAGTAGTTTGTGTAATCTGTATTTAACTAACGCCTTTTTGCTATTACTTAACTCCTGGACATTTATTTGTTTTCATAATTCTTCAATCTGTTGCTGGTATTATTTATGAAAAAAATTAACTGTTCTGAAACTACAAGATATTTCCTGGAGTGGATGTGATGGAAGGAAATTAACGCTGCAACCATTTGAAGGCTAGCAGTGCGATGTTCTGTGCTTTAGTGATGGCACACTTTATTCAATCGCAATTCGCAATACACAATTTTCATCATCTGTAATCGGATCATTTATCATCCCACCCCAGAGCTGGACCAGAATCCCTCTTTTCCAGAAACAGGAAAACCTCACTTTTTCTGGAGAGAAAGCTCCCTGGCGTTGAGTTTTAGTACTTTTAAACATATGCTTTGTAGTTCAAGTAGGTAGCTGCTTCAGTGTGCGTACGCAGCAAAGGAGCAAGACACAACTGAAGAAGGCTGCATAGCCCAAACTCTGTGTCTCTTTTCTTTTCAACATGGAATACACCTTTACCTGTTCCTGTGCCCTCATGTAGACAGTACAGTCACCTTCACCAACAGCGTTGATGGCCTGGTGTGTCAGTCAGGGTGTTTCTGAAAACAGCTCGCACCTTTTTTGACTTTCGGCAGTGCACCAAGCCAGCAGTTTCAAGGCACGTGCCTGACACTGTCTTGCGCTCACATGCCAGTCAGAAGGAGACTTGAGGTTCGCGTCTGGAGAAGCCGGAGGAGGTCAAGGGAGGAGCCAGTGCAGCCGGAGCAGGACTGATTTCATGAGGACTCTTCCAGCACGAGGTCACTGACGAGGCCCGAGAGTCAGGCAGGCTACTTCCTGTTCTCTTCCAGCACATGATCTCACAGTTTGCTGATGCTGTGACTTTCAGCTTCAGTGAGGATTTTGACACAATGCAGGGTTAAAGGCAATGGTAGGGGGAGGAGGGAGGGAGGCTTGGTGTTTAAATGGCTGTGGCTTCTCATACTCAGATTAAAAAAAAAAACAATTCAAACAGGTTTGTGTTAACAAGGAAGCATGCTGAAATGTTAACGTAGGCTTTTACTGCTGTACAGATAGATCAGGCTTTCTTTGTGTGCAAGCTTAAACCTAGAGAATCAGTGTTTATAGAGAATGCTGAAATGCTTGCTCACACTTGTCCTGCAGCAGACACTTAAAATTGTTAGAGAATGACTGTTTTAAGTCTCTTTGTGCCTTTGGGACTGCCAGCCTGCACAGCTCCTTCTCCCTTCAGCAATGTGGCAGTAAGGAAGAATATCTGTGTGCTTGTTAGCCCCCTCTGGACAAAAATCACAGCACACCTCCCCCTCCACCCATCCCTACTCTTCACCTGACATTTTCGTCACACTCTACACCCCCAAAACACTGTCTGCCTGGTTCCCATAAAAGCTTGCAAAATGTTCCCATGTGTTAAGGCCTTACAAGTCTTTGTCTCTGTTAAAACACAAGTGATGTTCAATCACAGGAGTCTTGAGTCAACACAGAAAATAAATCTTAAGACATCTTGCTCATTAACAAGCTCCAGTTTGGGTTCAGCTTTTGTGATTTCTAGGATTGATATAAATTATTCTACCATACCCAGGCTTGTAATGTCAAGTACTGATTGACTGAAAGGAAGATCAATTTCATACTCCTGAAGAAGAAAAAAATAGGCTAATACTTTCTTTAGCCTGATTCCTAATTTTTCACTATATACAAATAAATCAAACTAGATAAAAAATGCCCCACCAGATATTTTACTGGTAAATTATGTACAGTGGTCATTGTGGTACTCATGCTGTCTGTCTGGCTTCTGTTGAACGCTTCTGACAAAGATTAACACAGTACTTTTTTATGTCACAATAGATGTGCTGTTAACATGGTGGGGCATCTGTATGCTAACAGCACATCTACTTCAACATACTGTAGCATAGCACTGTGTTCCCATTAGCTGAAAGATTTCCACCATTCCAAAGCAGTCTCGTTCTGGAAAGGAATGTATTGCATGTCTCTTTTGCTGACTCTTTACCCAGGCCAGTGCATTCGTCCAGGTTGGCAAATGTGAAAGGAGCTGTTTTTTCCAAGCTTGAAACTTGAAGCTTGACTCACTGCCTGTCAGAGAAAGGGAATTTGCTCATGTCTCTTACGTGAGTCCCAATCAAGAAGTGGAGACAGGAACTGTGACTTTTAGAGTCTGACTTTGTTTTTTTATTGGCTCACGCCATTTCCTCAATATTTCAAGCTCAAAATCGAAGGGGTATGAAAAGGAATATATCAACACTAGATAGTGACCTTGAAATGTAAGAAACCATAGTTTTGTGAATTTTCAAACTAAAGTTGCGATCAAAACAATTTTACAAACATACATTCTAATTTTATTAGACTTAGTGTCCATAAAACTAATGCTGAAGCATTCAGCCAATTTTATATATACAGTAAGAGAGGCCCCTTTGAAAACATCCTTTGATTACTTATAGTAACTAGCCAGATTCTATTCAAAACATTAGACTACCACTGGATTTCGACTGGAAACTAGCTATAGAATTAGGATTTCTTGTTGCATTCCTGTCTTACAAATAAGAAACAATATTTGTTTCATTTCCTACAGTGTAACGAGATGCTCTTTTGGTTTTGAGATGCTTGGGTTTTCCAGTAACACCCCACATATCTCCAAAAACAGAAGTAAGAATGGTCACTGTACCTTTTGTTTCCTCTAAAATATACCGGTTCTTGTCAACTGTTCGACTTCCGTTATTTATCACATTTAGCTCTGCGTTTGGGCATCACGGTGTCATGGCGGTTAATATTTCTGCCTCACAACTCTGGGGTTATAGGTTCAATTCCCAATCGGGGGCACATTCTAGGTGGAATTAGCACGTTCTCCCTCAGTTAGCCTGGGTTTGCTTGTGGCTCCCAAAGACAAGCTGGTTAGGTTAATTGGTGTCTCTAAATTATTCTTGTTTGACTGTTTGTGTGTGCCCTGCGATGGACTGAAGACCCAAGCAGGGTGTTGTCTTAGCATGTTGACTGGAAATTGATTTCTGATGAAGGGTGTGTTTTACTGTTGGGTGTGTGTTTCCATGCGTCTAATCTTGTGGTGTCAACATTCATAGAGGCAGAGCCCAGCGAATCTACTGCAGGGTACTGAAGTACTGTAAATGCTTCTTTCTGCACTGTGTGAAAAAAAAACAACTGTTAGAATAAGTATCATCCTGGGAAAAAATAAGTTACAGACTCAGTCTTGCTTCCTTACAGTCTTGCTGGCTTACAGACTTGTACACAGAAAGTACCACTTAGCTGCTGGTGACAAAAGACCAGTGACAGCTGCAAAAAGCTCTGTATGGAGGGCAGCTGTGTCTCATGAAAATCACACCACTTTCTATTAGTTGTTCCTCAGCATAGCATTCCTACAGTATGACGACATCTTATCTGTGCTTATCCCAAGTGTATTTCAGGTACAATGCATTCTGGTGATAATTACATGCATGAAATTAATTTCATGCAATCTATATTAAAATCAATTGAATAGTTTGTACTGAATTGATATAACTTTCACTGCAGTAGCCAGATGTGACTGTTAAGAACAGACTTTGTGACATAACTGGAGTGGAGAAGACAAGTGATTGTATAGGACTGGCACATATTTCATTAGAACATTTACATACCTACTTTACTACATTCTCACAATTTAATTACATTAAAATACTTGTTCGATATTTGTAACCACTTTGGTATTTTTAAAGGAAATATCTTCTTAAATATCTTACTACTGTTAGTTTTTTTTCTGTCAAACATTTTCTTTAAATATTGAGTTCTAATATTTGAAAGCGTTTATTTCTGTGAAACCCACTGCTGGGTTGGCTTAGGAAATGGTCAGTTTTAAAATGAAACTCTGTGCAGCAAGTAGGCCTAAACAGAAATGCTAACGGTTGTGGGTTATAAACTAAAAATCCTTAGGCAGGGCAATGGTTCCAAAAAGCAGTGTAAAGTCTGAATGCATCAAATTACTGAAGGCTCTGCAATAATTATTGGATGTAAACCTCAGACCAGCAAAATTAGTATCTGTCTGGTGCTTCATTTGTCCAAAAAGTGCAAAAATATTACAGTGCGTTTGAGTTATGCATTTTAATGTCATGGGTATCTTAAAAATATAGAGTTAAGAAAGTGGTGAAATATAAACTTTTTTTCTCCTTAATCTACAAAAACATGATTGGAGTCGTAGTACAGGGAGCCTTTTGATTTAAGACAAAGGAACAGGAACAGAAAAAAAACTTTTTAAAAAACTATTTAAAATAAACTATTTATTATTTTTATAAATAAATATAAAAAATAAAGATGAAAAAAATACAGTTTTCTCTGCATCATAAACGAAGTTTCCATAAGTGCTGGTTTGATTCTTCAGGTAAGAAAAGGTTACATTTTAGCTATCGGAAAGTGCAAAGTACCATACTTCTGAGCGCTTAAATTACAACGTAGAAACTTAAGATGTCCAGTATTTACTTATTTTTCTAAGGTCACCCCAAACAAAAACTAGTTTATCGATACAGCGTGGTAGGTAGTCAAAACTAGCTTCACACACTACAGTAAACGCAGCAATTTGGTGTGTGGGTGGAGCTTTAGTCGAGGACACACCGAGTTCTCGGTACAGAAAGCCAACAGTTTGCAGCACTCACTTCACAAGGTGCAGAGAATCCCCGAACTGTGTAGCTGCTGTATCACCTACTGTAACTTCCACCGTCACAAGCTCTTCGCTTCCGGCAAAGGTGGGCTGTGGAAGTCAAATCCAAGGCGAGGAGGGATCAAGCTGTATACTGACAAGAAGAGGGCGTGAGAGGTGCGCTTTCCAAGCTACAGAGCAGCCGAGCTCCCAAGCGTGGTCTTGCCTCCGCCGCAGACACATCCCGGGGGAGTCATGCTGTATCCCGCTGTGATTGAGGTGTCCATCCCGTCTTTGGGCAGCAGCCCGGTGGATGGAAAAACGAAAACGGTAAGTGCAAATCGACTTTTGTGTTTGAACGCATTTTATGTGAACGTCCCACGTCTTTTTAGTAAACCTTTATAACCCCGTTGTTTGTTTTTAGAGCTATGCAAATCGTAGCTGACACGTTTCCCAAATTCCATATACAGTACTGTATATCGACAGTTTAGAACTGGTGGAATACTATATTATCACGTGAAGCCTACCGTTGTACACTTAAATTATGTGCCTTTTTTTATTTTTTCTTCTTCCACTTCAACAGGTGCCGGTATCCGGCTCATTTAATTTAAAAAGCACTAGAGGAAAAAAGAAACTGATCAGCTGAAGTGGTTTTTATTGCTTAAAGAAAATTGTGTGTCATGGTTTGCACGGTAAATAATTATATATCATGTTTCCTGTGGGTTGTATTTCACCTTGCAGAGAATTGTGTGTTCCCTATAGAACAGAGGTTAAAAACTTCATACACTGCACCTTGCAAATACGGTTCAAATACGTGGCTCTGCAAATATGTTCCCATCTTGTAACAATTTCCTCACAGCGATTTACCTTGATCGAAAAGTAATACCCGAAGCCAAGACTGAGTAGAATACAGAATATAGAATGGTATATCTGAATCTGAACACCGTGTCCTCTTACTCACTCCTAGATTCGTTTATGATTAGGACCATAAACTATGAAGTAAAAGACAAATTGTCTTTTTATTACATAATTGACAATTGTCAATTTATTTTAGTGCCAGTTTCCGATGACAGAAAATTAAACCAGTAAATTTCCACTGTGTCAGTCTGCTGTGAAACAAAAGCTCAGAATCCATCATCAGATTTTTACTGTCCGAACACAGTCTTCATCTGACAATCTCAGCAGTCTTCATGAGAACTCAATTGTTTCTAAGCCAGTGAACTATCAGCAATTTCACCTTGAACTTGAAATAAATCATGAGAACCTCACCTTGCACAGCTTCCTCGGTCACTCGCTGGTCTACCAGTAGAGTGTGCAGACAGTGTTGTGTTTGCCTGTCTGTACACCATAGCAGGGAATGTAAAACACTAGGAAAGAGGAACATCTCCTCTTCTACAGTAACTGATGGATCCTTTCCCTTTTCCTTCTTAATTCCAAAATTGCTACCCCTCTGGAAAAGAAGGAGATCATAGCTAACAGGCAGATGAACTGTATCGGTATTACTCTGGCTCTTTCACCGGTGGTGATCTGATTGAAAAGAATGCCACGCGGGGCTTTGTCTTTTTATAAGCAGACAATAATAAAGTGAGCCCTGGATTTATTTCTGTACCCTACGCCACGATGGCACCAAGAGCATCCACTGACACTGATTCAAAGAAAGCCCGGCTTTTCTAGGAGTAATTTTACCCTGCTGTTTCCTGCAGCTGGTGGGAATGATCATATCATAACAGGCAGATCTCTGTGCAAGCTGCGGGCAGCTAAATTGGTTTGCTGGACAGCTGAAAGTGCCGTTCAGATCTATTTCTCTGAAGGTGACGTTTACAAATGTGCATTTTGTACTTTTGTGAGGGAGTAATAGTATTATCATTGCCTCTGCAGTCAGCCCATTTACTTCTAGATTAAACAGTGTGTGTTCATCCCTAATTGATGCTTTTCTGATCGATTGATATCCTCTGGTATTGGGTGGTTTTCAGCTATAATAAAGGATTAGAACTGATGTTACAGTGCATCCCTTCACAGTAATATAATCTGTGCTGTGCTGTACTTCTCTGTTTTGTGTTCTCTTACGGTCGGTGATACTGAGTGTCTTTGTTTCTATAGTAGCCATTATAGTAGAATTAATCTGCTTGTTTTGGGCTGTGGGAGGAATCCAAAACAACTGGCACAAAATGCATGTGAACACAAAGAGAACATGCAAACGGCACCGAGTCAGATGTGCTGCTTTGCGCTTGAATCCAGCTCTGACTCCGAGGGAGTGGTGCTGACTACAATGCCACCATACTGTACTTCTACCCAGGCGCTTTTGAAGTGCTATTTGAAATCCTCCTGTATTATTAAATACATACCATGGCCTTGCTGCCCGGTCTTTATTTAGCCATGGAGAGTAGAGAGTAAGTGACAGAAATGTATTTGAATTAATCCTTTCAAATCAAGTCAGGTATTTGTACCTTTTCCAATGTTTTAATGTGATCTTTAGAGTGTTTCTTGCCAAACGTTTATTTGTATGGTTTTCATGGAGTTGTAGTTTTTAGACATGCTTTGTGTTCCTTTATCCCCACTACATACGCCAAGAACAAATCCTCTAAAGGTAATGACTAAGGAAAATAAGAATTGCACTCCCTCTGTGGAGTCTGTCACAATTCATGAATCACATTTTGTTCGTTCTAGGAATATTCACAGCAATTCTATGAGAAAAGTCTTACTCGTCACCAGCCTGAGTGTTACAGTATGTCTAATTGAACCAAGGATCGTATCCAGCCAGTTTCTTGAAAGACGCCAGAGTATTATTTTCAACATAATACCTTGGCAACTTGCTCCATACTCCCACACCTCACTGTGTAAGGAAGTGCCTCTTCTTTTCAGCTTTGGAATGCACTTTCATTGTCAGTGTCAGTGCAATGGCAACAGAATTCCTCACGCCTGGTTTTGGCGATGGGATTTGTCGAATCTCTTATCGTGACATTTGGAAAATTTGTAAATTACGTGTTTTCTCAGGTATGTTTTCTTCAGCGTCAGAGCTCTAATATGAAACACTGAACGTCTAATTTCTGAGAAAGAGCAGATTACACTAACTTGTTTAATAACTTAATATAATATTTTTTGTTAGTATTCAAATTAATGTTTCCTAATTTGAAGAAGAGATTCCTCATAAAATGTCTTCAAGCAGAATTGAAAACATTGCTTTTTATTTTCAGCTCCTTTGGATTTTGGTAAGACAGCCAAAAAATAGCTTATGCGCATTTGAATTATTTTAACTGCCCTACCTGACTTAGTGTAGAAATCATAATGCTCTTTAATGTATTTTTGTGAAGAGCATTTGATAAGAATTTGGTATATAGTCTGACACTAATTTTACTCTGAGTTTGAAGGGGAATGTAAGTCAGTCCCAGGGTAATTCTGGAAAACTACCAAGAAAATTAGTGGAAACAAGTGCTATCTATCCCTTCTGGTGTAATGTTGCGCTTTCCAAGTGACTGGACAGAAGCTTTCTATTCCAGAGTTCAGGATCAGGATTCACAGCCAGTATCTTAAACCTGTTGCCCTGTCCATCTTAGATTTTGATTTGAGATAAAAGGCTGCTTAAAGGCTCTTCAAGAAGCATTTAAAGCACCTTAAGAACTACAGACTGTACTGCTCATTTTCTGGAATCCAATGTAATTCTTTCAGCGCCAAGGCTTTTATAGATCTGGATCTGTACTGTAGTTCCAACAAACATGTCCTAAGCAAGTTCAAAATGAAAAAAACGTTTTACTGCCCCAAAAGGAGAGTGGAAGTGTCAAGAACATAAATAGTCAGAATACGCTTTTTTCATTTCTTTGGCATAGGCTCTCCCTCTTTACTGATGGTCTCCCAGTGTCCCACTCAAGAGGGGAAATGTTAAATGTCCAAGAAGAATAGGGCACTATGTGCAGATGGGGGTACTGAGAGTCTTCAATGCAAACATCCTTTTGGAGACAGTGTTTACTTCTTGGAACCAATGCACATTGTGGTCTTGGATGAGAGGAGTTGTTTTATTTAACAACGGAAGTATTTCAAGTCTTTCCACATGCGAAACAAAGACCAATTTGTAGTCAGAATGGTCTGTATTGGAGTGTGAGTCGAGTCTGAATGCTGATCTCTTGAGGTAGGCCACACAGTCCTGGAAGAATCAAACAATTGTATCACAGTCACAAACAAGATGCTTTGCCCCCCACAAGATATCTTCGGAAGTGTTGGTAAATTGGGAATTCAAACTAAATCGCTGTCCTCTTCAAGCTATCACCAGTTAAAATAAAGGTTGGAAATACCTACATAAAGCTTCAGTGATATTTACAAATAAAGTTTATATACATACACACAATTAAGAAAAACAGTCAGGTGAGATGGCTATTTTAAGACAAGTAACATTTTTTAGAAGAGCTTCTTTGCTTATCTTGTATTATTCCTACATCAATTAACATTTTTTTCATAAGAAGGACAGTAGTCAAATCTTTTTGTTGTTTGCCTGTTGCCTTTTACATATTCCCCTTGAGTCTGAGATGACAAAACCTATATTACCTACCAACCTTCCCTTCAAACAAGATTGAGATGATTATTATGTCTTTGATATTATTTATTACTTAGATATGAGGTTGTGGAAAGTAGCATGTGTTAGGGTACAGATGGAAATGGATCGGTGATGAAGTGTTCTGGATTTTAAGCACCCAGTCTGTGTGGAATTAAAATGGTCCACCCTACCCCTTTAACAACGCGCAGTGTGATGTTCCATGTCTCTCACTTTGTTGGCAAACACAGGTGTGTTGAGTATTTCATCTCTTTGGTGACAGTTAATCCTTTAAACTACAAATCCTGTGTGTTTTAAGGATTAATGCTTCTGGTGTCCATTTAACAGCAAATCCTCTCCCTTTTCAGCTGATAGGCGTAAGACTGAAAGGTTAGAAGAAGTACTGTATAGAAGTTCAGGTGTTCCACCCACTTGATAAACGTTTTATGAATGGAGGTACAGTATATGCTATGCATCAGGCCACATTCTGAAAACAAAATGCAAAGGCTTTTCTTTATAAGGAGCCCTTAGTATCCTAGGGCAGCTTCAGCGTGTAACTGAGTTAGCTGCATTTGCTGAAGAGAAGATGAGAGTTCATAGATTTGTTGCGTGTGGACTGGGCAGACTTTTTGTGGCATGTGTTTTCACATATTCAAATGAAGATTCCTTGATTGCATTGATTTTAAACAGGACTTGGTTTCTAATTTATTTTAAAAGCACTTTTTGTCATTTGTAATGATGTAGAGCAAAGTTATTATTATTATTATTATTATTATTATTATTATTATTATTGTTATTATTATTATTATTATTATTATTATTATTATTATTTGATGTGGTTGTAGTAATGCTAACTCTGTTCATGAGAATGGTAGCTCACTGCCTTTAGAAGTTTTTTGAATGAAGCAGTTATAGAAGTAATCTGGTAAATGGCTATATAGATTCTGACTGCATGAAACATCACTGTAAGTGATCTTTTTTTAGAAACTTCTAGGTTATTATGCAGTGCTTTTGTGAAGTGAAAATTTAGAACCAATGCATTCAGAATTCAAAGGTCCAAGGACAGAGGATTCTCTTTCTGTTGTAAAGAGGATTTGAAACACCCAAAAGCAGTTTATACAATAATGCTTCTTTCATTTTCAGATGATGCGCTCCTATTTTTACCAAGACCACTCTTGGTTACTTAGTAAAACAATCCTTAATATGGTTTGTGATGCCCTATTACTTTATATTCATAGAAGAGAAATCTTTTTGGATGGAGTGTAACACTTCAAAGCCGAACAGTTTAAGCCCAGATCAAAGTTCTGAAATTCTGAAGGGCACTTCTGAAGGGCTGTCTGGATATTTCACATTTAGGAAGTTAGTATTTTTGCATGCTGAACAGGCACTTTTCACGAGCTCGTGTAACAGAGGCTGGGGCCATAAGCTTAAGTCATAAATCCTATACATGCTGTTATAGAAGTGCTGTAACCAAAATTATCCCTGAGTCA
The DNA here is from genome assembly GCF_055471065.1 of Atractosteus spatula. NCBI lineage: Eukaryota > Metazoa > Chordata > Actinopteri > Semionotiformes > Lepisosteidae > Atractosteus > Atractosteus spatula. The sequence goes on along the minus strand of NC_142712.1, from coordinate 62,918,358 downwards.
CGTGTAGTTTAGTTTAAGAGTCTTTGATGTTATTGTTCTTCTGTTTCAACACTTGCCACTGGCTGCTTCACTTTCTGTCTGACCATTGATCCCTTTGTCGAGACAGCATGTTGTTAATATCTGAGGAGTTTAGGAAGTGACTGTCACTATTTTAAGCAGACATGTATTAAGCTTCAAGTTAAAGTTAAGGCTTGGTAGAAACTAATTAAACATGAATAATAAGGCATATTAAAACTGTGGTAAATATTTCTTAGCTTTGCAGTAAAGACTTACCTTTTAAGTTTAAGTATTTCAAGTACTAATTTTTAAGTTAATTTTAATTCAAATTAGTTACTCTGGCAGCAGTTTTCTGATACCAGGAAAATGTTATTACCTATACACGTTGTAGGATAAAATTGGTTTACATTAGTTCACCAGATTATGGTATGCCTGCATGTAATTTGTTTTTTTTTTGACTGAGGAATCGAAATTGTACTGAAATTTGAAACCACCTGTCAGACAATACAGTTTAGAAACAATTTAGAAATTAGAAACAAGCATAACCACACATGAATATCACTTTTTCAGCCCTTGCATTCCTGGAATTTGTCAGAAGTAGTAATTCCAGTAGTACTGGAAGCCTCTACTGTCTAGCGAGAATTAAGGATGGTTGTATTATATCTTAAAAGGGCAGAACTTAGTCTTCCACCTTGGACTGAGTATTATGTCCAGAATGCACAAACATTTTTCAAGTCTTTACTTCACATTTGTGGTAATATGAATTAAAAACATTATTCTGCAGAGAGGAAGTCAGGTTACATAATGTAGTGACTTGTTACAAAACAGTTGGTATAATTGGTCCAAATGCAGAAACATGTATCCAGACAAACGTCGCTTTATGCTTTGCTTAATTTAAAGAACCCTTTGACTCAGAAAAAGCGGGTACCATAACTACTGTTTTGTTTGAAAATGACTATCCAGGTCTAGAAGCAGATGACAGGATTTTTGTGCTTTGAAGCTCCTTTAATGGGACTGCATATACCAAAGGGACAAATGTGCTGCAGTTGTCAGCAAGAATTTCCTTTCAGGTTCCTGTCTGTATTCTCATGTGGAATTGATTCAGGCTGAAATTTGGACACTTGATTTTAAGGCTTAAATGTCTTTGCCAATTTTTTTTTACTCCAATCTTTTTAATTGCATTGTTAATGGCCCCTGATATAAGGTTCATGACTCGGAGGCAAAGTTTGATTGAAATTGCCAGGTAAGACTATGCTCCCCAAGGACTGCACCAAATTGGACCAGGAAGGAAAAAGTTATGTTTTCATCATAGTGATGTAGTTAACCATTGGACTACTATTATGGCTATTATTTCTGGCCAGCAGCCATATCACACTGCAACTCAAAACTGGCAACCCACTGAAGCTCAGCAGGTGTGAGCCTGGTCAGTACCTGGATGGGAGACTTCCTGGGAAAAACTAAGGTTGCTGCTGGAAGAGTGTTAGTGGAGCCAGCAGGGGGCGCTCACCCTGCGGTCCATGTGGGTCCTAATGCTCCAGTTTTGTGACAGGGACACTGTACTGTAAAAAGGCACTGTCCTTCGGATGAGATGTAAAACCGAGGTCCTGACTCTCTGTGGTCATTAAAAATCCAAGGGCGTTTCTCAAAAGGAGTAGGAGTGTTACTCCAGTGTCCTGGGCAAATTTCCCTTTGGCCTTTACAAATCATGGGCTCCTAATATTTCCCATCTATGAACTGGCTTCATTACTCTGCTCTCCTCCCCACTGAGAGCTGGTGTGTGGTGAGTGTTCTGGCGCACTATGGCTGCCGTCACATCATCCAGGTGGGGCTGCACACTGGTGATGGTGGAGGGGATCCCCATTACCTGTACAGCGCCTTGAGTGGAAAGTCCAGAAAAGCGCTATATAAGTGTAAGCAATTATTATTATTCTTTTAAGTCCTGTAGCTGTCACTTTGTGAATAAGACTGTCTGTGTTTACTTGTGTGCAGGCTGGAAGGTTTCGTGCTGTCATTAACTGGGCGAGAGCCTATCATAAAGAATACTTTATACTTTATGATGTGGATTTAAGAGTTTGATGGTGGAGAGAAAGGCAGAGCCTCTCACACAGAGGAGGAAGCTTGCTGGAACTGCACGCCTGCAATGAGTGTGCTTTTTTAAAAGGCCTCTTCCTGTACTTTTTCAGACATTGGCTACACCTTCCCCTCCAGTGTTATTGTTTGTGTAGGCAGTGAAACAGTGGAAGCTTTTGCTTCTGCATCTCAAGTTACGCTAAGGTTTTTAATGCAGCTTGACTAAACTGAGCGCCTCACCCGGGCTCAGAGTCCAGCCCTTTCCAGATTACATTATATTCCTCAAAAAACACAAAGCTTACAGTGTCACCACTATACAAAATCTATTTTTTTCTAATTTAGATTAAAATAGAAAAATGTTTCACACATAATACCTGTGTTAGTCATGAAATCAACAACAGCACAAAACAGTTCTAGGTCTGTGTTTGTGGAGCACATTCTGTTTCAGTGTCAGAATTCAGAATGTGCCAAAAAGGTGAATATGTCTGAATATGGGGATAGATTGCGTGCCAGAGAGTAGTTGGACAAATATGAAGTAAGAGAGGAAATGTATATAATTTGTAAATTAACAGAATAAAAAATAAGTGAATGGTCCACATGATGATATGCAAAGTTTGAAAGTTTATTTCAGATGGCTCCTCTTGTGAGGAGGTGACTTTGGCTTCTTTTCCCATGTGCTTTTCCTCTTCAGAAGACTGAAAACACCTCTGGCTGCTGTGGGCACTCCTGGGGCAGTTCCCAGCAGAACCTGTTGAAACAGTCTCTCCAGGCTCCTGGGGCCACGCTGTGTTTTGATAGAAGTCTTGATGCTTGGCAGTGAACTGCACGGCCTCCTGGGCCTCAGGCTGAGCCAGCATTTCTCTGGTGCTCTTTTCACTTTGCTTTCCGAGCACCAGTAAGTTGGGTTTCACAGACAGGATAGAAGAGGGGAGCTCTCAGTGAACTCCTGCCCTCTGGCTGGCTGCAGGCTGCTCTGCTGTGGTCCTGAGAAGGCTTCAGACTGCCGTTCTGTGACCTGAGCACAGTTCGCAATCTCTGATTATACAAAAGTTACGGGCTGCTCACACTTCAGGGACAAGCGTTCCTAAGAATGTTCACTTAAATAGACAGAGCATTCACTGCACATTGTAACAGTATTCATGCCAACTACAAAGAAAAACTGAGCTCATGGTTTAAAGGAAAATTGAATTCTCTGTGGTGTCTTTAGATCCCATCACTTTGATACCTTGTGTACAAGCCGGCAGTGTATATATTAGCCAAGAAAAGGCCACTTAAAAAATCACTTTTCGGGCTTAGATGCATCATCAGATTGCTGGGGTGCCCCTGCCTGTTGTTCACTTCCTACAGCTCTGGTATGTTGCTAAATTCTGTGTTGTTCCCTGGGGCGGTTGTGTCAGTGGGACAGGACTCGTGTGTGTGTGTGTGTGTGTGTGTGTGTGTGTGTGTGTGTGTGTGTGTGTGTGAGAGTGAGAGTGAGAGAGAGAGACTGCAGCTGTGCTCAGAGAGCTTCGTGCTGCCCCAGTTCAGTGTGCTGGGGGGGGGTTCTTTGATCTGGCAGCCCTGAGCCATTCAATGGGCTCTTTGTAAATTGGGTCCTTTCATAAAAATTGTGAGACTAGCACCGAAATGCTTACCACAAACAAGAATTTTTTGTCGTTTGTAATGAGCAGAAATTGTAACATTGCTACTTATTTATTTAGGGACATTATAATCACAACATTATGTGGATGGTAGGCTACTGACTGTAAAGGGAAGGAGTCTTCAAGAACAGCACTACAGTTATGGGCACCGTAGCAGGCTTGTAGAAATGTACTGAATAGCAGTGGAATAAATGTAAACATGACTGGCACAGCAAATGAAGTGGTTATATTCAAACATGTACTTTGAGAAGTACTTTGGGACTATGTTTCAAAAACATAGCTGAAGTTTTTGCGGAAAGAGTTCTTTGGCAAGTAGTTTTCCATGATTAATGGTCCTTGGGTTTGAAAATTAATAGAACTGTAAGGAATTGTTACTAATGTAAAGCAGGCCTTGGGAAGTTTAGTTTTTGAAACTTTGGGTCCTCTGTGGTTTAGCACAATTGAGTGAGTCGTAAAGAATGTCGAATTCTTTGTGACACTGTCGCTGGATTGATTGCATTAGCTGTGTTCCTCTGTGGCCGATAACACAAAAAGTGCAGTGTAGTGTTTGTGACTGTGGAACAAGCCCTACTGTTGTAAGAGTGTAATGTTTCAGACTATATCATGTAGTGTTTAAAATGGGCACTAGAGGGAGACAAATGATAAATATGTTATAGAAGCTCAGTTCAACGTGTTATAGATTGGACGAGGGAATATTATTGTTATTCTTCCGTTCACTTCATTTCCTGACTAAGTAGAGATTTATCAGATGTGGACAGAGGACTGAGCCAAACCATCTCTTCCTCAGTTTTGATGGCTGCTCTTATAGGTGCTTGCATTGCATATTACCTGAATTTAAGAAAAGGAAAGAGCTTCTATAGTGGGGTACTTTAAAACTGTAGTATCCTTCAGACTGATTTAGTGATTTTGACTTGTTCCTTTTTTTTCCTCCTGCAGGTCTTCAGAGTAGAGGTTCTATATAATGGAAGGAAACATTTTATATTGAAGAGACACAATGAATTCCACGCTCTGCATAAAAAGGTACCCATGTGACTTAATGATATTGTTTCAGGCGCTGCCTGACAGGACAGTTGATTGCTTATTAACCTGAATCCTTCATTTTGTATCATTTCTTCATATGGCTGGATTGTGATTTGGCACGTTTCGTATACTCGCTATTTTTTGTGTAGATTAAAACATACATAATATGACTCAAAAAAAATTTTGAACTACAGTACCAGGAAGAAACAGAGTTTGAAAAGAGCTTGGAATATTGCTGTTTTATCATACATTTAAAAAACAAATCTGTTCTAACAGATTATCTGTTCTAACGGTTATATGAAAGGTGGATATAACTATGAAATCAGTTTAGATGGGAAGCAAGTTAAAAATGCTCTTGAATCCATGACCCTCTGCTATAGAGTTCAGAATGCTAATTACTGCTCCATGCTGCTTCCTTAAACACACTTTCTCCATCTGGGAATAAGACAAAACGTCTGTCTTGTCATCGTTCTGAGGCACTTTCAGAAATCGCAAGGACATTTTGCTGCACAGAAGTGGGAAGTGAGATACAGAGCTGCACACACTCGCTTGAAAGCGAGCAAAGGCAGCAGTTAACTGTCTGTGTGATTGACTCATGCTGCTCGCAACCTGTTACACAATAGTGGTTTGCGTTGTCTCCATTTGCAAAGAACACACCGCCTCTTTTCTGCCGGCCTGCCTTCACGTAGCAGGCCATGGCCGGGGCCTGGAGATGGATCGAGGCCCAAGCCCTGGAGTTCAGTCACTCTCACTTCCGTCTCCCTCCGCAGCTGAAGAAGATCCTGCACACCCCGGATTTCCCCGGGAAACGAGGCTCGAACTGGAGACAGAAGCCCCTAGAGCAGAGGAGACAGGAGCTGGAGGAATACATCCAGGTAAGCAGCTGAGGAGCAAAGACCAATCGCTTGTTCCTCTTTAGAACACAAATACCTTTACAGGTCACAGTTGCTGAGAAACTAGAGAGAGGGCTTCTTTTCTAATCTTTTTCCAGTGTGTAAATGGAATTTTTGTTAAGGCACTTTTTTTACAAAGTTTTACCAAAGCTCGTGGAATCTACCCTGAGTTGCATGTTTGCTTTTTCTGAACTAAACCACAGCGTTTGAGTCACAGGCCAGAGAAAATGGGGATGTTTCTTTTCCTTTAGTTACAGTGCCCTCCAAATGCAAGTCATAATTGCTACCTTTTCTGTATACTCAAGCTATTTGAATTTGAGTTGAAAAGATGAATATGAGGCAAAAGAACAGTATCTCACGTTTTATTTCGGGTTACTTCTGTGCTTATAAGTTGTTTTACAATAATAGCACTTTTGTGTTCAATCCCCCCAGTTTAGGTTGGGACAGTCAGCTGCCAGGTGTTTCCTGTTGCATCGATGGTGCACACATAGAATAGCTGCGAATGTGTAGTTTTGGATTTAGCCTTTGCTTATCCCTTTGGTGTCTGCTTTTAGAGTCAGTAGTCCTAAACCAACATGGAGACTAGAGTACTGTGTAGGAAAGTAAAGCAACTGACAGAATGCTGACAGAAAAGAAGAATTCAGTCAGACCCATAGCACAGAAACTGGGCAAAGCAAAATCAATCATATGGAATATCTTGAAAAAGAAAGAAATAACTGGTGTACTAAACAATCAGCAATGACCAGGTTGGCCAAGGAAAACGACTGCAGTTGATCATAGAAAAATTATCGGAGCTGTGAACAAAAACTCTAAAACAACTGTTGCTGGAATCACCAACCTCCGCAGTGCAGGACTGAAGGTATCACAATCTACCGTTCGCAGACGACTCCAGGAGCAGAATTATAACCTTTAAGGTCGGATTTTGTTGAGATACAAAATAATTGAAATTTAATAAGGTACATTTATATAGTCTCCTCCCTTTTCATATTCATAAATGTATACATCTTCCTTCTTTTGAATGTATATAGTTTTGTTAAAAAGTTATATAATTGTAAAATACTAGGGGAACAAACAGGAATTTTTGCCTGTGATGTAAGGCTGAATAATGGTGGTTTATATGTAAAATGGTTTTGTTTTGTTCTCTAAAATAAAAAAAATAAAAAAGAGCAGAATTATGAAGGCTACACCTCTCATCAGCACCAACAATAGAAAGGACATATGCCAGTTTGCTTAAAAGTACAGAGCTGTGCCAGTAGAGTTCTGGGAAAAAGTGTTATGGACAGATGAGATGGAGGTGAACCTCTACCACAGTGATGGCAAGGTGAAGGTGTGGAGAAAGGAATGAACTGCAGACAATCCAATGTTTACCACTTCATCCATGAAACACAGTGGAATGTCATGGCTTGGGCATGCCTCTGGAACTGGTTCACTGTGATTGTAGCAGCAGAATGACTTCAGAAGTGTACAGAAACATCTTGCCTGCCTATGTACAAGACAGTGCCTCTAAAATCATTGGCTGGTGTTTCAGCATACAGCAAGACAATGAGCCACAACACACTGCCAGCGCAACCGTGGAATTCATCAGGGGAAAAAAGTGGAAAGTCTTAGACTGGACAAGTTAATCTCCTGATTTAAGTCTGACTGAGCATGCATTTCACCTGCTGAAAAGGAGTCAGAAGTCATAAGCACCCCCCAAAACAAACAAGAGCTGGTGATGTTAGTGGCTCACAGGCTAGACGCAGCTGTTACACACACAGGATCTGCGACCAAGTAGTTTTAATACTAATTTAATTTTCTTGTGTTTAAGTTTAAATTAATTTATCCAAATACTCATGCTCGCCTAAAATGGAGGGATGGAACACAAAAAACGGTATTATTTGAGAAACACGTACTGTAAAGCGTATACTCGCAGAAATACCCAGAAATTTAAGGTGACATCATGTACTGTACATTTGCCTCATATTCATCTTTTTATCTCAAATCCAAATTGCTTGCGTTAACAGTAAAAAACAGCAATTGAGACTTAACTGTGACAGAACGTATGGAGGGCACTGTCTCACATAATCATATGGAGGCCCAAGTGTTACAGCTGTTTTTAAGAATAATCACCAGTAAGCTATTGGAAATTAATATAAGTCTCCATGCAAACTCAGTTATAAATTCCCTCATTTTCTTAATGGTCGAGTCTTCATGTGACCAGTAAAAGGGGGTATAATGCACTGCCAACCAGCTGTGACAGAATGTTTTCAGATGATTTTAGCTCCCCATTGTGAGGCAGTGAGGATTTGTTATAATGCATCAGTCTTCCCTCTTTCTCTTTAGGGTGTGCTGCAGAGTAATGAAGAGGTGCCACAGGAGATGCTGGATTTTCTGCGGGTCAGGCATTTCCCTTCAGTGAACAAGACTTACAGCCTTGAGTACGTGATAACCATTCCTGTGCCCCAGGCTGAGGGAATTGTTTCACCCCATATGGGACTCTTTTATTAGAGAGCTGAGCATACTTTCCTAGACACAGAAATAAAGATCATTAGTAAATAACCTAAACACTTGAAATCATGTTAATAGAATGAGAACCTTGGGTATATGATTACCTGAAGTCAATGATCCTCTAACCTGTGTTTATTTAACTTGCAGATCACTCAGTGACCTACAGACAGATGATTACAGGTTTGCATCGCCTCTTACCAGACACTAAAGTGTTAAAATACTCCTTCCTGCCCAATTATTAATTTCAGACAAATCCTTTCCTTTCTTGATCTGTGCAAAAATATTGCCTTTTTCATCTTGTTTAGGATTAAGATTTTCTTTTCATGTACAAATAATTAATTGCATCTAAACATCTGAATGTAGACACAAAGTTCAAGAGGAAGGAATGCATATGGGAAAAGATCACTGTTACTCTGTTGTCCTTTTTTAGTCCATGAAACATGTGTTCCTTTTACCAGAAATTCAGTGGAACACAATCAGATCTGAAACCAAAACTAGACAATTAAAAAAGATCATGTAGTTATAAAAAATATTCCTGGTTAATGTGCACAACTGTGGCATTGAGTGTGGCATCACTGTTAATATACACTTCCCAGAACGTCTGTAACATTCCATATACACAGTGCGTGAATTATTTCTGTGCTTCTGAACAGCAGGCTTTTCTTGTTTTCCAGCTATAGACTCCTCCATCAGCGTGTGGTCGGATTCTCCAAAGATCCCTACATCCTGGCCTCCAGCACAGGTACAGTGTGTTCCCTAAGGATCACCAGTCCAGATTGTTAGATTTAACCACTGCAACAACTCATGATTAAATGAAATACCCCTTGCTATAGCTTAAACAGAGAAAAACCAACAATACAGTCATTAATCTATTGGACTAGTTATTTTATTCAAAGCAAACTAGAGAGGTTAACAATTCCTATTTTACCATACATTTAAGTACCACATGATACAGCTGGGAAAAGTACCTTTCTCAAGGGTATAGCAGTGTCTCCAACAGGATCTGAACCTACAACCAGGAGTCTGCCGCAGTGGTTTGAATCTCTTGTCTAGCAGGAACACAGTCTCTTCTGTCTTTTGCTCTAGCCAAGTTCATAATCACAGGCTCATTGACCTCAGTTCTCCGAGTTTCATTAGAGCCCTCATTCAGGCCTGTTGCCTGAAATGCAGCACTTCGTACCTCTGCCGCAGGAAGATCACTCACCGAGGGAATCTCTGATCAACACTGTCAATCCCACCTGTGTCCGTAAATAAGCAAGCATGTCAATTAAGTTATCACGGAGTAGTGGAGAGTTCATCTGGAATGAAAACCAGCGGAGATAGTATTCCTCCAGGACCAGTTTTGGGAACCTGTGGTCTCCAGTCCTAAGCACTGCTATCCCAGAATGGTTTCCTCTCTAATGATAACCACTTTTGTTCACGGTGCCATAGGTATCACCAAACAAAGGACATGCATGCGCTACCTGTGCAAAATCTTCTCAGCAGCTTTCATTTTTCATTGACCGCCTGAGGACGTAGGCGGTAAGGCAAGGCTTGTGTGTTGAAAAGAAGGCAGGCTCTTGCACACAGCCACGCTCCCGATTGTTGACCTGTGGTCTTTCTGCTGCAGATTTCCTCCCCAACATCATCGTGGATGGGGTTCTCCAGGGCCTGTATCCAAGGGATGTCAAAGTCAGCTTCACGCTGTGCACCAAGCCAAGCAGCCCAGGCAAAAGCATCTCGACCCCAGGGCTCAAGGCCCCAGAGAGTTAGCCCAGGAGCTAAGACGAGGACAAGGGCATCGCTGGAGAGCTGGGGCTCAGTCAGCACTACCACTGCCACAAACTGTCCTTCGCTCAGGATGTGACTAACACAATGCCAGAGTTTGCAGACAAAGAGGTCTCGAGGGGCTAAATCATGTAACTGTTGAACATGGACTAGTGTTTTTAAAAGGGATACAGGACCATAGATTTTATCTGATAGCATAAAATTGATTAGTTATATGAGCAGATCTGTGGGGGAGTCTTTGAAGCACATGAGGAAAAGGTGTATTGGAGAAATTGATCATTTACATTCTAGATACAATATTGTTCTGTACTTATCAAATCCAAAGTGTTAAAGGCTGAATATATTTTTGAATAATTTTATATAAAATCCTTCTGCATCAGTGTTCTTTGCCATTATGATTAATCTCTTCTTTTTGCATTTATCGGTGGTACAAGCTTTAATTAAAAAACATGGGAGAGTGTTCATTATGGAGAATTTAAAAGCTGCTTTGTGAGGCTGAGTCTGTTGTAGAACCTGAGTAAAATGTTTCAGATTTACATGTAGACTCTAAAGAATTGGGCCATCTCCAAATTTGCCATGAGTCATTTCCTCAGCCCTCGAGTGTTTAATCTATAATTCAATGTTGCAGACTAATTTCATTTCAAAGTGTGTAACAACTCCCCTAGCAAGGGATGGTAGGAGAGATTTGTCTTCAAACCACTGATGCATTAGTGATTTTACAATTTTAAAATCAGTCTAATTTATCAGTCTGTAAAATGTACCATGTTAGTCTTGAAGGCATTAAAATCATAGCATGTACAATTATGCAATACTTAATATTTTCATTTATTTTTGCACGAGTAAAATTTGATTAGCTTATTAACAATAAAAGAGTGGATGAGGGCCTGTTTATCATACCAGCCACCCTGTTTGGAGGTGAAAGTTTATACTGGGTGATCTTGTGTAAGTGAACGAGAGGCAACAGCAGAGAAAACCTTGCAACCAATTACAAAAAAAAAACTCAGCAGTAATTTAACAAAATTTTGATCCTTTATTTTACGGTTGTTCTTTACAAAAAAAGTAGTGACCGCTGGGGAAAACCCCACAAGGAATGCCACGGGAAGTGGACCCAGGATGTCATTGGTCAGGCAGTGCTGCAGTGCAGTAGTACAGCGAAAGATGACGTCCTTCTCAGCTCTGCTGGGCAGCGGCGCTTGCACACAGGATAGGGCTGGCGGTGACAGCTCACGCAGGAATTCCTTTTAAAAAACCCCAACCCCTATTTTTGGTTACTCCTTTGCAACGGCAAATGGTTTCTCCACATCTATTTTGCCACAGTCGTGAATGATCACATCTTTAAGCGGCTTGTCCCGGCCGTCTGTCTTAGTGGACTCGATTTTCCTCACAACGTCCTGCCAAAGGGGGGGGGGGAATGGGGGAGGGAGACTGCATTAGACTGTTGTACTGACCGGTCATTTCAGACTATTACAGCTACTGTAAATGTATGAAATATTTAGGAGGCGTGAAGACTACTACTTCTGACATTTGACAATCCAACCATATCTCTCAAACACCTTTGAAAATTTACAAAGGTGAAAAGATGTTCTACTTTTCCCCTGGTAGGAAAGTTATTGAAAAGGAACACCAAAGCACTAATTCTTGTGCCCTCGTTTTCAACCTTTGTGCCCTCAGAAGAAACCCTCACATGAACAGACAATTTCATGCTGCCCTCATGTATCTAGATGTTGTGCACAAGTCTGACTTGAAAACTCCACCTAAAATTGAAATTCCCTTCCACTCCCTATAAGAAAAGTATCCGCAGTCTTTATACTTATTGTTCTGACATAGTGCATCAGAAACCAGACTTGGCACTGGAAGCAGCTCCTCCTGCAGGGCTGCTGAATCTTACCATGCCTTCCAGGATTTTCCCAAAGACCACATGCTTCCCATCCAGCCAGGGGGTCTGGACTGTGGTGATGAAGAACTGGGAGCCGTTGGTGTCTTTTCCAGCATTGGCCATGCTCAGCCAGCCTGGTCCGTAGTGCTTCAGCTTGAAGTTCTCATCAGGAAAACGATCCCCATAGATGCTCTTGCCTGACAGAACAGGTTTGACAGGAGTTTCAAAGAGAATCACACAGGCACCTCATCCATGGCAAAGGCTACATAACTAGAAAGAAGCGAGGAACTTGCAAGTGGAGAGAAGTGGTGGCTGACTGTATATGCAATTGTATAAAATAGCTCATGTGCTCTTTTCAACTGTGAACATTAAAGTGTTAGACGTAAAAGTGCTTTCAGTTTCTCTTCCAATAACATCAGAAAAACTAAGCAGCTGTTTATTTCATTTGATTCGAGTACCTTGTCATCCACTGCCATTACGACGTGTAATGAAACATAGGCAGCATCATTATTCATCTTGTTTTCCTTCTTAAAATGGTCTCCTGGCTCAGTGTCCTGGGGCTTATGGAGCAATATGGTGTCCCTACAGATAGGTTTTATATGTGGTTCAGAGATTCAGGCGTCTCACCCCCTGTGCCATCGCCTCTGGTGAAATCTCCACCCTGGATCATGAAGTCCTTGATCACACGGTGAAACTTGCTGTTCTTGTACCCAAAACCTTTCTATAGAAGGAAATAGGAAAAAAAAAAACACAAGAGGAAGATAAAGATATCCACATCATATAAAACCAACTTGAGTTTCTCCTGAATGGCTTTCTTTAGAAAGTGAAAAGTCTAGAAAACAACCTGTGATTTAGTAAACCAGACAGACTTCTTCTGGGGATGCTCACCTCTCCGGTTGCCAAGGCGATGAAGTTCTCAACCGTCTTTGGGACGGTTTTCCCAAACAGTCCGATTACTACCCGCCCAACATCCTCATCTCCGATCCGGATGTCAAAATAGACCTGGAAAAGCAGAAGCCAGTCATTAATCACTCAAAGGAAATTTACCTGCAAGCCCTTCAAGAGGAACTTCGGCATACAAAATATGGAAAGAATTAGGCAACCAAAAGTGTTTTTCTCTGAAAGGAAGTATTCTGTATATTATAGGTGTATATAGTTGTGTATCATGTCTGTTTTGGCACAGCCCAAAGTATTTACAGCAATATATTATATAGGTGGGGAGCTGCATCAGCATGCGTAGGCTGCAAAGGAACAAGTAAAGGTTTATTCCCTGCTGAAAAGAGACGAAAGAAAACAACATTTCGGCCGTGGAGCCTTCTTCATTTGAGCGGTGAAGGGCTTGGTTAGAAGTAAGAACAATGTTGAGGTATTTTCAATAATTTCTGTTTGATTATTTCTCATTTCTACATTTCAATGCACAACAATTAAACCTAAAATTAACTTAGCTCTTGAACTATACTCCACAGAGAGTCGTTTAAGACCCCTATATTATTGAAGAGAATGCCACTAATTATTTTCAGTATTGATCATTTGTATCTACAGTATATACCTATGCATGTTTGTACATTGTAACTTTCAAATCTTCCATTTTTTTTTACGATAATGTTCTTTATTTCCAGTATTTCCCACTGAAAACTAGCACTTCTTATAGGTTAAAATGCCTAGGAAACGAAGACGTGTTCCAAGCGGACGCTGTAGCAGAACACTTTGCGACAGTTGGCACCGAGCTACAACATACAATCCCCTTTTTTTCAACTGGGAAAAACGCTATCCGTTTCTTTGTTCTGCTTGTCAAGTGTCATACGGGGACACAATAAGTAACCGATGGGCCTCGTCCTCAATTGTATGTGTAACATTAAAAAACGAGTTTTAAATAGAAATAAAACATTTACAAGCAGTAATTGCATTAACGTAAAACATAAAAGCTCAAGGCCTTTTTCAATCCGTGCAGGATGGAGGTGTGCTCGGAGAATGCGCGACGAAGCTCAGTCAAACTGGACTTGTAAGACGAACACCGATTCCGTTTTCCTCGTGCTGATATATTAGGTCGTGTAGCGCAAGTTTTTGTTCGTTTCCCTGATTTATGCATATTTTTAATCACCCAGTAAAAAAAAAATGTACGAGCCAAAGGGGAGTGGTTAGCGAAGCGAAGGAATTTCTGAAGCAAAATGAAGGACGTGGAGCCTAAGCAATAATACAATATGAGGACAATGCGCAAGACTTTGCTTTAATTCCATATTACTCCTTTAGCATGAATGGGAAAACGTAAAGTAGTATTTAACCCGCGTAGTAAATGCTATGTGATTTATTAATAACTCCCTCCGTCTACTCCAGTAAGACCAGCATTCCGTACCTTGGCTGTGACTTTTGGGCCTTTCTTCTTCTCGTCCGCAACGGACCCGCCGGGGAACAGCAGAAATATCACCGAACCGGCAATGATCGCGACAGCGAACAGCAGCTTCATCCTCCTCTCCAAGATGCGAACCATCAAACGGAACAAAGTGGAGCCGTGGCGGGGATAAATGCTGCAATGGGCCCAGAAAAAAAAGAGGTGTATCCGGGGAGGAGACTGCGAATCACCACGGGCCCGGTTAACACCCCCAGGCAGCGCTTAGCCCGGCCCATACTCAATGCCAAAGCCCCCGACGAACTAAAAATACATTTCAATCGGTGCGGCATTGAGCAAAGCAGTCTAGTATAAAAAGGCCCAAGGCTGTTCAATTCAATTGAATATTCTGCCTTGACTATAGTTACCGACATGTTCATGCTGTTGAAAAGCTGTTACACACATGAGCAGTCGCTTTACATGAAAGTGAGAAATCAAAGATGACGTTAATCAATTTGCAGGCACAATCCTGAATAAACAGTAGCTACAAAGTAGGAAAATAATATTCTAATGACAAATTTGTATAATATTAATGTTTTTTAAATGTTGGGGTTGCTTTTAGTGATGCCTTATTAAAATGCTGAATGCACAATCATATCGGTCTCGTCTATTCGAGGGTGATATTTCAATTCACACATCGCCATTTATCCCGGACCGATCCTAAAAGCTGAACTCCTCCGAGAGTGTGATTGACTTGTGCCACGTCGGTCCTGCTTCATTGGCCGGCTGCTCGTCCAATAGGATTTAGGAATGTGTCAGTCTGGCCTACATCTCCTCACCATTGGCTGGCTTGCTGTCCAATAGGATTTAGGAATGTGTCAGTCTGGTAAATACCGCCTCACTATTGGCCGGCTGTTTGCCTCGTCACTCTCGAATCAATGAAACGGCGTGCGGGGGTTGGTCTGGTACTGCGCTTTAAACAGAGAGTGGTGGAGAGCAGTGTTAGCAAAGCTGATGTGGCCGCGAAAAGCTTTATTTAATTTGCATTGGACAGAGATGGGCAAATCTGGGAAATTTACGTTCCTGGGGACAGGCTGAACCCTTTAAGGTCCTGACTGAGTGCGTGTTGGTTAACTCAGCTCAGCGTAAGGGGTCCTGAAGTTTTCGTTCCGTTGGGCAAAACTCTGTTGGCAGAGAGAAACCTCCGGATTGATTCCCGGCCGTGGTCCCATTTATAATTTAATTCCCCAGTTGATTTATCCCTGGGTTAATTTCGCCGTAACATGATGCAGTATGTTAGGGAGTTATTTTGGCTCTCTAAAGGAAAGTGCATGAACTTGAGACCTATTAAGTTAACTATCTTCACTCTTATCCTGCTGTAACACTGTTGCACTAACTTCATTGTTGGTAAAAGTTGGTCTGTCATTGTGTTGGTTATGTTGGGAGTCTGCTGTAAAAGAAATTCTCCCCAGCTGGGACTATAAAGCCTGAGCTGAATTGATCATGTCATAAGAAGGGCTGAATGAATAGGTTTGTAACCCAACTAACCCGTTTGGCAGTAGTTCACGGGTCCATAGATCCCACGCAGACTTTTCTTGAAGGAATGCAGGGAATCGGCTTCTACAACGCTAATCCCGCAACCGTAAAAAGTCTCCTGTTCTCATTTTCAAACCCCTTCAAGTTCCCAGATTAATATTATCAATAAATTAAAAAAAAGAGTATTGTACATACGATGGTAGTTGCTAGTGTTCTAAAAATGATCTTAAGTATTTTTTCAGCCTCTTAGTATGTAAAGGTGTTTGTACATTAAATATGTGCCACTTTGATGTTGTTAGTAATAAATATCTGACAATCATACGGGCGGGGACATTGCTGGCTTGATCCACTGTCAACATCCTGATTGGTGTAAAAGCAAGCTTCGGTCGAATTCTTTTATGCCACTTTGTATGTGTTAGATACAGTAACCAAACTGTTTATAGTAACCATAAGGGCTGTGGGTGGCTGTTAGTTGATGTATAAAATTACTCGTATCTGTTAAACAGCCTTAGTGGAGCACACGGACTGTAACAGGGTCCTGGTGCGCGATGTTAGGCTTTTAAATGGAACTGAATCGTAACAGGTAAAACGTTTTGAATTGTCGTTAATATTCACTGAAGACAACTTGTCTAAGTCTCGTCCTGGATAAACGTTATTAGATGTTTAAAGAAGAATTATTAAGTTCTAGGACTATTATATTTTTTAATTACTACACTTTACAATGTAAATTATACTACACTACACTAGTATAATTTACATTGCACTTCAGTGAAAACCTTATTTATTTAAAATGAACTTTTTTCACAGGTAATACTTAAACAGGCTTTGTTTAGATATGTTATTTATTGTAAGATATATACTTCTAGTGAACGGTACTGCTGCGAGACACTGAGAAGTTCACTGAAAATACTTAGAATAACTTTTTTTAACCTACGAGTAACATTGTGTACTGTGTCAGGAATGGGCGGTTTTTCTCACCTTCACGAAGGTCTGCGTTGCGTGTAAAGGGGTTTTTCAGCAGATTGATCTGTTCAAGCTCAAGGTCGACAAGGGAATTTGTCTTCGCCATGAGCGCCCGGGGTACGGACGGGTCAGCCGGCCTGCAACAGCCTGGGACGGTTGTCAAGGAGACGTTCACTGCCGAGGATGGGCGGACACAGGCGGGGCACACGCAGTCCTGTCTGGCTCGCCGATCGCAGGAGACCAGAGAGGAACTGGCAAAAATTAAGAAGAGGGTCGATCACGTAAGCCAAAACTTTTTTGGATGATATTTTTCACAGACATTTCATAGCCAAATAGCTCCTTGGCGAAGTCACGTGCAAGCACACCATTGCCAGTGCTTTACCACCTTGAATTATAACTGGTAAAACATGGGAATCTATTATTTTTTAATTATTGGAATGAAGGTAGACTAGCCTTAAGTTCCTACATTGAAAATTGTTGGTTTTATTGCTTAAGTGTTCGTTTTACTTGGAAATTGTCCGTTTCAAATCATACGTGATTCATCAACAAGGAAGGAGTCTGGTCAGTGTATTTTAGGCATATGTGAGTGAATCCTATGCTAAAATTAAAGACGGTTTATTCTAATTGGTGCTATCTTTCAGACTGTGCGGGCCTTTGAACTTCACAACAATCACCAGGCTCTGGAGACACTCCAGCAGGGCAGCATGGAGTTTGTGGACGACATGGCAAGTACAGACAGGAGTAATTCAGTGAAAGCCATGTTGACTGCCATTGAGCTCCAGATATTTCTTCTTTTTTTGCCAAGACCGTGCATTTTTTGTCTTGAAATACTCCTTTTCATTTGCATGTTTTCCAACCACAAAATCAGTGACTGTTTAACAATTGGAGATTGTGAGGTCTTAATGAAAAAAAATGTCAATTGTTCAGTTTTTGCACCTTCTATGGAATAATTTGACCTTTCACGTGGTGCACAAAACTACTGTTTTTGCTAGGTCTGTGAGGAAAGCCTCTGTATTCTAATTAGGTTAAGAGATCAGATCACTTTATTGGCCACATACAATTTCTTGTATTAGGATTTTTTCTTTTTGCATACCCCAGCTTGCTCTCCATGAAACACACAGATGGGGAGAGAAGCTTGGGGTCAGAGCGCAGGGTCAGCCGTTTATACAGCACCCCTGGAGCAGTTGGGGTTAAGGCCCAACAGAGTAGGATTCCCCTGCCGGCCACGGGATATGCACCAGCAGCCTTCCAGCCACAGGTGTAGATCCTGAGCCACAGAGCCACCGCACCACCCCTGATCATCTGTGCAGTGATGAAGAATTGTGCAGCACCTTATAGACAGAACATTGTGATAACTATTCATCATTGGACATTGTGCTGCCCAGGTTGGAGTGTCAAATGTCATCATAGAAAGTTGTTCTATGATGTTAATCAGAGCCAAAGGGTTTGAAATGGTCCTGGAATAGTTTTACAATTCCAGACCTTCTAAAAGCTTTTTAGTCCCTCCCAGTATGGTGGATGAACTGGATTGCATGGAATTCTGCAGAATTTCTCCCTTGAACCTTGTTAGGACAGTTACACAAAGTGCATAGTGCAATAAGTATGGTTTCACTGTCAAGAACTGTGTATAAAAAGATGTGCTGTAGCTTGAACCAAGAATGAGACCTTCCACTCTCCTCAGACCCAGTTGGAAGCCCTTGTGGGGAATCCAGTGATGAAGAAGAAATACCAGCAGCAGCTGACAGTCTTTATTGTAGGCTACCAAGAGGCGTGTTTACAGAGGAATTGTATCCTCTCCCAGCTCAATGAGGTGAGCATGGGTGTGATCAGCTGGGCTAGCTGGAGCTTTTGCATTTCAAGCACAATTCCACTTTGAACTGTCTTGTCCTAGGTAAGACCCCAAGATAGCTAGGATCGCTAATCTAAATCAAAGCCATGTTTAACCTCTGTGAAGGTCCTTTTTGACTTTAACCAGGTGGTTTTGACATAGTTTTTCATACAGAATGCTAAAGCTGGAGAAGAAGAGAGCTTGTCTCCCTCTACTGAGCCAGAACCACAGCTGGATTTGGATGATGTTGCCTTCAAGGTAGGCAACAACATCAACATGTTCCTAACAATTTATATCACAGTACCTTGAACTTGTTACCACTATTTCTGGACTGGAGTTCCTCAGCCTTAAGATTGGACATGTACAATTAGAGATAACCCGTTCATCCAATCACAAAGTCTAACCTTCTGTCTATCATTTGGCAAATGTGGCATTGCTTTGAAACATAATATATGGATAAATGTCCCTCTTAGAAGCATGCTTGTTCTGGCAGGTGACAGAAGCCCTGACCTGTGCAGAAAATGCAACTCTAAGACTGGCCCAGATCAACAAAGAGATCATCGGTATTGTGAATGGCAAGATCTCATCCAGTGTGCAGAAGAGGTTGGGACCTTTTGATAATGTCAAGGAATATGAGTCTATTTAGAAGAAATACTTGAATGATAGTTTGTCATTTGTCCTATAGTTTAGTTATCTCATATATTATTTTAACTATATCCTCCTCAATGTGTTTTTATTTATTCAATTGAATTTGATTTCCATTAGCCATTGACTTGATATTCTAGACAAAGTTCCTTCTAACATTGTTCTGTAAAGGATGAAGGAAATTACAGAGGGGAGAAGCTTTCTTGTTGTGCATAGTGGAAAATGCCAAGCTTCATCAGTGCGTTTCAGAACATGGTAAGGTATAAAGTAAATCCTATCCTCCTTGCTGTTGGAACAAGAAGGAGATCAGTGCACAGAACAAAATTTTTATTTATTTTTGTTTTTTATAATTTATTATTATATTATATTATATTATAATGTATTATTATATTATAAACATTTTTATTATATTATAGTTTATTATATTTTTGTTTTTTATAACAAAAAATAGAAAAGTTAAAATTTATCTCTACTACTTCTTATTTCTACAGATATAAACTCCTAAAAAAGGAAATCCCACCAATCATATTTTCAGAAGGTCGAAGGTTTTACTTTCCCTCTCTTACACGTGATAAATGTGTTTAATGGGGCTGTTCTGATATCTTCTTTTAGTTGCACCCAGTTGGATATTTTGCAGTTGTAGCCAGATGTAGTTTTTTTCAGTTTCTTTTATTTATCAAACATTAAGTGATAAGTCACAGTATATCATGTCTGTAGTAACCGTAATCATTGATTAGCCTAAAAAGCTCACACAACTCACTCTTTCATGTGTTGCTAATTGGACAACAAATCCTACTCCACACGTTATGAGTCCAGACCAGCTACAGTTGTTTTTAATTTCTTTTCATTTCTTTTTTTCTAATTTGGAACACAAATCATTGCTAATCCTATACATAATGTGTTTAATATTTGGTCCATCTCCAAGAAGCATCAATGAGTTAACAGGTGTTGTTTTGTACAAGTGCATACACAACATTGTATTTTCATGAAGACTCAAGGAGTGCCTGATATCATCATAGGTCAATTGAATAAGCTCTCTGTCCCAGCACTTGCTGGAAATCTTTCTCAAATGAAACTGGGAAGGCCCACAGAAAAAATGTCCACTAATGGAAAAGCAACTTACTTGTTATACAGGCCTTACAGGGAGCTGGAGACAGCAGTGGACAAGGCCAGAGTGGACATCCTCAAGCTCACGGACAGGCTCGTAAAGGCTCAGACAGGTGGGCATTGACCAGTCACTCTTCATCCATTCATCCGACTGAATAACTTTATTAGGGCCCGAAAAGTTAAGTGTTCATTTCTTTTTAACTGTCCGTGTAAGACATCCCTTTAAACCAAGTTTGACAGCAGTAATGCCCTTTTTGGACAGTGGTGACCAAAACTGCATAATATTCAATGTTTTTGCTAACACGTATTACTTTCACCCACTCAAATGCAAACAAAAGGCCTTCTTTTTTATTTAAAGCTGCCACAAACAACTTATCAGTACAGTACATACAGCAGGTTATTGATCCTTGTACTTGGCCAGTGGAGTTAGACCTGCTTACTTACACAATTCTCTTCATTTTCAGAGCTGAAGAAGAAGGAGCAGAGAGTGAAGGAGCTGCAGAGGCAGAACAAGGAGAAGTCACAGGAGTCTCAGTCTTACAAGTCCCAGCTGGACACCACCAAGGTAAAGTGCTAGTGTGAGTGAGCCTGTCTTGTGCTTTTCTTTTGTACACCTCTTAAAGAGGCACTGAAACGTTGTATAGAAAACTGATTACAGATTCACAAATTCACCAATGAGAAGTAATATGCTTTAAGGTTTCAGTTACAGAAATCCAATGGTTCCAGATACAACATGCAATATGTAACAAAACTCTGCATTTTGACTTTTGTAATATAAAAAAGACAGATAAATAATGTCATGTATAATGTACAAATATAGTTGTTGTAGATTTACATAGACCGTGCAATCAATTGTTTGAAGGTGAAGATAAGAGTTTAATGGTCACATTCAGTTCAGTCTGAAATAATGACAGCCTTGTATGCCATCCGCTGAACAAAACCACAGTCTCCACGTCAGCTTTTAACATAAAGTCTAATTGAGCTGTACGGGCAAATACGTTGGCTTTCCCCTGTGCAGAGCAGTCTGGCCAGCCTGCGACAGCAGCTGGGAGAGGAGAACACGCGTCTGCAGGCGGACGTGAGGAGACAAGCAGATCACATCGCAGAGCTAGAGGGCGCGTTGAGGGAGAGAAGCCAGACACCAGCCGCCAAGGTACCATCAGCAGACAGATCTATTAGTCACGTGGCACACAGAAACAACAAGGGCGCATGTTCAGTAACGCACAACAAACCTGTGGAAACTAGTCATTAAAATTAAAAGATAAAGTTTCTGAAAGTCAGCCGGGTCTAAAGGTAATGAAGTGATGTTTGATGCCTTGAAGTTAAATCAAGAGAACTCTGTCCCTAGGTGTTAATGTGTGAAAAGCCAAAAACTGCCCAAATTGAAGATGAGATGGAATAAATCTGCCCTTAAAACAACATTGTGGGAAAGCAATAGTGGCATCTAGCGAAACATTACTGAAATCGCAAAGCCTACCTTCCTTTGAAGTTCTATCCGTCACAAAACCATTGTTTAGAAGTAAATCTCTTTGGAGGAAATTAGATGAGCTACGCTGTTTCTGCGGCCAGGCTTCGGATTTGTGGTGTGTGCAAGGGCAGTATGTTCTGCTTTAATGCATATATGCAGGTTTTCTTTATGACCATAAACTCCTCTACTCTCTACTACTCTGCCCTCTTCAGGACCTGAAAGAGAACAGCAAGTTTCAGGTCAAAGATATGGAACATGGTGCCAAGACAAAGAGCTGTAAAAAAGGTTGAACAATGTCAGAATTTAAATTCAGACTTTCATTTAAATAATAATGAACAGCAACAAAAACACCTTTTCTTTTTGTGCAGATGTGTGTTCCACTGCAAATGAATGTTATTAACTTTGATTTATTATTGAAGTGGAGGTCGGTCTCTGTATTACCATGACCCTACTAGTGACTTTCACTGGCTCCCTTTTTCCCCAACTCATTCAGTTCACAATTTTACTTTTAACTTTGAAAGTCTTTCACTGCAAGTCCCTGCCAAACACAGCATCTCTCATTACTCCCTGTGTACCAAGCAGAGCTTTAGGATCTGCTGAAGCATACCTTTTAGATGTCTCTTCTAGATACAAGCATCTCAGGGTGTGCACTTGCAGCTGCTCCACAACTCCACAACTCTGGAACTGTCTTCCCACCACTCACAGGAATATAAACTTCAAGATTCAAGACATACATTATCCGTTTAGTCAGGCTTTCAATTCAGCCTGCCTTTTCTCCCTTTTCAAGCTGTTCTATCACTGTCTTTATTTAATAACATCACTTTATTAACCCTTTACAATTTCTTGCATTAGGAATTTGTCTTTTCGCATACCCCAGCTTGCTCTCCATGAGACACACAGACAGGGAGAGAAGCTTGGGGTCAGAGCGCAGGGTCAGCCATTGTATAGCGCCCCTGGAGCAGTTGGGGTTAAGGGCCTTGCTCAGGGGCCCAACGGAGTAGGATTCCTGATTTTATTTTTGTCTTATTGCGTCTTTTTGTTTTTAGTCTGTAAAGTGCCCCAGATGCCACGGATGTACACCTAGATAAATCCTTGTAATTCACACAGCTCTGTTTAGTTCTGTTCAGTTTTCTGTTCTTCAGGTGGTATCTTCTCTGCTTCTCTGTGAATGCTTGCTCTCTGTGGGTTATGTGTGAGGTTGTGAGGAAGGTGTAAACAGTTAAAACACAGAGACAGTCAAAGAAACATGAGCTCATTTATCTCCTGTGATTTTTTGTGGATAGCAGCTGTGCTCTAAACCCTGTTAATTCGAACATGTAGTGAGGTGACTGTAGGAGCGATGAGAAAGGATTACCAACCACTGGCAGGCAACAGTTCTCAGTCTACTTACGTTACGTTTGTAGGTACCATGTTCTAGCTTTCATGTGTATTGAGATGTGTCCTTTCAATGGTGCTGCTCTTTGGAAGATTAAAAATGGTTACAGTCTCTCATTATTTGCCTGATTCAAATGTTTGTGTCTGAAGGTACTCTGTGTCTGTGTTTTAGACTACTGTGGAGGAACTGAATGAGAAGGTGAATCTGCAGCAGAGCAGCCCCCAGGAACTGCAGAGAGGTACAGTGAGAGAAGTGAGGGTCAAGTCAAATTTCCATGGTGACGTATTATACTGACTGGAAATCAGCTTCGGAATTTAGCCTGACAGATAGATAGATAGATAGATAGATAGATAGATAGATAGATAGATAGATAGATAGATAGATAGATAGATAGATAGATAGATAGATAGATAGATAGATACTTTATTGATCCCGTGAGGGAAATTGCAGTGCAACAGCAGCTTAACACACACAACACAGCCACAGTGTAACGAATTATATAATAATGGTACAATACATACAATACAATACAAGAGTTACTCACAGTCCGGACGCACAAGAACAAACTAGAACAGAACAGTACACAGAAAATCGTATCACACTCATATCACACATATGAATATAAATATAGATGTAACTATAGATATAAATATAAATGTATTGCACAGGTCCCTGGCATATATTGCACAAAAAGTGGTTGTAAACGGGAAAAAGAAAAAGAAAAAGAAAGAGAACAGATGTAGCAGTAGATGTGTAGATGCGTTTAGTCCAGAAACAGGTCACTGTCGATGTTGCCTCTGCCCAGACGCAAGGTGGATGCGTTGTACAGTCTTATGGCAGAAGGCAAGAATGACCTCCTGTAGCGCTCCCTGTCGCACCGTGGATGAATCAGTCTATTGCTGAACGTGCTCTTCATTCCTGCAAGCCTGTCATAGAGGGGATGGGAGAAGTTGTCCATGATGGCCTCTAGTTTGGACATCATTCTCCTCTCAGCCACTACCTCCAAGGAGTCCAGGTCAAACCCAATGACAGAGCTTGCTCTCCTGATGAGCTTGTTCAGCCTTTTGGAATCTACTGCTCTAATCCCAGAGCCCCAGCACACCACTGCGTAGAAAATGGCACTCGCTACCACCGACTGATAGAACATGTGTAGCATCTTACTACACACATTGAAGGACCTGAGCCTCCTCAAGAAGTAGAGTCGGCTCTGTCCCTTCTTATAGATGGCCTCGATGTTCTTAGACCATTCCAGTCTATCGTCGATGTGCACTCCCAGGTACTTGTACGAGTCCACCATCTCCACGCCACTCCCATGGATGTAGACCGGAGTAGGTTTGACCTTTTTCCTCCTGAAATCTACCACCAGTTCCTTTGTCTTTGTAACATTCAGTTCCAAGTGGTTCACCCCACACCACTCCACAATTAGTCCTGTAATTGTGGAGAGACAGCACATTAGTCCTTTAACGGCTATGCCCGTACGAACGTGGACACTAAGGCAGCTGTTTCTGCAGTCTCTGATTGCATCTCTGATCTAAAAAACAGGATGACTCAAAATTTCCTTCACTTAAACTGCGAAAAGACTTAGCTCCTGCTACTCGGCACCTCCTGTTACCTGTTACAGTGAAGCCAATGCAGTAATCCTATCTGTGGATGGCACTGGGCTTGAATTTCAATCTGTATTGAAGAATTTAGAGGTGGTATTTGACCCTGGTTTGACTTTTCACCCCCTTGTGCAGAATATTGTAAAAACACTGAGTAGGTTGCTGCGGCAACATACATAGGCTACAAAGGAACAGGTAAAGGTTAAGTCCATGCTGAATGGAAAAGAAAAGAGACATTGTTTTGGCTGTGGAGCCTTCTTCAGAGACGTTGTGTCTGTTTTCTTTTCCTTTCAGCATGGAATTCACCATTACATGTTCTACTGTAAAAGCATCATTATTTCATTTTGCAGAAAAGATGGTCAACACATTTGTCTTTTCTAAAATTAATTACTGCAACGCCCCACTCACTGGGGTATCTAAATCTACACTGAACAAACTCCAATATGTTAAGAATTCAGCAGCTAGAATCCTGACCAGGTTGTGTGCAAGTGAGCACATTACATGGGTCTTGGAGTCCTTGAACTGGCTTCCTATTAGTTTTTGAGTTGACTTCAAAATCCTCATGCTCACCTACAAGGCTCTAAATTGCTTGGCACCTTAGTACTCATCTGACTTCTTATTTGTCTACTCCCCACCTCGCAACCTTTGTCATCCAACTCTGGTCTTCTATGTTGATATCTGATGAGCCAATAGTGAAAAGTGCCACATGCACAATTTGTGAACTGGGGTTTCTGTCTTTTTCAGCTGCCATGATAGAAGGATCTCTCAATGTCAGGTCTCATTAATTCTTCCACTCAAATTTTTCTATTATTTTTACATTTTGCTTTTTGACACCATCCATTTGCTTTTATGGTTGGTCTGTGAGAACAGTCCATGAGCACTGTAAGCAGTGAGGTGTGAGGATTAAAAAGTGCTGCTCATTCAATAGCAGCATCAGCAATGGGGCGCTGAGTGTGGCCCTGTGTGTGTTCCAGAGCTGCTGGCAAGGGAAGGCCAGGCTGTGCAGGCAGCTGAACAGGCACATGAAGAGGAGCTTCGCCAGCTCAGACACTGGCACAGAGAGAACAGGCTGCGTCTGCCGGTAACAGCCCCCACACGCCCCTTCTTCCAGCACGGGGCCCGAAGTCAGGAATCTCTAAGTGCAGGGAACATGAGTGACAAAGCTAGATTTACAAAAACAAAAAAATATATATTGAGTAATAAGGGCACCTGGGTGCCAGTACCATTGTTTCATTTCTAGGAGGAACTTAAACATAGAGATTTGAAAAGGGATTATTGTAACAATACTTTTAACTGAAGCCTATTTAATATCTCAATGATGGAATACTGTAGGTCATATTTCAAGAGCACCGGGGCCCTGATAGTTTGAGAGCATTACCCTTAATTAGTACTGAGGTAATGCCTTTAATTTAGGTTGCAAAATGGTGGGTTGTAAAAAAAAACATACAAGAGTATAATACACAAGATATTATGTATGCATTTGTGAATGTTGATAACATGGACACTGCTCCTTATTCCTGTTACCTGGAAATGTAAGGAAGCTCTTTTCCTGAGCTTGTGGTGATCTGGTGTCAGCAGGCAGTGCTAAAACTGAGAACGTGCTGCAGGAGGAGGACTGGGCTGCTCCAGGTGAGCTGAATCACGGCACTGACATCACCAGCCCAGAGAGCCTGCAGCCTGGGCACGGTTCTGGACCTGACGAGGGGCAGGAGGAGAGGAGCACAGGCTTTAAAAGAGGTTCATTGTTTTCTGTTTTTAATAATAATTATAATAATTAATATAATAATTGCTTACACTTAGATAGCGCTTTTCTGGACACTCCACTCATGGTAATGGGGTAATTACAGGTAATGGGGACTCCCCTCCACCACCACCAATGTGTAGCCCCACCTGGATGATATGACGGCAGCCATAGTGCGCCAGAACGCTCACCACACATCAGCTATCAGTGGGGAGGAGAGGAGAGTGATGAAGCCAGTTCAGAGAGGGGGGTTATTAGGAGGCCATGATTGGTAAGGGCCAATGGGAAATTTGGCCAGGACACCGGGGTTACACCCCTACTCTTTTCGAGAAACGCCCTGGGATTTTTAATGACCACAGAGAGTCAGGACCTTGGTTTTATATCTCATCCGAAGGACAGCGCCTGTTTACAGTATAGTGTCCCTGTCACTATACTGGGACATTAGGACCCACATAGACCGCAGGGTGAGCGCCCCCTGCTGGCCCCACTAACACCTCTTCCAGCAGCAACCTTAGTTTTTCCCAGGAGGTCTCCCATCCAGGTATTGACCAGGCTCACACCTGCTTAGCTTCAGTGGGCTGCCAGTTGTGAGTTGTAGAGTGATATGACTGCTGGCTTTTAGCAGACTGCTGTCCAAATCATACTGACTGTGGCACGGATCCTGACTGTTGCATGCCTGATGGATACTTATTGCACAGCGCCATGGCTTTTATTATAGTCACTACTCATTTATATAAGGCCTTAACACAGGTTACCTCAGTGCTAAGCAGGATGGTTTACTGAATGAATGTTAATATGTTTTAAATAGCCACACGTTTGAAATTTCTTTAAAAATATGTTTTCTCCCCTGCAGATCTGCGCCTCAGCCCTGGAGCAGGATGGAACTGAGTCCTCGGTCGGTCTTGGCACCGGAAGGATCTCCGTCTCGGTCAGCTGGAGTCGGCGAGCTGGGAGCGAGAGGGCGCGGGCGGGAGCAGAGCAGGCATAACGAGCAGCACTGGCGCTGCCTAGAGGCCTGCGTACGGAACAGCACAAAGAGGGGCAAAATGAGCTGAAAACAACGATTGGTATTTTTATTTCATTATAAACGTTTGCAACATTTAAGACATTTCCAGGAATAAGATGCCAGTCTGAGGCTCAGTATTGTCAGTTATTATTACACAACCTGCTAATTCTCCCTTCTGCCTTGGTAATTATTACTCTTCTGTAAGGTCCCTTCTGTTTTTCATCTCTCCTCCTGTTATTATATCTATTTCCTTGGTGATCTAAGGAAGGTCTGAGGCTGGTGTTGCACCTGAAGGGCCTGCGGAGGACTGTGTGCCTGAGAGCAGCCTGTCGCCGTGGGAACCTCAGGCCCTGGGCAGTGAGGCAGTGAGAGAAAGGGGCGATGGCCTGGTACATCCTCAGGGGCCTCCAGGGCAGGGAATCAGGGGCAGGGTGTCAGGGCTTTGAAGTGGTGCTGGGATAAATAATGGTTCACAAATGAAAAGGGTGGCATGACTTAAAAGGGTTAATAAATCAGTGTATATTTTGTTTAAATAGGTTATGAGAATAGTTCAGAATGGTGTGATTGCATTTAAGGGTGCTTGAGATTTTGAAAGAGGAGAGTTATGTTTGTTATTATGAAGTGTTACATAGTAACTATGATATTCATTTTTACTGTCATCCTGTTTGGGTTGCATTATGGGTGCTGACCCGAGGCTGCTTAAGTATTAATTTATTTCACCTTGAATCTCTTAAGTAATGCAGATGGCCTGAAAATAAATAGTTTAACAAAACGTCTTTTGGCTTTGAGTCTTGGATTAAAAAGTTTTTAACTTCAGTGTGTGTTCATTGGCCATGGCAAACATTTGCAGATATGGTGTTAACTTGTTTTATAATTTTCTTAAGCAATCAACTTTCACACCATTTCCAGATCTAATGTGATGTGTTCCTGTCACACAGAGACAATAATATAGCTTTGGTGTCGTTCAGTCTAATTTGAATCCCACGCAAGAGAGAAAAAACAAATCCAAACAAAAAGGCATGAGGAAGGTATGATTTTCTGATGTGTGTGAAGAATACGTGCCTTTGTTCATATTAAGTGAAGCCTGCCTTGCTCCTGCTGTGCCACAGAGGAGAGCAGGCTCAAGTTGCCAGTGCTCTGCATGGTGTGATTGTTGCATTCATTTCATTTTCTTAACTGCACTCTTTGTCTCAGTCAGCAGCAGAAGTCCAGGCTGACATTTGCATGATGGGGCACCAGGCTGACACAGACACTGAGCAAGGGCAAAAAATGGCCAAGGGTATGTTTAATCTACAGCTGTAAAAGCAAAAACTCGGCAAAAGTGTTAAAGCTGGGAAAGATCAAAATATTTGTTGTCTGTCACTTTGGAAGAGGTACAATATTCTTGAATGTCAACATTCAGAGCTCCTCCACTTCTAACAGTGCTGGCTGGTGTTTACAGCTTGTTGGCTATTCACCGAGTTATTAGCTGTGATTTACACTTGTGGTATGGCATATAAAAACCTCCTGATTTTTTAAAACATCTAATTTGTTACAAGCACCTCAAGTATTTCCTTTCAATTTTCAGACTGGCAGAAAATGAGATGTTAGACTCCTTCTTTGTGCAGTTACTGTGAAGTTAAATCCTAAGATTTCTGAAAGTAGTTGAAATAAACACATCGCCAGAAGTTTGCTTCTTCAGTTAGTTCAGAAAGCCTTGAGGGTTCTCCGATACCAAGCTCATCTGGAGACAGCAGACGCAGATGTAATAAAGGAGCACATCTTTACTTCTTTACTAATTCTTGTACTAATGCAAGAATGCTTTGTTTTGTCCTCCTTCAGAGAATATCAGAATTGTTACTATTTTTTATTTTACCTCTTGCTAAGGACAGCTACTACCGCTGCGATTATAAAAATAAATAATTAATGCCAGGATTCAGAAGTGATAAAATCCACAGCCTTGAATGCAAAACAGTTCCTGCTGTCTGGCAGATGATGAGCCTGTGCTATTCTGTTTCACAGAAAGCTGTCTGCTGTGTGATTCTCAGATTTAATTCTCTGTAGGAGCTCACAGTCTCGGAGCCTGGTCAGTGACAGTGGGTGGAGAGCTGTCACAGGGCTAAAAATAAAAGAGGGCATTTTCAGTTTATCACTTAGAGAACAATTTAAGAAATACATTTAATTTTTTTAAGGCTAGGAATATGTTATCAGGAAAGATGGCTGAGAGGTAAACAATGGCTCGCTTTTAAATTTAATCTGTTAAATTTTTGTCAAAGCTGGGAAAGGTCAAAATACTTTTTGTCTTGATGTTTGGGAGACGTAAGGGGTTTTTAATGTTTTTTTAACATATAACAAGGTCGATGGGAGTATTTAGCTTGTCCAGTCATTAAATGCGACTTCCTTCCCCTAAAAAAGTTAAACACAAAATAACTGACATTAAACCCTCCTTGAATAATTTTAGTTTTACAGGCACTGTCCAGTTCCTTCTGCTTCAATACTTGTCAGTGAATGGGTGCCGGACAAGGACCCATTTCAGCGACCATGTTTACCTCATTAAGACGTTCTCCCATTTGCCTGCCACATCTTCTCTTCCCAGGCCAGAGGTTGCCTGGTGTGACCTCCAAGACCTCTTATATGGACTTGTTTTCTGCTGGGCCTGTGACGGAAGAACTTGCCAAAGCAGCTGTGTGGAATTCCCCCACACAGCTGGAAAGGACAGGTTAGTCCTGCAGCCCAACAAAGGGAGTCACTGACGTGTATTTAAGTGTTATCAAACTGCACAAACTATTGAACGCAGCATGCTGAAGTTCACTCTGGGCATTTTTCATGAATCTGCTCAGCAGAACTTCATAAAGCAGAATTTACCTTAGGAGGTGTCATTTTCTTCCATGACAACAACACCCAACACAACATTTTAGCAAGCTTTTAAGACCATAGTTGCTTGCTTGAATTAAAATAAGGTGATACCTGAAATAATTAATTACATTCAACTTAAACAGCTACAGCTACATGCCTATAAAACCTCATAACCTTGTCAAAGAGAGACAGTCTAACTTTCCCATATCTTAATTTCATAGTGACTTGCAGATCGCTCAGCCACACTCATTCAACAGCACAAACCTCTAGCCAAGTCCCAGGAAACTCTCCGCTGGAGGTCAAAGGTCGAGCCATCAGTAAAGACATGTATGTGCTTTTCTGCGTCTGATGACAAAGGTGGTCCAAAATCATAATACAGTCAGACTGGATAGTTAGGGGATTCATAGTTTCAGTAATTTCTCCCCTCCTATAAAAAGTAAAATCACAAATATTAAAACATAAAAAAATAAAGATCTGACAACTGATCAATCTGTCAAAGAATTATTCAGTGAGCTGCTTTGCTAGTGAATAGAGAGTATATCTTACATATCTGAAGCACAGGTTTATATTTAGAATTTGCATAAACTAGTTTAAAGTTAACTAGGTAAAGTTTCAGTCTCTAACGGGTAGCTAAAAGTAAAACCATGGAAGATTATGCACAGAAGATACTTCTGTGCTAATTTCCTTCTGGTCCTGATTTTTTTACAGATCCTGCTGTACCATTGAGAATGAAGAATCCAGAAGAAAATGTGTCACACCTGTTACCCTGGAAAGTGAGAAGCAGGTAGAATACTACTGGCCACAAGCCAAGCTTTCTGTGTTTCTCCCTTTCCCTGGATAGATCACTGCATTCTAGCATACTTACCTGTTTGTTCATAATTTATTTTTGTGCCTGTGTTATTCTGTTAGGTGTGCCAGACATTTAGCTGTAAGACAATCTCTGCACATCCAGGCCTCTCTGAAAAGATAACACCGGCATGAAAATGGTTTGAATTTTGTTTAGTCGGCCTTGTCCGATGTACTGTAATCACGTATCAAGAGATTGAAAACACAAAAATTAATTTCTCTTGAGATTAATCTGCAGTTCGAACTTCCTGGTTTGAAATGCAGTGCACAATGACAATGGAGGGAGTTTACTTCCCTTTGATGGCTATGCTTTCTGTAGTTGGATTGAATTTGTACACCAGTGAACAACAACCTCAGGGCTTGACAGCCTTCCTCTCTCTCGTCATGCTTGAGGGAGTGATGTACAGGACTGAGCTGTCGGCCCATTGGAAGGTGATGTTCACACATACAGACTGGCAGCACAATCAGTAGGCTTCATCACAGGCACTGCACAGTGGGAGACTGCAGGCAGGGCTCTGTAAGGTACAAAAGAAACTCTGCATGATCGAAGAACAGTAAAAAAACAGATCCGTTAGTCCAATGCTTAAACTTGACTTATAAAGCTCTCACTTTAAAAACCAAAGAAGTACTGTATAGTAAATAGTTGTATCTAAGACAAAGTGGTAAAAATGATACCACAGATTATACCTGATAAATTTGATTGTTTTTTGTATCACAATTGAAATGAAACAAGTGTCCCAGCAAGTTAATGAACAATAACAGTCATTCCATGAGTGGGTAAACTGTGGGAATGCATTATTAAAATAAATGCCAATGTGACTCTTACATTGAAGTACCGCAGTCTTTTTCTGCTACAGCAACAGTTCATGTTACATGATATTTGAGCTTTTTGAACTTTGAATTCCACCAATGACAGCTTCCCACTTTAGTTTTTAGATGCTTTTAGTACACTTCTCTCAGAGTGTGTGCAGACAGAGAAGACAGGACTCTGGGCTCCAGCAGGCCTGCCTGCCATTCTCATCAGACAAGAGACAGCTTTCCTGAGGGTGCTGGAGATCAGGGACGTCATCACAGAACACAGCCATGCGCACGCCACAGTCGTACCACATCTGCTTGCTCTGCAGAGCCACACACCTGCCAGACCCCTGCTTGGCAGGAGTCTGAATATATACTGAATAGGCTTGACATATCTGCAAGCCTGGACAAGACATGCAAATATATCTGCAATTCTTCCTAGGACATGGAATGGCTAGTATGTGCTCAATAGTTGGAATTTTGGAAGATGATTGTTAAATCTCATTTTTGTGATATTCAACATGATATTGTGGCATTTCTTTGTGCTGTTTATGCATGGTGATGAATAGCAGATTGATTCTTCCAATATCTAAGATCAAAACTTGATTCCACTTCTTTGTTCTCTGCCCTTCCCAAAACAAAGTTTGACCATTATGCCATGTCTGCTAATAAATGACTTGATTACTCTTTTTGGATAATCAAGATAAAGTCACAAATCCTATCACTGATAATAGCTTTTGCTGAATAATTGTAAAAATCAGCCAACCAGATGTTCAAAATAATAAATTGCACACATTTCCACAACTGGTGAAACTGAAGTATCCTCTCTGTCCTCGGTTTAATCTGTTAGATTGTCTCTAGAAAATGAAGCAGGTCTCAACTGCTCATGGAACAGAGGACGTGTGCGTGTGTACGAATAACAGCTATTTCAAACTGAGCTGTGAATGGTAAAACAAAAGTTAAATGCACAAAAAAAATGTTACACAGTTAAGTTAAAAAAAACAGAGAATGACTGTTGCAACTGGAGTCTACCCACACAACAGACCCTCTCCATCTTCTTGCAGAAGAAGCATGGCTGGAGACAGAACAGGGCTCAGCCCCCTGAACACAGGGGGTCTCTGGGATACTCTCTCGCTGGCCCTCTGGACAGCACCGAGGAGTGGGCAGGGGTCTGCCTCATCGAACCCCTAATGACAGGGGTACGAAGGTACCTGAAAGGCATCTGCTGCTGCCTGACTTTGTAATGCATGATTGAACTCAGGTGCAGTCAGTGTTCAGAAACAGGACCACCCTGAAAAACAACATAATGTGATCTCAGTTGCACTGTTTTGAATGTTAAAAATCAATAAATAGGAAATCCTTAATAAGCAGGTCCCTTAGGTGCTCCTGGGTGGGTCATTAGACCCAACATCCAACTTGCAAAGTTTGATCTTGATACTTTATTTGGAATAAAAGTATAAATATAAAAGTTTGGCTCAAAATCGAGCTGAAGTCAAACCACAAAATAACCTGAAATTAAGTATACTTTAAAATACTTTCTTAATACAATAAATATAAGTTTATGTCTTTGACTGCTTGGTTCTCTTTTAAGTTGGTTTTTGAAAACCCTGTGATGATGTTACAAAAGTGTTACAGCTGGTAAATCAGATTCCACTCCAACAGGGACCAGGAGAATCCCATTGCTGCCTCACACTGCTGCTTGTTTTCTGATCTTCAGAGAAAGAGCTTTAAAAGACCGAGGAAGAAGGCTCAGCAGGCACAAACTCTGTCCCAGAGAAGATCCTCTGTCAAACATGCCCTCCTTCGCTGACAAACAGGTATCCAGAGCTATTTCTTTGTGGGGTGAACCTCCATTTAAAAATCCAAAGCAAAATAGCATAAACTGGTGTTCAGAAACGACTATGTGGATTTTCTTTTGTAAATTCCAAAATATCCATCTTGCTTCTTTTAATAAAATGCAGATTTTGCCTTGTCTGTTGTAATGTGGTTGAGGAACTTAACTACTATTAAACAAAGACAAAGGTCTGCAGTGTACGTGGTTGAAAAAACACTGGAACCATTTTATTTGATTATATATAATTTAAATCATTTTCACAGGATCGTCAGTCAGGCTAAATGTCTCCCAATTGTGTACTTGTCTAAGACGACTTTCAGTTCAGCCATAATTGCAAACAAATGTCATACTCACGATGCATGACTGTAATGACAACTGTCAAACTGTTCAGCTATAAAAAGCACTCAGAGGAAATTTTGCATCTGCAATGGAGTTTTTGCTATAGTTACAGGCAAGTTGTTTTAAAATCTGCTTGTTTGTCTTTTCAAATTTGGAGCCTGTTTTGGGCACCAAAGCAGTCATTCCCCTGGGGGCAACTAAGGACACAATATCCACGGTGACCCCAATGTGGCAAATATCAGGAGCAGATGTTCCGGATTTTACTTGCACAACTTTGCACTTCCTATCTCCAGTCTCCAGGCTTGTGGAAATGGACATTAATAAATGTTTTGTGAGTCAGCAGCTTCCATGGTGAGTGTGGTTTGTGACATGCACTAGGTCATTAAAATACAGCTACAGCATACAGTATATACTGTAAGTCATTTCACCTAACTGAAATAAGTCAATGGTTTGAATCATCTCCGAGCCTACCATGAATATTTTAAGCCCCTTAAAATTCCCTTCTCTGATAAATTATTACAATATACATTTCTAAATAAGGTTGCTATGGTGAACTTAGCTGGAAAAGATATCTGCTGAAAATGTGATGAAAAGTACTCAAAACAGAAACTAATTAAAAGATAAAGACCTAAATCTCCAGCACATTTCAAGAATAGCAGCAGAAACATTTGCTAGGAACATCTGGTCAAATGGTCAAATTAAGAATATAATTAAAAAGGGCTTAAACATTGATTTATACATGTTAATTATATTATTCTGGAGTATTACCTGATAAACCTGGTATTAAGTACAGTATGCATATTATATAATACTGTAGAAGCATTATGTACATGATATGCTCATCTATGTAACCTACAGGTACAGTAATAGTTCTAGTAGTACTGCTACAGGGTTTTACCCAGTAAGGCTCAGGAATGAAATCTGAAGACAAAAACATTGTTGATATTTCAGCCTGAAGACTGGGAGGAGCTCATCAATGGATCAGACTGCAGGCAGGACCCGACTCAGAACTTCTGTTCCCATTCACAGGATTCTGCATCACACCACAGGAGAAGGAAATGACAGGCCTAAAGAACCACTTCAGCTGCAGGCATGTGACGTTAAATAGGAACAAACATGCATTCGGATTTGTGGCACAGCATTCTGCCTGTTATTCTTGGGTGTGAAGAAGTAGCTCTGACAGCTCAGTTCTCATTTTAAGGATGGAGCAGGTTATTCATGCTTTACAAAACTGGAACTGTACTACAGTACATAGTTTTCTAAATTAATCTCTTTTTACAGTACAGCATTTAAATTAGTAACATTTGCATTATAGACCAGCAACTTAAGGTTTTAAAGGTACAGGTATAGATTGCGACACTTTGGTGTCAAAAATGTTCAAAAATGTTAAAAATTCAGATTGAAAAGATTAAGAAATATGTTTTGTAATTTATCGGCTGCTTTTTTATTATTTTGCACATGCTGCAAAAATGATAAGTACAGGAAATGGCTTGTTTCAGCCAAGATAGAACTCCATTCACCACCGAAGCATTAAAGGTCTACCTAGAAAACTTGTCTTGCATTGTTAAAAACTAACAGGGTCTTTTAAGATATAGGAATCAATCATTCAATACACTCTGAAACTCTGCAGTAACTGGTTCTTTTCCAAAAAAATGCAATGCTGCAGAGATAAATACAATTTTGGCATAAAACTAAAAGCACATAAAAAGCACATTTGTTTTGAGTGAGATGTGTCCCAACACTGTCCAAAGGTTAAACAAACAAACTCTCTCTTACAGTCTTAACCCATAAATCCTGCTGTTGATCTGTTTTTTTAATCAAACCTTTAGACCATGTTACATGTAACGTACTATGCTGAAGAAGTTATTTATTTCCAGACCTGACACTGTATGTTGTGCTGGGCTGAACTTTAGTGCTGTGTTTGCTGACTATGTAAATATCAGTGCAGTGCTACTTTGACAACAAAGCAGAGAACATGAAGCCAACAGACTGCGTGTTCCTTGCACTTTTGGTGCTTGCAGATGCTGTGGATATCCAGGTTTCTTGCTGTGCCTTAACTGAAATTTCTAAACGTGGCACAGAAACCACACCCTCTTGCGCCCAACTTTTTTCTGAAGGCTGCCAGCAAGTCTTTTTGCAGCCTGGAGAGGAGGGCAGTTTAAGAACAAGCCGGGACTGTGTGGTGAGAGTGAATGTCGCTGGGGGCTGTGTCCTTCAGCTGAGGAAGGGGGATGAAAAGGAAGCAGGAGCCGGGCTCTCGCTGAAGCAAGGAGAGTACACGACAGGACTCGTTGAATTGCTGAAGGAGCCAGCCTCCGCCTACCACTGCCATTGCGGACAGTCCGAAACCCGGGCTCGGGGCAAAAGGGCCACGCACGAGGACTTCCTAAAACGTCATCTCATTTACCCCTCCCCGGTCCCGAACACCAACCAGGGCTGGACCCAGCTGATGCAGGACCGCGGAATCTTCGGGCGGCCGTTCAACACCTTCCTCCACGGGGAGATGGACCAGGTCATGCAGGCCTTCGACCTGCAGGACAAGAAGCTCCAGTACAAGAACCGGGTGGGACTGGTTCACTGGAGCAAGTACAGGATGCCCACCACCAACCTCCGGCTGATGGACAACGAGTATGTGGCTGTGGTCCGGGCCCGCATGAAGTACGTCGCCATGTCCTTCAGAAATGGCCTGCCAGTCCATTTGGATAAAGTCTCCTCCCGGCCTCCACAGACCCAGGCAGATTAGTGTATTCAACCGGTGTGGCTGTATTGTACCTGATTTTGTTTTGGCAATTCCAACAGTTTTCACAATGCATGGGTTTTAAGGTCATGGACAAAATGTTATTGTTTCACGATTAAGCTGACATTGTTGTGTTCGACTACTTTCTAGTTATATACTAGTGTAATATTGTTAAATAAACTGATTTACTGCAATGGAACTATAGTCGCTTATTCCTTTTGAAACCATACAGGTCTCTTGTGGGGGAAAAATATGTACTGCTGTGCAAAAAGGAACAGAAAGGTTTTATTCATTTTAAGAGGCACATTTATTTTATACCGCTTTGTTATTGTGTTGCACTGTCTTCAAGGAAACACATTTTGGGATTTTAAAAAGTAAATTTCCTTCTACTAGAAGAAAGCATCCTTCTTTGTTTTGAAATTAATCTGCCTGTTGATCTGAATAGTTTAGGTAGAGGCTTACTGACTATATTCGAACACTCACCATTGCCTTCAAAGCAATGATAGTTGTGGATCTTAATGTTTGTGTGTCAAACAGAGGGAAGAGGATTGTTTCTTGTCTGCACTGGCTCATCAGAGAAACTGCTGGGGCATCTCTGCGAACATGACACATGGTCACATTTCAATCACACTCAATGTGCCTTTTGTGGATAGGGAAGTTATTTGGTATTTATGCAGTCCTTTCAGCTGGGCTCTGGCACTGCTGACCTCTTCCTTTCGCTGGTGTGTGATGTGGTTTCCCATTGCCTTTCCTGTGGCCAGCCAACTGTTCGGGATATCAAAAGGAGGATATAGACACACAGGACCCTCCCCCAGTCCTGCCACCCTGAGGAGATGAATTACTTTACAACTAGAGGGAGACATTCCAAGCCTTTCTAAAAGCTCACGCTGAATTTTACGAGCTGTTTCACACCATAATGCTGTGTAATAGTATCTATCTTTCAAAAGCAAACAATGTATTAGGCTAAGATCTATGCACAAGTTTTTTTTTTCCCTTGTTGCTTCAGTTTTCTGGTTTAATTTGCACGGTTGAAGTATTAATTGATTTTAGATTTTTTTTAAAATACAAAATAAGATATCAGTGGATATATTGTTGTATACTCTTGGGTTGAGAAATTCATATCAGGCTTATTCAATCTCAACTTCTACTCCGCTGTATCGGATAAAAATACTTTCATTGCTCATTTTAAAATGCAGGCCGTAGTGTTGAGAACAATTAGTTCCAGTACTTCTTTCAAAGCCTTTATGGAAAAGGAACATTCAACTGAAAGTCATTTATCACTGTAAAAACACTGGCAACATGAGTTATATTTTTAACTTGGGGTAGCAACGTCACAATCTTTAAATACAAAGAGTAACTAGGCTGTCTTACTTGCTTGTTTATGATTGCATTTAAAGAGAACTAAAATAGTTCATATTTGAAATTTTACTGTTTATGTTGGTCAGGGGTTATTTTTGCCGGTAACATAATGCTTACCATCGGTTTTTAAGTTTAAGTGATAACTTTGAAATGATGTTCCCATGTTTTTCTCTCCCAAACATGGGATCAGTACCAAATTCTGGATTTCTTTCCCCTGAAGGATCCAAATTCCCTGACAGCTTATTCCCTTGTAAATGACACAAGCTAGGCCTCAAGACCAGCAGAACCACCGCGGCTCCACTTTCACACCGTGCAGCCGGTGCGGTTAGAGACGTTCCACAAGGACCGTACTCGATACGCGCCTGAAAGAGACAAAAATTACAAGGTCACATAGCGTCCGAAGAAGTGTGTAATTTATACAAGCGTCGTTTGAGGAAATCAGAAGCAAAATAATTCATAGATTGATATTCAGTGTTCATTTTTTTTTGTTGTTGTTGCATTTTACAGTTCAGTTTGTTTGGGGAGGGGGAGGAAGCTATTTTTTGTCCGCAGGCGCATGTTGGGCTCATTTGCTAAGAAGTTCAGGTGGGGAGCTGCGTCAGCATGCGTAGGCTGCAAAGGAACAAGTAATAGGTTTATTCCCTGCTGAAAAAAAGAAGAGAGAGAACACAACGTTTCGGCCGTGGAGCCTTCTTCAGGCAAAGGTAAAGTTCTCCCGCTACTTTACCTTTGCCTACTGCCCTGTCTCTCTCACGCCTGAAGAAGGCTCCACGGCCGAAACGTTGTGTTCTCTCTCTTCTTTTATTCAGCATGGAATACACCTATTACTTGTTCATTTGCTAAGAAGACGAGGTACACAGGGCTCACACGCGTACGCGCCCGGGATGTTCGGCAGCGAGCAAGGCAGGGGGTTACGCGGGGCCTGCCGAGCGGGTTCCAATGACGTATCGCATGACGTATCGCATGACGTAGAAGGAACCGGGTCGAGATTTAAACTCCGGCGGGAGCCTCTTGACTCATTTTGCTGTGCTTCTGCCCAGGGTGGTGGGGGAATCGTACCCAGACACTAGGAGGAAAACAAAACAAAACAAACAAAAAAAAAAAAAAGATTCTGCTTCAGGGGGGGAAAAATGGTGAGGACAAAAGCAGATAGCGTTCCGTCGACTTACAGAAAAGGTGAGGAATTTATATTATTACTCTCGGTCTGCTATTTTCTTGAATACTTTTTTTCCCCCTGGGTTTGCGCACGCCGTTGTTACTGTGCAAAAAAAATCGAATTATTGTAACTTTTTTAAGCTTTTTCTACTTTAGGGGGGGTTAGTCCGAACAGCACAGGGATTTGTGTAGATCCAATTTTGTGTAATTGGAGGTAATGGCATCTGATTGTTCTCTGCGGTTTTCGCTCTCGAACAAGGAGCTGTTCTCGTCTTGGCGAGGAAAGGTCACGTAGCTACAAAAAAAGAAAAAAAGAGTAAAATCCGAAAGCGTGTTTTTTTCCCCCCCTCCTGTATTAAAGGGGATCCGTCTGTCTTGCTTTTCTCCTGGCGAGTGTCTGCGCTCACTCCCGCCAATTTGTCTCTTGTTGTCACAAGAAAACTGACCATAATTTTAGGGTGACCGCGCCTGGACTGCGGGTCGTGCAATTAAATCCCTGATCTGGAAGGTCGCTGATGCAGGGCTAAAATAGGTAGGTTTAAGTAAAACGACTTTTTTTCTCCCCCTATTTTAAAAGGACAGATGCAAGACTTGGTAGTAGCTGTACACCCGCTCTCCTTTAAACGTAACACATCAGTTATTTCTCTCAAGGATTGCCATAACTTACACTGACCATATTTTTTTTTTTGTCGAAATTCCAGATGAATTAACTGTTGTGTTCTCTCGAAACTGGCGCCAGTTTCTGGAGCTGTCTTAATTTGGCGCCAGGCAGCCACTACTCTGCCTTACGGGACCTCATTGCTATCGGAAGAGACGGCCCACTCGAAACGAGAAAAGAGCTCCTTCGAGCCTCTGTGCAGAGAAACTAGGTTTTCACAGGCATTGGCCGGTGACGTTATCCTTGCTGTAGCGAAGCTAGTTGTAAAAAAAAAAAGTCGAACTTCTCGGTGTTTTAGTAGTAATTAGACCGCGCTGTGGTGTTGTCAGTCTTAAGATCCGTCACAGGCCATTGTAGCGAAGTGCATCTTTTTTTTTTTCCCAGCCTCAAATGTATGGATTAAACCTTGCTTAAGGATGTCTCCGTCCCTCCCTGGACAAAGGAAGGTGGCCCGGTTGCGCACACCGAGTGTTTTTAAAGGCTGATGTATGTATGTGTGTGTGTTTTTTTTAACAGCTGTTGCCGCCTCAGCGCCGAGGAAGTCTCTAGGAGCCTCCAGCTCTGCTAACACGCCGAGCAACTCTCAGGGCGGCACACCTGGTGAGTGAGCTGCTCTCCTGCTTCGTGTTTGCTTTGCTAATTGCATGTGAACGCGCTGTCCTTTGAAGCTGCGGTGCCGCCGTGTGTCGGCCTCCTCTTCCACGGTTTTGCCGTGGGATGCCTCGAGGCTTGAACAACAGCAGTCGCGTTACTGTGTGGTGGGTATGCATCGTAAAAATAATAATTGGAAAGAGACCATTTTAGTTTGTGCCCCTCCCATGTACGAGTTCCCGGAGTATGTCGCTGTAGCTCTGTTGGCAATTACTGGGATTCTGTTTTTGCTTCAAAGTTAAATGACAATGGCTCTTCAATCACAACTAGCTCAAGTTCCTCCCGGGATGCATAAACGTGTGAACTACAGAGGGCAAAGCCAGCTTTATAGCTAATGCAGTGGTTTTTTTTCTCTGCTGGGCCTATTGAAGCGACCTGTCACATTGCAAAAAAAGAAAAAAGTGACTCAGCTTCTAAAGATTTTTAAAAGCCCTGTGCTGACAGCAAGGGTATTGGCGGCATATATAGAATGTTTCCCTTCTCATTTCTGATAAACCGCTCAAGTGTCTGACTCAGGAAGTGAACCAGAATGAGAGGGAAACTGGTTATGAACAAATGGAGGCCATGTGTCCTGTTTTGGCCCATCTGGTCTGGGATACTCGACTTGGCTTTCAAAGTGGCAGAGGGACGCTTTGTCCAACTGCGGTGTCTTCTTTCCAGCCAAGAGCAAGTACGCAGGGGGCAACCCCGTGTGCCCGCGGCCAACTCCCGCGTGGCAGAAGGGCATCGGCGACTTCTTCGGCGGCCCCAGCAGGAAGCCGGAGAAGGAGAACCAGCTGCCGGTGGAGGATGAGGAGGAGGCGGGAGGCAGTGGAGCCAGCAAGGCACCCAGGAAGTAAGTGCACCTGCTCCTGCACGGCCCTGTGATGGCACCCGAGACCCTGAGCCCCCTGTTGGACGAGGCTGTGCCTGTCCAGAGACCCCTGATTTTACAGCAGCACCGCCCTCGAGAGAGGCACGCTAACCTCGTGCAGTCTTTCAGAATGTACGTTTTCTTCTTGCCATGTTCGTTGGTGTCATGAAAAATGTGAGGGTAGTTGTACTTGACACAGGACAACTGACAGCAGTATCAGCCTGGTGCTCTTACTGCATACTTATCTTAGTTCTGTGGTTTTTTTTTGTCCTGTTTTAGCTTGGTCTGTTGGTCAGTGTCGGGCTCCATCTCTTCAAAATACTTCTTTATTTCGCAAAACAGAATAATTGTTCAAGTAAAAAGAGACTTGCTTTTTGAGATGTAGCAGTAAAGTGTTCGCAGACCACATTAATGCAGTTAAGTTGAATGCACACTAGTCAATCATGCTGAAGTTTTCCCTTAGTCTGCTTCAGTGAGATGTGAAGTTTGGAAAGTGTCTAATACTAGTGTGGTTTTTATCAGGGTGCTGTCAGGAAGCCGTTCACCCTTGTTCATCTTGAAAAGGGCAAATGTGCTGCTAATATTGAAAACATTTGATTGGATGGTTGGGTTTCTGTCTCTTTAAAACTGAGATCCGTTGTATACATTATAAAACGGACAAGTAGACGCATAGCGTTATGGACTGCAACAGAGGTATTTGCTCTAGAAAGAGGGCATGTCATGGTCATGTGAAAGGGAGGATTCATGCAAATGAATTTTTTTATTCCCCCAGTAAAAGTCCTCTCCTTTCCTTATTATAAAGGATCATTGCACAGGTGGTTTAATACCCTTAGACATTTGTGCAGGATCACTGCTTGTTCCAGTCTTGCATGGAAGTCCTGCTTTGTACAGAAAGCTGTGGCTTTGGCTGTTGAAGTGGTGCTGTCCAGGTGTACCAAGTCCACATTATCCTATAAATGATTTGGAAGAAGCTGCTCGGATGAGTATGGTTGTGTTATGGCATGCGTCTTCTGCCATAGTGCTAAAGGTTAACTGTGTGTTCTTCCAGAGCCCGGCCTCTGCCTGATGAGGATGATGAGGACTGAGCTGCAGCTTCTTCGAGACCCGTTTTTATCCTGTTGAAAAGCCATGATGAATTTTCGAGGGCTGCGTTTTTAGTACTGTGTACATCTTTTGTATATATTTTGTTGTGCAGTTTAACTGTCTTGTACAGAAGTTTAATAAACCAATCTGTTTTTGTTATTTTGGTTTCATGTGCGT
Source organism: Atractosteus spatula (assembly GCF_055471065.1). NCBI lineage: Eukaryota > Metazoa > Chordata > Actinopteri > Semionotiformes > Lepisosteidae > Atractosteus > Atractosteus spatula. The sequence continues at coordinate 62,875,690 of NC_142712.1, read as the reverse complement.
CTTTTTTTTTTGTTATAAGCTGAAGGGAGATTTTGTCCCACTTAAAAAGAACCAAACTTGAATTTCCTGTGTTTCGTTTCGTTTCCCAGGTCCAGTCAGGGAGCTGATTGGCAGCACTGCTCTGGTTTGATCACACCAGTGGAGGTGCTGAGAGCTTTACTGTATACCGTTCATTAAGAACCCCTTAGCTAGATTTGTGATGGATGTGGTTTTCAAACTCGGTCTTAACTTCACATTTTCCTCTGGCAGTTTCCAGGTGGTTTACAACAGCAGTGTGCTAAAACATGCAAAATCCAGAGGATTCCATTTTAATTTGCTCTGTACTATTACATTGATAGTGTATGTTAAAGATAAGTTATTTTTAGTGTTAGGCCTAGAGCAACAATATGAGTGAGCCATTTCAGTGATGTGAAGGCTATGGGTTGTGTAAACTACAGTACTGTGTATTCAGTAAAGAAAAAAATAACCTTTTTTATGGCATTTTTTTCAAATTTTGGATTGCAAGCACAGTACCTGCCTGTGGGTACCGTCAGACATTTTGCAATAGTGGTAAAAAATACAAGGAAGGAAATGGCTGCATTTCGTTAATGTTTTTTTTTTCACTGAAGGCTGGGTCTACCAAGTCAACGTTATCTTATGGTTGGGCAGCTGCCACCCGGATGAAAAGTTGTGTAATGGCATGGTACAGCCAGTAGAGGGGGACAGAAAACAGGAAATCAAATAGAAACCTAGGAGAAAGCTGAAGATGACGAAAGATGAATCCAACACCATCCTTCACCTCCCTCAATTAAAAATTACATTCTCATGCTTCCGTTTAGTGCATCTGGGATTCTCTTCCGCATTCTGGCCCAGTAAATCTTTTCTGAAATCTAGGAACATTTTAATTACAGTGCTGCACTATTGCTATAGTGGGGAAGCAGCCACTCAAAAGGCAAATTACATTCATGATTTATTTTCTTACATTTCTTAGAATATCCTGCTTTTGAAATTGGGATGTGATCTTTTGTCGCCATCATTCTAGGACTCCCCGGCAAATGGGGTGTCTGAAAACGCGAAAGACGAGGCAGATGGGACCTGGGATTTCATCTGCCACAGGTGGGGTGCGGATCGAATGGGATTAAGTAGCACCATAAAGCAGCAAGTGTCCAGGGCCTGGCTGAAGAATACAATTAAAATGCAGTGGGAAGGTTGTGGGTGTTGCCGTGAAGGAATACATCCTGAGGCAATGAAAGCAAAGATTTTAAAGCATTAGCAAGCCACACAGAACCTACGAATCGCTACATATGAGAGAATCCTCTAGAACAACTACAAAATTTCTTGGCTAATTGATCCAAGACCATCATCTACCTGCATCTCTTTAAAGGAGCCATCTTCTCAACTTTCAGACTCCCACAGTCCTTTGTGTAAAGTGCCCTTTGACTTCCTGTTTAAAGGCACATCCCTGCTGATTTCACTTGTACACACAATGCATTTCTTCATGATTTCTGCTAGTGTCCTGTGGTTCAAATGACGCTCTTGATTTAGAAATTAATTGGATTGACTTCATCAGTGCCTTTGAATTAGGACTCTGTAACGCATTGGGTATCTTTTCTGTGGACTGATTCCAGAGCAGCAATATGATTTTTGTATGATGGTGAGAAAAATCATACATGATATTATGAATGGCATCTTAGTGTTGCGTATGGTATTTCCCCATAGCAGAGTTTTTTCTAACACTCTCTTAAACTTTAGAATCTGGCATTTAGATGCAAGCAAAAAGAAAGCAATTATGCGTGGTGACGATTTGATAGGAAAAACATAACCTACCACACTGAAAATACTGTGACTGTTATGGTATTGTTACACAGCAGCGAAAAAAAAAAAAACAAGAGTTGCCCATTCTTTCATTCAAACCTTGTTTTGAATTGAAAGATTTCCTTTCAGTCCTAATGTTTAGTTGGCAAGTGAACAACAGACATGAGTATAAATATTTATGAGTGGGATAATTATAACTTGCAAAGGTTTCACTGCTTTAATCTGGTTTAACTTTTTCTGCATGTACAATATATACACTGCATTATTGTGTGCAATTAATACACATTTTGCATACTCATGGATAGAAACAGTGGGAGCCCAGGTCTCCCACTGGATATTGCATCACCCTGTGCTTTTTGTCTGTAACTACTTCTACACAGAGAAATCCATAGCAATCCTACTGTGCACATCTACATTCTTTGCTTTTCTTTAACGCAGGCTCCACACATAACCCAGCAGCACATTTGACTGAAAAGCACATATTCCTTAATAACGGGCAATGAATGCACAAAGTACAGTAATTGTGACATTTTAAGATATCATAACTGGATTATGGCGGAGCTTAATGTGCAGAGGATTAGAGGAAGGGTGGACTGTTGAGGCTGAAGAAATGTGAAATGAGATCAGCTGAGGAGGTGTTCAAAGAGGATTAGGAGAGGACTCTTAATGTAGAGAAAGAAGATCTTGAATGATGTTCAGACATTATAGTCAAAACCGTTAATTGCTGTAACATCTTTAGAGATGCTGGGCTGAACAGTGCTGTGTGCAAGGATAGAACTGGAGCTGATTGAGCCTAGGAGAGCAGACAGTCATATGCTTAAGGGCATCCTGCAGCTGCAGGAAGATTGAAGTGAATGTTAAGATTGGAGGTGATAACTGCTACACCTCTGGGGTAAGGAAATAGCCAGACATTTTACCACAGGGGGTAGAATATCTCTGCTGTATAGTTTAGGACACAGGACTTTAATCTGCTGTAACCACTGCATTACTGTTGTGCCCTGCTGTTAGAATTTTGTTAACGAAATTGTGAAAATTCTGTTCCCAAATACACAAAGGCTTAATTTATATTAGGGTAGTTTTGACCTGGGAACCCAATTTTCGACATATTGAATTCAGTACAATTCACCAATATTAATATGAGTGTTGTGAGCATTGATTTGAATATGCTGCTAGATAAGGGATTTGCAATGAGTTAATGAAGGGATTCCTATCGGACACAGACCTTTTTAGACAATGGGTGAATTATTTCCACGTATTACTGCAGATCCCTGGATTCTACCACAGAGGCCACAGCTGCAGTATTGCAGCATGTTGTGTCTGTTTTGCTCGTGTCTTTTTTCACGGGTGGTGTGAAGGGTGTCTTAAAAAGTCAAAGTAGTTCATCAGAATAAATGAGCTGATTTGTAACTTTTCCTTTGCTCCTGTAGTAAAAGTGAATGCACTGAATGTTAGAAGGAACCAGATAACTTCCCCTTTTTATATGGAACATCGCAGTACCTCTACCTTTTACATAAGAGTAATCGGTACATCACTGATCATCGGAATTCTTCTCTTCTGCCTGTAATTGCATGTCTGTCCTGTCATGGGACAAATGAAATGTTGCACTTTATTAAAGAGAAAGTCTGTGAGTATCAGAGACTGCCACCTCCTTTCCTGATACATTTATATCCTCTGTTACTCACTATTAAACAAACTAATTTATTATTCTCACCATTTCATGTCTTTGGTGAAGAAAAAGACATGTCTGCTGAGGAGAACAGCAGTACCTACTGCAAAACATACTGGAGCATCAGAGGAGATAAATATACATTTTTTTCTGTTTTCTCTGACAGGTGTTGCACTGCATTTTGGTAACCTAATTCAGATTTATGACACTAGAGGTCTACCCTTTCCTTTTAGCAAAGCAACCAAAGAAAGTGGTTGCAAAGGAACAAGTAATAGGTTTATTCCATGCTGAAAAGAGAAGAAAAGAAACACAACGTTTCGGCTGTGGAGCCTTCTTCGGGTGAAGAAAGTGGTTGTTACCAGACGCTCATTCTAAGGGTTAAAGGGCCTGAAGAGCTTGATTGTACGATTGTGTCAGTTCTAACTCCTGCTAATTGAAACGGATCATTACATTGCTTGGCTAGGCTGTGTGTGAGAATGCCCAGAAGCACTGCTTCCAAGCACTGGTGTGTGGTGAGTGGTCTTCGTCTGGGAGATTTTCAGGTTATATCTGAACGGCTTTTAAAGACTTGCTGATGTACTACATTAACCTTATAATCTCCCAAATAGATGTGCAATGGTACACCATTTATATACTGTATATATAAAAATATGCACTGTCATTTTTATTTATTTAGCTTGGATTATATCACTAACCTCAAACCTAAACCTCCTAGTTCCTTTCGTAGCCCTGGTGGTGATCCCTGTGGAAAAACAGGAAATCAAAGCTGGGCCCTGCCGTGAACAATGCTGGCAGCTGCCGCCGTAGAAAAACGGCAGGAAAAATTCTCTTAGGTGGAATTAATCTCAGTCACACGAGTGAGTGTAAGAAACGTCCATGGGCGCCCTCCCTGCGCAAAAGGCAAGCAGAGCCCCACATGGTTCTGTGCGCTATTGTTTCAAGAGAAACACGCCAGCACAGGCAGCTGTCTGTGTCAGGCCGATACAGAATGATCCCTTGCTACGGTGTTCAAGGGAACGTTTCCGCAGGTCTTTCCTCCCGGCGGCTGTCATGGTGTATAACGCTGCCCTAGGCTCGGACTGTTAGCCCTTCATTTGCTCGTCTATGGACAGCATGTTGCACATATTCTATTGTTTTTACAGTGACTATGATCATCATATTTTGCACACATATTTTGATTTATTTATTTTATATTTATTTTGTATAATTTTTCGACTATCCTGATGTCTGTTTTTGCTTGTCTTGGGTTGGACTGCTGTAACACATCAATTTCCCTTCGGGGTCAATGAAGTCTTATCTACCTATCTCCGAGCTGAGATTTAAAACATGGAAGGAGGTAGTAGTTCCTCACAGAGGATATCTAGTCTATCCTGTATATAGATATTTATATTATACAGATATATCTGTATCCCATCATGATGCACACTTCTCAACAAAACCACCTATTTTATTGTTCGCCTATTGCTCCTCATCGAAATCTAAATGATTTATATTATTACTACAATAGACTGGCTTCCCTCCCAGAGTGTACCCTGTCTTGCGCCCGTTACTTGTCAGTTAAGAGAATGAATGGATGAATGTTACGTATAATGAGAATCATATTATTACTATATTAAGTCATTAAGTAAAATAAGTTTAAAAATAAGGTTATTGTGCTGACTAGATGCTGGATAGTGTATTGCTTTTGTATAGTTGATTGAATCTTCTGAAATCCTTGGCGAGCTATACTACAGTACACTCTGTTTTCTGCATTACGAAGCTGTTGGACTTGGTAGGCTATCTGGTACTTGTTTCGAATGCGATCCCTCTCGTATTCAGACTAACACGCTGCGCTTCTGACAGCGCCCTGCATCTGACAAAGACTCAAAAGCCGTCGACCCAGCAGGGGGCGCTGCCGCGTTGCACTCGACTACCCGGAAGTGATTGTGTTCCTAGGCGGGTGGTGCTGGATCAGCACTTCCGGAACTGCAGGAGCCTTTCACTGCTCAGGAGACAGAGCAAAAAAGGGGAAAAAAGAGCTTCAGGACAAAATACAAAAGCTTTAACACGTCTCAACGCTTTCACGAGTGGCACCGATTAGGGGGATCGTGTTACTGAGTGGATCAAACCTCATCAACATCTGAGTGAAAGTAAGTCCGGATTATGATTTTCTTTCCTATCCCCCCCTTCCCACAGAAAGAAACAAATGACTATTATTAGCGATCTCAGTCTCGCCACTCTCCAGGAAATAAATTTAATTAATGTTTCTGAAAATCGGGAGGGAGGTGGCATCGTGGACAAGTTCAGACTTTGTTAAAAGATAATGCCAGTTAAAGGTGAAAGTTAAATGAGGACTGTTATACATCTTTCGGTTTATTTTTTTTTTCAAAAAAGACTTATCAATGAGATTCTCACATTATTAATCATCCGATCGAGGGGTGCTAGCAAAACGTGTTTAGCTTTTGTCTGAAACCGTATCTTTATCCTTTTTTTAAAAAAAAAATCTGATTTAATTTCGAAAAGGCTATTTAAATTAGTTTGATCGGTTTAGAAGTCCAGACACGCAGTGAGGTACGTTGTGCGTACTGTGCGGACTCTGTTAACTGTTTGACAAATACAAACGTTCGCTGTTAAGTGTTTTACAAAGCATTCTCTCTACTTTTCTGTTCGTGAAACCTTAAACCGTCAGATGTATCCAGAGTTCACTGCTGCCAGCAGAGCTCTACTGTTGCAACTCCGGGCTAAAACTGTGAGCTTTGCGACTGGTGTCTCCTGCGTAGTCCGGTTCATTTTGAATCGTTGGCTTTGAGCTAGAAACAGCGCTGACACTGTAGTTGTGTCAGACACGATGTGTGCTTTTTTTTTTAAGTTCCGGGTACATGAACATACAGGATGACTTCGGGTCTCCCTTAACGAGTTCGCCACCATCGTTTCGCTGTGTGTACGGGGGCCTTTTCCTGGTTCGGAGCAAGTGTGCGCTGCGAGGGGATGTGGACGGTAACACGAGTGTGTCCGGATTAACTGAACGACACGACTCGGGTGGCAGCGTCAGTGGCACGGACACCCCGACCGCCTGCCGCGAGTACTAGGCAAGGTCTTAACAGATCAGGGGAAAGACGCTTCCACAAGTTCCTGTGCAGTCCAGGAAGGTTTCTTTTTAATGATAATTTAATCGCCACGATTAAATAATCAGATTTAATTAAAAAGCTCATTAAATCTGATAATTTAATTGGCAGCCTGTAAACTGACGAGGCAGCCTCGCAGAGTGTACGTGTAGGCTCGTTGGTGACCCAGTAACCATTTGTCTGCACTGCTGCTGTGCTGTTAAGGTGTTAGGATCTGGTGTGATCTTTGGCCCGTATTATGCAAAAGCATGGGAGCTTTGTGCTACTTGTATGACGCTCAGCTCACCTTTCTAGTCCTGTGTGTTCTGGACTGTCGCATAGTGACTTTTAAAAGTTTTTTTCTATTTGTACAGCCCCACCTTATAGCTATAAGAATGAGAGTGTGTGTCACCTGTGACACACGATGTGCCCGTACATACTCATTCTGATGTAATCTTTATTATTCCCTTAGACTGCTGATGTGTTCTGGGACCGTAAATGTTAATGAAACAGGCGCTAAGCCAGCACTGACCACTGTGAAGTCAGTTTTCAGAGGTTTAGGGCAAGTTTGGATAACCATGGGTAGCACACTCTCACACTCCTCGCTTGTTCCCTTTGTAGTCAACAGTATTGCAGTGCCTGGATCGGTAATAATTGAGCTTATTCATGTTAAAGCCCTAATAAACCGTGACGGTAATGTACTGCAAAAGAAAATCAACTCATGACAGTTTGAATCGGATTATTCATTACTGTAAATAGGTCCTGTGCTCCAAGCAGTGTATATAGTTACAAGCAATCCTCCAAACAATACATACTGAATACAAGGTTCCGATGTGAACTGTTTATTTTATGTTTTGGTTCATATTCATTATCCTACTGATTACAACTTTTGTTTTCTGTCCCCCATCAGTTTTGTATCCTGTTTTATTTTCTGTTTGCCTTGACGTGGTCACCTTATGAAAGAAAAACAAAATATGCTTTTGTAAGTAATGAGTTTTGCCTTTAAGCTGTGCATATTGTATTTTGATCTGGTCTCCCCATTATTAAGCAGTCTTAAATCTGTCACAGTCAGTTTGTGAAACAGCAGTCAACATCTGAGAAATTTGTCAAGTGGCTTTTTGTAGCTTTGTGATATGTGAGCAAGTTGTAGCTCTATGTTGTATACATAGCAAATAGGTCATGTGATCTAGAAATCACTCCTTTTTGTGGCTTAAAGACTTAAAAGAAAACTCCCTAGAGTGTTGTGCTTAAATACTGTGTTAACATTTGTTCTCAGCTCATGTGATTGTCTCACCAGTTCAGAGTGCTGTCACAGTCCTAACTGTTGCCCAGTACTAGTGCAGGCTTTGGAAAAGAGATGGGAGGAATTCGCAAGGCAGGATTGTGGAGACATTTGTCTGAGCTGGGAAAAAAAAGTTGACATACTGTGCCTGGAAACAGAGAGAAGTGTCTTATAGTCATCTGGTGAAGGGTTTTCTTTGAAAATTAAAGTGCTAATTTCAAGTTCTGTACAGTGTCGTGGCTGGTAGACAGCAAAATAATAATTCCACAGCACAGATGAAAAGATCCTTACACAGCATGTACTTTTCTTGCTGTGAAATCCTCTTAGATGCTAAAGTGATTCCAAAATAGATGCATTCAAAATGTTTAAAAAGCATGCTTTGGAGATTGGATTAGTTCTTAGCTTCCCTTTAACGGCTGTGTTTTCTTTTTGGTCATGCTTTAGGGTGATGCACGCTTGTCATAAGGCACAATACAGCTGTTTTTTTCCCCTAAGGTGCTTTTTCAAGGCAGCTACAGTTGTGCTGCCTGCAGTATAAGGTCACAGTGTGAAGTGTTGAGAAAGTGGTGTTTGTCAATGTCTTCAATTCACCATTCTCCTTTTGCTGGATTTGCCACCCATTCTGCATTGGTTCCCTTGCTGTAAATCACTCATGTCTTTTCCTTGCTTTGTTAGTCTTCTTAATTGGATAACTCTGTAACCGACTGTAACCTGCCTGCTTCTTGTGCAGAAATGTTGCTAAGTACTCTTCCCCTTAAGCGTGTCACCTTTTGTGCCCGCAGACACAGCGAGAGTGGAACTAGACCTGTTACTCAGCAGTTTTCCTTGTACGCTTTGGGAGGTGAGCTCTGACATGAAAATGGTGTAGGTGGGCATTCAAATATGTAGGACACCTCACAGAGGCGAGCATTTATTTTGAGCAAGAGTCACTTCTGATCTCCAAGGAGAAGATCAGGAACATAAAAGCATTCAGTGATTGCTGATACATTTGCTGTTTAAGTTCTTATTTGTTTCCAGCTGCGGGATGGTGCACCTGTACAGCTTCTAAGGCATAGAGGCTTGCTTCTCGTGTCGATAAATGTACCTGTGAGCTGCTGACCAGAGTTCGGCATCGATAAGCTGCAGGCGGCTGGAGCGTGTGCACACCAAGTCACCCCAGTCAGGGGCGTTGTCACCAGGGAAGCTCAAAGTGATTCAGATGATTTTTTATTAAATTCTGTGCGTTTCTTATTTGCATTTCTCAGCTGTTGAGAGCTTGATAAACTTTTCTGTCAATAATAGCAGTGCCTTCAGTCTTCTTCCTTCTCCTTTTGGCAGCAGTTTGCCTTTTATTTGAGAATTTTCACCTTCCCACCCTCCCAATTCAGAAAAGAAAAATATGTGTTTTGTTTTTGTTATGCTTCTCGGGCTGAAGGAACAAATGGAGTGTTTCCACTCCAGAATCAAGGATGGTGGTGTTTCTTCTCGTGCCTTATCGCACGGCGAAATCGTTTTGTTTTGAGAAACCGAAAAAGGGTACTGAGACCCGTGTTTGTGTTTCAGGTAACTGCAAAAACGCATAGGAACTCGGTGCTTTTTGTAGTACCTCAACTTTTCATATAATAATGCGAGCCTCTCGAGGTTTGTCAGATCCTGTCAGAATCTTTCAGAAGACAGATTAATGGCTGACCACACTCTTGGAACTTGATTGCCTTGTGGCTGCTTCAGGTTTCTCCCAAGCCATCCTCTAAATGAGTCTTATTAATGAGTGAGTCTGTCTGGCCCTTTGAAAGCAATATGTTAGTTTGTCATGTTTGTGAACTGGTATCCTCTTGTCAGAGGAGATTAAGTGATGTGTCACGATACAGTGCGTGTGTTCAGTTTCCCACCCCTTCTGTCCTGCTTCAGGACTCGGTAGTGGCAAAGCATTTGGAATTAACCTTGAATGGTTAAGCGTTGAGTGAATCTTTCATGTAGCCCGTCAGCTAGTATTTGGCTTGCGGCTTCCTGCTTGATCAGTCGTTAGAGTATCCACGAATCTGTAATGTTGTGATCAGCAAAGTTTGAATTTTCCACCCATCCCAGCATTTTCTAACTGCTTTTCCCAAGACAGGGTTGTGGGGGAGCCAGACCCTATCCCGGCAAACAGCAGGCACAAGGCAGGATTCCCCCTGGATGTGATGCCAGTCCATTTCAGGGCACACAGGGATGAAAAACCGCACACACTCACGCCAGGCCCATTTTCCCAGATGCACATTATCTTACTGGGTTGGCTTTGGACTGTGGGAGGAAGCCGGAGCAGCTGGAGGAAACTCATGTGAACAGCAAATGCAGATAGCACCTCAGGGACCGAACACTACAAGCCACCAATGCTAACCGCTGTGCACAAGTGTGAACTCTCTGTCCCTTAGCGCGAGTATAAAGTCGCGGGTTTCTCTCAGATGGTCTGTAGGGTCCCTTTCCAAGATACCGGTACTCAGACGGCGAGTGAACAGCAGTGTGTCAGGCTGAAGCTGGGACAGTCAGGCGGTCCCACTCCTGCAGCCCGATGTGCTGCTGTTTCCAGCCAGTTCACACTGACAGCTGCCCCATAAGACACCCACTCCCCTGTCTGCAGCCAATCAAAGTCCAGAACGACTAGAACGCTAGAACTAGAACATTGTTCTGAAATAAGTACTGAAGTACCAAAATGCTAAAAACAGTGTCTGTATTCTTTGTTTTGAGTATTGACTATCATTTATGGATAATTAACAGTTGATGAACCTTAAATCTGATTGGATGTCCATATAATAGTCTTAAAAGTTGTCTTTTTTACAGAATAGTTCCATTTATAACAAAATGTCATAGCTGAGACTGTTCAGTTCACATTGCTAAACATCAATTCAGATTCATAATTACAATACTATTACCTAGGCTTGACCAGTAAATAATTCCAAACACATTTACAAGACTTTGGAAATTACTGTTAATGTGATACTGAAATTAATTCACTCATCTCCAGAGCCTGGTAATTGTAAAATACATCAGCTTCTTGAAGTGTACGTGATTATAGCTTCCCACCACTGAAATCCCCTCGATAGGTCATGCTCCGCCTCCAGAGTGTGTTGACTGTGAGGTAATAACTTTCTCAAAGATAACATCCTGTCATTAGCACAAGCACAATCAAAGCTGTCCTAGTTGTCATTAATGTAGAATAGTGTAGGAGACACTGATCCTGTGCAGCTTACCAATAAGACGGTAATACTTAAAGTGAAAAAAACACTCAAATGCAGTAGAAGAGAAGTCAAAAGGCAAAACAACAAAAACAGTGAGGCTGGCATGTTGAAAGTGTAATGAACATACAGCGCAGAGCACGCTGAGAAACATCCTTTTTGTGATCATTTAGTACATCTAGTCAAGTAGCAAAAGTCCACAGCAAATGCGCTCTCACAGGCATGTTACTCAATTAACAGCGTAACCTTTTGTGCTCCAATGTGGTAACACCTCTCTGAGTGTGGGGGTTTGCCACACACACCTACGTGCTGTTCCATTCTGTTGGCTGGCTCTGTGACTGGAGCTGTGTTTTGTAATGCAGAGCACATCTGCGAATCTGATATAAGTGCCTTGATTCCTGCCTACTCAGTGTTTGGGACGGTGGAGTCCAGGGTCGGTGAACGCCGAAAATAAAGTGTTTGTTTTGAAATAATAATTTCATTATTTTCTATCTGTGTGGAATATGTACAGTACGTTCCTCCTTTGGTGGTGTGGGTTTCCTCCAGGTGCTCTGGTTTCCTCCCACAGCCCAAATCCATACTGGTGGGTTGATTGGCTTCCAAGCGAAATGGCCCTGGTGTGAGGCACTGGCGTCCTGTCCAGGGTGTACTCTGTCTTGCTCCCTGCGCCTGCCGGGAATGGGCTCCGGCTCCTCCGTGATCCTGAATGGGATTAAGCAGTTAAGGAAACGGATGGATTGATTTCAATATCTGTGTTGCTTTCATTTTCATTGACAATCACGCCATGGCATGTTCTGCCATTTTTCCTTTCTCATTCAGTTCTTCCCTTATGATCCTGAAACGTGACCGTGACTTCCGTCTGGCTTTATCTTCTTTACGTTTTGTGGCTTTGGTGGCAGTAAACCGGAATTGCACAATAATGGCTGGGTAAAATATGGGTAACTTGAAGGTTAAGGAATCCTTTTTTTTTTTTACCTGTGTGAATTCAAGCAACGTTGTCGTGAGCAGCCCTTTCCCCAGCCCAACTGGGAAACTGGGGATCCTGCAGAAGAACGAGTCGCCATGGTGTCGACACTGAGCCAACCCCTGACTGCGTGACCTTGGCAAAGTCTCTTCCTCCTCGGGCGCCTCTCTCCCTGATTGCCATCACCGCCCAGGTTCGGATGTAGTACCCAAGTCTCTCGGAGGCTCCGGGCGGGAACCAGGCACTTCGGGATTCTGAAGGTCTGTGTCGCAGACAGAGCGTGGATCAGCTGAGCCAGACCTTTGCACCTGAATGCCAGAAACAACAGCGCAAAATAAAAATCCAGGCCACTGCAGTGCATCTCGAGTTATAATACCTCCATGATCCCAGAAAAACAGCAGAGCAAATGCTAGCTTGTCTCCCTGCAGAGTGGCACACAGCTTGCCAGCTGGTTTCTCCCTAGGTCTTATTTTCCACTAAAGGTTAATGAGTTCAGGTGAAGGTGTAATTTTACTTAAGCTTTCGGAAAGCATAAGCCCATCTCTCCTGTTCAATTGAAAACCGTTTCTATTATTCTTCTAGTCTTTAACGGAGCAGGGGCTTTAATCCAGTACAATTCCTCCTTAATCGAATATCAAACAGGTTAAGAATGAACTATTCTGTATTTTAAATAGCCTGCGGCTCCTGTGGCACTTGCTACATTTTTTTTATGAGTGTCCTGTGTCTCCGCTAAATACTTAGCTGTACCAGCTGTTTTATGATTTATTATTTTTTAATCAATAAAAATCGAATAGCTTGCCTTGTCAGTCTTTATTGATTTAAAAAAATATATATTATCCATTAAACCTGAAATATTGTTCTCATCTGAGTGCCAGCTCGGGCCTTTAGCTTTAGATTGAATTGGCGGCTCTGTTTCTGCCAGTGAGGTGTGCTCTGATAGAGGGATTCCGGGTTTCCATAACATCAGAGGTGCTGAGGCTGTGTTTTCTTTTTAGGAATACAAGCAAGGTTTCAAACAATAGGAGGCCGTTCTCCCCATCTAGGCTGTTAGGTAGTGAGCAGTTAATTGATCCTAGGATCTTGTCTAGCCTTTTCTTGAATGAAGCCAGGGTAAGGGCTCCTACAACATGGCCACTTATCTTATTCCTAACTTCTACAACTCCTTGTGTAGGCTAACCCTCCTGTTCTCAGTTCTATATGTACTTCCATGTAGTAATATCTCTCTAATAAATAAGGTACAGAAAGAAGTGGCAAAATATAACTATTATATCCTGGCAAGATATTTCTCAGGATCAGGATGTTCTAGGTGTTATAGGTGGCAGCAAGCTTTTCATATCTATTTCCTTGTTAATGAATTCACAGTTGTGAGTGCGGTGTGTATCTTCAGAGCTGTGTGTTGTTGGTTCTGTCCGGTGTTTATTTCTCAGGCCATCCAGCTGTGCAGGTGTGTTTTCCAAACCCTGTGGTCTTGGAAGTGCCGGATGGCTTCTGTGCTGCTACCCAGTCGTTTTGTTCTGGTACACAAGATACTCCCCAGTATTGCATGTAAACCATGACTGACCGGTTTGGCAATGAGCGCACAGTGGCTGCAGGTGTCGGTGTTTTAAATAACTAGCTCCCTGGCCATGTTGACACTGTTTCCTGCAGTACGTCGAGAAGCTCTGTCTCTCTCGGTGTTGAGGAGCTGAAGACCTGCGCCTTGCACAGCTGCGAACAGACTCAGAAGGCGTGTTCGTCCCACTCTGTCCCTCCCTTACACTGGGTTAACCTTGAATGCCCAGTTTTCCCATTTTCCGAAAACCAAACCGGACCGGTTTCAAAGTGTGACAGAAGTGGAAGTCGGAGCTCTGGATTCTTTCAAGTTGTGTTTGGCAAGGAAATTCTGCCACTCAGTAATAGTTTTGCCGTATTTTCAGCAGCCACCTTACCAGAGAAACAAAGGTGATTACTGATGTTTTTGTGCCTTAGAGGAAACTCCTGGCCTTGTTATTGTTGTTAATTTAATGATTATGCAGCCTGTTTATGCAGTCTCTAAAAATAGGATTCAGGTACTACATACTGCTTTAGTTCAAAGACCATACATTCAGCATATTCACTTTATTATTTACCTATTATTACTTTTGTTTTGGATATGATAAATAGCAATGCACCGTGTTCCTCTAATTTGCATGCTCATTTTTGTATTGTAGAAGCTACAAGGGATGACTCTATCTGCCTGTTTTTTAACCCACAGCACTCTGTTCTGCGTGGATGCCCCCGTTTCAGTCACATGAAAGGTTTATATAACAGAGCGCTGCCGAGCGTCGCCCTTGAGAGCAACTGCCTCCCTTTGATGCAGATTTTTGCAGGCAGTGTGATTCAGAAGCTGTGAACATGAGTCACTCTCGGTTTTCGAACGCACTGCTCCAGCCTTGCGTGTTGTGGGGATTTGACTAAAAGCATCTCGCTGTCGTCTTCCCCATCACTTACCTGTGGAAATATCAGTTTTTATCAAGTGGCTCTTTCAAAATTTGCCGCGTCTCTGATGTTATTCATTTGTAAAAATGTATCTACCCCTTGGACAGCGTGTCGGCGATTGTAACTGTAAACCTATATAAACTATTTCCTGCTTTCTAGTGTAGAGAGTGGTGAATCTTGGGTAAGAGGTCTTATCTTTTGAATTGCTCCTGTGCTGGTGCAGCAGGGCCTAACTATTTTTAAGTTTGTTTTGGGACACTTAAGTAAGACATTGATGGGTTCAAAGATTGCATTATCTCCAGTTTGGGACATTCATTCGCTTTGTGCAACAGTTGTGTGATGGCTAGGCCTTCGAGCATCACAGCTCTCGGGTGTCCAGGCGGGGCCTTCTTCTGTGTGTGGATGACACGAAATGTTTCAGGTGGCGGTATTGGAGTAACTATAAGTGCTATAGACATTTACAATAGATTGTAACTGACCAGGGTACTGTCATGTGCTGTCTATCTGCACAGTCACGCGTGTCGACTTACTTTGGGAGAATTTCAGACCTGTGGAGGGGGACCAGAAGTGATGATTACAACAGGATGAGCTATATGTCCTCAGGCCTTTAATGGTTTGTTTTAAGGTACAGTGTATGTACATTGTAAGGCATTAGAAGTTGTTTCCACACGGGGGAAGGGTTCAGAAGAAGCAGGCTTAGTGCTGTGTCATTTAGTGGAAACTTGGGCAGACTGCTCTAAACCTGACTGCAGCTTTGATAAGCTTCCAAACAGCAGGGCGCTTCTTTCATCTCGGACAAGCCCCGACAGAAGCCGGTTCTCTTCGTGCCCGAGGTCGAAGGCCTTGACAAAAACAAAGTTACAGTTTCGGCAGGACCAACGACAGAAAAGCTGAAGGTAGGCTAGGCACAGCCACCTCCAAATATATTCATACCCTTGATAACATGTAATGAAAAGCTGATTAGGCATGCAAATCCAGGCGTGCATTCAGTATTTTTCAATATAAATGACACACTAAAGACTTTAGGGAATTGATCCAAATACACCATGTGTACAAAACATGAAAATATTTCTAAATATATGTTTCTATTTATTCATTCCCACATTACTCAGTATCTTCTGAACCCTCCTCTTGCTTTGATAACCATTATGAGGCTTCTTGTCTCATGAAGGATATTCAATCATCCTGCACATAGAGCTCTTCTAGTGAAGAACAGTGCTGACAAGTTCTGGGCAAAACTCTTACTTTCATGCTCCCTTAATCCATTAACTTGTTACAGGCTTAATATTTTTATAAAGTCTGTCCTTGACTTCTTTACGTAAGTACAAGTTTACGCCGGAAACGCTAGAGTAGGATTTCTAGCTAGGATATCAGAAATAGAGGATGCAAAGCATCACTAAAGCATAAGAGATTCGTTTGTGATGCTCACAGGAGAGTTGACTGCGTCTTTCTGTGGTAGTCACAGGACTGTTAAGACAAGTTGTGTTTCGCCCATCCAAATGATTTGGTCTTTCTTTGACTTGGAAGGCAAGTAGTTGTGATTTGAAGCTTTGTGTCTTTGTTCATATGTTGCCATAGATATTTGCCAGAGACACCAGATTCATGAGGTCAGCCTTGCATGGAGACACTATATCCTGGCAATGCCAGAATGTTTCGTCCTTGGGTGTGATTTTGTTCCCTGAAACACATTTTTTGACCAAGAATGTGAGTAAAACCTTGTTAAAGTCTTCTTCCTGGTGCGCTAGCAGGGATTCCTGATAGTCCTGAATGTCTTGAAGAAGGACACTACATTTGAAACTGGGGCTTTTTGTACAGCTGTAATTCATGATGTTTAGGTCAATAACTTTTTGATCTAGATATTTGAGAAGTTCTCTGAGATTCCATATGATGGTGGAGCATTGAGTGTTTTGCTTCTTTGTTCAGCATCTTTTAATTCCAAATGGCAATCAGTCTGGCTTCTAGAAGTTTGTACAAACCTTCTGTGGCTTAATGAAATTACAAGTGGGCTAAAAATCATTAAAGGAATACATTTCCTCCATTTGTATTCAACATATTTACCTGGGAATTAATACATTTAAATTAGTTTTTTTAGCAAATGTATCATTGTTTTTACAGTTAGACTATTGCCATTCAGAAGTCTTTGTGCCTGATCACATTTTAATTAGTAAATTATTTTGATGTATCCTTGCATTTTCTTTGCTAAATCAGCTTTTAGTGCTTCAAGGGGGTGAATAAGTTTGGAGGCTGTAATTAATGAACAGAAATGACAAAGGACAATAATAGAGTGTAACAGCTATACCGTTTTACAACGTGGCCAGTTTTTCAGTTGCATGAGAGAGTGGTTATAGAACCACTTAGATACTAGTGGATTCTTGAAGGGCCAGGAACAGGGTGGCATCAGCCAAGTTTGGTATTAGTGTCTTTGAATTATTTTGATTTCAGAAAGTACCCTTCTGAACAACTTCCTTTAATTGGATTTAACCTTACATGTTGCAATGTTTTGTTTCTGTTTATTATTTCTTGTTCACTAATTGGCATTTCAATTTTTCAGCAAGACCTCTTAAAACCTGTTGCTTATTATACAAAAAACAGCATTGTGAAAGTCTCAGGCAGATGATGGGTGTCCGCTGTCCAAGAATTCAATCTGATCGTTTAGAGCACTTTTAAAACGTGCTCCAGTTTTTGAGAGCTGCTCTTTGCTTCTAAAATGCTTTTATAAGTGCAAATGTAGACACAAAAATGAAAGAGTCATGAAAAGGGTTTCAAAACTGGGAGAGAGTGTTACCCTCCAAATAAATCTCAATGAATCTTTTTGTCCATTTTGATTCAGTGCTCTACCGAAACCAGGCAGTGGTTCTGCATGGATGGTAAACTTGAGTTGGGAAAGAAAACAGCAGGATTTTTATTCGCCTAGCTGCTGACAGAGCATGGTAATCCTGATGCCCTTTAATCTCAATGCCAGTGGAAAGTTGGAGTTTCGGTCCCGCCTGTGTTTTGTCTGTGTAGTTTGGTGGTGTAAGGCTTCCAGATAACTGAGGTGTTCATTTGCTGCAGTGCGTCATGCTGCGAGAGGCATTTTGCATGACCAGAGGTGTTATATATACATGTCATCCCACCAAACTGTGATGAGTAAATGTGACTCATGTGAGCTACTGCAGTTGAAGACTCGCACTGTAGTATGGTTATTGGATGCGAAGTTGCACAAGGCTGGAATTCCCTGCGACAGTGTTATGTGGAATTCCTGTGTCAGGAATGCTTGAGCAGAAGGGAGTGATTAGACTACAAGAGGGATTAGTTGCACTGGAAAAAGAATATTGTATTCAGTGAGCTTCCTGTTAAAACAACCACAAGTCTTTCTTTTCACAGAATGAGCGTTTGAGCAGTCTATTTTGATCATTGCTAATGTAGTTGTTCTTTAATTTGCTAATATCTCCACTGGCTATATAGAAGGCACAGCTATAAGATAAGCACGGGAACATTAGTCAGGGGAACTCACAGATACAGTATAAGAGCCTGTAGGTAGATTTCTAAAATTGCGTGCTGAGTTGTGTAACTTTAGAGTCTGTTCCCCAAGGTGGCCAGCTTAAGGCATTGTGTTCAGTTTCTTCTACATCCTTTTTTGCTGATGGCTGTTTTCTAGCCCTACAGATGCTTTAGATCTGGTCCCAGCTGGCTCCTGATTAAACTCTGGTCGGCCCTGAGGGACACTGATGGCTAAGTATAGAAGAAGGCTGGTGGCTGGTGTCTTTACAGTTGGGGGATTCTGGGTTTGGGGTTTAAGAGGTCCTATTGCGTGTCTCACCGTCGAAATGACCTGCCAGCCTGCCCAAGTCATAGCTAAACCTTTAAAACCTTTCAATTATTAATGAGCCTCCCCTGGTAAAGTGCTGTTCTGTGTGGCATTTTGTTTTATGCTCTGCGGCCTGAGGCTCTTCCTGAAGGCCGGTGCTGTGGACTGGGGCGTATTTATAGCATTTGATTTATAAACCTTCACACTGACTTCACTTATTCCATCCAAAGGGCATCTGGGAGTTTCTGAGGGAAACGTCATGGTGTTGCTTTTTTTCTTTTCCAAGAGAAAGTGCCTGTTTGCAGTTGGATCGCCTTTGCTTGGGTCCCAGCGTTACTTGACCGCGGGAGTGTGGGAAATAAGTCAGACAACCCCGCAGTGTTTTGTTCGGATCTGGCCTTGGGCGTCGAGTTTGAAAACACAGCGGCCTGTTGACCAGTTTAAAGAGGCCAGGCCTAATGCGTTTTACTGTAATGCACATCTTACTCTTTTCCTGAAGTGAAAAGTCCCCTTTTTTTTTAAAGAGTAAAAGAATAGTTTAACTTTAATTGCTGGAACCTTTCAGTGAGGATAATTGGGGGCACAATTTTTGCCCAAGTATTAAAATGAGGCTGCCATAGACATTAATTGAAGTACATAACTCAGCCCCTGGCAATTTTCACATGCTCCTTTTCATTATTCAGCGTGGGTCTGCATCTCAGCACCTGTTTGAAGAAACGTGATCTCTCAGAGAATTCTTTTAGTGTGTGATCATTACTCACAGTCAGGAAGGACTCTTTAATGGAGAATATTCTCGGTGTGGAACAAAGCCTCCAGTGCCTAAAGTAGATCTCTGGCTGCAGTGTCTTAAATGTTCATTTTGTGTCATCTGATTAGAATGTGCTTACTCTTGACTATTGCTGCGCTTTGCTGTGAGTCTCCTGTTTCACACGTGTACTGTACGTCTACAATCGATTAAGGGGCAATAGCAATACTTGTCAAATAAAATCTGCACTGCCATAGCTTTACAGCACTAGGAAGCTGCTAGAATTTGACATGGCGCAAGATACTCTTGTGCAGCTCGGCTTGGGTCGTGTCTCTCCGTGTGGTGTGGAGATGGTCTGTATGGGGGTGATGTGACCTCAGATGTCCTGTGGATACTGGCAGGACAGGCTGTTACGTACAAATGTTAAATGTGTCATTTGAAAATGGGGGTAAGTAAGTTTCAGAGAGGATGGATGTTTTAAAAAAGGGCATAACCGAAGGGTTCAAAATGTGTTTCTGTTGTTTGTGTTTGTTACGGGTCTTTAGACATGGTCAAGTGGTCCTGGACATCCATCGCCTTGTTTTACAAGGACATACAAGAACATATATGTCTATGGGACAAAATCTGTCTTTTCACTATATGACACACTTTTTTCAGGAAATTAGAAAGGAAGGGTCATAGGGACCAGTTGCACTGTATGGAATACAATGCAAAAATGCAAATGGAAGATAAGATGGAAAATGTGACAGATGGCAAGGGGCCCCATTTGAAGAACAGGGAGAGGTTGAAGGTCCATCCAGTCTGTTTACCGAGCTGTGCAGTGCTTATTACAGCCGTTTCTTCTTACACTCATCGAAGTAGAAATAACAGTGGAGAACCAAACAGTATGCCATACCAATGTAGCATGATTTGAAATAAGCAAGCAGCTGAATTGCAGGAATATTCTGATATAAACAGCTCATTGTCCTTAGAGTGACAGAAACTCTTGAGAAAGGATTTAGCAGTGGAACACTTCTGTGGAAATGCTAGTGGCCTTCTGAACAAGGCAGGTTGCAGAGAACAACCTGTTCCAGGTGCTGGCGGTCTGACAAGTTATACCTGTATTCAGGTGGCGGAGATCACCTGCTTTACTTTCCTCCTGTCGCTCTTAGGAGCCGCGCTGGAGCCTCACTGCGTGTTTTCTGTACACATGCCTCTATCCATTAAGCTCAACAGCTTGTGCACATCACTCCTGTGCCTCAGCAACACAGGTCTGCAGCAGAAATGTGTTTCCCAGTTGGCGTGAGTTGTAAAGCAACACAGGAAATATGTAAAAAAATAGCAGAGCTTGGTGGAATTTCACAGTGACTCTGCAAACCCTGCAACAACTAAATAAACCAATCTGGTTTCCAGGTCACCTTGCCATCTCAGTGATATGGTTCCACATGTTTGTATGCAGTATTACTTTTCGTATGTTTACTTGAAAGCAACACTGCATTATTGTTACTCGCATCTTAGTTTCCTTGGGTCTTCGTACCCTATGCTGCTTGCACACTTCGTCGCCTTCTGCCCCTCATGTGGGAGTGTTGAAAAGCGTGCATGCCTGCCTCTCTCGGCACCTGGGCTCCTCATGGAGCTCCACCATGCTCCACCTGGCCTGGAGCTGATCACAGGGAAAAAGAAGGGAATCTGAAAAGGCCGGAGGACAGATTGGAGTAATGGTCTTTAACTTGTCCGAAAGGGATTCATTTTGCTTTGCCACTTCAAATCTGAGCTGGCGAAATGAACGCACTGGAGAAAACGGGCGGACTCTGGGCCAGCCCATCTTTGAAATGTAATAAGGTCTATAAGTACAGTTGCACTGTCAGTACTCCTGTAATATTGAGTTGCAGATACCTGCTGCACACTAGGGGATAATAAATAATGAATGCGGGGAATTAAGAAAATTAATTCTGTTTTTTTTCCTAGCACCTTGCTGTAGTTGTGTGTGAAAATCAGGGCTGCCTGGTTTCTCCTTCCATCCGTCAGTTTTCTAGCCTCGCTCATCTCTGTCCTGTTTATGTCTCTGCATGGCTTCCGCTGAATTCTGGAGTTGCAGGATAAAAGAAGATCGATCTGTGTAGTCTAACACAAATTCCTTCCGTATGACCCTCTGCTAAAGCAAAGACTGGTGTAGGGCCTCACAGGTTAAATGCTTCACTAAACAGGCTTCAATTCACATACAGAATGAGGTTCAGGGAATAGATTTCATATATCAATGTGATGTACCAACATCCTACTCTGTGGTGGGCGGCATGGTTTTAAAAAAGGAACTAAAACGTGAATACCTTTTTTGGCCCTGTGTGTTTTATTTTATTTATCATGGCAACGTTTTTAGAACAATTCCAAATCATGCTGCTGAACTGTTCTTGCCGTACAGACAGAAACTGACAAACAAGCGTGTGGTGCTTACACTTTGTTAAAATAAGAGCCAGGTAGAAGCAAAGAAAAGGTTCTACACACCTTGGGGGATTAGACTGAAATGTGGAAAAAACAATATTCATAATTGACAGGCTACTGAAAATCAGCTGTTTTGCTTCAGCCCCAGAGTACCGTGGATCAGTGTTAGTGCACCGATCAGTAGGCATCTCCCGGAGTATCGGATTTCTGCTAAAAGTGCACAAAAATAGGATTCACTTGTTCCACTTTTTGAGTATAAGCTGAGGTGCTTGGTGTATTTTTAGCCATTTGAAAGTATGTTTGCTACTAAGATGTAAGTAGACGAATATATGGTTTTCCTCCCAGTTGGAGAAAACAATATTGTGACCATAGTCTTGGATGCCTAAAAAATTAGTCATTAGTTTGAACACACAAACTACTGGTTTCCCATCTAGTGCTGTATACCTTCCATCAATAGACAAGAGTTCGGCACCTTTTCTTAAAAGCTCTGTAAAGTTAGGAACCCGTGAGAAGACGTAGTAAACTGTCTGTGACTTGGCCGGTCCGAGATCCGTGCGGAGGGGCCGGTGTCCCGCGGCATTCCGAGATCCGTGCGGAGGGGCCGGTGTCCCGCGGCGTTCCGAGATCCGTGCGGAGGGGCCGGTGTCCCACGGCGTTCCGAGATCCGTGCGGAGGGGCCGGTGTCCCGCGGCATTCCGAGATCCGTGCGGAGGGGCCGGTGTCCCGCGGCGTTCCGAGATCCGTGCGGAGGGGCCGGTGTCCCGCGGCATTCCGAGATCCGTGCGGAGGGGCCGGTGTCCCGGGGCGTTCCGAGATCCGTGCGGAGGGGCTGGTGTCCCGGGGCGTTCCGAGATCCGTGCGGAGGGGCCCGTGTCCTGTGCCGAATCAGCCCAATAACTGAACCACTTGCTTTCATCACTTTTTGAAAACTAAAGTAACTTCAAGATACTTAACATACTATGAATATAAACGAGTGATTCAAATTAGGGATTGAGAATTTATCCTGGAGAGCCACAGGGCCATCAAGTAGATGTCTTTTAACCCTGCAAGAATCTGGGTCTTGAGTGCTAGAGCCCTGACCGACTTAAGTAGATATAAATAGCTGAGAAGTTCTATGACATTGATGAGCTAACAAGTTCCCTTTTCTTGTTCTGTCACCTTGCTGTCTTTCAGGTGTCAAGCTGTGAGCACTTCCCCTACTCGTGAGCCAATGTGGGCTCCTGCAGTGAGTGTCCCTGCTGCGTGCTGAAGAGAGGGCCCGCGGGGTGGGGGTGGGGACAGGGTCCGGGGGCGGCCAGCCCTGTCCAATGAGTGTTCTGCGTGCCTGAGCTCCTGCCCCGGGCACAGGTGTGGTCTGCTTTCCGGCGCTCGGGACTATTCAGCAGCTGGCACTGGGTTGGCAAAGGGCAAACCATGGATCACCCCAGCCGGGAGAAGGAGTCGGAGCGGCCGCAGAGGAGCAGCAAGGTGACGCAGGGGCGGAGCGGCCACAGCCGGCCCTCCAGCTCCACCGCGTCCTCCGGGGTGCTCATGGTGGGACCCAACTTCCGCGTGGGCAAAAAGATCGGCTGTGGCAACTTCGGCGAGCTGAAGCTGGGTGAGTGCCGGCCCGCTGTGCTCCGAAAGAGTGGAGGAGCAAGGTGTCAATGCGTACAAGGCTGGTTCACATCCTCCACTTGGTCTTCTTCCACTTACCGATTCAAGAGCACAACAGCCCTGACTCTTGAGAGAAAAGGAAAGCTCAGATACATTTCCCAGGCCGAAAGTCGATACATTTATTACATTTTTGATTGTTTAAGTGCACGAGATTACAAATGTCATTTTAATTGATACAAGGATCTCATCCAGCTTTCTCATGAAAGAAGAAGGGTATGGGCTTCAACAACGTGGCTGAGTAGTCTGTTCCATACTCCCGCAACCCTTTGGGTAAGGAAGTACCTTGTTTTAGGTTTTAAAAGTACTTCCTCAGATTAATCCATGTTTAATTCAAACAAACTGTTCTTATGCTTACAGCACTGCCAGGAGTTTATTGGGGTTTACTGCAATCCCAGTTGGACAGTAGTGTTTATAAGGATCTAGTACAGATTTATTCCATGCTGAAAAGAGCAGCCAGTTTTGGCTGTGTTTCTATTCATGTACACTGAAAAGTAAGAACTGCAACCCTGTTTGTATGACAGAAACCTAGCATATTAATTTGTTAGCATGCTTCTCAGTTTTTCCACATTTTTTGGCCTTTAGCTTGAAGCCATCAGTCCTTAATGCTTCGGCAGTATAGATCCGACAGCCTTTCAAATCACGTCAGGCAGCCGCTGGATTCAGACGTGGAAGTAAGGATCGATTTGCTCTGTAAATCATCTCTAGAAACGTGCAGTAAGCTGAGCTTATTCCTTGGAGAAAAAAAATCATCTACCTCACTTTCCACAGCCTGTGAATGGACGCACATTCCTTCTGGCTGGTGTGCGCCCGGCTTGGCGTCTGCGTGGGGCGACAGAGGAGACGACAAAAGAAAGAGAATTATAGATGGCTCTGCTGCCAGTGCACAGCACCGCAGCTGTATTTCAGTTGGGGAACTGATTAATTTATAAATCGCCAAAGTGAACCTGAGGTAATTTATATGGTAATCCGCAGCCCCAGAGATGAGAGGCTGCCAAATATTGGTCTACAGATGCACGGCACTTAATTTGCTGGAAACGGAGTGCCTCTCTGAAATAGGATTTTGTGATGGAGAATCTGTTGTTTTTTGCTGTAATGAGTTTGCTGGTGTCTAAATGATGTTTTTCGGGGGGTTCGTTTTTGAAGCTGCAGGGCTTGGGCTGGCCTTCGAGGATAAGATCCTAAATGGAACACAGAGAGCAATTTCAATGACCAGGATCCCCGACTGCCAAGGTCAAAAGTATTGAGTATTTCTGGGTTTTATCCCTTGTTTCACTGCCGTGTGTCTGCCTGGTCTAGCTTTATAATGGTGCATGGGGTGTTTTACTTTTTCACAAACACACCTTGCATTGCTCTTGGCACACACGTCCTCGTTGTGTAGAATGCCAGTGGTTCTCCTGCGAAGAGGTCATATTTAAGCTGTCTGCTTGCGGCCCTCGCTCTCATTCTCGCATCACAATGCTTGAAAGGTTACAGAACAGATATCTTTAAATTCCCACTTCATCCTTCAGAATATGGTGCAGAGCAGTGCAAGACTGGAGATATGAGGTTGACAAAGCAAGCATTTTGTCTATAAGGGTAAATACCCTGTTTTGTGTGTGTAGAGAGAAATAGCCTACAGTTTTGTGTGGCCGTGTCAGGACCTTAGAACAGCCTGTGTAGCATAAATTGTGAGATATTGCTACTATAAAAATGCACCAGGTGGGAAAATATAGCAATAGATTGCTTCTTCTCTGTTGATTTATTTTATATTTTTATTCCATATTTGTTGGAGCTTCCACAAAAAGGCTGAGACAGCCCACTGTGTTGTGCTGACCTTAGTGAAGTGTTTTCTAGGTGAGTTCATAAAGGGGAGGAAAACCCAAGATTGTCTCTTGTAAAAAGACAGGACTTCGATTCAGTAGTGTGGTCAATATGGTTTAGTCCCTGTTTCCGTTCGGCGTGTTGTCCTTATCTGACACTGCTGCGCGCTCAAGCGCTGCTGCTGTCGAGAGCCACATTTCTTCAACCTGGAGGCTGCCTTTTTATTTTTTCCTCACAGGTTCATTGCCAAAGCTGGAAGGATGAATGCTAAAGAAAGCAAGAGCTTTCTCGGGCTGCTGTTCCAAACACACACACGCTGGTAGCACACCTCAAGAGTCCACCGATTCAGTACTGGGCGATGATTAAGCTGTCACCTTTATTAAAAACAACAGAGGGGTTCTGGTTAGATTGGGAGGATGGAAATATTCATCCACAGCAGGCCTGGTACAATTTTCTGCGTAGGTTTATTTGACTGTTAGGAGTGTACTTGCTACAACAGGGGTCAGCAGCCCATAGTTCTCCTGCTAGAGGTGGCACATGAAGATATTTTGCCCGGTATGCCAAGGTTTTTAATTTTCAGTTGTACTGATTTGTGGGCTGATTCTCAGTTCTAAATTACTGCACAGTTGTGGATCTGATTAATAAACTCCATTTTATACCAACAGCTGCAGTGAGTAAACATTGACAAGTGTTAAATATTTTGGAGCAGAGACGGTGTCTGGATGATTCTGTCGTTTACTTTAATCTATCCTGGCAGCCATTGATAGTTTAAGCCCATTTTGACATCAGTTGAGGTTGAGGTAGAACTTGAGATTTACATTGGATTATTTTTGTCTTGAAGAGAATGTCCTTTTTGCATGTTTCCCACATCCCCGCCCCAGGTACATACAGAAAAAGGGGTTTTCTGTTAAAGACATGTACTTTATTACTATTGCCACTGAGAACTTCAGACTTGCTTAAACTTTTTGGGTACTGTGTCCCAGTAAGACTGGAAGATAGAGTCACACCAAGAGTTGTTTGATTCATGTCTCTTTTCTTTTCTAGGGAAAAATCTTTACACCAATGAATACGTAGCCATCAAATTGGTAAGTAGCAGCATTCTTAGACTTCTTTTAAGAATTCTGTGTTTTGCTTGCGTAAAACCTGCCCATTTTTGTTTTAATTCATTTTTTTTCTTAATTTCGCATCATGTTTCCATAACAGTGCCCTGGAACTTAACTATTAGATCTTGGGTTTGATTCCAAGCACTTTCTGTGTGGAGTTTGCATGGTCTCCCAGGTCCTTAGTTTTTCCAGGTGCTTCAGTTTCCTCACACCATTAACACATGCTTACTAATTTGTCCTTGTGTGTGTGTTCATGTTTGGGTGTGCCCTGCGATGGCTTGGCCTCTCGTCCGGAGTGTAGACCAGCTGTGTGCAGCATGCTTCTGGGATGATCTCCAGACTGCTTTAATACACAAAATACTCTTAAAATAAAAGCCTGCATTTAGTCTGCCGTCAAAATCCAAGTTTGTACAGGTGTCCCTGTAGTTCTTTTAAATCATTCTTAGCAGTACCCCTCAAATACAGTGTAATGATTCTATTCACAGCTGCATCGTAGTTTTGAAAAAAGGTATGCTAAAGTTTCTCTCAAGTAACCTGGCTTTAAGTGTGCAAGAATCAGAATTGTTATTTGACAGGTATTGCATTTTGGTTTTACTGGCAAAGGGTGCTGGAACATTTGCGGCTGTTTAGGTTCACTGACCTTAAAAATCCAACCTTGTCTATTTAATGGATTTGGGTTGCTTTTGGATTTTAATGGATTTTAGGTTGCTTACAACCTACAGTATATCACTTTAGTATTAAATGTTTAAATTTGCAGCTTGTGCAGTATTTTGCTCCTTTCCAACTTCTTTCATTTTGAAACAAATGATACCATTTAAGAGGTTCAAAGACCATGCTAAAGCAGCGTTTCTACAGATAGTGTCTGGATAATTGCATAGCTCAAACGTGTAAAGAAAAAAAAGGCAGCTGTATCAGATGGGCTGTTTCTTTAGGGGTAGAGTAGAGAAGGAGTTTATTGCCTTATGTACATGTACATTGGAATTCTTATTTGTACCGATCTCTTGGGACATACACAGTACAACAGACAACACACCACACAATGTAGACAGTTCATTACAAACAGAATAAATAATAATAACCAGTTACTATTTATGAGCCACAGAGTTGCTCATTTGATTTGACAAAAGATTGACAGTGTTTCCCAGAGCTCAAATTTAATGTGAGCATCAGACGACAGTCAAGATCAGAGCAGCAGAGCAAAGCCTTCCTAAGCAGGCCAGTCTGTTAACTCGCAGTGTGTGAGCTGACGTTTGGCCAGCATCAGTCCACCACACAGCTTGTGCAGCATCACAGTGTGTGATTCAGGAGCGGAGACTCCCTGTGACAAAATGCTGAGGTAAAGTCTGGATTGCCACTCTTGGGAAGTGAATCCTGCCTTAATTTTCAGTCCCTGTATCTTATCTTGTCTGGACAATTTTTCGTTACTGCGGCTTTTTCAGTGTGCTCCATTAAGAACTTCAGGTTAGGGCTCTGCAGTGGGGCGTGTCTGGTATGGGTTGCACCCAAAACAGCAGGAGCTAGAAGGGTTGGGGGGTCGGTTCCAGATATTCAATTTCAGTTCCCACTTCAAACCGATGCCGTGAATGTACAAAAAGGAATTGGAATTGAAAAACCGGAATTGATCCCATTCCTGGGAGCAACTCAATGTGACTACACATGAACAGCCCATACGAGTGTACAGTAGTAGCTAATCCATCGCATTTACCAGTCAAATTAATTGACTCATTGTTGGGATTTCCCTGTTATTAGCACGATTTGTTCCTCTCTGTCCATCAAAAAAGTAAAAACCGTAATTGTTGTACCACAAAAATAGAGATCTATCAGGATTAACGGTTACCTTAAAACCAATGGCTATAATTTTACTGGAAGATAGCCATAGAATTGCATTTCTGTTTTAAGAATGAAATTTGAGTGAAAAGAGCAGACCCCTGCAAAATGTTTAAATCTTTTGAACAGCAGTGCATGAGCTTTTTATTGAGTGACCTTCAATGGAGGATGTTTTGAACCCCAATAATAATAAACTTTATTTTCCATAGCGCCTTTAAAGGTGGCCTCTCAAAGAGCTTTAGAGAATGATGACAACTACAATAAAAATAAAAAATGGACACGAGATAAACACAATGAGAATACACAGATTGGAGACAGTAGAAGGTGGTACTAAATACAGTAGGAGCAGAGGGGTAAAGAACAGAACTAGTTTAATAAAGGCCCTTCTGAAGAAGAAGGTTTTGAGTCTGGATTTGAAGGAGTTTAAACAAGGTGACTCTCTGATATCCTTGGGCAGAGAGTTCCTGAGCTCTGGGGCTTAACAGGAAAAGGCCCTGTCACCCCTAGAGTGTAGATGGGCTTGGGGGACAGATAGGTGACCAGAATTAGAAGAGTGAAGGTTGATATAAAATCTAATGATATAAAATCCTATGTGAGGCTCTCCATAATAACAAAGGAGACTTTATAAAAGGACTGAAATGCTTCTAACTGCATTACATTTCTTATGATATACTTAATTGCTCCCTTTTACAGTAAAGTCACTTCCCAGTATCACCAAAACACTAAAAAAGCCTTCGCTGTTGTTTTTAAAAACATTAAGTTCTATTCGGATGTGGTATACTTTCACATTTTGCAAACACATGTTTCGAAGACAAACAGACCATCACTGAAGCAGAAAACCCTGTAATACTCGTCCTACTTTGCAACCTGTATAGTAAGCACTGCAGAAAGCAGTACCTGTGGGTATGTAAGGGTAGCTGTGCGTATGTGTTTGAAAAGCATCTGCAACACACTGACAAGATAGACTATAGGAAGTGCTGAAGCCTGGATGGGTATTGCTGAGGTACCAGGCAAGGATGTAAAGAATAGACTTATCACCGTGCCAGGCAATGGTCCTTTGATGTACCAGTTGCTAGGCAAGGTCTTGCTGCACGTTGAGATTACATTTGCCATAAATCCCAGTTTAAAACCTGCTGGATTGTAGCTCTCCATGACCAGGGTGACAAGACCTGTTCTGGGAGGTGACAATTTTATTTGCACAGCATTTCAGCAGGTAAAGTAAAAAAAAACTCACAATGTTCATATTTGTTCATTTTTGTCATTTCACAAGTGCTGGATCAACCTTTTTTACCACAATAGGGACAATTGCTTCAGCTCCTTCCCTGAAGCAGCATGCTTGGAATGCTCCCCTGCCTCATTCCCCCTCCACGCTGAGCTAGCAGAGAGGGATTAGAAAACCAGAAATGGGATTCGTTTCCCACTTAGCAGTTTCACGTTCTTGATGTGATTGTGGTAGTTTGCCTGAGGGGCCGCTGTCAGAAACTCAGACCTCCCTCAGGAGGTGCCCTGAACTGAGCCTTTCCAAGCACAAGAAGGAAAATTGCCAGAATGAAAATTGGACTATTTCTTTTAGGAGTGACTCTAATAAGTAAACATCAGTGTGTAACAGCTGCCTAGGAATTTGGAAGTCGAAGGTGGACTGGTTATTTTTTTATTTATTTTTCCAGGAACCAATCAAATCCAGAGCACCGCAGCTACATTTGGAATACAGGTTCTACAAACAGCTGGGAAGTACAGGTGAGAGCTCACCGGCCTTCTTGTGTCACCTAGCCTTTCTCTCTGAAATGTGACATGCAAGCACAGCAGTTCTAAGGTCCACCTGCAATGTGCGGGGAATTTTATTTCACAGGGACCTGAAAGACTTTCAGCAACACTTGCACCATGTGATTGGAATCATTGCAAACCAACCCGGAGGGGGAATTAAACAGAGCCTCGCAATCAGCGCTGCTTGTGTGAGCGTCGCGCTTCCGCGCGGGCTCGTGCCCTCGCCGCTCCACCCCACCGGTCCGTCCCGCTACACCTGGGCGCGACCCCGGGTCTCCGGCGTAACGCCACAGGGAGCCAGCCGAGCGAGCTAAAGGAGACCTCCCCCAGCCCAGGCGGCTGAGGGCCCTGCTACGCGCAGGGAGGGCGCTGATGTCACCGTGCCCACACCAGCTCCACTACACTTGCCAGGAGAAAAAGATGAGCTACCCTACTTTGACTCATAAGAACAGAAGGCTAAGCCCGTTGGGTCTTTAGCAGTTAATTGGTCCGAGTCTCTCATCTAACCGTTTCTTCAAAGAAACCAGGGTATTGATGTCAGCAGCACGACTGGGTCGCTTGTTGCACATTCCCACCACTGTTTTGGTAAAGAAGTGCTTCCTGTTCTTGGTTTTTCTCTGCACTGCCCCATAGTTTCCAGTCGCGCCCCCTGATTAGTTTTTCCCTGCTCATTTTGAAGAAGTCCACTGGGTTGACATCCTCCCACTTCTTCTTCAATTCAGCTTCTTCTGTCCTAAAAACACAGCGTTGTGCTCTTGGTATCCCAGCTGTCTGCGCCGTATCCTGTGATTCCATTGTTTTAAGTTTGACTTCATAAAGTTCTGTTTTTCTTTTGTTTTGTACGAGTGAATTGAAGGCTCACTTGCTTTTTTCACTTGTGAGTGTCCAGTGGGATTTCTGTGTTCAACAGACGACAGAGAGATTAATGCAAAACTGAGATAATAGCCTTTCTTTCCTGAATTTCTACATTGCGTGGGACTAAATATTTTTTGAATGAGGCCCTGTGGGTCTTTGCTATGGTTTTGCCCCATATTTTGTGATTGAACGCTTGAAGTTGACAGGATGTTTGTGCTGTTGTTCATTAAAGACACTTTTATAATTCTCTCAAAGGACCATAAATTCTATCATTTTAGGCTGAGAATGTTAAGCACATACTGCTCTTAAATTAGAAGGAAGCATTTGTAAAGTTGTTGGTGTGCTTGTGTGTTGTAAAACATACCGATTGTAGTATGGAAAATGAAAAAATAAGGAACAGTGAATTTGCCATGATATAGATGTATCTCCATTTCCTTTTTTCATCTCTCCACAGTCCTTTTTAAGTCTTGGTTGCTATTAAATGATTCAAAACATGAGTTTCTAATATTAATGTCAGTGTATGTGGTGAGTAAAGAGATCATTCAATGAATACCTGTTATGAACACGTCTTTCCTGTTCCTCTTTTGAGCCTAAAATACAATGTTTCGTATTTTTATCTTATAATGTCTACTGACATGTTTGTGATCAGCACAACTGGAGGAAACCAGAACCCGTTTAATCCAATTTGTTTCTTTCAGCTCCCCCAAGACAGTAAAATAAATATCTGTAGGCATAAATATTTTGTATTCAAAAATGGCATAGTAGAAGCCAAGAGAAATTCATTACATGTGACTGCATTTGATCTTTCAAAGCCCTACAATGTGCCAAGCACGATTTCAAATCAAGTGGCTTATTGCACAGTTCTGAAGACATTGGGCCCAACAAGGGATGTTGTTAGGGTGGATGTGGCTCGGGGGGGAGTTTGATGGCTCTGAGGCACAGTGGTTTTATTCTGGTGTTTGGAGCTGGTGAAACTGTGTCTGTTTTTATGTCCAAAAATGCTCAAAATATGGTATGGCAAGGAAAACTGCTTTTACTAGAACTGGATAGCGGTTTGGTTTTAGTGGGATGGAAGTCGCTGCGTGGCGGCATGGAGGTTAGCGCTCCTGTCTCACAGCTCTGTGGTCCTGGGTTTGATTCTGGACATTGTTTATGGAGTTTGCATGGATTTTCTCCAGCTGCATCATATCCGTTCATCTTCCAAATACACGCTGGCTAGGGTATTAAGTGTGGAAGTTGTTGCTGTGCTTTACCAAGGATTGTGGATTGCTCTCCCGTCCAGGACAGACTCTGGATTGCAGTGACCCCTACCAGGAACAGACAGGTTGCTGGGTGGAAGATGAAGGATGGATGGAGTCTGCCAAATGTGCCACCAAGCCGAAGCTGCATTAGAGTCTCGCTTGCCCTCTGTAACGATTGATTAGTTCAGCAGAGGATGAGTGTCGCGTAGTGTATTTTCAAGTGAAAAGCCCCCTTAGGTTTTCAGCTGCAGAATAGACACTGCAGGCTTCATGTGAATTACAACTGAATTTGTAATTATTTATGCCAAGTGTATGAAAATATGCCTGGTTTTTATTATATGTTGTATCGCATGCCTTTTTTTTCTTGAGTAACAGTAACAGGATACTTGCAATGGGATGAGGTAACAGGATAATGTAGATCCACAGTCCATGGGTCTAGCTGCCTTGCAGACCCCTTAGCGGTTGATTTCACAGATATAAACACCTTTCCCTCTATTACTCCGATACAGTTTGTTTGCACTGTTCCCAGTAACACTGTGAACATGGGAAAGATGCAAATACTAGCTGGCATTGTCGCCGGACAACAGCTTGAAATCGTGATTTTTGTTTCCTGTGAGTTTGCTGCCGTACAGATTAGACACCTGTTTGATCTTGCGTGATGCTGCCAGTTGTATTTCCTCTGTGGAGGATTATGTCGAAAGGATGCTGCTGTAATTCTCCTCTTTAATTTGACCAAGCTACAGACATTCCCAAGGTCCGATCTGGCCCTTTTGCAGTTTACATTGTGGAAAGGGTTTTCATGAAATTACAAAAAACACACCTTCTAACAGTGGTAGGGCAGGTGCTCCTGGGGGCTGTCAGTAAAAGCGCCAGCACGGAATGTAGGATCCCGAGGTTCATCACAGGCACTGAGGACTCCCATTTTAACCCCTCAGCAACACAGAGATAAAAGTCCCTGGAACATCCTTAACTGTCCTCAGCTTGACACAGAAGCTCTGCTGATTTGCATTGCAGAAATCAGATGAGCTGTCCCTTGGCTGCTGGGAATAGCTCGTAAATCGCCCACATAAAGGCAGCATAATAAAGTGTCTGGATGGGCGGTTTTGGAATTGTGTAATTGGGTATAAAAGGGCTGGAATAATTCTATATTCTACTTTTGGAAAGAAATAGGGATATCACAAGCTTGAAAAGTTCAGACCCCATCAAACACTTTTCTGAATCTTTAAGTGGACTTATTTCAGATGTGTTTCCAGTAAATATCTGCTTCTGACCCAGGACTGACACTGGGACCAGACAGGAGAAGCAGAATTGGACGATCTAAATCAATCTAATCAATCACCAATTAGATGCCCTTTTTTCCCCACATAGAGAGTGGTAGAAGTGAGATCCTTAATTGAATGTTCTCTTTAGTCAACTCTTATTTTCAAAGCAGAAAACTAAAACTGGTATTTCTTATATTGTTTTATATTTCCCTATTTATTACCTTTGCTTTCGAAATGTCAAAGCCTGTTCCCGATTTCAACTAGAACTGTGATCCACGTGTACAATGATAAAATTAGTCATCAGTGAGCATCGCATACTACCTTTTATGGCAAAAAAGTAATGAAAGTGCAGAGTTAGTACACCACGTTTCGTTGTTGTTTTTACCACGGTAAAGGCATTGTTGACCCATATAAAACACGGAGACTCCAATGTATACACAAGTGGTTGTATAGTGTGTCTAGGATTATGAATACCCTGTGAAGCAGGCCTGGAAAACAAATTTGAAAAATTATCTCATGACTTCTCAGTGAGGTGTATTCAGCATGCACGTGGTCTCCATTACATTTATATATTTTTCAGAATTCTTTTCCCCACCCTTTTTTAATATTAAACCTCTTGCCTTTTTGGGTAATGGTTTGCCAAAATTAACACAAGTGAAACAAGTGTAAAAACTCACCTTCTGTTTCTTTTCCACTGCCTCGTATGGCCCATAGGATCCCCATATACATTTTTTTTCATGTGTTCCTTTATATAGATAAGATATCTTTAAATAGATAAGTGAAAAGATAACAAATTCTCATTTGACCTTTAGAGTTCTTATTTATATAGCTGAGCATCTACTGGAGCAGTTCAAGAGTATCTACGCCCCACTGTGAAGATTTCACGACAGTTTTCAGTAAATAATGGATTATTTGTGACCACATTGCCATAAATTGTGACTGCATTTTTAAATTGTGTGCAATATTGCAATATTAAATTCAGGGCCTTTGAGAAGGAATAGTTAACTGTTTTGTGGAGTGGTGCACTGACTGTTTGGCACGAACATAGATGTCCCCTATAGGTTTTCTTTACAGTTGGACAAAAGGCTTGTCAGGATGAGGAGATCTCAGGGATGCGAGCACCAGAGGAACGCCCAAGCAGGCTGCGGCTCCTCTTCTATCTGAGCGGAAACTGATCAATTATTTAGAGGCCTGGGCCGCCTTCACCAGCAGCAGCCTGCTTCCCATTCCAGACGAGGTAAACTGATCCCATTCCAGAGTGCATGTCTCCCAGCCCTGTGGGATCCTGCGGTTCACTGTGACTCGGCCTCTCCGTGAAGGTGCGAACATCGAAGACCTGCTTCTTCACAGCGGCTGGGCCAGACTCTGGATTCGGGATAGCGTCATTCTGCCTTCAACATTAGTGAAGGATAAGATTAGGGATGTGCTTGAGGCAGGTGATCAGATCCGTTCAGTCTTCATGCTCAGCATTAAGACCAGGAACAAAGGGAAAGCCTGAGGGGAGGAATCCCCTTATCTAGTTTGACTCCACAGTGTTACTGCAGGATAATGCAGAGGTATACACAAAGGGGGAGCTTTTCTTCATGATGTAAAATCTGCACTGTAACTCAGTGAGGTGGCCAGGGACAGTGCCGTGAATTATAACTCAAAAGCCTGTCGCTGTGATTAATCATTTGCCATTAAAACGGTTAAAACTCTGCGTTTGAGTGCATGTTCAGGATTCCTGTTGAGTACGGGTATCAGATGGCACCCGGGAATCGATAAGTTAGAAATTGGCGGTATAGTGGACAGTGAAGAAATGCTTTTGCCTAGAAAATGGCAAGACAGTTTCCGGATAGGGATGCTAAACTTAGACTCTTGTCGGAAGTGCATATTACTTTTCCATTGGGCTGTTACTGTACCGGAACATGAGATGCATCTTGACATCAGTGCATGCTTTTGCAGGGCTCTCGTATAGTTTTGGAAGAGCTTTGTCTGTGGTTTATAAGCTTTGATCTGAAAATTGCACTCTGATGTGAAACAGAAACAGGTTGTCATGCCTATGTAAATTGAAACAGTTTTCAGAGAGGTAAAGTGCTCCTGTTTTCCTTGATTTATTTTCACTTTATTATTGAAGTTGTTGCAAATTCATTACTCATCAGGGTTCTCCTACAAAGCTCAGCACACTTAACATAATGAGTTGAGAGGTCCCTTGTTCCTTTGAAACTTTCAAAATGGAAGAGTTGCTGTTGACTTAAAAGATATCTTGCATAAGGGCACATTAAACTGCAGGGGTATAAACTCTCTCGTCGCAATCGGGGGCTGTTTTTGAGTCCTGGTAAGTACCTCGCCACCGGCAACCCTGTGAGATGACATGGCAGGTTTTCATTGAACAAGGTGTCAGGTGCAAAGTAGGCAATGCAATTTTCTCAAATCGCCGGGGCACGTCCCATGACATTCTTTTTGGAGCAGTTGCCTTCTAACAGCATTCATTGCTCTCTCCCTTTGGCACCACTGCCCGCCGTGTTACGCCTGCTGTACCGGAGCAGGGGAAAACTCTTCCCCCAGCCGTCTTTTAAGAGAGAGCCGAGGCTTGAAATTGCGCTCCGTGTTCCCTGGGGATGTAATACAGTCATTTCCACGGATTGTTACAGGAGATGATTATATAAGTGATTGGCTGACTGCACGGGCTTGTTAATGAGAGAGCAGCAGGGCTGGCGGTCTCATCTGCAGTCCCGGATTAGTGCAGGCGGTGTGGGCGTGCGCTGCCACTCTGCTCGCCCCCGTGTCTCCCCACTCATGCCTTATTGATTCACCCAGGGAGGGGAGCTCAATCTGGAAGAGTGGTTTTCCTCGTGATGCTGACACACGACTTACCCAGCACAGTGCAGGGAGATTCCCCAACAGGGCAGGATGAGATCCCTCCCAGCCTTGACTTGTGAGAGTAGGCTGGGAATTCACAGCTAAACACACTGCCTCCTCTCCCTTTCTCATATTTGCAAAGTGAGAGGAGGGGAGTCCTATCAAGGGGACTGCTTGAGATCATACAGTGGGTTGAGCTGTATCACCCAGTCATTACTGCAGGTTTTTCGCAACCTGCATCTGCGGTTCTGCAAGTATAATATGCACGCAGAGCCCCAGGAGTGGTGACTC
Organism: Atractosteus spatula; assembly: GCF_055471065.1. Taxonomy (NCBI): domain Eukaryota; kingdom Metazoa; phylum Chordata; class Actinopteri; order Semionotiformes; family Lepisosteidae; genus Atractosteus; species Atractosteus spatula. The sequence continues at coordinate 62,839,660 of NC_142712.1, read as the reverse complement.
ATTTTTCAAGAATACATACAGCGGGCTGGCTGTGCAGTGCCATTACCAGGTTTGTTTGCAGTGGAGATGGGCCAACACCACCCTGCTCCTGGGCAAAGAATGGCAAGTGCAAACTAGCTATCTCACTCATGGGAGGTGCACCCCCCAGGTGGGCGATAGAGTGGTCAGTCAAACCACCTCCGCCATTGAGGTAGAAGCACCCAGTAGAAACCCAGATGAATGTGGGGAGAACATGCAAACTCCACACTGGAGCTAAGGGCCAGGTTTGACCTGAAGAGGCTACAGGCGTGAGCCACCATGATACCATGCTGGCCTTCCTGTGTTGAGGGCGTGTCAGACATGCTGCTTTTTGAAAGCCTGTATCAGAAGAGTGGAGGTTGTGTGTCAGAGTAAGTGGAATGGAAATACTGCTAGGAATTAGGCTTTTGGGTGGAGCAGGTTTTGGAAGCTTTTTGAGCTTCCCAGGCAAGCCTGTACTTGACTCTTAGATAAAAGTAAAACTCAAGGTATTAAACTGTTCATTGTGTGACTGTTGGACAGCGTTTCTATAAGAAGCAGAGCCACGTCCCTGGGAGATGCAAATGCCTAAATCAGCTAAATTCCTTCATGTAGATTTTAGTGTTTTCATTTTGACTTCTGCCTTTTCCTTTAAAGCATACATTTGAACACATTCTAAATTGTAGCACATCGTGACCCACTTAAACAGTCCACTGGGGAATCTGCTCATGGCCTCTGCTTATTAATCAAATGACGTTCGAGATAGTTCGGTCTTTGGACGACTTTTGTTATTCATTGCATGAGATGTCGCCGAGTTCAGCATACGTCAAATCTGTAAATCGGAGTCTCACTCGATTACTGGTGCTAAAAGATCAACCAGAAAAGGAATGTGCAAGGTGTACCTACCCTGGCCGTGTTGGGATGTTGGAGTTGGAGGTTATCTGTTTATTTTGCTCTACAACCTGTGTTGTCTGCCAGGCAAGTCAAATGATCTGAAGGCCAGTGAATCAAACATGCTTGACCTGTACCTCCGTCTATCCTTATAGGAGTAAAATCATGAAATTGTAATGAGAAGGTTTATTCTGAAAGAGGCAGAGGAGATACTGGAATCAGTCAGATAAAAAACCAAGAGAGAACATTTACAGTCTATATTGTGCTTCGACATGGAACTGTCCCTGACATTGAAGTGTCTTTGTAATCAGGTGAAGAGGGCATCTAGAGAGTTTGAGAGCCTGTTTGATTTTTTTCCCCTTTTTGTTGATTAATCTCGGATAAGGATAAATGGATTCTGACTGGTGTTGCACAACAGCATGTTTGCTGACAAATGGAGCATTAACAAGCAATCACATGAAACATTTGCAGTGGCACTGCAAGCCTTTTGGGGTCAAGATTAAATCAGCCACCCCACAATGAAAAACAAAAATTGTTTACCTCAACATAAAGGTTATAAAATTCAGCAAGATGAAAGTTAATAAAGCTTAAATTACGTTGTTAGATTTGTCAAACCTGCTCAGCATTATAACAGTGATTGGTGTAGGTGTGTGTATTATAGTGTTGGGGTGTTCGTATTGCTCCCAGGTAAGATGGCACACTGCTGGGTATTCAGCTGGGGAGCACAGCTATTCTCTCAGTCGAGACCCCATCCTTCTTGTCAAGCTTTCATTAATTTCATAAAGATTAACATACATTTAGACTTTTTTTCCCTCAGCCCAGCATTTTCTTAGCCTTTTGCACCATGAAATCTATGTGACATCATTTCTTCTACACAGGAGTGTACATTTACTCCACACGGGAGTGATCCTTTTCAGATGGCGATGAGTGTGGAAATGGAAACAGGCCGCACATTGCAGGCACCAGGGAGTGGACAATGACTGTGTGAACTGCCCAATAATCGGCCCGTACCGAGAAGAGTGGTCTTACCTTGAAGAAGAGCCCTCTTACCTTGTGCTTGTTCGAGGCAGGGCTGTAATGTGGCATCATTATCACTTGCTGTCATTAAGAAGACATGCTGATATCTTCTGGTCATTTTTCGTAGGTGATTTGATTGCTGTTTAGATGATGTGAAACGTCTGTATTGGATTAAATTAGCATTTACAAATACGAACGTCATAGCTGAAGGCATACGGTTATTTTTGTTATTGTTCTCTCTGTTCTGCTTATGTCTACACTGTTCTAACCTCGCTGTTTGGGTGAATTATGGTTGTCTGGTTGGAACACTCCCCCCCTTCAGTTTTTTTTTACGTTCCTTAAATTTAGCTGACTAGTAGTGTTGCCAGCTGGGACAGCCTGAAACCCAGCAGCAGCTGCTCTAATCACAGTGTCTGTTCACTAAGACTGGTTCAGCAGTGGATCTGGACTTTGGCATTGGGTTTCTTTTGCCATGCACCACATCAGCCCATACTCTGATTATTCAGCAAGAGTTACCTGAGGTTCTTTTATCTAAAATATCTGACTTCAGTTTTCTGAGCCAAAGTCCTTAGTCAGGTGTTCAGGTCTTGGGTGTGACTGTTTTTATATAGAAGTAGAAAATCACTTCATAAAACTGGTGTAGGAGTCAAGATGGGTGATACTGTTTCCTGGGTGTCTGGCTCTGAAAAACCCTTCACTGTACAGGCTGTAACAGAGTCCCTTATGTGTTTTTTGAATGGCTCTAGTATTAAGAGGAAAATATGTAGCGATCTTGGCATTTTAAGGTTTTTTTTGTGCATTTTAAAAAAACTGATCCAATTATGACTGACATGATTTGTGAGACATTTCTTTTATTCCAAACCACAAATGCTCAGCAGAGGATCGTGTTCTTGTAAAGGAATGGAAGTTGCAGGTTTTTGAGTGTTGTTAAAGTGACTAGTGTAGTTCTGGGGGCATAATAGCACAGAATTGAACAGACGCAGCAAATGTATTGTACTGAGGTGTAGTGGAAACAGCTATAGGTATGAAAGATTGCACTCTGTCATTTAAAATTTTCATGGACAGCTAGAGATTCCTTGAGGTACTGAGCAACTGAGTTTGCATGCTGTTTTAATTTAGCGCTTGTCAACTTAAATAAGTTAAAAGGATTGTAGTTTCAGTTTTGTGGCATGTGAGAACTACCCTGTCTAGCAAAACTGTAAGATGTACTTTTTATTTCTGTTGGTATAATATGATAACTACACTACTCAGATTTCAGAGGAATCGACAGCACATGTTAACATCTTTTTATCCGCTTGATTCCTTGGAACATAAAGACATGGCATCACAGGAGTATATAACTTCAGTCCTGCCACAGAGAGGACTATGGATGTGTTCTCCCTGCTTAGTTCTGACTTGACATCTAAAAAAACAGACACAGAAACTGGACGTTTGGGAAGCAGCTAGACTGCAGGAGTGATTTGTAACCTCAGCCATTGGAAATGAGAGTCCTCTTGATCTTTAACCCCCTTTATTATGTGCCGAACACAGCATAGGTGTAAACTCTCGGAGAAAGCACCCTGTACCCTCATCAACATGGCAGGAGTCTTGCTTGATCCCGCATGTGGAAAAATCAATTTGTTTGTTTAAAAAAGACTTTCTACAGTTCCTGGAGGTAGGCATTCACTGGCACTGAAGGAAACTGGAAAAATTAGTCTGGTTTTACTTGGCTGTTAGAGTCATGTTATGTGCTTTCAAGTTCTCCTCAAATTTCATCAGTACTTTTATTATAAATGTTAGTTTTTTTAGCTTGTTTGAGACAAAGTGATGATGTTTAAGAATCATTATGGTTTCCAGAGCATTGTGTTGGTGAATAAATGCATTGGAGAGAAGAGTTAGGGATGTGGCATTCTCAGTACCCTTCACAGTTAAAGGCTGCTTTTAGACGTCAAACCCAGACTTAAGAGTGGCAAATTGTGTTTTTCTGGAAGGAAACATACTATAACTTCTATAATAAGTATATATATACATACTATAATATATACATACTATAATAAGTAACTTCCATTTTCAAGTATTATATTTCAAGCTTATATTGTTAAAATTTGAGCAGTGAATGTGTTTAATATCTCATGTTTTTAAGCTTAACAGGTAAAAAGGAAGGGTTTAATCTCAGGAAAACCATAGAATAAACTATTCTGCTTGAAGGTGACATAATAAAGCATACCCTGTAGTCCTCAGTATTATTGCATTTCATTTATCAACTCTTTAAAAAAAGCACTCAAACGTGCTGTACAACACTTGACCAAATTGACCAAATAAAATAAAAAAATAAACATACATTTAAACCTTCAGAGAAAGGATAGGCTTTTCTTTGAGTTTTTAAAAGTGGCCAGAGTTACACTGGAAGGAAAAGAAAAAATATCAGTGATTAAAAATTTGTAAAGGATACAATGGGAAATGTGTCATCTCTGTTGCTCCTCATGGGCGTCTTGTGTTGAGATCTGAACGCCGCTGTGCACTGAGGCTCTGTTGCCCTGTGGCGTGATTCTCGGTGAGTGTTATTTGCTCAGCAGTGTCCCGAGTAATGGTAAGTAGTGCTGGAGCATTTCCAGTACACCTGTTCTGCAAGTTACACTTTCATACCTCAGCAATCAGATTGGTATCATTGTGTAATATGGAGATCTAACCTTTATGTGCCTGAGTAAACCGGCTCGCTTTCTGCTGAGCACAGAAAGGACAATCGCAAAAGCGCTGTCCCAAAAGCCTCTTTGGCATACTCCACTTCACAGGCTAAATAGTTGTCTTAAGCAGGAAAACTAAATAAAACGATCTTTAGCTATCTTCTCCGTATCAACAATGTCAGGCTTGTGTCAGGATATACGAACTTAATGATTTCCATTTGCTTTATTTGCCAGTTACCCATGGTTGGCAGGGACTGGACGGCAGATCAGAGGTCTTGCTAATGTCTGCTAGCCAAGCAGGGTCCTCCGATCGTGTCACAGCTGCTCGCTGGCACCAGTCTGGGATCTGGGAGGAGCACACGTGCTACTGCAGAGAGGCAAAGCACTGCTTGGGTTTCACGTCGTTTAATAAAACTCAGGGATATGAACCCTTAATATAAACCCATTCTTTCTTCATATGTAGCTTTAAGTCAGTTAAAAAGAAAACACCCAATTGGAAATGTTCCTGTACACCTGAGATTCTTAAAGCAATGTCCTGAGAATTGCTGACCTGTGACAGAAACTGAACAGAGAGGCAAACAAAATACAAAACAAAAAAAATACAGGTATCCTATAACTTTACATGTTTCTTTGCTTGTAAAAGATGTGTATATGAATTATGATTGTTTCTTTTAGCAGCAGAGGGACATGAGTAATGTATCACAGGAAGGCATTTGTCCCACCTAGCTTGTTAAGTTGCCAGTAGGTCAGTTATCTGTCCATCTCATCCTGACATTTCTTGAAGGAAGCCAGAGTATCGGCTTGAGCAACATGGCTGAGCAGCTTGTTCCATGCTCCCACAACCCTTTGTGTAAGAAGAGCCTGATGAATTCTTGAATACTAGAATTGGGTCCTGGACCTTTAAACTGCCCTAGGTCTGGCATTCTGGCTGTCTGCTCTTTCCTTCATTGTTTTATTTGCGGAACAGCAAAAGCTTTTTTTTTGGTGAAGTGGTGACCAAACTTGAGCATATTATTCTCCGTGTGATCTGACATGTGTATTGTATGATTTGAACATTGTGTTCTACAGCTATATATCTAACTTTATTGGTATGTCCAGCCCTGAAGTGTTGTACACTGCAATTGTGCTTTAGACGAACTCCGGTGACGCCGCAGAATGGGCTCCTTCCCCTCGTTACTCCTGGATGCGCTATCAAAAAGAAAAGGCGTGTGGAGGAATTGGAGCTGTTCCTGTGGCCAGGGGGCTCACCTTTTCGATAGTTCCCGCGCACAGGGCCCCTACAGCCCTCCACTGCGCCGCCTCTCCTGCAGGAGTCTGGGCAGAGCCACCCCTGCTGGCATGGCTTCAGTGTGTTTCATAATAAGCCAGAGGAAGGGAGGAGACATGATAGGGTTCAGAACAAGAGATGCTCTCAGATTTTCCACCCATTGATTAATAGAATTTTATGGAGGGACGCCTGTTACCATAGTCCATGTTTGAACAACAGCCACACTTTATCAGAGCACAGGCACTGCCTCCAAGGGTTGTAAACACTCAATAAACCCTGCTTGACCTTGAATCTTCCTGGAAGCACTGGGATGCAGTAGTCTGGGTACTTTTCGTCTATTTTCAGGGGTCAATTCAACAGGGGACCCGCAATTTACGAGATCCATGTCAGTGGTGGAAAACAGCGCAGCGGTCTTGGTCTCCAGCATCGTAACCGAAGATGCATGTCATGATTATTAGATCAGTGTGCGGCCCTCCTCTGCTTCAGCTTTTGTTTTTAATTGAGTTGAATTTACAGAGTGGCAGATGGTGTTTTGAAAGAGAAGGAGGAGATGAAAATTTCAGCACAGTCTTGACAAATCAAAGCAAGCACTCCGCCATCTGCAATGAGACTGATATGAGAGCAGTTTCAAAACAGAACAGCTTACTGCTGGAGCGCTTAATTCAGAAACTTAAGGCCCCTCACAGTCATCAAAAGTAGTCTTACATACAGCATGATCAGAAAGTTTTTTGATGTAGTGTCACAGTACCTGAGTTAATTAAGAATTGAGCTCCACACAAGGTGATTTTGTTTGTTTTAAAGTAGGGGGTGCTAACAAACGCCTCATTCAGGCTTTTATTTTAATGATCAAATGCATGCTTGTTTACATATTTTCACAGATATATTTAGGAATGCTTGAAATGTTGTTTTTTTCAAACTTTTAATGAGTGGCTGGTTTCCATATTGTATGCTCAGCTAACTGCCTGTCATAACAATAAGCCCATAAACCCAGAGGGACTTGTGCTTCAGTGTTATTCAGCCTCACGGTATTATATAGAAATGACCTTTGTCAAAATGGCTGCCGAGTTGATGCAGTGGGAGGCTGAATCAGTCTGTTTAAAATTCACTGTTGTTCCAAGGGAGCACAATACATCTTTGTGATAGTTTTTTTAATTTTATATATTACATTTATGTTGTTTTCCTGAAGCGAGACTTCAAGTGGAATGAGAGGTGTGCTAAAAGCACTCTAACCACAGCCTCGAAGCGAAGTGGCTGCAGCACAGGCAGGTACTGACTGCTGCACTTGTCTGCACTGTAAGTGCTGCCCTCTAGAGGACAGCAAAGAGTACTTGATCACTCATGCCACGGCTACATTTTACCAAGACGAAGAAACCTTTGAGTTACCAAACAGTGTAGTGTTTGATTCGACATTAAAATGCACTTTTTGATATAACAGATATAAAGGGATTGTTTGTGTGGCGCATGTGGTTATTCTGCTGACCTTTTTATTGCTTTGAACCAGCAGCCATCCAATTTTGAAGCCCAAGTTTTTGCCTGCTGGCTGTTTTAAACTGAATTGATGCAAAAAAAGAATCTGGCATTCAGATACCAGGGTTGTGTTTGCAGTTAGCTGATTGGCGGGAGGAAATTGTGATTGTAACCAGGTACAGCACTTGTTAGTTAATGTGACCAAACTACCCCAGGATAAAGTCTTAACTACTGCACGCATAATGCTAGTCATACTTTGACAAAGATTTGTTTCTGCTCTATTGCGATCTGCTGATGCAACCTATTGTTGATCACAGAAGTAACCTCTTTTAATTCCCATATAGAGAAAGTGACAAGCTGATGATATGTAAGGAGACCCATCCTGTGATGAGCTGGCCTCACATCTACTTGTAACATACCAGGACAAAGTTTAAGAACCCAGAACACAAAGTACACATAAATGCATTTAAAGAACTGAGAGTTTTTCTTTCCTAAAAGGCTTCCTGCAAGCAGGGCCTGGTTTGAATGGAGGCTTTGGACATTTCTAAAATCACCATTTTGTCCTTTTGCTCCTTTTCTACAAATTTTACTTGTAGGTAGCACCTGTGTGCTTTCTGTAACATTCCCTCTACGATGCTGTGATGCAATAAGAATCTTTTTTATCTTCTGAGCTTTTCCCTTACAGGCATTAATGCACCCAGAATTGTAGCAGATGTATTGGCAGTGAAAGAGAACTGGGGAGAAGGTGTTCCGTTGGCCTTGTCCCACTGTGTGTGGCTGGAGCTCCGCACAGTCAGCTGCAGTCATGTTCGTCTTTCAGTCAATTTTGTGTTCTGAGCTGTGTTTCCCCTCCCTGTCTTCCTGCAGCTGAGGGGCTGCCCCAGGTGTACTACTTCGGCCCCTGTGGGAAGTACAACGCCATGGTTCTCGAGCTGCTAGGCCCCAGCCTGGAGGACCTGTTTGACCTCTGTGACCGGACCTTCTCCCTCAAGACTGTGTTAATGATAGCCATTCAGCTGGTAAGGCCGCGCTCTGTTCCCCTGGCAAACACCAGGGGGCGACATCATGCGTTTGGAAGCTCCACTCTTCGCATCCTGTTCTCCTCTGAGCTTTTCCCTGGAGGTCACATGCCTGCCGCTGTGGGACCCGCTGCCCACTGCTGGAGTTTTGCTTTTTTGTGCGTTTTGGTTAGTAAAACAGCTTTCAATATGTCTCAAGCAGACGGAAGATGTTGCTGTCAAAAGTGATTTGGGTAAATACAGTTTAAAAACCACATGAAAATGTCATGTTGCTAATGCTCAGTATTAAAGGCTCAGGTGGAATGAACACACATGCTTGTCTTTTCTCTTCCTAGGTAAGGGTTAGATTTTTTTTTACAGTTCAAATAACTTTGGTCGATGTGCTTATACTGTAGTACACAAAAGCATTGCGCTTGCTGTCATGCCATTTACAGTTTGCCAGGAGTTCTGAACTCTAATAGGCGAGGGAATATTGATAAACATTAACGCTTGTCAAGTCTAGCCATTGAAGCATTAGCTGCGTGATATGAGCCTTATCTTAGAGTAGGAAATTGTTTTTTTTGTGTTATACTATTATAGTAGTGAAAACAGATTGTGCTTGGCCTATTTAACTGTATATTTTAAGAAAGGCCCACAAATTTATGACGTAAACCCTAAGTACATAGTTATTCACACTGTAAAGGGATATTATTTTATATGCTGCATCATATCTAGTGAGCCTCTTTTTTTAAACAACCAAAATTCAGCTTTACGGTTGTATGAAACAGTTTTGGCATGTCCGTGACTTTATCCCAGTATAAGAATCCTTTCCTTAGGCACAAAGCCTTTAACAAGGCTCTCTCCGCCATGAGGATATCTGTGGAAACGGCCTTCTCTTTTCCCGACCAGTCCTGGTTGGTGTCGGACACTCTTGCACTGTCACTAGAAATCTGTACAGAGTGTAGGTTCATGCCCGCCATTTCCAAGCAGTAGGTCTCTCTGTAATTGGCATGATAGCCTTTCCCCATACCGGATACTCAGGAGCCTGGTCTTGAGCTGCAGGAAAGTCTTTTTGGTGTCGTTGCAGAACAAAGAGATAATTGAAAAGTGTTAGGTGTACTGATTATTTTTTCTTGGTGTCCCTCCTCTTGCGCCCCAGATCACACGGATGGAGTATGTGCACTCCAAGAACTTGATCTACAGGGACGTCAAGCCAGAAAACTTCCTTATTGGCCGGCAGGGCAACAAGAAGGAACACATTATCCACATCATAGACTTTGGCTTGGCCAAGGAATACATAGACCCTGAAACCAAAAAACACATCCCTTACCGGGAACACAAGAGCTTAACAGGGACAGCCAGATACATGTCCATCAACACACACCTCGGAAAAGGTAGGTCCTAGCAGTGACTAAGTCTGCTTGGTTTTTTTTTAATCCCTACCCATGTACCCTGCGGTTGTCATAGCAATGATGCCGGCCAGCTGGGGTGCATGGAGGATTGTGGGAAGCATTCTGCTGTCATCAGTGTATCCGTAATAAGGTTGTGGTGGATCCTACAATTACATCTTTCTTTCATATGTATCTTTTTCTATTGTCCGCTAGCGATACTGGAAACCTGTCACAAGGCACATTAGAAAAACCTGAGCCGTGTTTGTTGCATGTTTGATTGCCAAATGAGCAACATTAGTGGTTTATGATAGCTACAGGGTAATGGGAGATATTGAAAAAGTGCTTTTCTTCCATATTTATCTGGGATACTGCCCTTACTGTAAATATGGTGCGTCAGCATGTGTAGGCTGCAAAGCACCAAGTAAGAGGTTTATTCCATCCTGAAAAGAGAAGAAAGAAAACACAACGTTTCGGCTGTGGAGCCCTTTTGGGGTGTGCTCCACAGCTCCACAGCTGAAACGTTGTGTTTTCTTTCTTCTTCTTTTTCCAGCATGGAATAAACCTCTTACTTGTTCCCTTACTGTAAATATTATACCTTGTGCTCTTTTTTTACTAATATATTTTTGTCCTTAAACTTTTGAAACTGTCTGACCAGCGGCTAAGGGACTTTTGACCCAAAAGCCCTTTCTCCTTTAAGACTGACCCGTTAGCTGGAAAATGAAAGCTAATGGCCCTCTTTTAGAAAATCAAAGACAGTTTGGTACCAATATGTCTTTTGAATGACCCTTACGGTGGTTTTACACGAGGAAGAGGAAGGTGGCCCTTCTTGGGTAAACACTATCACTGCTCGTCCCTGAGTCTCTGTCAACTGTTTCATTTATTCAGAGGCCTCACATTTCCTCCTACATATTATTTCGAAGAGATTCACACATTCCTAGAATGCGTCATGAATATGGTTATGTGCCATGAAAAATCATTATGTGCTGTGTGTGGTAAAGTTCAGCTGTCGCTTCAGTGTTTACTGAAGGTTTTGTGAAAAAACCATGAGCTGATTTCACAGTTGATAGAAGTGCATCACAGACCACTTAAGAGCTGTGCAGGTCAAGTTCTGAAGTGAGCTGGACCGGACAGATATTTTTAGGACTTTCAAGTCTTCATAAGCTTCAGAAACGTTTTGACACATTCCCACGGTTTTAGCAAACAGACCAAACCGTGCTTCTGTTTGTGTAATCCATATGGTAACGCCTCCGGCACTCAAACATAGCCTCATGCTGGGAACCCTTTGCTTTGCCTTAGAATCAAAATATTGGTTCTCTGCGGAGATGAAGTGAGGCACTATTTACAAGACAGGTGGTGTAATAACAGCTGGGACAGGTGGCCTCCTAAGCATGTCCTTCTGAGCATATAACAGCTCTGAATCCTCCATCAACAGCCCCTAAAACACGGCTGTGTAGTGGTCAGTGAAGTTGGACTGCTTGTTGCCTTCCATTACACACGTCACCTACTAGTGTATTTGTCAGCATTACTTATTTTTGTTTTGCTTCTCTTTATGTCACATTGAATTCAATGATCCTGTGACAATCCAGCGCACACTGGGTGATGGTGAAAAGTGCTGGATGGATAAGGGCACACTGGAAACTCCTGTCTGTGAACAACACTGGAGCTTCACGCACAGATGCATGGTGCACTGCCCTTCAGCCTCTTACTCTCCCATTATATCGGTGGAATGGATATTGTCTCACATCTTATTAACACTCCAAGCCTGAACAGACACTGGGGCGTAGAAGTCAGTAGTTTCTCATCACATTCTTTGTATTAACATAACAAATGAAATGGGTGAGCATGTTGTTTAGCCAGTGTATTGTTTAATAAACTGCTAGCCTGTTTGAGAGCTGATTTAGGGAAAGCCACCTGAAGGCCTCATTCCATGTGTCATTCAAGGCTAGGAGGCTATGAATCTGTGGATAGTATTTCAGGATTATACAGTGAGGCTGCCATGTGAGACTGTGTAAAGAGCGTATGAAAACATCCAGTTTTCTAGCCCAGGGCAGCGGTGCAGTGCAGTAATGGGTTCTAAGATTTATAGCCCCAGTGGAGAGTATGAAAAAAATGAATGACATAGATCTTCATTCATGTTATTAAAATATGTTCTTTAATCTTTAAGATCTTCTCTCCAATTTGCAGGAAATAAAACTGTAAACTCTGTTCTTTCCTGTCTTTGTCCTTTCAAGTTGTCTCAAGAAATAGGTCTGTGTCCCAGGATCTTTCTGTTTTTTGAGTGCTTCAGGTACTCAAGTATCCTGTATTGTGTTTGAAATTCAGGAAAAGGTATCTGGGTCTGGTGTTCCAGGCAGAATCAGTTTTCCAAAAATAAGAAGACAGAGCATAGATTTACAGACAAGAGGGGACCTTTTGGGTCCATCTCGTGTCCTAGGTTGCTAGTGGCTAATTGATCAGAGGATCTCCTGCAGCTATTTCCTGACAGAAGTCATGTATCTTGACAGCTTGTTTCAGACTCCCACAAAGCATTTGTGCAAAAAAATACCCTCTGGTCTGGGTTTTAAATACACTTCCCTCTGGTTTCTACTTCTGTTCTCCGTTGCTCTAATCTGGTGTCCAGAGCAGAAATATCTTTTTTTCTCTTGTAAAGTGGTGATGAAAATTGTACATGGTGCCCTAAAGGAGGTCTTAGTTAAAACATATACAATTTCAATCGAACATCTTTTGATTAAAATTCTACCCTTTTAACTACAGGAATATATCCTGACATGGTTTGCCTCTTTTACTGCTTCCCTGTTGTCCAGAAGATTTGAGTGATGTTAACATAAGCATTTAAGTCGTAAAAATACATTTTCCAAGCTAAGCTTTTCCCATCCTTGATTTGGAATATGTATGTTTTCACTCCCTTTCTAAAATAATAGTTGTCTGCTACTCTGTACTTGTTTTCATTGAATCTCACTTGCCAGGTGTGTGCCCAGTTTTCAGGTTTTGCCTTAGTGCTTCTGAATTTTTTTTGCAGCTTCTACAGTGGTTGCTAAGCCTTGTGTTCTGGTATCTTCCGCTGCGGGCCAGTCTGTGTTCTCTGCTCAGTGGTTTCATACCCTTTCAGGGGTTTGAATGGACTTGACTTGACGTCTTGTTTTCATCTGCTTTGTTTCCAAGAGCAAAGTCGTCGGGACGACCTGGAAGCCTTAGGCCATATGTTTATGTATTTTCTTCGGGGCAGTCTTCCTTGGCAAGGACTCAAGGTATGTCAGGGACAACACTTGGTTTTTGCTTTGTCTGTGGGAGGATTGGCCCATCCTGCATGTTTTGTAGGCCACCCTTAAGGTCTGATCTAAAAGGTCTAACTTTCTTTGTTAGACCTTTTAGGTCAGTTTAACAAGTTAGCCACAGTAAGTTTTCAGAAGAGTGAGGAATGTTCTGGAAGATTGCATGATGCTAATGGTTTCATTCTGTGAGATACAAAATAAATACTTGGTAAACAGATTGCTCACCTGTGTGCTTAGTTGTTCCGTGAAATTCTGCAATTTCCTATTTTAAAGCCGGCTGTATTGTGGCTATCCAGGACTGTTCCGTCTAACTGTTCAAGGTCATACAGTGGCCAGCAGAAATATTACAGAACCCACTTCACAGCTATTAATTCATCCATTTCATAAACTATCGCATTGACAATACAATTGACAGTTGTAGCAATACAATTTAGCATTGACGAAATTATTAGTATATAAAAAATTAGAATTGCTTAATATTTTCTGTTATATCCACTTAATTTGGGATAACCAGGTGTCTCGGCTCTGAGCTGGTAACCCTGCCACCACACACGGGAGAAGGGGGATGTTCAGTCATGTTCCTCTGACCTGCCCACCTTTGAGCCTCTTAAATAAAATAAATTCCTTACACTTGTTCTGGACACTCCACTCAAAGCGCCTCACAGGCAATGGGGACTCACCTCCACCACCTCCCCACACACCAGCTCTCATTGGGGAGGAGAACAGAGTGATGAAGCCAGTTCAGAGATGGGGGTTATTAGGAGGCCATGATTGGTATAGGTCAGGGGAAAGTTTGGGCAGGACACAGGGGTAACGCCCCTACTCTTTTTGAGTTTCTGGGATTTTTAATGACAAGGGGGAGAATCGGACTTCAGTTTCACAACTCATCCAAAGGACAGTGCCTTTTTACAGGCACTATACTAGGACATTAGGACACACACAGACCACCCCCTAGTGGCTACTTTAACATCTCTTCAAGCAGCAAACGTAGCTTTCCCAGGAGGTCTCCCTCTGGTGTTGCCAGACTCACACCTGCTGAGCTTCAGTGGGGTGTTAGTTGTGGGGTGTAGGGTGATATAGCTGCTGGCTATCTGATGGCCACTTGTCTTTTAAGACCTCACAGGCAGCACAGTCATGTACCAGAGGTTCAGAGACATTTCCCTCAATGACAGCACAGCATGTTTGTAAGCCAGGAGGTTGTGGGGGTCTCTGTGTCACTTTGAGCAGTGGCCCACTAATCCCACATTACTGTCGATGGCATTTATTATAGTGAATCATAGAATTCAACCTGCGCTCAGGCAAGCATCTTCACTGGTGAAGCCACTCAAGATGTGTGTGTGTGTGTGTGTGTTTTTAAAAAATAGCGTTTTAAATTTTCAGTCATTTTAAGTGTCCTAACAGGAATTTATGGAACCTTAAAGGGTTGAAAAGGTCTTCTTTTAAAGATCTAAGATCCTTAAGGTTACCAACAGTGGAAGCCCATTCACCATAGCTGTACAGCAAAGGAAGAGGCATTGCTGACCTCCTGCAGGGTCTTCTGGAATGATAGAAAATGCTAAATAAACTTGATCTCGCATCTTCACTTCCTGCTTGTCTTGCAGGCAGACACCCTGAAAGAACGATACCAGAAGATTGGAGACACGAAACGCAACACTCCCATCGAGGTTCTCTGTGAGAACTTCCCAGGTGCTGTGAACTTGGACCTTCAGCCTTTGACTCCTCTCAAGTTACTCGTATCTCATGACAGTTACCCAGGCGCCCCTGGATTTCCTGTTGGGAGTGATTAAATGTGGTTCTTGTCCTGGTTGTTGAGCAGATGTGTGCATTCTGTGTAGTTTGTACCACCCCAACAAGAAACGTGGATTGAGAAACCCATCACTCGACATAATACTCTAATGTTTTAAATATTTTCTCAACATAAAAATGTTTTGAACAGTTACAAGGAATATGGTCTTCTCAATTATTCACATTTTGGCTTCAGAAACCCCTAGGGTGTTGCACACTTTCTGCAACCCCAGCCCACGTTCACAATCCCAGCTCACACCCACATCTGAGATATACCAGCACACACGCTCTCTCTCCTGCCCTCCCACTGTTAACTCCCTGGGTGCTTTGCTGTGTGTTGCTCTGTTGGTTGCTGTTGCTGGTCTAGGGACAAGGGCGATTTCTGTCAGTTAGAATATGATGAAGATCTTATTTGACCCTGCTGGGGCTAAGAAAGGTAGCACGCTTTGACAGTTTGCCCACTTCTGTGCACAATAAAAATGTAGTTCACACTTACAGGTTGATTCTAAAAACCTCAGCAAATGACAGTTTTCAAAGCATTGGATATCAACCAGTTTCTCTAATTTTCCTCTGTATTCAACAGTTTAGCTGTTCTGCATATCCAGAGTCGATGCTGGCAGTGAGGAGTCACAAAATAATGTCAATCCATGTTTATTGGCAGTTCCTTTTTGCAGTTGCATTTTTTTAAAATTTGTGTACATCTTGGGCTAAAGTAGTTATTGGAAATGACACTCGTGTGCACCTCATTTCAATACGCGTTTGTCTTTTCTGCTATAATAGCATAAGAAAGTTGGCCAGTGAGAAGAGGCCGTTGGGCTCATCTTGCTTGTTCTGTGATTAGTAGCTCATTGATGTAAGTAGCTAAGATGACGGGGGTACTTTGTTTCATACTCCCTCAGTCCATCGTGTAAGGAAGTGTCTCCTTGTTTTAAATGCTATCCCACATTATTTCCAGTGGGACTCGCACCCCTTACCAGTCCAGTTCTTCCGCTTCGTTCCTCTTTGATACCAGTAAGCCTTTTGCACTAGTTGAATAGCAGTTTTACAGCAGCTGAGCTGTACCTGTGCCTCACTCGTCTAACGGGGTCTCCTTTCTCATTCCATTTCCAGAAGAGATGGCTACGTACCTGAGGTATGTGAGACGGCTAGACTTCTTTGAAAAACCGGATTACGAATATCTGAGGACGTTGTTCACAGAGCTGTTTGAACGGAAAGGCTACACCTTCGACTACACGTATGACTGGGTCGGCCGGCAGATTGTGAGTAATGGCAATTCGAGATCACGACTGAGCCGCCAACAGCTTGTGTCCTACAAGGACGTGTTCTGCCACGTGAAATATTATAGAGAGTTTCCCTCTTTTGTTGTGGACTGGTTTCCAGTTTGCAAAATTCAGGGGCTCCGTGTACGTTAAACGCTTTTAAAAATGATCTGCTGCCTGTTGATTCAATTGATCTGTGTTGTTGCCGTTTTCCTGCTCTAATTTAATACTGTTTTTAATCCATGTACAAGTGTGTGAGAGTCTTTGGCAGAGAAGATGTGGCGTAAAAGAATTGAGGATTTTCAGACTTCATGTTAACTATGAGCAGGTTTAGTTTGTTTTTGGTTCTCACTGTGACACTCCATTCAAGCAGGGTGTGGTGATTTAAATAACAGGAGTGCTTTAAAACCAGCTGATGAGCTCCTTATTTCAGAAGGCAATCCTTTTCAATCTCTTGTCTCCTCTGTAGAGGACAATCCAACTACTTAGACAGCAAGATGATTTGATGAGGCAGTACGAGATCCTGACGAGTGGTTACAAATAGCCAGCAGTGATTAAAGTTTCTAACTGAAAGTACAGTTGTAGTGCATTTTAAGCTTACAGCAGAAACTAAACTGTTTGACGAGCGCTAATTTGCTGGATGGAGGACCTCTTCACTACGTCCTTGAACTTCTTTGAAGATTGCATCAAACGGAGGAGCGCTGATTCTGTTCGAGCTCTGAATCCACCAGGCCCCAGCTCAATCGCTGTGCTTTGCTCTTCGTGTGTGTGTGTGTTTCCCACAGCCCACGCCCGTGGGGTCAGTCCACGTGGATTCGGGGACGTCGGCAATCACGCGAGACAGCCACGTCCACCGCGACCGGCCGTCGCAACACCAGCCGCTCCGGAATCAGGTCGGGGACCGTGTGCTGCTCCGCGCTCTGCCTGCCTGTCAGCTCCTGCCCAGCACAGGGGCTTTCACAGCTGAGCCTAATGAACCTGCTGCTGAAGGTCTTTAATGTCGACCTTGCGCAGCTTCTTGATTTTAATTTTAACAGACAGAGAAAACATCAGGCATGTAATGTCATTCAGCAGAGATGTATTCAGTCTGTATTCGGATGGCTTTAACTATAAAACTACTGTCCGTAGTGTCAGTTACACCTCATGTAAAGTTTAGGAAGCAGAGGGATAAAGGTAAGTGAAAAGGGGATTCCAAGCACATCGAAGTTCATTAATTCTATTATTCAAAGAACAGGTGCAGTACATTTTTCAAGGGAAGCTTGTTAGGCAGCTTCTTCATGAAAATAAGTGATCGATTCAAGTCGTTGAGGAATGAGGGATGGGTTTTTTTGCAAGGTGTGATATTGACAAAGATGTAACATTGTTTTGGACAACTGCAGAAATGCCAGTTGGAAAACATTTGGGAGAAAGCAATGGAAAATGTTGCTTTGAAAGTCCAAGTAATGTTAAAAATGTCAAGTGCCATTTTTCCTCTCAAAGGTTAAGGAGGGCAGTTGTCAGTAACGGCCATATCAAAGACCACTGCGTTCCCTTTTGGGCAGTGTATGTCCAATAACCCCCTCTCCCTAAAGCTATCCTGCTGTTGAAGCTGGGCATTACTGTGATACTTGATTGGTATCTGTTGGTATGATGTAGGGAAACCGTTAATACCATGTTGTCCACACTGGCATTGTCTTTCCCTCTGCAGTCTTTAGCAAAGGACCAGTGAGCTGTCAAGATCAATATTGTGCATCAGAGTCAGAACCCCATTTTCTCTTAGAGCCAATAGACTACATTTGCCTGTTTTCGAGTTCCACTTTTTTTTTGGAAAATTCTGCGCTACCCATAACCTTACTGATTCTTTACATTCAGTACGTTATCTCGTAGGCACAAAACTGTTCAAAACTTACAAAAGTTCACGGTGCTTGGACACTTGTATTAGATTATTGTTGATACTGTAGCTATGCTTTTGCAGTTGGGAGGGTAAATTTGCGAGTGCAAGGAGATTAAGGAGGGACAAATGTGCTAATGCAAAGCTACAGTGGCTCTCTCTTTCATGCACTGTTCTGCTGTATCCAGAGTTTAAGTTGTAACAATGTACAAAAAGCTATACTATAACCGAATTATGAAGGGGTAGTGCCGCAGCTGCTGGCCTGTTGTCATTTTAAAAAAGAAAGCAAATCTCAGCCTGATCAAATTATTGTCAGACTTGCTACATGGTAAGGAGCTGTGCTTGGACAGACATCTGCCTGTCATCAGAAACAGATGGGCGGTCAGAAGGGGATAATAAGAGTGTGTGGAGGGATGCCTTATGTTGCTGGCCCAGCATGTCCTGCATGGGGGAGAAACAGGGAGGTTTCAGGCAGCCAGTTTCCAGGCACCATTTCTGCTTCGCCCAGGGCGCTGAACGCATCACTCTAGTTCGCAGTCAGAGCTTCTCTTCTTCCCTTGCTTCCTCTCTGCTTCTGTGGAATCAGGTTACAACCAGCCATGAGTCTTTGCTGAAAGCTGATTTTCTGTAAAGCATGCATTATCTTACCAGTAAGATTACACATTATAGACACTGTTGATATGCATGTTTGCAAAGCACCTGGAATGTCAAGGAGTAGCTTGGGCTGCCTGATTTATGTATTTTATTTGACTATTATACTTTTTTCCTTGTTTAGTTTTTAATCCTGTAGGTTTAGTCTTTGTAATTTGCACTGTTTCTGTTGTTCACTTTGCTAACTAACGGTTATATACACTGAAGGTGAGAGAATCAGGAGAAGACCATCAGTGCTGTGCAGCTGTCTTCGTTTTAAGCAAAGGGTTTCCAGCACAGGATTTCAGAGTGTTACACAACATATATGCACTTCTCCTGCCTCCCTTTTGCACTGGAGTGCTTGGAGATGTCTGTATTTGCTAGAATACTTGTCCTTCATAGGAAACCACCATTTAAAGGGGAACTGCAATGCTCTTTTCATATTTTGTTGTTACAAAAAAAATGGGAAATGTAGAGTGCATTTCAAACCACCGTAAAAGTAAAATATACACAGTAACTTGTAAAACCTCCAATTTACATCACATAATAGACTAAATTTCCAGGTATGCTCAGTGCCATGTTCTGCAATTCAGAACGAGGCAACAGGACATCCGGGGACATGTTGCGGCCCTGTTACATTGTACACAAACAGCCATGTGAATATGCAATTAGAGGGAACTGGAAGGCGAGTTTGCGACAACATGGCGGCTTACAGTACCTTTCACAAAGTTCACAATTTTGGGCTTAATTCCAAATTTGAACATTTTTTCTATAACGACAACAAATGTATTTTGTTACCAAGATTTTGTAACCTGGTGTGAGAAATCGGGACTGCATTTCCCCTTTGAGTGCAAACTGCAAAAGAAGGCAGAACCTTCTTCTTCTGTAACCAGATGACCAACAGGGGAGATTGTGACTTGGCCTTACTGTAAAATTCCCTTTAGGCAGACTGCAGGAGATATCTCCTTACATCAGGCCAGAGGTTAAGAGCACTGATGCCTACTACGAAGGCAGGTGTTCATTTTCCTCTCATTCCTGCTAATACAGCCACAAAAGTTCTGAAGGTTACTTAGGAAAATACATTTTTAAAATGCATTTTTTGAATCAATCTATAAGAAAGTATTGATTTTTCAAAGTAAATGTTCAAACTGCCCCTCCCAAAGCCAATTCTGGTACTGAGAAACTACTGTCACCGTCAAATGACTCTCTCTCTCAGAACTGGCAAGGTTTAATAAGTTTTTTAAAAAGGTTTAGCAATGTCTCTCATTGCGCTTATTATTTCTGACCTGCGTGAACTTAAGGACTGCGACAGTCCTTCTGGATTTGCAATTAAAACTGCAAGATGAGGAGAGATTGGCTTTTTCAATACTCAGGACTCTGTACTTGTGTCTCTGTGACTCTACTCGCTATGAAACTGTATAATTTCGCGCTAATCCTGCACTCTAGCCATCTTAATCTTTAACGAGCTTTCAGTTCAGGACTTCCTCCAGCCCTTAGCCTGTCTGCGCACAGCCCCCTTCCAGAAGAATGCCCTTGATTTGAACTGTCCTGTCTTTTACATTTGAAAATAATGCGCCTCAGTGCTTTAGAAAATCTTTTTGTGATTGTCTACAATAAGCTGAGCGAAATGTGTTGATTAAATTTGCTTGTTCCTTGATTATGTGAGCACAGTTTTTAAAAAACCCCATCACTCGAAAACACAACTGCTGTCCTACATGAACCTTGGTGCGGGTTGGATGTTAAACCATTTAAAGAAGAGCCTTTGCTTGCCTTTTGCTGAGTGAGCAGTGGGTGTGTTCTGCTCTTGTTTGCAAGAGGGAAAGGAGTTCAGCTATGTCGGGTTAGTTCCCAGAGGAATGTTGCTCAGAGGCACCAGAAATGCACACACCGTTTGTCTTAGAAGAAGATGTGTACTAGTGGGTGAATAGATTAAGATTGAAGCTAGTCTAGGTCTGGGAAAGGAAGGCTCTCTGGGCATCTTCCAAAAGTGTTGAGCTTCAACCACAGCCTTTAACTCCCCTGAAAACTGCTGCAGTTATGCAGAATTGCTTTAATTGCAAAGAAAGCTTCTGGTACGGGTTAATGAAGGATAGGTTGCACGAAGCATAGCTTCCAATTGAAAAAGATGCAAAGTTGCCCGTCATGCTTTCTCTTTTGTCCTGTGGCTAATTTAACTAAAGTGTAACATAATTCAGGCATTGCCTCACAAGGAAGCTTCGCAGGAAAAATATGAATTCACCTCTCATAAGCATCTCTACCACATTTCTATGGGGGTGCAGTATTCAAACCTCTAGGCCACAGCAACTGGCTAAAAAAAATCAGTTTTGTTTTCATGCCTCGTACTTGTGTGGACTGAGCAAGAAGGAATGAGAAAGTGTTGAAGGTGAAACATCACAAGGCTTTCCACCTTTTCACCTTTCCAATTCCTTTTGTCTTGTTCAGTCTGCCTTGGTCAAAAAATGACTTAAAAGAAAAAGTTAAAGAAGGATGTATCCTAGGATGTATGGTAACATTTTGTGAAAGAGGGAGAGAAAAGCTTTCGTTAGTCAGTGTTCACAGCACCGTCACAGGCTGTCCACTCCCACTGGATGCAAGGCCTGAGGAAGATCTTGATTGCACAAGGAATACGAGCCACATCGGCTCTGTTCAACTCAGTCACCTCGTAGTTTCTTGTTATCTTGAAAGGCTGAGGGTAGAAACAAATTTTGCAACTGCTACTAATTGTTCTTTTTGATGTCTTTTTTTTGTTGTATTTTATTCTGCATTTTGCTTTGGCGCTGCCCTTTTCTGTTCCGTTCGAATGACTACTCTGCTCCTCTAACACCGTGTCTCTTTGCTTTGCCTGGGCTCTTTTTTGTTTGTCCGTTTCACTCCTCCCACCGCTGCATGACCCCGGCATGGCTCCCCCTCCCTCACTCACTGCCACCGCCCTCCCCACCCCCCCACCCCCATACTCCGAGCAGACGGCCTCTTCCGACCGCAGAGGGGCATGGGAAGTCCAGCCGAATCGGCAGACAAATGCCTCTTACCTAACCTCCCACCTGGCAGCGGATAGGCACGGGGGATCTGTTCAGGTACACCACCATTTTGCACTGTTGTCACCCTCTGTCATCCTCAGCCGCCCTGTGGCTGGTGCCCAGCCGGAAGGTTTAGGAAGCCCGAGAGGAGTAAGTGTTCTGTGCTATGCTGCCTTGTTTTCATTTCGGTTTACCTGCTTCTGAAGCTCTTTTCTAGCCTGCTTTTCGTTGAAGTAGATGCCTGTCCCCCTTTTTTGATTTCCGCCTTCATTTCTAGCAAGGCATTGTAGCTCTTCAGGCAGAAGCCTAAAAACTGGTCAGAAAACTCGATTGGTTTGGCTTACTCCTTCCAACTCCAGGAGCGAATCGCAATTAGATTGGCGGTGTATCAAGGGGGCCAGTCGGCTTTCACAGGAGGGCCCGGTGAAATCCCCAAGAACAGTTCCAAAATGTAAGCGACAGCAAACATCCATGGCGGTGGAGAGGTTGCTGCTGTCATCGAGCCTCCCGTCTTTCCTCCTCGTGTGCTTTGAGTCAGAAAGACATGTTTGTTTGTATGTACAGTGGTTTCCCCTTGAGATTTTTGTGCAGTATGATGAATTTTATTGTATTGCAAGGAGCAGTTCCCCAGAATACCACCAAGTGCTCTGTTCAAGTAAGAACACTTTGCTTAAACTGGGCTGGTACAGCGATTTAGCTCGAAATCCCCATGTGTCACGGAGCACTTGTTAAGTCTCGTCGCCTCTCGGTGTTTTGTTTCTGTGAAGCAGTTTGTAACGGTACTTGCCTGGAAAGCCACCATCTAACAAAAAGGTTGATTCGCCTTCCTGTCTCACACAGGTGGTCAGTTCGACCAATGGGGAGCTGAACCCTGACGACCCTCTGACGGCCCACTCCAACGCACCAATCACAGCGCAGGCAGAGGTGGAGGTGGTGGATGAGGCGAAGTATGTACTGCCTTTCCAGAGCCGTGGCAACTGGGCTCTCTTTCTTTCTGTCCGTGCCGGGCATGTCGACCCCAGCACACCTTTTCCTTCCTGTCGAGCTTCTGCATGGCTCTGTGCAGTGTTGCCATCCGTGTCGCTCTCCCATTTGAGCTTGACAGGCGGGAGGGTGGGTTTTTGGGAGTGGATGTTTTTCATCTCTCTGGTGTTGTTTTGTCATCAGCTTACTGGTCAAGGACTGGTAAACACCTGCCTTGTACTTGAAGTTCCTTCAAATTGGTTGGGGGGGGGGGGGCATTGGTCAGCTTTAGCCTTCTGATTGTTTGAAAGGAAACCTGATGTTTCTGATGAAGCACTAGGCATTGTCCATGTGCATCTAGGATTCACCTGGCCAGACTGAGGGTTGCTTTGGACCAAAGGTGGTTTTAGTGATTCTCAGTGGTCAACTTACTCAAGAGAACACTGCCCCTGTTGTTCGTTCATTTGTTAGCTGTTAATTCTAGGGTGCTTCTATGTAATTCCATATAACAAGGACTGTACACAGACCTAAAGTATGACAGTTTCTGGTATAGTTGCTTCGGATTTGTGCTGGTTCTGCCAATACAGGGTCACATCATGTTGAAAAGAACAGCTGATCCACTGTCACGTTACTGGTACCAGTTTCAGTTACTGTCATAACTGTTATTTCAGTAAACTATTTTTTATACACAGCTAGGGCTTCATTCACAGGGGGGGGGGTTGTTTCCTGCAAACGCATTTGCACAAAACTCCTTCATTTTTTAGTTTGATGTGATAATGTGCACATTGTCACCCTTGCTTTGATGGGTAACTAAAGGTTGTGCTTTGATGCCAATACACAGAGAAGAATTACCAAACTTGGCGCAGCAATGGGAACAACTTCATTTGCATCTCGAAGGCAAAAGTAAAAAAGGTTTCTATAGTTACAACACGGAACCTGAATATCAAATACGGACCCAGACAAAAGTTTACACTGTCTCTTTAATGCAAACAGCTTTGATAACACCGATGTTACTGCATTTCCTCTTCACCTGTCGTTTGCAGTGTTTCTGCAATAGCGTTGGGTGCACATGCAACATCAATGTGACGTTTTTTCACATTTCTTTTCTGTTTTCGGTGGGACTTTTCAGTGTTCTAGAACCATAAAATCTAATCTGTAACAAAAGAAGGCTGTGAAGTGAAAGGAATTTGCTATTAATTTGTTTTCATGTACTTTTCTGCAGAATTTTGAAATTCGGAAGTAATTTAACAGGCTCTGGGCAACCGCTACCCTAGCCAGGAAGAAAAGAAAACAGTCCGGTGCAGCTCGTGCATGTCCCTGACATTTTTGAGAACCTAATTTTCCGCCTCAGCGCTACAAGCCTGAATAAATATTTGCTTAGATTTGTAAATAGTAGTAATAGTTTGAAAAACCCCACCATCATCCAGCTTTGTTTTTTACTGCCAACAGAGACAACAGGACAATCTGCTTTCATCTGCAGTGTCTTTTTCATATTGTCCTGTGTTAAGATCTTCATATTTCAAGCACAAAAAAACAAAACAAGTTGTAGCACAGTCTTTCCTGTCTTGGAGCAAGTTGTGTGTTACATCACCTGGGCTTGTTCGTGCTTTTTAGCATGTTTTCTAGTTTCTTACTCCCAGCTGCTTTTTCTGCAGTCTTCTTGAGGACAACAGATGAGGTACTGAGAAAAAGGTCATTCCAAGAACAGAGGCAGTAATGCCCTGTGGCACAACAGAGTGCAGTATCTAGAGGAATGTCAAGGCGGATGAGGTAGATTGTCTTGTGCAGAGCCATGCGACTGGCTTTGAACAGGAGTTTGTGTTTGGGTCCTGCAGTGAACGATCTTGCTCATGGTACACATTCAATCACATGTAACTTGCCACTGAAACAGGAGAAAAATGCAGATAAACAGTTTAGGTGCTGAAAGAGGTAAGCACTTCTGTGCCACATCAGAGATTTGTCTCCTATAATTTATTTCTTGTTGCTGCAGGACAGAATGCCATTCAGTAAGTGGGGGTTTCTTGAAGCTACTGAGTAATACCCAAGTTTAGTCTTTTTTTGTGTCTTCTTTTAGATGATGTGTAATTTGGCTGTTGTTTCTAGTTGAGCATCACAGTAACTTTGGACCAAGACTTCTGTTCTTTGAGATTAGACAGAGCAAGTGAAGAGTGAAGAAATCTGTCCAATCTTGACAATCCAATCTGCTGATTACGTGCAGCTGTTTTGTTGAGATAATGTACAATTCATGAAATCCATCCAGACTGTGTTTAAACCAAGCTTCCGGTCAGCTCTGGATACGCTGTTGGGCAGAAGAGAAGTCAAGCTTTGATTACCACGTGAAAATTGAGACCAAGGACCCTGCTTTTCTCATATAGAAGCAAATAGCTGAAATCACACTAGCTGCAACATTTCCTGCCACATTCACAATTTTGTAATTGATAATGTCATCCTCCAGAAGACATTTGACTGCTGTTATGCGACAGTGAATGAACTTGGTCCCTTTACTGTTTTTTTATTTGATTGTATTTCATTTTGGGGAGCTTAAGGCTCTATTCCATTTCATGACTTTCATTCTCACATAGCCAACAGTGGACTATTTATTGTGATATATTACACTTGTGACACTTCATTTTCAAGTAAATGACAAGACATTTAGTCCTATCGCGCTGCATCAGAGAAATTTTGTAATTAGTTGGCACACTTGTGTTCACCTCATGCTGGCAACAAAACGGGTACCTAAAATTTTAATTTTCCTTTTTCTCATGTGCTCCAATTCACTAATGAAGTAAAACGTGTTGTTGATTAAAACAGAGGTCTGTGCTGCATAGTCATGCATCCTGTGTTTTTACAGAAAACAGTTTAAAACATTTATGTATGAAGCAATTCCAGCATATTAAAAATGAAAAATGCAGATAAATGTGGTGTTAGTACTTTAAAACTCAAAGTGACCATCTTTCCAGAAACCTACTGCATTTTTTCCTGTTTGCTGTCACGCAAGATTCCTTCTTCCATAAGGAATGGGCATCATGCTTCAAACTGCATTAACTGCTCAAATTAGGTTTATCTTGATATTTCCTGCAGTTTCACCAGCCCTAAAAACCTCAGCGTCAAGACTGGCGAAGTATTGCAGGTCTTCTCCCTGCCGTGCCGTGATGTCTGTGTTCCTCTGCCTGTCCTTTGTTTCTTTATCCTCTTGGCGACAGGATTCATCCAGAGTGTCAGCTCTTGCCTAGTGTGCCTGCTCTGCGGGCCAGCGTCTGTGCACAGAGGCACCTCTCTTGCACCAGTGACACTGTCTGTTTACCCCACGTAAAAAACTTTCCCTTTGAGGCTCCCAAAGGCCAAATTGTCTGAGAGAATTAAAGAGACATAACTTTCTTACTGTAGTAGTGTTTTAAGTGCCAAACCATTTTAATAATAAGATCAAAATGTGTGCACAGACGTGAGAGGCAAACCAGTGAACTCCAGGCTAAAATGTTCTTCTTGCAGAGTTAGGGGGATGAAGGCTCTGACCATATCAGATGCCAAACAGCTCCAGCAATCTGGCACATGTGACCCTGATCAGATGTGAATGTCACTTTTTGTATCTTTGAAGGGAAGATTGTCAGAACAGTAATGTTGAGAACAACCAGTCACCTGGCAGCCTTGTCTCAGCTGTTAAATGCAGATCTAGGGTTCTCAGTAGACCTTTGCACTTGCATTGTCAGTGATTATCAAATGATAATCAACATCCTCTTTAGTGCAAGAGGGAACTGGAATCTGAATGGAGGACTTCAGGCAGTTTTTGTATACATTAGGAGTATACTCCTCTTTTTTATCTGCTACAGCATTGCAGTCTTTCTTTTTCAAGAACAGCTTTACAGAAAGGGTTACAGATAGCGTTTAACAGTTTGCAGTTTGTTAGACTGAAGCGAAAGACAACATTGTTATTACTACATATTGGAAGATGGCCAATCTCTAGATGCTTGCGGTTCTATTTGTTATCTGCAGTTGCTTTCTTTCTTTGGTTATTAATTATTATTAGCAGTGAAAGTGTTTAAAGTGGAATGCAGTGCTGTAAGTAAAATGTAAAGTAATTCATCTGTTTGGCATAATCCCCTTTAATAATTGTAACCCTTTTAAAATGCATAAAGCAGGAAACCAAAGAGAAAGCATCAATAAAACTGCATCCTTGACAGAAGTCTTTTGTAATCAAGTGTTTGATTTGTACCTGAAAGACAAAAGCACTTCCAAACTGTTAGGCATTCAGAAACAATTGCAAGAAATGCCATGCGTTACCCACTGCAAAATTGACTCAAATGGATATTTACAGGCACTTTGTGTATGAACAGGGCAGTACCTGCTGACAGAACAAGGCCTGAGACGTGTCCCTGGATGATTCCCTGTGACTCTCATCTCTCGCCCCCTGCATGCCTGCCTCGCACGAGGACAGTCCCATCTCACCTCCGTGTATTAATCTCTCTGTCTTTTCTCTTTACACTTGCTGTAGCTGCGTGAAAATGCTCAACCTGTGGTGAGTCCCTCTCTCCAGTCCACACAAAAAAGGGAGTGGACCAGACTAGACTTTGGGGGAATGTTTGAAATCAGTCCAACACAACAAGGGAGGCTTTTGGCTTGGTTTGGCCAGCGGAGGGTGCTGAGGGATTGTTAGAGCCTTTTAGACAATGTGTGCGTCTCCTGAGAAGAAAAGGTGGTTTTGATGTGGAGAAAGTATGTAAAATTACTGAAACAGTAAATTGGGTCTCTGAGTACCACTAATTGTCATTTCACCCTTGGTGGTTTTCACCAATTGATGTTCTTACTATGTTGTTTTAAAAATATCAGGTGGCATTCCAATGGGAGCTAATTCTTAAGGATATGCATCCACTTTTATTGCTAGCTACAGAGAGGTGATAAAATCGCTTGATAAATTTTGATGGAAACTTTATATTGTTTTTTAACACAATTTCCAGCTCTGCTGCTCTGATCTCCATTCCTCATGACAGCTTTTGATTTCCATTTTAAATTTATTACCAAAACATGAATTCTGAAGTTTCCAGAAGCAACCCATGATGGTTAGAATTATAGACCACCTATAATGAATAAAAACTAATAAAAAACGTCCGGTCCTGGAGAGCCCCAGTCTTTAAATCATCAGTTTCTAAAGGCCTGGGATAATGTTACTAGGATCAATTAAACAGATGGTGTGTTCAATTAAGTAATTAGAGATCAACTGGAAAAATTCAGCATGTCCTTAAGCTCTCGTGGACCAGTGTTCTTCCTTGGAAACATTGCTTGCCGGATTGACCGGTAACTCCAGCAAGTGTTTGTAGCCTTTAAAGAGCTGTTGCGTGAGGCTGAGCTATAAGCATAACTGGCCCGGGACTCTGCAGGGTGAGGGCTGGGGGGCCCTGCCATAGACACTCGCTGTGAGTTGAACCTTGTTGGCCGTTGTCCTGGAAAAGTAGTTAATTGCACAGCGATTATAAAGAACAGAAAAGCCCTCACAAAGAACAGAGAAAGAAATTAAATAGAAAGCAGGCGATCTAATCTGCTGTATTCTGAAGAGGAGAGTACAGAAATTGCAATCCCTCTGCACCGTCACTCAACATTAATAGTGCTGAAAGTGAAAAACACCATTTCCGAGAAGGCAACAGTTCTGGGATGAGCCCAACAATGATGGTATACAGGAGGATCCGCCATATTGCACTATATAGTGTAAAATTACTGAATTGTTTACTGCCAGTAATTTACACTGATTTTGCCTGGGCCCAAAACACTCCCGTGCACCATTTTGGTGTGAGGATATCAATCTGCATTTGGGGGCTTAAAGGTCCATTATTGGCATTGTTTTGCACTTGATGCATTGTTTAATATGAACCCTAAGGAATTTGCACCACATACCATTAACTTTATTCCTGTGTAAAATTCTTAGATGCTCTTTGGTAACTGTAAGCTATACAAGATTGAAAAGTCCCAGAAGCAAACAGTTGTTTTTTTTGTCAGCTGTGACAGCCAGGCACTGTGAGACCTCTGTGATGTGTTTTTAGGTAGCCTGTATACCCCTGTGGGCTCACTTCAGAGAACTCGTCAGCTTGCCTTTTTTCAGAGGCTACAAGACACGCGAGAGTCACTGGGGTGCTTTTTGTATGTCTTAGTCTGGAGCTGTTCTCTTCCCACCTTGTGTGCATGTTCTTATAGTCATTTTCACAGTATCATTCTGGTTTCGTTATCATTTTTCTTCCCCATTTTGGTTACTTTCTGTGTTTTCTTTAAAAGACAACTAAGTGCTTGTTGAGTAGCAATCGAACGCTGGAAAAGCTCTTGTGGGAAGAGCAGAGAAGGTTACAGGTAGGGCTGGGCAATATGGCCAAAAACATTATCATGATAAAAATGTTCATATCAGTCGATATCGATAATTATCACGATAAATGTCAAATCATTACTTCTTTCAAGTTTAAAGGCAGATTTTTTGTCCTGAGTGAAAGTTGAAGAAACCAGACAGTTAATTGGTAAATTAAGCAACTCTTTATTTTAAGAACACAACAAACACTTGCCAAACAGCAGAAACATTAAACAAATCTGAGGTAGAGAGTATTCAAGTCTTTTTTATGTCAAAATATGCATGAGTAAAATTTACAAAATAAATATCTTAATAGAAAAATTAAATACTGCAGTGTGATAAAACACACATAGAAGATGGCTCAGACAGACTGCAAAGTTTAAAGTGCTCTGTTTTATGTCTGATCGTAAAAAGCCAAAATATCTTCAAATTACCGAAGTTGAATGACCTTTTCTGTCGACGATGTCATCGTCCTTCGAGCTGGTCGTTCGCTTCAGTGTCGCTCATTCCTCCACTCTGACTACAGTCCTGTCAGCCACCACCGTGTCGGTCAACACCACCACGTTCGCTGCCCGGTCTGCAACACGCATGCACACTCGCGCAGTATTTTGTGCTCATGCGCATATCATGTGCAAAGCATAAACATATATATCGAACTTTTGTTAAAATTATATCGAGATAAATTATATCGTGATAATTATCGTTATCGAATTATGGACCAGCACTAGTTACAGGTGCCCATGAAAGTATTTACAACCAGCCTTGTTGCACATGTGGCTGAAGAGCAGCCATCACATAGCTAGCTGCTCTCCATCATTGCACTCAAAGATATATACTGTATGTTGAAAATCAATATACGTTTTATTCATCTAAACATCTTTCAAGTTCCCAAGATAAATGTAGTCCTCTTATGTTGGAGGAAGGCCACTAAGGCAGGTACTGCGCACTAGGACATCTGTGGAGGGAGCATAGTGTTCTTTTCCAGGAATTGTGGGATTGTGGTGTTTCTGGAGCAGCGTTTGAAGGTGATTCATGATCTTTAAGAAGTAAGCTTTGGGTAGATGCCTGCAGAGGCTAATTATTTTGAAAGGCAGACCACGTTTCTTTTGGGTGAAAAGGTTTCGGGACCCTACACATAATTTTTCTGTATTTTGGGGGGTTTGTGGGCCCGAAGATTAATTTAACAGGCAAAAAGCTTTGATGAACCATCTTACTTTCAGTAGAGAGCACAAAGAGAATTGTGATTATGAAAGCCTGATGTATCACTGTAGGTAAGGAGCAGGGTTACTCATGTATTGCAGAGTCGTGGGTTTTGTCATCGGAATGCTACTTTCCTCTTCAAACATGAGTTTCAGATTGCTTCTGGTCAGATATCACATCATTAGAGTATACAGCATGTCATAGGAGATGGAAAACTGAAGAAAACACCTCTTTAAAATGCCCTCATCTTGCCCAAAAATGTAGCTGATGAGATGGGAGCTTTCTATTCTCTGTCCTCATACCACATACCCTTTTTGTTTGGCATGATTTTGGCAACTACTAAGTGAACTTTAATGCTAAATAATTTGGGCACTATTGTAAACCTCACATGGCCTTTTGAATGAAGAAACTGATGTTTTAAAACCCTGTATTTGATTTAAAAAAAAACTTTGACCGTCTTCCCCACTCCTGTTTTTGGCAGTTAGTTGATAAAGCATAAATATAAAATCATATTTACAAAATGTATAGGTGGTAATGCCCCACCATGCCCTTCGGCAGTTCGGTCACTACGTCATTGCATGGACCATGTTATTTGAGCTGGTGAGCAATGAATGACATGCAGTACAGTCTGAATTGATGCGCTTTCCATACTGTTCAAGTCCAGTAGATATCGGGCCATCGAGAACGTCCAGACTCCTGCACTGCTGCTGTTTCGGCTCTTTGAGCTCTTTGACTTGGAGCCGGTCAAGGTTTTACAGGCTCGTGACGGGGCGCCGATGTACTAACAGGCTGTATGTCCTTCCCCAGGTGCTGCTGCTTCTTCAAGAGGAAACGGAAGAAGAACACGCCGCGGCACAAATAATTCCAAATGGGAAAAAAACCGAAAGGAGAGCGAGGAAGACAACAGAAAGTTCTTGAAACCGCCTGCGGGGAGACTGGGGTCCCAGCAGCTTGCACAGTCGATTGTTCTCGTCCCCCGACGAGAACTCTTTTCTTCAACGCTTCAGAACGGATGCCTCGTCCCTTCACTTCTGTCCCCTCTGCTGGGTTAGAGGAGTGCCAGCACACTCAGGCGGGACTGCACTTCTTAACTCGCTCTTTCCGTTCGTCTCGCGCTTCCAGCGGAAAGCGCCAGCTCTCGACAACCGCTGCGGTTTTTGTGGGTGTCGCTGGCGGTGTGGCTGCCGGCTCGTCTGCCGCGGTTCTGACGGAAGGGACTTCACACGGGACCTCTGCTCCCTTGGCTTGTTCCTGCCTGCCTCACGGCTGCTTTGAGCGTGAGGGGGTTCATCCCAGGACCCCTCTGCGTGTCCCAGGGCGGGGTCATGTCCTTGTTGGGGGGGGGAAACTTGATGCAAAAAAAGTCGACACTTTTTTTTTAGGTTGGGTAGCAAAAATACTGTGAGAACTTTGTGATCTGCTGTCTCCTTTGTTTTCTTTCTTGTTTCTTTTGTTGTTGTTTTTTCTTCAGACGTATTGCTATTTAAGGAAATCAGGGGCTGCTGTCATTTTCCTTTTGCTCAATGGCTGAGGAGGTTATTTTGATTTTTATGTTGTCAATTTAGATGTTCATTTATCGTACTGTGGTCTTTGAAACGGTGGTCTTATAACCAGAGCCTTCAGCCATTTTTAGGCCTTTGGTATCAAAGGTTGAACTTATCTCATTTTAGGTGTCCGGTAGAACTCACTGATGTAAAGCCTCTAACCTCGATAAATGCTGTTGCAATCAAACAATTTTAATTCAGGAATTCAAGAAATCCCCAGAATGACACGAGGATAAAGCTGTTAATTTCTCTTCCTACAGAATTTCCGAATTGTGGGGCTCAAAGGAAAATTTTAACACTGTGTGAGAGCTTCAGCTAAACCCAGGACTGTGCAATCCAGCAAGTGCAGAGTGTTTGAGTGTACAGCTCTGAGAAAATGAAGAAACGACATCATTGCTCAGAAGAAGAAAGAGACAAATCATAAAGGCATATGATGTTCAGGAATAGAGCGCTTCAGGTATAAAATGTACTGGGAAGCATTCTAAATGCAAGAGTGCCTCACAGTATATAAATCTCTAAGGAGATGTGTATGACAGAAGGAATATGAGTGGGGGCATATTGTACTTGATTTCAGCTTGTTAGAAGGGCTGTAATTTTCAGATCCCAGAGTGCGTCCGGGGGTTGGGGGTTCAAGAGGGGAAGCAGACTGATGATGTTCGTTGTTTTCTGTGGGAATAGCAACTGCAAGAGGCCAAGAGGAGTGGTTAGCTGAAGGCTGAGGTTGGAAACTGAACCAGTCTCTTGCACACTGTTTACACTGCTTGTTTCATAGCTCTCCTATGTTCTTTACTGCTTGTGCTACACTGTGTGTCTGAGACACTGGCTGACTGGACAGTAGATCTGTGGACTCTAAAGTGACATTTAACCCTTTGAGCACTACCGCTCTCCCCTAACAGCAGTCTGATTCTGACTACTATGATCATGCAGGATACAAGGGCTTCGTGGGTGAAGTAACACAGCTCCTGTAAGATCTCGTATTTCCGTGCTGTGTTACTATGAGGCTAAAGGGTTCCTGATAATGTCTATAAAGTTCAATAGGTGTGCCTCTTTTTCTAAAGTAGTTTAAAGCCAAAACTTTGGCTGGCACCTTAGGTAGACATAGTGGCGTAGTTTATAAGACGCAGTGAAACCCTACAGGTGTTTGAGTAAGAGTTGCCTTCTGCCCATGGTAGAAACCTGTAAACAGGTTATAGTCATAATCAGGCATAGTTTTCTAGGAGGATTTGTTCTTTTTTTTACTGCCCTAGACTGTCATGTCACTGTTTGTTAGACTGCTCCCTCTTCCTGATGACAGATCCGATAGCTCGGTCGTCACAGGAGAACCTGCACCCCACCCCTCGCTCGTTTTAAGCAAGGTGAGGCCTCGGAAGGCCCTGGAGATCATCCAGAGCCCTGAGAGCCATCTAGTGGTTCAGTCTTGGAAGAGCTCTGCCTCTTGTCCACAGCATTCTTCTTTTCATTTTTTGACAAACATTTACTCTGTCGGTACTTTCACTCCCTGTTTTCGGATTCTTAATCACCAGATCTGTGAGTAGCAAAAAACTAATTAAGATTTAGTACTATTTCAATGTATATCTACGGTTCCAATGGTTTTATTATGACGATACAAGTAGCATCAGTGCTTACTTAAGACTTGCCTAAAAAACCTAATCCAATCATTTTTTATAAGTATTCTTTCCCAAAATACATTTTTTCACTTAATCTTGGGAACAGTTTACAAACCAGTAGAGCTGCATAGTACATATACCACCAAAGCCTGTTTGTACTTATACATTCTTTTCCCTAGAATGATCCGTTCCTGTGTTTGGGATATTCCATGCTTTCTCCCTGAAGATCCCTGTCATTCTGTCTTGAAGTGATTTCCATGGATTTCCAGCTGTCTTCTGGCTGTAGCTAGCAGTTTATAACTCTTATCCTGAACAGCGACAATGTGTAACAATACCTTTTCAGCAGATTCCTTCACAAATGGACATTTCAGAAGTCCTTCATATCCCGATTTATTTTCAGACTGCTTTTCCAAAGCCAGAATGTCACAGGCGAAGGACCTTCTCGATGTGCAATATTCCTTACTGCTGTAGAGCCCAGTGTTTACACTTCAGCCTAGACTAAATCCTGTGCTGTAAGCAATGTCTGTAACTGCCTTTATATTGTTTTCTTCATCACAGCAAAAGAAATACCAATGACTCCATGCTGTGCTGTTTTAACCTGAATTGTACTGCGAGACCAGGACTTCGTTAAAGCTGGACTGACTAAAATCACAGGAGAAGTGTTGATTCTGGAAGTTTATATATATATGTGCTCTATTTGAAATGCACCACCTTTCCTGCTTTGAATTACGCTTCGTAATGCCTTAACCACCCACATGAATTCTCCCTTGGAGGGTGTTCATACAGTGCAAATCTGGTATTCGCCTCCCGCAGAGAGATGGCAGGCTGTCCTGTACAGAAGCCCCATCAGCGCCTGAACGGAGTGTCGGAGAGTGGTGTTCAGCTTGAGGAAAGAGAAGCTCAGATGCAACACGTTTCACAGCGGGCATTGAACATGGCTCTTGGAGGCGGGGGTAGGGAGCAGGATATAGTAACAGCCTGAGGAGGAGAAAAGTGAGGCAAAAAGCTAATGATACCAAACTCAGTCTTCTACCAAATTCTGAGGCATCTGGGACTGCTGGCGAGCAAAGTCCTTGTTCCGTTCTCATTGATTTATTTCATTATTTTTTTCCTGTGTTCAGGAATTCTACCGTGGATCCACTAATACACACGATGGGTTGAAAGCCACTTTTGTGTCGATGGAATTGTAGTGTGTAGACGTAGGGCAGCTTACAGTTCAGTTCATCTTGTTAATCTGTAGTGTGAAACAAAAGGGTGGGGGGGGGGGGACAGCTGTTGGAAATGAGCTTTTTTGTCAGGTTTCCTTCTCAGAAAAAGCAGGGGATGGCCTTCGAATGAATGCAAAGTACTCAGTGTACATAGTGACGATGTTGCCTTCCTTTTCTGTCTCTATCGCAGGATTCCAGCATTAACTCCATGGGCTGTCTTGACATTTTAACAATATATTCTTAATGTGAACTTAAAAGTGTATGATATACTGTAGTCTTTCTATTCTTTAGTTTTTCTTTTTTTTTGCTTATCCAAAAAGCCATGCTTTTATGAACTGAAAAAAAGCTGGTGAATTTGACTGCACTACATTTCTTTGCTCTTTGTTTACCTGATCAAAGATGCCGGTCTTGTTGCGTACTGTAATCTTGTGAGACTGGGCACGACTTAAACCACGTTTTTAGGCAAAAAAAACATGGAAAGGACAGAATGATTCGTTTTCATGAAATCTGATTTACCAAAATGCTTCCTTTTTATTACACCCTTATTTTTAGCATATATATGTGTGTGTGTGTAATTATTTATATAGGTGAAAAGACGCTAGCCTGTGAAAGTCACCTCCTGGTGGGGTGCTGGGATGAGTATCCTGTATAGACATGTTGGTACCTCTTCAGAACAGCCACAAAGTGTTTCACATATTCAGTTTTCATTTTCAAAGTCCTGTTCAAAGCAGGACGAACTGTACATGTGCACAGCTCTGTATGTGTCTAGGTTTATTTTTTTTCATTGTAGCTTTCTTCCTTTTTATTTCTTTATTTGTCACTTATTTTGTCTTTTTCTCTTAAGTCTTAATTCTGTACGACTTGAATACAAAAAGAAATGGGGGCGTTAGTTTCTTTGAGTATAGTGTAGTACATCTTCAGAAAACTGCTTGCAGCAAACAAAATGCTCTTTAGTAATAAGAGGTTCATTGAGTGAGTCGTGTTGTAATACGCAATGTTCCTCTCATCACGTGTAGGATATATATATAGTGAAATGGTTTTGCTGGCCTGCTGGTGTTTTTTTAATCATTAGGCCCCACTTGACTTTAAGTTTAAGGCTGCTGCTATCGGTTAAGATTTTGAGAATTTTCTCAATTTCTGTGATTCCCTCTTTAGAGGGAGAAGTAGGCAGAGCCAGCCCTCGAGGTAGTTCTGGCCCTGACCCAGATCAAACTACGTTCTTGTCTTGAAACGTGTCAATTGCAGTATATGTGATGTAATGAACACCATTCGATTCGCTTTTCAGAACTGCTTCGTGACAAGCAGAGAGACTGGAAAGGGGTGTGTCTGAGGGTTTCTTTTTTTCCCCGCTTAGTAAGAAAAGTCTGGTTCACCTCGACGGGTCTGGCCGTCCTCCACTCGCCCTCTGATCAGAGGCTTGTGCCCATTTCCTGCCCAGGTGTTGAATTCACGTGACCAGAGATCATCCAGGGCTGTCGCCTCCCGCCTGCCCTGGGTACTGCTGTGGCTGGACACTGATAGTGTGCATCAGCTTACCTTCACTTTACCTGGCTTAGATGGATGTCAAAGCCAGTACTATATGACGACCCCTTGATCTCCGCCACCTGCCTTCGCCAAATACGTTTCCGACAAGAGTCATTTTCCAAGAGAAGCATGCCTGTGTTCTCTAATCATCTAAGCTACTGATGTGTAAGCAGGGCCTTGTTTTGCAGTCTTCTAAGGACAGGCAGCCATGACGCTGGAGACTCCTGCGACTGCAGTCCAGGCTTCGTGTGCTTTTAAAAGACGCTGTGTTCCACGCCGCCTAGGCTTCAACAGAGCATCTTCGGAGTTTCGGAGTTTCGGAGCGCATTGTTTCACTTCGCGTGGGTTGGCTGGAGGCAGCGCGGCATGAAGGAATTCTTGGCCGTGGGTTGATTGCCTTTGTACACTTTCATTCCTGGCTGCGAGTGAAACTGCGCGCAAGCCCGGGACCGCTGCCGTAAAAACAGGAAAACAAAATCTCGTAAAGGTCGTTTATTTTGTCTTCGGTTTCTCCAGCCCTTTTAACAGTCCCTTTCCTGTACTTTCTCTCTTATCTGGGTGGGGTGAGGGTAGTTACAAACCAAGACTGCAATATTTTTTTAGTTGTAAATTGTACAGAATTCACCATTGTATGTTTGTTGTTTTTTTTAATCAATGGACTCCTTAAAAGAGAAAAAACGACAACCTGTTGATTCAGATTCTTTTGTATGTTCACGCAGAGGAGAAGTAAACAATGTACAGAACTACAGGGGTTCGGCCTGTCTTTTTTTCTGGCACTGGTTTCCAAACTAAGGAGAAAATAACTGTCTTAAAACTGTATTATGACGACTATTATTGTGCTGAATATGAATGTTACTTAAAAATGTATTTGAATGGTTTAACCTGGTAAAGGGCTGCATTTGTGAATGACCCATTTCTTATTATTTTTTTGTTAATTTACAGAAAAAGGTCCTGATGGCTGTCTTAAAATGCCTAGTCTCCAGGGCGTCATGTGAAACACATCACATGTGACCTTTAAAAATTACACTTTTTATTCCCTCCGCATTTAAAGGGAAACTCAAGTTTGCACCCTTTTTTATGTAAAATAAAAAAAAATCTCTTAACCTTTTCTGCGTTGTGGTGTGCCTTTTTTCAATGCCGAAGTATGGATTCTGAAAAGAGATCATAAAATCAGCCTTTCCTTCTCACATATCCTGTTTGTTTGTTTGTTTTTGGGCTGCTGTTTGAATTCAGATTTGTATTTGCTGGAAGTTAATCTTCAACTTATGTTTATTTTGCTTCAGACTTTAGAGCATGGGTAGTAAGCACTGGAAACAACACAGCCAGTAAGATGAGAAACATGCTATTGCATTTCTTAAAAGCCTAGTCACTTTCCCGAGCCTGCCTACTCATCGCGTATTACAGAGTGTACATGACATTTTATCTGTCTTGCACAACAAAATCGGAAAGCGAGTGTATTATGAAGACTGACTAACGTGCATTTTCCCCAATACAATTACCTGGTCACTGTCCATTTGAAGGTGGAATAAGAGGTTGGTGGCAAAGAGACAGGCTTAGTCAGACAATGCTGGCCATCATCAGAGGACTGTATTTAGCAAGAGCTCGGCTTATTGTCTTCTGTGACAAACCGGCCTTGAGAAGCCTTTGGATCTCCAGCGCAGTGATTTGACAGAGCTCTTGAACCCTGGGTTGGATTCAGGCCCGGGATACACTCTGGTCTCCTCGTGTCCACGGGGGCTGTCTCTGCGTGCGCCGTCCTGTCCAGGCTGGGGGTGCTGCCTTGAACCCCGTGTTGGCCGAGCCGCCGACGGCCAGCGAGGACCCCGTACCCCGCGTGCTCAGCGGAAGGGACGGCGGTGGGGGTTCTGGTGTTAAGCGGGCAGTTTTAATAAGGGGGACGATCCAGCCATGGAGGTTCGAGCTACTGCTCGTACCCGTTCCCTGCGGCAACTACTACATTGCCTCACGCAGGTGGCCTTAGCCTCAGCTCTTCGGGTTTCCCCTCCCACTGCTTTCTTAATCACAGGCTAATTAATAGCAGTACAGTGGAGAAATAAGGGGAGGCTGGGGAGGGACTGTTTAAAGTTATTACGGCTGAAGCTGCTCTTCAAACATTAGAGGTATTTTTTTTAATCCCAAGAGTGTAGAAAAATAAGACAAACGTCTAAACAGGCAAGCAGATAAATTGAAGGTCTGAATTAGCCCTGGGGATTTAAGAGTTCAGTTTGCAACAGGTGTCCTAGAATCGTGAACTTCAATGAGATTAGGGCAGTCATTATTTTCTTTGTCAGGTTAGATCAATTTTGGGTGTGTACGGCAACGAGGCGCTGGGATTGAAGGCTCTGAATTCAGCCGGGTTCAGTTTTGGGCAGGAGCCTGTATACCTCCACCGCTAGAGGGCAGCACGACATGTAATGTCGGGGTGTTTCAACGCCAGACCTAGTTTTCACTTCCGAATCCGGCGATCCTTTAATGTTCCTCTCCCGGCATGCCTTGTCCTCTTCTACCAGCCTGATCCAACATGGTGGGTTCCGAGCGATTTTGTTCTTTTTAAAATCGATCTCAATCCTCCAGAATTGAGACGTATAGAGGGATTTCTTGTTGTTAATCATGGTCCTTATGCAATTATGTGATGATACAGCCGTGTATTGGGATCTGCAAGCTGCCTGACGAGTAAAGATGTGTAGTTTTATAGGTGATGCCTGTCATATTACTGTCCTCGGAAGGAGCGCCGTTCTCCATTACGTTCAGTGTGTAAAAATAATGGATTCGCTGTTTTTTTCCTTATTTTATCTTTTTCCGGAAGCACAGACAGACTGTTAAGCGTACAGATTAAATCCAAAGGCGGTAATGGCACATCCTTGTGAGGAGTTCTGAATTTCGAAGCCTTTAAAACAATAACGATCTTAACTTTCTCACGGTTTGGATTAGTTGTAGTATGTAAAGATTTCAGTATCATTACTCATGAACTATGTCCATATGTAGTGCATCTTTATTTTGTATTTTATCTTCAGTGTTGTTACCATTACAGAGGGTTGTTGTTTTCAGGGGTGTTGAAAGTATACACTAGTGCACGTTTTCTGTGCTTCTGTAGTATCCGCAGAAAGTACTACTGCTGGTGCGTTTTCCGTTTCTACATAAATTCTTGCTGTTCGTGTTCGGTTCATGAAGTGTTTAAGGTGATTTGGTCAAGCGAGCAGGCAGGTCCCTTAATGTCCGAGCAGCCCGCTGTCTGAGAAGAACCACTTCCTTCGAGAGGTTGAAAGGTAAACGCTCGTTTCTCTTCAGGGACGAGTCAGGACTAAGACGGTGAAAAAGGCCGCCCGGGTCATCATCGAGAAATACTACACCCGCCTGGGCAACGACTTCCACACCAACAAGCGGGTGTGCGAGGAGATCGCCATCATCCCGAGCAAGAAGCTGCGCAACAAGATCGCGGGGTGAGTGAGTCCTGAGGGCAGGGGGGGGGGAGGCCTCCAGTCCGACTCCTGCTGCGGCCCTCCAGTCCGACTCCTGCTGCGGCGCAGGCTGGGTTTGCTGCAGGGTTCTGTAGTCCGTCTTAAGTTGCGTCTACCACCTTTGATTAGATTTCTCAGCTAGCACATTTTTTTATTTTGCTAGCTTGCTTTTGCTTCGATAGAATTCTGTTGGATTCATTTTGAGTAACTGCTTTAGTTTTTTTTGCTGAAACTCTCATCAGTAAACCCCCCTCACTTGTTGCCTAGAATTTATGTTCCAAGAATGAGAGAATGTCAAAGAAGATTGTCATGAATATCTTTTTTTTATATAAGTTACCCTTTGAACACCCTGCAGGATCTTGTTAAGGTTACTGTTTATTTTGTGTTTTTTAAATCTGTCTTGGGAATTCATGCTTTTACCCCTTTTTCTTACGCACCTCCTGTGGGTTGCTGTTAAGAGAAGGTAAGCCACCTGCAAACCAGACTGGTGTTTGCATGACTTTGAGTTTCTCCCGGCAGGAGAAAAGGCAAGGGCATTTGGAACTGTTCTGCACCTAGCACATTTTCACCCATCTCTAAACAGTCTTGTCGTCAGGGGTAGCAGTCTCATCTCCGTAAGGATTTATTCAGTCATGCATCACACCTGAGCTCCCTGTTGCGAATTCCTTTCATGTCTGCCAGTACTACTGTTAGAACCCTTTAGACACGAACCCAGATAGGCTTCAGTGGAGTGTACAGCCCCTGAGCTCTCCTTTGTGTAGAGCCATGCATCTTTTGAGTTTTTAAGGGAGTTTCAACACAGATTAGATTGGAATTCAGCAGGCTTATGTTATTTAGCGCAAAGGGGGAAGAAGAATATTTTTAAAGATGTTTGTCTGCTTTGTTTATTTTTAGATGATAATGTCTTGAAGGGAATAAGGACCTTTGTGAAGGGGGAATTGTGCATGCTCATTGAGCTTTTGTTTAATCTGTTGTCAGGCAATAACCAGTTTGTATTTTTTATAAATCTCGTCCTACGTAGTTGTGCTGCATTGTTCAATGTAAGGTCTTGCCCCTGTATCGAAAGTGACTGTGGTATGCACTGTTGCCTGGTCATTGATAGTACAGGGAGAGAGAACTGAAAGTCTTTCCCGTGTTTGAAGGGAACGCTGTCCCTATCAAACCCTGTACCTTTCAGACATTAGTCTCTGATTCGTGTCTTAGTAGTATCCAGGGTGTTTGGTAACTTGGTAGAATGTGTTAGTAACTGAACAATAGAACATGAACTGAAATAGACATCTCTTGCTAGGTTGGCACTTGCAGTTTTTCCCTGCGATGTTATTAGCTGTATACTTGGAGGTGGTAGACTGGTTTTGTCAGTGGCTGGGCTGGTATTGTGTCAAATGCGTGGACTGATCTTCGGGTTCTCCTGCAGGTATGTCACCCACCTGATGAAGCGAATCCAGAGGGGCCCTGTCAGAGGCATCTCCATCAAACTGCAGGAGGAAGAGAGAGAGAGGAGGGACAACTACGTTCCTGAGGTCAGTGTCGCTGCCTGGATATGCACAGACACACGCAGGGGACGGGGGAGCTGTCGTCCAGTTTGGAACTTAATAGTTTTAACTTCCAAGCATAATTCTGTGAAGTTTGAACAGTTGTTTTTCAGTGTTTTAGAACAGGATTAGTTCATTTCCTTTTTTTTTTTGTTCATGATACTGCAGATACCCTTTCTCTAGAATGTATTTTGGTGATTCTTCCTGCTTAACCTGCTATTCCAACTTATACAATTACATCTAATGCGAAGTGAGGGAAGTCATTTCTCTCATGTAAGAGATTTTGTGGAGTACATTGTATGCAGCAAATCAGATTACAAGAAGAAGCAAGTGGTACATTTGGATATATGCTGCAAAATAATGCACAGTAGAGTGAAAATTGTTAAAAACTGTCTAGCAAAGGTTGTGATGTGCAATTAATGTATTTAGCTTGGAATAAGGAAAATGATTGTTGCGCATATGATAACCAGGGTCTACAGTTTGGGTATTTGCATGTTGTGGGGTTTATAACTTCATGTTTATGCTTCATAGCGTGGCTAGAAACAGTTTGCAATGTGCAGTGTCTTCATCAGCCCGCGTGCCCTGTATCGAAAGTGACTGTGGTATGCACTGTTGCCTGGTCATTGATAGTACAGGGAGAGAGAACTGAAAGTCTTTCCCGTGTTTGCTGGGAACGCTGTCCCTGTCAAACCCTGTATCTTTCAGACATTAGATAGATTGTCCGGACATTGTAGAATCTCTGTTAAACATTTAGCTTTTGTTGAATCTGGCAGTAACCAGTTTGTTTTTATAAATATTACCCTAGATTGTTAAGGTGCTGTAGATAATGTGGTTTTACATGGAACTCTATTGACTTTCAGAATTTTGTTATATTTAGGACACATTAGGGAGTAACTCCAACAAGTTTTAAAAAAGATTTCTTTTATGTGCATCTCCATTGTTGTACACATTGTGATGCCTGCAGGTCCTCCTCAGATCTAAGTGATGCGTTTGTTTCCAGGTCTCTGCCTTGGACCAGGAGATCATTGAAGTTGACCCTGATACCAAGGAGATGCTGAAGCTGCTGGTACGTCCCCTTTCTCTGAATCAACCCAAAGCTGTGTATCTTTTGAGATGCATTAAAGCACAAGTGCTGCAAAAGAGTCCCGCACTTGCAGACCTCCCGCCCTCACCCATGTGACCTGCGGCAAGCCGTATGAGGTGGAAGTCTGTATTGTGAAGCGAATGCTTGTAAAATTGCTGACATGTTTAATAATTACATTCATTTGGGGGCTTCTAGTGATTTGATTGTGAACTATACCTGTACTTTAAGTCAAATGTACGTAAAATGAACTGGCTTGAACCTCGGTATTGGGAATGTTGATTCATACTGAAGGAGAAAAAGAAATGGAAAATAAGAGCCACGTACTTGGGAGCCCTGTCTCTGTCAGGGTTGAAAATTAGGTTTTACTGAATTGCTCAAATGGTGCGAGGCAGTTCTACCAGTTTCATATCCATTTGTAGTATTTTGAGGATAAGATTCATTTATAGTGTTAATTCTGAAACCTCTCAATGCATAATCCCATTGTGTAGACTGAGCAGTTGTAAACTGTTTCAGGATATCCCTGAAAAAGATCCAATACATGATACTTGTGGTAGTTATGAAAAGATGTACCAATTCTTCTATAATTATTGTAACTTTTGCCCTCATTTACTGTCTGTGGTCTGCAGTGTCCTGCTGGTGGGCATGTAGTGTGTCCCGATCTGTTCTCACTTCCTGCTTCTGTTTCCAGGACTTCGGCAGCCTGTCCAACCTGCAGGTCACCCAGCCAACGGTCGGAATGAACTTCAAAACCCCCCGAGGAGCAGTCTAGACAAACCTTTGTAATATATCGATCTCAATAAAGAGAAAAACAAAACAATAGGCAGTGGTGTGTTTTCCATGATTTGCTGTGGTTTGATTACATTTGTACTGAAGTGACATGGGCTTGTATCCTGGTACACTTGGTTTAATGGTGGAGATTACCGTTTTGATGATACCTGCACAATCATCTGTGCTTCACGTGCATTCTTCGTACACAGCACTGTGGTCCTAGAATGGGTGTGAAACTGCTTATAATAGTATCTTAGCTATGTATAGAGGGGCTCAAACGTTGCAGTAATCCATGTTCTTTTTTTAATTGGTTGTTTCCCTTTTGAACACTTCCTGCAGGACACTTACCTGATGTTTCAATGCAATATTTAATCAAATCCAAGAAACGGAACAATTCGGGACATTTAAGGTTGTCAAATGAATTGGATTGCCAATTAGCATTTATTCAAACGACTTAGTTTTCTCCCCCCACATTCACGTTTCCGTACTTGATCATACAGTACTTTGCTGTAGCAATTTCAGGTCTAGTTTCTGTATGAAGGGTATTTGATGTGTTGCATGTAAGGTTGTAGAGTGTATTCCTGGGTTCAAAGGAGTACCCTGCACCTTAATA
Organism: Atractosteus spatula; assembly: GCF_055471065.1. NCBI lineage: Eukaryota > Metazoa > Chordata > Actinopteri > Semionotiformes > Lepisosteidae > Atractosteus > Atractosteus spatula. The sequence goes on along the minus strand of NC_142712.1, from coordinate 62,796,313 downwards.
GTCTTATGATGGACTAAGTAAATCAAGTTTACTTTTTTCCACAATCGACAGTAAAATACGAATTGGAGGGTGTAAAGGGGAAATTAACAGAACAAGAGGCACAAAAGGTTTGTGGAAATGTAGGAACACGCTGATTAGCTGTTGAAGCTCACCTTGGATTTTTCCATGAATCAATTGGATGGGCTTCTGTCATTATAATGGGAAAGAGTTACAGTATACATCACCTTCCATTTGACTGAAGCACAGTACTTTTTATCATTACCTAATGTACAGTTAACATCAGTATCCAGTGATGTTTCTCATACATGTTCAAAGCATTCACAGGATTTAAAAATCTGAGCTTTAGGCACAACCTACTGTATAAAAGGCTTTTGGCTATTGCTCTCCTTGTCCTTGTTCGCTGTGTGTTTCTGTGGACTGTTCACTTGGTCCAGGCTCTCTGCTCATCTCCTGACTTCCCCGAAGCTCAATGTTCTTTTTCTTTTTCTATAGGAAGGGGAAAAAAGTAACTTTTACTGTTCCATGGTTGAAAGTCTTGAGCATCGTTTTGGTCTTTATTAAAATGCTCAACAAGTGGTGTTAGCAGACCATCTGTGGCAGAGTGAGTGCCAGGACTGAAAATGGGGCCTTTTGACACATGGTTATGTAACATACAAGGGATCTTTACTACTTTTAAAGACATGTGGAGTGCATTAGCTATTAACAGTCTTAGGAGGTTCATCATGAGGATTTTAACAAGAATTTCTGACTGGCCTGGGCTGCGCTGCTCAGGAGACCAGTGATGCCCACAGGTGAAAAATGGAGCAGCTACAACTTCACCAAAAAAAATCACACTTTCACTGAAAACATGCAATTAAATGCAAGTGTATTTTTACAGAGAGACTCTTCCAAGCTATTAACACCTGTGTCTCTCCCTGTGGGGCACTTCTGAGCCATTGTCTTTCCCTAATAAGCACAGTAAGTGAACAATTGATGCGTGCGCTGGTTGAAGAGCTTGCTCTGTTCCAAGGGGATTTTTTAACCTTAAGTAGCTTTTAGAGTTGCACAGCTGTGGCGCATCTACGTCTGAACACGACAGAGCTGATGCATTCATCATCTTAAACAATGACAAAAATGTGAGGTGCAAACTAATGTGGAAACCCTGAGGCATGTATTAGAGATTCTGATTTCTCAGCTACTGGGCTTTTATACAAACCCAGCTCTGTCCTTGCTAAGAGGTTTCGCTTGCGATGGGGCTCCGTGTTAAGTGGGGTACCTGCTGGCTGGTGACCCCACGAGGGTAGCGAGCAATGTCGTCGCGCAGCCTCTCTGTCCTCTCCCAGTCCTCCTCCCAGTGCCGACGCCAGTACTCGGACTTGCGTGCTGTGATGCGCTCCAGGAGAGCCCGATTCTCCTGGGTCACCTGCAGCAACTCCAAGCGCCTCTTCTCTGCGTTCAGGCTGTGTCCCAAGGTGAGGAGAAAAAGTTTTCCACCTCGCTGTTCAGGACTCACTTACATTTGTGATATGATCAGAATTGCAAGGTATTACATGCAACACGTGTCGTGCAAATCATCACATGCAATTGCACATTGTGCAGCAAGAGTAAATGAAGAGCTTAGGGCTGGGCTGAGAAGAAAGCTTTAAAAGTAATGTGGCACCATGATGCTGTCAGCACAGCACTGTGATAAGATGCTAATTTGCTTCTGTAAATATTCTAGCAGGAAGCCCTTATTCCTTTGTTGAAATATTTAATAAGCATAGAAATACTATAATTTAGTTATAGACATTAGAAGTGATATCTTGAACAATGCAGATAAATCACCTCTGGAACAAGAGGCTTTTGAACTTATTTGGGGAAACTGATCTCGGAACCTGATGAAATTTAAGGAACACGTTTCCAGAACCAACACTGCAAATCTCCCTTCTGGATAATCCTCTGCGTCAATTCAAATTAGGAATGTTAAAAATGCATTAATTGGCCTCCTGATCATGTCAGTTTAAAGCTCACACAACGAAAAGTGTGCACAGTTTAGATTAAAAAATACCTTAAACTGAATAGTTCCCCTGTTCTTCATTTTTGTACAGGGTTTTATGAATATTTAAAATGAAAACTGCATATTAAAAAAAATATGTCAGTACGTGAAATGAGAGGAGCAAAAGTGTAATTGTTTCTGGGGCCAATTCAATTTACAGTTGTTCCAGAAAAGTGTGTCATCTGGGCACAGACTCTGCATTCTTTCCATCTGTTACAGTGGCTGACTACAAATTACTGAATTTAGTACGTCAGTGGTTTACCTGTTGCTAAAGAAGAGTTTGCTGTAGGAACTGCTACTGGCCAGATATAAAGATCCCTACTGTGTGCGACTGGCTGGTTTTGTAGGGGTATCTGTGAGCTACATATCCTGAAAGAACTCAAAGATTTCTCTGACCTTTTAGATATTCAAAAATGCCCTTCAATAATTCAAGAGGAGGCATGTAACTTACAGGGGAGGTAAATGATTCAAGAACAGTGAGTAATTAGTTGTGGTCATGCAATGACACTTAGATACAAGTACAAACAGTAACCAGATATGGAGGCTGGCTTCTTTGTCCGCATGCTGTACCAAAAAAAAATACATGTTGATACTGAAAACATCTTTGTCTCATATTGCTTATTACAGAGATGCTCCTAATGAAGTACCACAGGGCATAGAGAATGGGTTTGATTTCTCTCCATTTTACTCCTTTCCTTCAGGTTGGTGGCATGACACAGTGCCATGCTTACCTTTACCCATATACAATATTTCAATTTACATTTTAATGAGGTTGTTAAATATGACTGAAGTATTTAAATGTAAGGATATGTAAACAACAGATAGAAGCCTTAATGGTTTTGAAAGACTATGATTTGTTTTTCATTTTTAAACACAGAGGAGGTATTGAGTTCCAAATCAATACTTGCCAAGGGGCAAAGCATTTTGACTGTGTGAAATACCAGATTGAAAGACCACATGTGAAAAAGAAAGTTATTCAGGACCAGTGCTGACAGTGAAACAGTAGATTGTGGATTGTTATCGCTTGTGTGGGGCCGCTGCTCTGTAGAATGAGTATGTTACCCTTTGCAATTACAGACGCTATGTCTCACCTTCTCTCTGTGAAGTTATTTCTGTGGTCAACCCAGCCCTTTGACCTCATGATATCCGACAGCTTGGACGATAGGATCTGATTGTCCCTCTCAATGGTGGCCAAACGTTCCTCCTCGAGCTGGTTCACAAGGAGAGACGGACACCTACAAATAAACTTTGTGGATCTGAATTCATCTAATGCTTTCAAGGAAGGGGATAACAGGCTGCACTGAATTGAAACACAGATTCAAAATGCACAGTCTGGACTCTTTCAGACGTCTTTATCTCCATCTTGATCATTAGAGATTTTACCCCACACTAAATAATACTTCCAATGCACAGGAAGCCCTATATTTTTATTTCAATGCACATCCACTGTTCTGTTTGTCTCACATTTGCAGCTAAACTAATAAAGTATTCATCACGTAGTTCATGTATTAAGCATTTCAGCATGTTCCTTCAGACGTGGTATTAAAGCACCATTCAAACGCTGCTGTTTGGAATGGCTATGTTTAAAGCAGAAAAAAAATCCCTTTTCACCGTACAAATAATCTGCCGGAACTTGACAGGGAGAGGAGTAAACATTATGCCAGAACAACCCCTTCATAGCATAGAACTGTTTCCTTTAGATTTTGCCCAGAAATACTATTTCTTCAGCTGATACTATACCTGGTCATAAAAGAGATGACCAGGTATAGTGCCATGGACACCTTTATTCATCTACTGTTTCTTTGGAATATCTAATTTTAAGAAAAACACGTACTGTACTGTATCTCCTGTGAAGAGTTACTGACCTGCAGTTTTTTCAGCTTCACCTGTAGATGGGCAGGCGTTGTGGTGCCCTTGGTGTCCACTACTGGCCTGGCTGTGTGAACCTAAGGAAATATGTATGTGTCATACAGTGACATACAGTGTGTCACTGGTAGCCAGAGCATTTCAGGTATGTGAAAATGTGTGCATTGTATAAAACCTTTAAATGAGATTGTATCAATATCCTTGTGCAACAAATGCTGTAGATAACATCCTCAAACTTCAAAAACATCCCAAAGAATCTGGGAAGTAAAAAATAACATTTCATCCTCGATTTCATTCAATGTAATTTTATACTTTTCTGTACTTCATTTGAAAAGGGAAAAGATGCTTTAATTTGAATTTCATTTTTTAAGCAAGCCCACACTCCTTTTTTGCAGATCAGTTTGGAATTCATGGGATAAGTACCTTTGGCACTTGTGTGTGTCTGAACAAGCTGGTCACAAAAATACAGATCGACTTTGCAACATTAATACTTAATACTATGATGCTTATATATGTATATATACTTTCCACTATTTCTCAAAAAACACTTTGTACATATTACACCACATGGAAAAGCAGGACAGGTATTGTTTATTTCAGGAAAACTCAATTGTGACAATTTACTGACACATAAGAACATGGTCATTGTACTGTCAGAGCCTGGGGGGTCATTTAAAATTGACCATGTTGCCAGGTTTGTTGTTTGTTGTGTCTCTCAGTGAAAGTTTGTCCTTGACAGCCTGTGCTTAAGATTCGTGACATAACTGTGGCCATAGTTAAATTGTACATCTCGTGCTAAGGAGGTATTTTTCAACATATATTTCCAAAGACACAATGCATTGAGTTTTCGTGCTCCAAGGCTTTTGAAAAGGAATGTTCCTATGTAGAGAACAAGTTATTCTTAACACCCTTGAAGTAATGAAAATTATGAAATGGGAAATACCCAGGTTACATGGGAACATCATTCTGTTTGGAATACGATGATGCATCAGTAAATCTCCTTCTACAAGTCATCACAGTATAAGATATAGTATAGATAAGACTATAAAGTGGTTTCAGAAAGGTACTTGGTCTGGTAAATATCTGATATATTTGGCCATTTGAATGTTATGTTATGAAGTGTCTGGCTTGAAATCAAATGACAGTCAGAATGGCCAGGCTCCAGTAGAGGAAAAATCATTCGACCATTAAGACAGCATGCATGCCTGCAATGTTAGACAAATACATAAGACAGACACCTCAAAAAATCGTCTTATACAAATGAGACAATTTACTCCATGAACTAAAACAAAATTTGAAATCTACTTGCTTCTTTTGCTGCTCTTTTGCCCTTTACAGCCATCCTTCTCTTTTCAGAAATTGCCAACCATGCAAAAAGGTTTTGTGTGGAAGGTTTGAGTGTCATCTCCTTCTCGATTTTCTAACAATCATTTTGACATCTGTCTTAAACGTACAATAAGATCAGTATTTCCAAATATTAATTTCTATATGACCGCAAGTTTTATTTATACTGAAATAATAAGGACTTAAACTACTTACATCCATTTCATTGATTTGCTATCAACAATGCTTAACTAATATCCTATAAAGTTACCTTTGTCCTGTGCTCGTTGTACCTGGCTTGGTCCCATTTCTTCTGCAGGTATTTGTTAGTTGAAGGCTGAAGGGGCTGGTATGATCTGTGCATGTCTGAATGTGCTTGTGCTCTGTGGTGCACTGCTATTCAGAAGCTCCTGTATAACCTGAACCTACACACCACATAGCCCTCCCCCTGCTCTCCGCCCTGGGTCCTACAGTACACCTTATAAAACGTAGCACTGTTTGTTTTCTGCTTGAGCTGGCTTTAACCATGCCATTTAGAGTTTTATATTAATATTTTTGTGGTTACCGCATCGTCTGAAATAATTTGTTAACACGTGTTTGAAGGTTTTTTTGGTACTACAACAACAGACATTTTTTGGGCAAAAGTGAGTCATACATATTTGAACCCTGTCTGCCTATTTGTTTTCCTAAGTCAGAAGCCTACAAAGTATAAATGACAATTATTTAAGCTCACACCTGTAGAAGGTTGTTTCCTTTCTTCTCTTTCTGCATGGAATAGACCTAACTGTTCCTTTGCAGCCTACGCATGCTGACCTAGCTACCTACTTGAATTATTTTGGCATATCACTTGGGACTGTAAGGGCAATTTTCACAGCCTGTGAAGGATAGTCACCTTTTAAGACAGCTCCATTAACTCATCACAGAGGTCACTGATACTGTATAAGACTTCTACCCAGAAGATACTAATGAGAATGCATCGGCCTCTCACCAGGAGGCTTAACGATGCAGCTAGCTTCCCAAAGCTGCTTGAAGCCAGTGTGTACATTTGAATAGCTGTTGCCATGACGCTGTCTTTATCTGTCTTTGCTACAGTTTCCCTTGCTGAGAGATTAAATATCAATTAATTATTACTGTTTACTTGGCTCTTAGTTAAAGGGGTAAGGGAGTTAATTAAAAGGGTATCATTTGTTAAAATAACTGGAATTTTCAATCTAAAGTACTTAAATTAGAGACAGTTCGTGTGTTTGAATGGGACAAGTATTAGTTGTTATTGACGATTGTTCGTTGTCTGGTAAACTGGCTATTTTCCTTTTCTTACGACAAATGCGGATGTTGCTGATTAATGCAAATTATACAAGAACGTAAAAATTTACACTAGTGAAAAAATAATATTGGTTCAGTTCAGATTTTCGGTTTCTAATTGCCTGAACCGGTATTTATATGGTTTAAACGGGACACCAGTTAACTTCTTATATCATTATATTACCATCAGAATGTAACCTATCTCTTTAATAAAGTTGTTATAAAGTGGAACATACTTTATTTTGAACTATCCAGACTTGATGATACGGGTCATTATTACATAAAAGTTGAATATTTCCTACTGAAATTTCCACGGGTAGCTTTCTCTTCGAATTATTTTTGTATACGGTATTGTAGCGCTCTCGGGATCACGTGGGTATGCGCCCCCCCCCACCGCTGGGGACTCGAACCCGGGTCTCCGGCGTCACTCAACAGGGACCCAGCCAGTTGAACCAGTTGAATTAGCTCCAGGGCAAATGTGAGCTAAATTTACAGCATAAAATAACAGGACAAGGCTATACAGTAGGTATTTGTATTTGATGCAGTTTTTGGTTGTGGTCCTAGTACACATACAGAAAATAGCAGTTAAAGCCAATTGTTTTACTCATCTTCCGTTATGCTGACCAGATGAAAAAACAACGAAGCTACAGGACGTTTTTACATTTTCAACTTTCAAGAAGACGTCGATTCTGAAGTAGTTGAGCTGTCAGGAGGAACTAACATGCACTGTCGTGCTGTTTCTTGCGGACGTGATGGTATGGGAACAGTGTGTACCCGGAAAGTTCTCCGTGCTTTGACACATAGCTTATGCTTTGCGAGTATAGCTTGAAGTTACCGCAATAGACGTCAGTCTCTTAAAGATTCATAATTTCTCTTTTTATTTTATGTTTTTTTTTACATTTGGCATTCTCCAGTGAGCTAACTGATGTCGGACTTACTATTGCGTTGGTGTGTGGATCAGCTAAACCGAAATTTTGGTTTGGACGCTTGTGATGACATAGTGCAGTGAGTAAATAACAGTTCTCCAGTTATACACTATTTCAAAACCATCACTTCAGAACTTATTTATAATAGCGAGGTCGAGGTTTCGAAAGTGTTATACTATAGGAGATGTTATAGATGTCGTCAGTAGCTGTATAGACTTGTATAACTTTTCATAACTTAATGTAACTCTGTATAAAGCAGTGAATAGCCAGGCGTGAGTTCTGTCGACAGAATTCTTCAACTTGTTGTTTCATTAAAAGATTTGGAATAAATAAACGTTTCTAGTCTTGTAAGCGTTCTTAACGTATTTTAGATAATCAACTAGAAGTCTGAAAATATTGCTTCTTTCTTAGATCTTGCCTCAGTTGAGGGTTATCTGAATAATCAGCGAACAGGCTTGAGGGATTGATTTCCTGATCTTTGCATTTCTTTTACATTGTGGAGTATGTGCTTCTAGAATGTGCAACTTTTCATATAACGCCTGTGGTATGAGTTAAATTATTAATGACAGAATGAAGGTGTCTAAAAAAATGAACACTAGCGATATGAATCGAGGTTATAAATACCGTCCAATAATATATATTGTTAATTTTATTTTCTATGTCAAACGTTAGATTCAGAAATTAGGCACAGTTCTTGGGTTATCAATCATGGTTTATGTCTTCGACAGGTATATACTTTCCATAGAGAATGCAGAGGAGATCAGAGAGTACGTAGGAGATCTTCTCCAAGGGACAGAAGGAAAGAAGCAGCAGTTTATGGATGAACTCCTGGACAGATGGCACAGGTCTCGGCAGCCTGCCTCAGAAAGCATTCAGCTCTACCTCAAAAAGGAGACTGTGGCAGGTAGGACCTTCAGATTAGGAACCAGAAATTAATAGGGTGTGGGAGATGGGAGTAATACTTGAGTTTCTCACTTGGTCAATAGATCCTGTGATAAATGTTGTACAAGACAGAAATCCACATTAATAATAATAATAATTAATTAATTATAGCTTACGCTTATGTAGCGCTTTTCTGGACACTCCACTCAAAACGCTGTGCAGGTAATGGGGTTCCCCTCCACCACCACCAGTGTGCAGCCCCACCTGGATGATGTGATGGCAGCCATAGTGCGCCAGTACGCTTCCCACACACCAGCTCTCAGTGAAGAGGAGAGCAGAGTGATGAAGCCAATTCATAGATGGGGATTATTAGGAGGCCATGATTGGTAAGGGCCAATGGGAAATTTGGCCAGGACGCCGGGGTTATACCCCTACTCTTTTCGAGAAATGCCCTGGGATTTTTACTGACCACAGAGAGTCAGGCCCTCGGTTTTACATCTCATTGTCATAACATTAGGAGTTTTCTTTGAAATATGTATGTGTTTGTTTCTATGTAATATAATGCCTCTTAGTTAATCAAAGTAATGATTATCTGGGCTCCCGATGCTGTAGATTCAAGAAGTGAGCAAAGATTGATTGATCCCAAGCCTTGAATTTAACCAGTTTGTAGTCCTCCAAGGGCAACATCAAGCAGGTTTCACGGTGAGGGAATGTCACAGGAACTGTCCATGAAAGAGAAGTAACACCAAGAAAAGAAACCTCTCGAAATAATTTGCGCAGAGGTGGCAGTATGGAATGAGCATTTCTCTTTCCTTCTCCAGATGTTCCGGAGGTATTAAAGGGAATGGATTCCCTGAAGAAATCCAAGCGCAAAGGGCGGAACAAGCAGGAAGTGCCGACTGTCCCTGAGCAGGAGCCTGCGCCGGAGGAAGTGAAGACGCCTATAGACTTGCTGAAGGTGAGTGGAGTGGATGAAATAAGCCACCACCGTATCCATGAGTGTGTTAGTGTATCAGAAGCGCTCTTCAGGTGGTCATGGGAGAGCAGCAATGTGGTCTAAGTGACTTGTGGATAAGCTGCTGGTCTGGGTTCATTCTTGATGGATTTTGTCTATTCTGTTTAAAGGCGCAGGAAAGCAAAAGCTCTACCACTGTGAAAAAGAAGAAGTTTGTGAACCTGTATGCCCAGGAGGGCCAGGACAGGCTGGCAGTCCTGCTGCCTGGGCGCCACCCCTGCGAGTGCCTGGCACAGAAACACAGGCTCATCAATAACTGTCTGACCTGTGGGCGCATCGTTTGCGAGCAGGAGAACTCCGGTCCCTGCCTCTTCTGTGGCAGCCTCGTGAGTCCAAGTTTGTCACTGACCTTATTGTCTAAGGTTTTACCAATACAGTTCTTAGTGGAGGGCCAGGTAATGTGAAGCCCTAGTTGTCCTATTTCATATCTTCGCAATTAGACTGCATCGGCTGTGCATATAATATTACACCAGCACATTGTGTATGCTAGGTAACCCAAGATATTACTGACTTAAACTCTTGCAAGTGTATGGAAATATTATTATTTTTTAATGAAAGTACTTTAAATCATGCGATCATTCCTCATAGACACTTAGCTTTGGTCCTTTTTGGGAAAATTGAATCTGAATCCTAAAACAAACCCTAAAAGTGCCATATTAGCTAATGATAGCAAAGTGTACAGAAGAGGTGGTGCTCATGGTAGTGTGCTTATTATTCCTGTCCTCTATTTTTTTGTTTTCCATGAGGGAAATTTAAAATCTGTGTTGCGGGACAGCTCTTTTGGAAAGGGGCAGTACAGGTTTGACTACCGAGAACAGGCTTGTGTGTGTGAAGGACAGAAATGCCTTGCCTTTAATGCGTAACCGTTCTGTTTTGGGAAGGTCTGCACAAAAGAAGAGCAGGAGATCATCCAGCGAGACTCCAACAAAAGCCAGAAACTTCTGAAGAAACTCATGGGAGGTGAGCTGATCAGCAGAGATCATGTTGTACTGATGTTTTCTTGTCATAATTGGGCCTGAGACACAACCTCACAAGTTTTTAACAAAGCGTTGCATTCTTATTTCACATATCGGAGTTGACTTCATTAGTTTCTGTGGGTTTGGCAGGAGGAGACAGAGCCAGTCAGGCCTACGGCACAGAGAGAGAATTTCTGCCCCACCAGGAGGCCAGGACGAAGTCTGGCCTGGAGAAAGCCCTCCAGCACAAGGAGAAGCTCCTGGAATACGACAGGAACAGGTATTTTCAGTCACATAGAGTAACACACTGTCCACCTCAGGCTTTGCATTTTGTGTGTTACACTCAGCTTTTCCCCTTCATTGTTTAAGTGAAAGTATACTGTATATCTGTATATCTAGCAAAAATACCTGTTTTTAGAACTCGGTAGCTTTTCTTTGTCCTAGAATATTAAATGGAGTTTTTAATGAAAGTTCGGGAGGAATGAAAGCAGCCGAGCTCATTCGACACAGCTGCCGCAATTCCCACTAATCCTGACGTAAGCAACCGGTCTCCATATATATCAAATGTCACCCTCTCCTCTTCCTCGTTCGTTTTCTGCATCCCTCCTCCACCCCCTCTCCACCTTTGCAGCTACCCCATTGGTCGCATGGGGGTCCTATCCTCCCCGTCCAACGGCCGGGAGGTCGGCCCTCAGCCAAGCGGGTTACGCCAAATCTCCACATCTCAATAAATGATTCTAAATTCTCCCAAGCTTTCGGCTGCCATCATTCCTCGTGAACAATAGTAAGGTTGCAGAGCTTTAAAGTCAGATATAGTCTGCACAATTACTGACGTGTGAAATTCCACAGTGAATTAGAGTCCTAAAGAAACCAGTCTGAGCAGCAGCCAAGTAATGAACACATCACCTACTGGCTAATTTAATTTGAAATATTCCAAAGTTAGATAATGGGAATCTGCAGTGATCTGGGTCGAATCTCTGTTTGAATTTGTTTTTTTCATATACAGTATTCTATGTAGGTACTCTATATATGTTTTACTTGTGTAATGTGTTGGTTTTTTTCTTCTCCAATGCAGGAGTGGGTTGCTGTGGTAGGCAGGGATGGGGAGAGGGGTTAGTGGGGTTCGTTTTGTTTTGTTCTCATTTTTTATTACAGTTTTTTGATTGGCGAAAAGGATTGGTGGAAATAAATAGAGCCATTTATGAAATAATATTCCCAAGTCACAAAGAGATCGAAAGACAAAGCTCCACAGCCTGTGTGGAACAAGGCTGCCGCTGTGAGAGCTGGCTGTGGCTGACTTCCTGTTTGTCCCCAAGCGTGTGCCGGACGCAGGTGATCGACGACGAGTCGGACTACTTCGCCACCGACTCGAACCAGTGGCTGCCCAAGGCGGAGCGGGAGGCGCTGCGGCGGCGCGAGGAGGATCTGAGGGAGCTGCGTCACGCCGCGCGCCGCGGCAGGAAGGTCACGCTGGACTTCGCGGGGAGACAAGTGCTGGAGGAGGGAGAGGGCTTGAGCCACTACTACAGCAAGTGAGGAGGGGCAGGGGCAGGGAGAGCAGGGGCCCCCGTGATCTTCCGCTGGGGGCAGGGAGAGCAGGGGCCCCCGTGATCTTCCGCTGGGGGCAGGGAGAGCAGGGGCCCCCGGGACTCTTCCGCTGGGGGCAGGGAGAGCAGGGGCCCCCGGGACTCTTCCGCTGGGGGCAGGGAGAGCAGGGGCCCCCGTGATCTTCCGCTGGGGGCAGGGAGAGCAGGGGCCCCCGTGATCTTCCGCTGGGGGCAGCGAGAGCAGGGGCCCCCGGGACTCTTCCGCTGGGGGCAGGGAGAGCAGGGGCCCCCGTGATCTTCCGCTGGGGGCAGGGAGAGCAGGGGCCCCCGTGATCTTCCGCTGGGGGCAGCGAGAGCAGGGGCCCCCGTGATCTTCCGCTGGGGGCAGCGAGAGCAGGGGCCCCCGTGATCTTCCGTTGGGGGCAGGGAGAGCAGGGGCCCCCGGGACTCTTCCGCTGGGGGCAGCGAGAGCAGGGGCCCCCGGGACTCTTCCGCTGGGGGCAGGGAGAGCAGGGGCCCCCGGGACTCTTCCGCTGGGGGCAGGGAGAGCAGGGGCCCCCGTGATCTTCCGCTGGGGTCAGGGAGAGCAGGGGCCCCCGTGATCTTCCGCTGGGGGCAGGGAGAGCAGGGGCCCCCGTGATCTTCCGCTGGGGGCAGCGAGAGCAGGGGCCCCCGGGACTCTTCCGCTGGGGGCAGGGAGAGCAGGGGCCCCCGTGATCTTCCGCTGGGGGCAGGGAGAGCAGGGGCCCCCGTGATCTTCCGCTGGGGGCAGCGAGAGCAGGGGCCCCCGTGATCTTCCGCTGGGGGCAGGGAGAGCAGGGGCCCCCGGGACTCTTCCGCTGGGGGCAGCGAGAGCAGGGGCCCCCGGGACTCTTCCGCTGGGGGCAGGGAGAGCAGGGGCCCCCGGGACTCTTCCGCTGGGGGCAGGGAGAGCAGGGGCCCCCGTGATCTTCCGCTGGGGGCAGTGAGAGCAGGGGCAGTACATGAGAGTTCCTCAAGTACATACTGTCTATGGAAGTATACTTGCTTGTTTAAACCAGGTGGTTGTACATTCTGCTTCTATGATGAAAATAAATTAAAAAAAGTTAAAATAAGTAAATATGGTAATCTAGTCATCCTACTTTTTAATTTTCTAAATTACTAAAAATACATGTGGAATCTGTGCCACCAGAAGATCTGTAATTGCCACGATGCGTAGGCACAGTGCTTTTCTTCAGTGTCGTTCCGTGATAATACTAAAACAAGGGAGGATGATGGAGGAGAAGTCTGTAATTAGATCAGCTGGTCAATGTGAAGAATAGTAGTTTTAGCTGGAAGAAGTATGACAGGATTTGACCAGGCTGGAGGTGTTGGAAGAGTGCAAGAAAGATGAATTACAATTGAGTCATTTAAAGATTAAGGAAAGGGGGGTTGTGCTACTTTTGCTATTTGTTTTCACATTGTGCGTTGCTGCTTTGTTCTGGACTGGCGCAGTTTTTACGATATTTCTCTCTCCCAGGTTAGATGAGACTGTTCAGGCCATCAGCACAGGGTCTCTGGCACGAACTCCCACACAGCCTGAGCAAGGGACTCGACAGCACTTGGGAGAGCTTGTGAACCCCAATATCATGCAGGCCGCACCAGTGGTGAGTGGAAATACAGTACACGCAATGCGAGGATAACAACGATCACACATGCATGAGAAGCAAGTAACCCTTGATGCTTTACTTTTTAAACTAGCCTTTTTCGGTTATTTATCTCATTCTACACTGACATGGCTGTCCGAGGTCATGTGTAAGTTGGTGCTGTTATGGGTATTGTCTGCTAAGGCAGAAGGATTTTTGTGTTTTGTGAAAATCTGAGTTAAGAAAGCCTTGTTGTTTTCTGGCCTAGCACAGGTGAAGCAGGGTGATGTCTTAGTAAGTGTGAACTCCTGTTGTATCAGTCAGGCTACAGGAGTCATGCGAAAACACAAGGCTTAGATTCCCAATGGTAGATGGTTATGAGCTATAACTCAACTGAAGTACTAGCTGACTTGTGATGTGTATGTGGTGCTGTGTAGCCTATGATGCAGCAGTGTGTCTTGTCATCGCTGTCACAGTGGGTGGAGGTGGGCAGCTCAGAGGTCCAGAGGAAGGCCCGGGACAAGGCCGGCGTGACCGAGCCGGATTTGGGACGCAGCCGGCTGCGAATTCAAGACCGGGAGCTGCAGGAGATTGCAGATGGAGGCTGGTGTCTCAGCATGCACCAGCCCTGGGCCTCTTTGCTCATTAGGGGCATCAAGAGGTATTTGTCTGTCTTTCTCTCTGTTGGCACAGCGTCATCAGGGGCCTAATGATGGAGTGATGGAGCAGGGGCCTTTTGTTTTATGTTCATGGCATTAAAAGAACCCATGTCTTCTATGACAAGGTTTCATGGGTACTTTCTGGGTATTTTGTAGTATTTAATATCTCTAATGTTGCCGTTTTGTTTAACATAAGACATAGACAACCCATATTCTTTATTCAGCTTTTTTCTTCTGTTTTTATTTGGAAACCAAATCCCCTGTTCTCTGCTTTATATAAGAACTGGAAATTGAAACAAACAGACTGATGTTCACTTAGGTCATTTAAGGGATACAAAATAGATCTGTGACATTTAAAAATATGATTTTAATGTGTAGTGGTGTATTTGAGGTAAATCTATCAGTATTACTGGTAAAAAAAACAGGTAATGTCTGCTTGTTTATCAGACTCAGGAAAAAAAGTTCTGAAAAGTGGAAATTTTACATTCTTTTAGATTTCTATAGGTTGCATGATCTGTGGGCTTGTTATTAAATTCAGATTAGAGAGAAGATGTATAAGCACTCTGTGAACTCTATATTTTAATCTCTGCTGGGCTTTTGTATAATCTGTTCAGAAGCTGTTTGCATGAAAATGTGACCACCAGCCCACCACTGCAGTCTCTGAGATTCTCTGACTTGCTGCAGGGTGGAGGGCAGGACTTGGTACACTTCTCACAGAGGCCGCCTGTGGATCGCTGCTGCAGCCAAGAGGCCTACTCCCCAAGAGATAGCCCAGGTTGAAGCGAAGTATCGGAAACTCTACAAAACAGGTATACCTATAAAGGTTTCCTCGAGGCTGTGTACTGACAGTTTGGGGGAAGAGATAGTACAGTGATTATCGAAGGAAAAAGTAAGTAGTGAAGTATACATTTCAAGCAAGCTAAGGTGTTAATAGAAAGTTAATAAAGTAAATTATTGAGAAGGTGCAGGTTAATGTGTTAAACACAAGGCTCCTTGAGGGGAAGAGATAAGAGCTGGGAGCATAGCTGTTGGCTTGTCAGTGCTCACATTGACTTTTCTTGGCTTGCCCAGCATCTTAACCATTCAGTTTTTTTTCCAGCCCCCGACATTCCAAGAGAATATCCCACAGGATGTCTACTGGGGTGTGTGAACATGACTGACTGTCTCTCTCAGGAGCAGTACCAAAAACAGGTCAGTACAGCCTTTTCTTTAGTATTCAAAAACCTTATTTTGTTCCGTATATAGAGATGCAGACCTGCTGTTTTACAAAATCTGTGGAAGGAGCATTATTGTGCATTCAGACAGCAGAGCAGTTAAATAGGCCTGTCTGAATCTCTCTGTACTCTGACAAATTTTGTGAGAACCGGCCAAGCAGAAAACTTCCAAATGTAGATGTGTTTGTATGACTTTTCTTCTTGCTTTTTTATAAGGAGGAAAAAAATGTGTACCTCTTGTTTGAATGTACCGAATCAGGAAACAATCATTGCGAATGTACTGATATTTACCACTTGTACTTTTTTTTGTTTCTTTATAAACAAAAAGTTTCAGGTTTTCCTTTTACACCTATAGGAAAAAAAACATATGGAGATGCTTCTTTGTGTGTGGGCTAATTTTTCACTTCCAACAGTTATAACATACTACCAGCAGAGGGCGCAGTGTGTCAGTGTAAACCTCTGACGTCTAATGATGAACCTGGGACAGTGATTTGTAAGTTTGTTAACTCTTGCAGGGTCCAGTGTTTTGTCTTATTTCAAATGTAATAAATAACTTGTTGTGCATTACACTAGATAACACTAATCCATTCTGAAAGTTGTGGCAAGCGAGACTGTCGGTACTGTTCTTTCATTTGAAAAGAACGATGTACAAGGCTGGATGAAAGTGACTTTATCTCTTCCTTTCATGCAGTTAACATGTCTTTGTGACTCACTAGTTTGTAGTTACAGATCCTCCCATGCTGCAAAACCCATCTTTTTAAGCCGCTTTGAAGTTTATTTTTTCAGGAGTCCAGCTTTGTGGACAGTTCAATGGTCAGGTGGCATAAAAGACAGCCCTGTAAATTGCACTTTTGTTTCTCTCTCAGCAGAGATCAGTGAGGGCTTTTAAGTGGAAACAAGATGCTGGTTTTCTGAAAAACCACCTGTGCTTGTTGTTTGTAGTGCACTGCAGAGTGGTGCACACTGGAGAGTCTTCTGTTGCCTCCAGGATCGTTGCGTTTGGATCAGGGGAGATCAAACAGCATCGCAGCTTCAGAAGAAAAGCCTCGTTTGTGAATGGGAAAGATGGCTCACTTACTGTTAATGACGAGCATGTTCACTTGACTGGGGACGAGAAATCATTACTTCAGGTCACGGAGTGCTTGATTTTCCCATCCTTGTTACTTGAGAAAACTGGGGCTGACTGAGTCGACTTCATTCTTTACTGTGTGGTGTGTTTCCAAATATATCCACCCCACATCTCACTCCGACTTTAGATTGCATAGGAGGTCCTTTGCAAAACAGCATGTTCTTGTGTCAGCCTACACTGCACGCCCAATACAATAATGTTGTTCACCAATGTGTTAGTGAGGGCAGGGGACTGTAAGAAAAAAGCCGAGATAAGAGTATTCCTGGAGTGCTGATACCCCTTTTCTGTGACTGTCACTGAATAAGAATGAGTTGAGCTGTGCAGTCGCAGTAGCGGTGCCTGTTTCCCAGTTTTAAAAAAGGCCTTGTTGTATGTCAGCGGCTCTTTCATTGCACAATCCATCAGCAGTCTTGCAGTCCACCCCGAATGAAGATTTACTGCGCTGGCAGCAGCACAGTTAATTGCACACTGAACTCGGCAGCAGCCCTCTGCTCCAAGTTAACCTGCTCTGATCTAATGAACAGCAGCACAGCATGAGAACAGAGCTTGGAGGTAGAGTGGGGCTGGAGGAGGGAGGGGGGGGGGGTTTGCTTTTAGCGTTTTTAGATGCGACCGATTTCCCATCTGTTTGTGTCGACTTTAACAATCCCGGAGCACTTATTAAAGCGCACGGGGTTATTGATCCCAATACCCTTCCCAGATTAATGAGGAAGCTCCATTATCCGAGCTCCCCTGGCAATGAAGATGCAAGAGCTGGCTGCCAGCAGGGTCCCTGCGAAGCCATGTGACTTTGCCCATCAGGTGGGGCAGGACCAGTGGGCGCCCCGCCTGAGCTGGACTAGAGCGATCCAGGCAAGCCCAGCAGAATGTCTAACCATCAGCGAAGGCCAGCGTTGGATTCCAGATTCCAGTAGCTAATGCTTACAGAAGTAGACATGTCCCCAACCAAGGTCAGGCGCACATAAATGACAGGAAGAACATTTCTCGGACTTTGTTCATGTCGCAACCATCCATAAGCAGAGTGGCAAAACCAAATGAAGTAATTTTCTCAGCTAATAATCCAATAATAATGCCGATTAGTCTTCTATGTTATATAAGGTAATGGAAATAATTAGAAATATACATGAATAAACCACCTTATGCATGGCAATAGGATTATAGATTATAGTTACCATGGATTTAGAAAAGCTATGTCTTGCTTAACAGGCTCACTAGGTTGCTTTGAAAAAGCACCAGTAGTATTAGGTACAAATATGAGGTGGCATTTAGATTTAATGAAAAAACTAAAAAATCAACTGGATTGAGAGCTGGTTGGGAGAGGGAAAAGAAATAGTAAAGCGAGGGGGTGAAAGCTTATGTCCCTAGCGGAGCACCACAGAGATCTGTGTCAGGATTACTCCTCTTCCTAATTCTTAATAACTGTCTCTGTGTTGCTGTAGTTAGTAAACTAGTCAGGTTCACAGATGACAAAGTTAGAGGATTAGAAAACTATGCAGAAGTTTCAAACAACATTTTAAAAAGTGAGACTGGGCACATATCTGGCAGATGATATCCAATGTAAACAAGGGCCTGTCAACACTCTGAAGGTACATAGGATGGAAATGTGAATTTAAGTACATAAGAAGTTACAAGGCATTTGGCCCATGTGTTTTTATGCAAGAGCTCATCCCACTGTATCTTGAAGAAAGCCATTCTATAACTTGTCAACAAGAAGACTGGTCAACTTGGTGACCAAAATGGTAAAAATAAGTAGCTAAGTCTTTCTCATACATAACCTCCTCAAGCTCAAGTGTTTCCCATTTTCTATTTGTAGTTTTGTTTTCTACCACTGGATACCATTTCTGTAAGGCAATGGCTGGATAATATCCTAGCCAGTATTATCTAAATATGTTAGATGAACCACATTGCCTCTTTTTAATGTTCAGGATATCTTTATCTGGACACAGATAAATCCCAAATCATGAACAAAAGTTTATATGTGCTTTTCCGAAAGTAGCGCCTCGTGATCAAAGTAAATGGTTTGAGTGCTCTGGGTCTGTGGTTTGGGAGATCCGGACTGAGGAATATCTTTATTTGCTCAAGATTAGTGTAGATCAGAATCAGTGATGAGACTATATTAAACATATATTATATTTTGTATATTATAATCCCCAACCACAAGTGCCGCATATTAACTGGCAGTTCTGTACATCTGCCAGTCGACCCATTCTTGTCTAGCTTTAAGAAAGCTATTAATCCAAAGATCTAGTCATGACTAATAGCCCACTAAACCAGTGTCCCTTGTGTCAGACACACAGTGCTTGCTTGCACGCTGGAAAGAAGTGCATCTTGTCTTGATCCCCGAATTTGCGTTCATGTCATTTTTGTCGATTCTGGGACAGGGTTTGAAATCGGGCCTTATCCAAACAGGGTTTATAACATCTTTTTTTTTTGGGCGGGGGGGGGGGGGGAGCTGTGGAGGGGATTTTGGAGATATCAGTCATCTGCCCAACGTTGTTATCCTGACAGGGGCTGCAGATCTGTTGTCATTTGGTTAATCCTTCCCGTTCTCGCGCTCAGCTTGGATTTAGCAATATGCAGATGTCTCTGTCTGCAGCGCCATCTTGTCTGCCTGTTTCACCTTGACTTGGTATATGATATGGCTCCCACTAAAAAATACTCCTGCTCTCCGTGATTGTTTTGATTTTTAGTGTCACATTGTGCTTTTATAGTGTTGATAGGGGACTTAGTGAGGAGATTCGTCCTAATACCCTCAGTTTCATCTCGTCATATTTTTCCCCATTACTTGACGTTGTCTGTTTCTGATCAGTCGTAAGTGGACAGGTTTTGGCACACCAGTGCTTGTGTTTTTTCTCCTTGGCTGCATGCAGCTTGCTGTTCTAAAATGTTTGTCTTTAGAAAAAAATTCCAAGAATGGAACTTGCAAGAAGGGAACTGGGGCAAAAAAAATAATCCCTACAATGAATTTTTTGAAGGCTCGGTTCATACGAGCCAGTGCTGTTGCTCGCTAATGGGATTGACTAGTTGGTATTTTTGAGTTTCCTGGAGTAGTGTGATATTTATAAGCAGAAAAGCCTTTGTTTTAGATTCAGAGAAGCAGAGACTTAGAAAGATCTTGGATTCAGTCCAAAGACAGTATTTTTTTTCATGAGACTCCCCAAGCTCTTAATGTATACCCTCATTGATTATTCCGCCTTCCAACATTTCATGCCCAGCTTCAGAAATTGTTTTCCTGTTGGGGGTTCTCGGTATGGATGTCATTGTGGAGAATTAAATTTCTCGCAGAGCAGGCTCGGTTATTTGCTGTGTGATGCAGGGATGTGTCTCCCCCCCCCCCCATGTCTTTAGACTTTCTCCTTTTCTGTCTGCACAGCGCATTCTGCCATCGAAGACAGCATGTGATTCAGGAACAGTGTAGAATATAGCCAGAAGGGCCACTGCTCTCAATGGCAACCAGACTCCGCTATAGTGTCTAAATTGCATAAAATCAGGAACGATTATCAGTGGTGATTGTACTAGCTTGCTATAAATTCTATTACAATTAAAAACAGCATCTTTTATATCATCTTTTTAAACCATAAAAAGCATTTTTATTTATTGTGCACACACATAAAAGTGCTTTTTCAACCGGTGATTGATTGTAACTATATTTTGTGTCTTGCAGTGTCATTTTGTACTATATTGGAATTATCAGTAAAACCCAGTTCAAACAGGACACATTTACTCTACTTTTGTGTTTATATAAGAGCTATCTTTTTTTGTTCTTCTCTGTAAAAAAAATTGAGCCTGTGCTTCAGGTGCACAAAATTTGAATGCTTATATTTGTTTGCCAGCATGCTTGTAGTATTTAATGGTTACTTGTCCATCATGATTTACTGACATTAAATGTACTGTTCTAGTCATAAAATGCAGCTTTCTGGTGGAATTATATTGTTTCTGTGCAAGTGGAACTGTTCAAACCAGTCAGCTAGCCTTGTACTTTTGAACTCATGAAGTAATATTGTTAATATTGTTCCTTTATTTGCATGGCATGAGCTCACAGGAAGAAAGTATGCTAAAGGTGGCTTCCTCACAGCATTTTAAAAGAAGATTAGTTGCTGTTCTGTGGTTGGTTAGTTTTGTAAGTGTAGTGTATGTCCTTTTTAACATTGAAAAGGTGAGTGATTCCGTGTGATGCTGAGATATACAACCCCCTCTCCTTCCTTGTCTTTGCAATAGAAGTGTCTTATCAGTGTGGGTAATTGTAAACAACCTCAATCCTTGTACACAGATTCCTAAGTGTCTTAGAATGATTTACCTAAGAGCCTCTTATATCTAATTATCTTACAGTTTGGCCTTTTATTTGTTGTCCTTAACCAAGGTTTTCTCTTAAACCTGCATGTTGAAAAAAGGAATGTTAGTGTCTCAAAAGTGAAAGCAAAACTCACTTTCTAATGGCAAGAGAAATGTTTTTTGGGGAGCTGAGAGAGCTTTCTACAGTATTGCAGTGGCAGGGCATGAAGCTCAGCAACTGTTATTCATTCCTTTGCTGGTGCACTGGATTAATGCGCTGTCTTAATCTGGTTGACATTTACCCCCTTTATTTGGGTCACCATGCTGTAGGAGCCAGAGACATCAGATCAGAGGAGAACCCGGTCTGCTAGGAATCATAGTTGTGCCAGGTTAAAGATTACAAACTTATTTTGACTTCGGGGAAGTACACAAATTCTTCCTGCCTTGCTTTAAATTTAATTGTGAACACGTTGTCTGTTCCGTTTCCCATGTGATTCTCTGTTGTGTCTACTTAAAGTATTAGAATATAGCACATATTCTAAACCCCCCCAAAAAATTTCCAAAATGTGATTGATGTAGATTGCCCCACATTATTGCAACTTGCCAGTAGACATGAAAAGAATGATGGGAAACAAATCTGGTTCTCCGTGCATGTCCAGGCCACAATAGGGGGAATAGTTTACCAGAGTAAAAAATAACTGTCTAGACCAGAGGTCTGCAGCTCTGGTCCTGGAAAGCCACAGTGTATTCTTGATGTGCATTCCAGCAGAGCTCTAAAGGACTTGAATCAATCTGTCTCTTAACTAGCAGGAGTTAACATACTCTCTATATCCCTGATCGCTGACCATTTAAGAGTACCAGTAAAACATCCAGGACAGTGGCTTGAGTGAATGGAACTGAAGGCCTGCAATCTCAGCAGATTCCCTGTGTTGCGAAATCATACTGCATTAGCAGCCGAGATGGAGATCATAATCAAATGAAAACATCAAAAGATTACAGAAGTGGAACTCATAGAAATTCTCAGGAACTTTTTACTTTGAAAACTGCTGTATTCACTTCTGAAATCCACAAAGCACGGCTATATCGTTATTTAAACAACTGTGCATACATGTCAATATAAGTGCAAGACTACATGACAGATCATTGGTAACTAAGGGCGATGTTATTGGCAAATTACTGTTTTGGTACTATTTCTTCAAGTGCCTGTTAGCTCTTTGCTCTAACTCTCTGCCCTAAACGGTAAAGTCACACACACATAAGCACATGGCTATTCAGGAGCCACAATCTGCAGTGTCAGTCAGGCTGAGTTAGTTTGCTTAATGGGGTGACAAGACAAGTCTCAAAAGCAAGAGACAGCAGCGCTCTGCCTCTGGGTGTGCAGAAAGCTCAGGCGCTAGAACTGGAAAATATCCAGTTTCAAAGGTTTTTCATCTGCCTCAGTCAGCTAGTACTCAATTTCATGTCATGCGGATATGCTGATGTCCTGAGAGCAGATTGGTAAAACTGGAAAGATTTGCCACCTGAATAAAATCTTTTTGTTAATAAAATGGACTGTTTCATGAACCTAGCTTGTAGTTTTTATTATGTCCTAAACTTGCCTCTCTTAGGAAAAGAGTTTATTGTTATTCATGAAGAGAAAAATTAATTTAATCAACTTTCTTGAATATGGTCTTTTGTTATTATTATAATATTTATATCACAGATACCTTTATTCACTGTAATGTACAATTTCTACAGTTTTTTAAAAAAATGTGTGTAATGTTTTAATGTTGAGAATGCTGGGAAAGTTACATATAAGGTAGGTTTTAAAAAGTTATGCTTCTTTATTTACAGACATTGGGGTGTAATGAAGTGGGTTATGTTTTTGCTTCATTTATTGCATGTTGTAGGTGTGAAGTCATTAAGAGTGCTTTGATGTCAGTTACACATGCCAAGTGCAACCTGTGAACTGCACAGCAAAAATAAAGGAATTAGTTAAGTCTGTCAGCATAAGTAAATGGCCAGTTTTGCAGTTTATACATATTAAACAGTAGCTCTCCATTGATACTGGAGGCAAAGGGTGTGTGAACAGCAAGGCTAAACATTATTATCGCTCTCTCTGGCTCCTGCTGATCATTATTCCTTCAACCCTCCAAGAGCCTTAAATTAACCGATCTCCTAGATTTACAGCATGTGAAAAGGAAGTGAAGAGTTTAGAGACTTTGAAAAGTACTTTGGTGCATACTTGGGTACTGGGTGGCAATCTAAAAGCAGGAAATTAGTAACAGATCATTTGACTAAAGGTCCCAGTTGCTGTTTAGCAATAAAGGTCAGAGGTCTTAAGGTTTTCCTATGGACTTTTTAGGGGTAATTGAGGTTATGTGTAAGAACTTGGACCATATTTTTAAAAGCCTGCACAGATGTGTTGATAGATTCGTTTCTTGAAATGAACAAATACAAGTTTTGCGTAAGAAGTGAAAAAGAAAACCAGTCTCGATTAGGGTTTTATAGCACTGTGTGTGCTGCACATACAGTTTAATTCTTTAGCTCATAGTGTCCACAGTGACCTCAGACAGAATGAAGGAGAAATTGATGTTATTAACCTTGTGGCTCGCTGTGACTGCCAAATACCCCACTCTTCCAAAACAAGAATGAAGAAAGACATTCCTTTCTTGTTTTCCCAGCAGAGGGTATTTGCAGCCCTGTGTTTTCGTTTTCCAGCCCAGTCTCCCCGCTGTGGAGCAGACAGAGGCCCTTTTTTTCTGAGGGCCCACTCCAGAGCCAGTCCTCTGATCCAAGAGGCTTGCCAGTGAATCCCTGTTATTACGCCGAGATTGAGTGCAGCCAAGCAGGCCGGCCACTGTGCACCCCTATTACCGCTCGAGCGCGGCTCAGGAGATTGCTTGTCTCTGCCTCTTAATTGGCGACAGCAGCTGAAAAGCACAAGTGCAGTGAGGAGTAAATAGGTGGCTGGACTGTGCTGCATGCAGATGGTGTGGGCGCTGGGCTCCAGCCCTGTTCGAGTGCTAATGCCAGGAGTGCTTTTGTCAGAAGGACTTAGATGCTCTCTGACTCTTACCTTGTAATATTCTGGCGCACCTCTCCTAATATGGAAGTGGTGGATTTCATATTACAGGAGCGATTGCCTTGTCATTCTGGCAATATCCCAGCAAATTGAAAAGAATGGTCCCATTATTTTCTAGGCAGCATTTACGGACGATTGGAATACAGAACATCCTTTAGCATTTGTGTGAGCTGGGGTCTTGTCAGGGTATTTTGAGCACGAGTGTTCAAAGGAAGGTATTTTTTTCTCTATTTCACACCCTACTAGTTTAAATGAGCTCACACATAATTCAAATTTTATTTACAAAGTAGACTGCTAATTTTTTTAAGTCCTTCCAGGGAAGCAGAGGTGTCCAATGAAATACACTGTCAATCACTTTGTCTGGAAACAGATAAGGCACTTCTTGGATCCATCCATTTTCTACCTGGTTTATCCAATACAGGGTTGCTGGGGGGGGCTGGAGCCAATCTCAGCAAGCAGGTACTGTTTCATAGAAAATAAATATTGAGAACTAATAAACCTATGAGATGACTTTTCCTTTAAAGTCTTGTAAATGTGAATGGAGAATGGTTCATTACATCATGGATCATGGATCTCAGCAGACTCGAAAGTGCAATCAGTCTCTTCATTCTGAACACTTCAGGCGTGTGCACAAGTCATTACGGCGCCTTCCTGTAAAGATCAGGACTGGTTTTCGAGAGATACTAATTATAGGCTTCTCTGCGGTCCTGGGCCCACATTCCTTCAGGTACCCCTGGCAGTTTACATGTTTAATGAGCTGGTTGTCCCAGAAGATTTGAACAATGAATTTTAGTGCTTAAATTTCACTGATGGTGAACAGCAGTTACATCAGGAATTCATTTGTATACAACATTTTAAGATCTGTTTGTTTGAACTAATTAATTATTAATTATTTATAATGGTGGAAAACGTTTCCAGTTTATATTCTTCCTATACCATTTGAAACAAAAAGGACATTGATGTTCTGATCATCTTATTGGAACATCGTCTGTTGCAGATCCTTCTTTTAGTGTTTGGATCTTTGTAACGAGGACTAGGCAGATGAATAGAGCTCCATGTTGATTTCCACAATATGGAAACAATTGCTTTGGAAGAGTGGGGCTTGTCAGATAGGATTCAGCAGCTTTAGAAATTCATTAGCTAATGGACACTGGCGTGTCGGAGTGGTTTGGATAAACTGGAAAAGTCTTTGATGCAGGGGGAGGTGAATGCTTGTACTTCAAGGGTCATTCTCTTAGTTTCAGCCCTTAAACCCCTTGGACTGAGTTATTGCCCTCCTGAGAAGATACCACAGTACTCAGGTTTAAGTAATAGATAAGCTAAGCGCTTATAGTGTGCTGTTTAATAAGGAACCTCATATCAATCAAGAAATGCATTCATGGTTGGCCTAATTTATATTCTTACTTCGTTTTGGATCTGTTTGACCTGATGCAGAATCCTGTAAGCTTCTGTGTTCAATCATTTTCTCACTAGCTTATCCCATCCGAACAATTCTCTGCTGTGGTCCTTGTTATTTATTTGTAACTGTTAAATGTGGAAATAACTGCTTTTTGAAAGACTTGTCGTGATTTTTGTCAAAATGGAGGCAAGGAACAAAGGACGGTGTTCTTGAAAAGCCTTTTGGCACAGCAGAAACATATTTTCCATCTGTGCCTCACTGCGTCTCACTCAAAGATGTGAATTAATGTTCGAAATATTATCCTTCTTCTGTGCACTGCCTTGTGTTTTCAGGTGTTCAGGTATTTTTCTATAAGAATAGTTGTGTATACTAGTAGTAATCTACATAGAAAACGTAAAAACATAGCATTCCAATCATTTATTACAATAATTTAAATTATTAAATTACACACTCACTACAGCAATTTCTAGGATTTGTTTCTATTTTAAAGTTAAGTCATATCCAAAAGGAAAAAGGTCGACTTAACAAAGTTTTCTGTAGGTCTTGCTTGGAAGAAAAACTTAATCTATAAATTCAACATGCCACAAATATTAAAGGGGAACTGCAACACTATATTTATATTTCTGGGTTAGAAAGAATCTGTATTGATGAGTGCATTTCAAACCACAATAAAGGTCAAATGTATGCAGTAACTTGTAAAACCTATTTAGATCACAAAATAGATTAAATGTCCAGCATAGAATAAATACGCAGCACATTATTCTTCAATTCAGAATGAGGCAACAAAACTAACCATAACGTGTTGCGGTGGTATGACATTTTAAACAAACTTGTGAATGCATCGCTTGTAATCCAGTAAAAATATTGCTTTCGGTTTCAAGATGGTTTTGCTGGCAGATACTACTTACTTGTTAAATCTGCGTATTTATCACATTGGAAATTTCAGTGGTGAAATGTCTGCTGTACAACCTGTACTTATTTTCTTATACATCGCATTGCATTAGTCATTACGGTGACTAATGAGCAGGAAGGGCTTCATCATGTTGCAATTCATGGGAACTTGACTTGCAATACTTTCACAAAGTTCCCGATTTTGTGCTTAATTTGTAGTTTTCACATTTTTCTATAATGTCAATGAATTTATTTTGTTACCAAGATTTAATAACCAGTTTGAGAAATTGGAACTTTAGTTCCCCTTTAAGTATTACAGAATCTTGCTTTGAAGAGTGTACATTTCTCCTGATAACCCCCCACAGTGGTCGTTTTTAAAATGGACTTGTGTCTTAGTAACTCAATACCACGTTATATTTAGTGTTTTCCTGGAGCCTTTGCTTTAAACCTCCAAATGTGCACAACTGCTGTGTGTATTTTGTCACTGAAAGCCCCAAGGTGTTTCCAAGGGATGTAATCATAAATGTATCTGATTGTGGAATTGTGGATTGAGGAATTAGTGTCAAAGCTCACCTACAGAAAGATTGAACAAGACTGCAGTTTTGCAACAAAAGGGGCAGCCCATCCACAGCTCACTCTGCTCTCCCTCTGTTAAAAACAGCCTGAGGCTTTTTGACTCCGGGTGTGTTCTGAGAGTCTCCTTGGATTTGTGTACTCTACCCCCTTCCTAAGTGTGAAAATGCCACCCTCTTAACTGTTTTCTCCTCCTCTCCTCGCAGTTTTCAGATACGTGTGAAGAGTCTGGCTCTCCGTTTGTCTTCATCTGTTCCAACCCCCAGGAACTCCTGGTGAAATTCCCCATGAAAGGGAAGCACAAGATCTGTAAGTCCTGCCTCTTTCATGTAGTGATTAAAGCTGCCTGAACCTTGCTGAGCTGTCACCGTCTTTTTTTTTCAGCACACAGATGTGCTTGTGAAAGCATGCTTTTATTGACTAGTGGCTGAGGGAGCTTCAGCGCTGACATCCTGTCACCTCTGATTTGTGTGCTTTGTGTGTCTGCTCTTTCAGGATATTGATACTGTTCTTCACATCTTTCCTTTGCTGTTTTCATTATTTAATTATAAAGCGGCATAGATCTGTGCTGAGCATTTTGCCTTAAACATGTTCAGCGATAGTGCAGGTTATTTCTAGGTTTTCTAAACTGCCACTTCTTGTCTGCTTAATACGCAAACCATGCTTCTCTGGATCAAAATGTTTCCAAACCAATTAGGAGACAAAGGTGAACAGATGACCTGACACTGACATCACTTGAATTTTTCTTTCTGTTCACAAGCAAGATTTCTTTTCTTTGAAAGTTAGCTTTCCTTTTCTCCCTTTTGGCATCCATGTTTGGACCTGTGCAGTGCCTTTGAACATAACTGAGTAGCGCGTGTCCTCGCTGATGTAAGACAAGAGCCCTGGGTAATATAGCAGATGGGTTCTGCTGGCCCTGCAGTTTCAAAGCAGACACAGCAGACATGCATGTGAGCCAATGCACAGTACTTTTCAGAGCTCTCTAGATATTTTTAGAAAACGTCAGTGTAGACTAATGGCACACAATGAATAATTCCTTTTATCAATGTATGTCTCTGCACTTAATGGCCTCAGTGTTTTAAATGTAAAACAAAACAGTAAAATAGTGGGCTGGACCCTCATGGCATCCTAGGACTCATATTAAACTGAAAGATTTAACAAGGCTCTGCAAGCCAAAGAAACGCCGGCATCCTCTTTTCCGCCCCTATCCTTGCATCTCCACAGCTGCTGTTGGGATGAGGATGCCACCACAAATTAATTAATTTCACCACCAATTTCCCTTGTGATAGAGGAGCATGTCCTGTTTTCAGTGGAAAAGCCGCTCACAAGCTCTGTGATCTCCTGATCTCCTAGTCATGCTGGCTTCTTCCCGGGAAAGAAGGAAGCTCTCTGTGCCACAGGCAGGGTAATTGTAAGAGCAGGCCTATTCAAATGCCTATTGTGCTTGCTGTAGCGCTCTTGCTTTAAAACCACTGCCCTACAGCTTTTTTCTTCCGTTTAATACTGGTTGTTCTTTACCGCATAGGGTACTCCATTAAACACAGGCAAACTTTGTTCTTCAGGGAGATTAGCTCATTACAGCCCACAGCACGCATTTAAACAATTACATGACGTAGGAAGGACGTGTCCCCAGCTCCAGTTACTTGCGCGCATAATACAGTACATGCATCCACTCCCTGATCCAGGCTGATCATTATTGTGCTCCCAGTCTGTGCAATCTGTGGCATGTAGAATTGCATTGGGTCTGGACTCTAATACTGTAATTAAATTCCAACTAATCAAAGCCCATCGAGCACCGCCATCTAATCGGCCTTCGTATCCCCTTTATTCATCTGTCTTGGAGCACAGAGTCAAGGTCGCCTGTACCATTTAACGATGAGTATCCATGACTGCAGCCCCTGTGTTAGCATTGGATTGACGTTTCTCGGTTTTCATAATCTGCTCCAGAGGGTTTGTGAAGGAATTTTGTTTTCCTTAACCTGGAATCATGTTGTGGAAATGATCAAGTGAGGTAAACAAAAAACAGTATTTTATTGCTAAAACAGTCAAATGCTGATCTTGGGTGACATCACAGTTTGCAGTATGAATAATTAAGGTGTTAAGGTGCTAAAAAAGGTGTTTGATTTTGGATCTGTTTTCACACAGCTTGTGTAGGAGGGTATAGTAAACCCAGCTTCTAAACAACTATAACACTTCCAAACTGAGCAGCAATTTCAGATCTGCTATGGGATACAATGTCTTTGGACTTTGTATTGATGTGATTGTACAGGTATTTTTTTAATGAATATTTTGCCAGCTTTTGTGCCATGTGGGAATAATATTGTATTTCATTTGTCAGTACAAGAAAAAACATATGCAATATAAATAAAATTGTAGGAAGCATCTTGTTAATGAGATCGCTTGATATCTACTCTAACACTGAATTCTTTTAAAAAAACTTTGTAAAAATATGAGAGGGTTTAGGATCTTGTATGCAGTCACCTTACCTCATTGTTCCTGACGGGCTACATTTTAGGAATAAGGAATAAACGGGAAACTCAATTAACCAACATCTGTTTTTTTTATTGTTTTATCTCTTTCTTCTGTTGGAAAAAGAGGTTATTTATTCATGTGCTTCATTTAGTATTCATACATTTCCAAGTCTGTTTGCAAACTCTGAGTGCGGAGGGACATTTTATGCTCTGGAGGATACCGAACAGAAATAGTGTTTCAGGTCCATTGAGCCCAGCTGCAGGAGGGCAGTTTTTGCACAGTAGATGTGAGAAGGGCTGAGGAACGGTGGAGCTTGTTTATTTCAGATCTGTCACTCAGCTAATGGGGAGCATGGAGCAGACAGAGCTGTTAATGTGGAGTCAGGAATTAGTCAACCAACCATAGAACTGATCTAGAGTGTGCTGTTGGCTCTGAGACTTTGCAAGAAGATATAAAATTATAAAAATGTAATCTAATTACAGATACATTTGATTGTACATACAGTGAGTATGTTAAGGTTTGGTGGAAAGCTTAAACTAGCCATATACACTGGTTTTCACTTGTGTTTTAGTCAGCATTGTCCCTAAAAAAGACTACCAGACACTCTCCTTTGTCTGCTGGTATTTTGTCTGGACTTGAGACCTTGGGACCTATATCAGTTTCCAGTGATTCTGGTTTGTGATGTGTGGAAATGTTTTGTGGCGCTAGTTTGGACATTTATAAAAATAAATGTGTTTATCTTTATGTTTCTGTGCTTCTGTTTATCAATGTTAAATAAAAGGCTCAAATGGAAAGAAATGCTTCTGAGAGATTAATGTCTTGCTACTGTCAAAGTGACTGTCAAAATTTACCTTTGTAATAGTAGTGACATAAAAAATAAAGCAAAGGATTTCCAGGGTTTCAGATAAGCAGTGTGAGCATTTTTCAAGAAAAAGAAAAAACATGTTGCAAATCATATACTTGTATTTAGTCCAAAAAAGTTCTTTGATGAGGAGAAAGTAAGTGAATGCTCTTAAGAGTTTGATCGTTGGTTGTGATCTGCCAGATGCTGTCTTCAGCGATTATCCCAGGCTGCTGCGATGTCTTGCTTGTTTCGGAGTGTCTCAAAAATTGAACGAAAAACATAATGTTGTGGTGAGAGCCGAGTACTGTCATAGCCCATTTGTGCCGGGAGAAAATGGCATTAGATGAAAATTTAGTGGAAAATTGAATGCGATCACACATCGAGCTGAAAAGGAATTGTTCGGGTCCAATGATTCGTTGCGGCAGCTTCGGTGACCCAGAGTGGAGAACCAGATGAGGCCTGGTTTGGAGGCACTGTGCAGTATTATCAGTCAGGGCAGTTTGAGAGGTGGGCCACCATTCTGTGTTTGTTGCCACAACATGACCTGTCATTTGTGAGCCACAGAAGAAGCGTGTTTACCCAACGAGCTGTGACCATGTCTGATGAAGAGATTATGAAGATGTCTGTTTGGACCCGTGGCTAATCCTAACACACCACTGCCACAACATGTTCGAAATAGGCCAAAACAAAACCCTCTGCTGAGCAGGGGAAGATTTACCTGTTTTCTCAGGTCAGATAACTTCAGTGCTGTAATGTCAGATTGTCATGTCTCTGCCAAGCTGCTGTCAGGATGTGATGGCTGTGACTCAGCCTTGTTCAGCAGTGCTGTGCAGCATTTTTCATAATTAACGCAATGCAAGAGTACCCTTGCCAGCTCCTTGCAAAGTGCTGACATAAGATCCTTGCCACTTGTGCATAGAGGTCACGGGCTTGGTCTCCTGTCATGAGCCAATACCCTGCGGTCCTTCAAGCTCAGGATAGAAGCTGCGTGAGAGCCGTTTTTGTTTTTTTCTCAAAATCTCACCTGTCTAAGGAATAATAGGCAAGGTCGGGTACTTTTTTATTCTAATTTGATACTGATCCTGTGAGACCGAGTCTTAAGGGAGAATCTCAGATGAAAGAGTTGGAATCCATATGAAGAGGTTATTCAGTGCATGTAAAAGATTTTTATTGGCACAACTCTGTGATTTGTGACTGGCTCATGAAGCATATTTCTGGAATCGTGTTAAGTGAGGTTCATTCATGGCTTACGAATAGCTGCACACACAGGAGTATAGTCATACCTGCATCCTTGGCCTGGTCTCAGTCATTCCATTTCTGTTATGACTAAAATTGCATCCTGAAGAGATACAAAAAGTGAGTATTTGAATTTACCTTGCTTCTATGTGCAAGGGAAGGTATCTCCTAACTCTAGGCACTAGGATTTTCGTTAGAACCAAAGTGTGATTTTCATTGCAAGTACAAAAGTGGTAACATTAAGTGAGCTGATTAAAGAAATAAGAACTGATGGTAACCCTGTCTGAGGTATTTTGGTTTATTTCTTTTAAAACATATCATACAATTTAATGGGATTTGATGCAATTTGGGAATCGCTGCATGCCTTCTGATAACAGTCTTTGTAAAAGATCCATCTTTTCACCTAACAGCACCTGATATAGTTCAAGATATAGATATAGATTATAGATTCTTGATCTCACTGGATCAGAATGCAGTTATTCAGTTATAGTAATGCTTGCTTGACCTTCTTGAAGCTCCTGCTCTGTAGGACTCACTGTCTATTCCATTCAGCCACCCAGGGGTTGTACAAGTCTATTATCAACAGTAATATGCACTTAGCTGTGATCAGTGCTCTTAGCAGCAACGTACAGGACCCCTAGCTCACCTTGCCTTTCAAGCTGTGTTTCTGTTTAGCAGGGTATGTCCTTGGGGAATGATAATTCACTGGAGATATAAAGGAAGAGTTTATATCCTCTGCACATTTCTCTTATTTCCTTTCTTACCTGTTATGTAATCTATTTTTTCTGCATGATTCCCTGGTGTTGTCACTTTTCTGGTGTCTATTTTTTATGCTAATAAAGCGATAAAAGAAAACCGCAAGTTCTGACAACAGCAGAGCTGAATGTGGGGAAGTGGATAAGCGTGACACATATCAATTCTTCTAATATATCCTCAATGGCCTTGTGCGACACTAATTTGATTCCTCCACACAAGTCTTCAGAATCGCCTTTACTCTTTATAGCAGATGTTGTCACTTAAGCAGTTACTTAACAAAAGCTTAGCAGCAGCTGAGAATTGTGGAGGCACTACAGGGCTGAAGAAACAGCAGTGCTTTTAAAATCAATTAAGCAACAGAATTTTACTTGAACTAAACACAAGCCAACCACAACAATTCTTCTTCCATTCATGTAATAAAAATAAGTGGAAGGTTAGAAAGGAGAGAAAGCTCATCAAGCATTTTTGATTCTTTGTAGATGATTGATCTGATGATCTCATCCTGCTGAGTTTTAAGGCAAGCCTGGGTACTGACTCCTGCATAATTTATTCTAGGCCCCACACCACTTTGACAAAAAAGTGCCTCCTGTTCTCCATTGTGTTCTCTGATTTGTGTTTAACTGTTGTTCCTGGAGAAATTTTCTGCACCCGTTTTCAATATTGTACTTTAATGATAACTCAATCCACTGCAGGCTTGTGATGACGGTATTTTTTGTAAAGGTTTCACACACTGAGATATTCAGCCACCTTTGCTAAAAATGAGCTTTCGTGGCTGTATGTCGCAGTTGAGAAAGCAGTGCTGTGAGGACCTTTCTTTTCAGGATTGAAATCTTTCACATGCTAAATTTAATACACATCATGTCAAGCGATCATCACTGCATACTTTGCATTTTGCTTTGAATAAGCCGTATGACTTCTTTTTAAATGACTCAAGTGTGGGAAAATAATTTGGACTGTTAACAAACTAATGCAAAATCCCAGGAGCCCGTGGCTGGAAAGAAGTTACCCCCACTGTGCTTTTTACGAAGGCCTCAGTTGTCTTGCTCTCTTCGTTATTATGCTTCAGTCTCTGTGATGTCGCCAGCAGTGCTGTACTGAAGCAACAGCCAGGTCTCTGGCTGGTCCCCACACTTGTGTGATTGGGGAGAAAACTGGGGGAAATTCCCTGCCAGAAAAGAACACGCTTTAAATGCATCTGCCTTAAACAATCACAGGGCAGAGCTGTTGTTTTTAAGTTTTTGTTTTTGACAGGCTAATATTGCAAATTACAGTAGGCTTTGTTTAGATTGAGAAAGTACTGTCACATCTTTTTAAAATTTTTCATTTTGAGCTAAGAGCACTTCCAGGCTTCTTAATAAAAATGTGTTTTTCCCATGAAGCATTGAATCCCTTATACACGAGATATCACCTAATTTGTAAAATTTGCTATATTGTGCTGTTTAGTTTTTCACTTTTCATTACACCCTTGACACCTTGATTGTTTTACGTTATCTGCTGCAGTGTTTTACGTTATCTGCTGCAGTGTTTCACTTTCTCAACCATATTTGCATTTTACAGGAGACGTGTTAATAAAATTCTCATGATTCTCGTGATTCTTTTTTAGCGCAGTAGATAGGTGCTATGACTTGGCTAGTAACTGCAGAAATGGACACTAGAATTTAGGGTTGAACTAAAGCAGTGTTACAAGCACAGCGCATACAGGGCACATAATGGAAAACGTAGCTGCTTATAAACAGCAGGAAGCAAAGGTTTGTAGGAAGTCAGCCTCCTACTCTGCTCTCTGCTGGGCTCCTTAATTTCTTCACAAACATCAGATTGTTGTTGTTCATGGTAATAAGGATCATTATTCCTACTATAAAATAACTACGCTGCAGCGTACTGAACTTTGTGGAGTGCTCCATTCGTTCAGTTTTGTCTCATTCAATCAGTGCCTTTTAGATCTACAAGGTATTTTGCTTTGAAGCATCAACAGGATACTTTACATGAATGCAGAGTTTTAAATTGTTATTTAGGATTGATTGCTAAAAAGAAAATTGAAATACCTGAATTGGAATCCCCTTTTTACAAACATTGTGCTGTGTTCAGTGACATGGTGTAGGATTTTTGTGGTTGCTTTCCAATTCAAGTATTGCAGCTTTCATAACCTGGATGGTTTCACCAGAAGGAAAAAAAAACACGTTTGTGTGTCTGTGTTTGCACCTCTGGCAAGATGACCAGGATCAAGCCTCAACATTATGGTAATTCTCTAACAGGCAGAGCTCCTTCCCAGAGAGCTGGGACACTAACGGCCATCATGCCTGACACAGGAGGTGGAATCATGACAGCAGCTGATTAAGGCTCAGGAATAACGTCTCCGTCTTCCCTTGCCTGCAGCTGTTTGCCTTGATCTATTGACATATTTAGCAGATCGGTAGGAGGGCGAAAGAGAAAAGAGATGATCTCTGCTTAGTGAAGAGCCCCAGCCAAATCATCCAGAGCAGTTGCTTTTTGTGGGCGTAAACAGCATTCAGTGCTCCTTTCACTTCCTCCAGCAATGCATGACATTAATAGAAAAGCCATTTATTTGCAGGGTGGTATTGCTATTCTGATGGTGATGCAGATGAGGGACACAGGTGGAGATGTAGATAGATAAATCTGAAGATAATGGAGTCAGGCTTGATATTTCCCTGGCCATCGGGACTTCTAGGGCACAGCTACCTTTGCAAACTGAGACTATATTTGGAGAGAAATTGATGGCGAGAGCTATGCTCATTTCCCTATGCTTTTAGTTGAATTTCTAGTTTTGTCATTGTTTTGTTTTCAGAATCATGGCATTTGAAATTCCTTACTGCTCTGTGTCTCTTTGTCCACCTCTGGCTAGTGTTGCCATTTCCTGGTCAGGGAGACTCGTTCTTTGTTAAGCCAGATTGCGTCAGGGTTGGCATGCAGGAGGTCCCATTGCAAAAGTGCCGTGTTTCCTTTGGTAGAATAAGTTAGGAATTTGGAAAGGGATGGATACTCAAAACATCATTTTAATTTTGCCCAGAATCTACACTGGAAATAATCATGTGGACTAAAGCACTCCAAATTCTGAGTAACAAACTTGTTTTCCAGAAATAAGCTTAATACATAAGCAATAAATGTCTTGAGGATTTAATAAATCCCTCTTTCTTGACTCCATTTGTCGTCACTTTGCTCCATTCAGAGCTGTAGGGGGCTACATTGCTGGAATAGGAAGATTGCTAGGGAGCTGCCTGAGGTTATATCATCACACTCACACACACTCCTTTGTTCTCAGTAGTTTCTTGGGACTGCCTGCTGCTGACAAAGTGTTATTTTCATTCCCAGATACTCTTTTCTATGTAAGTGATGATGGTTAAAATTACTTCCACATTGTTTTCTTCCTAGTATTGTTTTGAGTCACTGAGGAATTAGAAGAAAAATAATTTTATGCATAATTGTGTTTTTCTGCTTTTGGGGTTAAATAACTGTGAATTATGGTCTCCCAAATACATATTAGATTACTTCTGGTTCGGATCATGCATACCTTGAGCTGAAATGCAGTTATAATCTTTAAAAAAGGTCAGAGCATTTTTTATGACCTGGTCTTTTCTTTTGTCATCCATAGTGACATCTTCTCACCACTAGTTGTGACTGGTGTTATGTCTGGTTTTATAAACTTGAGCCTGCTTCATTTACGTCTGTTAATACCATTTGGGAACCGTACAGCCTAAACTGCAGCTGAACCTGTATGAGAGTTCTGGCTATAGCGGTTTGTTTTTCTTTTGATTATCGGGGAGTTCATTTCCGCCTCGCTCACCTGCTGTCTGTGTGCGGCGTCAGGGTGACTCAGGCTCGTTGGCTTAAGAACTCGATTCACGAGTCCTTTAGCCCGCGGCTTTTAAGTCCCACTCACTGTCGCTGGCTGGAATTGCCTTTTGAGAGTGATGCCAAGACTGGCTGAGGTGCAGCTGGGCAGGAGATTGTTAGTTTAGCTGGCAACAGTGTCCACTTTTGCCAGTTTGGAATATGGAAGGCTGGGTATTGCCAGTAGGACATCTGTCTGCTGTCCAGTTTTCATGTCCGTGTGGTTAGGAACCTGCTTGAGCAGACCCGATGAGCAGGTTCACAGACATCCTGGGTGTGTGCAGAAATGCTCTGGCTGTTTGGAATTTGGGTATTAAGACTGATGTGGCAGTGAACTGGGAACAAATATTTGGCAGTTCTAGAAAAGTACCTTTGAGGCCTTTAGCTTTTCTCCACAGAAAAAAAGAGCTTATCCCTTAGGTTTGCTGTCACTTAACTGTGGCATCATAGATGTTTTTTAATGACACAGCATTCTTTAAAAAGGACGCGTAGCTGGCCAGACAATTTCTGAGCAACAGGAATGAAAATTAATTTGACTTGATGGCTTATTGTTAGATTCCTTTGGTGCTCAGGAGATAGACGCTAGGGGAGATAACTGATTCAGCATTGAGTAACTTTCAGAAATGATTGATTTAGTGGATTCAGTGCTTACATTTGACATTCTAACCTTACAATTGGCAACAGTAACAGGAGAGTTGGAGTTGAGTTCATAAGCAATGTAAGGATTTGTACATTTCCAGACATTAATGAAGTAGTGGCACTTTGTATTTTAACTTTTTAAACTGTCTTTACCTATCACCTCTAAACATGAGACTGAGTGGTCAGTAGACCTGAAAGAAGTATCAAAGTCAAACAATAAATAAAACAATTATTGAATTATTGAACAGTCTTTTTTGTAATACAGAGTGCCAATATCTGAAGTCTGTAAGCATGATTTGAAGTTCTGGGACATTTATATAAAATTAATTATTATATATAAATGTCATTAAGACAGCACAAATTATATTGGATATTAGTGGACAAAAATTCATGTTTAAAATTATATCCAATACAATGAGCTGGTGGTGGTCTGGTTTAGTATACTTACATGTGGTAAATGTGCATTGTGTATATATTACATACTATACTAAAAAACACTAAGACATATATGAGGTATTTTTTCATATCTCTTGACGTTTTGCATGATAACGTTTCTTTACTAATGTTGAGTCTGACATTTAATTTTTTTTTACATGTGTGCAGTTTAAACGTATCTGTGCTGCAAGCTTTACTTGTGGAGTAAGGAGCAATGTTCCAAAGCACTGCATTGCTGCGTATTAAGACAAGCAGTGAGTCACAGCAAAGAATTGAATTGTTAGCACTTCCAAGTGTTTTAATCCATAATGTGACAGCCATTCATTTATCAGTGAAACACACGCCCACACCAACCTCCTTCTGACATTGTTAGCTATCCATTTCTTTTCCTTGACATCTGGAAATTGACAGCAGAATGTGTAACTGGCTGTAGGTTGCATGTGTCCTGAGTTTGCCTGTTAGTAAATGTCAGTGGCTCTGGCTGACTCTGAGCAGGGCCAGCCTGTGGTCAGAGGCTGTGTGGGAGAGTGTGTTTCAATTTCCATTTTTATTAACAATCCGGTTACCTCTGTCAGGCAGACGAATGGAGCTGAACTCTCAGATCAATGTCAGTCTCCCTCTGGCATGTGAAGGAGTTTTTCTTCTTCAGCAGATTGTTAACCACTTCCTGCCTAAGGAGGCAGTAGCTGTTTACTCTCAGACAGCACTGTGGAGCTGACCATCTTAAGGATGTGGTATCATTTTATCAGATGGTAAGAACTTTCTGAGATCGGTTTCTGGGAAATGATTAAACCATTCAGTTTTGAGGTTTTTTTATTTGGTTGTCTGGTTCAGTTTTCTAGTTTTTAAGTGAGATTCTCAGACTCCCCAGCCCATCACAGCTCATTTCCTTCAAAATAAAATATTAAAATCTGCACTTGCAAAGAGAAGGTATGCAGAAAACCTTGCCCTCAGAAAAAGGAAAACTTTAGGGAGTTTGAAACCCACAGTTCAAGTAACAGATTTGCCCTGACAGAAATAATAATTGACAGTTTTACTTCCCTCAGGGACAGCGCATAATGACATTGTTTGAAGTGCAATTTGAAATTCTCTGCTTGGTAGTAGCCAAGCAGAGAGCTTCTCTTAGCTCTCACTTACATTTTAAATAGGACGATTCCAAAATGTTGCCTTAAAACACTCATTATCTGGGGAAAGTCGTAGGGATGGGTGCTTAAACCACAGCATTGTTATCCAGCCCAACTCTGTTTCGCCGACGGTTCCAGAGTGTGGCAGAATACAAGCCTGCACGTTCCCCCCTCGACTGCACACGCAGGCACGCAGGTGGCTGCAGTAGCGCAGATTCATCTCTGATCGTCCCCACAGGCAGCCATCTGCAGCTGGCCGTTAATCTGTGCCACGCACCCCTCCAAAGGAAAGCCCCAGGACTCACATCTCCTGACCTTCAACTTGTCGCGAGTCTGTGCATCACGAGATGTGAAAATGCCTGCAGCAACATCAGAGTGTTTTCAAATGTTCAGCTAGCTGTCAGTTCTGACACATTTCTCCCTCTCCCTCTGTTACTGCACAAATATGCAAATTCCCACTCCCCTAATGCAGCATATTGGAGCAGCTTCAATTTATTCTGTGCTCTGTGCTGTGTGGTGATGATCTGTCTTCAAGCGTGTGCTTCAATTTGAAAGAAAAGTAGAGACTGAACAGCTGACCAGACCACACGAACTGTTAACACTGACTGTGTGTGCTGTTTGGTGTTGTCATGCTGGAGCAGTGGAAATCTAATCTGAAATCTCAATGACAGGTATCTTAAAATTGCATAACCCGTGAGAGCTCAGTCATTCTACAGTAACAGAAGAACATGCCAGTGGTATTCTGTACCTTTACCTCTGTTTTTTTTCTAGCTTCATGTGAAATAAAGGTTTGAACAACTGCATCATTAAGTTTGCAGATGACACCACTATAATAGGACTGATCAGTGATGATGACGAGTCCACTTACAGGGATGAAGTCGTACAGCTGCTTAGGTGGTGTCATAGCAATAACCTGGACTTGAACGTAAAGAAAATGAAGGAGCTAATAGTGGACTTTCGGAGACACAGGCCACACACTCACAGCCCACTCAGTATTGATGGAACGGAAGTGGAAACAGTCACCAGCTTTAGGTTTTTGGGAATTCACATCTCTAAAGATCTAACCTGGACTGTGAACACTGACTCTATCATGAAGAAGGCTCAGCAGCGCCTTTATTTCTTGAGGTGCCTCAAGCGATGGGGGATGCCAATACATGTGTTGGTGAACTTCTACCTCTGCACCATCGATAGCATCCTCACCAACGGGATCACCGTGTGGTATGGCAACACCTCTTCTCGAGAGAGAAAGGCACTGCAGAGAATTGTCAATATGGCCCAGAAGATCATCGGCTGCGGTCTCACCAAGATTAAACAGCTCTATGAGGACCGCTGCTGTGGTAGAATTCTGGCCATCACAGAGGACAGTCAGCACCCCGGGCATGAGCTCTTCACCCCACTGCCCTCAGGCAAGAGATATAAGAGCATACGGACACTTACCACTAGATTCTTCAATAGCTTCTATCCACAAGCAGTGAGATTGGCGAACACATTTAGCCATCCCCCTCGGACCACACCTACACCATCACCATCCACCTCTTTATGATTTCTTATTTATTGCACATCTCTAGTCATTGTTTACACATCTGCATTGTTTACATTCAAACTGTCTACATGTTTACTTGCACATTGTCTACTGTTTGTTTGTATATTGTCTTGATGCACTGTTTTCACTTTGTCTTGTTTTTTTACACTTGTTTTACAATCGAGAGACTTTCTGTAAGTATAAATTCCATTGTACCAGTACCGGTTATATATGGCAATAAAGTTCAAGTACAAGAAAGAGAAAGAGAACTGCTTATGTACTTAAAAAGCAAAGAGGTGGCTGTCATTTATGGAACTCTCGTAAAATGATGAAAATGAAATAAATATACAAAAATACATATGTTAATAGGTTCATGCTTCATAATACAATGACTGGACAGTTCCTGTCATTTTTATTTTTTCTTCATTGTGTCAATAAAATTATTCATTAGCGACTAGAATGTTGCTCAGTCAAACTGCTAGGAAAGCTGTGTAGAAAGAGAGATAATACTGTAAATCTGTCTACCTGCTCCAATGGGAATTTCTTTTCACTGCATAACGTTTTGCTAAGCGGTTTTAGTAAGGGGATGATTAATTGCCTCACAGAGGAAACTCTGATGGGGTTTATTAAACAGAACCTGAAGGATCCTGCTGCTGTTCATATCATTAACATCGCCCCCAGTGCCTGTGAAATGTTTTGCCCACTTCCACATGTAGTCTGTGGTAGTCTGACGTTAACCCACAGCATGTCTAAGGACAGGCTGTACCCTGTGTTCTGTGTGATAGTGTGATGAGAAATCAGCTGGACTGCAGCTTCGTGTGGCAGGTGGAATTGGTTAAAGACACAGTGTTATGGGTAGTGAGTACTCAGTTTGTTCTCATTTGAGCTTCCACTTTCTGTTGTCTTCCTCTTGCAAGCTTGCTGCAAAAAGATTTTGGGATTGTTTATCATAGTGTTCACTTTTCTAAAAGGGACTGACGGCTGGCAGCTTAAATCCATCTCCTGACACCAGGGCCAGAGGGATTTCAGTGGAGATTAAGTGCAACTAAACTGAGAACAGGAGGCGCTTTCTTTACATAGAGATTGTGGAATGTGTGAACCAAATACTTTATGTTGAAATGCTTTAGAAGAGTCTTGATGGATTTCTTGGACCATTAAACCACTGATAATTAGAAAAGCAAAATGAGCTAAATGGCCTTCTCTCATCATTTTTTCTGATGCATGTGAGCTGTGGTCCTATGCCATGCTGCTCACAGCAACCTTGAGTTCTGCATATTTGCAGTTACATTAGGATTATCTTTTCATTCTTACATTTTATATTTAGAGTCTTATAAAGTTTGATTGCATTCAGCACACCAGGCTGGATATGTTTTTCACCTTGTCAGTCGCTTCAATGATTGGGTTAGGAGTGAAGCTGCTTTTGTGTCTTCTTGTTCTGCATATTAGTCTCAGTTCCTGAGACATGCAGTGTCTTTCATGTCATGATTGCTTCAGTGCATGCAATGTGAGAGTGCATGTTAACACTAGTTATTGATTACATGATTACACTAGTTATTGTTGTCTGAAGATATGGTTTGAACTCGGCCATGCGGAAATAATAAGCATTCTGTCTGTGTGTGCGTGTGTATATCTCTGTCTGTGTGTGCATGTGTATATCTCTGTATGGATGTGCATGACTGTGTTTCAGTGAAGGCTGTGTGTCTTTTCCATAACCTTCTAAACCACAGCTGGCTGTCCAGTCAATCTGATGTAATTTACGGACTAGTGAGTCAGACATTACCTGAAGTTTTACTAGTGTCTCTCCCTATGGCCTTTCCTAGCACACATTATCCTCCGACAACAAACGAGCCCCTGCTCTGTCCACTGCTTCAGCACCATTGATTTTCAGAGTCAGCAGAAAAACCCTTTTAAAACCAAGCGCTTAGAAAGGACAATGTACACAGATTTCTGAATTTATGTAAGGAGCTGTTCTCAGGTTGTTGTGCCCCGCTAAAACAGTGCCAGCTGGAATAGTTTCATTTTATTTTTGAATTTCTAAGTAAATTGTTCACTGTCCCCTCTTCAGAACACTTATGACATTGCCAGCTCTGCTCCGTCAACAGATTTGGAGGTTACTTATTTCAAAACCCATTGAAAACGGGAGTAATCGGCCAATATCAGTCTCCTTCACTTCAGGGGATATTAAGCAGCCTTCACCCTGCCTAGATTTTGAAATGGGAAGAGATCATTTAAAGGAGAGTAGGTGGTGGATGGAAGGGAGGAAAGGGTGGTGACAGCAGCCTGCCAGCCAGTCTATTAAAGCCCATGAACGCTGCTAGGTTGACATTCTACTGTTGATGTGTGTAATAAACTGCGCTGGGCTGCAGCCCTAAACAAACCAAAAATCAATGGAAAATGATCCTGAAAGATCGATGTTTGAGCTCTGAAAAAGTTGCCACTCCACTCCAGCCGAGCTGAATTCCTCTGAGTCAGCACTTCAGGAGCTGAGCCTAATTCATGTGTTTGCTAAGCGACAAACACCCCCCCCCCACCCCCAACCCTCAAACCAGATGGTTTTACTCTCCCCCTTCCTTCCAGCATAAAGTAAATTTGTAAAGCATAGCCTGTGTTTGTATACTGTGCATTACACATCAACTAAACCTAATCTGTCACTGTAATTGTATAACTATACTAAATGTGTACCTACTGTATATGCACACACACTTTTGTCTTCTGAAGATCAGAGCTTGTAATTTGAGGATCTCTGCTTCCAAACTGGGCAAACCACTCAAAGTGCAATGTGATTTATAATTTAGTTCAGCTATTTGTAAGCCAATACATGTTCATCATTAAGATACGCAGCTTGCTAGCCTGGTCTAATAATCCAGTTATTTACAGAAATGTTTGAATTATTTTAACATAATCAAGATTTCATTCGGGACTATATTCTTTTAATAAGAAACAGAGATTTTTTCTCTGATGTGACAGCAAGAAATTACACTTGTGTTGGAGCTACGAACCAATGAGAAGAGAGTGCTGGGTGATGCTGTTAAAGTGGGCAAATGTCCACACCTGGGCTACAGAAGTGTTTAATACTTTTCATGCTTTTTTTAATCTTGATCGTATCCCATGTGGTAAGATGATCAAATGTATCGGTTGCGAGCCACTTAGAATAAATCCACACTAGGTGACAAAACACGCTAGAGTGTTGTATCTGAGCGATATCTGATTTGCCTTCTTCTTTTCGAAGCTTTTGGCCAGGGGAAGTAGAACACTGCTGCCTAAGCTGCTGTGGAAAATGCTAATGGAGATTTGAGTTCACACATCTCCCTTGTGACGGGTTAATTCCCCCGGCGCAGGAAGGCAAACGACAGGCTGGCTGCGCCTCCCCAGGCCCAGCATTGTGATAGCTGTGAAAAGAGAGAGCTGGCCTCCCAGTCAGAGCCTGCCCGTGGCCTGAAGACGTCTGACCCAGCGCCTCTGATCGCTCAGCCGGCCTTGGTGTTTTCAGGCTGGTCCTCTATGGCCGACAGCTCGGTCCCGAGTCAGCACCTTTGTGAGAAGCACGGGGGTTGAAATGGCAGGGAGCTGGGCGGTGTTCCTCACACTGACACAGAGGAAGGAGGGGTCATGACTTTGGGCAGCCGGGCTTCAGCCTGTCATTGTCCCCAAGAACTGCTTGTCAACATTGGATCCTGCGGTCCTTTCCATGAACTCGGCTCAACCAAGGTTCGGGCTGTGTCCCTTTATTAAAAAAAATGTTTTCTTTTCCCACTTAATTCTTTACCCCAGAGTGAGTGCTTTAATGTGTCGGTAATCCTAAACTGGTTATTTTGGGTGTATCCTATAACATGCCATGCAAAAGATACTTTCGATAAAATCCCACATATCATTATAACTGTCACTGTTCCAAAAAAGCCCTCAAAGGGATTTAAAGATTTCCTTTTCTTTAAAGAAGCATTTTTAATGCAGAATGATTTTACACAAAAACAAAATTGCTACCCTTAAAGGCTTCTTCCACTCCCATCAGAAAACCTCTCTAGCCTAATCAGTCTGTTATATATTGATTTTAATTTTGTCCACTTTCATCCAGTGGCCTTTAGGTTGCATTCGAAGATGAACGTTAACCTCCAGCAGTAGGTTACTGAATTAACTGTCATGAGCTCCCTGAATTAATTAGCAGGTTCCATAACATGTCTAAACCATTCAGTTATCGTGTTGCGGGTCGGAATAGTACTATTTTGGATTCGTACGCAGTTTGGCTCTGGGACAAATGGATTAAAGATTGCAAAATGTGTTTGTATTTACAGGTTTCTACATGCAGTAAATTACGTTTCTTTGGAGAGCACTGAACTGGTTTCTATAATTGAAGTGATTGAGAAATGCAGCCCCAGGCTTATTTCACACTGCTCTGATTCTTTGTAGCTCTCTTTATGGAATCACATGAAACTAATGTTACAGCTGGATGGCAATAACGAAACTTGCGAGGTGAAAAGCCGATCCTCGGAGACTAAATGTGGAGAGCAAGCACAGGTGAACTGAATCGAACTGAGAATTTTGGCCACTGCTTTATGATCTGTGCCTTTCTGAAAACTTTTTTTCATGCCCCTTCAGCTAATTCTGTTGGGTTCCTGATGATGAACAAGCTGTTTTTGGTCACATTTGATTTGCGCCATGCTGATTACATTTTCTTCCCACAGGGAATGGAGAAGGGATGTTGTGAACATTAGCACAAGCAGCCTTTGTAATTCTCAAGCAGTGATAAGTGAGTGGCCCTGTTTCAGCCATTGCTGTAGTGCCTGTAGCTGAAAGTTAACTATATACAGTAGAAGAGGATACATGTTTGGATGGGAAATCTTTTGAGGAAATACACTTATCCTTTTTTTCCTTCTCTGGATTTTTCGTCATGAGGAGACGCGTTTTCATGTCTGTTTCTCTTTTTTCCGAAGCAAATAAGTTGCCGTTAGCCATTAGCACAGCTTAGAAGTTGCTAAACATAGCCATGGTTAATATGAGTCTCAACAAAATTGTAGGCTTTTAAAAAAATACCAATAAGTGGAAGAGATCCATTGTTGTCTGCTGGCTTGGTTCTTTTGTAGTAATCACTTCCCTGGCATTTAAAAGTATTATTTCAATTGCTTTTGTAACCGGACCAAGTGTTTCTGACAGGTTTCTTTAAGAGCTGGGTCTTTGTCTTTGTCCAACCTCAGGCAGACCTCTGTGCTTCACCTCCAATTGACCACTTTATGAAGTGTTTGAGGACATTGATTTCATTATTTAATGGCTTCGTAGAACAGATTCATCGTCTGCGATAATGTACAACTTCGTCAACCATCTCGGGAAGGAAATGAGAATGTGATGTGGTTGCAGAAGAATAAACCTATCCACAAA
The DNA here is from genome assembly GCF_055471065.1 of Atractosteus spatula. Classification (NCBI taxonomy): domain Eukaryota; kingdom Metazoa; phylum Chordata; class Actinopteri; order Semionotiformes; family Lepisosteidae; genus Atractosteus; species Atractosteus spatula. The sequence continues at coordinate 62,751,433 of NC_142712.1, read as the reverse complement.
ACACACAGGGGAAGGCAATCAGACAAGTTTGGGACTGTTTGGAATTGATTTCATCCAGCTGCATCAAATCCAGAAAAGCTTTTAATAAATTGTATATTTCTCATCTCCACTAGGGTAGAGAGGAGGTCTCTATGGCACACACATTTTTTATTCTCTCCAGTGACACCACTTTATGAAGCACATAGGAAAAAGCAGCTAAGAAAGGAAAGAAAAACAGTGTATTTTCTGTGTCTCAGGCAGCATAACAGGGACTGAATACCTCTATCCTGTTATTTCCTGGCTCCACACACTACATGATTTGTGAAAGCAGCCTAGAGCAGTAGCTTGGTGTTACACCTGCATCAGGTTATTAAGTGGTAAGTCCCTGTCTTTTGCAGCTGCAAAATAAACAGCCTTGCAGACTCTTTTTCTCTTCATCAGCACTTCTTCATCAGCAGGACTTGTCAGTGCAGCAGCTCTGGCTGCATCTTGCTGTGCAGCCTCTGTAATCACCAGACCTTGAGCAGCATAGAGGTCACAGAGGTTCTGTTTTGATGGATTTTTTCTCTCTCTCTCTCCCTCCCACAGGGAAGCTGGACAGTCAATATCACCAAGCAGCCAAGAAGGGGTTAATGCATCAGAAATCAGCCTTTTGATTAATCACAGAGATCATCTGCTTCTCGAGGGTGTGTATGTGTGAGTGTGAGTCCACCAGCTGAAGCTGAGAAAAGAACGTGGACCCATCTACACAGGAGTGGACCCATCTACACAGGCTGTGGGACGCTTGAAAACAAATGCATACAGTTACAGTTGCACATGCATAAAAAGCAACCTGAATAGGACACAATTAAATTGACATGACAAATTTAAATGCAAAACCATATTCGTGTAGTGTTTTAGATAATATGTGCACAAGTGAAGTTAAAAGGCGAAACTGATGTCAGGCTATCACTCACAGGTGATAATAATCTCACAAGGGAAACGCTGCTGTGTTGCACAAAAAATAAACACCAAATGAAAATCCAATTCCTACTGTAGGTGCATGTTTCTTTGTTGTTCTGCTTTTCATTTCATTGGTTCTCTACCATATCTGTAATACTGTGTGAGGTTGTGTTGCGAGAGAATGCTAGATTTTGCAGAATGGACAACACCCATAACCTATTCATCCGATTGTTCTTCTTTCTGTATTGTTTTAGTCACAAAGAAGCCTGTCAGAAACAGGGCACTCAATCTGGGGGCTTTCTAGACTTCCCATGATCGAGTGGCCTCTTTCAGATGCAGGCTGCTTAGAAGCTGAAAGCAGAAGCAAAAGAAACAAGTCCAAAGGCAGGACCCAATCCTTGAAATGAACTCAAAACCGTATGTAAGGAGCCACACTTTGTAATGGACCTCAACACTCAACAAGTTTTAAAATTTTAAAATAACGGGTTTTTTTTAGAAATGAGCAAAACTTTTCCTAAATACTTACAAACAAGTTGAATCACCCCCACAAAGGTCTTAGAGACAAAGAGCTATGGTGCAAATACTATACCTTATTATATAGTCCTGAAATTATTCATAAGTCTTAATATAGTTTTAAAGTCTGTGAAAGTAGTCCATGTGCTGCAGATGGTTTTTAAAGCAACTGCATGGCTGAGTGTATCCTTCATCAGTGGTCAAGCAGAAGCGCAGTCTTATCTGAGTCTTAGATCAGTCAAAGCAAATGTGCCCCGTGCCTTCATCCCAAACAAGGAGGTTCAAACCTAGACCTTAGCTTACATATTGGAGATCTCCACAACGTGTCTTTCAGTTCGGCAAAGTGGTTTCCAGGGGGAATTTTCAGGAATAGCTTAATTTTCCACCTTAATGAATAGGAAACAACATCTGGATTCTCTGTGAGTCAACATACTTTTTTTATGTCAAGTTGCATTTTTGTCTCAAAAAGTAGCTTATTTAGCTGCTGCTCTCTTGTTTATGCACAGTTATTTCACACTCTCTCTTAATTCAATTGAAGCACTTGTGATGGCCTGGCCTAGAAATCAAAGCACTATTATTAGAAACAATTTAGTATTATATAGTTGACACAGGCTACATCTGGTTTTGAGCCAAACTACACAAGTTACGTTAATCTAATATCTAGTCAAATAATATGTCTGCCTTCTTCTGAGACTTCACAGGACACCTGACAGTGCTAGTTGTGACCTGACTGAAGTGGCTTCTCCAGTTTCAGCTTGTTTACTGTTTATTTCCCTCTTACAAAATGATAGAAATGCAGAAATCCACCAGCTAGTTTCTAATCCCCACTAGTATTAATAACCCTTGATAGCACATGTTCAGGTTATGTGCCAGTGTGCCAGTGTTCTAATATGTGTGTGTACTATTTGTGTTAAAGTGACAAGAAACATTTGATAAATTATAGGGAGTATCGGTGAAGAACCAGAGCTTAATTAAACACAATAATTTAATTTAAAACCCATGGAAAGCACAGGGCAGTTTTGACAAGATAGCACCTCCATTTGCTGCTACTCATCAGAGCAAACAGTCTTGCTGAATGAGAAAGGATGCAAATGAGCACACCTGCAGTTGCTGTGCAGATCTGAAGTCGGCTGGCTGTGATCTCTGACTTCCTGCCTTTAGCCACTCTCACTTTGAGGATGTGGTGGCAAAGCCCTTCTGTTTTGCTTTTGTGCTTCACAGGGAGTCTAAATGGAGGATGGGGTGGGGATGAAAAGAGGGGCTTGAATTTTATGAGGAAGAAGATGATTGTTACAAGCCAAGGGCTGGGAGGGCGAAACTGCCAGACTGAGGCAGATCCACTCTGACCGCAGAGCTAAATAAAGGAAAACGTTACTGTTTCAAAGCTCTGAACAATGAAGTGCAGCAGCAGTTACTGGTTGATTCATCCAGTGTGGTTACAAACGTCAACGCTGTGGTTGGTTTCCTGAAACCAGTGTCTGTCTTCATTCACATGGTATTAATAGAAACTTTCATGAAGTGCCAGGAGAGTATGGCAGACTGCTTCTGCCAAGCCAGATTTTACTGGTGCTCCCAACCCCAGCCTCAACACCGCCTTTTAACTGATTCCAGTAAATGGCGGATTTAAAGTACGATACCATACGGCCAACGTTGGCCAAACTTTGTAGAGCTGAGGAATATATGTGGTTTGAACACGATCCATATCTTTAAGGCCTAATTGATAACACTAAAAAAAAAAAGGCTGAACTGAAACAAAGATTTCTGCTTCTCACGCCTGAGAAACGCAAAGATGATTCCTGTTCTGTACCAATTTTATTTTAAGTTACTTCCGTGGCGAAGAGCAGCAGAGATGAACAGAAGTAAAAAAAAAATTGTATTCAAAATTAATCTGTTGTAAAAACGAATCACAAAGTACTCCAGCTTCTTCTTCGTCTATCCCTGTTGAAATGATGCATTTTAAGAACATAACGATATAATGTAGACCACAAACAAGAGGAGGCTCTTTGGGCCATCTGGCTTATTTGGTTCTTAGTATCAGAGTAATCCAAGGATCTCATCCAGACCCTTCTGTAAAAAGCCTGGGTATGAGCTTCCACAGCGTGGCTAATGGAAGCACACAAACTGGGCAGCTCGATCCACACTGCCGTAACCATTTGTGTGATAAGAACATAACAAAGTTTAAAACACAAGGCATGTTAAGGACACCAGAAAGGTGTTTCGCATTCTTTAAGAAGTGCTTAATCTCAAGGGGTGAGATTTTTGTCTATATTTTTGTCTATATTTCACTCAGGTTAAGCACTACCAGCAAAAACATTCAATCCATTACTCTAGACTCCCATGCTGCTATGATATACTGTAGTGCCCTACTTTTCCAGAAACAACACATCAGTAATATACTGTATTGAAATAGCTCAACACGTCTACTATTTCAAACTTTTTCTGAATTTTATTTTTGAGTTTGACATTCCCATTTTCTGCATCGAGATGTTCAGCAGAGCACATGCCCATGTGCAAAAGACTTTCTGCATTTACTGTAATTACTCTTTTTACTCAGTGTGTTCTTTATACAGAAGCATAATTCTGTTCTTTTTCTGAATTTGTGGCGGTTTTAACAATTAATCCTGCATCATAAAAAGTAGCCCTTTAGCTTCAAAGATTAGTAAGATGGAACTAATGATTTTACTGATGAGGAGCACCTGGCAGTGAGTCATTTACATTTGTTTGGTAAATGTGATGGATTAGCTTCTACAGCAATTAATAATGAGTTGTTGCGATCAAGTTAAATTTGTTGCCTACATATTGCGACTCAATGGTTGCATCAAAGATGTCTAAGACTTCTTGTAGTATACATGCTGAAAGTTTAATGTATTAAAGAATTGTTACAAAAGTAAATTTGCCATGCACTTTAAGCTACATCTTCATTATTCCAGTGCCAGTTTAATGAGTAACCTGCCTGCACTACTCGGTAACCTACACTTGCTAAATGGCAGATTTTCAAAGTGTAACCTAAGATGGCATGCACACTGGTCATAAGGTTTGTGATGGTACACAGAGCAACTGAAGTAAGTGAACTTTTGAACGTCTGGCTCTCTTAGGCTGAGGGTTTACTGTGAAAATCCAGCAGCATTTCTCTCTGTGAAGAATGCTCTGGCAGCTGGTGCGAGGTTTTTTGCAGCTCACAGGGAAGTTAAGAGAAGGCCTATCTGGAGTATCATTCTTCAGGGGTTTGGTTTTGTTTTCTGAAGGAGTACTTCATGTGCTGTGCCTTTTTCTCTCGCTGCATTTCTCACTCATCATTCAGCTGTGCCCTGGTCCATCTGTGGGCCGTGTTGTACTTTGCAGACAATGTGACTAATTCACCAGAAACTGCCTCTCAAAGGTTAGGACTGGTGGAGCACAAGCAGTATGGGCAAAGCAGATCGGTGCTGCACAACACTCTGAAGCCCATTGCTCTTGCCAGCAAGCTAGAGAAACATATCAGAACCACTTTGTGCAAGAATAGTTGGAATAGCAGGTGGTGATCATTGCAGAAATAACTGGGAGTCATAGGATACAACTTTAAGTAACCAGAAATCCTTCTATTACCACTTTATTACCTATTCTGTGCTCATTGCATCTCTCAATTCTCCAAACCAATACTTTAATTCATAAGAAGCCATAAGTGGTTTTGCTATCACTAGTTTGTGATAATCTGTGATAAAGGATGCAGGTTTATAAAATTATGACCCATTTGCTAATGTGCTACAATTCCTCTGTAGTTTAAGAATCAATCTGATTCTGGAAAATAACAAACCTAAATGAACAGGTGAGGTTTTGCCCTGTTGAGGTGAATCTGTTCATATATCCTTTTCCTCTGCCTTTTTCCCAATTTATATAAGGTCTTCTTTGTTTTTCTTTTGATAGACTTTTATTTCAGCTGATATCCCAAATCGAATGACTACCAGATTCACCAGTAATGTAGTGGGTATGCTATCATCTGATCTCTGCAGTCAGATTATTGTATATTCAGTACACCTCAGACGACAAGACTTCTTTAAAAAAAAAACATGAGGCATTTTTCAAAATGAGAATGAACGTGCAATTTAGGTGGTTATTTTTTCTCATTACAGTCGAAGTTTTGAGTAGGGGGAGACAAAGAGTGGGTAATTCATTTTACAGTGCCGTAACAAGTGAGAGTCTCTGCCTGTGATGCATGCTGTGTGGTATCAGAAGCCATTAGCCACCTGTGCTGATGTACCTGGACAGTTGACAGCACCACCTGTAATTATGTCTGATCGCAACTCACTGAACAAGCCCCTAAAGACAGCTTTATGTGACTTTTTGTTGCAGAACTATTGACTGGCTCTATGGAAGACAGTTTTTTTGCTGCCATTGATACTCAAGCAAAGGGGCTTCTTCAAAATCAAATGTGTTTCCACGGATGTTTTGTTAGGTCCAGTGCTTAATCACTGCATTGTGTGAACACTAAAGAAAGGTACATGCCTGGAAACAGGTCTATATATACATTACTTCTAAATGCTCTGACAGGTATAAATTGATATATATATATAAAACAGAAGCCAAATCAGAACATGAGTTTTACCTTCAAGTGCACAGTTTATACCATCTACATTCCCTGTTTTGCAATGCATTTTAAATAAAAAAGTATATAGTTATTTTCAATTATTTAGGCCTTTTCATTATTCTTATTTTTATTTATATTCAATGTTTTGCATAGTTATTAAAGGAGCCTGGATACTCCTATATTTGGTTCCAATAACTCTTACAATCAGTGAACAAATAAATAACACCAATATGCAAGCGATATAAACTATTCCTTTAATAAATAAATGATTTATATGCTGTATGCGGTTCTGTTCCACCCAAAGGCAAAATGTGTCACTTGTGTACACGTTTTGCGCTTCAGAGATATTACTGCTATGAATCAACCTCATAGCATTGACATCCATAATGAGTGATTTACAATTATAAGTAAGGGAAATGTATGTTACTGACACAGCTTGTTAATTTAGGTTACGCTCCATGTGTTTGACAGACAGCACAGTTTGAAGCATCTGACTTCAAGAGCAAACGGACGCTGATCTTTGTTCCCTTGCTGAATGCCCCCTCCCCCTTTCCCTGCCTTTTTAAAAACCGCTGGTGCCGCCCTCTTCCTTTTGAACACATGTGCTGCCCAGCACACATACATGGGAGACACCGCGAAGATGAAATGTTTTGCCTGGGTGCCTCTTTTTCTGTGTGAAGATGATCCCATTAATTCAGCCTTCCCAGGCATCACTGTACCTGCTGTCTTTGTACGTTAGTGAGATGATTCTTCCTGTCATGTCAACTGGCAACATTATCTTATCCCTGTTGCTGGGCAACCGACCTAGAAAATCCCTTAAAGCACCATATTTAATACAAGTAAACAAGAAGGGTTATCGCTGCTGTCGTACGACGAACATCATGGCATACACGGCTCTCTTTAGGTCGTGTTTGCCCCTTTTCTTCGTTCTTTCCTTTCTTTAATAATTGGCGAGGCGGCCAGACTCACTGAGGAAGCCGTAGGTCTTGCACTGTAGTAGAATTAAGTGTATAAATCGAGAGGGCCCGGGCACTTTGTTAGCAGATATTTCTCCTGCGTTTTAAGTGTCCCAATTTGTTACCACTTCAACTTGCACTTCAGAAAAGAAGACTGAGGTTCAGAGGTCGTCCTCCCACCTCTTTCTCTCCAATTACCTTTTCCCACCTAATGAGCCCAGCCTAATTGTCTTGTTATATGTAATCAAAACCACCAGCCCTGAACCCAAACTAAGTGACAGCAGGAAATCCAACCTGCACATTCCAGTGCAGCCAGTGAGGACAGACAGGAGACCTGGGGCCTAGAGTACATTAATCAATTTGTGCATAAGAGAATGCTTCTTCACAGAGGCCATTTGACAGGCAATTAGGGAAGGGAGAGGATACACAGTTCCAGTCATGCCATTTTGATAGGGAATCCAAACTGTTGCATATGCGACAAGACATTCAATGTGTTGTTTTGCTAATGCACTGGGGAGGAGAGATTCCCCCTGAGGCAGATCTCTGTCTTTCTTCCCAGGTTTACTAGTGAATGTGGAATTGGGCTTAAAAATAGTCCATGCAAGTATTTTACACTCAGAATAGGCTGGCAGTTGACTCTCCCTGTTATTGTAACACTTCAACTACAGTATTTATTACACATATTTTGCTATGCAGTCCATCCATCCAGACTTGCAGTGAAATGATAGAAGAAATTTGTAGCCTGGAACTGAGTGGAGGGACTCAGATCTGGGAATTGAACTTGTCAGCGTGTCTAACTCAAACCAGGAAATTCCCAGAGCACCATCTTTCTTGAAAACACAAGCAAGGACACCCCTCTGGACTGACAACAAGTATAACATCCAAGACAGAGTTTCTGCCACATAATAGTTTATTGACTGTGTTAATAGCCTTCTCATTGTCCGTAGTGGAGCCCTTGAGAAAAACATTGTGTAATGGCACTGTCATTTAAAAATAGAAGAAAAACAGGCATGGCACATCTACATACAGTAGTATTTCATCCGAACTGCTGTCTGGAGATTCCTTCATGGAGACTCATAAATACCATGCACTCTCTTTATTTCTGCTTGAATCCATTTATTACACTAACCACTGAGATATTTTGTTCCACATTATTGTTTCGGAAGCCAGTCAGCTGAGGTCAGGCCTTTATTTAAGTCTTACATAAACCTCTTGATGCTCTGACCTGAAGATGAGCTTCACACAAGAAGAAGCTTTCACTACTCTTCAGAATGAGAGAACGGCGATTTCCCCCTCGTGTTTGCCTTGTGTCTGACTTGGATGACAGCAGACTGCATGCAGAATGGGCTCGGGCCCATGCTTTACGACAGCTGAAGCTTCTTGGAATGGAAACGAGGGCAAAATACTGAAATCTTTGTTAAAAATACCAAATTGCTGCTGTATGTTTTGATTTATCCAGAGCTCTTTAAAACCGGAGAGTGCAAATGTCCTCTACAGTTCACACGGTAAGTTCATGAAAAAGATTCACAAGCCTGCCTGCCTGAACCGTCAGTAGCCACTAAGATGTGGAGGATCTGATTTAATTCCCTTGTCTTATCTTCTATCGGGGCTGTCATCTTTTTTATACAGTATAGTGATTAAGCAGACTTATCTGATATGGATTTGGGGCAATATCTGGAACCACAAAAAGGCAGCAGCCATTGCAGTTCTTTAGCGACAACATAATACATCTGACGTCTCTAAAATTCGATTGGAAAATCGGTGACATTAATAATGCAGGAGTGTGTGTAAGACTTTGAGACCCTGTGTCCACAAGGGAAGAATCCCTCGAGTTGGAGTACTGAGGACGTGGTAGGCAGATGTGCTGCGTGTTGTTTCAGGGCAAGCACAGTAATATGTCAAAACAGCAAATGTTTCACGATTATACCGTTGGACTGATGTTGCAGTCTAATCCTAGGCCTGGAGCCTGTCTTTCCTGTTTTGAATGCGTTCAGGGACGGAGAAAATCTTAGTCTGGCAGCAGCTGATTCGTCTCATCAGTGGTTTGCTTTCTGAAGAATTTGACACTTGAATGTTTGAAGCCAGCCAAGGATGATGAACCACTGAACATTAAAATCCAGTACGAATTATATCAGTTCTGTTTTGGACATTTCAGCCAGGGGAACAGTAGCCTGACACACTAAGCCGTAAACACGGCCATTATAGTGTAAATACGTTTTAGACACAAGTATATGAGCTAGAATAATCTGGTTTGCGTTCGTGGTGGCTAAGGCGCTGCAGGTACAGGGGAAATCAAACGCCTTTCGATTCATTAATAAATCACGGGGCCTTAGAATGCAGTGACAAACCTCCACATCTGGGTCTGACAGTTAATGAGGGCCTCAGTCTGTGTGCTCCTGTGAAGGATATAGACATCAAATGTGAGAATCCCAAGGGCAACGTTATAATAAGGGTGGCATGTACTTTTAGCTTAAACTCCCACTGAATGCTTTTTTATCTAAATTAGACCCGTAGACGCTGATGGTGATGACTTCAGACGCAGATAGCATTAAAAAGAAGTGCCCTGAGAGAGATTTTGACAGGAAGTGCGCTTCATATCTGGTTATTAAAATCTGAGTTGTAAGAAACTGCCACTGAAACTCCTTTCCTCTTACTTTCACTAGCGGACTGTCTATTGTTGTGTTAGCATTCTCCTGTTACTTCTCCGGAGTAATTAAATTTGTTTGGTAAAACAGTCGCCCTTATAATGGACGATTTATAAATGGGGAAAGTAGGCCCTTTAAGTGTCAATACAAGCAGCAATCGTACCTGTACAACCGAGTGAAAATAAATTACACTGCTCACGCCAAACTGGAAAGGAAACGCGAGTACAGTGCAAATAAAATGAAACTGTGTTGCCTTGAGTTCCCAGATAGGTTCATTTTTGCTCTAGGTTTCACAAACCACAAACACATCACACTATATTTTATACACTGTTCGAAACTTGTAGGGATATATGGCGAATTGTTAACTGTATAGGAATAAATGTATAGAGATATCTCTCATCGCACCGTGTCAGCCTGGGGAGCAGTGAGAAGTTAAAGGTGCGTCCGAGAACAGTTTTCGTGATTAATTGAAGATTCTAGATTTCAACCGCCGGGCGTTTGAAACAATCAGTCCCGTTCGGCTGTCCAAGTCACAAACTGAACCGTTGGTAAGTGTCGTGAACTTCGTGTTGTTTTTAATACAGCGAGGGCTACTACATAAAAAAAATATCGTGCACTTTTAAATTTGGTTCATACCGGTTATAGTGGGCCTGTACGTCTTTCTAGGCTGGCGAGATACGCCTTCTTTATCAAATCCATTTTTACACACGCCACTCTGTGTAGTTTTATAACCCAATCCTTGCCTTTTGACTGAAGATAACTGTGCAAATTAATTTACCAGATTAGCTCTAAACACATTAAAACATTAATATAATATATACTATTATATACCCCAGTTATATATTAACGAGTTATATACAATGTGTAAAATGGTAGTACTGGGTATTTAAATGTACTTTATTAAACAATAATAAATGTTATTAATATAATGGGTACATAAAATTCAATGAAAACTAGAAGTGGAAGCTTAGGTTTTGTTCTGTTGAAATAAAAAAGACAAAATGCAACTTCAACAGTTTACCTTGAGACGTAGTTCCGTATTTCAAAAATACCAATAAGTGTATTAATGTGGTGAGTTAGATTTTTCTGTCTTTTTATACTTTCATTGTTCGTGAAACTCAGCAGTTTTCAATGTATTTTGTGAGTTTGCTTGTTTCTGGCTATATGTTATAATGTCAATTTGTATCAGGTTCAACAAAAAGTGCTTTTTCAAGTTTTGTATGTACATAAATTAGTCACAGGGGTTACGTGTGCTATGCTTTTGTATTTATAGCTCCTCACATTTGCCTTGTGTAACACGTAATACTGTACTACTTTACTCGGTATAATACATTTACCAACCGTTGTAAACATGTTGAACGCTTAGGAAATGGAAAACTCGCATTTAGTACTGCTTCTGTTCCGATTTAAAAACCATCCATGAACACCCCGGCTTCATTAATGAGAACACATGGGTTTTATTAAATGTGACTGCCGAGCTGAGTAAAACTCGCCAGTCCACAATTGGAGAAAGTCCAGTTCCGGTTCTTAGCGACATTCCTTGCCGTCGCGGTCCACTCCGTGCGGACTCTGTGCCTGAGCTTGTGTGCGCCTCGTTCTGCTTGTTGGTTACATTGTATCAATCTCCCAGCATTGAAAGATACAAACAGCCATCAAGATATATTAGAGATACAGAGAAACAGAATCGGGGGATTTAAACTGGTGCGAAAACCGGCAGAAAACTGGATTTTACTTCCCGGGACCGGAGGAGACGTTGTATAACTCGAATCGGGCTCGCGATCGACCCTAAAAATGCCCGTTTCAGCCGGTATTTTTCAGTTTTGAACGGGATTCAACGTGTGATGGCAGCAGTCCAGTGAACTGGCCTTTCCTTCCCCTGCTGTTGGATTTCTTGGGAGTTCTATTGATTTATTTTGTCTGTTTATTTTGAATAAATCGGTGTTGCTCGCATTATTTCCCCACCCCCCGACCCCCAACTTTCTGGATCTATGGAGTGTACTTAAATATTCGTGGGATCGGGGTGCTCAAGTGGGTAAGTGCTGGAATTTTTCGGGGTTTTTTTTCTTAATGCGGGAGGTATTCACAACTGCATGCTTGCCGAAAGCCCTTTGTCTGCGAGACCCAACAGTGGATGTTTATCCTTAACTCCGAATTACAGCAGATTCCTTAGCCGTTTCTCCCCCCCTGATACGGCTGCCGAATAAAACGGACTGTCCGCTCAGGAAGTGTGTTTTTTTCTTTCTGGGGATTGGAGAAATAAACAATTTAATTTCACGCTCGTCTCCCAAGCCATCCAGCATGAAGTACTGATTTAGAATCACCAGCGGTCTTTCTGAAATTAATCTGTAATTGCATGTGCATTCGCTCTAGACTGTTTCGCGTAGCCATGTAGAATAAAGCTGTCTTTGAAGGCATTACTTACACCTTTTCAGAATGGCATATTTAGTGGAAAAAGTACACAGATTGGGTAGAGCACACCGAGAGGGCTTTGTGTTTTTAAACCATTTCGAATCACAGAAGTTTCCTGTTTCTATCAAGGGTTTTGAGTCTCAAAGCCCAGTGCTTCTTAGATAATCAAATTTTAGTTTTACAGAGCGGGATAGTCCCCAGAGGTGTAATTTTATCTACTCTGTAATCATGTTCGGCCTTTTCATTAGGCTCCTGCGCCGATGTGCGTTTATGGCACACTGGTCGGGGGTTCGTTCTTTTGTACAGGAAAAACGCGGTCATTTCTTACATTTGAAATTATTCACAGGAGGTTTCGTCCTTTTTTTCCCTCTCCCCTCACTTTTCCTTTGCAAAGAGTCTTCTTCAGCGTCGCTAAAAAGCTCAACGACAAGAATCCCGATATTTGCGAATTGCATTTGGGGCCTGTGCCTAATGTTGAACCTCGTTGGTCACACACTGGTGGGCATGTTCCGGAGGCGTTTGTAGCAGCGCAGTGCACAATGGACACTGTCTACATGATGTGCCGAGATTATGTGCTTGAACTGGCGTCGGCAGCCCTGGCGCAGTTTTCATCTGAGGGGTCTATTGGTTTTCTGGGTGTGTGAAATTGTACCTCACCTTTCTCGAAAGCGAAAGTAAACTTAAAATATTCATGTATATAGCAACGGCTTATATGTTTGAGGCCTTGATTTGTAATTACATTTAGCACGTATGAATCCACCATGTGATAGTTGAGAGGAAGAGAGCCAGTTGGGGACCGTAAAAAGTGATTGTTGTAGGACTTGGCACAATTTATTGAGAAAAAGCGTAGTTATTACTGCTGTGTTTTTACTTAAAATCCTAAAATGGCTGTATGTTTTCTAGTGAAGTAGTTAGGTTTTTATTTGATAAGTGGTTGATTAGCCAATGGTTGTCCATTGAGGACAGTTGTAACTGCCTCTCCGCAGAAATGTAAAATATAATAATTCAACAAAGACCAAGTTATAAATCCCCATTGCCTGTTTTGGTGTTGTATTTTGTAATAAGACTATAAATCTAGTTTCTAAAAGTGTGAATGAGTGAAGAATGACTTTGAGAACATACCCGCATTATTTTAATTTGCCTGGAGTCATCCAGTAAGCTTTTAATTTGGTCAAAGCGAAATGGAATGTGAATGTGAAGGGACGATTCAGGAAGGGTTTATTGACTGTATAATGCTGTTTTACCAGTGTTCGAATTGAATGGAGTTCCCTTGTTAATTATTTTAATAAAAAAGCCTTCAGTACTTTCCCATATTTCTATAATGTTGTTATTGTGTCAAGTATTAGTATATATATTGACACAAGTATATATTTTAAGTATTAGGTTCGGTGGCATAGGGAAGGATGATGTGCTAGCACAAAATTCATATTTAAGGCATTTTAAACATCCCCAGTTAACAGAAGTGTCCTATTGCTCTCTGTTGAAAGCCACACTCTGATATAAAGTCATAATTAATGTATTTAAGACCATAGATCTGCTGATTGAAATGGTTGGAGAGAAGGGATTATTATTCTTAAACGGTTTGATATATGGAAAGGTCCCACTGCGCTGTCCCCAAGAGCAGGGTTCTAATCCTAGTGCCCTGGCTATATTCCACTTGGTCCTGAACAGTATGACCTCCCTAAGCGTCCCCTGTGGTTCGGTTGATGTAATTTCTCGCTTCCCCTGCTCTGTGGTGTGGAGGGCATGAGGGCTGCCAGGAGGCCAGCAGGTGAGTGCTCAGTTCAGTGGATGATGTAGGTCACCCCCATGTGTGAAGCGCTTTGAGGTCCTTTGGAATCTGAAGGGCTGTGTAAATGCTGGGCATAGCCAGACCCTTTGAGAACTGTCTGTTTATATTATACATCTTTGGAATTGAAGGCCTATACCTTTAACAAATTCTCCCTGTCAACCTGTATTTTTTCTTGCCCAGTGGGTTTAAGTCCCAGCAGAAAATGTGTACTTTGTTCAGAAATATCTTGTTTTGTCTTATTGGTTGTCATGTAGCTGCTGACTGACGGTTTGACTTCTATGATCACTTAAGAAGACGTATGATGAAATAGTTAACTACAACGGTTTCCACTTGTGCTGTACATATGTTTGCATTTTACATGTTAGACTGTACATAGACTTTGTCTTTGCCCTTACAATGAAATTTACTGTTCTTCATACTATGGTTGCCTGTAATAGGTGAAACCATCTTTGTCTAGGGCGAGAAAAGTGATTTTCAGAAAAAGAGTTTAAGTAATGAAGAACTGCTTGGTTTGAGAGACTGGCTCCCAAAGACACTTTAATAATTTGCACATTTTAATATCTAGGTATAGGATGGTTTTAGTTTCATGCAACAAGGCCATGTTCCAAGGAAATGCACAAAAAATAGTAAGTCTTTACAGAACTGCAGTTTGTTTTACAGCAAATACTGTAAAATGTTACATAAGAAAGTTTGTTTTAATACTGTGTTTCCATATTGTGAAGAGTGAAGCTCACAAATGTAGTTTTCTGGCTTGTCCCATAGTTTTAAATGGTGTTTTCAGTAATTACCAGGTTACCAAGCCTGCCCTATTCTGACAGCTTTTGAAAAGATCTGATTTTGGTGGTAAAGAGCGGGCCAACGTGATTGCTTTCATCTGATATAACTGTTGATGATCCTCTTTGAGTCCTTTTAAATTAATCCCAATGGGAATAATGGTTTTTGTTCAAGTTGATTAAATGGATTTGAGATTTTTTAAAAGCTCCATCAGGAAATGGTTCAACTCATGTCCAGTAGCTGTCTCTCCTTGCTGCCCCTACCATCTCTTATTACTTATGTACTGTTATTACTGTCCCTTACACTAATTAAATGCAGCTCACAAGCCAGCCTATTTGATCACATAGCATCAAAGCCTAGTCTGTGAGTGTCATGGAGGAGAAAACCCAGAAATAGCAGTATAACCACACCTCCTTGGATGATTTGCTGAAGGTTGACCATTTTAGCCTTTGTGTTGATGATTTGCCAAACTTTTTTCCCCCCCAGTGCTCTTTCTCATGGACAATACCTCTTTGCTTATTTATGTTGTCACCTAGTTCAGTTTTGTAGTATCAGGAGCCATTATCGTGAATTTTTTTTATATTTCTGAAAGGTTATCCTTAAGTACCGGAATCTCTTTTAAGGTATCTTGTTAACGTATATTTTGAGAAACATTGTTGTAGCGTTTTCTACCAATTGGAAATTTTTTGGATGGTTCATTCTTCCAGGGCTCCCCAGTAGCTTAAATATGTCTGAGCACAGACTGGGTTCTGTAGTCTAAGCATGACCAATTTGAGCCCTGGCTAGGATTTTAGCTTATTGTAGTTGGAAATCCACAGTCAGTGGTGTACAGCTGGCCTACCTCCACGTGGGCTGGATGGACTTTTGTAAGCCAGTCCAGGGTACCCTTGGCTAGGTGTGCAATAGCTGTCCCAGGAACTGTTGAGGAGGCTCTGAGACTGCAGTGAGTGATGCCAAACTCCTGCATCTAACGCGACCTTTCCGAGTAGCTTACCACGTGTGAAGTAGCCAATAGCTCAGTACTGACCAGGATGAAAGAAAGCATGACTTGTCCTCATGCAGTCTCTAAGCTGTTGGTGTTTAGTACAATTAGTGTCCAAAAGAAATAAATATGTTGAAGATGGATGAATACCACTATGATAAATACATTTTACCAATGAGTGATAAGATTGTTCAACTTTTAAACCTGCTTTTTCTCTGTAAATGAGAACCTGCTTCCTGTTCTACCATTAAATTGCTCCTGGACTTCCACGAACTTCCAATAAATCTCATCAAACATTTCTCTTTTCACTTCCTATTCCCTTAACTCCCACTCACACTTCATGAATTTCTTTGCCTGTGGGGTCAGTTTAAATCCTTTCTTTCTCAGTTCCCTGTAGGGCCGGAGTTTTATTTTTTGTCATTCAGTGACCTAAACAGTGCAATATGTTTTAAAATCTTAGAACAGGAGGCACTTTGGTACACAGATGGTTGCGGGAGCCTGGATCAGTCTACTCTGTCATAGCTGAAGCTGGTCCTCTGGTTTCCTTCAGGAAACTGCAGGATGGGCTCTTGAGGTTAGTTAGCTCCTAAAACCCAGAAAGCTAGATAGGCCAAATGACCTCTTTCTGATCAGAATCTCACGCTCTACTATGTCTGCTTGCAGTTTGTTTTTACATTTCACCTGTTCAGTAGCTTCCCTGCATTTATACATTCCGCCATCCATCCCCAAAGAATCGCATACGAGGTAAGCTGAACCACAGAATCTAGTGAGCCAGACCTTGGAGGTGAGCTATCTCCCTTTTAAGGTGTTGAGGTAGGAAGAAGTGCACTCATTCTGTTGCATAATGATTCCATGCACACTGTTTCAGATTTTCAAAGGTATTGCACTGCCTCTTATGTATTAATATCAACATTGTGAAATACAGTGACACTAATGCTTGCAGGAATTGCAGTTTTATTTTTTAAACGCACAAAAACGTACTACAGCTATTTTTCATGTTGCTGATAGATTTGATAACTTCTCAGAGGTGTCCGTTAATAAAAGACTTCTCTTTTTTCAACCAGTTTTTCTCTATTCAGACAATGTGGGGGAATTAGTTTTTCTGACCACAATCAATGACAGTTGTTTGGAGGGTAGCGTTTTTTTTTAGTTCAACTGGCACCAATCATTTTTTCCCTTGTTACTCTTTAATTAATCCGGGATTTTCCTGGTTTGCCAGTCTGTGGTACTTTTAATTGAGATGTCTTTGACTAAAACTTACAAATCTCAGCCACATGCACTCACTGTCATGGAAACCACATTTTTCCAAAAGTGATCTTCCTCTATGTTAACATGGTACTGCACCCACAGGGTGTATATTTGAATGTTTTTGTTTCCTTGCATGTGTATTGTTCTCTGTACACATTTATAATGCATTGAAAGAAATGGGTTTGTCAGGCCCTTGGTTCAATAAACCCATAAAATGTAATGGGACACATTTATTTTTCTTTTTAAACTATTGTATGATGGAAAGAAAAAGACTGTGTTGCAGCTTTTTAAAAATATGCTTAAAGGATTAAATATGTTATCCCAGAAGAAAAAAATGATCAAAGCACATAAAAAAAGAGGGGTAAATGATTTAATAACACAATTACAAAATTAGAGGAGAAAGAAAACACTATCTAAAGGCATTGAAAAAAGTACAGGATTCAGTTCAAGACAAAGAGTGTAGCTGGGCTGTACACACAGGCAAAAGATCTAGGCCAAGAAAGTGTGGCAAAGAATAGTGTGATGGAGGCGAACATGAAAGTTTCTATTATTATTTAGATATCGCATAAACAAAGGGTGAATTAAAGTGTGACTGTTTAAACATCATTGAAAAGAAAATGGCTAATGTGTTTAATGGATATTTCCTGAGGAAGAAATCAATAACATGCCTCAAGCTGAGGAAAGAAAATTATATATTAAATAATATCAGCATAGAAATAGCAGATGTGTTAAAGTGCTTCTGTTGCATATACCTGATGGTATTCTATCAGTTGTACTTAAGGATTTTAAAGATTGCTCTGAGCAAGCAGCAGTAATGATGAATGCAAACAGCTTGTATTGTAGTATATTTCTACTTTTATAAAAGTTTCTCATAAAAAGATTAATTCTCCAGTTTCTAATGAAAGGCATTCAAGATTATACATATATGAATATAATATAGATAAGGGCCTAATGCCAAATTGGGATGATGTCAATAATTGTGTACCATATTAATCTGTTAGGACTACTGCTATTTCTAATATATATTTTTGATCTAGATTCTAGTATAGTTAATGAATTTAGTCAAGTTAGCAGATGTATTATACCGCAATAGGAATATTAACAAACATTGTCAAAGATGCTTAGGAAATAAAAAAAACAGGTTAAGTTTTAAGACGGAGCAAAGAAAGATGGTATTTAATATAGACAAATATTAAATGTGTTAATATACTATTAGATGTGTACCAGAGTGTTAAATGGAGGTTGTAAAACAAACTTGTGGGAAACAATTGATTAGACTACTTATAGAATTACAGACGCATCATTCACAGCCTCTAGATAATGTGGGGATAAAGTTAGGGTATGTTGTCCTTTTACCTCCTTTAACCTATTGTGTACAATTTTGGTTACCATGTTGCAAAAAAATAGCACTGATAAGAATTCATTTCAGAGAAGAGTGACCAAGTCCATTCCCATGCTTACAGGAATGTCTACACTGAAAGACTAAAAGAACGGAATGCTTTTAGTCCTGAATAGAGAAGACTACGAAGGGATCTGACTCATGTGTTGACAAAGTCAAGGGACTTTGAATCAGCCGTGAAATAGGAGCCAGGGGGCATGAGTAGAAATTCAAGGGAAGAGCAATTAAAACTTTACACAATGGTATTGTGGGAGTGTGAAAGAAGCTACCCAGCCATCTTGTCCAAGCTGATATCCTATCCAATTGTATGAAATCCTCCAGTCCAGTGGTTCTCAAACTTTTTGGACCAAGTACCACCCCTGATCAAACCTTAGGAATCCCAGAAATTCTCAATGGCCAACATGAGCGCACGTGTGCGCACACACACTCACACAACATATAATAAATATTATAATAATAAACTTTATTTGATATAGCGCCTTTAAAGGTGCCTTCTCAAAGTGCTTTACAGAAAAAAAAACAGGAACAACAACAAATAAAAATAAACAATATAAAACACCATTTCAGTGAGAGGGGTGAGCCTGTTTAGTCAAGCAAAGCAGATGTGAATTAGTTTTTCGAGCCTTGATACAATTCACAACAGAGTCTTAACAGATTTTAAATCATCAGGCATTTTCTTGATGGCCAAGGCCTCGCAGTGGATGTTGCAGTGTGTCCATTCATTTCTGGAGCAACCTCTCTAATTCGTGCAACTGCACCGCTGTGTCGGCTTGTCATTGCTCTAGCACCGTCTGTACAAACTCCGACACATTTTATCCAGCCGATGCCGTTCTCTTCGATAAATTCATTCAGAAGCTGAAATATGTGCTCTCCTGTAGCTCCTGTTGGTAGCCGTTTACAGAACAGAAAGTCCTCATGGGACATACCCTCAAACTCGTATCTAACGTAAACAAGCGAATTGGCCAAATCGACTACAGACTCAACTAATTGCAGTGAAAAGCATCTGCTCATCTTGACGCGCTCTACCAGCACCATTTCAATAATTCTATGAGTGACTGTGTCTTTCAGAGGGGGCAGCAGGTTGAGCTGTTTAGCAGCTTTTTCTCCACACATAATACGTGTCAGCTCTTTTGCCAACGGTAAATAAGGTTCTTCAAAAATAGTGTGGGGCTTACCTGCTTTAGCAATCCGCAAGCTTGCATTTCCCCCATTTTCCCCCGGAAGTTATAAGAAGTTTTTATTTCATGCGCATGGGAGCGAAACACAGAGACGCTCAGTGTATTTTTCTCAAATTAACCTAGAACAGTTCTTAAATTTTTTTCTGTTATCTATCATGCTTTCCCATGCTCACAAGATTGCCAGCATTCCTAGCACGCATTTCTATGCATTCCTGTGTTTACAACATTGGCATTGTTCCAAAATCACGCACATTCTCCTACCTCTCTTTTTGCTGGAGATACGTTTTTTTAAATACAATTGGTCATTTACGTTCGTAGCACGCATTCCTATAGAGTGGTATAGAATTACACTGTAGCTCTGTGTCCACTCAAGTATTGGCGCGCGCTGTACCGTAGTACGTAGGCTGCGTATTCGACACGTCTTAAAATAGAAAATATGAAAACCCGTCCCGATTTTTCAGTGCACACAACAAAGTTCCAGGGTCATATGGCGTACCAGCTGGCGGCGCTCCGCGTACCAGGAGTGGTACGCGTACCACAGTTTGAGAACCACTGCTCCAGTCAATTAGTAACCAGCACCAAATGAACAAGATGGGCCTCACGTTTTGCAGCTTCTCTTCCAGTCTTATGTAAAAGACACAGCTATATCTAGCTTTGTGGCTTTCATTCAGTCAGTGTATAGTAGGCTCATCTTATTGTTCAGCAAAAAATGGTGTTCTTGGTAGCATTTCTGTATTGATATACAGATAATTACAAGCATGTCCGAGACGTCCACAAATTTCAAATTGAGTTTGTTTCCTCAGCTGGTTCATGTTTTGAATTAAAGTCTGGGCGAATAAGAATAGCTACAAAGCAAACAGGCTTGTGAGTGAGTTAAGAGTTTTCCACCTGCATGATAATTTCATTTTTGTATTCTTGCACATCCAGTTACTAATATTATCCATAGTGTTTAATTGCTGATCTAAAATAACTTAAACATGAGTTTTCGTTTGCTGACTTATTTTAAGTTGTATTTTCAACCATCTATTGATAGTTTTCAATAGTTAGGTATCCTGTACTGTCACGGCATGAGTGCTGAGGACTAAGCCTGCATAACAACTTCTGTTATCTTGATGGTTTTGGAAGGCCATAGAGGAAAGGAAAAGCTGTACATTTTTCTTTGTCCATTTATTTGGAAATGGGTTCCTGACAAAAATAGTTTTTTTATTGCTCTGTACATCTGGTGAAGTGGTTTTTTCCAATTCAAAAAGACTTTCCTGTCCATGATCTGCGCACACTCTAGATGTGCTTAAGGGCATTGTTACTCTACTCCCTGTCATCCTTGTTGCATATTTCTTGGCAGGTCCACATGGTTAACTAGGTTTTAACAGCATAAAAAGAGTCTTTAATGTTCTGAGAAACTGTTGTCTTTTGCATGGCAACCAGCCATTTAAACAGCAGCTGTTCACCTCCAACCTAACAGCTTCAGTTCACAATGAAGAGCGATGCCTCCCACACACCTCTCTTTGTTGAGTTTGTGGAGGTATCAGTTGCTCCCAGGACCTTTTCGTATGGAGATAAAGACAAAAGCCCCACTTGCACCACTTGTTTACCTGTGAAGTGCAACATATTTAGACTAGGCTAAGGGCCGCTTCTTCAGCCAACCAGCTGAGAATGCACAGTCTTGTATATCTTAATGTGTGGGGGTTAAAACTGGCCATGATTATTACACTTCTCAATTTATGATGCAGGTGTAATCTCTCATATTTCTGAGGTAATCAAATACACAGGCCAGAATCCTATGTTTATATATAGGTGGGGCAATAGGTAGTTTTGGAAACTGGCTGTAGTCTATATATGTTCTGTTATGACATGATATCACTTAAAACATAAGTTAGTTAAGCTATTATATTGTCATTTTACATTAAAATACAGTGAATGAACTGTTGTAAATCAATAGCTATAGGTTCTCCCTGTTTAAACACTTTTAGAGGCTTTTTCACAGCCATTAGCATTTTTATTTTAAACATCTAAATTGATGGTTAGCTGAGAAGAGTTTAAATTACAAATCTGCACTGTCATTGGCTAGCAAATTCAAGTTGATCTGTATTTTACCTTCCTGTGGAATTTGCTGCAGTGGGAATTTCCTCCTGTGATTTTTTTTTTCTTTTTGGATTTTCTGTCAACTATTTCCAATGGAATGTGGGTAATCCCTTGTTGAAATCCAGGCGCTGGAACTTGGTTTTATTGCTTACTTTTAAAGATATCTCAAAAGAAATCTGTTAACTAATGAGTAATTGTGTTTTCTTGGATGTGCCAGTAAGTCATTTGCTGCTGTGAGTGCCCTCAATATCAGGAAAAGGAAACATAACCCGACCTCTTCAAACAGCAGCGCACAGTTTTGAAAAGGCACTCTCCAAAGTTTAGGATGAAGTCGCTTAGAAAAAAAAAATACCCATTAATGAGGCCAGTGGCTTCCTCATTGCATGGTGAAATCTAAATGGCTCTGCTTCGAGGAAGTCACAGACAACAACTGACAAACACATTTGTGGGGAGGTGATTTCCAAAACTACCTATCTCCACACACATCTAACAGAATTGCTGACACTTTGAGGCATTTGAAATTGTTCTCTAATGCTAAAATAGAGAAAATGTGAGCTTTTTTTCAATCCAGAGGTGGAGCCCAGGGTATGGATGTAAATAAGTGAGAACCTCATGCAAACAGAGTTTTAGTTTTAGTATGGTTAAAAGAGGTTGTCCACATTTTACAAAATGTGTAAGGAAGCTTTTACTTGCCGTATTTTAAATTGAGACTGCTTCACATGCTGGATCTATGAAATGCACCATGTGTTTGTGTTTCTGTTTGTTACTGAACAGAGGAAAAGAGTTGTTTTAAAAACAGTATCAAATTGAGGACTGGTGCTTTACATTTTAAAAATGTGCATCTTTTTGGCATAGCATTTATTAAATAGTATTTTTCTTTTAGCTACAGATCTATCGGGTAATTAATTATATGGGCACAAATATAGACACACAAAACAAGTTCCTCCTTATTTTCCTTCACATAACATTCACTATGCGTTGGGTTGTGAAGAGTTAGGTGATTTAATTTAGTTTGGTTTCTTCTCTTGTCTTTCTGGTAGGCTGTGGTTTGAATTTGCAAGAGTCTTGACGAACAAAACCATAGCAATAGCAACCAATTCCGGAGTTTGGTGCGTCACTTCTGTGGAATTCATTCAGAATTTCAAAGCTCATTATTTGTTTCTGTCCTAACGTTTCCCATGAAATATGTGTTGTTTATTTTATTATATTTGTTGCCATTTGTGGTTTGGTTTCCATCTTACCACTGGTTACAGACAGGAATGTTGTTCTAATCTCTTTGCGGTTTTCGCAAAGTATTGAATGGACTTCTTCTTACTCTTGTATTTTGACATAATCTTCAGGGTGGATAATCTTTCTTTTTAGCAAGCTGCAATTTAAGGCCATTGATGTGTTAATGAAAAATGGAAAAGAACTGTAGGTTATCAGTAATGAAGTGTTTGTGACTAAACCGAGGCCTGAGGTGAAATTGATTGAAATGCCAGTGAATTAGTCCCAAGAAATAAAACAAGAAATAATAAGTGCCTGAGAAACTGGTAGGCAGCACTGTCCTTCAGTACCTGGATACACTACACTACATCATGTTCATGTCCTGAGGGAAGCTAAGGGAGGTGTATTTTTAGCACTGCACTTGTAGTTTGGTTTATAGGATCTGCCATTTAACTCAAAAGCTCTGCCTGTCGGATCTTTTTCCATGATGGCATTCTGTAATTACAGTAACCAGAAGTCATGCTTTGCTGGTGGGTTTAAATCCTTCAAAAAAGCCTGAAATTGAATTTCTGTGCTACCACGTTACCATTTTGGTTTTAATGCAGCTGATGGGGAATCTTTGTAACGGATTGTTTCAATCTTTAAAATAAATGTTTTGGGTGCTGGGCGCATGCTGATATGAGTTTCACTGCTGAAGAAAGATTGCTTGAATCAGTTCCAAATCTTTGCATTATGGTTAGCTTATTTAGATTCATAATGTAACGAGAATAATTATTGTTTATATAGTGCTGTAGATTTAATCTACATAGTGATCAAAACTCAATATTTTCATCTTTTTCCAACCCCCTCCAGTTTGCTACATTGCTGGTAGGAGCTATAGTGTTTGCTGAGACACATTTTGCCCTTTGGTTTGGGTTTGGTGCTGAGTGACATTGTTAATGATTTTCCCTGATGCTTGTAGTAAGTAGTAGTTTGTAGTTTTTGGAGGTATGTACTGTACCATGCACTTGGTTAAGTAGAGTGCCTATTGTAAAACAGGACATAGAAGACTGATTTTAACTGTGGGTATTTAATGGTATTATGATTTTGCCTGTTATTCAACTCCCCATAGATGACATTGTGTTTTTCATTTTGCAGACAATGCTACAGACAGCATTTGGCAATACATCAAGGAGCATCACCTTGGTTAGGGAAGGGCTGTAAATGCATGTGGATTTTTTATTTTTGCGTTTCTCGTTTTGTCTGTCTTGGAGTGCTTGACTGCCAGACCTTTCTCTCCAGCCCCCTGGAGGATAATGGCCACACCATCGCATTGAAAGTGCTCTCCCATCTCTCAAACCTCTTCTACATGTTTCTCACTGGCGAACATGAGGCTTATGAGGCTTTTTACCGTTTCTTAGAAAAGAAGTGGTCGAAATGAGCTACAGAAAGAATTTCTTTCAGCTGTATGTTACTTAAAATTGAGTTGCTCCCTTTGCTCTTGGGAATGGAGTTAAGTCATGTGACTTTGTTCCTTTGACCGCATGTTGAACCTGTAGCTTGACATGAGAGTGACAAGAGGCTCATTGCTGAAACCAGCAACAGTGAGAGAGCAGGAGAGATACCTTGTCTCTGTAATCTAGATTCAAAGGATTGCCAGTGGCAGGCTTGCGTGTCTCATCCAAAGCATTTACGTAACTGTCTCATCAATAATGGGCCTGCTGTGCTCAGGGCATGTCATGGTATGCTGGTTTCCTTCCGTTCTGAACCTCTGGAAGTTTCTGGAGCAGTACTTTATCATGGCAGTTGTGTGTGCTTCCCAGTCGGTCACAGAAAACATAGCAAAGGACTTGTTTCATTCTGTCCTGTTGTCTGCTATGGAAATCCTGTCTGACAGCATTCTGAAAGAAGGTATTTAATACCAGCAAAAACTACTGAGACGTTTGTCTTTTCAATGTATACATTTTCTAAGCATGACGTGAATCGCCCTGATAATTCATACCAAAGGATTTCCTGGAACTGTGTTTTGTTCATGCCAAATAATTAATCATTATATTTTAAACTGGATGTAATAAAAGATCCGAGTCCTGTTTTTTTGTGGATATTTTTGGATATAAATGCACTTTTGGACTGCATTTATTGGATCATTTAGACAGTGTGTGGGCTGCATGGTGGCTTTTAAGATGTTCACAGCTTTTTTAACTGCTGTTTCATCTAATTTACTTCTAAAAATAAAAGTTTGTGCTTTTGGGAGGAGGAGATTGTCTAATACATCTGAAAGTATTTTCACATGAGACTCTGGGTGGAAAAACAGTGCATGCCCATCTGAAGGATCAATAGGGGAAAGTGGTGTTCTTGATTTCAAGCCCTTTTGTTTACAGTTTAATGTTCTGAGTGAAACGGGCATCTATCATTTTGGTAATGCCATGTGCTGAGACCCTTCTCATCGATCATGCAAACCAATCGTTTGGCCCAGGCGTGCTGTGAGTCTTAAAATAACCCAAGGTTTGAAAACAGATTGGGAGATCTAATGATTCTGTAATCAAATAATGTTATTGCATTCTCATACTTAAAAGGTTTCTAAGTATAGATAGCTTGCTCGTTTTGATACAATGCAAAAGGGAGCTCAGTCTTTCATACAGTAGAGTGTTTGTCTTTGCACTTGCTGTCAACATTTCATAATTTGCTGTAGATTTTATGCTGACTAACTGATTGCTCTCCAAAGTCTGGTTTGAAATTGCCTTCCCCACAAAATTCTGCAGCGCCTTTCAGTTTTCTAATGTGTACTATTTTAATTTTTGTTAGTTCTTACATCTGTGTTTTTTAAGCCAGCTGCTTTTTTATGTACTAAAATCCACTTTTGTACACAATTCTCATTGATGATGCCATTATTGACCTTGTCTCTTTTACTTGCTCAGACAGACAGTTTACACACACTTAAAGCCTCTTCATGCAGACTAAAGCAGTGCACGTCAATGTGCTATCACATACATACATCATCAGTACACTGCAAATGTTACCCCCAGCCTAGCATGGAGTTCTACAGCAGAAACAGATGGGCCCAGCCAGTGTCTGTAGTGTAGCGAGGGTTAAGAACCTGTTGACATGGTGAGTGGTAGGCTGTTAATCCTGAGCTACCACACGCCTCGATCAGAAAGAACCCATAAAAGCATTCACCTGCGAAGTGCTTCATGTTACTCATTTCCATTCCTACGCTTCTTGGTTTGCTGTAGTGGGGGCACTTTTATCAAGTGATGCTAGATGTTTATTTGTATGAAAAACAGTCCCCTAATTCTTTGTTTTCTGTGGTTTCAAAGCTGTGCCAGAGGGATGGACTATTTATGAAAGAGCTTGTCCACTGCTTTACCAGTAGTTCTCTCCAAACTCCAAAGCGTCGTTGCTCTTACTCCACTCTCTCCATGTACCAATGGGACAGAAACAATCTGTGACATGTTCATAAACCGTAGGACTGCAGCAGTTGAAAGGCTTACTCTGCAAACAAGAAATAGTTATTTTTTTAATCCGCATCTTTCTGTTCTTGTTTTCCTAGGTGGGGGCTGCTAACACTTAGTCTAGCTAAGTTGTTGTGATGTTGTAATGGCTGTGGGTTGTTTTCTGGAAAAGGGGAAAAAACTCATGGCTCGTGTTTTACTACAAAAAGCAAAGGGAATGGGCATTGAGCCCTTTTAAATGTCGCTTTTGAATACATTATTGCTATTTTGTTTCTCCAAAGTTCTGATCAGCTGCTTGTGGCACTCAGTGTTAATAAAAAATGAATTTAGATTTTTTAGAATTCTATCAGATGACATTGTCCTTGCACAATTACATTTTGCCCCATATGTGTTGTTTGAATAATGATAATTCTGGATTATTGATTATAAATGCTCCTTCTGTGAATTCCCCATAGAAAAACTACTCACAGCTTCTTCTGAGCTAGGTAAGCATGTCCTGCTGTGATGGAGTGACTCAAGTAAGGTTCAGCAGTGACTAAGTAAAGGATAGAATTCCTACCCAAACGCATTATTGCTGCACTTCCCAGTCTTTAATAAGTGTGTCCAATCATGATAGGGCTTTGAAAGTTTTGCCATACTGCCATGTTATAAAAACATTTGCTTATTCAGACAACGTTTCACAGGCTGTGGGGATGTGTTTGAATACCCTGAGCTTTCTCATCCAAATTCAATGAGAAAAACATGCTTGAATTGTCAGGAATGTCAGCTAGCAGTGCAGAATTGTGGAGTGTTGCATGGATTAAGTTAAGCTTGGCTAAGATGAGAGATCTGATCTCCATTGGTGCAGACTACAGGACTGGGCACCATAGGGTGTAAGTACCCTTATCATAATTTTTGTATGATTGCATTTTGTTTTCAGTTCATTTTGAGTGTTAAGTCAGATGGAACAAGAATAAACCTGGAAAAAACATAACAAAAGTGCTTTAAAAAAAGCGTAAAGGCAGTTTTTTTTTGCTTTTCCTTTGAGCTCTTTGACCTAACTCCAGCTCCGCTGTTTAGTAAAATCTGTCTGTTTGCGCATCTATGTGCAGAATCGGCTGGAGATTGAATTGACTGTACAGCAGTTTAGTGGTCTGAGCTCAGCCCACAGTGAGTCACATCCCAAAACCACTGCAGTCTGGTGGTTGACAAAATGGCTGTTTGTGCTGATCCATTTTCTTTTGCTTGCTGTTGGCTTTCACTTTTTGTTGAAAGTGGCAATGTGAAAAGCTATCAAAAGAGAAAAGGATGAAAGGGCAAGCAGGGCTAGGAGGGTTGTTTAAACTGTCTGAAGAATACAGAATTCCTCAGTTTAAATGCAGGCTTTAGTCTAATAGTTTTTTGGTTTTGTTCATTAACAGCAATTGACTTTACATTTTGTGATTAATCAACAGGATAGATACAATAATTGAGATGTAAAATAATCTGCACACTAATTAGTGGTGGTTGTAAGAAAAAATATAATGGCAAGATTAATCTGCTGGGAATCTTTTCTGTGCAGAATTCCTGTTTAACAGTTAAGTTAATGTTCTCATTTTTCCAAGTATCTCTCTCTCTCTCCTTGCACTTTTGTATTCTTTTTATGTCACCAATTCTAAGAAGTATCCCATATAAAGCTCCCATGGAAGGTACAGAGTATTTCAGTTTTATTTTGAAATCATAATGTAGCTTCTTGAAACAGCAACAGATAATTCTGCTTGTGCTGGAATGGTAATAGTTTTTTTATCCCCAGACTTTTTAGTAAGTGTGAAATGTTTAACTTAATTACTCTGGGTTTAATTAAGGTAGAGCCACCAGACAAGCACAACAAAGTGCAATTCCTAATTATAATGAAGTGTAGTAGCTGCAGCAAAGGCCTTGACTATGACTCACCCAACTGACAAAGGAGCCAGAGTAGTTGGCATATTAACAGTGATAATTGATTGCGTCTTCCAAATGCTTACACACGCACACATAGTTTTACCGTTACAAAGATAAACATGCAATTAAGATTTAACAAGCTCAGATATTAAATATCGCAGTTCTGACTTAGGCACATGAAATTGGAACCTTCAATTTTAAAACCAGATACAGAAACTCTTAATATCCAGGGTTTTCTGAGTTACTAATGGAAAAAATACTGTCGTCTGTTTTTTTTTACATGCTTTGCAAGTTTTTCTTCAATTATATTTAATTGAATGAAACATTTCAAGCAGAGGAACTTGCTTGAAGCTGAAATGTGCATTCTGTCTTGGTGAAGAATGACAACACTTTCCCTGGACAGCTGTTGGAAAGAAAAAACAAAAAAAACTTCTATCTGGTATGCCCTTTTCTTCATTAATTAAACGAGACGTGCAATTTTTTTTCATTTTTCTGTAGGTTAGAAAAAAGGGATCATTTTATGTTTCGAGCTTCCTGCTGTCCTGTGTTGTCCAAAGACATTTTGTCAGTCCGGCGGGCGATTCAGGACTATTTCCACTGGAAGGGGGATGTCAGGACTAGTGCTTCAGAGTAAGGCAGACACAGGTATTTAGTTTGTTGATTTTGTGGGTTATCAGTCAGTTTTCCACTCATCCGCATCCTTCCACAGTGGGAAACATTCTTCACCCAGACAGACCAGCAGATTTGTTCTTCTTACCTTGCAGTCTTACTGTGTCATGCCTGGAGGGGAATGATGCAACGTGAAAAAGAGCCTCTGTTCACAGTTTCCTTCCACACCTTTTTTCCTGTGGGCTCATATGGGTTCTAGCATCTCAGTTTGGTCTTGAAGTATTTCTTTTAACTTAGAATCCTCTCTTATTGTTTCATGTATACTTTTCAGCATGATCTCTAGTTCTCAACAGCCCCTGTCGTGGATCTCGACCTGGATCTTGTGTGACTCTGGAATGGGATCTTGAACACAATCCTGCAGGATTTCGAAAGGTCCTAGAAGGGTGCTAGAAGAGTACTTGTAGGATCCCGTAAATATTCTGTAGGCCTTTGTCTGACACTCTTGTCTAAAGCATCTTACTTGCACCCGTTATTCTTTCTGTATTCTGTACAGCTGGGTTTGCTGGAAAAGTCTGGACAAAGCAAGAACTGTAGCCCTGTCCCCTCTTAGGAATTTGAATCCATGACTCTCTCGTCAGGAGTGAAGGGTCTGAACCACTTTTTTACACTCCTACTCTAATACAGGACTAATACAGTCCTGCCAGGAGAACGCTATAGACTGATCCTGCTCCATCTAGTACAGGACTCAGTTTCCGAGTATTTTGTTTGCAAAATATAATCTTTCAGGATCTTACAGGATCCTATGAGATGTCGTATAAATAAGGGCGTAATATCTTGTAGGATCCTTTAATAAGAATAATAGTTGTTGTTATTATTTATGGGATCTCTTCTATACAATTGGTCTCATTTTTTAGCATATCTAGCAGAAACATAATATTGTATAAAGCACTGCTAAGGAATCTCTGGGTTGTGGACTGTAGCAGCAACCGTTTCAACTGTTGTAGTCACCATGGCAACCATTTTTCTCGTTGGGTGACAGTAAATGTAATTTTAGTTGCCTACAGACAACATCTTTTATTACCATTGTTTACCGTTTTCAGTAATATGCATAATTACAGGTAATATTTTATAAAAATGTTTTTTCCCATGTTTACAAATAATACAGCCTTTTGCTGACCCTGGTCCATGCGAATTCTGGCTGTATGGTTGCTACACAAAATCATCACTCACAATTCAGTAGGTTAAGAGCTTCGTTGTTCATGAATCTTAAAAACAGCAAAGCCTAAAAAAGGACACCTAGCAGGCAGAAAAGTCTTCCATCTGACTTCTCTGTGAAGGAAGAGCTTGTTTTTATAAGGGCTGAAGCTCCTGCTCTTCTGCATGCTACTGTATAATTAAAAATAGCAAAGCATGTATGTGGTTATTATGGGATTGAACATCAGACATTTGTTTTGGCTGCTGTTGTGAAATGAGGCTTCAGCTCAGGCACACTGCTGTGGTTTTGTCACTCTGTTCAAACGGGACCCTTTTCTTTCTAGCGGCTCTGAGCGTCATGGCCGCCTTCATGTCAGAACTGCAGGAGCGGCTCAGAGCTCTTCAGAGAGTCAGGAGCTGTTCTGGACGCAGACAAGCCGATTAAATGGGCTTCAGCTGAGGTCTTGAAAAGCAAGGGGATGTGTTCCCATTGGAGCAAGAAAATGTACTTGGTGTATATACAGTTTAAATACAGTCCTCCACCTAAGCTTCCTTTCTTTGCTGTTTCTTGCTTTCAAAACTAGATACATGTAATTACTAGCTTTTTTCATTTAGTATGGTTATAAGATGTTATTTACTTTTATTTAAATATTAGTCTGAACCAGGAACTAAATTATATCCTACCCCTTCTAGTGATTACTTAGAGCATGACTGACCTGGTTAAACAGTACGAAGTGCATTGTAAACTTGCAGAGGCACATTATGCACTGAAGGCTATCAAGCACTTTCTTGATTTTCTGAAGACTTTTTTTGTTCAATAAGGTGGTACCATGCAGAAACTAAGCAACTTGATGTTGTGGGGAAGCTTTTACTTCAGCATTGCATCACACAGCGCTGAAGAATTACTGCTAAGGTGTGATGAACCTTTTTATTGCTAATGGACTTCTGTGTCAGAACATTTTTCATTTTTTTCTGTCAATGACTAAAGAAGGAACTTAAATGTTGGCATCTAAAAGAACCTCATGGCTAAAGTCATGTTTTCTCAATTGGAATGCAATAATTACAAAAGGCTGTGTTAAATTATTAAGTAACTTTGTAGTTTCAAAGAAAAATGAATCTGTAGCACATGATGGGATGCAGTGTTCAGAAGTCACATGATGCAGGATTACATTGTGCAGAAGCTCTGTCAGGAGCATAGAAGCCTTCAGTTTCTGTTTTATTGAAAGCTAACCTTTCTGAAGTGTTCCATGAAGAGTAAAAGGCAATGAGTGCTTGGATTTTTTTATTTCTGTGTTTTTTTTATGTAGGGACATAGAACAAGCAAAGTACTAGACTTTGCTTAAATTACCCAAAATAATATTGATCGTAATGTCTTTCATTCAACACTGTTTGACTGCATCATTGGGGTAGGTGGCTCAGCATTAAATATCTTAGATTTGGTGTATGGTGGTGCACTATATTATAACATTGAATGATAAGATCTTTGACAACAATGCTCTGATCTGGCTGCTTCTGCTTTGAACAGCCTACAAGCTTGCACCTACAAATTGTACTAAATCTCTCTCAGTGTTCCAAAGCATTTATCTTCTCCAGACATTGTAGTCTCCGATCATCAACCTGACTTCCATCTGTAGATCAGTGAAATGGCAAGTGTAGCTTGCTTCTAATAAAGTTACTTGTCTGTGTGTGTGAAGCCCTGAATCTGTATTAGACATAATTAGAACATGATGCAATCTCCAGAGGAAAGATATCAGCAGAAGTATGGTTGGTATTAAGTAAATTCCCCATGCATGAAGCCACAGTATATATTCTGTTCTTTTCTATTCTGTTGTGGAGCAGATCAGGGTGAACCAGTTCATGGGCTGCATTGCTGTTAAATCTGTGAAAAGGTTTTTACCTTCAGACTGGAACGACGAAACCAGAAAAACAGCTAGAGGCAATGCACCATTGTTTTTAAAGGCTGAGTCTAAGCCTGGGAGTAACTCCTGAATGTGGGTGTTAGCGCCTTGTGTGGTTGCATCAGGAGAATGTGAGATCTGTCAATCTGTAGATGTAATGCTATATAATCACATGCTTCTGTAAGCAGAATGATGGCTCTTAACAAGATCGCCACAAGTGGAATGCATGTTTCTCTCACAGAGTACACCTTATAATGGCTGGGGAGTCAGCCATGCAAATGAATTCTGCAGAGTGTCAAAAGGATAGCCTTATCTGCTTTGCATGTTATTCCCTTGTCAGCAAGACAGATCCATGTTGGATTTTGTTGTGCTCTGTACTTTGTGCATTTAAGAATATTGCTGCTTTTTTGATGGTGTTTCTAAAAGAAGGACAAAGTGGCTATAGCTGAGTAGTGAACTGGGGAGCAGAATATTTCCTGGAACTTCTTCCTTGAGTTCACCTGATATATGTGACACGCAAGGTTTTCTGCTGTATGCAGTGAATAACAATTGAGGTATAAATTTACTGTATATTCACATTCTTCCAGATTCACTTTGAAGCCCAAGGAGACTGAAGTGGAGGCTTTGAAAGATGACAGAAACAATTTGAAACTCTGTCTGATTGAGGGACTGGTTCTTTAATAACTGCCGGGTGGCTACAGATTAGGTCTTCGTGTTTTCCTGTAGTGTTTTGTCATGGAAAGATAGTGGTTAGAAAGATGCAAAGTATGGGCCACAGATGCTTTTTATTCTTGAGCCTGGTGTGTGTGTGTGTGTCGCATTCCTTTTCCCCTTTATCTTGAAAGCCACTCATCCTTTTATGATTAGACTTATAGGAACCTCTGGTTGCACGATTGGTACTGTGTAAACATCTCACTGCAGGAAATCCTGATTGTCAGCAGTTGGTGAGCACCATTGAAGTAAATCACTAAATGCTTCAAAGTGCATGCGATTTAATGTTTCTGTCTCAATACAGGGTTTGTCCAAATGCTCCATTTTCAGTACTGTATCATCAAAGTCAGGTTATTAAGGTTGGTTCTTAGAAACTTTAAAAATTGAAACCTGCGATGTCTGCAGTGAATCTGTTCTTCTGATAGTACTAGAATTAAATCCTTACCGAATCATGGTTTTCTTTTTTCTCTATAAGTCTTAATTCCGAAGGAAAATGGTTTTGCATTTTTTTAGATCGAACACAGTCGATACAGCATCATGCGGATGAAATATCTAGGCCATTGTGGGGCAACTGACAAGAAATGAAACACCTGCTCTGTAACTGATGCCAAACCAATCTAACATGGCCAGAACATTTTTTCATTTTACGTTTCAGCATGGAATCATCTTCGACTTGTTCCTTTGCAGCTCGCACACTGACGTGGCTGCCCACTCTGTAACATCTTGTTCCATTACATGCAGACAGCTCATATTCGGTGAACAAATACATGGTTTCAGCAGCTCCCGTAGTGTAAGACCTTTCCTTGCAGAGTGGAAATGTTTCTTGCAATTCTATTCATTTTTTTCACACTTCTATATCTCAATCAATATGATATTTTATAATATGTTCTTCCCAGGCATGGGAAAGAACATGAAAAGTAACTGTTGAGAACATAATGTTCTACCCAGCATGCTTATAGCTCATCAAATCCTTTTTTTACATACCCCATGGTCAGAGAAACTGCATTTTCGGTATTGGAAATGACTACGACATCAGTGCCTCATTTCAAATCCCAATCAAACTGCACAAGACACATGTCATAAATCTCACAGACATGGAAGGACATATATTTCATTTAATGAAAAGGGGACTTCACTGCCCTACTGGCAAATGGAAACAAGCCCTAATTAATGAACACTGCAATATACAAGTTGCTGCTACTGAATAAGGTCATGGGCCTAACAAAAATCTGAAGGTCAGCAAAGCACAGCTAATAGTGTTTTAAATATGTGTGCATTTCTGACTCCGTTATTAGCATTAGTGGTAACTGTCTTGGTAGGAGAAATGAGTGGAAAGGAACTGCAAACACTTGTACTCCTAGAATAGGCTACACAAGTGTATTCTTAGCCTTCTGTGGCAAATATTGATGTGATGATATTGAGGATAAATACTGCAAGCCCACACATTGAGTTTTGAATTTATTGTTATAGGTATGTACTCAAGATTTATCCAAAGTAAGTTTAAGCTCAAACTTAAAAAATGCATCCAGTGGGTTTTCGACACATTGTCGCTTGTTCACTTCGAAGACTCCCTCTTAGCTCTGGTTGTGACAGCTGTTTCTCTGGAAATACCTCTCATACTGTTTGGGATCCCTTCTAGAGAAAACAGAAGGATGTTCTGTTGGCTGCCTTACATCTCTGACAAAATGGTGAATTATTTAGGTCTCTGGCAAATCTTGGGCATGTTACTGAGATACCTTTCAGGTTCTTGCTTTGAAAATGAACATTATAATCCACCCTGTATTTCTGTAGTCATGAAATCAGTAGAGCCATGTTTCTGTCTCTGTCTGTGTCAAAGTTTCCTTCCGCTTGCTCTCGATTTTGCTTTTCTGATTTTTATTGTTCAAAAGGTGTACTCTTGTCTCTTAATAGTACATTGTTGAAGGTGTGTTATCTCCAACTTTTAAAAAAAAAGTACAAAATTTGTGTCAAAGGCAATTGATAGTATTTCAGTTTTCATTCACTCTTACATTTATTTTAATGTTTGAATTGTACGTTGTCCTGAACTATCACTGAAGCACTCCATCTCTTTTATATGAAGGGTTGAAAATGTCCAGTCTAAGATGTAGAATATTTCTTTAAGAAAGAAATATCTTGAGTTTAAAATCCAAAGAAGTGTTTTTTGAAATGCATAGAATAAGTGAAAGAAAAGGGAGCATGGAATTCAATTAGTTTCCTGCTTCCTTGAACTTAAAAGCTTCTCCCTCAGGATAAGTTAGTAGACGACAATAAAGGATTTTTTCAAGCGTCTAGCAAGACTCCTTTTTTAAGTCCATAAGTCATAGTTGCTGCTGACTTACGGTTTGAGTGTTCATGCTCTTATAAAAGTCTTTTTTATTAGACACAACTCCTTTGTTTTTCAAACATGACCCATCCCAGTCAAGCCTTTGCCATTCCAGTTTACTTTCACATTTTTCATAAGGCTTTCTTACACATTGAGACCAAAAAGCCTCACTGTTCGAAAAGGCAGCTTAGCAAATAGGTTTTGATCTTGCCTCCCTTTTTTGCTAGTTTGTTTTTTTTTCTGAATTTACAATTTATATTGGAGGAAGTAAAAAACACATTTTTATTATTTTTAATATTTGAGGGCACAATAGTCTGGGCAGAGAGTGTGTTTTTTTTTAATCACCTGAATCCACCAATCTCTTTGACAGACTATAGTCAATTAACCCCAGTTTGCTCACATAACACATTTGTGAATGATCCCAGCAATTTCAGTCAAATATATTTTATATCTTATGTTGAAGAAACATGCTGAACAAGAAGTTATTTGGATTGAGGACCCAGATTTAAAGAATTTGCTGGGTTGTCCTTCTCTGTTCAAGCTGTTTGCCAATCCCTTGTGAAGGAAGTTTCACTGTTTCATTTTCATTCATTACATGCCCATGAAATACTTCACTGGACTTGTAATCGGTATTTTAGCCCTGTTGTTTCTCAAGTTCTGTTTCCGTGTTGCTGTTAACAGATGCATATCAGTCACCGAGCAAGACAAGCGCCATTGTTTTCCCCGATGTCTGTGCTTTCCGGGATGTAATAACTAGTAAACTGCCTCTCAGTGAGTCAGTATTGTAATTTGCTCTGTTGGCAAATTCAAGGCGAGTGTACTCATTGTAAAAAGCAGCTCCTATGGACTGCACCACTAGGGAATATAACTAATAAAGTCTGCATCCTTAATAATGGGGATCCCAAGGGCTTTCTTGTTGAGACAGATCAACCAAAAAAGCATGTTAACAAATAAGAAATCATTTAATTATAATTTGAAGAATTGTGGACTGGAGTTGTTAATAATTTATAACCCTGTGTACAACACAAAAACTTCCACTTCTTTTTCAGAATTAATAAGGTGTTTTTATGTTCGGTAAAGCCCTAAGCAGAAGAGTTACATGGCAACTTAGCATCTTCACAAGTGCTTTGCAAGAAACCCCCAGCTTATCTTTACACCTAAGTGGATTTTCCCCACTTGAAAACACATACACGCTACATTTTAATAAAGACTTCATTTTTTTCAAAACAGGAATTTTGTTTATGGACAGTTCCTCATATATTTCAACACATTTTCCTCGTGGTACTTTCTGTCAGAACTGCACTTGGAGATGTGATGTTTGCATAAAAGGCTCTCTGCTGGAGTTAAAACGTTGATCGATGAAGTGTTAACAGCCAGGGCTGGTGCCAGTGTGTCATGTTTCAGTATCTAAATGTAGCTCTCATTATGTATAGCTCACTTGGATGGGGTATATTAAGTGTTGAGGAATTTTTGGGAAGCGGAATGTTTCAGTTTATCTTCTTGTCTCGTGGGATTGCTGTGGATTCAATGCTAGGTGTGGGAATGCTCCTGAAATGTCATCTTCACAGTCCTAATGGTTCTACATGACACCATTCAAGTTACATTATGTGTTAGAGGAGTCTGTTACAATTTGTGTAACTTTGTAGGTGTCAGGTTTTTTTGTCTTTTCTAATACAGGCAGTATTTCCTCTATTTTTAATTCAGTTTTAAAACTGTTTTATGAAAACCATAATCTATAATTGACTGTTCCAAGGCACTTTTACTTTGGATTAAGAACATAAGAAAGGAAAAAAGGCCACAGCCTTTGTAACCCATCTCATTTATTTGGTTGTTAGTAGCTAATTGATCTGAAGATCTATTCCAGCTGTTTATCGATGGAAACCAGGGTTGGGATAAGCCTAGGTAGCTTCTTTCCAATTCCCCCAACACTTTGCATAAAGAAATCCATCCTGTTCTCAGTTTGAAATAAATTTACAAGTAGTTTCCAGTTGTGTCCTCTGAACAGGTTCACTGGGTTGACTTTCTCAGTGCCAGAATCAGAGGATTTTGCGTACTTGTCATGTATTCGGCCCAAAATGGGTTTACTGAGATGCAAATAACCCAATAACCCAAAACAATAGTGCTGTGGGTCAAAATGTATGCTATATTTTGGTGATCCAGGAGACCTAGTGAAGTGGGAATCTCAAAATGACTGTCTGGTTCATTTTGACTTGGTAAAATGTTTTTATAGTTCAACAGGATATCAGGATCCTTTATGCGAGTGTGCTATATTTACGTCTGGTGCCTCATCAAAAATGAGATTATTGCTCATTGAAATGAGATGTAGGGGTTTTTATGCACCAACATTTGCTTGAAGGAAATACGGCAGACTTGAAAGTCCTTGATTCATGTCCCTTGTAATGCCAATGGCTTGCTTTTCTTGAACCCAGCTCAAGCACACAACCCAGTAGCTAATTGCCTTTTCATACTGCTAATTATGTATACACGTGTATATTTGTTAACTGAAAAGCCTTAAGTCCCCTGAGAGAAATCAACTTCTCAGCTGCCTTTAGAGAGAAAGACTATGCCTGTTCACTAGGCATGAGAGATGTTCCACTATTTAATACGTGCAGTGTTTTTTAGAGCAAATGATAAGAGAATGTGGGCACCCTGCATTTACTGTCTCTTGTGTAGGTGTCTGGGTGCATGAAAAAAAATTGTTGCAACAAAGTTTTTTTTTTTTTAAATTCTTGTTGCAACAGTTGCTTCTGGTGAGTGCTTGTAATATATGTGGGAGTTGTATTTGCACATTAACAGACAAATGCACTTTGTAAAGCAAAAACAAGGGCATGATCAAAATGTAAGGTCTAAACTAACAGCTTGAGATAGAAGTTGCAACTTGCTTTGATGTGATCAGTAGTTTTGTGTTCCATTCTCAAAGAGAAACCAATTCTGAAATTTGATTGTTGGCTGGTCTGCTGTTCTATTGCATTGTTGTCCTGCGGTCTACAGGATGATTTCCACGTGAATTTGCTCTGATGTTTGCATGTACAGTATATGGTTACTGGCAGAAGCTTATGCGTTAGTTTTTTGACCTAGTGGTAGGGAAAGTTTATCAAGTACACAGTATTGTGTGATGTGACTCATGTGGACTTCTTTGGGGGACCTTTCTTTATTTTTATGTTGTGGTTTTGTCATTGTTTTTTTAATTGTCTTGTGTGCACATCACAGTGTTTCTCTTGCCTAAAGCATGTCGAAACCTTCATTCTCAAGTATCGTTTCCAAAGACATTTTAAAATGGTTAATAATTCTCTGCACACACTGGGAAAATAGAGCTGTACTCTGTCATAGAGGAAAGATCAGTTCCAGTAGAAAGAACTGAATATACTTTGAGAGAACTGTATGTTTGTAAGTGTAGAGAGACGGAGAGAATTATAGTGTACTACTGAATATATTTTGTAAATGGATTGGATGGGTAGATGCTGTTTGCAGCTCTAGTTTTATATTTAAATGATTTACTTTCCAGCGTATCCCACTCAGATTAATATGACCTGCTACGAGTGTGTGCTTCTTGTATTCATCAATGAAAGGAGAGTCCAGGTTTCTCCTCTGGTTCATAGCATCTACATGTTCAAAATTATATGAACATAAAAAGTATACTACACGTACAGGATGACTAAACTATGCTGAAAAATGCTGCGTTGACTTACCTATAATCAGACAGTCAATGGAACAAATCTGTGGAAACTAGCTCAACAAGAGGAGTGGTGATAGATTGACATTTGGCTGGATCACAATTTTCTATGGTTACATCTTTGAAAAGGGCACGGCTCCAGCTCCAAAGGATGATGGGATAGCCACGTCATTTGGCACAAAGGGTGTCAAAATGTACAGTAGGTCAACTAGCAATCGAACCCACACTTTGCGTTAAAGGTGGAGGGTAAATTAGGTTGAGCATCTGTCTTCTCAGACAAATGTGCCAGCTGCACCCCTCCCAACCCCCACCCCCACCCCTTCGTGACTAGGCCATCTGGGAGATCTGACAGGCAGGGGTGATCGGATCGCTGCTGAGCAGAGTTTATGTGGGCAGGGGAGACAAACCTGATTCAGTCCACTGATGTTGAAATCTGTGAGTTATAGGCCTGGTGTGTAAAGTTCAGGAGCCATTTGGGACTTTCCCGTAGCCTAATGAGAGCTAAATAATGCAGAGAGCTCCCATCAGGTCAGCAGAACTCTGTGCTCAAGACAAACTGCGTCCGTAAGAGAACAACTGATGTCGGTTCAACACAGAGATGAGCCATGGGGGATCTGCCTCGGCCATAGTAGTATGAAGCGGGTTCGATAAATCCCTTCTGTCAAGAAGCGGCTTAACATAGTTAGATAAACCAGGGAGCTGTCTGCTTGCAAAGACGTAGGCTGTGTGCAGTGAAGTTAAAAAAAAATCAGATTCATTATGAGCCACTACTTTTGAATGCTTTGTCTAGCCAAGTCTTCGTTTTCACCAGCTTTCATGGACTAGTTTGTTCTGACTTTGGTAGCCACACTGCTTCTTCTGAAGCAACTGGTTGTCTTCAAATATTTAGCAAAGAAATAGGAATTCAAAATAACTGAGAAATCAATGTATACCAAGAATGCACATGTCAGGGTTGCAAAATGTGCTTTTTCATGATTAGTTTTATTTTTTAGGAGATTCTACAGAAAGAGCTGTTTTGGTTTTATGAAATTAGTCTCTCTTTTGTTTTGGGCTCAAAAACACCTCCATTTAAGTCAAATAAATTTATAGTTTCAGATGTTGAAAAAAATAAAGCACACATATATATATTTACATACATTTTTATGTAAGTTACACTCTGCCAATGCATTAAAGTAGTTGTGTGTTTCTTGCATGTCTCCTCATGATGAGTAAAATACAACTGATTAAAATCACATTACCACGCACCGCAGCCTGAACATTTAAACTGGTGTTAGGTCATTCTTAAGTGTGCATCCCTCAACTGTATGAGCTCTTGCATGGCTGGATGAACATGACCCTCAAATACTAAACATCACAACAAGGCAGAACAAATTGGTAATTTAACATGGGGGAGGTTCCAAAGTTTAATGAAATTAAAGATGCTTAATTAGTCAATTTTTGTCTAATTACTCGTGTAATATTTTTTTTCTGACTATGATGAGATGGGAATAAAGATGTAACTTTTCTTTGTCATCTCTGTGAAAAATCAGTCACAGCTGAAACACTCCCCTACGGATATAATATGACCTGAGCACTCTCAGTATGAGATGTGAAAGCATAACATCTAATACCCACTTGAGAGGAATTTTCCTGGAACTGTTGAAATAGTCATACCAGTCATCTTGATAGAGCCCATTTCTCTTTTCTCCTTTTCTGTTCATGTGTTTTTGCCTTGATTTGTATGAGATATAGACTCCCTTGTATATGATAGAACTTCAAGTATAATTATTTCTTAACAATGCATCAATGTGTGCGAGATTAACTGGAAGCCAGTTTATGTGAGATACTTTAACTGTATTTCCAAGAACGTAAAGTGTTTAGTGAGATTGTTCGTCTCTGTATGTCACTGCAGATTTCTCCACAAGTCAGTTGTGGGCTTAGGGAGTCCCAATTATTCAAGATTTGTAGGCTTCTCCAGTTGGTAACTTAAGATGATATTGATACTAAACTATTATTTGCTTCAGTTCAATAAGAATGAGCTCGGTTGAACAAAACTATCCTTTTTTGTTGATGTTTAGAAGCAAGATTAGCTATGTTGCAATACTTGAAAAAGAACGTTCTGTCTGACCTGAGATGTTATTTGTATCCAGCTATACATCTCACTAATGTTTGTATTTGAATTGGACTGGTACTATTTGACATTTTGACTCTTTAAAATTAGAGGGCTCAATTACTAAGCTACAGTGAGTTTGAACACCTTTTTTTTTAACTGTTTGCAGGAATGTGGAACAGAATTGCAAGTGAAAAGTTTTATTGTGGTTATTTACAGCCTCCAAAAAGAATACCAGTAGCACTGAAAGTGCCAGCAGCGTTCTGCTTGTGTGTGTTTTATGTGCCTCTATCTGAAAGACCACCTGTTCTTGGGCTCTTAGAATACATCAGATTGAAAGAAAGGAAAAGGAGCATAGACTAATTAATATGCAGCAACCTGTACTGAAGACGAGCCTAGTTTTAACAAAAGAAAATTCAGACTATGAATGTGTATTTTGAAAATTGATGTTTAAAATTGTCCTTTCAAAAAATGCTTTAGTATTTTTCAGTTTAAATTTGCACCTACTCTGGGTGATATTTCCCATATTTTTGAAGAAACCAAAGTGTACTCTAAAAAATTAATGTAAATGTAAATTTTTCAGTGTGAAAGATATGAACTGTAATTTATGAACGCACTAGATATTTTGTGGTGCTGTAGATGGTATGCAAATTGTGGGGAAAAAATATTCCTTTTTTTTTTCATCCCATTACAGTCATGTACTTGCTAAACTCTCCTGGATTTATGTCCTGGACTTAATTTTTCCATCTTAAATTGAATACTGATGTTACAGTGCAGCACACAAATTGCAGTGGAAGAGCAATCTCCCATATTCACAAACTGTCCTTAGATGGAAACGTGGCAAACTAATATCGAACAGGTCATTGAGAAATATCACAACAGCTCTCAATCAGAAATCAGTTTCCTTGTGTCGCCATGGAGACTATCAGTGAGAGAGCATGACAGGAAAGGGCTCAGTAGTAGAACATTCCACTTGAACGCTGCTGTAGCACGGAGATTAAAGAAGTCGAGTGAAAATGGACAACTGATGGATGCCTTTGACAGCGCTCGTTTTTTATCTCTGGAGGTTTTCAAAAGTTGAGAACTCCCTTTGCTGTCAGTAGATAACAGGAGAATTTATGATACCGTACCAGGAAAAGGGAATTTGTACCGGTTGTGCGAGTTAAAAGTTTGTGGCCAGAGTGTTCATATTTTTCCATTTTGTGAAGTCTCTGGAATTTCAGCTGGCGTGACGGTGGCAACAACATTTTTCTGTATTGTTTTTAAGTGGTGAATGCAGGAGGTTTCAGTTGTAATGCAGGGATTGTGATATTCTGACCAACATCATTATTGCTTTGCAAACAGGATGGTGATTCTTGTGTAAATTGTTGATGAGGAAGGCAGTCCTGGCCACTTATCTTTCAGACAAATGAGCTGTACTTCCAGCCTCAAGTATCAGGTAAAGGGAACCAATTAGAATCTTTAAAAGAGACAACTGGAAAGTCTGTGCACATATATCATTCTCCATTCACACAATGCACAGTTCTTTAAATCATTAATTAACTCAAGTTGTGTTTGTGCATAAGTCTGGGTTTCCATGAGCTACAGTAATAGGATAATCATGCACGACATAACAGCAGGTAGACAGTGGTGTCTGCGTTCTGGAATGATGAAAGCTTTCTTTGCCCAGAAATGCCTTTAATGTGCCTTTGGTGGATTTCTGAGGTTAGTCAGTAGTGGTCTTTGTTTATCTTCCATCTTTAAAATAATGTCCTTTCAGATATGTAAATTTAATTACAGAAGAAGAAATCCATGTGCTGTTGTGGTGTGGGACATTGTTTGAACAGTGCAAAGCAGAAGATGGGAAATTAAATATTTATGGTTAGTTGCATTACTCTGCATGGTTGGAGAGAGTTATCACATTTCCGGCAATGGAAAAGAAAGTGCATATGGGATGATTTATGTTGGTATTGAGAACATTTTTGACAAGGAAGGCTTTCA
Source organism: Atractosteus spatula (assembly GCF_055471065.1). Classification (NCBI taxonomy): domain Eukaryota; kingdom Metazoa; phylum Chordata; class Actinopteri; order Semionotiformes; family Lepisosteidae; genus Atractosteus; species Atractosteus spatula. Next base: position 62,708,957 of record NC_142712.1, on the reverse strand, counting down.
GCCAAAACTCTGCACATCTTAGAACTGTTAAACTGAAATATCTACTTCATGGGTTTGAAAACTTGAGCTGGTTTTAGGGCTAGAAATATGATTTGTTGCCTGATATTTAAATAGGTGAATATACCAACTAAACTATTAAGGAAGAAAGGATAAAGTATTGAAGTTTTAGAGTTTAAAACCAATCTGTCAAACGCTACTGGAACTTCTGATTTTGGTTGGGTAATTCTGCAAAATGTCACTATTTTAAAACTAAGGCCTTGAACTAAGAGTTCTGTTCTGAACAGGTTATATATTAACTGACTATGAAATAAACACTATAGGTTCAGGTTGTGTCCAGGGTTCTCTGATCTTATCTGATTGCAGAAACTAAGCGACGCTGGGCCTGATCAATGTTCAAATGGAAAGCCATTAGGGAAAACCTGCTTTCAGAATTTCCAGACCAGTGCCGCAGTATGTAGGTCATGTGTTGTAGGAAGTGCTCTCCTTCAGGTGGCTCTGACTACTTGGTCATTAAAGACCCCAAGGCATTGTTCAGAAGAGAGGGGGTGATAACTTTGGTGTCCTGAATTCCGCTGGGGTCTTACACCATCTGGCCTCTACATTTCCCCTTTAATTTCATCGGTGCCGCAATTTCTCAACTCTCTACCTGATCTACAGTGCAGTGGGAGAGCTTCAGTCACCTGAGTAGGCACTGTACTTCAGTGGGGCATGAAGTATACCCTCTTATACATGTGAGGAGCTTGTGAAATGCAGTTATTGTAAGGTTTTAAAATCTTTAAAAAAAGAGCAGAGGGAATTCTCATTACTGTACGTGCTTTAGTTTTTTTATGATAGTTTTTTTGGGATTTAAGCGAGATCAGCTAGAATACTTTCTATTACTCCATGTGGTGCTTTACAATTTTTTTCTCCCTTAATTCACAAAACTAAATTTCAAAATTCCACTCACCCTTTAGAAATGCACAACTGAAGCAGAGAGGATTAGAACAGACAAGTGCCCTTCATTCATACCATCTGGCCTCTTAACAGCAAGTATCTTTAATCAATGTGTGTTGACGAGCTATTGAGTCAGAGAAGACGGAATAGATTTATGTGAGAGTTTATCAGCAGTTCTGCATGATCCAGACACAAACTAGGTACTGCCCGGGCCACATAGTCTTTTGTTTTGTGTTGGCAGGCACTATGGGTCTACTTTACCTCTTTACCAACAGACTGAAAATGAAGTAGGATCCTTAAGACACTCCTAATTTAAATGAAATTCCCCAGTTTGCCATTTCCCCTTTTGTGTGCATCAGTGTTTAATTGTTGATTGTTACTGAACATTTCCTGTCACTGTACTTTGCCTTTTAAAGATCTAGTGAGGGCCTTTTAGACAAGTGCTGTCAGACTTTTGGTTCTTTTTTTTTTGCACTATGACCCTGCTGTGGACTGGAGGCAGAAGCAGGTCTCCAGAGCCCAAGTCAATGTGCTAATGTTTGCTGATCTGTCTTGGGCTCAGTTGCATTTGCAAATACTGTTCAAATGATTTGAAGGTTGAGTTTACTGCAGTGAAACTCAGCTGTTTATAATCTTCTAAATATTGGAAGGTGACAGTCGTGAGAAGTGGTGGAGAAGAACATGGTCAATCTGAAAAAAAAGGGAAACCATGCAGGTTGGCAGAGGTGTGATTAGGGGGCCTTCTCATCCAAATATTATTGAATAAAATCTTGAAACTAGATCGATAAGACTTTATTGATCCCGAAGGGAAATTGAGGTGTTACAGCAGTCCAGCCCAACTCAAGCAAAAAAACAGACATCAGAATAGACAAAAAATTAAAATACGTACAGCAATACAAAACAAATATAAAATAATTAAAAATAAATACATAGGTGTGTGCAAAATATGTTCATAGTCACTGTAAAAACAATAGAATATGTGCAAAATGTGCATAGGTTTATACAGATTGGGTGTTCAAAAAAAAGTACAATGGAGCAACATGCTGTCCATAGACGAGCAGATGAAGGGCTAACAGTCCGAGCCTAGGGCAGCGTTATACACCCTGACAGCCGCCGGGAGGAAAGACCTGCGGAAACGTTCCCTTGAACACTAACTATTTTAACAGTTTGCAATGGAAATATCTGTTGTTGTCTGGTGGTGTCCCATCTTTATACTCCTTAAAGAGCTGAAGCAGTAGCTACGTTATACTCCTTGTAGTGATAAGATATATACCAATAACAAATTCAGTAAGCATTCAAAATATTCAGTGTCTTTTTTTTGCAATGCTATAGGTTAATGAGCTGCATCCAGGGCAGAGTGATAACCCCACACAGTGCAGGAGGGTTAAGTACCGTTATTGATTTGTCAGTGATGGAAAGACAGGCCACAGAACATCTTTGTGGCTTTCTTCTGGTGGCTGTTTGAAAGGAAAGTGACTTAACAGCCTCCCCTCCCCCCTCTCTTTTCTCTGTGGCTGTGCCCTTTATTGTTGTGGAGGAAAAAGGGTCACTCTAATGTATTCATATGGTAAGTCCCTTGAAAGAGGACTCCTGAAAGAAAACTGCTTTATTCACACGAGAAGTTTGTGACTTCTGGAGAGCAAAATCAGTAACCGAATGACGCCTCTTTAGAGATCTCTACAAAACGGAACACTTTCTCTCCTCTGGGCAAACTGGGAGACAACTCCAGTTGTTACTGGAGCATTTGCTGAGCTGTGCTTGACAGTCCCTCTTTCTCTAATCTGGAAGGTTTAAAGGTGGAGTTTTTCACATCTTAGTCTTCACAACACTATAACCTCAAGTCTGTTAGTCTGTAACAAGTCTTCGCGAGATCACTCCTTTCATCGGGATCCAAAGCAATTATTTCCCCCCAGAGAAATGGGAAAATCTGTTTACAAATGGATAATATTCCCATTCTCTTGTTTTTACAGCTGCTGATGAAATGGGGCCCCATCCTCAGTGCCCTTTATACTTCATTAGCTAGTGATGCTAAGCCTTCTGATTGCATGACATTATCTAGGTGATTTTATATACGTTCCAAGCATATCTAACTCAGAGGAAAGTTAGAACACATAATTACATCAATTATGATCATGGATATTTGTATTTTGATAGCTTTAAATGGAATGGTATAGCAATGTACTAGAATGAAGGTTTTGCAAGATCCTGTTCATTAAAACTCCTTTAAATTAGGGTGCGTGTTAAACCGTGTGTTAAAGCATTAGCGTCCATCCACTGGTTTCACTGTTTGATTTCAGAGGGCTGTCTGTTTCGGTCTCTGTACACCACTGACGTCACCTTCAAATTCTTGAGGAAATGGGTTCCATATGTCTAGGTTTTCTCTGATGCTTGGAGATTTCGTTGACCAGCAGATACTTCACTTTCAGAATTTTGATGGAGGGAGACAACAGTCTTCTCTTGACTTCTTCCATATCAAATCACAACATGACTTCATATGTTGTATGTTCATTCATGGTTGTAAAAAGAGGTTTTGAATTATAGACAGCATATTTTACTTTTACTAACCTTTGAGTGGAAGTGGTAGGTTTTTTAATTTTAGTTGTTTTTCCTAATAATTATCTATTTGTTTTTCTCTTGAATTGTGTTGGTTGCAAGGTCACGTTAAAGCTGGAAAAATGTCTGACATGATTTATCTTGATTTCTGGCTTTACATCACAAAAACCTGCAATTTCAATATGGGTGTGTAGACTTTTTATATCCACTGTATGTACCTGTAATTAGTTTACCCAATGTATTAGTTTAATGGCTAACTTTAATGAAAAAATGCCTATTGTAAGGTCAGTGCCTTTACAAACTGACTAAATGACACATAATTGGATAAGCATGAGCCTGAGATTGTTTTTTGAGGAAAAACAATGCTCCAGCCAAAACGTGTCATTTTTTCCATTGTGTGTGGGGTTATGTTGAAAAACAGATCACAAATGAGTTCTGAGACATAACTTAATTCTGTTCAGCATCTTAAAAGTGTGTTGACGTGTAACTTGAGGAGAAACCGTTGAGCTTTTAGGAGAATAAATAATAAATAAGTAATTATTGAATTATTGAGCAGTACGAAATGCAGACATCAGGCAAAAATGGAAGAAAGATTGATTGGGTTTGTTGGACAAAACTTGAAGTTTGATGAGTGGTATAGTATGGGCTTATATTAAGGCAGTTTGTCTTTTATTCATGTGTGTACCTTGCCACCTAAATCGAACAATGATTTTTATTTAGCAGAATGCAATTATATATTGCCTTGCAATATAACTGTGAAAAATATTTCACCGAAATGGATACTGCTTTGCCATACAACCTGCCTTTTTGCGGAGCAATCCACACAGGCTTATAAAAAAGTAAAGTTGTGGCGGTATTTAAAGTATGCCAAGTGGTTTACTGCATTCCAACTTTTGATGACTGGAGCCAAAGCAAATGTTTGTGTGCGAAGTGATAATGTGTTCTTTCACACCAAGGCCCACTTCTTCTCCAGCGTTTGTCAGGGGTTCTGTAATTGATAGCGCAGTATTCCACCACTGCAGCATGGTCTCTCCGAAAGGTGTCCCATTATCTCATCGCTCCTTCACAATTCAAAACCGTTGTGCAGTTTTTGACAATTCTGTTTGCGGTGTGGAGTTACACAACCATTCCAGTCATCTGTCCTTTCATGAGGCTGATTTTTTTTTTTTTTAGCCCCCAGCTGAGACTGGCAATGTGGCAGCTGCCATTTTGTGGCAGGTTTTCATTTATTTCGGGGCATTTTGTGTCAACTGCACCTTCAGCAGTATACAGAAGAATGAGCCAAATTAACGCTCCTTTCCCTTTTTTATTCACAGGGCAAAATGTGGGTAACTGGGAAGGGGATACCGAGACCCTGAGGCAGCTACGACCCTTTCCCCTCCCCCCCTCCCCTGTTTTCTTAGAAGGCGTCGGACCTTATTGTGGCAAGTCTGGGCCGCTGGCACTAAGATGTCCCTAAGCAGTGGCACTGCAGGCGGGAAAGGTGTGGACTCGAATGCGGTGGACACTTACGACAGCGGCGATGAGTGGGACATCGGCGTGGGCAATCTGATTATCGACCTCGACGCCGACCTAGAGAAGGACCAGCAGAAACTCGAGATGTCGGGCACCAAGGAAGGCGGGGGCATGACGGCGCCCCCCAGCGCGGTGGCGGCCCTGCCCGACAACATCAAATTCGTCAGCCCCGTGCCCGCGCCCCAGGGCAAGGAGAGCAAATCCAAATCCAAGCGGAGCAAGAACTCCAAAGACGGCAGCAAGTCCTCCGCCGGCGAGGGGGCCAAGAGAGACACCCAGGGGCGCGCCCAGGGGGAGGGAGGGGCTGCGGCCGCTGGCGCGGGGGGGGCAGGCGCAGGCGCCCCCGGCGCGGGAAAGGGCCCCGAGAAGAGTGGCAAGGCCTCCCGCGCCGTGCCGAGCGGCAAGAAGGAGAAGGAGGGTGGCTCGGGCAAGAGCAAGAAGGAGAAGAGCGACGGGGCGGCCGCGGCGGCGGAGAAAGAGCTGGCGGCGCCGGGCCTGGTGCTGGCCGCCCGCACGGCCCCCTTCGACGGGCCGCAGAGCACCGAGCTGGCCGCGGCCGAGCAGCTCGGGAATATTGCCCTCGACGCGGCCGCCATGCCCCCGGCTTTGGCGATAAAAACTGAACCCGAGGAGCTGGACGGCGAGTGCAGGGCGCTGAAGAAGATCAAAACTGAAAAGGTAAGCGCCGTCTTCTTCCTCGGGATGGGGCTGGTGGGTCTTGACGTTCACCTGTGCCTCGGCTGAGGCTTCCCGAGCGGTTTTTAGAGGTGCAACAAAATGGAAACCTACAAATGTGTGGACTCGTTCCATTCCGGACTGCTTCTGCAGTAACGATCCCCAAATAGAGTCATCCGCCTTCAGTTGTGCACGTTACGTCCCTCGCTAGATCAGAAATTGCACCAAAATGCAGATGGTAGCAGTGTTTGTGATGGAAGAAAATCTTGACGCTTCAGAGCTGTTTGAGCACTCATTTGAATTAAGAGGCTGGGGTTGTGATAAATTAAAGATGAAAGTGAGCTGTTTCTCTTTGTAACATGAAGTGCTGATAATCCCCAGTGGAAAGCTCAGAGCAAGCTTTGCAGAGAGTAGACACTAATAAACCTGGCCTAAAATGACTTGTGTGCAGCCTTCTGTAATTTCCCTTTTAAAAAATTGCATTTGATTGTTGTGCGTGTCCTTAATGAAAAGTACACTGCAGAGCTATTTCAAATGCACAAAAAGGAGACTGTTACTTGTCCAGACAGTTCCTAAGCCATTTTCCTGAATAGCTCTGAAAAACAGACTGAATGGGTTTCGGAGGTGGCAGAGCCTTTGTTTTTTGTTGTTTTTTGCTGCTTGTCAGTGTTTTGTAATCTTTTCTAAACACGATTTCAGTTTACAGTCTGTGAGGTTACCCCTTTATTAACTTTTCCTTTCGCGCCCATGCGTTCAGACATGTCTGACAGAGTAGGTTGTGAACATGTTACAAAGACCCCATTGACATTCAGCTGGTATGTTTCTGTGCTGGAGTCAAGTGATGGCTTTTGATTTTTGTTTTGAGAAAAGAAAGGGAATGTGCCAAAGGTACATTGTCTTATCTTGCAAGGCTAAGTGGTTTTCTGGTGCTGTTTGCAGGCTGCTATTGATCCACTTAGGCAAAGGCAGATTTCAAGTTCTTCATGGCAAGAATGAAGAACTCCTATTCTTCTAATCTAAAATTGAAGGGCTTTCTGTAATCGGACAATTAACAGATGCTCCAGCTGATGCACATTGCTTTGTAATGTGTTTAATTCAAGGTATTAAATAAAAACAGGTGTTTTTTGGGGAAATCTAGCAAGTTCAGTCCATAAAAATCAGTGGATAGAAACATCTTTATACATTGTCATGCAGCTTTCCATAGTCCTAAATCTTGTGCACTTTGACCTATACATAATTTTGTTGTGCGCATCATATTTAATGGTGTAGAATTACTTGACAGAGCACACACTTCATATTTTGTGAATCATATGCAAATGAGCTTTAGCAGCTGTTTACGTTTCTGTATCTCTTATTGTGATGGTGTTGGCATTCAGTAAAAACTGAAGCAATGGTCTGTGGCAGAAGGAAAATTAAAATCCAGATGGCAGTGTTAGAAATGCTTTTGAGCTGAAATGGTGCCTACTCCATCAAAGCAGATTTAAAATCTATTTTTTGAACACTCATCCAGCAATTCCTGACAGGACCTTGGCGGAATTTATATTCTGGTATATATCTGACAAGAGGGTAACTTTTTTTCAGAAGGTTAATCAAGTGTGTTCTCCGTATGCTATCAGTCAAAAATGAAACACTTCAAATGGTTGGTATGAATCATCTCCCAGTTTTAAGTATTTGAAGAACCATTATAAAATGAGAACAGGTCAATTATACAATACATAGTACATTTCAAGAAACTTGAAAAACTGCATCATAGCACACAATAAAAGAAGATGAGTGAAAGAAAATGAAAAGTACAGAAAATTGACACGGTAAAAGCAAAAGTAAAACTTAACTATACATTTACACCTGCAGGAACTGCAGTAATAGCAGACTCGTTCTGCAAGAGTGTCGTCAGCATAGCTGTGAAACTGTGAAGTCTGTGTCCCCAGCATGGACCCCTGTGGAACACCCTGACTAAGAGAAACAACATCAGATGTAAAACGGCAAACGAGCAGTCAAACGAACAAATGGAAATACCAGGGTTACTAGATAATTTTCCATGTGGTCCAGCAGGAAAACATGATTGACAGTAGTCCAGTCCAGAAGGAGTGACCCAGAATCAAGGGCCATCAGCAAATCTTTCACTACATTAGCATGGGTTATTTCTGTGCTGCTTCTCGAAGTGAAAAGGTTCAAAGGAGTAAGAGGAGATTGTAGTAAATGCCTATTCCAGAATTTTGTCAAGAACAAATTGGCAACGGGATGGTAGTTGTGTTTTTTTAAGAGAAAACTTTAAGTAGGTGGAGAGCAAGACCAGATTTCAGAGTCATTGATGAGGTGAACAACAAACAGACAATGAGAATTTTTAAGTAGTTTTGAGTAGTGGCATATAAATAGGGTCTAATTTTAGCGATCAGCACGGTCACAAAAGCCGTATCAGTAAAAGAAAAACTCAAACCTGCAAAAGCAGAAGTCATAGCTGAGTTGTCATAAACTCAGAGGGTGAGATCAGAAACTGGTTATATTTATTTTGTTGTGAAAGCATCGAATGCATGGTCTCTTTTGACTTTTTCAGTAGAGATTGGTAATGCAGGTTTTTTGGCTTGCTTTTAGCATTTTATTGACAGTGGATAAAAAGACTGTTAGCTGTTTGCATTTCTTATTCATCAGTATGAAAGGCCATGCAAAATCTTATCCTTTTATGTAGTACAGATATTTCCCCTTAGTCTGCATTAAGGCTCATTTATCATAATTTCTACATGTTATTTTGTTGTTGCGGTGTTTTATGTTCTCCACACTTTATCTTGCACCACTCTGAATCCCTGGAGGGTGTTTGAACTTGCCCGGAGGGTGAGGTCAGTCACTTTGCTCTCCTAAAGCTGAACAGAAGCAGAATGGGGTGGAGTGTGGAAACAGGCATGTCGACAATCTTTTCCAACTGATGTCAGTCTCCTTGTGACTCTCTGAGGGGGGGTTCCTTTGGAATGCTGTCCATTAGGAGTCTCCTCAGGTTGTCAAAATAATAACTTTCCACCCTGAAATCTCTAGAACAGGCTAGGAGATATTGACAGCTGCAGATTGACCACATGTAACGCTTACATGAACAGAACAAGCTTAAACCTTTAATTGATATGAATTTGGTAGTTTTCTTATTAGAATACAATTTATTTTATGGGGATTTTCCAGCAAGCTCAATAGCCTAATAGGCGCTGTCTGTATTCCATGTTCCTTTGTGCATGTTCTGTTACTCTTGGTTGTGCTTTGTGCTTAGAATGTTGGCTTCCATTGTTGACAATGCCTTTTTGAACACAACGTTGATGCTAAAAAAAGGCAAGTGAAGAGGTGGGATTCTCAACTTCGTGAAATGCTGATTTGCTTTCACTTTTCACTTCATTTAGTTCTTTTCAGGGACAATTTCGGTTTAATAGGTAGTTTGATTTAAAGCACAAAATACCACAGAAACCCAAGAAGAAACTGTCGAAAATGACATGCAACATAAAGAAAGAACTTAGAATAAAACTGGTTTCCAGTACTTTGTACGCAAATTAGTGTTGGATTGGCAGAAGCAATTCTAAACACTTTTTAAGTAGAGTATTTCGTAGTATGTGTTCATTTTAAAAATAATGTGTTTTTATTCTTACAATATGTGATTGTATTCATTAATAGGATTGTTAGCCATTGAAGAAAGGTCTTCAAATGGCGAACATATTAAAAGGTAAAATCATGGTCCATTTTTTGGCCTTCATATTTCATTGCCTTTTTGCAGTTTTTTAATGTGTTTCACATTGATGAGGTTTTCATTTAAGGAGCTGTAACAAATAAAAAAGGAATGTTTTAGTGGTTGCTTAACAGCGATACTTTAAAGAAGCCTGGACTTCTGCGAATAATACTGACATTTGTAGATGACACTGGGACTTGTGTCAAAAGCTTTAAAAAAAAGACTCCCTTCAATTTTCTCCTATTGCTAGTAGTTTTTTGTCTTTCCAACAGAGCCTGAAGTATGATATACTAGACCACTGGTTTACTTTCTTAAAGGTGGTGTATTTGACTTGTGCATTAAAAATGAAATCCAGTGAAAGTGATTAAGAACATGAAAAAAGGCAGTTGAATTCATATGACCATGCAAAAAGTCTTCTTTTTGTGTACGTTAGCCCAGTCAGGGAGCAAGGGTTTGGGTCCCAGGGTTTTTCCAAAGCCTGTTCTGTACTTGGTACCTGATAATAAAGTCATGAAGCTGACCAACTGAAAGAGCATTTTTTGGCTTTGATTTGGATTTTGTGTAGACATGCAATTTATTTGGTTTGAAAACAGGTAGAAGTCTCCTCTCCTAAGACTGAGGAAATTTGTTGAGATAGCCCTAGAAGCCTATTTGGTTGTCCTCCCAAAACTCTGGAACAAAATCTCTTTCTCCCAGTCGCCACCCCACAATGCACCAAGCAGCAGGTATTTTTCCGATGTGTGAATTAACTGAGGAAGTCAAAAGTCTTGTGCGAGCCTGTTTTTAAGCAGACATTCTGTTGGGATGTACATAATTAGCTGAGAATGACTGTGGTTAGTCTGTCTGTTCTGGCTGCAGGCACATTTCAGTCCTCCTCTGTCAGCTGAGAGTGCAAAACAAGAGCCAGTGACGTCCTTCCCACATTCGTGTCTGTGACCTTTACATTTCAAGGGCTGTTTAGACAGCGTGGACAGCTTGTGCTGGGATATGCCTCAGTGTTATACAGTTCCATGCATCATTTTTTTAAAAAGGTTCTTTGTTTAATTACATTGGCGAGCAGTTTTAAATAGAACTGCACTGAGGAGGGCTTGTCAGCTCCAGCAGTCATCACTGACTCATCATCATCGACTGCTCTGGCAATCACCACGCAGTGATACAGATTGACCTGCCATCAGGCATTACTGTCTCCGGCTACCTGCCTGCTGTGCCCAGCACTCCCAGAAGACTTTGCACATGTCAGAGCTGCTGTGCTGACTAGAAGCTCATGTTAGACAAAATGGAGTTCCTTGTGAAAGTTTAAAAGGCTTTTCTGTCCCCAGGAGCTAACACCTAGGGTGTCTGAAAAGGAGGTGGATGTTTTGGAGCGTAGGTAGTCTGATAGTGTGGAGAAAGTCTTTCAAACGTACTGTTGATTGTGCTTTGTAAAAACAAGTCGGGACTCAAACTTGTGGTTGAGTGTAACAATGCCTTTTATGGGCTGTGTGGTTCACTCACAGTTTAGATCTGGTTCACTTGAAGGTGGTGGTGTTAGTGAGATGGCTTGATCCCCGTTTCTTTATGAAGCAGAGTGCTGCAGCAGAAACCTTTTATTAATCCTTGCTTAATTTTAAAATGGTGGAAATCTTGTAGGCAAAACAGTAGCAAGGTTTAGTTAAAATCCTTGTCTGCAGGATATGACATCTTTTTTTGCTTTTGGAGTGAATTTCCAAGGCAACATGCAGTCCTGATATTAGTGCCAACGTAAAAAGCGCTGAAATTGTGAAGCACAGCAGTAGAGTGGCTTCTCAGATTTTTTCCAGTGGATTAGGATGCTTCTCTTCACAGGGCTGTTCTAGCGTCCCCTCACGAAGAGTAAGCCACTTTTTTCTCTGAAGAGCTTGACCTAGTTTGGTTTAATTCTCGGATTCTCTTTGCTAGAGCCTCAGTAGTGCTTGATGGTTGTTTTGGGGACAATTTGAGAGTCTGTGGTGTCGATTTTGTCCTGTCCATCAGGACTCATGAGACAATTAAACGGGTTCGTTAACGTTTACTATTCTAACATTTGAACTACTTAACTGCTTCTAGATAAATACAGGAGGTGACTGGTGCATTGGTAGAATATTTTTCAGCATTTAAATTGTGTGAAAAGACATTGTCCTTACAGCAGTGGTTCTGTACAATGGTTCCCTTATTTTAGTGGTGAATGGGTTCCCAGAGAGTACTTACGATGTCAGTCATTTCTTGTGCCAACCTGTGGAAAGTTTGTCGAAAGAGCAGTGACTTCAGTCTGTATCTGTTTGGCCAAGAGGAAGCAAGCCTGTTAGGAATGTGGTTCTTTTTTTTTTACTCTTTGCACTCCCTCCGAGATTTCATCAGTCAAGCATGAGGTAACCTGATGGAGATCGAGGATTTTTCTTTTGAGAAAGGTTTTCCAAACGGAAAAGTACAGTGCCTTCAAAGCAGAAGCTGTAATATAATATCGGAGTGGCGCGTCTTCCCTGACACGGTCAGGTAGAGAATTACTGGTGTTCTTTCCTTTATTGGCAGGTTTTAATGTTCCATTCTTGTCATGAATGCTGAGTGCCCCTGAGTCAGTGCTGGTGCTTTCATCCTCAGCATTTATTTCTCTTCATACCACAGGGCCTGAAGCAGGCTGGAATGAATAATTCATTTCAGGTGCACTTGCACTCCACCCTCATTATAAACCTTTAGAATCCAGGCATTCATCAGCTGCTAACAAGGTGCTTGTTCTGATGAATGTAACGGGAGTAAATGTCACAGAGAGCTGAGGTACCAAAGCTTTAATAGAAGGTGGCACTAGCAATGAGCATTTCAGAATTAACCTTTTTAAAAAAGAAAAAAAAAAGATAAATCACAGGCCTGACCAAGCTTAATTGCTGATATACAGCTGAAAAATGCTAAAGCCCTCTTCCTTGGCAACAGACATCTGGTGCTATTGTGTTACTAGAAATTCCTTAAACCAGTGCCAGGATGTTAAGGTCTTTAAAAAAACAATAAAGTGTTCCCTTTTACTGCCTTGGTACAAATAGGTGGCTGGAGATGCAAGTTGTAGCTCAGTCTTGATGCTATCGAGTAACTCAAATTGGCTTGCTTCAGCGGTTTCGCCACTGGGTTTCAGGTTACTTGCCCTAGAGCCCAGGCACGCGGTAACAGCTAACGATGGCTCAGGAGGACACAGCAGGAAAACTCCATGACTTCTGCTCCCACACAAAACCTCACACAGCACCGCTGGAATGTCAACTTGCTCGGTCCTGCTGAGAAGCCATGCCACGAAACCGCATTGTTTAGGACCCACTTCCAGGTCTTGAATAAAACATCGAGTTACATCTGGCTAGAAGAGCTGCTCTCAGCTGCATGACTGACTTTGAACAGTACGTCTGAAAGCCTAGTTTTTAAAATTTCCTATTTTGATAAAGTTTCTTGAAAAACCAGCAATTATTTTGTCACAGACTAGTGATATGCTTAAGTAATTCTTAAGTACTGAAAAACCGGTTAGTGAGAGAACAGCACAATCTTTCTGTGGGTGAAGATGAAGTTTCAGTGGAGTTCTCTTCCAGATGCTTGGCTGTGTTTACCTTATAGAAGTGCTAGCCTTCTGTTAAAGGAAGGATTGAACACAACCTCTCCTTTTTTCAGAAAAAGGTTTTGACCACCAAAACAAAGAAGCAGTGTACTGAACTGTCTTTAATGGAGTTGAAGTAATAGGCAGATTACAGTTTTTAGAGCAGCCAGCGTGTCAGTTATTTCAGACAGCTGGAGAATAAATCAGTGCAGCACATATTTTTTGTGAAACAGACTTATTCTTATCTGTCTGTTTCATCCGAAAGCGTTGTTTTTCGTAAAATGCAAAGACCTGCTGATGTTTCATTCCAGAATTTTGTAGGCTTGATCTTGCGCTGCGAAGACCTTGTCGCGCGGGCATGGTCTTTTCCAGGGGGAAATTGTGTTGAAATATATAATACTGGTGTGGTAAGCAGCTTCGTTTCTCTTCGCCCTTTATACAGATCCTCTACTTGCCTTGTTAGCTTGCTGGTTTGGTACAGTAGGAAACCCCAGTCCAGCACTGCAATGAAAACGGATGTGTTTGCAGGAAGCGACTCCCTCATCTTTAATAATAATAATTGCTTACACTTATATAGCGCTTTTCTGGACGCTCCACTCAAAGTGCTTTACAGGTAATGGGGACTCCCCTCCACCAGCACCAGTGTGCAGCCCCACCTGGATGGAGGACTGTGGTAAAATTGATTGTAATACCTGATGCTGTTGCGTTTCTTTGTGGACACAACATTTGGGATAAATACAGACATTTTAAAAGTGGAAAGTTTGTCTTGTACCAAGTCTCAGTTTTTGGAGTATTGCTTTGTTGGTTTTAACAATAGTTTTCCAGTGGCTGTTCATAACGTAACTAACACTGCAATTGCTTAGATGAAACAACAGTATGTGAAAACATTCAGTGTAAAACACAAGCTTGATAATGTCTTAAATTAATTATATCCTAGCTTCATAATAGGTCATTTTACAAATGTTAATATTCACGTCTCTATTACTGTCTTATTGATTTTCCAGATGTTTTTTTTAAGGTTTCTTTTATTTCCGTTTTTCTGAAAGTAGCATCTTTCAAATGCTAAAAGTGAAAGCTAAGTTAAGGATATTCAACTTAAAACATCTGATGAATTCATATCAAGACTGTGAAAAAAGTCTTACTTGCTGCGGTTTCTGGCCTGGTTCTGAACTCAGTTTGACCATGTAGGATTCTGCACAGCTGCCAGACTGGATCCTTCAGTTTTTCACTCTGCGGTCATGCTTGATGGTCTGTCTGGTGAAAAAAGGAAGTTCAGTTTGTACTAATTTTGCCAGGTCATATTTTAACCATGGTTGTGTGCTTATGTGGAAGTCTGGGTTAAGACATTTACAAAACAATTCAATCTGAAACTCGTGTGCTTGTTTACCTGTTTTCTTTTCATGTATAACAACACGGACTAGCTCTGTTTAAACTACTGGAGACTGAGATTTAAAAAACCACGAGACATTCTCTGATGATAATTAACTCCTTCAAAAATCTGTCCTCCTTTAACAGTTACAGACGGAAGAGATGTCTACTGAACTAAATATCCGATTATCCAGTGCTATGGTATATGCATCAAAATAATTTTGTTCAACCAGAACTGAATCTTTGCCAAGTTTCCTTTTAAAACAATTCTCCTTTACACTTATGCTGTTTCACAAGGTTCTTGTAACTGTTTCCCTGATTAATTCCTGTAATTATAATTAATATCATGTACCAGCAGAGCAAGTATTTAGTTTGATTGTATGTCAGTTTTGTTTATTATAGTGTGATCCAAGCTGCATCTCAGGTGATCAGGAGGAATCAGATTTTTTCATGTAAGTTTCTGCAGTTCAGATGATGTAGAAGATCATAAGAAAACCAGGCCATCTGATCCACACCACTTTCCTAAAGTAACTGAGAACAAATTCTCTTTCAGAGTGACATCCAGCTCGGTACCCATTTGAAGAAATGCTTGATTCATGGGTACAGTAACAGTTCCCAGTGCCCCAGTTTGGATATAAACCCTTACAAGAGAGTCCAGAGCCCTAATCACTCTGCCACCCTTCTACCACAGAGATGGCTATTGATTACAGGGCTGTTTTTTCAATTATCCCATTAAGTGGTTATGTGCAACTTCACATTACAGTTACTTTCTAAACTGTTGAAGTTCTAGGATAGTTCAGAAGAGAAAATGGGAAGATAAGCAACTATAATTTTGGTAAATTTTAAAAAACACCATTGTACTTCTTTCTGTGGAAAAGTAGACACTAATGCTGTCTGACTTTCATCCTCAACTATGCAGTAATGTGTGATGCTCACATGTTTATGCTTTGCAAGTTGAAAATAATATTGACAAGTTGTGAATTTGGAACTGTGGTATTTTAGGTGATTCATACCCCCATTTTAATGGAATTTTTATGAAAGCATACATACATTCTCCTTATCCTTGTTTTTAAAGCATAAAATTCAAATTCAAGTAGACAATTCCCTATTCAGTGTATATATGCACATCGGATATTGGGGACTTTTTTGTAGACTTTTGCACTTTATTCAACACCCTTGATTTTTTTAATATTTACTTTTGTCGGATAAAAGTGTAGTTCTAGTCTAGTCATCTTGGTTGAAACTGCAAATTAAAAATCTAAGTTTAGAGTTCCACAAACTAGCTAAAGATGCTAAATATGAAATTAATTTCCGATGGAAAGGATCTTAGCATTGTGACACAGACTGGCTTCATGTTGTTCACTTCACTTAAGTGCATGAATACCGCAGATTTTCAGAGAGCAAAGTAAGTTATTTTCTGTGAGATTAAATTCTATACAGTCTACTTTCAATAACACATTTGGAGTTTGGTCTTGTGCAACCTGAAAGTGAACCATGCACACATGTGCATTTAATCAGTATTCTTCCTCTGAAAGACATCTTGAAAATGGAGATTGTGCACTGTGGTAACTGGAAGATGCTTGGCTGGGTCCTTAGTTTGTGCTTCATAGCTGGCTGTTGTATTTGCCAGAATATGTGAAAAGTATATTCCCATTTCATTATTGACAAGCCACGTGTCGGATCTCAGACCTCTGCTGTCAGCAGCTCTGGCTAATTTGAGGAAGCCAGGGTGTATTATTTTGTTTATTTAGTTGGTGTATGTGTGTTTTTTTTTGTCGAACCGATCTGGGGAAGCATTTGTTGCTGCGAGGCCACACTGCTGTGATTCCTGCAGTGCTGCTGCCTGTTTGAAGCGCTTGCCCTCAGGGAGCTCTTTCTACTCCAGTAAAAACACTCGACACTAATTGTTTTCCACATGTCTGCCATTAGCCTCTGTCTCTACAGCACAGAAAATGGCTTTGAGGTTACAGGCTTAGCACAGCAAATGGCTATAATAAATGAGAGGCAAAAGAATGGAAGGCAGGGGAATGTTAAAACAGCCTGTTTTAACAAAAGACTGAGGTTTGAAGCGCAAAAACACTTGTCTTTGTATTGTAGCCATTCAAATATCTCAGATATCAGGCTATAGGAACTGTGTGTGCCTGCAGATTCTCAGTTTATATTTTTTCATTTCTACAAGAGGTATTTCTGAATAAGAAGCACGTTTCATAGCTTGCAGATGCCTCTCCACTAAAGCAATCTTAAGGATTTTGTAGTGCAGCAAAATGGAAGTCTAATACGCAGCCCGTGCAGCTTGTATTCTGAGCACTAGCTAATCGACGCCGTTATCACAGGGAGTTTACAAAGAGGAATCAAGTGACCACAGATCCAGCGTCTTTCAGCTTCTACTGTGGTGTTTAATTAAACCATTTCAATTAATAAAATTATAAACCTTATATCCTTTAAAAAGTGGTTTGCTGGGGCTCATTTATGTGAACATGATAAATAAGGAATCGAAGGCATTCCTCTGGTCTGTGTATTAGGACTTGGCATAGAAGATTTTCAACACATCCCTTTCTACAGAGCTCTCGGTAACAGTGCTAGATTTAAAAAAAATAAACTGTCGAAACAAGATTTTTGCTGTTTGACCTGGCTGTATTGTTTGTATCTTGTTTAAAGTAGTGCTGGTATGATGTATGTATATCTCTGTGAGAAGCTGGAGTAAAAAAAAAAGTGAGATCTGCAGCAGCCCCCAAGCCCCAAACTCTATTACAAAATGCTACAGTGCTTATTCAGTTGGAAATGCTGTGCTCCACTTCTTCAGATGTAGGTTTTGTATAGAAGGACATTATCAACATGCATGCACAGCTCTGAGCTGCAGTTTTCAACATGCAGGTACAGTATGTGACAGACCAACTGTCTTTGTAGAGACACCGCAAAATCCTCCTGCATGACCTGAGTGTGGTCGTGAGGTTCTGTTTTCAGCAGATGAAGAACTATGAAGTCAGAATACAGCTAGCTCTGCTTTGAAATGTTCCAGCTTTGTGTGCTGTTCTACAGTCCAGGCTCTGGAACAGTCCCTCCCCCTCCCAATTCCCTCAACGCATTTAATGAACAATTTCATTTTCTGAAAATGTAGGCCATCCTGCAATCACGCTGGAGAGAAAGAACTGCAGTTCATCGTCAGAACCACCGTGCCTCTGAAAGTAATTGTCAGAAAAACATGTTTATTTTTGCAGTCTTTTTATGGCAGGCTCGAAACACTGCATCCTCTCTGACATAGTTATTTTAAAACCCACTGAGAGATTGCTGAGCGTTTTTGCTGGCAGTGCCATCAGTACAGCTTGAACACAAGCCTCTATTAATATTCCAGGCCCTTGAAAATGTGGAAGTCTGAATTATGGGTCAAGTGTGCGAGCGCCTTGCTGGAGTGTTCTTTAGAACAGGACATATATCAACTGTAGGTATGCGTCAGGACTGGAATAGTAGTATAGCTTTTTCCTGTTTCCTATTCTGCCCTGTGTTTTCTTAGGGCTTCTCTGTTGTTTCCTCTGTTTCAAGAGTCATTCAACATTCTCACTGAGCATGTCAGCAAAAACAGACCTTTTTTGCTGACA
This sequence comes from Atractosteus spatula, assembly GCF_055471065.1. NCBI lineage: Eukaryota > Metazoa > Chordata > Actinopteri > Semionotiformes > Lepisosteidae > Atractosteus > Atractosteus spatula. The sequence goes on along the minus strand of NC_142712.1, from coordinate 62,691,058 downwards.
TGCTGGGTTAGAGTGACTAATAACAGCCTGGGAAAAGATTCTTCAGAGCTTCTAAGGAATGGTTTTGGTATCACACATGCTTCAGTCCAGAGGGCTAAGATGTGTCTTCATTTCTAAACATCCAGCATTTGAGAAGTCCTTGAAGGCATTGTTTGATGGAACTGTTTGCTAGCATCACCAGCTGTGTAACACGAGGAACGAAAGCTGCATCTTCCACCTGATGAAAGCATGGTGCCATGCAGGAGAAATTCTCCACTCGTTGGACCCAGAATAGGTGAAACAAGAAGCAACCCCAACTATCAAGAGACTATCAAGAAAAGTAAGAAAATGAAAAGAACATATTAAAAATAAAAATAAAATACTTAAATAACATCTAAATGATATTTAATTAATATTAAATGTCTAAATGTTTTATTTTATATTGATCTTTATTTTGTAACAGTAGAAAAATAAACTTAAAAGGACCAGTAGCAATGGGTACATTTCAGGAGTCTTGTATTTATATCTGAAACACGCTTGTTTTCTCAGTGCCAAGTGTGTGGCGTTTCAGTGGCCCTAAATACACTAGGACTAAGGTCAGAGGCCCAGCAGACCTATTGTAAGAGACACGCTGAAGTGGTGCAGCCGTTGGCTTGGAGCAAACTAACTTGAGGTCAACACTCTGTGTTTGGTAAAACCCTGAGTAATGCGAGCTGCAAAGTTTATAGTTCTGTTGGACGACAGTCCAGGAAATCCTTGTCAAGAGCTTTGGGAGTGCCTTGTGTGGAAATATTTAATATTGGAATCCTGTCCTCTCTGGTCATAAACTGTGCTGTTCAACATCTGGCAGCCACATCGACCGGGAGCGTGCTGTTCCTGATTTGTGCCTTATTTAGGGTAAAGTAAGCGATATAAGCAGCTGCCTTTATATGTAGCAGACTCAGTTCTTCATCCATTGAGGCACATCTGAACTGTGTACAGCCCAGATTCCTGTTGCACTCAAAGTAACATTCAGATCCCTACAGAAATCAGTTTTTTTAGATGCGTTAAGCTGAGAGATTTTTCTGAGACACAAAATGGAGGCAGCACTTTTCTGATTCTGCTCTTGTCCTGAGTAGTTTGGCAGGTTCAGTATTTTTGTTTTCCTTCAACAGTGAAAATTAATAGTGCAGTGTTTAACAAAACTAACCTGGAACGTTTACTGCATTGCAGTTGCCTTCAATTGAACATATTTTCTTAAAATTAATCACAGTGCTTGCTGCCACCATCTTTATTCATGATTGCAGAATAGTACTGCATCTTAAAAATGATGATTCCAAGTTCCCTTTGAACAGTATTTTGTTTATTACAAGTTGTGCCTATTTTGAAATAAGTAGCACAAAGAGAGAGTAATCTAGTTTTGTGGAATTGAAGTTCCATCTTGTGTGGAATCTGGTGACTCTAAATGCGGTTTTGCTTTTGCCATAAATGTCCAAAACCATTGTTTTGCTTTGCAATGGATCTCAGATTGGACATGTCTGTTATTCGTTTAAAGGTTTTGAGGGCATTTTAGTAGAGGGTACCCTTCCACCCTCTCCAAACAAAAAATGCGTGAGGTGCAAAACATGTTGGTCTCGGTCTGTAAAAACGATCACAGATCTGGGAACAAAGGCCTTTCATGCCCTCCCTCTCTCCCTCTTCTGTCTCCTAGCTGTGTAGAAGCAGGACTGTGTGTGTATGTGCGAGTCTGTGAATCAGTGTGTGGCTAGCTGTGTGGGGGAGGGGAGGGGGAGACTTGCTCGCACTGCTAATTCAGCTCATGAAAGACTCGTGCAGTGAGAGCAGCTGTCTTCCATTGTCAGCCAGCGAATTTCCAACGCGCCTCATTTCGCCTCTCAATGCGTGAGTAGCACGAAAGCTAGGGGAAAGGGAAAAAAAGGAAGAAAAGGAGAGAAGGCCAGGATTTTTAATTGCTGTGTGCCGGAGCTTGGGGGAAACATAGGTGGTCAGTTTGGGTATTCTAATAATGTAGCATTAAGCTGTTTATACTGAGCTCTCAGTGGAGGAGGGACTACCTTGCTGTTGCTTCTGAAAAGGGCACTTGAGGGGTAGAGAAGGAGGAGGAAAAGAGAACTGGCTGATGGAGTGGGGGGCGGCTATGTAATGAATAGACAAAGCGGTTTAACCCCTTACCCACCATTAAAGCTGCTGCAGGCTGAAAGAAAGCATGCAGCCAGAGGCATACATGACAGAAAGTTCCGACATTTCGCTAGACACTTTTCTCTGAGAGAAAACTGCAGGGTCTGGAATTGTTTCTCAAGTTGTCATTTGAGATCCTGAGCTGTGGCATCTGGTGATGTTAAAAGATGTTTGTTTGCCTTTTTTTAGGGGGGAGGGTTGTTTGGTAGAATTTCTGCCTGAGAACTTGTTCCTGAAACCTTTTTGTATTGTGCTTCTAGCAATAGGTGCCTGGGCCTCAGGAAGGGTTCCTTGCTTGTTCTTAAATGTTGATGGTAGGCGTTATATATCCTCCCAAACCGTATTTTGTTCATTATTCAAAATGCACAAAGCCTATGTTAGAAGCTGTGTTTGCCATTAAATATTGAGTAAAATAATCTGTAGTAAATTTTTTTATAAAGCTTAGTTATTTACCTCCCCTAAAAAGGTCTCTTTCCTTTGCAAAAGAGACTAATGCTTATGAAATCCGGCATGTGAGTCTGAAGAAGAGGAAAAACTTGGAAAAAGTCTTATAGTGAAACATCCCTGCAGTACATCTGGCAACTTCCTTGGAAAGTGTCAGGTCCCAACAAATGAGCGAGCAGAGCCCTTTCAGAGGGGGTACACTAGTTGACCTTTGAACTTAGAGCTGCTGCTGTGTGGGACTGTTATTTTGCTTTTTTAAACACGTTCACTACAAAAGGCGCAGGGGCACTGTGGTAAGGCCTGCTGGAACTCATTTAAATTTACCCAAAACCAAATGCCTGTTTCTCATCCACGTTAAACAAAAGGCTTTTAAACCTATTTTGCTCTGTCTTTGACAAATATAATGAGAATGCACACACAGTCTACATTGAGACCTTTTAAGGGAATGAGAAACAGGTTGCTGGAATCACTCTGAACTGTGCAGACCTGCTACGAAATGTACAGCAATTCCACAACTTAAGATCTAGATGTTTTCTCTGCTCTTCTTGGATTTTCTGTCCAATGCAAATGTGCTGAGCACTCTTTGGGAGGTCCCAGCACATCCAGGTTGAACAGTGATTACAACTGAAGTCAAGTCTCAGATACCTGTGATTGCTCCCCGACTTCCTCCTTCTTAGATGAAGTGCATGCAGCCTTCAAGTCATTCTACTCCTGATAATGGTAATGATAACAAAACAAGACTTTACAGTTTTTATAACAGGAATATTGCTATTTTTACTTCAGTTTTGAGGCTTGAGGTTTCCTTAATCTAATGACAGTATGTGAGGGGAGGGTCTCCTGACATGATTAAGTTTATTATAGGGACCTTGACAGCGGTCTCTGTCACACCCCTTCAGAGTGAAAAAATGTGTTTCAGATCTGAAGGACTACAGTGATAGAGAATTATATGCCTGTCAAAAACTTTTACATGGGTTCTTTGCTGGTGAGATATGAAACAAGCTCCTGTGTGTATTCTCCAAACATATTAGAACAGTTTGTGAGTTTTTTAGCCTGCAATAAAAAAGAGGAAAAGATAATGTTTTGTAAGCTTTGCTTAACCTGCACCCACTATAAATGTTTAAAGCAGATACCATTTCAGATTAAAGTACGGTGGAACACTTGTGTTCCATTGTTCTAGCAGATCTGTGTCTGAATGTCTTTTTTTAAAATGGGATCAGGCTAATAAAATGAAGCCTGCATGAATTGCAGTTCATCTCTAGTGCCATCTATTTGTTGTTTTGACACTGAGGTTATAGAAGAGGCAGAGTTTTGAAAGGGTGCCATACATTCTTTATCTGGTATGTTCTGCACAATCAGATTTCTTTACTGCAAGAAGAACTACAATTCTTTCTAAATCAGGTTATGCTGATCAGATAAAATGTGGAAACAGGCTGTGGTCAGTACTCTGCATCTCTTACTTTTGTGTGAGTCAGAGAGGCATGTTTTACATGTTTGTGCTTTTAAAACCAGCAGATAAGCATCACTGGGACTGAAATGTTTATCTGCTGCCCAGGTATGATGATAGATAGAGGGTCTGGACATTTCTGCAGTGCTTTAAAATCTTGTGTTAGAAGAATAGTATTTTTTTGTTGTTGTTTGTACTAAGATTTCCAGGCAAACCTTCTCATGCAAATCAGAGGCAGGAAGGGGCACTATTCAGTGTTACACTGGCTGAAGTGCTTAATGCTTTATTTGTGAGCTGAAGGCTATTGCACTGTTTACTTCTCCAGCAGTCTTTTGGGAAGTAGTGTGGGCTGCAGTAGGTTGCTAGCATGACTAACAAGATTTTAATGGCAAAGAGCCCATATAGGATTTGCTACCTGAAAAATTTTAAGTAAGAAGTGAAAAATAACAATGAGATTTTTTTCTTAAATGAAGCTATGATCTTAAACCCTTACTTTCACTTTCTAAAGAAGACCATTACAATGTAAGGAAATATGTGATTTTTCAAAATGACAAAAGTGTAATTTGATTAAATTTTTTTAAAATACTCTATTCTTGTGATTTTTCTGTGTAGTTAACTGATGTTACACATGAACCAGGTGTGTACTCTTGCATACCTGTATTCCAGGTCTGACGTGTACAAATCAAGTAGAGAAACTTCTGCAATACTGATACATACTTTTGCCAAAAACTAGTCGAAGACAATGTGTTGGTCTCAATGTAGGCACACAACAGGGTATACCATTCACAATACACTATATACTGCACGTTCTGGTTCTGGTGTTCTTTTGTTGGCATGAAATGATGCATGTTAAAAGTATTTAAATGGTCATTTCTTCATCAATCAAGGGCTATTTCGTGGGTTTAAAGTCTAGCTGCTGCAGTGTTTTTGCTATGGTATTATGATTCACGTCTCTTGTGTCATCCAAAGACCATATATTTTTATGGTTCTAACCACAAACCAAGGGCAAGTCGAATGCCAAGATCATCAAATCTAGTTAAAGCTCTTGGAAATCGGGTCCGTTTCACATTTCTTTAGTCCTGCACCCTCTGCCTTTTCTTTCTTAAGATTTCTTGTTTACGGGCTGGTCTAATCCTTCCAGTTTTCTCCTCTCTGCTGCACATTTCATCCAGAGCTGTATTTTATGTTTGCCTCTTTTTTCCTTCTGCCCAAGCTGATTGGCCCCCGTGTTTGAGATGGACACCAGGTCTGGCCCCTGTCTTGTACAGTGTTGTTCTAGCCTAGGACACTTATTCTGCTATTGATGTTCCTCTTCTGTTCCATTTCTGTTTGTTTCATGTCCGATTTCCATATAATGGAAAAGAAAACACAAACTACTGTCTCCGTGTATTTAATACTGACGAAAAGTCTGCATCAATAAGGAAAGGTAAACAAAATTCAAATTGGTTTGCAGGTGAGGTCATTTCTTTCGGCTGCTGGTTTGTATTTAGAATGAGCAAAAATCATTTGCATTTCCTCTTATTTTATTTCACTTCACCAGGGAGAAACAGAACATTGTTGATTTGCAAAGGGAGTGTGACCTGTACTGGATCTGCTCAGGTGTACAGAGCAGGTGCAACTCAATCTTGATCAAAGTACCTGGAGCGCTGCTGTATCAGCAGGTCTGCAGATGTTCTGCTTTGTTTTCCCTCACCATCAAGGGAGCTATTACTGCTTTATTCCTCCAGGACAAGGTGATAATGAAGAGAGAGTTTATTTTAGCACTTCTTAGTGCTCCTTAACTTTTTCACCAAGGTACAGGACCAGAATATGCATTGTCGATTTTCTTTTTCTTCATGAGTTCCCATACTGTACATGTTGCAGCCCAAATATTGATTTCTGTTTCTCAAAGCCCAATGAAAGGCATTGATAAAGGGACATTTGTACAGTATACTGCTGGAGCATTCCAGCTGGGGTTGCAGTTGCACTACAGTAAGTTAAGTAAGACAAAGGAGTGTGGCGCAACACCTCTTTGCTTCCCTCTCCACTTTTATCATTATTAAATACTTCTCTAGTTCCACCTATACTATTTTTCTAAAAGGTCTGCATAGTTTGAGGTAATCTAGTGCTCATATACCAATGTGTATATATATATAATTGAAAGCAATACAGTTGTTTTGACATTGAGTGTCAATAATACCTTGGCAATGAATGTCAAACACGAACTGTCCATTAGTAGCATGTTCGTATCCAGTGTGTAACTATAAAAATAACTAAGACAGCAGTGAAGGGCAAAAGTAATAATTTTTTCAGCTGCCTTTGGCACTGATGAGACTCCAGGCTGCGTACTGTAAGTTTCTCTGCTTGAAAGTGCGTATCTGAGATGAAAGGACTTTCTTTCCCATGGTAATCCACACAGACAGCTAGACCCTTGTGAATATTCTTGCCCCCCCAACAACCTCCGCTTTTTGAAAAAGAGGGTCTTTCTAATTCATCCTAAAAAGGGCTTCTAACAGGGATTATGCTGCTGTTAGAAATTAAAGAGAGAACATGGTTGTCCTCGGGGAGCGATGTCTAACACTCATAATTATCTGCGGAAGCTGTACTGCGTACAATGTGGGATTTTATTTTAAGGATTGTAACTACTGTAGTTATTCGAAATGAAAGCCCTCAGGCTTCCACTGAGCAGTATGAAATCCAATTTGCTGTAAGAAGCTGATTTTAAATGTCACATGTTAAAAGAAATTAGTCATTCTAACAGGCTATCATGAAAATGAGAAGAGGAGGTTAAACAGACCTTTGGAAAATGATTTCAGAGTACATGCAGTAGCACATCCAAAATAAAAAATAAATTGGGAAGGCAGTTTCACATTTTAGATCTATTGCATGTACCAGTACACAGTGGACGCCTTACATGTGTAAGTCTTTATTGTACCAGACAAGAGCAGAGGAGATCACTGCAAGAGCAGTCCAGCTCTGATTGCATTGGTGCTGGGCACTGCCACTACAACTCCATGAAGAAGGTACTAAAAAAAGACAAAAGGGCACCAATAAACCTGAAAACCCAGATCTTCACCATTTTAAGAACAGAAAAAAGGCTACAGAGACGAGAAGAGTGTTCAGCCCATCCAACTTACAGTATTTGACTGCTAGTAGCAAGTTGAACTGAGGATCTCATCCAGCCAGGTCTTGAAATCAGCTTGAACAACGAGTCTTTTTCTTCAGTAGCAACATTTGTGCTCACGAGTTTGACATAGCACAAGATAAAGGATGTGAGGCCCTCCATTAAATTGCACGCTGTCTTTCTGTCCTTTCGCCGGCTGGAGCATCTCGTTAATTAGGAGCGAATAGACAGGAAACCTCAACTTTTGCACTGATCATCAGTCAAAACTACTGATGATCTGAAACGGCATTCAACCACGAAGTTAGATTTAGGGAGAAATCAATATTCTGAAATTGCTGTCTTTTAATTTTTGCAGCATTGGAAAAACTCGATGTCTGCTTCACATGTGCTTTGTTTTAATTACAGTGCTTGTCACGGTATTTAAATTTCTTGTCATAGATTGCTTTATCATAAAGCCATAAAATGCCTGTGTTTTAATGGCAAGCACCAGGCTCATAGTACTGTTATGGGACCCCTGAGATTAGAGAGGTAGTGCTGGTTTCTCACATATCAGAAGAGGGACTGGGAACGGGTGGTCTAGGGAGGAAAGAGGCCATCATGCACACTGGAAGTTGTGCTGGTTTTTCTCTATATGCGATATTGTGTAAATCTTATAGGAGTCAAGGAAAATGTAAAAGACAACCAAATCTAACTGTAAGTCTACCTAAGTGAACAGAAATACTGAGTTGCATTTATTTGTTTTTATGTACATATGAAATATTGTATTAATTAATATAATTAATACAATTAAAATATTCTTAAATGTTAGGCTTTTAATTTGAATAAAAACTGACAATTAAAACTCAGGTTTGGCAGTACTATGCAAGGTCATGTGACTTCAATAAGCTATGTCTTATATTATTTGATGGTATATAAAGAGGCCATAGCTTCAAAGATATTACAGAAAACATTTAAAATCTAATATTTGCTACTACTATTTACAATTTGAATGTGGTCTTAACAGCAATGAACTTCAAGGGCAGCTTTACCCACAAGTTCACTAGAAAATTGGTAACTCTGTGTTCAGTGGAGCAAGTAAGACTACCTTCCTAAAAAAAGACCAGTGCTGTCCCTAACAAGAATAAGAGTGACGAATACTGGGAACGTATTTTAAATGGGAAAACTTAAACATACCCCCCCCCCCTCCCAGATGTAGTCTGAATCGCTCCTGTGCTCGGTTCCTGGTAGATCTTGGCTCGTCAAGTGGGAATCCAGTGGCGAGGATGGGATGTCAAGCTGTAACTAGCACACTCTTCTTTCCTCTTCTCCTCTATATGTATTTTACACCTCCCCCTTTTAAACAGAATTGGCATATGAGGTGCTGGTCATCATTTGGACATTCCTATCTGACACATTGTTGCACGACTCAGCTGGGGATCTGCTGTGAGGAGCACTAATCAGTACGGTGTATCAATGCGGATGCATTTGTTTCGCACGCACCACAACAGAATGGTATCGGAATAATTGAGTTTGTCATTTGTTTCAGTAGTACTTGACTGTTAGGTGACAGTGGTGAACAGAGGTGGTGATGGTGGCAAGAACACTGTGACACAAGAACATAGCTGGAAAAAGAGACAGCAGGAAGTTTAGTGAAAGCTGTCAGCACTGTGGAAGAGAAGAAAAAATCTATAAATAAGTTTAGAATGTATTCCTTCAAGGAAGGTGGTTTTCTTTCTGTGGTTTGTGGAAGAGCTCAGGCATTTCCATCTTCAGAACCGACCTGTTCTTTTATCAAGTGACTACTGGTGTGCACATGTCGTGAGTCAAGAAAGGCTAAGCTACCAATCTCTGTGTGCCATTGCACAGCTGTCAGTGTGACCAGAACTAAGGTCTGCTTTGCTTTTCAAAGGTTATTCTGCACTTTTCTGCCAGTTCCCAGTACTTGTTAAACAAGCAAAGGTCAATATGTGACATTAGCTGTCCTCAGTAATTTTTTTTTAGTTGTCTTTATTCCTAACTTTGTCCTAGATATTTCTTTCAACATGAGTCAGAACACCATTTTTTCCCAGACTCTTGCTACCTGCTGAATAGGCGAGTGAAATTTCTTTTCTTCAGGCAGTAAAGCCACATGTGTCAAAGTCACCCACAAGGGAAGCTGTACTTGATTCATGCTGATTTTCATCCTGGCAGAGGCATGTCCTTGAATAAACTCCAGACACCGTGCTAGTCCATCAGTGTGGCTCCATTGTCATTTTCTCTGCAGCAAACTACAGCTGACACAGCGGAGCCTGATTTGTCAGGCAGGGTTATTAAGAGTAACGAGAGACTCTTTCTCAGATTTCCCACAGCTGGAAGAAGATTTTTTTCCTCCTTATCCTAGTCGTTTTTAAGCAATAAAAGCTTCAATTCCAACATTTTTTTCTGTGATTACGAAGAATTTAGAATGATAAACATTCAGTCCATAATGATTTCATCTGTTACTTTAAATGCTCAGTCTTAAAATGTACAGGAATCGTAATTGGTGCTAGATGGTTGACTGTCTTTCTTGCCAAATTTATATTTGTGCCAAATTGGTTGGGAGACATTTTACTATTTAAATGTATATGTATATTTCATATTTATTGTAAGTCACTCCGCATAGGATATAGCGTGTCAGCTATAAAAATAAGAAATTCTAATTATCATGCCCCTGAGTCAGTGTTACAGTAAATTCAATGGAGTTTAGTAATTATCATCATCTCCATTTTTATAAATCTACCCCAAATAATAATAATAAACTTTATTTTATATAGCGTCTTTAAAGGTGGCTTCTCAAAGTGCTTTACAGAATGACAACAATAAATAAAAAGAATACACAAGATAAAACACAATTACAATACACAGAGGAGACCGTGGATGGTGGTACTAAGTATAGTAGGAACAGAGGGGTGAAGAGTGGAACCAGTTCAGTAAAGGCTTTTCTGAAGAAGAGAGTTTAGAGTCTGGATTTGAAGGAGTTTAGAGAAGGTGACTCTCTGATATCCTTGGGGAGAGAGTTCCAGAGCTTGGGGGCATAACAGGAGAAGGCCCTGTCACCCATACAATGTAGACGAGCCTGGGGGACAGTAAGGAGAGCAGAATTAGAAGAGCGAAGGTTGCGAGGTGGGAAGTAGCCAGTGCAGGGACTCCAGGATAGGAGTGATGTGATCACTTGCACTAGACCTGGTCAGGATTCTGGCTGCCGAATTTTGGACACACTGGGGTTTGTTCAGTATGGAACTGATGACTCAGCGTTAAGGCTACAGATTAAAATCCTGCAAATGGGCTCTTTCAACGCACCCACTTGTCGGAGCCATTCATATTTTGATAGGATTTCACAGAAATGACAGGACAGTCAGTGCTGGTTGGAGGAGCACTGGATTTCTGGGGCCTTGGTTTCGTCTGGTGGTTCCCCTGTGACCCAGGTACAGGCTGATACTCCATGTGTCCTGGGATATCAAGACAGTATTGACCTTTGGGACAGTAATAACTTGCATGTGAATTATATTTAGATAACTTGATTGTCCTTCCAGAAGGGTGGAGATTTGTCTTTGGAACCACCATAATACAAAAACAAATAACAATTTTCAGAAAATAAATACACACTAAAAACAAATAGTCCTAGCCATGCAACAACACGTATACACACAACTCACTCTGCTCATTATTCCACTATCATTACACTTACCTGATAGCTTCATACAGGAAGCAGTCACTTAGCTGCGTATAATATACTGATTGCACAGGGAACACAAGATTTCTTGTAGACATTTTTCTTGGCCACAGGCTTTCTAAACCACCTCCCTGAAGGTCACAGCTGAAAATGGGAATGAAGGGGGTGGGAGGGGTCATCAAGGATATGCTGAGCTTTCCTTTGAATGGCAATATAATACAGCTCCTTAAGCTGTTTCTGTGGTCTGCCATTTATTTTAATAGCAACATTACCGATTGTGGCCAATTTCCCCTTACTCTTAATACTTGGGCTACCATACCACCCTGTAATGCCAAAACATTCCATAGATCCACTCTAAAACGTTTTGACTCATCACAAACCCTTTCAACTTCCTGATCAAATATATACGTCGAGTATCCTTCTTAAAACTGAAACTGGTATAGTCTGCAAAGTTTAAATGTTGATCTGTTACTGTTCCTTGGTATTTGAAACACTGTTCAGCCTCCACAGGCTGATTAATAAGGGAGACAAGTTGAAAATCTAAAGTATTACTGGTGTAAGTAGACAGTTCTTTGGTTTTATCAACATTAATATGAAGCGTGCTTGATTGACTCCACTTTTCCAAATTACTTATCTGTTAAGAGTAATTATCTACCCCTTTCTGACATCCCCAGTAAACAATCCTACTAGGGCCAAATAATCTGTGTACGTTAATAGACTAACAGAAGTTCCCTGCATTTTCATTTAATTCATATAGATGAAAAATAATGAAGGTGACAAATACACCTTTACTAGCCTTGGGGAACACCAGTATTTAAAACAATTTCATTTGAAAATGTATTGTTCATAAGAACCCGCTGTGGGCGATCTGTTAGAAAATCCTTAATCCACTTTATAAGCCTCCCATTAACATACACACCCAACTTCCATTCCAATAGTATGTGGATCTGGATCATATTAAATGCTGAGCTAAAATCAATAAATAAAAATATGTGCATATAACTTTGCCTGTTGAAGATGATAGCTACTAAATTTTATTTATTTGAATGGTTATAATCACACTGCATTACATATTTAAAATAAGTCCAAGTAGAGGTTCATTTTACACAGACAAAACAGAGCGAAGTGTTGTGGCTGCTGTGCCTTCTTTAGATGTGTTTTTTTAATATATCATTTTGTGAAACATGCAGAGAATAAAATTGCCATTACTTTGTTGTTGGAAGATTAATAATCTTCATGTGCTGTTTCAACCATGTTTTAAAACTGATTTCTTCTAATGTTTGCACTTTGTAAAAGTAACGTGTCTGAAGCAATATCGCTTACCTTTCACAAGATGCTGTCCTGCAAGTGTTTCAACTTCTTTGCTACTTGATGTATTCAAATAGCAGTCAGACAGTATGGAGACACACAGCAAACGTTCAAGTGAAGAACATGGACTCTTATAAAGTCCTTTTCTTTAAAAAAAAAAAGTAAAAGAGAGAAATGGGAGTGGTAATGAGATAAATATTTCTAGTACAGTTTTTAAGGTAGACTAGAGATTCAGGTTTCATGAAGACCCAGGGTGTATCAATACAATTTCTAAAAATATTGTCTACAAACCCAATGAACAATTTATTGGAATAAGAAAATGTCAGTGTCTGAATTATTGAAAGAGCAAATTGTGAAGCATACTACTTCACACTAAACAAGGCAGCCTGAATGGTTATTTATGGTTAAAGATTCATTTGATTCACTTGGAGTAGTAACACACTCAAAGAGTAACACAGTGCCACTATACTATAAAATTGACAGAAATACTCACTGGAATGAGGCCTCAGCATTCATAAAACAAAATCTAAAATATATGGTCTTGGTAATTGTCCTTCTTCAACATGGAAAGAAAAGTAGTTTGAGAAGATTATTTTAAATATACTCCACCTTTCCAGTTTACTTATATGTTCAAAGTAATTCACCACCCCTTCTCTGTCATCCCAAGTAAACAATCCTTGCAAAATATTTTTTCAAGGATTTTTACAAAATCCTTTGTAAAAATCCTTGAAGAAATAGTAGTTTATTCTTTAGCAGCAAAACATAAAAATATAGCCAAAAGAACATTGTATTTTCCTGAGCTATAATAAACGCACTAGTATTAAATTGAATAATATGTGACAACTTATTTTTTATTTAGGAAAACAAAGTTAAGGTTAAATAAATTAATGGAAAACAAGAGAAGCATGACAACCCTTTAGCTAAGTTAACAGTGGAATAGCAAAAGAGAATTATATTACTTTTTATATCAGATGACATCACGTTTTGAAATTTATTCTGATATATTTAACAATTGTCTCAATCAGTGTGTGCATTTAAGAACAGTTGCACTTCTGCTGGATTAAGGGAATTTATTTTTACAGTAATAAGCCTGATAAACAATTACCAGTCTATGCACACCTCTGTGACATGCCACAGCTGTGGCCATCATACACAGTTTTGCTGTTATGCCTTACGCAGACTTGTCTATGAGGCTTCTTACTTTCAGCAGCACTCCTGATGTCATTCTGTGATGATGTAAGGTGTGAAATATACGCATGAAAATTCTCACCAAAACATCGCTGCATGTTTGTGATCTGCTGTGGGTGCCTTGTTGTCTCTACAGCAGCATCAGAAGCTACACAGATTCTCCTAGTAGCTACTGTGACAATTCTGTCTTCTGCTTCTCTATCATCAGTGAAAGTATGCCTTTTAACTTGAGGATCCAGAGGAAATGCTGCTGCGAGTTGTCTTTAAAACTCAGTGTTCGGAATCTTGTGGAGGTAGCTGTCTGCATGTTCTTTAAAATGGTTCGTGGAAATTTGCGTTCCTCTGTTGGGTAGCAGTCATTTTCTGAAGGCCTTCTGTCTTGATGAGCTGACAGTGACTTTTTAGAACTGACAGCAGCACATGACGATGTCCCATTTTTCGGGAGTCAAATTTGGCAGGATAGCATTGACCAGTGCTAGTGCTGACATAATGGCATCCTGACTTCATGAAACCTAGGCAGCATTTGAAAAATGGAATGCTATCTTGTCACAGCAATCTTGCTTTATTTTCAGTTCTTCTGTGACCATTTGCTTTTGGAGAGAGTGTATTGCATTACTTTGAAAATCAAAATTACATTTTTGGAAAAGCTCAATAATTTTATCAAGCTTTTAACAGCAAGGAGGTGTGTCTTAGCTATAGTTGCTTGTATATGCTACGTTATATTCCAGGTAGGAATACGTAACGTTTTGCTTGATTAATTTCCTCAGCATGAATAACAGTTTGTGTTTCAGAACGCTGGATTTAAATTAATTGAAAACCTTATTTGGGTCGCCGGAATTTCAAATGTCTTGTCTAAAATATACTGTATACACATTAGTGAAATCTTAAAAATGGACATTTGTGTATTGCTCTTGTAGTGGTGTAACCGTTTATTATGTGGTATTATTAGTCTTCTATAACTCCAGCTTTTTTGCAAACTTTGATCAATCACAGCCGTCTGAAATAACCAATAGAGTACATTCTTCACACATAGCGCTCGAATGCACACAGAGTTTCATACTTATATCTGTATGAACGGAGCTTGACAATTTATGATTGCTTAATGCATACTCTGAGCTCCCTTTCTTTGGTTTTCTGGAAGTTCTTCAGATTTGAGATGAATCACGTCTTCTGCCGATCGGTTTTCTCGGCGCTCGATTCGTATCACTGAGCCGAATAACTCGGTCAATGAAGTGAATCAAAAATGACAGATCGCACGCAAACTGCACTTGGCTGTCTACATCACGTTCAGCCCTGTGTCCCACGTTGCAGGGCAGGTGCCTGGGCTTCGCTTCAGATTTAAATGTGAGTAAATATTTTACTTACAGCAGTTGCAGAAATGCATTATAAGAGGGTGAAGGGGGTAAACCAATAATAACAATAAAATACTGTATAATCGGATGCAAAACGCTCTTTCTGCTTTTTATTAGTACGGCATTTTGCAAATGTAAGTACTTGGCACTTAGTCACTGTCGAGTAGCCAAACATGGAACTTTCGGTCCACGGACATGCATAAACTTCATTTTGGACAAAACAATGTGGCGCGTACAATTTTTTGAGTATCGTGTGGAATATTGTCGATTAAAATTCCGTCTTGCGTCTTTGGGCATTGTTTGGGTTTTCCCTGTGCGACTACGCGTCATAAACTCTTAGGACAGTGCCAACCAATGTTAGGGTATCCGTATACGGCAGGCAGTCTAGAATAAACACGCCGTTTTAGTTGTTTGTCACGGTTTGGGGCAGAGTTGAGGGCAAACGCCCCCCTGGAGAAGGCCGACTCGGACACGGAGAACAGGCCCCACACTGGATCCCCGGAGCCCAACCTACCCGCCATTGCGCGGGTTTGGAACACGATTTGCATTCATAAGCAGAAATGTACAATAAATGGGTGAAAGACACTAGCAATCAACCACCCCCACCCACCCAAAAAAAATTGCTGACGAGTAAAAAAAGTATTGCTCATTATTATTTTTTTGTGGACGACGAACAACCGCGCATAGGCATGATAAAAAGAGTTAACAACACGTGATCAGATATTGGACTCCGTAATGTCATCGGTTTAAAAAAAAAACGCCTGGAAGCTACTGCGGATCATCCAAGAGCAAAAACCCCTGCTTAAGACGTTTTAAAGAAACACGGGGAACGGGGAACGGGGAGCGGTCGTGGGCCGCCCTGCTGCCTCTCCGTCTCCGTCTCTCGGGCTCCTTCAGTTGGGCCCCCCCCGCGCTCTCGCGGCCGTCTCGCGGCGCTGCTGGAGCGCGCCGTGGGCGCTCGGGCTCCAGTCCGTTACTCCGCCGCTCACGGGAACGCGGCTTGGCTGTACACGTACTTCCTGCCGCTTATTATATGACACTGGCCTTAACGGCCTTTTCAAGCACGTACTGTAGAAGTAAGATGTTCTCCATTTTTATACCATAGTCCTTTCTTCGCGTACCCGCTTTCAAGTATTTTAAAGCGCTTCGACGTTTTTTTTTTAAAACCATTTAAGTATAAAACCTTAATTTATCAGACTAGCCCACATATTTTGAAAACCCGGACTCTCTTCCTTCTTCTGAAGAAACCCTGAATTTAGGAGACGAATACTACCACTGAATTTATTTGTGGGGACGGGTCATTTGTCACGGATAAAACACATTTCGTACTGTCGCACTAGAATCGAGCCCTCCAAACTAATCTCCATATCGGTAGAACAAAAACCACCTGTTGGGTAAGATGGCGATTAATGGCTAATATCAGAGACTAATACTACCTCTATCTTCAGCCCCGTTTTGTGTCAGTCCTAAGTCTGAAATCCTAATTATTAAAGTTTTTTTTTATTCTTGTTCTTAGCTTACAGTGTAGTCTTACTTTCCTTCACTGACCCAGAAGAGCCTTCTAATTTGATTTACATTTAAGGATTGCATGTCTCATTCAGTGATGATTAGAAGTTTTATGATTATGTCATGGAAACTCATCCTGTAAATTTACAGCTTGCCCTTAGATCAGTTTGCTACAAAGAGCCTGGTATCCTCATGCTAGGGGCTTTTTATAATAGTGAACACAGGGAAAGTTAGGCCTCCTGCAGCTGGCCAAACACTTCTCTCCCTGGGAGGGGGATTTCCACAGTGTAGGGAAGGGGCCTGCAGTGGGAGGGAAAAGATACTGTATATATATATTTTAAAAACTTATGTGCTTAGCACAATGCTAATGTTTGTTTTATTTGGAATTACCATTTTTCCTTTTGTAGCTGTACCGGTCCTATAATTCCTGAAAATTATTTCTTGTACAGCTTGTAGCTGTGAGGGAAAACATCTGATGGCATTTAACTATTCCATGTTGCATTTCTTAATGATTCACATTTGTTCTTTAAGTGCCTCTTACTAGTTACCATGTGTGAGTTATAGGTAAGTAATACAGGGCCTTCTCTCAAAAATAAAAACTGATTTTCCAATAATGTTGCTTTCTGGGTCAGTATGGCCCAGTGGTGACTCTGAACAAAATAATGGCCATGTGGTTTTGCCAGTCAGACTGACAAACAAACACACATTTTATACTTCTGTCTTGGAAATGTCTGTAGTGGGTATCTTTATCCAATATAATGTGTACTCGGTGGCTTAATGATGTAATCTTGTTTTGATGAAAGACCGGATTTAGGCACTGTACTCATCCTGTGCCTTAGGCATTTCATACAAAGACGTGTATCTTCTTTATTTTATACAAGACGACCTCAGGCACAGACTTATTTATCTTTAAGGTGTGTGCCCACCCGACATGTCTGGCAAAATATAGAATGATCGTTTAAAAATAATTTTAATAATAGGTGTGTAGTAATTTTATTATTAGGCAAATGACAACATTTGTTTTCCCAACCATCAGTGCTTGTGACCTGTAAAACAATCTTGCTATCCATAAATTGGTTCACTACAGTAATTCGCAAGCCGAAACGCAGAGGTCACACTGATGTGATCTTTTCAAAAAGCAAATTGATATACTATGGGAAAAGTTCTGGGAGACAGTCCAGACGAAGGCTGACCAAAATATTGCTGGTGGCTGTATTTGAGAAGAATCGGACTCTGGACAATAAGTGTGTTTTTAAACACATCTGATGATGTTGAGCTTTGGCAGAGAGATCTCATATTTTACAATCTTTTTGCTTGCTTACATGGTAACCAGCTGAGTGATTTCTCTGATGCAGTTTGACTGAATACATCAAAGGGCATCCTTGTGTTAATGACAATTAGCTGGGGGTTGCATAAAGTAAACAGGAAAGGTTTCCAGTGGCTTTAAGTTGGCTCTCAGGGGAAATTAATTTTGAGTGCTGCTACTTTGTTTGAAACTGTTAGTTTTTTTTAACACCGTGAAGATCTAGTACAGTCGTTTATAAATTCTCTGCCAACATAGCTGACAATGATTGCTAATGCTCAATAATGCTAATGTATCTTGGAAACCATTTTCTATCATGTACTTTCTTATTTCTATATTTTAGCAGAACAAATTAGATCACTGGCTTTTTAACAACTTTTAACCATGGTTTTTGTAAGTGAAATTCAGCTGTGTATTTATTAGTTGTACCTTGAATGTGTTTGTTTATTGATGGTTTTACAGTCTTCTCCTGAATGACCCTGAGTATTATATAAACGTTCTGTACTTATTGCACTAAAATAAGCACATTTTATTGCTTGGTTATTGCTGCTTGCCAGACTTAAAATGAGTTAGGTTCAGGTGCCCTTACTCTTTATTTTTCAGGACAAGGCAGCTGTTTGACAGTTCAGGTCTTTTGGTTGTTTTTTTTCCCCAAATCTTTGTTTTCTTGTTTTTTCCCTTCTTGGTTTTCTCACACTGGCCAAATGTTGCATTAACAGCATGTACAGATTTAGTGAAATTAGCTGCTGTGAACTTTCATCATTTGTGCTTGTACACTTATATCCACCCAAGAGTTGGTATCCTGATATCCTTTAAAATTCCTTGGGATAAATGAGTGGCAGAGTGAAGCAGCAGCAGGTGCTGCTGCCTCACAAACCTGAGTTCGAATCCTGAATGTGACTCTTTATCTGTGGAGTATGCATGCTCAGTAGATTATAATTCTAATTTAAAACCCAATTTAACAAATGCAAAAATTAAGTTTGCACCAACAAATGTCTCTTTTACATATGTTTTATTATAATAAAATCAAGACATCACCATTTCAGCGTTTTATTTTGTATTTGCCTGCCTGCCTTCTTTTCTTCCCTTGTCCATCCTGGTGTGAATGGCTGTCACAGCCCTTTCTTCTGAGCTTCCTCTGTAGCAGCAGCTGTGACTGGGGAAGAGAGGCAGCCATCCCTGGGTTTATTTTTATCAGGCATTAGCAGATTAAGTGCTTGAACTAACGAGGTCATCACACTGTGATTGCTGTGTACTGAGGGAGATCCAGCCGCCAGAGGAAACAGTCAGCTTAAAAGAGGGAGGCTGTTTTTTTTCCTTTTCCCCAGATGTAGTACTGTTTGAAGGGCACTTGGGGAGGACATTAGTTTAGTAAGGGCTCCCATTACATTGGCTTTAAAATGACAGGAGGCTTTATAGGCATCTCATCTCTCCATTGTGATCATGAAAATCATGTCCAGTAGATGGCTTCCTGTAAAACTCCATCTTAGGTTATCTGGGAAAGACATACGTTTTTTAAGGTCTGCAGAGGTAATCCAAAAAGACTAACACAAAATACAAGACTGGGCAACCACCAGACAAACAGCATTTAATGTAGACAAGCTTAGGTGTCTGAAAAACAATTAGTGCATTATTTTTGTCTTCCAGGCAATGTGGGAAGGCAATACAAGTGCAAATGGAATGTTATAATAATAATAATAATAATAATAATAAAAAACTGTATTTTATATAGCACCTTTAAAGGTAGCTTCTCAAAGTGCTTTACAGAATGACAACAATAAATAAGAAGAATACACAAGATAAAACACAATTACAATATACAGAGGAAACCGTGGATGGTGGTACTAAGAAAAGCAGAGGGGTGAAGAATGGAACCAGTTCAGTAAAGGCTTTTCTGAAGAAGAGGGTTTTGAGTCTGGATTTGAAGGAGTTTAGAGAAGGTGACTCTCTGATATCCTTGGGCAGAGAGTTCCAGAGCTTGGGGGCATAACAGGAGAAGGCCCTGTCACCCATACAATGTAGACGGGCCTGGGGGACAGTAAGGAGACCAGAATTAGAAGAGCGAAGTTTGTGAGGTGGGGAGTAGGGAGATAACAGTTCAGACAGGTACTGAGGTGCCAAGCCATTCAGAGCCTTGTAGGTGAGCATGAGGATTTTAAAGTCCACACAGAAGGACTCCAGGATAGCAGTAATATGAGCACTTGCACTAGACCTGGTCAAGATTCTGGCTGCTGAATATTGGACATACTGCAGTTTGTTCAGAGTAGATTTAGATACCCCAGCGAGTAGAGCATTACAGTAGTCAATTCTGGAGAACACAAATGTGTTCATCAGCTTTTCAGCCACAGTTAGTGATAGCATAGGACGTAGTCTAGCGATATTTCTGAGGTGAAAAAAAGATGTTTTGATAATATGCTGCACATGTAGGTCGAATGTTAAGCCAGAATCGAATATAACCCCAAGGTTTTTCAATTTAGATTGAAGCTCAAGTATAGAACCATCTACAGACAGGGTTACAGGACTGGCTTTACGAAGTTGATGGGGGGGTGCCAATAAGCATGACTTCAGTCTTGTCGCAGTTAAGATGAAGGAAGTTTTGAGTCACACAAATTTTTATGTCAGAGATGCAATTAGATAGAATAGAGACAGCCACATCAGTGTCAGGTTTGGTATGGATGCATATTTGAGTATAGTCAGCGTAAAAATGAAAGCTGAGGCCACGTGATCTTAAAAGCTGACCAAGTGGGAACATGTAAATGCTGAAGAGCAAGGGGCCCAGTATTGAGCCCTGAGGAACACCAGACTTAACAAGACCAATTTCAGACCTATACCCATTGAGAGAGACAAAGTGACAGAGATCAGTGAGGTAAGATTTGAACCATTTGAGAGCAGTGTCAGAAACTCCAAACACAGTCTCAAGACGAGGAAGTAGGATGTTATGGTCAACAGTGTCAAAAGCAGCACTGAGATCAAGAAGGATGAGAACCAGAATCAGAAGCTATTAGGAGATCGTTGGTGACTTTGATCAGGGCAGTTTCTGTGCTGTGAAGTTGACGGAAGCCAGATTGGAGGGGTTCGAAAAGGTTGTATGTCATGAGGTGGTTATGTAACTCAAGTGTGACAGCACGTTCTAGAATTTTTGCAAGAAGGAAAATGTTGCAATGTAGAAGCTAAATAAAGGGGGGCTGTGTTTTAAATTGTGCAATTCACTGGTAAGACCTCATTTGAAATACTGTACATGCATATCTTTGGTCACTGTGTTGCAAAAAAAAAGATGTATTGCATGTTTGAATCAGTCCAGAGAACAGAAACCGGATATATTCCCTGATTTAAAATACTCTTACACTGACAGGTTAAAATAATTGTCTCTTTTTACTTTTGGACAACATAAGACTATGATACAAGTATTGAAAATCTTCAAGTACATTTATAACCGAGAACAAGAGGCACTTTTTTACACAGTGTGGCTGGGGATAGGTGCCCAGACTTCTTTCGGAAAGCAGATGGACAAAGTCCTTGGATCACTTAAACGGGCAAAATGGCTACCTCTTGTTTGGCACCGTTCATATGTTCTTAAACTTAGCAACTTTTGCTAAAGACTTCAAGTCAGACGGAAGTAAAATAAATAGAAATAACAATCAATAAACATGGTCATGCATAATAGGATAAACAAAATAATGGATATAAACAAAAGTGGATATAAACTCCTAAAGTCTTTCTAAACTGTTTTGTGGTCAGCTTCTCAGCCTCTTTACTTTCTTTGCACGCTGTGATTCATTGCTGGCCCTAAAGACCGTGATTAATTTGGTATTAATTCCCCATTGACGTCCAGTGTCTCTTTCACGTGGAACGGGAGATTCTTCAGACAAATAAGGACTGCAGTTATTGGATGAACATAGCGACCTGATAGTCTTTAGTTCCTTGGCATGTGAAGTTCATCTGTTCTCATTGCCCGCATGTGTTACTTATCAGTGCTGTTTGGAGATGGGAGAAAATCAAAACACCAGTTTATACTTGTACTGCCTACTTTAACCGTGTTGCCACAGAACTTTAGTCCATGAATCACAATTCAGCATGAAAAGAAGGTTCTTTAGATTTTTTTTTTGATTGAACACAACATGTATGGGCAACGTTACGGTATGAATGGGATGGAAATGAGCTGTTTATTGCCTTAACTCCTCACAAAACATCAAGAGCTTATATTTAAGTCTTTAATCTTATTAATAGTAAGCATTGCTATCTTGTACTGTACTCTAGGTGTGTCTAGTGGCTCGTGGCTGTAAAAGCCATGAAGTGGCCAGGTCACTTGTGCAGCACAGGAGGCTGCTGCAGTCTACAGTGAGGTTGCTGTGAAGATCCTTGTTTATGGGGAAGATGTCAGGCGGTCCTGTTGGGCAGTCTGGGCTGCATCACTGCCCATTTAGCAATTCATTTTAAAGACCGAAACAAGGCTCATGTAAGCAAGCCAGTAGAGAAGGGCTGGGCCAGAGGAAGAGCAGATCGAGCCCGGACGTGTCTGGAAGAAGGGGCTCTGTGTGTTGAGAGGGGGACATCAGCAATCTGGGCTGGAGGTTGAGCTCAGCTTCTCACACAGAGGGCTCACTGTCCTTACACATGTTATTGTAGTATGTGACTGTTCTGCCTTCTTTTGCATCTTTTTACAGCTACAAATAGCAGGAAAAAAGCAGATAATCAATCCTTAATCCCTTACAGAACACATTTAAAATAGTGGTCTATATAGAACATTTTGATCTAACTTCCAGAGCACCGCATTTAAATTTATCTTTCCATTAATTAAACAGCAGTTTTTAGATCGCAAGATGCGGAAATACAGAATTTGAATTGAATAACCTGTGTGCACAAATTGCTAGAACTACTGTTTTTTAATTTTCTCCCCTAATTCTCTCACTGTTTTTATATCATGTGTTTGAAAGTGAGCTTTTTACTGTAAAATTAAGTGTAGTGATTTGATCCTTCAAAAAACACTCCATTTCATATTTGACATGTATTTTCAATAAATATGTCGCAACAAGAAAGTTTTAAATTCAGATACATACTGGGCTTTACAAAATATGAATGGTAGGCTTCAGAAGCAGAGACAAATTAAAACTATATCAACTATATTTTAACTATATCAAACCTATATCAAAGTATAGAATCTATTATAGAATTAGTCGACCTCTTCTTTTAAAAATGCTGAAACGTATTGTTATGCAGTGGTAAATCCTTAGCTGGGCCCGAGCTGACGTTGAGTGATGTGTTTGTATGCGAGTGCAGGCTGGGCAGGTGGTTCCTCTGTACAGCTGCTTGTCTGTTGACCCTCTGTAGGAGGAAGTCCCGCCCACCAGGGGGGTTGCTGCCCAATTGAAGACGTGCGCTTCTATAAATAGCTTTCGGTGGGGGTCTCCCGGGAAATAGCACCAGCAGAATAACAACTTGTTTTGCAAGTCTTGAGACTTGTAGTGAAAGCACTCTGGCCCTCTAGAAACACTCTCTTTTTTTTTTCCAAAGCAGGCAGTTCCGTTGAATTGTGGGGTGACTAGAGAAGGAACAGAGAAATTTATCAGACTTTTATTTCAGTACAGAATATCACTTCCTTCTGCAGAGGATAAGCAGAATCTTATCAGCAAAGCAAGCACCATTCAGTAACCCTCAAAGGGAACTATAAACTGATGTAAGGGCTTTATATTGTGCAAGCCAAGCTCTGCCAAATTCAAAGTAAGGTTTCACAGTTCATTGAAATCAGATAAAGAATGAGAGTACAGTGCGACTGGTAAGGTGATATAAGGTCCAACACCACTGTGTTACATTATAGCCCTCTAAAGATATATAAGGGATCATATATTAAGTAAGGAAAAATACATGCTGGTACTATTCATGTTTTACATTACTTTTCTGCCTACATCTTTCAAAAAGCCAATATCTTCTGGCAAATTCATTCAAAGAGAGGAAAAACAGTGAGTGCATTATTTAAAGGGTGGTATTACTAATATTTTCTAGTGATTAAATTGATTCTCCATGTGTTATATTTATTTGTGGTGTACTGTTAATCTCCATAATGAATGTCTTTGAAATAATCCTTGGAATAGTAAAAATGATAGATGTATGTAGTGGAGTATCATTTGAATGGATTACAAAGGACTGTGGAATACATTTACAGATTCCTTTCACCCGTGCAGTTTGTAAATCTCATTTAGAGTATGGTTGGAAAAATACTAGCTAAAATAAATATTTAGACTTCCACATGATTATGCTTTGCTGAGCTGATCCTGGAAATGAGAGATTTTGGTTCGTGCAAGACTTGTGTGTTTGCTGCTCGGTGTGCAAAGCCAGCCGTGTCATGAGGCGATGTATATTGTGGTTTTGTGATTTACGTTTTTGGCCTCCCATAAGATAGACAAAATTGTGACATGCAGTGCATGACTAAGCAGTAGGTTTGTGAGAGAGATCCTAAAACTGCCCTCGGCAGCTTATCTGGATTTACAGTTGTCAGATTTCAAGCGCGGGGTTTCAGTTAGAAATGGAAAAGGTGACCTTGACAAGAATGTGGATTATTATTGTAATAAATGCTTCTGGAATGACTTGAGGTCAGGAGGGGGGTGAGGTGGGGGAGGGGTTTCCGGTAGTTTCCAGGCACAGATGAAAGGAGCTGAGTTCACTGTGAAACTGTTTGAGACCAGCAGAGATGGTCTTCTCAGTTTTCTTTGTTGTTTTTTTTGGCCCTGTATCACTTTGTGGTTTCGGAAAATACACTTCTGTACTCCCCTGCTCTTATCGTAAGTGATAAGCGATTTCTTCTTTTCATTTCTCCCTTTTGGAATGTGTCCAACGCCGTGGGATTTCTGCGGGAGTGTCTTCACCGATTTAGGCCCGCAGAGCTGATTTCTCTGAGACAGGTTCAGTGACGACTTGAGTGGAGCAAGGGAGAGAACAGAAAAATATATATATATACGGGTTGACAGAGGTTTTCCCACAGCAGAAAACCAGATGTTCCCCACTCGCTGCGGAATGACAGTGTGAGCAGAGATCTTCTCGCGCCGCAGTGAGAGAGATGCTTCATGGTCGGCGTGCGAGAGCACTCTTGCCGAGCCCGTGTCCCATACGGGCAGCAAGTGCACTTCCATTTTCTCAGCCAGCAGTGGAAGAATTCAGGTCGGCGCAGAGGCTGGGGGGGCGGCAGCTCGTTCTCCTCAGGAGGCGGGCGAGGGCCCCCAGGCCCTCACAATACGAGTCCCCCCCCCCCCTCCAGCTGGGAGTCACACAATGCCAGGCACAGGCCCAGCCAAGCCGTTCAAGGGGTGGGGGTGGGGGCCAGGCTTCTGCCGCGATCCGGAGAATTGTGTGTTTAACACCTGCTGGGGTAGGCCAGCCAGCCAAGTCTCAGAGGGAAGGTACAGCTGCAGTCAGGTTTTTTTATTTTATTCGTGGTTATCACTGCAGATTTGAACTGGGCTTTTACAAGCTGCTTGCATTGGCAGAAAACAGTGTTTTTTTTTCTGAGGGCGTGGAGGGGATTGGGGTTAAGGTTGATTTTCACTCGTATCTTTGAATGAAACTTTCCGCACTTCAGTACTGTAATGTATATGATGCACTTCCTGTTTTTATACAGACGTAATGCATACAGTGACTTGTGGAACAGTGGCGCGATGCTGCGTGGACACATGCCCTTTCAAGAGTAAAACATGCTACCTGCTGGATTCACTGGCCCTGTAGTTTTGAATATTGATAAGCAGAGAGCTTCACTAAACTTTTTTTTCTTGTTTGTATATCATGATGAGAGGTGTCACTGTTTACTTGCAGCTAACAGATCTCCTGGTGGAAACTTGTTCTGTGGCATGTCTAGTGCCACTTTTCATGCATGGGGGCAGACCAAGAAAAGCGCTCACTTCGGCAGCTGTTAATCGCATCACAAGAAAAAAAATGGGTTAAAAATGAGGTCAAAATAATAGCCTCTAACTGAAATAATGCATAAAATTGTAGAACATCTGGTTTGTGTAACTGCCTGTTAACACGGTTTTAATTTGTTTTTACTGTCAGAACAGAGATCCAGTGAAGCCTGTCTCTGAAAATGGGTTCACTGTGCTTTACTTCTGCACATCCACAAGAGGGATAGGCAAATCCCTGATGATTTTTCAGTGCTTTGATGCATAATGAGTGTTGTGATTTTTTAAATCTTAACTCTAATTTTTGTGCACCACTCTGCATTTGGCTGACATGTACTGTTGTTCTCTTGACAGCTATAATTGTAAAAATCTCAGTAGTGGGAGACTTATTTCCTGTCCCACAAACCTTTTCGGACCCTGTTGTAGGATCTCCTGATGACCATACTGGATGCACTGCATTGTTGAAAGTTGAAGGTGAAATGGCACGGGAGTTGGTACTCAGTCCCAGTAAAAGACAATGGCTGGGTTTAAAAATACACTGCAAGATACTGAATGAATACGTGACCTTAGGCATCAGATATATAAGGTTTAGTCATCAATTAAATGAAACGCATTTTTAAAAATGTCTTCGGTGCAAATGTAAGAGTAGCTAACAAGTGGACATCCAGTTGCTTTTTCAGTACCAGCTGGTTGTAGAAAAGCCTCTTATTATTGGTCGATGGTTTCTCATGTTAGATCAGCATTACTGCATCACCGTAATCATTATAAAGTATATAAAAACTACTGATTTAATACAGACCTTGAACTAGAATTCTCCCTTTTTTATTTTAAGGTCTGTCCATATTGTCTTAAGCTCTAAAGGTTTGTAAGCAGACAGACAGAACTGTTCGTCATGTTGGAATGAAAAGACAAAACTTTCAATGCTAAAAGGTGGCAAAATAGATTTTCCCCCTGTGGTGCTTGAAAGGGTTAACGTACCTGCGAGCCGAGTTACACCTTGCCATGCTCAATTAGCTTTGGGAAGTGTTGTTTTCCATATAGCTACTCTTTGCCATGTTCAGCTGTTGGGTGCTGGTAAATTACAGGTGTTGATGAGACGAGAGTGGCCTTGTTCCCCCTGGAAATTCCTAATCCCCCTACCACTACCCGCTATCCAGCCCACTCTCTCTCTCGCGTTCTCATTCACTACACAGGTAGTGAGCAAGGATCCTCTTTCGTAAAGGACATACAGTGAATTCAGCACTGAAAATGGAAAGGGCTCCTCTTCAGGTAAAGCCAAGCATTTTCTGTCGCCTCTCAGATCGCTTTTCTTTTGAGCCGAACAGGTGGTTAATTGTATTCGCTGGGTTCTATGGAAGATCAGATGTGTGCTCGCTTCAGGTTGATTTTTTTTTATTGTATAGCTTTGTTGTGGTCTCCCTCATAATCTTTTCTCATTTTTTTTGTCTGTTTGAATACTATGCAAGGATTTTTGTTGTTGTTGATGTAGCTGTGAGTGATGGAGGATGGGCACTGAGCGGTTTCCCTCTTAGCAACAGGTGAACAACAGCCTGATGCAGTTGCTAAGGGCCAGGAGATGAAAGGAAATTCAGACCCTAAAGCCATATGATATAGTCGGCTTTCCACTCTTGTCTCCTACAGAAAATTTCTTCAGCTGCCTGCATTTCCTGTCAGGTTTCCCCTGTTTAAACTGTTTGTGGGCGCTTGTTACATTTTTCTGTCTGTTATGAACAGCATACAAAAATGCATTTATCATTTTCTGTTTAGGAAAGAGGCTATCGTTGACATAAGGCACTGATCTTTGTGCATTATTCCTGCCTTCAGCTGGTGCCTTCGGCTTGGTTGCATCACCAAAACAGCCCATTTGCTCAATAAGAATATAGAATGCAGTACACAGCCTGTGGAACAGGTGCTGTCTCCATTTTTAAAAACACTATATATTTTAAAGGTGAGTTTTTAATGGTAATTACAGCACTGGGATGCGATGTTTTGTTATATGTTTTTAAAAGCTGTTTTTCTCTAGCTAGACTATGCTGTATTTTAATCCTTCTCAAAAGAACAGCATTTAGTGTAATTAAAGGACTGCGTGGTTGTAATGTTGTACAGTATGTCTCTTCAAGATGATTGCGTTTTTCTGATTGAATTAGGCGCAGAGTCTTTGAGTGTCGGATTTAATCAGGGTTACAGCCCTGTGTCCTTTCTGCGTGGCTGGGATGAAAGTCCACCCCTTGATGTGTGCCAGTGAACAGTGAATCAAGTGCTATTTTTGCACGACCTGCAACATTAAAGCAGTGAACAGACATACCCTGTGCATTGACAGTTAAAAGCTGTTTCACCTTTCTTTCCACAGTTCCTGTCAGATCTTGGGGAGTGGGTGGTGGGAGGCAGTTTTATTCAATATGTGTTATTTTTTTAAAGTGCACGTCAATTGCATTTGCAGGCAATAGGCTTATCCATAATATTTGACCATAAATACAAAAAGTACATGTAAAAATGTTTTTTTATCATCAATGTAGATGAGAATATTTCATGTTCTTCTGAATAAATTTGTGGTTGCATCAGTATAGTTACAAGGCCAGGATAGGTTTTTAGGCATTGGATTAAGACAGTAATAATAGATACATTGGCTTCCTTTATTCAATATACTTAAAACATCTCATGACAAGCTTTTCACCAAGTAGATACAGTCTACTTCAGATATTAAGTAAAAGTGTTTTTATATTTGGAATGTCCAGTTTATAAAATATTAACAGCACAATCTTAATCAAGAACTCAATACTTGTAAAGCTGAGAAGAACTGCATGACTCTTTTTGTGGGGCTCCCCTGCAACCCTGGATTGGATGAAGTGGTTAGAAAATGGATGGATGGCTGTTTAATTGCCATGCAGATTGCAATGCCCTCAAACACCTTATCTTCTGAGGTTTTCCATTTTCACTGCACTCCAGTGTTTTCAGCACCTCGGCAGAAAGATCGATCGAACTGCTGTTAAGAAGAATCAAGGCCTGCGGCAATGTTAATACTGCAGGAAACACATTTTGAAGCGTTCACTCTTAAACAGTTCTATTTTCCCCTCTCGGCTGGAATTTTGTAGTGCTTATGTTTCCCTGGCTTTTTTTTTTCCTTGTGGAAACCTCCATTTCAAAAGGTGCAGTCTTGCCTGTCATTAAAAGACCACAGCTAGCGTGAGGTTACAGTAAACTGGCAGCGGTTTTTCTTGTGTTGTTTTGTTTTGACAACAGCATTGGTCACGATTTGTGAGGACAGAGTAGGGAAAACCTCAAAATGGAAGTTATAGCTTGATTTGCAGAGTAACTTGTAGTCGTGTTGGTTTCTGATCTCCGTAGCCGCAGTGGCAGTCATGAATGAGCCATACCAGTTTTGGCTGCTTGGCATCTTTCAATTTGGGACCTCAAATGTGGTCAGTCTGGGAAGTTACAGGGGCCAAGGAACCTGAATTAAAGGCAGTGTTTGGTTTTCTAAAATCGAATTTTTAATCAGAGCTCCTCTGTAATTAGAGATGCAGTGCTTACAGCTTGATTTGCCCTAGGCCCAGAAGATTGCTTCCTGTGAAGCATCTGAGCAGGCTTGTGTGGTTCCAGTGAGAGCTCAATGCAAACTGTGTAACCATTCACAACTTTGACAGAACTATTTTGGCTTGAAGTAATTTAAAATGGCTGATAACAGTTCTGCTTTGTTGAAGTGCTGCATTTCTTGTTTTATTTTTAAATAGAAGTCCACCATTTAGTTGACACGGGTCTAATTCAGATTCCTGACCATAAAAATGACTTGCTTAGTAAGGCTGACCTGCCATTCTGGTCCAGATTAAAGGAGAGGGTGTTTCATGTAATTCAGACATGGGATGCTTCTGAATCCACAGACTTCTTGATTTTTCTGACATGATTAGACCTAACAAGAGCCAAAAGCATTTTCAGTGAAGTTGACAGTTGGCCAGGAGTCCTGTTGTTCTTCACTGAAGTATAACATGAGTGTGAAGGACTAGTTTTTTTGTAGAGAGATCTGTATGGAGATCACAGTCCATGTGCTGCTGTTGCCCTTTCGAGGTGTTTCCTCATCTGTTCCCACAGAGGCGAACGAACTTGGAGCCACACAGAGCCTTTCGTTGCTGTGCGGTTGTCGCCGATGCCGCAAGCAGACAGATTGGCTTGCTTGCAGGGGCCGATCGTGAAGGTGGCGTGCTGGACATGGCGGAGAGCGCGAGGAGACGCTCGGAGATTTACACCTGATCCCCTAGATTGTGATTAATAGCCACGTCCCCCTGCTAGCCTGGCATCTGTGTGAAATGGATGTCCTGTGTCTCTCCGGCACAGCTTGCAAAGTGCAGCACTTAGAGTGAATAAATCAAAGGACCCCTTGATCATGAGGCAGGCTCATTAAAAAGCTGTAACCTGCATCTATAATACTTGACATGGGCAGTGGCACGGTGTGTCTTCCTGTTGTAGCATTTTGTTTTCATTCCTTTCAAAAAGGGAGTTTAGAGGCACCCCAGAGCCTGCTCTTGTCTGAACATCATCGGGAGTTGGTTTAGGATTATTTATCCTGCGTTTTCTCAGCTCCTGGCAAATGTGACTTTGGTGCCCACAGGCTTACAGTGACCTTGGTGAGGCCCATGGCACTCCCCCAGACTTTCTGTCCTTTATTATTTTTCCTGTGATGTACAGGGATTGCAGCTTTGAGCAAAGCCAGAAAGGATTTTTGGTTTCCAAACTGGGTGGTTGTATCATAAAAAGCAAGTCCAAATTCTAAATTGAAAAAGAAAGAACAAGGGAGGTTGGCATTTTTCTCAGCAGTTGGCTTTCCTTGATCTGAAATCAAGGGTCTAGTGGTATAGTGAAAAAGCAAACAAAGCAATTAAGAAAATTTGAGCCTATTACTAGGCAGGCCTCTTGGGGAGAACTGTGTGAAGACGATTGAACTCGTGACTTCCTGAATGACAAAAACATGGGAGGGCAGCAGTCCAGTATATGGCCTTGGGCAACCTTAACTGTTCTGATGAGGGCTGTAGAGACAAATAATGGTATTCTGTTTCTCTCATAGTAAGTGGAATTTATTGTCCGAATTTGGATTTAGTTATCGAGCGGTTGTCATCAATGTTCATAATTCATCCTCTGTAAGATAATGATATTCCAGACTGGGATGGGAGTATTTGTGTGTACTATTTAAATTAGTTTGTATGTTTTGAAAATGTAGGAGCTTTGATGATGCTGTGGAAACTGTTAGTGCAGTGGTTAAATTCACGAAAAGGTAAATGCTCTAAAACGTGCTCTCGTTCTAGTTTCCTGTGTTGAGTAACTGCACAATAAAATTGCCTTTGCTGTTGTACTTGAGTAAAGGTTCAGGCTGTCGTCACACAGAGAATCATACTGTATTTCTCGCAGATCTAGTGTTTTTCTGCAACGTGTCTTTCAGTTATAACAGCCAGACCTGTGCGTCTCCCAAGGCGAGCTCTCAAGTTTTCAGCACTATTCGTTAGGAATGCATGAAAGCCAGCGTAATTTCTCTTTCCTGTTGCGCTGTGCAGACATGGCCACTTGTGCAACAGATGTATTTCCATACTGTTGTTTCTGGCCCTGCTGAGAACATCCTGGCCTTAGGCTTCCTTCTCCCAGCAGCTCCCAGGCTGTTATTGGATGCCAGAGACGTGATGCGTGGCACTTTTGAACTCTCAATCATTCTCGCAGTCAGCTATAGTAGGATATGCAGGAACTCCGTCGGAATTGAAAAATGCAGACATTGGAAGCTGAGCTCTTGGGAATGACATCATTTCTTGAACGCCCCTCTCTCAGGAAAGTGTTTTTGACAGCAGAGTTCAAGTGTCATGACTAACAAAAATGGAAGAAGGCTAGAATGGCTTTTGTTAATTAACATGAATTTGCTTGGCTTCCAAGACTTCATTGTTTATTTGTGTAAGGAAAAAATCTTTCTTTTCCCTGTCTTGAGTCTCATTGCTTTACATTATCTTGACTGATTTTGACTTTATGCACAAGCCCGATCTTTAAATGTTTCATGGCTTTGACTGTGTGTATGACTGTGGGTTAAAGGGGATACTGATGCTCTTTGTTTTCCACACCTTTCAAGACCAGCAGTCCTCTTTCAGGAGACTTTTTCTAGTAAACAGACTAAATAGAACTTTTTTTGACCATTTGTACAGCATGCAGTCTAATGTTGGGAAATGTATGTAAGGCTCTGCTTAAGATTTGCATCAGTACAGGGTAAAGGGTAAAAGAATATGTTTTTGTTTTCTGAGATAAACTTTAGTTGTTTTCTGTTACATTTTCCATAATACCTCTTGGTTGTTTTTCCCTCAAAATTTTCCTTTACTATCTGGGACTGAAAAGCTCACGTTCTGTGATCAGGCTTGGCCATACTGTGTCAGGAACCTGTATTTTGTGAATTGTCACCACTTTTCAGACTTTAATCCTAACATAATCCTGACTAAAACCATTGAGCTCAACTTCTTAATCCCAGTTTTAGTTAACAGCAAGTTAACACCGAGACTTAAATCCTTTAAAATGGTGGATCACTTCTATGGTGGCATAAGGCGAATTTGTCTGATCACCTTGATAACAGGCACGCTCATCTTGCACAAAAGATCTGCCGACTACCAGCTCATAGGGAAGCAAGAGAATTTCCTCATTTTAGAATCCAGTGACGTTCTATTATTGTATAACAGAAAAGTTCTTGTATCCTCTTTATGTACCGTTCCTTACTACTCAGCTTTGCAACTGAGCATATTTGAAGCTCAGTTAATTTGAAAAAATGTGGTTTGGTGAATAATTTTCCAAAATTACATTTTGGAAACCAGCCTCAAAATGTGACTGAGAAATTAATTTATTGTGCTGTGTTGACACTACGTAGGAGTGAGAGCTGTACATCTTTTTGTCAGTTCATAATGTTCCATCATCCTTATACAAACATGTATAACATTTGCTTGGCTTTTTTATAAATTAGACAAGCCTTTAATATACTCTGTCCCTCTTGCAGATTTCCTGCAGGTATGCAGGAGAAAATCAACTGCAAAATACCACATTCTCTTCGAACATAGCTTATATTGTGGTTGCCTGGGGGGGGATGATTCAAAGACTTTTTTGTGTTTTTATATTAGCATCTAATTACGTCAGATACTTTCTAACACAATTTAAAAAAAATCCTTAAAGGTAAGAGCCTTGAAGGACCATCTTCAAAACCTCCGCTAGCTGCAGTAAGCAGCTGCACCTCCTGTAATTAGAGATCCTACTCTTGTCTCAATTCATTAGGGATTTTGTTGCTTTAGGTAAACACCTTAGGGACACTACCACATACATAACAATTGAGTTTCTATTGGCCCTTTCCTGTGTTTGCCAGCTCTGACATAAAAGCTCTTGATAGCATTTGCTTTGAAAATGAGTGGAAAGGCAGGTATGCAAATTAATTACCTTTCAGTTCTTATGGTCTTGTTGGAAAGATGGGTAAAGAAGGCTTTTGTACATAATAAAACCAGCAAACCTAATGGGTCAAAGGATAAGGACTCCTTTCTTTCCATGTCTGTAACAGAATGAGGAAACTTAAGCTGAATCTGAAATCAAACCAGACCTATTGCAAAACTCTGTTCCGGTCCAGGAGGGCTTAGTTTGGCTCCCTGCTCCTCCACACGGGGTGTGTGTGGGGATTTCTTGCCTGACTCACCTAGTTTGCGCATAGTGTGAGAGACTCACTATAATTTTTAGGGACAGTATAAAGTGACCCCATTTAATTCATTGTTCATTTTGTTGCTTATCCTCTCCTGTTAGGAGCGGTTCTATGGTATTGCAGCTGCCTGTGTATTTTGCCATTCTGCTCCCAAAAGACGCATGACACATTTTTGACTGGTAATATTAAACAACTTTAAAAAGAACTTTTGCGAAATGCTTAAATTAAATTTCCAGTTATATTTTATTTGGCAAAAAGGCGTTCATTAATGTCAATTTTTTTTTACAAAAAAATCTTAACCGTTCTGCATAATCCTGGTGCCACTTAGGGATCCACAAGGTCTAAAGATTAAACAGTTGAACAGTACCACTCTGCTTTATGTGGAGGCAAACCCGGTTAGAACACTTTGTAGGGAAAATCAATTACTTCATGCTAGACCTTGATAAATCCAGAAAGAGTTGTGGCTATATAGAGCTGGAAATGGAGCAGGCAATGGGTTTCACGTTGCCAAGTTGGGAATAACTAGGGTTCGTAAGAACCCTAAATGAAAGAATTTGTGCTCGTATCTGTAAATATGTTTAAAATGGAGACATAAAGAGCTACACTTGCAGAATGAAAAGTTTGCCAATGTACAGATGATCAAGCACATTTATAATGAATTTATCCCTGATTGTTAGTTTTTAGCCTGTCAACAGTGACATTAGAGTAGGAGGGTAAACTACATTTCCAGAAGCCTGTGAGGATGTCCTGCAGTGTGTGGCCCAAGCTGATTGGTCAGGTGATCGTATACCACCGGCAAGCGAAGGCCTCCCTAAGAGAGCTGGTCTTCTGCCTGAAATCAGAGAGCAGATTCTTCTTGAGTTTATTGCAATAGAACTGGAGAGCTGGAGGGACTGGAAGCATTACGACCACGTTTTGAAGTGGTCAAGAGTTTGTGCGTAGTTTGTGGATTGCAATTCAGAGCATCACTGTGTTGCTTTAATGTGAAGCCAGTAAGCAGCTTGGCTACCTGGCAGGTAATGGTTATGGACTGAAGATGGTCCTTTCAAGTAGAGCTCCTGAGTGAGCTGGGCTTTTGTTTTCTGTTTTGACTGATTTTCTCCATGCTGTAAATTCACTTATTTCTGCCATATCCCTGACTTTGTATGATGGTTTTCTGAGGCCCTGTCTGATGCTGTGCCCCAAGTGGTATGTCTCGCAGGTTGCCAAAATAAATGGCCTGGGAGGGCGAGGCCTCTGTGTACAGCCCTTCAGACTCTTGTTAAAGAAACTGTGATGCCGTGGTGAAATAGATCACGCACCCCACCTCTGTGGCTTGCCCACAAAACCCATTTTCAATTTCAACGTCCATAAACACAGAAATACGCATGTGACGTATTTTTTAGAAAAAAAAAGTAAATTCCCTCCAAAAAATGAGAAGAAACCAGAACGCGGAGAATGTCGGGCCATTGCGCAGGAATGTGTCTGGATCAAGAATCCCCTATGGCTGTCTGGCGAATGCAGACACAGCAGTGGGCTGCGGTGTGGGAGCCTGTAGATATCGCCCACAGTGTGGAGAGCTTCTTTGTCTTTCACTGACCCCAGTTCAGTGCCTGGGTCTTTCTCACAGGCTGCTAATTGAAAGCAGGCTTGTTGCGGGGTGATTACCTGCTTCCTCTGCTTCACAGGCAGCCAGCCTGTGTAACTCTTGTGTTGTAAACTGACACCAAACCATTAACCCTTTCATGAAAGTAAGAGGTTTCTGTATGAGTCAGAGGGAAACTGAAAGTATATCCTGAGTACTCTGGGAAATGTACCCAGACTTCCACCGAGTAAGGCTGTGAATTTTCTGAGTATTCATATTGCATGGCAGCTGCTACGTGATACTTCAGAACATCAGGCATCCCTTATCCTCTGTTTTATACCTATTGCCACTTAAGTTTGTTTGCTTAATGAGGTACAAAGGCTGTTTTTCACCCTTAATTTACTTGACTTACTGACAGGCAAATGCTTATTTCAAGTACTTGTGTAGTTACATTTTCTTTCCTGTCTTGAAGTCAATATTAGAGGCACTTTCTCTCATCCCACATTCCAAAGGCAAGCTCTGTTCTCGTGCCAGTTCACTTTGATAACCAAGTGAAAACAGAATTACGGTGCTTTATGGATAGCAGAATTAGACTGTTGTCGTCCATAGGAGCAGAATACCTCAGAAAACACTTTCTGGGGTTGGGGGGGGCAATCGTTCTCATTTTCTCATGTTACGCATTGCTGCCCTTGACCGTTGAGCCCTCATGTTTGTAGCCCAGAAAAGCAAAATAATGTTTGTATCACTGCTGTACTGCTAGAACAGCACATCACATTATTATGACTTTGGAAGGAGTGATGCTTCAGATTGGTCATGTTTTCGAACCTAAAATAAGATTTTACCCTCTTTTCTGAAGTTGTTTTTCTACTGCAGAAATTTTCATAAACCTTGTCTAGAACTGGGAATGTGGCACAGGATTGTCTTCATTGGCTAAAGAACATAATTCACAGGATCCAAAATGTCTGGTTTGTTTTAGGTGTCTAAGGCTCTCCTGTATTGTATATTTAGCTTATTAATTTTGGCTGGTGCTTTTATCCAAAGTGAGTTACACTTTCACCCATTTATACAGCTGGGGATTGTGTTGAGGTATTTTGTTGAACTTAGGTGAGGTACTTTCCTCAAGGGTGCCACAGCAGGGGTCCACCCATGAATTGAACACACAGCCAGCCCAGAGCCCTAACCCTGACTCCACACAGCTGCTGTGTTTGTCGCGAACAATCACCGATCCCCTCAATAGTGGTTAAATGAATCAGTTTTCATCATAGAAAGTCTTGTTCCTGTATACCATGGTGACTCTTTTGTTTGTTATATCTGTCTGGTAGTGTAACTTCCCACATTGCGTTTGTACATTCCTGCTCTCTAGTCAGGAAAACAAGTTGAGCAATGAAAGTCTGTGTCCTGACACTTACCTTTTATTTCACAACATCAAGGAAGTGTTAACTACTTATTCTTAGGAAACATTTCTGATCTCTTTAGCTTATAAAAGTTAAAAAAAATCAATGAATGTCCTACCAGAACATATGAGAAAATCTTCTAGTAACAGTCTGTTTTCAGGAACCACTGCAGGGACAAATTCTTCTCTTTTGTCTTTTTGTTCCTTTTGCCTTCTTTACATTTTCTAGAAACACTTGATACTTGAGGTCTTGGTCACTGTGACCTGTTCAGGTGTAACAGGCAGCAGTAAAAAAAAACGTTTTGTGTCTTGAGACACAATGAGAGTTTTCTAAGGTGTGTGGATTTATATTATCTTATTGTGCTTCATTATTCAGAAAAGACAGCTGAAAATTGCACAGATTGGCCTTCAGCATTTAACAAGCTCCGCAGCATCTGCTGGCTTAGGTCACACAGGGAGAAGCTGTGAGTGTCTGAGCGTTCATTTGGGAAGACACTGGTTGTCCTCCATTCACTTTCGGTTTCTGGTTTTAGCAGTGAGAGAGCTGAAAGGGGCCATTTGGATTTCTAGGGAATAAAAGAAGCATTGTTTCTGTTGCCAAAAGATGGTGAAACAGGTACAGATTGCAGTTGTTCACATCAAAAAGCAATCATTGTCAAAATGAACATTTTTTTTTTCACCCTACTGAGACAGGTTAGTTTTTACCCTACTGATGATGTGTTGTTGCAATAGTAATCCTGCTCAGTACGAGAGGAGCCGCAGGTTCAGACATTTGGTGCGTGTGCTTGGCTGAGGAGCCAATGGTGCGAAGCTACCATCTGTGGGATTATGACTGAACGCCTCTAAGTCAGAATCCCGTCTAAATGCCTAAACACCCTACTGGATAGCGGTAGTATATGACAAAACTATGATGAAGCTGTTCTTCTTCAGAGTCCAGTCAAGGAGAGGGACTTGAGTCCTAATAGAGTATTGGGTTTTACAGCCTTCCTCTGCTGTGGTGCTGTAGGTTGACCACCGGTGGGTCTGTTTTTCTGTGCCCCACAGATGGAGTCTCCGGTCTCCACCCCTGCCCCTCCCCCGCTGCACCTCCTGGCTCCAGCTGGGAACAATGACATCGCCTCCCCCTGCGAGCAGATCATGGTCCGGACACGCTCAGTGGCTGTCAACACCTCTGATGTTGCCTTGGCGACAGAGCCCGAATGCTTGGGACCCTGTGAACCCGGGACCAGTGTCAACCTGGAAGGCATCGTCTGGCAGGAAACAGAAGATGGTAAGTGCTCGTTGAAGAGCGGGATTACTCCTTTTGGCTTGGCAGGAAGGCACGGAGGTGCCTACATGACAGCTGGGTCTGTCCATCTATTTCTGCTCCTAAGTTTCTGATGTGTTGCTTCAGAATCCTTTAACAAAAATGGTTACTTGGGTCTGTCATCTCTTTATTACAGAGGAGGTTGTTCCAGGTGGTTTCAGAAAATGGTTGAAGTGGCAAACTATATAATCCTAATTAAATTTATGAACAGAAAAGTAAATGGAAACTAAATCAGATTTCTAAATTGATAATCTCGCAATACTGAGAGCGGGTGACATATTGTTTAGCAGATGTTCGTCGATCTGCACTGTCGAACGTCGGAATATTACAGTGTTAAACTGAATTTTACAGATGTAATTCTTCTTAAAAGTCATGTTTGAGAATAAATCTAATTTTAGAAGCGGTTTTGTCAGTGTGCTTTGATAAACTACTGAAAGAAAAATTGCCATATGGCATCTTTATATCAGTTTAAGATTTAGAGTGTGTGGTACACACCTCCTGCTGTAGCAGTGGCTCGAGGAAGATGATGAGGGTCCCTATGGAGCTGATAGGCCATTGTGGGCAACTCCAGCGCAGCAGGTCTCCTTTAAAATGAGCAACACATTAGCCATATCTCTCACTCATGTGTGCTTCCAGGAGATGATGCATGCAGCTCTCCTGGAACAGGCAGGCAGGCTGTCTTTGTGTTTTAAATGCGCTGCTAAGCTCGAGTAAATTGCTTTTCAGTGTAGAAAGATCATTGTCACCTCATACCTCACTCGCCTCAGCAACCCTTTGTCTTTTTTTATCTGTTTTGGTTGGAATCGGCTCCAGTGATTTTACCAGGCTTCTTTTTAAAATGCCACCCACCAGTACCAGGGCCCTGTGTCCTGCACCACAGGGAAAGCAAGTGAATCTTGCAGCAGAGCTGGGTAGTATTGGAGAGACTCCCAGTGCTGGAACCTGAATTTAGAAGTTAACAGACTCCGGCTGGTGTCTTATGTAATCCTATGGTATTATCTTTTTTTTTGTCATTGTTGTGGTTATGCTGCATAGCTAAGACAAAAGATGTTAATGCTGGTCATTCTGAGTGAATCATATGTGCAGTATGTAATCTTCAAAGAACGTGCGGAGGGATCCTTCAGCCTGCACACAAGCTCTGCATTCGGAGTCTGCACCCAGCCTGAAGTTTGTCAGCGCAGATCCGGGCACTCGTGTCTGTGTGTGAGACCCATGTCTTCTGTCTTCGCACTGGGGTCTACAGCAGGGGGGAGGAGTGCTCGGCACAAGAGAGGTTGTATGTATGGCATTGGCCACCAGCCAGCGACCTTGCTTTGCTCCCTGCGAGACTTCAGCTTTCCGTGACGTCAGCGACGGGTGGGCACCGGGCCTGGGCTCCTCTGGGCGCGTCGCAGTCCATGCCCCGTGTGGGAGGGATTGCTTCGCTGCCACGGGTGGTGGGTTTTAACTGGCAGCGAGGAGGTCCGTGTGTGCTGTGGGGGAGTGAGGCGTGGCGGTGTCATCCCCTGAGCAGCAGACTGGCGTCTCGGTGACAGGCGTGGGGTGCGCGGGGCCGCTCGGGCTGCAGTGGAGCAGACTGTCCGCCGGGGAAAGGCGCTGACACACACCGCACGCTTTTCTCTCACTTGCTTTTGAACGGGTTTAGTAAGTTCTAGTTTGCGTGTGCGTGTGCGTGTGCGTGCGCGTGCGCGTGCGCGTGCGCGTGAGAGAGCAGTCTCAACCTCTCTGTCCACCTGTAGAAGTCCTGTCCCGAATGGGCTATCCTGACGCAGCAGGCCTGCTGTACGTAGTCAGACTTATTTCGCAAAGGGGGTGACTGTTGAAATCTTGGGGCCACATGGAGTTTCATCCTCCTCCTCCCAGGTATTTTGAGCATCTTGTCAGGTGCAGCTGTACACTGAATTTAGTTTTGGTTTCCGTACCACAAAGAAACATTTTCTACACAGTGACGTCCTGCTCTAGACAGTGAGCAACTACAACTGTGTACCTATTAGATCTTCTTTTTCTGGGGTTTTGACAACCAATCCTCCAAGCTACGTCATTTGATAACCAATTTCACAGATCTTTAGGAAAGCAATGAAATAGAGAGATTTAGCTTTTTAATCCAAAGAATAATGCTTTTGTATCAGTCTAGGACCTGTAGAGGGAATGAACATTAGACTTGCACTCAGTTTAAAAAGAAGGTCCGAGACCAATCTAATTATAAATGGATGTAAAATGTTGTTTTGGACCAGGAAAAGACGGAACTCCCTTTCGATTCCCCTGTCTATTGTAGAAGTGTTTTTTGTTTTGCCACGTTGTTTTTTGAGGTTCCAGGTGATTTAATTAAATCTACCCTTAAATTAAATTACCCTTTTTTCTGTGAATTTTTCTTTTAGCAATGCCATATTTGTCAATTCACAAAATGTTGGCTTTTCGTACTCAGTATTTAAACAACGGTTTGTGGCTGAAGGAGGACTTCTGTATCTGAGCAGTCAATAATGACTGGACTGAGGAGCCTGAGTTCATCTCTGCCCAGGTTCAGTCCCACAAACTGGCCAGTGCTGCTGTGTAGGAAGAGTGGTAGGGGCTGGTGTCTGGAAGATGCAAGGATGTTAACAAGACTTTTGAAGATGATTGTCCTCACAGGTGGACAGAAGGGCATGTTCATAAAGCATGAACAGTCTTGAGGCCTGCATGCTGCTGCTTTAAAATGTTAGCCTGACATGTTTCCAGGCTCACTGCTTCCACTGAAAGCCTTTTTGTAGTTCTTCTGCTGATGCAAGAGAACATCATTGCACTTTTACAAAGAGTCCTCTGGTGCCAGGGTCCTGATGTAAACCTGTTTCTTCATGACGCTCGGTGTGCCTGCTTTGATCTGCCCAGTCTTAAAAAAAAATCTTGGTCCAAATTTAGCAAGTGTACAACTCAAGAAAATTAATGAATAATGGTGTCAACATCTGCCATTGCAGTCAACCTGTTTAGCAGCTGCAGTACTTTTTCAGTTTTTATTATGTGTATAATGTTTATTATCCTTTGAAGTTGAAGGGTAAGAAGTGAGGGAATTTAGCTTTCTGTCCTCCTTTATTATTACACTGCGTTTTAAAATATTTAATAAAGGAAGTCCAGTTGAGGTAGATTTTTTCGGACGTCGCAAACATTGGTGCTTTTTTGAAAACGTGCCTCGAACCCCTGTGTTAAATCAGACACCCAGCTCTCGCCAGGCAGTTCTGAAGGCACGACTGGTTCTTCTCAGCCTCCCCCTGTTTGTACTTGAATAGTGTAAATGAAGATGGATATTTTGGCAGCGATAACGCACAAAAATACATAAAAGGCAGAACCCATCAAAACACAAAAATACATAAAAGGCAGAACCCATCGAGAATGCACGAAAGACCCTGAAAGTCGGCATGTCTTCCTGTAGCTCTCACAGCTGCTTGCACTCGCTCTTGCCCGGCACTTGGCCAGTTTGGTTCGACTGTGCTGCCTGTGGTTAGGCCTCTGTCCTGGTCTTTCTCACTCACAGTTGGTTTCTTTCCAGTGGTGGATGTGGCTGTTTTCCAGAACGCACGCAGCTAGCCACACAAGACAGATTTGGAATGGAAATTGATTCTGGCCAGAGGCAGGCCCAATTTTTCCGTTGTTGACATCTTCATTTTTTTAGTGTGGAGCGGAAAAAAAAAATGTTCATAAAAAGCAACAGCAGAAGCATGTGTTTATAATCGATACAAGGTGTCGAAATTTGAGCAGTGCCTTGCACGTGTCAGAAACTGCCTTCATCCTGACTCGCGCTCATTTCTCCACAGCTCTGTAAGTGCTTAAGGTTTCAGCGAAATGGATTCGTTTTAAAAGCTCCTGGTTTATGTTAGGTGTGAGACAGTAAGTGAGAGCAGAGTCATTCACGTTTTTTCCAGCCCAACAGCTTCACAAAAGAAATCTCTGGCTCGGTTTCTGAACATCACAGTTCTCTGTAAAATAAAGAGAAGGGAGCTTTCCCACCACCCTTTTGCTGCATTAAACTTGAGAAACGTGTTTTTGGATCTACCATGTGTGAAGGTTTTGTCATTTTAGTAAGGAGCACCTTTCTGTTTTAATCCCATGAGGCTGATTTTTTGTCTTATGTCTGAACTAGACATCCTCGGACAACCAGTCACGGCTGCCTCAGTAGTCGCACAAGTTAAAAACTGCAGAAGAACCTGTGATTAGGAAAGCAGTTTTCTTCTTTTATTTACTTTTTGGTTCCAGCTGGGCTTGGCCATTCTCAGTAACCTCTTTGCCAGGGGAATTACACGAGTGCTACAGGGATGTTTTGTGTGTGTGGCGTTTCACCAAACAGGGTGTCGTGTAGTCCTGTTTTTCACACAAAAAATCCCACAGAACACATCTTAAATTAGTCAATAACTCTTGAATAAAATAGAAAGAGTGCCACTGATGACGTAAACTGTTCCTTTTAATTAAGCAGGAAAAGGCTTATTTTCAGCTGGAGGTCGTTCTTTAACGGTGGGTACTGGTAATTGTTTCAGTTGGAAACGTGTATGAAATGACAGAGATCCGTCTCGTCGCCAGCCAGCAGTGAAGTGAAAAGGCATTGTCCAAATAAAATTAAATGACTAAAACCACAGTGGCAGGACTGTAGGGGTCAGTTCACAGAGCTGCTGGCCTGCAGACTTGGCTCGTTCAGGTGCAGCAGGGGGGCTGTGAGTGAAGACTGAGCCGCCTAATGAAACTCCTGATGGGCAGATGTAGCTGGTGACCTGAGGGTCCAGCCTGCTGAGATCTTGTCAATTTTTAGTATCATTAAGAGCTTTTTGATGAAAGTCTAACATGTTTTTTTCCTGCCAACTATATGGCTTTTGCTCCTTCTGGGGGACGGGAGGGAAGAGATTTTAACAAAAGCCCATTTTCTCTTCAAAAACATTAGGGCAGCTGGCTATTTTTGAGCCAACCAGAGAGACGACCGTCTTAGTCTGAGCCAGTATGGTCTGGGCAGCTCTAATGAGTTTAACAGAAGGAGGGCTTCCGAAAATCTGTTCCTCTAGTGACCCCAGACATCTGGGTGGGGGGGTTCTTTTCTTATGTGGGTAAATCTCAAGCTGGATTCTCTGAGACAGTGGAGGGCGTCTGCAGAAAATCTTGGAAACCATTCACCCATGACAAGCGAGTACATTTGTGTCTTATCAACATTCCTTCTCTGCTTGTCAGAAGATCTGGTGCACAGTTGCTCACAGGCAGTCCAGCTCTGGTATGAATGGATATCTTTAGTCCAGCAGTCCTGGTGTTTATAGTACTCTTATGATTCGGCTGCATGTTTCTTGTCAGTGAGCTTTAGAAAATCAATGTAGTATGACTGAAAAAGTTCCCTGAAAAAGTTCAAGTCAAAATCTTAAGCAGAAACAGACATTAAAATATAGCAAGTGATATACAAAGAACAAGTCAGAAAAGAAATGGGAAAATACACATACTAACTCATCTTGTGCACATGGTCCAAGAATGCTACAATCTGTGATCTGACGCATAGGGATTCAACAGAGGTGCTATAGGACTTATGTTTTGTCCCTTTCATACATTTTATATATTTTATATTATGTATATAAATATATTACTTTTTTCATTGCAAAGCAACTAGCTTAAGTAATTAAAAGATTATTTTTGGTGCTGTGCAAATAAAGGTGTTTAGGTTGGTACTAGAGGGTGAGTAGAAATGTTACATGCTTATACTTTAGGAACAAATGGTTGGATGTTTGGAAAATGTAAGATCTTACAGCCTCACTCAGGCTACGTTTGCAAAGTAAGATAAGTGCAATATTAAATTCAGTCACTTTACATGGCTTCAGATATGAACCTATCACTCCTACCCTTCATGAGCCTCATCTTACATTTCAGAGAAGTACTGGACAGTATTGCCTTGATACTTTAGACTGCCTCCAGTCTTTACAGCTTGGAAGTGCTATCCCCCTATGCATAAATGTCTGAGCATAAATGTCTCCTGCTGTAAAAAGAAAAACAGTTGGCAAGTTTTGTAGAGGTCTAAATCTGTTAGTTCACCTATTTTATTCTCGTTTGAACCCCCCTGCTCTCCGTAATCCCTTCAAAAAGGAGTAATCTGTCGCAAGACTAGAGCTGAGGACCCGGAGGCCCGTGCTTGGCTGTCTGGAATAACAGAAGGACCCAGGAGGGGTGAAAAGCCTTGTTTACTTACAGTGCTGCAGGACTGGGGTGTTGAACACATGCTTAGCCCTTGCTGTGTGTCTATGAAGGCCCTAACGGCTGCGTGTGTGTGTGGCTGTCTGTAAGTGTACACCGCCCCTCGTCTCCTGCACCCACTGGCTGGCACGGTGCCGAGGCAGCCCACAGCAACCGCAGAGCAAACTGAAAGCTGAACAGGTTTTGCGTTACAGAAAAGGAGATGGCGCACAGGGAAGGGGGGTGGGGAGTAGAAGTTTCCTGAGCTAATAAAAAGTGAATTAGTCTACAGGCTGCCAGCAAAGCATTCCTGTGCCATTAGACACGTTACCTCACTGCAGACTCCTGTTACTTTGGGAGGGCTGAGCTGGCAAACGCAGGTCACCTCCAGGGGAAAGATCTCAAACAGCAGTGAGGCCCGAGGCCTGCAGCCATTGCAAAAGAGAACAGTGTGGGTTTGTAGGCAGCGTTTTGAAATATTCAGTATGTACACACACACATTTGTGTTTTAGTAATGTATGCAACTCTGGCTGGTCTGGTGTTTTGACTTATTTTTCAGTATATTTTGACAGTCAGGCTGAATTACATCTGTATTTGTGATATTAATATTTGAAACTGTAAA
Organism: Atractosteus spatula; assembly: GCF_055471065.1. Lineage (NCBI taxonomy): Eukaryota > Metazoa > Chordata > Actinopteri > Semionotiformes > Lepisosteidae > Atractosteus > Atractosteus spatula. The sequence continues at coordinate 62,646,966 of NC_142712.1, read as the reverse complement.
GTTAAGAAAGAGATATCCATTCGTTATCCAAGTTTTGTAAGTGGAAAGCAGTTTTGGCAGTGTTGATTATACCTTGTGCTTCTTCTGCTGGCAGTTTGTAATTTGGTGGTTTTAATTTCCCACATTTACCTCCAAGAATTAGCACAGCAAGTGGTATTTGATCTTTAAACACGCTGTCCCAATGAGCATTTCATTGCCTCTCCTGATTAACTCTGAACAATTAACTTTAAAGCAACACAGCAGGACACAGGTGCTGTGCAAGTCATCGCTATTTTTTCCATTCAGTGAATAGCTGTAGGATTAAGAACAAGTGTCTCTATTTGTAAAGTACCTTAAATCAGCTATCTGGAGGATTGTGTGTGTGGCTTGATGTAATGATGAATTCATGTTGGTTTCATCATGTGGGTCTGCATAGCTGGAGGTGAAACTAAACCAGCAATCCTGGTCAAGAGCATACCAGTCTGTTATAGCCAAGATCAATGAAACAGCCTATTACTAAAGGATTTTGCAGCTGCTTCTCAGTAGACAGAATTGTCAAGTTTGACAGATGCTGCCACCTACTGTTAGGAAGCCCTTTAACAAAATCTTTCACTTGCAGAATCAAAGCAGTCAGTCAAGAAGCCACACGGCCCTTCAGAAGATAAATCTGTGCAGGCAGGCTTTGCTCCAACAACTGGAAATTCTTTGATATGCTTCAGTGGTTTTCAGTGTGACATAAATAATTTGACCTTTACTGAGAGCCCAGGAAACTGGAAACAAAGGCAGTTGGAGGACACGATCAAAAACATTGTAGAATGAAACAAGTTTTTTTTTTCCAGTGAACAGCAGTTCAGTTACTAATGGGTCTGCAAAATTTAAACGAAGTACGCTGCCAAAGTATGCTGTTCAAATCATGCTGTTATCGATTAAAAAGGAAAACCAGCTTGTCAGGCATTCTACTGTACTGATTCTGAAGCTAGCAGCCTGATTTTTTTCCCTTTTCCATTTTTTCTTTGAAGATATTTGCTTACTAAAATGGGATCCCTTCCTTTCATAACACTGGATTTCTTTTTATAAATGGATTTATTACTGCAAAATATTTCTTCAGTTTTTCTTTTGTGTTTTGTGCACTAAAGGCCTGACAGTTGCTTTGAAGCTGAAAATCCAATTAGTAGCAGCATTCGATACAGTAATGTATGATAGTTGCAATCCTGAGCCAAGAAACCTTGCACACCCTTTTCACTGCGGAATGCTTTCGTTCATGTTGTTATCAAATTAATATTTTTATGTGCACTTTTTAAATTTTTATTTTTCTAAAATGTGAAAGCAGGTAGAAAATGTGATTTTATTATAATTACTAAATTCATTTTAATTTTAATGGGTCAGTTGGCATAATCTGTAACTTTTATTGATACTTATTATTATTATAATTGATGATATAAGCTTCTTTCGAGCTCATGTCATATTTACCTTAGCCTTTATCATCATGAAATGAAGCTTTGAAAGCAGCCACATGGCTGTGTTGTCATTGATATGTTGGAGTTCTTGGTATCAAGTACACTTTGGGAGTAATAACAACAAACTGGGCAAGATTAGTAGCCAATGTACATTCCTTTTGGAATCAGTGCATAAATGTTTTAAGTCTTATCTTTGCTTGTTTTTCTTTTCCAGGAATGCTGGTTGTCAATGTCACTTGGAGAAACAAGACCTATGTTGGGACTCTGCTAGACTGTACGAGGCACGACTGGGCACCTCCAAGGTGAGGACGCCGAGAGTTTTGTAAACAGAGAATGGATGAAATTCATGTGCCCTTGATAATCCAGTGGAAATATGAAAAGGAATATTCTGTGAATCCCCTCTTGCCCATGTGGTTATTTGTAATATCTAAGCAAGCTATTACCTCCTTTCACATTGAAACTCTCTTTCATTGCTCTAGAAAGTTGTACTTCATAGTTCTTAGAAAATTAAAGAGAATGCTTATTAACTTTGTTTACTGCTATTAGCAATCTTCTTTAAAAAATGCTAATTTCCCCATTAATATTCTGGAATACAAAGAAGAATTTGTAGACAGTACACAGTATTGTTTTTCATTTTTTTTATCAGCTTAGTCATCCAGAAGCTTTAAGCCAGCAGACTGTTTTCTAGGAAATCACTGTGACTCTCACTACCTCTTGAGTGGCAGACTGAGCGTTTCCCTATCTTCTGTCTGCTGGAGTATCTTCAGGCATCTGATCGACATTCAGGACAGAAGAATTCAAACTGTGAATAGGGTGGTATGTGATGTGCCGGAACTAAGCAGTTGCTTAGATAAGTGATACAAGGAGCATCACATAGAAATCTCTATTTCTTGTCTGCAGCACTCTTTTTATTCAGTTAAAAGCCTCTTGCTGGAATCTGAATTTCAGTAAGGGTGTTACTCATGCGAATGCCTTCTGTAATGATTGGAACCTCAGTTGGGATGCTGATGCATAAAATATATTTTTTCCATTACAAAGTGACTTATAGGACAAAAATGTTTCAGCTTTCCACAAATAGGTATGAAGATTCAAGATTCAAGATTTCTATATTTGCCATATACAACAAGTGTATGGGAATGCTTACCTGTTCAGCTGTACCCAGTAACATTAGGGAAAAAAACACTATGCACAGATGACAAACAGACATGGACAATACATTTAGACAATAGACATTATAATACAGCCAAGACAGGACATAGTGCAAACAGTGCAGTACCTTAAAGTGCAGGTGCTAATATGTGCAGGTGCTAATTAGAGCTGTGTAAGATGTGGACTGCTTGGGGGAAGAAACTGTTTTTGAATCTATTTGTCAGTGTTCTGATATTGCGATACCTCCTACCGGAACCCAGGGTGAAAACAGATCATGGCCAGAGTGAACTGGGTCCCGAAGTATAGCTCGAGCCCGGTTGTGGCAGCGGGCGAGATATATCCGGTCGATGGAGGGTAGCTTGGTCCCATTGATTTTCTGCGCGGACCTCACAACCCTCTGTGTGGCTTGAAAGATGAGCAGCTATGTATTGTAGGCATGCTAGATAGATAAAACCTGTTCCTCCTCAATTTCAGGTTCTGCGAGTCGCCCACTAGTGACCTGGAGATGAGAAATGGCCGTGGAAGGGGGAAGAGGATGAGGCCCAACAGTAACACCCCTGTTAATGAGAACAGCAACTCATCGGATAACAAGGGCAGCAGCGGCAGCAAGACCCGGGCCGGATCCAACAGCAAGGGCCGGCGCGGCAGTCAGAACTCCTCCGAGCGCCGCACGCCGCCCAACAGCAACACGGAGGACGTCAAGGCCAGCCCGTCTTCTGCCAGCAAGCGGAAGAGCAAACCGGCCTCTGACATGGAGCCCAACTCCAGCTCGGAGGACACCAAGGGGAGCAAGCGGATGCGCACCAACTCCAGCTCTAACAGTGGGGCCCCCCCATCCACCATACCCATACCCACCATCAAAACGGAACCTCTCCCCCCTCCCCTCGACCGGAACTGCCCGTCCCCTGTCCTCATTGACTGCCCACACCCCAACTGTAACAAGAAGTACAAGCACATTAATGGCTTGAAGTACCACCAGGCCCGTGCCCACAATGATGACGATATCAAGCAGGAGATAGATGGTGACAGTGAATACGGAGAGGACTCCACACTTCATCCTGAGCCTGGGAGCTGCAATGGAGCCTCTGTCTCCCAGAAGGGATGTCTTTCGCCAGCACGATCAGTCACCCCCAAAGGCAGAGGCTTTGAAGGTCAAAGCCCATCCCCTTCATCGGGGAAATTTAGCTGTAAGCAGTCCAGCAAGAAGAAGTCTTCCGACACGGATCAGGAAGCTGGTGGGACTCCCATGGACGGCTCTGAAGACGGGCCGTGTCTCACAGATGATGCCAGCAATGACGGCATGGATGACAAGAAAGGATCAGATAAGGACAAGTCCAAGAAGTCTAGCAGCAGTAGCAGCAGCAGCAGTGCCAAGTCTGAAAAGCTACCACAGAAGAGCTTGAAATCGGCCAGGCCCATAGCTCCAGCCATACCTCCCCAGCAGCTATACACCTTCCAAACTGCGACTTTCACCACTGGAAGCCCAGGGTCTTCTCCTGGGCTCACCACCACTGTTGTACAGGCTATGCCCAAGAGCCCACAGCTGAAAGCCATCCAGCCCAAACCCACGGTAATGGGAGACCCCTCTACTGTGAACCCAGCCCTGAGCAGCTCCAAGGACAAGAAGAAAAAAGATAAAAAGAAGAAGGAGGCAAGTAAAGATGCAGACAGTCCTAAGCCTTCAGGGAAGGGGGGTAAACCTGAAGAGGGTAAGAGCCCTTACTCCGAGTCATCCGATCCGGGCAGCAAGAGTGACGGGCTGCTAAATGGTTCCTCAGATTCCCACCAGAGTCGTTTGGCCAGCATTAAAGCAGAGGCAGACAAGATCTACAGCTTCACAGACAATGCTCCAAGCCCTTCCATTGGCGTTGCAAGCCGGATTGACAGTGGGGGGATGGTGCAGCCGCTGACCCCTCTCCACGTGGTGACTCAGAACGGTGCGGACAACTCATCGGTGAAGACAAACAGCCCTGCTTATTCAGACATCTCGGATGCGGGGGAGGATGGGGAAGGCAAAATGGACAATGTGAAGGCCAAGTCTGAGGACCAGGCCATGAAGGAAGGGGCCAAGAAGGCACTCTTCCCAACCCAAACGCCCAACAAAGAATCACCTTACTACACGAGCTATGAAGCTTACTACTCTCCAAACTACGCCAACCCCAGCCCGGGGGCTTCCAACTCCAGCGCTCCTTTGGCCGAAGGACAGCCTGTGAAAGTAAAGAAAGAGGAGGAGCCGGAGCAGACTGAGGGAAAGGTGAAAATGGAGCCCCAGGAAGAGCGCAAGCCAGAGATCAGCTCCTCCAGCCAGCAGCAACAGCAACAGCAACAGCAACAGCAACAGCAGCAGCAGCAGCAGCAGCAGCAGCAACCTTCTGTCATCCAGCAGCGCTCCAGTATGTACATGCAGCCCTTGTATTATAATCAGTACGCGTACGTCCCCCCCTACGGGTACAGTGAGCAGGCCTATCACAACCACTTGATGAACACCAACCCGGCGTACAGGCAACAGTACGAGGAGCGGCAGCGGCAGGCAGTGGAGCAGCACCGAGCGGCGGAGAAGAAGTCAGATGCGGCCCTCAAAGAGAGGGAAGCGTCGATGAAGGAGGATTGGAAGCAGAAGGCCTCCATTCCTCCCACCCTCTCCAAGGCCCCCAGCCTCTCAGATCTGGGCAAGCCCTTACCCCCCAGTAAAACAAAAGACTCTGCTTCAGAGCCAACCAAGTCGGTCATCATCCCCAAGGGGGAAGACTCCTCCAAGATCCAGTCCCAGCAGGCTGAGGGGCTGAAGATGAAGCTGAGTGAGGGGGGCCATCATGGGAAGGAGGTATCTGAGTCCAAATCAGGCCTGGAGTCCAGTAGGCAGCCAGGGATGGAGCAAAGCATGTGGTACAGACAGGTAACCAGTGGGATTTTGGTTGTGGAGTGCAGGGGGTTCCCAGTCCTGGTCCTGGTGATCCGCACACCAGCTGGTTTTCATTCCATCAAACCATAATTAAATAATTGAAGACTTACGTGATCTAAGAAGTTGCATCAATGTAATATTTGCATTTTGTTTCTAATCACAAGTTTGGGATTTTATTTCTCTTACAAAACACAACGGTTGAAGCTCCAATATGTTTAAGAGCTGGGAACAAAGAGTTCTCAATAATCATCTTATTATTAAGTCAGTGAAGGGTTTGGTAGTGGAGCTGAGGGCTCGGCTGGATCAAAAACTAACAGGTGTTTGGGTCACCAGGACCAGGACAGGGAACCGCTGGTGCAGAGCTAGAAAAGTGAATTTGGTGCCTCAGCCTTACAATTACACTTCCTTTTCACCACGTGGATATGGTCCCACCCCCGAAAGAGACTGTGTATGTTGGTGGTACTTTTATAGTCCTGTTTAGTTTTACAAGTGAAACCTTACCGAAGTGGTACAATAAAATATTTATCACAGGCTCTAATTTAAAGTTTAACTGTCTGTAATTTCAGCTTCTTTCCTGTTGGTCAATTGAGAAATTAGTATTTGTGGTAAATGTCTGAGTGCAGTGTGATTTGTTTCCCTTTAACAGTTTACTAATAATAGAATACTGAATCCAGAAGTAGTCTAATAGAGAATAGAATAATATTTTGAGAGGAATATAGCCTTGGGCACAGAAGTCTTTCTGGCCGATGAGAAGTGTGTGAAAATCTCTGTCGTGGCAGTGATTGAATAAAGAGCTCACCTCAAATAAAAGTTTAATGTGAACAAGAGTGAAAGATCTTTAGGTAGATGCTTTGGGAAAGGATGAGATGAGTGGAGCCTGTGGGGTTCAGTGAAATCGTCAGTGTTCATAATTTCTTCGGTAGCTTTTGAAGGGGGTTCAAGTTCTGACGCCAAGGCGTTTCTTCTCAGGAGGCAGACTCCAGGCTGTGGCCCTACATCTACCCCAACAAGTACCCCGACTCGCAGAAGCAGCAGCAGCAGCAGCAGCAGCAGGAGGAGGAGCAGCAGCAGCGCTGGAAGGAAGAGAGGGAGAGGGAGAGGAAGGGCAAGGAGGAGAGGTCACGGCCCAAGGAGACGGCAGCCAAGGAAGAGAGCAAAGAGAGCATGGACCCCCGGACGTCCATGCCCTCCTCCGAGGAGCACCGCGGGGCGAGCAAGGACCCCCGGCCCACTGCCCACATGCAGTTCTCCTCTCCGCTGGCACAGCACCAGTCCTACATGCCCTACATGCACGGGTACCCCTACGGTCAAGGCTACGACCCCAACCACCCTGGGTACCGGGGGATGCCTTCCGTCATGATGCAGAACTACCCAGGTGAGAGGGAGGGGGTTCTCTGTTTATGCTGAACTATAAAACAAACGTGGATGCCACAGTGCCTGATCTGATTTCTTTTGTCTCAATAACTCTGCTGGACTTTGTCTGAATGGTAATTGACTACTGGTGTATCTTACGTCACTGTGCAGGATTACAGGATTTTAGATGGATTCCTTTTTTATAATATTTGCTTTTCAAAACAGTTATAGCTCCTTTCACTTACAAAGCGCTTTTCTGGACACTCCACTCAAAGCGCTTTACAGGTAATGGGGACTCCCCTCCACCACCACCAGTGTGCAGCCCCACCTGGATGATGCGACAGCAGCCATAGTGCACCAGAACGCTCCCCACACACCAGCTCTCAGTGGGGAGGAGAGCAGAGTGATGAAGCCAGTTCATAGATGGGGATTATTAGGAGGCCATGACTGGTAAAGGCCAATGGGAAATTTGGCCAGGACACCAGGGTTACACCCCTACTCTTTTCAGAAACGCCCAGGGATTTTTAATGACCACAGACAGTCAGGACCTCGGTTTTACGTCTCATCTGAAGGACGGCGACTTCTTACAGTATAGTGTCCCCGTCACTATATTGGGGCATTAGGACCCACACAGACCCACAGGGTGAGCCCCTCCTACTGGTCCCACTAACACCTCTTTCGGCAGCAACCTGAGCTTTTCCAGGAGTCTCCCATCCAGGTACTGGCCAGGCTCACACCTGCTGAGCTTCAGTGGGCAGCCATTTGGGAGCTGCAGGGCGATAGAGCTCCTGGAGAGGGTTCTTCTTGCGATCTGACACTGGTCTGTCTTTCAGGGTCATACCTGTCTGCGGGATATTCCTTCTCCCCATACGGCAGTAAGATGGCCGGCTCAGAGGAAGGAGAGAAGTCCCGGGCCAGTCCCACTGTAAGCAGTAAATCCAGCTCCGAGTCCAAGGCCCTGGACATCCTCCACCAGCACGCCAGCCAGTACAAGAGCAAGTCCCCCACCGTCGGCGACAAGCAGCCGCACGAACGGGACAGGGTGGCGGGGGAACGGGAGCGCGAGATGGACCGGCCGCGCTCCTCCCCCTCCCAGCGCATCATGCCCTCCCATCACCACCTGGGCTACCCCCTGCTCTCAGGACAGTACGACCTGTCCTACGCCACAGGTCAGCAGCTTCCCCCGCCAGGGCCTCCTGCTGCGGAGGAGAAGAGCCGGTATCGAGAGTTGTCAGGTTATAGTCAGTTTGAAAAGAGAAAGTAACGTGCATGAAACACATGAACTAGATCAGAGGACTAAAAACTTATATCTAAACAATTTCTTATAGACTAAAAACTTAGTCCTCTGTGGGTAAAGAGATTCATGAAGAAATTTCTGCAGCCAGATCACAGGGCAGGTAGACAAATCTATAAGCAGTCGGTAGAAGTTGTATTATGAAAAACAAACATCTTAGTGCTTTTAAGTAAAGGTAGTGTATTTAAGGAAAGTCAAGGAAAAGACATTTGTTTGAAGCACAAAATAATAAACTAGTATTGATCTGTACAACTTGTTTCGGGTTTCAGATAGCCTTTGGCTTGAGTTCATAATATTATATATTTGCCATCATTTTTTTCGTAAGGAAGTTAGCATCTTCGCTGTGCTTAGTTTGATTTTGTGCCACTGCTTGTCATCTATGAGCTGTGCACTGTTCTGACTGGTCTTGAATTTTTTCTCCCAGGTCTCTCTTCTTCAGCCATTGTTGCTAGCCAGCAAGCCTCAGCCCCCTCCCTCTACCCCCCAGCACGGAGGTGAGAACGGTAAGGAGTTTAGAGAACCTCTTGGACCATGTTGACAAAGTAGCTGTCCTCTTTTAATCCATGTTTCAGAAGCTGCAAATAACACAATGTGACAATATGATGTCTCTACAAAATCTGTTATGTCATTTCTCCTTCCCGTTACAAAGTTCAGCCGTCTCAATCAGAAATAAAGGTTTCAGAGAATGTCTTTTTAGAACCCAGTTTCAAAATGTCTTCCATTTTTGTCTGTGGCTTTTTAGTCAAAGCATACCAAGACAGGACTTTGCTTCCTGTCTATTGTAACTATGACGTGTCCCTCTAAAATTAAACTTCTGAATGAATATAGTACATCAAGACCTTGAATACAAATTATAGCTTCAGTATTCCACAGGCTCTAATGGGAATATTACGGATATGGATGTATAGTTACAACTATTAAGACAATTTTATGTAGCTCTTAAGAATTGGAAATGATTGTAGCACTGTTACATTGAAATAGATTTGTCTCAGTTTTATGGGACAAGTAACTCATATTTTGAAACTGAACAGAAACGGAAGCTGTTAAATTTGAATATTTCTTGTCCGCTGTGTGCAGACATTATCTGCTTCCACTCTGAAGAGTTTTTTTTCCTTGAATTCAAGAAATTAGAATTGAGGATGTGCTCTCAGTCGGCTGTCGAGTTGCGTTTCGTTTTTCACAGAGACAGGTCCATTAAGGACAGGGGAAGCGAGCACATCGCTGACTAATAGAAGGATAGCTGATCAGGACTGCTCCTTCTGGCTAGAGATGAGGTGATGCTGACCTCTGGTGGAAGTCGTTTCTAAAATATAGTCCTCTATTTCTTATATCTAAACTCGCACACCTCAGCAGAAAAAACAAGATTCTTGATTTGCCATAAAAGTATATTCAGATATATTTTAATCTAATAAATTATTTTGGACCTTTTTAATGTTCTGAAGTATTGTTTGGATAAAGCACAAGATTTTCTTTTAAAATATGGAATAATGCACAAAGAAAAAAAATTATTTGTCCAAAAATTGGAAAATTTGATTTGACAAAGATGCCACAGTTCTCTGCTGTCCTGAGATGTGACCTTTGTTCTGAGATTGATAGGTTCAGTGACCTAAGGTGGGGTTGTGACCTAGTGATGTTTGTTTCTTGCAGGGAGACCTGATTGGTTCAGCTCAACCTGGAAAGGAGTCATGTGACTGGATCACATGAGGAAGAGTGTGGTGTTCATTTAGACATCAGTTAAATGGTGTTTCTGTATTTTAGTTTCTGCCTTGATGTCAGGCAGACTGTTCTTCTTCTAGCGTCTATAACTTCTCCTCCACTGCGGACTGAGAGCTGGTAAAAATCAAAAGCCATCTGTCTCTGTTGACACACAGATTTAGCCACTTAACCTTTTCTTTGCACTGTTGATGAGATTTGCAAAAAAAAGAAGAAAAAAACTGCCAGGAAAGACTATTCTCTTTTGATAGCATTATTTTCACATTTGCAGCAATCGGGGGGAAATAAAATCACTTCTCTGAAACTCGCTGACCTGGGCCTTAGATTGCAGCTTGACAAAGGAACAGATACAGTATCCCTTTTTTGAGGACTTCAGGATGTGGCAACCTTTTCGTTGTTTTCAGAGAGTGAGAGAGACAGTCGCAGGCACCGAGTGCCATCTTCTCAGCCCACCAACACAGTTCTCTATGCAAGCTGAATTGTTCTTTTAGAGATATTACGGGATGCATTTTTGAGACCTCGCCCACACGTGTGTCTTCTGTTCTGAATTGGTGCATCGTTGATGTTTTTGGAGAAAGGATAATACCTTACTTGTACAAGTAAGGTATCTGCCCTCATCAAGTTCAAGTGAAAATGCTGTATCGCTTTTTAGAAACATTTCTGTGCATGACAGCATGGCTCTCCATAGATGACCTTCAAGTTCCTTTTCCTACTTTTGACCATTACCACCTTTTTTTTACTGCCTCACGAATATCAGGCCATCTCAGTCTTACCCAGCGGCCAGGGATTTCAATCCATGGGTTAAGTCAGACACTAGACTGAGGTTGCTGTGCTGGCTAGGTGGTGCTACGGCGACTTCCAGGAGGGTAAACACGTTTACAGCAACATCAATGCATCAGTTTTGAACCACACTGTGTTAAAAGGTTAGCCACGATAAAAAAGGGATAGTGTGTCTATGTGTGTGTAGGTGGATTAGTCTGTTTGGAAAGTGCCAGACCTGTCGCCTGACACTCTAGAGGCATCCTTTGTGGATGTCTTAAGCCACAGTTGTTTAATTTCTAAAGGAAGCCATAGCAGAGAGAACAGGGGCACAGTGAAAAAATACACATCGGAGCCTTGGCCTGTTAGGAGACACTTCCAAGCAACTTCTGGAAAAAGCTGTTGACATTAGACTTTCCATGTCCTAGTCACAAATTGGGAGGGATTTTTGTAGATAATCACAACCTGGAAGATAAGCTCTGTCTTCTCATTTTGTAAAGGTCTGTATATTGGTATTAAAGCCTTTGGGAAAATGTTTTCTACACTCTTCTGTTTTCCTAAGCATTTGTGCTTTGAGTAAGGACTTTTCCATTTTTCTTCGAGGGGTGAACATTGATTACACACCTCTGAAGAAATGGAGAGGAGCAAGGAACGTTAGAAAATGTCCTTGTGTTTCCAACTAGATTTTTTATCAGCATTACTTCCAGGTAACATGACCTTAAACAATCTAATAATTTTTTAGCCCTTTTAGACTGTTGAAATGCAGTGCTCTGATCTTCAGGTACCTCCGTGTCATATAACTACTTGGCAACTGTCAACAAATTAGGACACCCTAATTGGAATTCGTCCAATAGTAGGATGGCTAAAAGCACTTCAGTGCTTAATGCTGTGGATCCTGTGCCACTTCACATCTAAGCAGTAGCCCCAGTTTCTCTGTTGTGAACTTCCTTATGGTGTAATATAGCACTGAAAGCATTAACCTACACAATGTTCTTTCTGCAAATCAAGCTGTACGACTCTGTCACCCTTTCACGTCTCTCTCCCAAACTTACTCACTATGTGGTTTCTGTATATATTGTACAGAGGAATTATTTTAAAAGGCTGTTGGATGCTATTGGAATTTTCCTACTTTTTATGTCTTTTTTTTTCCTTTTCTCTTTTTTTCTACCATTGTTAATATAAAATGAAAAAAACTGTAGCTGGTGTAACGGCTTTATATTTGAAGTGTTGTGATTTTTTTATTTTTTGCTTTCTCTTGATGTTTGTACCCTTTTCATTTGCCCTCCCACTTTCAGATATAGCCACTGTCAGCTGACTTTGATCACCAGACCTTCCAACCCTGAGAACATGTTTTATACAGGAAGAATCGAAACAGTGTCCCGAGTGTCAGGTCTTTTTCCCCCCAATTTAAATTCCCAGTTTTCTTTTTATCAAACCGGTTCTGGGTTGCAAACTCTTCATTTAAATAATTACTCCTCTTTGTTTTTGGTTTAAGTGCTCTAACTTAAAGACCGCCCTTTCTGTATGTCTTCAAATGATGAACTTTGCTTACAAATAATCTGTGTCGGTCAGTGCACCACATTGTGAAACACTTTGGCACCATGTGCATACTGTGTGCAGTAATTTATTCTGCACACTTTGCTTCCAAATGGTAAATCAGATACTTCGCATTACCTTTTTAATGAGCAAAACCTTTTTACCCTTAAAGCTGTACTAATAAATCTAGCCCAATGGCCAGTCCACTTGGTACCAGAATGTCCACGCTGTACAAGTGTCTATAATAAACTAGCATGCATATCTTGACTCACGTTTGTCCTGATTTCCTGATGGTATTTTCTGTAGAGAGAGGCGCTTGCTTGATCTTCTGCTGTTGGATCCTTTCAAATATTTTGAGGCACCTGTGAGAGAGAAGTTTTTGGGGAACAACCATGAGATGTAAATGACTGTACTGACTTTGTCTTCCTATACACAGCCTTGAGAAATATTTAACACCAGGACTTGTAGATAAAAGTATGTGAGTAAATGTCAACAAAAGGATTGAATTTGCTACATTAAAAAATATTTCAATTGTGCTTTGTAGACGCTTGTACTTGCAATGTAATCATAAAACTGGAATGATTACATTTAAAAGACAGTAAATCTGTGATTGTGCTGGGATTTGCCCTTTGCAAGCAGTTTGATTAATTTTTCTGGTGCTTGTGAAGTTCTCAATGGAACCTTGCAGTCCCTCTGCACAGGAAGCTCCTCTGATTTAATTGGAAGTTGAGTAAGTGCCAGGAAACACAAAAACAAAACGCAAAAAACTTTGCCACTCAGATTCATTTGTTTTGTAAGCCAGGGGTTGGAAAACTATTTGAAGACAAGCACACTTGAAGAACCAAGAATGTGTCTTGGTCTGTCTCAAACATTTCACTTAGGCCCTGCTGTTGGGATTGTAAGGGATGATCTTTAATGGTCATTTCAATGCTCCAACATCTGTAGTTTAGAAGAAAAGGGCGTTTTGAAGTTAGAATTACACAGATTACAAATTGCCCAGTTTTGTATACAGTAGAGGCTTGGAAGCTTCTAGTAGCATAAGAAATAGAAAGTATCTCTCTCTCAGAATATATGCTGCCACATCTCTGGCACCAATGTATATTGTATTTTCTGGTTTTGTTGGAAGTCCATGGCATAATGTGTGAAAGGTCACTGTGTACCCATTATCATTTTCCTTCTGAGAGCAGCATTAGGACAGGCTTTGTGTGGAGATACTGACCTACCAGTGCTTAGTGAATAGAGGTCTGAATTGGATTTTTACATAACTTAATCTTTTTCATTTGTTTGAAAGAGTTGATTCCTGTTTTGAAATGCACTTCAGAATGGGCGCACACTCTTCCGTGACGGTTTTACTCAATTAGGGTAAAGTAGAAGCCACCGATGCATCAGTCAAAAAGATGTCTCACTAGGTGGTGTGTTCACAGAATTATCTTGTCAACAGAAATTAAAACATTTTGAATTTTTGTGTTGGAATTAGACGTTTTGAGGCAAAAGAATTTTAAATGTTTTTAATCTTTGAGAAAAATGGAAAGGGGGCTGGAATCGAGTATATATAATAATAATTTAATTATTTTGCTTCCATCTCCAAAATTATAGACTAGCAAAATTGTGCTGCTTATTGAGTTGGTACAGATCTTAATGGGGGGAAGCGCTTGATTTTGTTTAACTTATTTTAAGTTTCCTTTTGTTGATACCCGTGGTAGAGCAGCAAAACAGATCTGTTTGTTTTTTTCACAACACAGCCGTTGATAAGTCCAGTTTCAAAATGGTGCTCGATAGACGTCCTTGGAAGCCGGTAGGGGAGAAGGAACTCGTCATGTGACTGTGGTGTTCCTTTCTCTCTGCGGCATTGTACTGTTTCCCACCTCTGAACACCCCTTACCCCCAACTCATACAGCAGTGGGGAGCGACTCGGTATCCGTCATCGGTACTTGAAAGGAAGATGTTTACAGCTTTTTTTTTCTTTTTTTGATTGCTGTGTTTGATTTTCAGTCTCCTCCCTCTTCCCTCTCCACTATCCCCTCCCCCCTCCCTCTCCAACTTTGTCCCTTAAATTTTCTCTTATGTAAAGTGTACATTACCATGTTTCTTTTTTTATACAATACTGTAACTTGCCTTTGTACATTTAGGCAAAAAAAATAAATCTTTTTATGAGACAATCACACCTGTCCTTCACTGCCTGACTTTCTTCCACGGCTCAGGGAGGGAGAAATGGTGAGAACAGTAGAGGGACTTCTTGTGGGATTTTACAGTGGGAGCCACCTGCGCAGGATTCCTTTCACTGCTTACAAAAAAAGTCCAATTTTTTTTATCACCCTCCTCTAACTGCTGCTACCCAGGATCTCATTAATCTGAGGTGAGCAATTCTAATTTTTCACACCTCAGAAATCATTGTGTTCTTTTTGCTTTTTCACTATTAAGCCACAAGCTGCAATTAAAAAAAAAAAATTCACACGGTTTTATATTACTGATTAATATAAGTTACATTATTCTAATAGGAATTCTGGAGAGGAAAGTGCCAATCATTTTTAAAACCAGCCTCTTGTGTGGTTAAGAATTTCTACTTGTAATTGTAATCTCGGCAGATACCTTTTTAAAGCCTCGTGTGATTCAGCTTTCTTGTTTCCTTAAACCACTGTTTTTGAAACCTGATAGTAGTGGCTTTACGAGAAAAGATGTTTATGTGAAGGGGAGAAAGGGTAACGATGGCGTCCTGCATTCTTTAGGCTCTGTTCAGTCACCTCTGAACTACAAAAAGTTACAATCGGAAGCTCAAATGTATTTCCTGATCAGGCCTGATCTGGTAACTTAGTCAATCAAGTATTTTAAGAGTTCATTTTGACTCTGGAGACAGATTTGATAATTCTGCACTTTATCATACTATAAAATATTTGGCAGCTTATATTTGTCCTAAACCATTGGAATCTCTTGATTATGTTAGTTCAGGTGGGGAGCTGCGTCAGCATGCATAGGCTGCAAAGGAACAAGTAATAGGGTTATTCCATGCTGAAAAAAAGAAGAAAGAAAACAACTTTTCGGCCGTAGAGCCTTCTTCAGGTGTGAGAGAGACAGGGCAGTAGGCAAAGGTAATGTAGCGGGAGAACAAAGGCTGGGAGAGAGGAGGAGTGAGAGGGGAGCAGGGGACAGAAAGAAAGGCCAATCAATAGGTGTAGAGAGGTATGAAATGAAACCTCCAATGAATGGAGAAAATTTAGAAGAAAAGTAGTCTGTCGTTAGGAGAAGGGGGAAGGTGTGATCCTAGCTGCAGGATAATTTTGGTTTCTGTAGTCTTTCTGATGTATGAGTTCGGAAAACAGTCTTTGAGAACACGGAGAGATGAGAGTGGTCGTGGCCGTCAGAGGTGAAATGAGAAACAATGGGCTTGGAGAGCTCTTTAATCTTCACAGCCCTGACGTGTTCTCTGAAGCGGTCTCCGAGTCTCCTTCCTGTTTCTCCAATGTACAGTGGTGTGAAAAAGTGTTTGCCCCCTTCCTGATTTCTTAATTTTTTGCATGTTTGTCACACTGAAATGTTTCAGATCATCAAACAAATTGAAATATTAGACAAAGATAACACAAGTAAACACAAAATGCAGTTTTTAAATGAAGGTTTTTATTATTAAGGGAAAAAAAAAATCCAAACCTACATGGCCCTGTGTGAAAAAGTGATTGCCCCCCCTGTTAAAACATAAATCAACTGTGGTTTATCACATCTTTGGAAAGCCAAGTTCAATTTCTCTAGCCACACCCAGGCCTGATTACTGCCACACCTGTTCTCAATCAAGAAATCACTTAAATAGGACCTGCCTGACAAAGTGAAGTAGATCAAAAGATCCTCAAAAGCTAGACATCATGCTGCGATGCAAACAAATTCAGGAACAAATGAGAAACAGAGTAATTGAGATTTATCAGTCTGGAAAAGGTTATAAAGCCATTTCTAAAGCTTTGGGACTCCAGCGAACCACAGTGAGAGCCATTATCCACAAATGGCGAAAACATGGAACAGTGGTGAACCTTCCCAGGAGTGGCCGGCCGACCAAAATTACCCCAAGAGCGCAGCGACGACTCATCCAAGAGGTCAGAAAAAAACCCACAACAACATCCAAAGAACTGCAGGCTTCACTTGCCTCAGTTAAGGTCAGTGTTCATGACTCCACCATAAGAAAGAGACTGGGCAAAAATGGCCTGCATGGCAGAGTTCCAAGACGAAAACCACTGCTGAGCAAAAAGAACATAAAGGCTCATCTCAGTTTTGCCAGAAAACATCTTGATGATCCCCAAGACTTTTGGGAAAATACTCTGTGGACTGACGAGACAAAAGTTAAACTTTTTGGAAGGTGTGTGTCCCATTACATCTGGCGTAAAAGTAACACAGCATTTCAGAAAAGGAACATCATACCAACAGTAAAATATGGTGGTGGTAGTGTGATGGTCTGGGGCTGTTTTGCTGCTTCAGGACCTGGAAGACTTGCTAGGGTACATGGAACCATGAATTCTGCTGTCTACCAAAAAAATCCTAAAGGAGAATGTCCGGCCATCTGTTCGTGACCTCAAGCTGAAGCGCACTTGGGTTCTGCAGCAGGACAATGATCCAAAACACACCAGCAAGTCCACCTCTGAATGGCTTAAGAAAAACAAAATGAAGACTTTGGAGTGGCCTAGTCAAAGTCCTGACCTGAATCCGATTGAGATGTTGTGGCATGACCTTAAAAAAGCGGTTAGGCTTGAAAACCCTCCAATGTGGCTGAATTACAACAATTCTGCAAAGATGAGTGGGCCAAAATTCCTCCACAGCGCTGTAAAAGACTCATTGCCAGTTATCGCAAACGCTTGATTGCTGTTGCTGCTGCTAAGGGTGGCCCAACCAGTTATTAGGTTTAGGGGGCAATCACTTTTTCACACAGGGCCATGTAGGTTTGGATTTTTTTTTTCCCTTAATAATAAAAACCTTCATTTAAAAACTGCATTTTGTGTTTACTTGTGTTATCTTTTTCTAATATTTCAATTTGTTTGATGATCTGAAACATTTCAGTGCGACAAACATGCAAAAAAATAAGAAACCAGGAAGGGGGCAAACACTTTTTAACACCACTGTAGATGGCTGGGCATTTACTGCAAGAGATGCAGTAAATAAGGTTGCTGGAGGTACAAGATGCCATCTGGATGATCCGGAATTGTCCTGAGGGGCCTTGAATGAGTGTGGTGCTGGATGTGTACTTGCTGTTGATACAGCGAGCTCTGTTGCAAGGGAAAGTGCCAGATGTGGATGGTTGCTGAGGGCAGTCAAGGGAGCTTGAACTTGAACTTTATTGCCATACATACATGTACTGGTACAATGGAATTCGTACAGACAGAAAGTCTCTCGATTGTTAAAACAAGTGTAAAAAAACCACAAAGTTCAGACAGTGCATCAAGACAATATACAAACAAACAGTAGACAATGTACAAGTAAACATGTAGACAGTTTGAATGTAAACAATGCAGATGTGTAAACAATGACTAGAGATGTGCAATAAATAAGAAATCATAATGAGGTAGATGGTGATGGTGTAGGTGTGGTCCGAGGGGGATGGCTAAATGTGTTCGCCAGTCTCACTGCCTGTGGATAGAAGCCATTGAAGAATCTAGTGGTAAGTGTCCGTATGCTCTTATATCTCTTGCCTGAGGGCAGTGGGGTGAAGAGCTCATGCCCGGGGTGGTGACTGTCCTCTGTGATGGCCAGAATTCTACCACAGCAGCGGTCCTCATAGAGCTGTTTAATCTCGGTGAGACCGCAGCCGATGATCTTCTGGGCCATATTGACCAGTCTCTGCAGTGCCTTTCTCTCTCGAGAAGAGGTGTTGCCATACCACACGGTGATCCCGTTGGTGAGGATGCTCTCAATGGTGCAGCGGTAGAAGTTCACCAACACAGGTACTGGCATCCCACATCGCTTGAGGCACCTCAGGAAATAGGGGCGCTGCTGAGCCTTCTTCATGATAGAGTCAGTGTTCACAGTCCAGGTTAGATCATTTAGAAATGTGAATTCCCAAAAACCTAAAGCTGGTGACTGTTTCCACTTCCGTTCCATCAATACTGAGTGGGCTGTGAGTGTGGCCTGTGTCTCCGAAAGTCCACTATTAGCTCCTTCGTTTTATTTACATTCAAGTCCAGGTTATTGCTATGACCACCTAAGCAGCTGTACGACTTCATCCCTGTAAGTGGACTCGTCATCATCACTGATCAGGCCTATTATAGTGGTGTCATCTGCAAACTTGTGGGTCTTGCTGTGCAGTCGTGAGTGAACAGGGAGTACAACCTTGGACCCAGACAGCAGCCTTGTGGGGTTCCAGTGCTCAGGGTGAGTGGTGTTGATGTTTTATTACCTATCCGCACCACCTGTGGTCTCTCGATTAGAAAGTCCAGCAGCCAGTTGCAGACAGAGTTGCACAGACTCCTGAGCTTTGTCACCAGTTGACTGGGTATGATGGAATTGAATGCTGAACTGTAGTCCACAAACGGCATTCTCACATACGAGTTCTTAGTGTACAGGTGTTCCAAGGCTGTATGTAGGGCCAGGGAGACAGCATCATCAACTGATCTGTTGTTCTGGTAGGCGAACTGCAAGGGGTCCAGGGACTCCTTGATGGAGGAGTTGATGTGTGACAAACCCAGTTTCTCCAGTCATTTCATCACCACAGATGTTAATGCTACTGGGCGGTTATCGTTCAGGCACGTCACTTGTGCCTTTTTGGGGAGTGGAACAATAGTGGGATTTTTAAAGCAGGTGGGGACAATGGACAGTGACAAGAAGGAGTTAAAGATGTCCATAAACACTGCGGTCAGCTGGGCTGCACATGTCCTCAGGACGCGCGGTGGTATCCCATCAGGCCCTGCAGCCTTACGGATTTTCACCCTGCTCAGAGTCTTCTGCACGTCCTGCTCTGAGAGTTTCAGAACAAACTCGCCCTGCACATTTGGTGTCTTCTCAGCAGTGCCTGTGTTCAGAGCATCAAAGCGGGTATAGAAATGGTTCAGCTCGTCCGGCAGGGATGTGTTGTTCGTGTCGATCTCCTGGCTGCAGCCCTTGTACCCGGTGATTGACTGAAATCCCTGCCACAGCCCCCGGGTGTCAGCGCACTGCGTTTCAAGCCACACTAGCGCGTTTAGAGCGGGAGCTGTGAACAAGAAGGTTGCGCAGATTAGGTGGTCGGCGATATGAGATGATGGGGCGGTCAGAAAAGAGGGCCCCAATGGAGGGGTCATCCTGTAGGATGGAAAAGTTGTCATTAATAGTCCTGGGGACAGGAAGTGTGTTGGGGTGGTAGGGAAGCACCAAAGGAATGCGGTTGTTACGGCGGGAGTTCCTGCTCCAGTTGATGGTCCGAGGGGTGTTTTTGGCTCGGGCAAGGGCCCTGTCAATCACACTGCTGGGGTATCCTCTGTTGATGAAAAAGGAGTAGAATTTTGAAGGCTTGGTTCTGGAAGTCGATGTCGTTGCTGCAGGGTTGTTGTAGCCGAAGGAACTGTGAAAAAGGGAGAGAGTTTTTGTGTTTGGGGTGAAATGAGCTATACAGGAGATAGCTGTGTGAATCCGTGGGTTTGTAATAGACTGAAGTGGAGAGTCGGGGGTAGTTGATGGAGAAGTTGCTGCTAAAAACGGAAGAGTAGCGGAGGATATGTTAACTGTATATTTGAGGGACGGGTGGAAGTTGGTGAAATGATGCAGAAAGTGCTCAACCTGGTCGTTGGAGCATGTGGCGGCACTGTCACAGTCATCAATGTATAATCTCAGAATCTCTTGGTTATGACTGATGGGTTTAAGGAATGAAAACTGCTGGGCAGTGGACAAGTGTGTCACCCCAGATGTTTGAAAAAAATCTTATTTGCAGCAATAACCGAAGATGAATGATGTCTCCACCTGCTGTACCTCTCCAGTAAATGCATGGCAATTTCAGCTTGGAGCTGATTTTGTAGGTACTCTTGTTGGAAGGAGTACTGAGCGAAGTTTTCTGAGCAAAGTTGTCAAGATGAAACATATTTAGAATTTTTTTTTGTATTTTACTAATACTGAGATGCAAAGAATGTGGACTATATATATATGTATTATCAGAACAATATGTTCATACTGTACCCGTTAGTGGCTCTCTTCCCCCTGGACCAGAATCAGACACTTCATTTTCCACTACTGTGGGAAATTTGTCTTTGGCTTCTACCATAAAAGTAGTACCATAAAACAAATCACAAGCAAAATATTAGGAAGTCATGTAAAATAGGTTTATTTAATGATTATTTAATTATTCCTTACACTAATATAGCTCTTTTCTGGACACTCCACTCAAAGCGCTTTACAGGTAATGGGCATCCCCTCCACCACTACCAGTGTGCAGCCCCACCTGGGTGATGTGCTAACAGCCAAAGTGCAACAGTTTGCTCACCACACACCAGCTCTCAGTGGGGAGGAGAGCAGAGTGATGAAGCCAGTTCATAGAAGAGGATTATTAGGAGGCCAGGATTGGTAAAGGCGAATGGAGATTTTTCATGATCACAGAGAGTCAGTTTTACGTCTCGTCCGAAGGACAGTGCCTTTTAACAGTACAGTGTCCCCGTCACTATACTGGGGCATTAGGACCCTTGCAGACCACAGGTTGAGCGCCCCCTGCTGGTCCCAATAAAACTTCTTCCAGCAGCAACCTTAGTTTTTCCCACAATGACATGGCTGCTGGCTTTTACATACATCTACGTACATTTGTTGAGCAGTTTTATTGCAGAGGGGACAAAGGACTTCTTCTACATGGTTGTTATTTGCATTTGGTACCCACTATCGTCTCCCTGACGGGAGCATTATGAATTGAGACCGGAGAGGATGGGGGGAATCAGCTGTGATGTTCCTTTCGATTGCCATTTCTAAAACAGTGCTCCAGTCTGGAGAAGGGGACGCCGCTCTAAGAGATGTGATCTTTTGGTTCAGATGTTAAATTTAAGTCTTGACTTCCTACTTCAGCATTACAGATTATATGGTTCAGTTCCTAAGAATAAGGGTGTCACCCTTTGGGTGGAATTGTCCAGCCCTAAATGTCTCCCCTATTTCAATTGGAGAATCACTCCTCAAGTGGAGCTTGAATTCAGAACTCAATTGGAGCACTTTCTCTTCTGAAATGCTGTGTAGCGGCACTGCTGGCATAGAATGATTGGCACATGTGGACCAGAGGTAGATACAAAGTGGGTTCCCTCCAATATGTAAAATATTTATGGTTAAAAAGTAATAACTTGGCAAAGACAAGTGACTTTGGGGTTGATGGATCAACTCTGTGGATGTCTGACATGCAGTTAAATTTTTAAAAGAACCCAGGGCCTGTTGTCCAGTTTGAATTGTTAGCATGGCCTCGTTTCCCAGTAGGATCCATTTCAAATAGTCTAGAGTCCCCTCAAATTATTGTTCAAGTGTGCTCCTCTGATAGACATCTATTACAATTCAGATTTTAAATGTATTTGAACCTCAGCAGTGCACTTTAATTGAGGACATAATCTCCTTTACGAATGTAATTTTTGAGCAATGTGTGTTTTGGTTTCAGTAATCATATGTTTTGATGTAAAGTCCTTGAAACCTCTATATTTTTGAGTTGGCTGTATTCCAGTCTGTTCCACCTCAGACTGCAAAAACACTTTGAATTCTGTTCAGTTCCTGTGAGAGAAAAATCAGATCTATACTTTACATTTTAATAAAGACACTGCAGTTTCTATTTATTCAGTGTGGGGACTTGGAATCCTCCCAAGTGAGTGGAAAAAGGGAATTGGATCAGTTCCAGAAAGGTTCCCTCAGCGTTAGAGCGTTCATTAGGCCTACTGCCTCAAGAGTGACCTCACCCTGTTGTTACTGGGCCTGACAAGGCTCTTTTACTGATCCTTGATGTGTGGAAATCCAGGAATGACTCACTGCTTTCAGGGCAACAATCCTCAGAGTCATCTGGGGCAGAAAGACTGGTACATGCTCTCGTGGAGAAAGAAGAACAGGAACAAAACAACTCTGCTCCAAAGGGAGCGGATCGCTGTTTTATACCAGAGGCTTGCCGTGTGTCCTTTCCGATGTACAGGAGTCTGTCAGATCCCAGTTGGTCTAATTGCGAACGGACAGGTGGAA
The DNA here is from genome assembly GCF_055471065.1 of Atractosteus spatula. Lineage (NCBI taxonomy): Eukaryota > Metazoa > Chordata > Actinopteri > Semionotiformes > Lepisosteidae > Atractosteus > Atractosteus spatula. The sequence continues at coordinate 62,624,705 of NC_142712.1, read as the reverse complement.
ACAACAGATAAGGAGGTGCAAAATGTGAAACAGACCAAAAATGAACAGAGGGAACAGGGATTCAGTTCTGTGCACTGCTCCAGACAGGTGTGAGACAGGTGTGGGAAGGAAGGAATACAGATCTGTTGGAGTTTAGACCTCTTAGATACGAAAGTTTGTATGCAGGCTCTCATGCAGGTTATTCAGGTTCCGATTTGCCTGTGAGTTTCAAAGGGCTCTGTACATATTTTGTATATGAATAGCAGATTACTTTGTTTTCCAAGTGGTAATACCAGACTTGGAGAAACCAACACATAATTTGAGCAGCTTTCTATAGGAGCGTCAAGACATCGACTGAACATGTCACGGGGGCGTCTGGTGTCTCTCGGAAACGTCTCTGTGCAGAGCAGTCGAGGATAAACTCTGTAGCTCAGGTTGTTTTCTCAAGAAGTTAATTTTTTGGAGCCGAAACCAGTAGCAGGAATTCCTTCTGCCCATTCAGAAGTTCGATTAAAAGCTCATCTAACCCTCGAGACTATTCAGGACAGAAGATTTAGAAGAATTCCTACAAGATGATGGCTTGGTAGTGAGTCAGGAGTAAACCATATTATTTAACAGGCATAGACCTGCTTTCTTGTCTGAGTAAACCTAAGTTTGTTTCATTGCTAAGTCGTATATAGTTTCCCATGTTCTGGATTTGTTTTTTATTATTTCCAATCTTCCAAAAACGAGCAGTCATGGTCTCAGGCTCTCAGGTTACTGAGGTAGCAGAATCTACATTAGAATAAAAAGACCTTTGTTTGCAGCTTGACGCTGCAGGAGAGATTATCTGAGGATGTATTTTACCCTGTCGAAATATGAAATCTGATTAGCATTCTGCAGGGAGGGGAGAGAAGATGTGCTGAGGTAATGCCTTTTTCCTTTGAATCCTCACTGCTGGTGTGCTAACAAGTAACAGCAAGCTCCTTCTCGTTCTCCGATGAAGGTATGGCAGGGACCGAATTTCCATGGGATGCTACATGTAGGCAGCTGGCCCGATCCAAGAAACAATTCAAGCTTCTGAAACCGAGGCGCCATTCATTGTTTCTGCGGCAGGAGACTGCGAAGTGTGAGTTTGCCAGTTTTTTTTTTGCTTAAAAAAGTTGGTGCCGTTTTCGGGTTTTTGTAATTATTCCTTTCAAGGTTCTGGGAAAATCTTCCTTTCATAGTGCAGGGTTATCCCTAGAGCCGGGAGGTCTCAGGACTGAATGCCACAGATATTGGCCGGCTAGTCCCAGCCAAGGAGTCAGTTTGCCGTGCAGCAGGGACTGGGAGAGTGACTGGGTGATTACTGGTGAGGGTGGGAGCAGTGGGTGATTCTGTCTGCCCTCTGGCTCCACTCTTCCAATCCTGGGTCCATTGCATGAGAAACAGAACTGTTCTTGCATGCCCGCTAACCATATCTGCCCAAAGTGCTTTCAGGGCAACAATCCTCAGAGTCATCTGGGGCAGAAAGACTGGTACATGCTCTTGTGGATAAAGAAGACAAAACAACTTTGCTCCAAAGGGAGCGGATTGCTGTTTTATACCAGAGGCTTGCCGTGTGTCCTTTCCAATGTACAGGAGTCTGTCAGATCCCAGTTGGTCTAGTCGGGGATGGACAGGTGGAAACAACAGATAAGGAGGTGCAAAATGTGAAACAGACCAGGACTGATTAGAGGGAACGGGGATTTGACTGGGACTTGTTGGTCTAGCTGTAACAATTCTTCATAGGTTTGTTTCTGGTGATGGAGTAGGGGAGTCCAGCGTTGTTCTGTTCTGTAGGTAAATTTTCAAATCCAGCACCGTGTTTAAGTACAACCTCAAAAGCATAAAATTAACAGTGCGTTCTGCTTTGCTATGTTATTCAGAATGGATTGTGTTCCCCTTTCTAGTTTCAGAAGGCTTTTTCTATGAAGACATCAAGAAGCATTCTGATGTTATTTACATGCAAGTTATGTAGCAAAATGCAAAAGAACATCAGCAGTGAATGCACATTTACCCAAGGGTTTTATTTATAATCCTTTGAACCTAAACAAGCTGAAAGACACATGGCTTTCTACATGAGGACTTCAAAAGCAGTGGCAGCAATGGTAAAAAGGCAGTAATTATTTAGTGCTGAGGTTCCTGCTCACATCTGTTCTGCACATCTGTGTATTCCTGTCTTAAGACAGCGGTATGTTAAGTGAGTGACTTTCCATCTTTAAAGAAACATCTCTTTGCTTAATCACTGAAGGTCTTTGGATCTCATTAAAGACATGTTTCTCTCATTTCTGTGAAGTATAACTATAAAAAGATGTGCCATTTTTTATTTCTCCACACAGAATCTCAAGTGGGGAATCCCTTTCGGCTTCATGGAAGGCTTAAACACAGCTGTACAGAATATGCCCTTGCCTGGGTCATTCTCAGTTACTCAGTTTAGGACCAATTCAGTTGACAATAGTGAAATTACAGCTGTTGCAGCTATTTGCTATTCACTCTATAGTGGTGTCTTGGTGTTTTGTAAGATTTATTTGGGTAGCTTACTTCACAAGCAAACATAAACCTTCCAGGGTAACCGCAGAACAAAAGGCTAATTGTGATTCTACTGTCCTGTAGTCTGGGCAGTTTCTTATGAACTGCTGTGGACAGATGTACTGTAGCTCTCTAACATCAACAATCTCATTGGTGGTGCATGGAACCTTCATTCCAGCATCACCAAACTTAAAGAGCTGCAGAGCAAAATCTTAGCACTAATGTAGTTGGGAGCTGTTTTTTTCCTGAATGTCATAAAATGCAGGCTTTTATTTACATCAGGACTAAGCAAGTTCTCTTCCGTACAAAACAATTTACATACAGTGTAGTTTATCTCATGTCAGAACTCTTTACCTTAATAATATTAAAGGTAGTGTTTAAAGAAAATGAAACAAAATTACGTGTCTGTGGCTAAAAGCTTGAGCCACAGGATTTACAGTCTCAGTCTGAAACACACGTCTGGCCTAGACTTGCAGAACTCTTCGAGCTGAGGCCTGTGACTGAAGCATCAGAAATTACTTCTAAACAGTGAAAGCCCAACTTTTGATTTGCCTTTCTAGAAAAGAGCTGAGGAGTAGAGTTAAACTAACCCTAGGGTTCTGCTATGGGTAGCAAAGTACCCTGAAACTGCTGGCTTGACCACTTGTATGAGGAGAGTAGAAGTTGCTAAGGAAACAGGCCTGGATAAGTCAGAGGGAACAGGGGGGCCCTTTACTTGTGTGAATTCAGTATCAGCGCATAGTTAAAGAAAAAGGGAGGGTTTGATTTTCTACATACAATCTCCTTTAAGGTGGCTTGAAGGAAAAAAAATCTATATCCCTCAGATTCTCTTTAACTTTTCAAATGTCCTTGGTCATGACTGCAGCAGGAGGGGCCTGTTTCGAATCAAATATCAGTGAGTAAGACATGTCTTTAATAGCAGACATTGAGGAAAGGACTTCAAAAAGAATTTTAACATGTTTTAGTGTCACAAAGGTATGGGATAGTACATGATCGAGGCAGTTTATTATTAATATGTTTCATATGTGCAGTGTTCTAGTCTGTACTGAATGAACACTTCGCCTTGTGCCAGTGCAACACTTAATTGCTTCCCCCTACACTCTTCATGCCACCTAGCTTTGAGTGCTGTGACATTCAAAACGGTGTCTGTGGAAAGTACTCTGTCAAGGATCATGTGACAGCCAGGAGATAAAACATTACATATTAGATATGAACTGTTTCTCCAAGGTGCACCTGACAGTACGAAGAGCTCGGGAGACTTTGTCTTTGTTTTCTCTTTATGCTTGGAATTCAGAAAGGTGTGATTTCCTTGAACTAATCACCCCTTTCTCCACTGGAGTGGAGATAATGGAACTGGGTGACAAGAGGTTAGATAAGGAATGTTGACCGAGAGGTCTGGGGGCCCTGGGCCCTTAGAGATTTTCCAGAGGAGTCTGTAGGAGCCAAACACACCGAGACTGGGAGGTCTGCAAAATGCCCTTTAAGAAAGAGTGTTCCTGAAGTGTGGATTATACAGTGAGATTTTCAGTGCTGACAACTGGCCTGTCTTTGTTGAAAGAACCTGCAAACTTGATCTCTTATAGTCACCCTGGGAAAAAGAAAAATGACACAATCAGTAACAAATGTGTCATAAATGGTCTTTGGTATGGTATTTGTTTTTCGGCATTTTAAAATCTACTTGATTTCTTGGAGCTCAGACTTCAAAGCAGAAGGACGTATTCTTGTGTTTGATGCACCTAATTAAAAATGTTAATTTCTTTAAAACTCACAATTTTGAGTATTTGCCACATTCTTCTTAAGTGTAAATGAAAAGCCCTTTTATACAGATTTCATGATATAGTCTCAGATAAAGTCATAAAAGACACAGAAAACGTTTAAAAAGTGTTCAACGATCGTTTCGTCTTGTCTTGATTAAGTCGGTACAATTAACGTCTGTATTTTTACGAACAGATCATTTACGTGGTTCATTGCCAATTAATTTATCACTTCATCCACTCTTTCTTCACAGCTGACCTATTATGTAGTTTACTGGAGAAAAATGGAAGCAGAATTAAAATGTTACAGTACGCTGGGTTCCCTGTTAATTCAATGGTTGGTTGTGTTCAACCAGAGTATGGATTTTCAGCTTCGTCATTATTTTATGAGAGACTGCTTTGTCTTCTGCCCAACTTCTGTAATTTAGGAATGCACGTGTACAAAAATCCTGTTGGAAACTCCCGATCTGTGGCACAATACAATCCTATTTTCCTGTTCGTGGTTCCTAAAACTAGGCAATCAGGTGGACGATAGGCTGGTATATTGTAATGTAAAATATGCAAATCCGTTCATATTTATTGCTCTAAGATAGTCAACGCCGAATAAAACAGCCAGTCTCACTGGCTTTAACAAAAACTAGTAATAATCCTTTTGACTTTTTACAGCCTGTTCCGTACAGCTCGTTTAAATCATCTACGGATACTACGGATAAATGCACTTCGTTTTGAAGAACTCCAGTTCAGCAGAACACGACGCACCTCATTTAACGTTTCATAAAGCATCCCTGTACTAACCGGATGTTTGAAACAAAATCGGAGCGAGGGCGGAAAACGCGATTAAAACAGGACGGCGCTGTAACTTGTTTCGAGACTTTAAGGAATTCGCCAAGTAAGGATTAATACGTGTTTGCCCTGGGGTTTGAACCCGTCTTTGAGTCGCCTAGATTACCTTAAAGCGCTGCGGGAGGGAGCTGCTGTGGAGCCACAGCCCACTCCAGCCTCTAGCGCACCAACGCCGCAAGTTCGCGATCAGAAACCCAGCCTCCTCGGCGTGTCCGCTTCGCTGTTGACAGCTCGGAAACTCGCAAGTTTTTATTATTTGTTCGTGTGCACATTGTTTCTCTGTGCTTGGAGCTTCGGCTTTCTACCCACTCTGCAAAGATGTTGCAGGGCTTCGACTCCTTTCCTATTTTCAGTCCCCGGAAGAAATGACTGCCGCTGGCGGTGAAGGGGGGGGGACGCACAGCGCTCCGGAACCGTGGAGGTACAGAAACCGTAGCTCAAACGCCATCCCAATTTTCCAGCAATCCTAAACGCTCATTCGTTTGCCCGCTTTGTAAGTTCAGTGCTGTGGAAAACAATGCGCTGTCGCCTGTCTGCTTTAAAATGCCGGGGAAAGGTCTCTGTGCAGTCGCTGCATTTTCAGGAATAACGGCCCTTTAGCGGGCTGATTATGTTCGCATTCTTGTCTTTATTTTGAATCCTACCTCGGGCATTTAAAGTAAAATAGGAGGCAGCCTTTAACAACGAAAAATGTCCTTCGTGTGAATAGAGATTGGGGAGACTGCTGGAGAGTCGCAAAGAGAGGGAGAGAGCTGTCATTAGAGTCAACTTCATACAGTATATTCTCAGAGTACGATATTAAAACGGCTACCTATAGTTTCAGACAATCGGTAAGGACATTTAACTTTTTTTTTTCTGTGACAAAACGAGTTTCTAGTAGTTGCCCTGGAAAAAAAGTGGACGTTGTGTTCCTGTACAGTGAAAAAGCTTGAAAACATCAATCAAAAGATTAAAAGGCATCTCGTTTAAACTCGTTACTGTGACTGATTAGTGATTACAACCGTTTAAATACCTTTCGATTCCCAGAAGGTTACGTCTACCCTCCTCAAATACTGGCCCCTTCTCTCTTCTAATTTGCCAGAGGTCTACCTTTCCATTGCGACTGTAGCGCCTTACAATCAGTTCGGAGATTTCTCACCTGAGGCAGATTGACAGCGGCCGGTGTTGACAGAATAAGACAAGCATAGTACGATTCGACACTCCCGTGACTTTAAGCAGTACTGGCTTGCTGCGACTGTTTGATCGCTGTGTGAAAAGCGAAAAAAATAAGTTTTACGGGTAACAGGAGATTAATTAAAGGTCTGAAGCTGATCTAATAATGTCAGAGCAGAACAACACTTAAGCCCTCAATGGCCATATATTTTCCTGCTGTAACTTTCATCCAGATTTCTTGTCACTTGTTAGTTGAGCTAAACTGGGTATTTGCTAGATCTCGAGAATAGGGCTTCTGTTGTTCAGAAACGCTGAAGATGTCATGTGCACGTATTGTGTATTTACTTCTGTGTTGACTAATAAACCCACAAAGTATTGCTCAATTCCTCACATGCCATATGAACATCTGATAAATTCGTAGAGGTTATGTGAAGGAGCTCTTTTCTTTTGTCTAATCCTTTGATTGGATTGATCATTTTGCATATTCCAGTATTAAAGGAAAATCTGACAAGGCTCCTTACAGAACTGCTTGAGTGTAGTTAAGCAGTAGTGTTAATAACAGCTGCTATGACCCGTAAACCCTAACCAGTGAATGGGTGCAAAAAAAACTGCTTGCTTCACTTAAAATATAACTCCAGCTCCAACTAGCTGTGCACTGGGGTGGGGGGGATCCATTAATGAAGTCACAAGCTCTAATATTAAATATGGTTTATTGTATTGTAATAATCTTTCTGGAAATCACCGTTGTAACATCTCAGCTCATCTCTTTTTGATCTGTAGAAAGTCAGAGTTAATGTAGTTTGCATCTAGATTATATTTACAGTTTGCTTTGTAGACATTTTATTGCTAAACATTTAGTTAAACCCCCTTGTGATAAACCTTTGTTGCTTTTTTTGTATAAGCTCAGGCATTAAAGAGTATTGTGTTTTGTCACTACAAGCTATGCGTGTATAACCAGAAATGGGCATATTAGAGAAATGCTTCTCCAACACATCCTAAATTGTCAGCTAAATCTGAAATTTGGCCACAGTAGGAGCTCAAGAGATAAACAATCCTGCATTTTTGATCTATTCCTTCAACTCAGTCTCCACAGCTGTTTCATCATACAGTAGGTCTTCATATCGAGGGTCACAGTGAGTCTAACACTGCCGACACAGAGTGAAAAATGGGCCTACAAATAAGCTTTTAAACCAATTACGCTTTAACTGCAACAAACTTCAGTTTGTCCAGCATTCGGCAGTCAGAATCCTGACCAATTCTTAAGTAAGTGATCACATTACTTCCCTCCTGGAGACATCGCACTGGCTGCCTATCACATTTTTTGTCAACTTCAAAATCCTCATGCTCACCTATAAGGCCCTACATGACTCGCCACCTCATTACTTGTCTGACTACGTTCTACTCACCACTTCCCAACCTTCGCTCTTCTAATTCTGGTCTCCTGTCTGTCTCCTACGCCCGTCTACACTCTGTGGGCAACAGGGCCTTCTCCTGCTGCACCCCAAAGCTCTGGTTTACTTTCCCTACGGGTATCAGAGAGTCACATTCTCTGAGCACTTTGAAATCAAGCCCTCTTCTTCTTTAGAAGGGCTGGTTCTACGTCTGCGCCCTTTGCTTTCCTACTGTATTCCAGTCTCTTATTTTAATAGTGTAATCATGCTGTCTCCTCTCATTGTGTGCTTTTTTACATCCTCTAAAGAGCTTTGAGAAGCCACGTTAAAAGGCGGTGTAGCAAAAAGCTAGCAACATGTCTTTAGAAGGTGGGAGGAAACGGTATTCACAGAAACCGTATACGCACACTGGAAAAAAGCACTATTGCAAAGTCCGTACAGAAGGTGCCCCAGGCCAAATCTGAACCAGAACCCAAGACCTGTGAAGCGGCAGTCCTATTACACCACCGCCCTACCCTGCAGACGTTACAGGCATCTTAAACCAGCTAATATACAGTACTTGAGTTCAGCTTCACAAATGAGAGCTCAGGCTGAGCAAAATCAAAAGAGAGTTGGAATTCCTGGAGATTAAAGGTTGTCAGGCTTGGAAACAGCTGAATCATTCATAACACGCTGTGAAAGACGGCCTCAGAATGTCTTCTTCTGGACCTAATTTGCAATCTTTGGTTTGTCTGATCAACATGTTACTAAGGAGCAGAGGCAAAGAGGCTCTCGCGTTACTGAGGATCTGAGCTGTGCAGGAAAGGAAGAGAAGGTGGGATGTACAGAGTTAACAGGCTAGGATGCATGGTAATATGATCGATCATAAAACTACTGTTTCACTTGTGTTTTTAACCGTTAATTTCAGTTTCGGGAATTTTGATGAACTACTAAAACACGATGGCACATTAGGACTCTTGAAGGTAAATCCCCAGGGCGTGCCAGTATTTTGAATGTTAGACATAAAACTGGGGATGTTAAACCGCAGTTCATATTTGCAGGGATCTTTAACCTGGCAGTGTCCTTATAAAAGCAGTTTAGACTGGCATCTCTGTATTCACGTCAGGATTCAACCTAAGGTATGACAGTGTTTTGTCATCTTCCCGATACTTCTTCATCCGTATTTTTCATTGCAAACATCTCTAGAAGTAAACATTGTCTGAGAGATTGTCTGACTCATGTTTAGAGCAGAGAGCCCCATGTCCTTGCTTTGTGATATTTTATCAGCCCCTGGATGGCTTAGAAGCTGGTTTACATGATGCACCTGTGAGGGTTATGAAAAAAACAATAACCTGTACATGGAATGCAAAGTGTGCTCTCCCAGAATCCAGCTGGCTCCTACACTCTCCAGGCAGTGTTTTGTCCTCTTCATTACTCTGGGCCAAGGTATTGTGCTTGCATACAGATGTAGCCATTATGACAGCATATTTGTTGCCCGCTTTACAGCTGTTGTAATGGGGTTTGTTACGTAAATGGTATAAGCTGTATCAATATAACATTAATGTTCTCTTAGCCAAACATAAAGCATGCATTTACAATAGAAAGTATCTGCCCCCTTATTGTGGTAAGGAAACCAGGAAGGAGCATTTGAGCGATAGTGTATTAATTCAGCTGCGCGAATCAAATGATAATTATGGGTTAGGCTATATCATTATTATATAATTCACTTTTTGTCTTATTCAGTCATTGTTGTAACAGGTGCTAGGGCTATTAAGACCTGAAAGATATCGAGACATTGTTCGTCTAAGGTATAGTATTAGTTTCAGCACAGAAGGAAATATGTACTACGTGATTTTACAAGTAAGAACCCAGACATTCCCTTTGTTGTTTCCTGATTGGCTGTCACTTTTAAAAGGATGTCTCTCATTTTGCACATATCACAGGCTTCATATGTCTGAGTGCATGCCTATCTCTCTTTTAACCATATAAATGGCAATATTTGTAGGTGTGTATTGGCATTGATCAAAGCGATCAAATTTTCAGCAGAATTCGGTGACATTTTGAGACGTTACTGTTTTGTAAGCTTTCTTCAAAGGACGTGGAATGCGGGTTTAGATTTTATGGTTTGCTATTGTTAAATACTGAAAAAATGAAAGAACCTCACGCTAAAATAAAGGGACAATATGTAAAACAATGAATCCCACAATTCAGGCCTTGATACTCTTTTATAAATTTAATTTGTGGCAGCAAGACTTAAAGGTTAGGCTTTTGAAGAGACATAATGTTTGATCAAAAATGTTTGCACAAATACTGGCCAAATGTTTGATCACATCCATATAGTAAGCTTATTTGAGAGTGATATTCTCTTTAACTGGTCAAAGCAGAAATCAATTCTCATTCATTTTCTCTCTCTAAAACCACTTCACTTAATTTCGCTCTGCAGGTACACATTGTGTTATTGAATATACAGAGCTGAGCAAACAGCTGCAATTGTATTTTATTCCGAGTTTGAAGTGCTTCTTGTTGAAGTGGTGAAAACATTGTGTTTAGATTGAGTTTTTGCCTGGAAAACACTTCATTGTGATTCAGTGTGCAAAAGCATTGTACAGAGCATTCAAGTATAGGCAGCAGATGAGTCCACTTGCTGTCCTCGATGATTTCATCCATGAGGGAAGAGTGAAAGAGATGTTTCAAAGGCGTGATAGTGACAACAGATGTAAGCCCTGTCTATATTTGTTTTCCTTTTAGCTGCTAGTTTCTACATTTACAGTGATTTCATGCCCGGGTTTCAAAGCTTTATGAAAAAAAAAACATTTAGTATCTATCTTGAAAGAGATGTCTTGTCAATGGATGACTGCTGTTCAAATGGACACAAACATCTGATAGGGTTCATTTCCATGTGTGCTGTATTTTCTTACATTTGCATCAGAAAAAGGAAAACACAACATAGATCAAGCGCTTGACTTCTTACTGAGGCAAAAGAGGAACTTTTTTTTCCAAATAACTCGTCCAAAATAAAATGTTTAGAAAATAGGGAAATCTACAGTATTTTTCTGGCAGCAGATGTAAGTGAAGTATTATTGAACAAATCCCTGTTTTTTTTTGCTTATTAGAATTTGAATGTTTTGGGGAACAAATAATAATCAGTTAACCACCATTTACTTTGGACTGCCAATCTATACTGTTACACCACTATTGTATATAAAGTTGTGTCGGTTGATTTACTTTAAGATATCTCAGCAAACTTAACGTATTTAGCATGGCAGCTTGGGTTAGCAACTGACAGACCTAGTGATGGCGAGAATTGTTGCCTACTTGGTTCTGTAGTTGTTTTCCCACTAGCTGATAGATATGAGGAACATGTTCCAAACAATTTTCTACTGTAGATGAAGTCCAATTTTATTTGAAGTCTCACCAGTTTTTGCAACATTAAAAACCATTAATTCTGAAGCAAAGTACGTCAATTGCTAAGTTTGAAGCAGTTTTCTTTTTCTATAAAAGTGCAGAAACTGTGCAAACAGCTTGCTAATATTAGTTTCAGGTGATGCAGAGAAAATACTTGCAGTTGACATTGCAGTCTTTGGCAAAGAATAAACAAAATAACTTCATGTTACTTTACTGTAGGTGTCAAAGATATACAGTAGCTCGTCACCCAAAGATGTATACACACTGCCCACAGCAAGAGGAAATATATTTCCCCTCAACAAGATGTAGAACAAGTTTAAAGGGGACAGGACTGAGGGAGGATTAGAGCTGCTATAAAAAGTCAATCCCTAGGACAGCTCTGAACTATTCATTTTTTGAGTAATGCATGACATTACCTGCTGTTACTGACCTGCACCGAGCCACATAGGAGAATACGTGAGTGTGAGGTGCAAGTAAAAAGAAGGTAAGAGAAAAAAGGAGGCTGTGCCTTTAACAGAGTGCTCTCCAGAACCGAGTAACTAGATTAAAGTAATTGGATTTGCAGTAGTCTTGTGACAGTCTGGTAAATGTTGTTTAATAACTAGGAGGATAAAGTGTGGCAGCTGAGATTCTGAAGGCTGTTCATTAACCTTCACAAGATGTCCACAGCAAGGGCTCTGTGTGTTAGTCTGTGCTGAGATGTTCAGTTTTGCTGTTTTGTTTCCTCTGTCAAACATTTTAGAGATTGTCCCATTTTCTTATTGGTTTCAGACACAGAATTGTGAAATGTTCATTTGGGACAAACAGAATTTGTTAGGAGAAAGTTTGAATTGGATATTATTGAGCTGTTGAACCGGTGAACCTGGAATGACCGCAGATGGATGAGCACTGACAGGTTCCTTCTGTCTGTCGGGTCAGGCCTTGATGAGAAAAGCACGACTGGAGTGTGGCATAGTATTGGAAGCTACTTCACCAGGAGTAGCCAAGCAATATCCTACATGCGACTGCTCGCGTATTTATGAGATTTAACTGTCTCTAGTGAGAACTTGTTTAGTAACTTTGTCTACCTAAAAGAGGTGGGGAAAAAAAAACGAATGAAAGAAGGCCATTTGGCCTATCTAGCTCATTTTGGTTATGAGTAGCTAATTTATCCAAGAATCACATCCAGCTGCTTTTGAGATGGCTAGATAAATTGTACAGGCTCCCACATCCCTTTATGTAAAAAGTGACTCCTACTCTAAGTTTCAAATGCACTGTTGTTTTTAGTAGTTTCCACTTGAGTTCCATGCTGTATGTTTACGGCACTTAAATACTTGAATCGGGTATCCTTATAGTCTACTCTCTTCAAGGGTCATTATAGCACATTGTTTTAAGACAGTTTTGTATCTGATCGATGGTTATTAAACCTGGCTCAAGTTAAGTGCTTTCTCATTTTGTTATTCTTGATTTATTAAAATATTTGGTGCCACTACACGTCAAGGCTTTGTTTACTTTTGGAACAAATCTGTTTTGTGCTTGAAGAAGAGTATCTTCAAAATGTTGCTGTCCATTTCCTACTGATTCCACATTCTTCCTATCACATTTTACTTCTCTAATAGATGCTGTCTTTATTGATTTTCTCATCTTTGTTTTTGCATTTCCTTGAAGACGTGATTAATACGGGCAGTGCAAAAGCAGTTGCTGTCTCTGTCTGTCATTTCAGTTTTGGTTGTTGACATTGATTTTAAATTCTCCCAAGATGACCACTTTCTTTACACATACTTTCGTGATTTTGTTATGTAAGTCTGCATTTCAATTGATATTTGAATTTGATGGTCTGTAGCAAGCATGTTTTTTTTATTTGTAACCCCAGTATAGAGTGAGCCACTTTTTTCTTATTAGTTTTAATACAATACTACTGTAGATAGCATGATTACAGTACAAATTCATCTCATATAATTTTTTGTGTGTAGGAAGAATCATTTGTACTGTACACCGCACTGCTTCATTTGAGGTTATCCTGAAAGGTGTCGCCTGCATAATGTGAGTGAAAGTATTCCTCTTTTATTTCTGTTGAGGTAGCTCTAAAGCTTGCATTTGCATAGCACGGCTTGTTTTGCAAAGAACATAACACCTCTGAAGGTACTGACACAGATATACCCAGATACACAGATATACAAATGTGCCACTTCTTTCAGATATAAAACTTATATTTGACCTAAATGACTTTCATAGCATTTGTAGAACGTATTCATTGTCTTTATGCAGCATACTTAATTTGTGAAAATAATATTTCCCTGTGTTATTTTATTCCTCCCACTGTCTGCCCAGGTACAATGGCTCTTTGTATTACCTCTGAGCTCTTTTGCATAAAATCTTCTGAGATTTTCAAAGTCAGTAATAGCTGTTCCCAAACCTATTTGCTTCTCCTGGAAATATTCAAACAAGTGGTCATTCTCATTTACTTTAGCATGTTTTGGGTGGTGTATCCTGGCAGCTGCTGATTTAATTGCATCAGTGCAAATACCTCAAATGCTACAGTGCTTCAGATCCGCGTGTCTTTCAGCTCAGAGCGAAGAGAATGCACTTCATCTACGAGTAGAGGCAGATATAAACAAGAATCACTCCCTGATATTTATCTTCATCCCACATAAGATATATACCTGAGGCTCTGTGTGACCATACAACAGCACTAGATATTTAAATGAAAATTGGAAGCATGTGGTCCTAGACAAAAAATAGTTAATTCCTTCAGCTTTTACATTATTGGTTTACTTTTTTAATGATAATATGAAAAATGGTATTGTAAATACATTTAAACGTTTTCTAATCCTACACGATATTTGTTTCCTAAGCAGCCTTTCAAAAATAAGAAATATTTCAAATCCTGCTCTCTATATTTCTCTCTGCTATCATGGGCTCTGATTTTGTTGCTGGCTCTCTTAATGTGCTCACAGCTCTGAAATGATCATGCTCAGGAGGGTATGACATTCGTACTGTCATTGTTCATCACCCAGTTCACTCCAGCTGCCTCTGTCGTGGTCTGGCGAAACATCTGTACACCTAAATCTTTGGAATTACTGCACCTAAGACCTTCTTTCAGCCATTTTGGCTCTAAGAACACTTTCAGATTCTATATCACTGTGTACTGTATAATGTCAAGATAATCACATTTCACTTACGTTGAAGGCCAGGATACAGGGATGTAAACATGTATTGATGATCCTTCTGGATAATATGAATTTCAGATCAGATCACTTTATTGGCCATATACAATTTCTTGCATTAGGAATTTGTCTTTTCGCAGACTCCAGCTTGCTCTCCATGAGACACACAGACAGGGAGAGAAGCCTGGGGTCAGAGTCCAGGGTCAGCCATTTATACGGCACCCCTGGAGCAGCTGGGTTGAAGGGCCTTGCTCAGGGGCCCAACGGAGTAGGATTCCTCTGTTGGCTGGGGGATACAAACCGGCACCCTTCCAGCCACAGGCGCAGATCCTGAGCCCCACAGCCACCCCACCCCCAAAGAAGGAGTTCACTTGGCTCGTAGGGGGATCGAACTCATGACCTTGGTGTTATTGGCACCATGTTCTAACCAACTGAGCTAACCGACCTCTTATCAACTGTCATTTTTGTATTTTTCTAGAGATGATTTAACTATTTCCCTTAAGCATTTTGGTATGAAGGTATATCCACTTGTTCTCATTACACACTGTCAAGAACAACTCAGTTACAGGAGAACCAGAGGGAGACATCCTGGGAAATAGAGTTAGTGGGGAAAAAATATTTAATGTGACAAAAGATTTCAAGGAAATTGGCCATTTCTGTTCCGCCCTGCAGTTAATTAAGTCAGGCAGAGTCAGGAGAATAATGGCCTGCCCCAGCCTGCAGTTATGAAGTGCAACCTTCACCTTAAAGTCTCTGTTTGATACAGCTATCTGTCAAACTCCACCTGCTTCAAGGATCATTCTTCACACAGCTTGTGAAAGAAAGAAAGTACCTTTTGGCTAGATTTCCCAGAGAGAATCTTTGTGGATAAAGGTGCCCAGTTTCCCATTACCCTGTGCATGCTCCATGTCATCTCCAGCTGTTTGAATATTAATGACATTCAAACAGCCCCAGATAAAGGCCTTTCCTGCTCTTTAGACAAATTAAGTGAATTTTAATGATGCTGTGTTTTAGATATTAAGGCTGGTTTCCCAGAAAGTCAGTGAGCAGTTTTTTTAAAAGGAGGAAGGAAGGTGGTGTTTATTTAGAGCAGTGCACCCCTTTGAAATTTCAGTTTCCAAAGAAATGATACCAGAGGCGGTCTCTCGCTTCCTGTCTGGTGGGAAGTGTTTTGGAAACCCTCTGCCCAAACCAGATCAGATCCTCTCACAGGGCTGCGTTTCAGACGAGCTCTTGTCCCACGACTAGCATACACCTCCACGTGGTGAGGGACGGATGTTTGGCCAAACAACAAAGATATGCTGTTATTTCTCAGTGGGGGAAGATCCAAGACCCTTAGTGAATGGTGAGTGCATCTTTCCTTTCTCTGGAGGCCCATCCAATGTGTGGGAATCAAGAGAAAAGGAACTTAACTGAGGGGAAAAAAAAAACTAACCTGCCAGGACCTTCTAAGAAGGAACCCCTAAAACAAATAAACTTCAAATAACAAAATAAGCTCTTGCCCCCCCCAGGAAACCAGGACAGCAAATACAGCCCCCAGAATAGGCAGATCAGGAAGCAACGAGTTTCTTTTGCCTTCCGCTCCGGCGGCGCTGGGCTGTGCTTTGTGCACACGACCCCAGTCCGAAAGACCACAATAGGATGTGGGAAAGCACACGGGTTTGTAGTGCTGCTCAGCTGAGTTCAGCTCAATGTTATACCTCAGCCTTATCACACCTCTAGTTCAATACCGGCGCGTGAACCGTGTCCTGCTTCCCAGTGGTCGAGCTGCCCCCGAGATGGTGTATAAATAGGAGACGCACGTTTCACACTCTTTCTCTTGTGCTTTTTTTTCTGTGTGTGCGCAGGCCAAAGGCAATGAGCGAGCAGCAAGAGCTTAGTGAGGACATCAGCTTCCTGGCCTTCCAGAATGAGGGGGAGCCCACCAAGGAGGGAGAGAGCCAGCCCCTCCCTCAGTGCAGGCAAGTCGCTCGTTATCGAAGACTGATACTTTATTGATCCCGTGAGGGAAATTGCTGTGCAACAGCAGCTTAGCACAGTCAACACAGCACAGTGTAGCGAAATAATACAACAGTACAATACATACAATACCGTCAGTACAGTCAGTGAGAAGTGCACTAAAAAAAAGTTGCTCACATACTGTACATAATATACAAAAAACAGAACAGTATACAAAAAAATTATAAATATAAAAATAAATTGCGCAAGCCCCTAGCATATATTGCACAAAAAACAGTTGTAAACAGGAAAAGCCATATGTAAGCAGAGAGTTTAATGTTTAGTCCAGAAACAGGTCACTGTCAATGTTGCCCCTGCCCAGACGCAAGGTGAGTGCGTTGTGCAGTCTTGTGGCAGAAGGCAGGATGACCTCCTGTAGCGCTCCCTGTCGCACTGCAGGTGGATCAGCCTATTGCTGAACGTGCTCTTCATTTCTACAAGCCTGTCATAGAGGGGATGGGAGACGTTGTCCATGATGGCTATTAATTTAGACACCATTCTGGCTTTTTTTATCTCATTTGTGCCGTTACCTTCCTGTTTACCAATTGGATGCGTGTTCCTTCAGGAAAGTCCCGTTATGTAATGTAGTGTTCCAGCAGGAGGCCAGAGAGTGAGTGTTTTGGGGAAACCTGTCTGACCTGCACAGGGGTCTGAGGCTCATTGGCAAACTGTGCAACACTGTAGTGTGTCTCTCCCATATGTCCAGACCTGTGCACACTTCCAACATGTATAGTACTAGAAATTGTTTTAATCGAAGCACAAACAATGCAGTAAATGAAGCACGTTATGTATGATACTGTATGTAAGAAGTCTGAAAAGTAGAAAACAGGGACCCCTGTAGCAAACATGAAATGAACCTCTGAAGTGGGCTTAATGTGTTTAACTTTTACACGTAAGGTCAGATTTCTCTATTTATTTCCCTCCTCCTTTTAATTACTACATTTTAAGAAGACACATTTTCATACTACATACACATACTACATTTTTTGCCTTCTGCCTCATTATTTGGCCATATGCTCTTTGAGTTTCATTTCATGAATCGGTGACTTAACAAGATATTTGTGACTGCAAGGGTAGAGCTCAGCTCAGACGACCTCTTCCTTATTGTGCTGGGAGGCATTTCTTGTAAGATAAGATCACTTTATTGGCCACATACAATTTCTTGTATTTCTTCCACGAGACACACAGGCAGGGAGAGAGAAGCTGGGGGTCAGAGCGCAGGGTCAGCCATTGTACAGCACCCCTGGAGCAGCTGGGGTTAAGGGCCTGGCTCAGAGGCCCAATGGAGTAGGATTCCTCTGCCGGCCGCGGGATACGAACCAGCAACCTTCCAGCCACAGGCGCAGATCCTGAGCCACAGAGCCACCACACTGGCCCCCTTGTGCTGGTTTCTTTCAGTAGCTAACAAGTTCTGAAATACCAAGCCTCATGGACGATATTTCACATTTCATTCTTATTCTTTCACACATTGCTCTTCCTCTTCTTCAGCACAAGTTCAGACCAGTTTCCTGGGCCCCCCCATTGTGCTTGTTGGGAGAGCTCTCTTGTGGGAGAGCAGGTTTTAATATGATGAAAACAGGAAGTCCATTAAGAATTTTTTGAAACCACTCAAAATGTAACAAAGTCATAGCAGGAGTAGTGTGACATTCCCACACGTTGCTGTGTTTAGTGTTCATGTTTTGTTAGTTTTTCTTAATATTTGAACATTTTCATGTACGCAGGCTGATACTTCACACCCACACAAATGACATCACAGGTTTTTCTTTTCACTTCTTCAGACTCCAAGACATATTGTGTTCACAGAAAGGGCCGGTACTTTCTGATTTAGAAAGAGCATGCCACACCCAAATGCATCTAACGTGCCATTCCATAGCAACAGACTGTGATCGTTAGCAACATCTCTGCCGTAAGATTTTTTGTTGTGTGTTTTGGTTGGTTTGCGTAACTCTTTGTGTTCTGGAATTCGTAAAAAAAAAATATCAGTTTCTTTTTGTATTAGTTTTAAACCAATTAAAAGTCTTTGTTACTAAGGAAGTGTTATAAAAACAAATAAGACAAAAATTGGAAGAAAATACATTTTCTTACACAAAAGAAAATGTTAGAAAATAAAAATGATAATCTGAGATGCACTGAAGACAGATAAACTGTTTCCAGGGACTGGAAAGTATTGACAGATCTATGTAGCTCTTTTTTATTTGGATAAAACCTGACTGCAACAGGAGATGAGCAGAAATTGTAAAATACCTCATCACCACAAATAATTAGTAACACGTGTACCATTCTTTTAATGCACATAACCTAATGCTGAAGTAACCCCTATTTGTCCTGCACACATTTGCAGCATAAGCACACTTTTAAAGAATGAAGGCCAAGACCAAACCTCATACCAGAGCTCTTTACTTTGCTGTGAAACAGGATGCAACCACAGGCCTCTTTCTACTGAGGCGACTGAGCCTGTTCTACCTGACAATGGGGGCTGCATGGAGAACAGTCCTGTATCCCCGATCTCTTACGGTTCAGAACTCCGTTGCTTTCAGAATCCTCCTGGCACATCGATCATGCCTCCGTGCTCCTTCTTTCCTCGTACCTTTCAATAATTTATTTGAAAGCCTGCATTTCCTGTCACTGCAGGTGTTCCCTTTCCACATTTAGATTCTCCTTCCGTTTTAATTAGTTTCAGAATATGCACTGCACACTGGCCATGAACCCAGAGTGACGGAGAGATGTTCTTCAATCTTAGCGCAGTGTTGTAACTCTCTACCTTTTAAAATATAGAGCAGATAGTGAGGAGCCCTTTTCCTTGTCTGTTTCAAAAGCCAAATGGCAAAATGTCAGTAGGGGAATTAATTACACTTTGAGATCAGGTTGGCTTTTTTTCCCCATTAGTCTCTGTAAGATTGATGATACTGAATTTCAAATACTTGAATGTACAGTCTTAATACCTCTTCAGTTACGCCCTGTAGTACTGATTCAATGTCCTGTTGTACTCAAGTTGTACTTCAATTAGAGCTGCATCATGAGACTTTATAACCATCTTGTGAACACAGCAAAACAGTGCCAAACTTTTAAAAAGCCCGGCATCACATCCACTTCAAATCATTGTCACCAAAGCAGTTGTATAAGATAAGATCACTTTATTGGACATATACAATTTCTTGCATTAGGAATTTCTTTTCGCAGACCCCAGCTTGCTCTCCATGAGACACACAAACCGGAGAGAAGCTGGGGGTCAGAGCGCAGGGTCAGCCATTTATACGGCACCCCTGGAGCAGTTGGGGTTATGGGCCTTGCTCAGGGGCCCAATGGAGTAGGATTCCTCTGCCGGCCGCAGGATATGAACTGGCAACCTTCCAGCCACAGGCGCAGATCCTTAGCCAGAGTGCCACCACTCC
The DNA here is from genome assembly GCF_055471065.1 of Atractosteus spatula. Taxonomy (NCBI): domain Eukaryota; kingdom Metazoa; phylum Chordata; class Actinopteri; order Semionotiformes; family Lepisosteidae; genus Atractosteus; species Atractosteus spatula. Next base: position 62,605,134 of record NC_142712.1, on the reverse strand, counting down.
GCCTATATACAGTATACAGTAAGTGTTTAAATTCCCAAAGCAGACTGAATCAGATAGTTGCCTCTTCATATCTCTGGTATTGCATTCATCCTTGAGGGATATTTTTTAAACATTTGCTGCCATGTTACAGACAGATTACCACACACCAAAAGAAATCAGTACATTTTTATATCTTTACAATCGAGGACTTTCATCTACTACTTGATCTTAACTGAACGTCGGCTCGAATGTGCCATTCAGTTCCTTCTGTGCTATGGCTGCCCAGTCAGTTGGAAAAATTTCAAACTCCAAGAACTGCGAAAGGTGATAAGAACGTAAAGGCTGCTGTGAAGTGCTGATGTGTACAAGGGCTGCAATTAATAGGAAAAGGTAATGTGCAATGCTTACACAAGCCGTTCAAAATATGTACACAGCCTCTGAATCATTAATTATAAATGTGTCTTTGCCTTGCCCAATATCCATGCAAACAGGTCTGTCTTGACTGATGCACGCAAATTCAGCGTGTCAACTGGTGCGAGCTATGTTTTTGTTTTGAAGAAATTAATTTCAGCTCCTCTGAGGCTAGAAGGCATTCTTACTATCCCCAGAGCATCAGGCTAAGTTCAGAAAAACATGTCAAGGCACCTGTTACAATCTCAGATCAGCATTCACCCGTGCCATGGGCCTTACACTATAAACCCCTGAATATTCAAAAAAAACAAATGAACAGGGTCATTATTTGGCTCTTGGTTACACTAATGGTGGGATTAATCTCTTATTTGACAAGGTGGTTCTGAGAGTATTTTGTCTTTTCCACTATTAATTTGAAATATTAAAATAATGAAAAGAAGAAAACTTTGAAAAGATCTCATGACTGGTCGTCTAGTAAACTAGAAATTCAGAGCTTTGGCTCAAAGGCTTCAATATGTACAAAAACAGACCCTTCATCTAATATGTTTCATCCACTGTAATTACTTGTCTCTTCACATGGAAAGACAGGAGGGAGTCCAGGGAGGGGTCACTAGACTAATCCCATGACTAAAGGTTGTCTGAAAGGACCATAGCTATTTTTAGATGCAAAGAACATGGACTGAGGTCTAAAAGAAGAAAGTCAGTTCATATAAACAGTGAACAGTATGTAGGTTTGAAGGCATCTTGTAAATAGTGTTAGATCTGTGTACTGAACTGTACTAATTGCAGATTATAGAGAATGAAGTGGGAGTATTTGTTGCAAAGTGGATACACTGTAAGCTCAGAGAAAAAAGCTATGTCTCTATATCCAAGGAGACATGCACTCTGATATATTACTGTCCTGCCCAGAGAGGTCACTACAGCTTTTCTGGTATTCAGTCTGGTTCTTTGAGGGCATGTGACTGGGTTTACTGAAGTCCTGTGTTGATTGATGAGATTAGATCTACACATAGCAGACTTTGTTAGAATACTGAAAAAAATCCTTCCTGTAAAGGAAACAGCATTTCTTTATAAGGAAGTCCTGAAAAAATCGGTTTAGTTCATTGTAGCAACAAAATATTCGCAGTGTAGCTCCCTTACGCAGAGCTATATCTTCTGGGACCCCCTACTCAAATATGGTATATATGAATAACAAAAAGAAGAAACCTCTTGACTAGTAACGTACTGTTAGTAGTAATGTGCTTCAGAATGCATGTGACCCACCTACATCTGTGTTCTTTGTTAAATTCCAACCAACAGAACCGATTTGGGCTGGGTTAATATGATATATTTATTGAAAGACATATAATGATGTATGATGAATTTAAATACTCTTTAATATGATATATTAAGTGCCCAAGTAACTGTACTTTGGTGCAAGGAGGGGGTCCTTTCTTGACTTCACACTTAAACACGATTGTGGAAGCATGGCTCTGTAAGGCGAACATCTGTCCCATCTTCACATCACCCACCCTATAATGAATTTATTTTCTTCATTTATTTTCTTTGAACAGGGAATGTCACTGTAAGTAGAAGTACCATGAAGGGTTTCTCTCATGCCATGAAAACCCCTACTTAAAGTCCCGTCCCTTCAGCACAGTAATAGAACACCATGTTTAGTTCTTAGTAATGTTCTCGCACAAGCCTGTCCTAGAGCAAGATGTTTTCAGACTGTGCACACTTGGTGGACGGCTACTGATCTGGCCAGTGGTTTTCTGAAGCAAAGTGTCCTGAAAGAAGCTCTCTGCATGGAAGAACACTGAGCATTTGTCACTCATTTCCTAGCTCCTGAGCCTGATCAGCAGAATTTGCGTGTCTGGATACTGAGTCAGGTTACTACCTGGCTCATTGCTATAGATAGATACTTTATTGATCCCGTGAGGGAAATTGCAGTGCAACAGCAGCTTAGCACAGCACAGCACAGTGTAACAAAATGATACAATAATACAACAATACAATACAGTCAGAACAGTCAGTGAGAAGTGTGCTAAGAAGAGTTGCTCACAATCCAGAATATACAAAGAACAAACCAGAACAGTACACAAAAAGTTGTATTGCACATTATAAATATAAATATATTGCACGTGTCCCTGGCATATATTGCACAAAAACCAAAAAAACAGTTGTAGACAGGAAAAGCCAGATGTAAGCAGATAGTTTACTATTTAGTCCAAAAACAGGTCACTGTCAATGTTGCCCCTGCCCACACACAAGGTGGATGCGTTGTACAGTCTTATGGCAGAAGGCAAGAATGACCTCCTGTAGCGCTCCCTGTCGCACGTGGATGGATCAGCCTATTGCTGAACGTGCTTTTCATTTCTACAAGCCTGTCATAGAGGGGATGGGAGACATTGTCCATGATGGACTTTAGTTTGGACACCATTCTCCTCTCAGCCACTACCTCCAGGGGGTCCAGGCCAGACCCAATGACAGAGCTTGCTCTTCTGATTAGCTTGTTCAGCCTGTTAGCATCCCCTGCTCTAATCCCAGAGAACCTGCATACCACCACGTAGAAAATGGCGCTCGCTACCACCGACTCACAGAAGATATATAGCATCTTACTACACACATTGAAGGACCTGAGCCTCCTCAAGAAGTAGAGTCGGCTCTGTCCCTTCTTGTAGATGGCCTCGGTGTTCCTAGACCACTCCAGTCTATCGTCGATGTGCACTCCCTGTCCAGGACTGTAAGACACTAAACCAATTTAAGCTCAATTTAAGGAGTGCTATTTAGAATCAGGGATTTGAAATGTTAAATTCCAAGATGTTCTCTACAGTGTAGACAAATCATAGGGAGCTATATCTCAGCTTTGCTTTATATCTAGCCGAATGACTGTCATGTAAGTTGCTGAATTAGTCAGATAATTTACATACTCATTTTCAGTTGGTTTCTGATTGAAGGTTTAAAAATACTAATGGGCTGAATGTTTTCTGTCATGCGCAGCTTCTTAATTTCTTAACCGTCTGCAATGTATGTGGTTCAGCTATTGATGATAGGTCACGAATATGGAAGAATCCCTAAAGAACAGAAAATAACATTTTTTAAATGGAGGATTCTTGCTTAAGGAAGGGTCCTGTGTATATTTGGCTGAAAACTGGATGTCGTTATAAAACCATTAACCAGTTTAAAAGCAGATTGTGAATGATACTCAGTGTGCTTTATTATGTAAGTAATAGTTCACTCTGAGTTTAGTGGTTCTTTGGCCAGGATTACATTTTGTTTTACATTCTGTTCTTCTTAGTCGGATTACATATAAAGTCAGCTTCTGGGAGCAGGAGTCCATGTGACTTTAGTTCTCCGGTAGTTTCCTCAGTAGGCAGTGCTGGAGACTCGGACACCAACCCTGAGCTCCAGTCCTTGTCGACCCCGAGAGGAGGGTAGGTGGACAGGTGTAAGAACATGCCAATAATGTCATCGGAAATTCTGCCTCTGCAAGTAAACTTCTGTGAGGTGACCTTTAATGCATGTTGCTCTCAGTGCACTCCTAGTTTGCATTTTGTTTCTGTCTGGATGAATTTCCATAAACACCCAGTTTGACGTGTCTGGTGTGATGGCAGGGTGTGACAGGCAGCCAGGGTGAGTATCTGCCTGAGAGGGGCCAGCTGTCGGTCTTTCCACTCTCGGGCTCCTGACAGCTAACCTCCTCTTTCTTGAGGACATGGCTTCTCCTCAGCAGGTGTCTGAGGTTTCCAGTGAGGGGTGAATACTGCACAGCTGGGAGCTCTGGAGGAGAGTTAAGAAACCACTGGTGAACCCCTTAGCAGCTGAAGGATATTTTCTATTTTGTTAATTGAGTTCACATTGTGAACTCATTTTTATCTCTTGATTTCCAAGCTGTTTACTAAATGCAGGACGCTGCAGTGCTGTGACTGTGGTATTTGTCTACTCACCGACCTGTTCTGTGCTCAGCCTGTAACACAGGGGACTTTGTCTCTGATCGTGGCTGGAGTTGCCATCACCTTAGAGCAATTATAAACCTACAGTCGGGCATCTCGCCATTGTCAGCACAGCCTGAGCTCCAAGACTGTGGCGTGCAGTGACTACAGTAGGACATTGCAGCAGAAAAAGAGATTGTAAAGTTAAAGAAGACATTGGTGTAATTGCTGCTTGTGATGCCACGATTTCCCAGCAAAAATTGCTTCTGAAAAGACTTGTCAAGACTGATCATGAGAATATACTGGGGAATGGTTTCAGTGTTCAGTGGGAATAATGTTTTGCTTGATGTGAGCTGAAACAACTGTGCAGCACAAATATCCTCAGCTATCTCTGATATTGCTTTTATTGATTTATGACATTTTTTTTGTTTCTTTGTGTTTACTGGATGTTAAGCAGGAAAAGGAACCAAAGTAACATAGTAATTAGGGGACAAATGCTGTTCTTGATGGTTATTTCATAGTGATCTTCTACAGAGAAACACTGAGTGAAGAATATTGCATCTAATACAGAAAAGGAGCTTTTTTAAAGGACCTCTCAGTGTTCTGCTGCAAAATGTGTTTTAAAGTGTAATCCATTATATATGTATATAAATGATCTTTTAGGGTTCAGGAGATCGAGACTATGCCCTATGACGATGTGAAGAAATGTTATAGAGGATCAGTGAGTATTATTTATATATGTTATATATTTGAAAATGTTCTATTCATTTATATCAAGTATTATTTTCTGTATTCTATTAACTAAGCCGTAATCTGTAAAGTGACAATTTCTATGTTTTTATTTAGAGAATTCACAGATTATCCTTTTATCTGTCCTCCTGAACACGGCTGCACAATAACAAAGTTACACATTATGAAAGTGCTCGTATTTTATCCAGGCCGTGTAAATCATGATGACGTTGAATGATGTAATTTACTTTCTACAGTTCCTTCTCGTACTGTACATAACCATGATTGAGTGGGTGTTATGTGCACAGGTGACATGCTAGTCAGTTCCATTGAGTTTCCATTGCAAGGTCCATGGACCTACATGAAATATAAATGCTCTTTTACAAATTGCCCTGTGGAGTTGCCCTACTTATTGAAACAGCTGTAGGGTTTTGAGTGAAGTGTAAATGTACTAGGAGAATCCACAGAAATGGATGACATGATTCAGCTGTTGTTGAAAATGAAGTGAAATTCAAAGGCTAGACTGAAAGGATAGGAGAAATTCACAGACCGCCACGTGTTTTTGCCAATGTTGTCTCTTCTCTGTATTTCCTGACAGACGGTGAATAAGTACAACTCCCAGTACCACAAGCTGTTCCAGAGTGTGCCCCAAGAAGAGATTCTGATGAAAGGTAGGGAAGGGTCTGCTCGCTCACTATCGGGAAATAGAGATAACCTCTTCCTCTGCAGCCACTGGCATTGTATCATAAAGCTCTGTCCATACGTCTAGGAATTAAAATGTTAAAGTCCGGATGGCCTTGCTTCCTGACCTGCTTTGTTGCTATGTCTTCAGGAGCTCCCAAGTGGCTCAGCTGGCAAAGGGGTTTTCCTGAGTTTTGCAGGGTCGAGTCTGAGTCCTGTTGTTATAAAACAGAATTAAAGGCAACAGACAGATTTCTACTATATAAAGAGAAACCACCACAGTGCACAACTGGCGGAGCATTATTGGGGGTAGGGTGGGATTGGTCAGCCAGGGCTTTCTTGGTTGCCCCGCGATGGACTGGCGTCCCATCCAGAGTGTGTCCTGCCTTGTACCTGTTGCTTGCTGGGATATTCTCTGGTTCCCCTTGTGCGGCTGCGGGGTTCGCTGCTGTGAGCCAAGACAAGCCAGACGCGCAACTGGTGATTCCAAATCGTGTGGGTTTAACTCAAAAATAAATGGTGAGACTGAATATATATACTGTAACTGTAACACCTTTTGAATTGAATAGGATGCACAATCACACAATTTTAAGTACCACCAGATACAAGGGAGACTTCTTAATGACAATTTAGGAGAGATAAACTGCTTGCATCAGTTTGAGATTTATCTCCTGTATGTTTTAGATTGCATTTTAAAAAGTGTCTCTTTTAGTCAGTATTAATGTCAAGTGGTTCTCTTCTTTATTCCACACTGTTGCCTTGAGATCTCCAGTTTGCGTTTCAGTGGGAAAGCCAATACAAGACAGCTCTGGTGCCCTCATCTGTCTCCTCTGCGTGTGCTTTACAGTGTACTCGTGCGCGCTCCTCAGAGACATACTTCTACAAGGACGCCTTTATATCTCCAAGAACTGGCTGTGTTTCTATGCCAACTTCTTTGGGAAAGACATCAAGGTAATTCTCAGGTTGAATATAAAGAGTAACTTGACAAGACTTACACTGACCTGCCTCTGGACAAGCCAACACGGCCCCTTAATCTCATGATCCCTGAGACTGTTGGGGTTTCTTATCTTTTCTCACAAGCCTTCAGCTTGTAAAGAGAATGTTTAGATTTAATCGCAAGAAAAGAGCAATGTGTGGACTTCATACCAAATCGTTGCCAAATACATGCAGTATCTAAAAATCAGGTTAATAGAATTTGCCTCTAAGCCAGTTTTAAATTTTAGTTTCCTATTCAGAAACAGGACTCTGCTGCTGACTTGCGCGGTGGACAGGTATATAAGTGCTGCTCATGTCAGTGATTTTCAAAGCTGACAAATGTGTTAAAGTAATTTTTGACAGTAATGTACTGTACCTTTCTTGAGTGTAAGTAATATTTTAAGACAACAACAACAATAAAAGCTCTCTCTCTTTTTGCAGTGTGACTCTTGGCTCAGAGTGTGGTAAAAGTGTAGTTTTGTGCTAGTGCCCACTGTGAGTCATGCCCTTTGCTTCTCATCCTTTTCCACTGTGCTGACTCCGGTGGTAATGGTAATTAAGGACTCACCAATTTAATTAGCACAGAATTCTCAAGATAGACTGTTCTGACTATTTATAGCCCGTTCAAAATCAGAACCAGAACTAATGTTCAGCAGAAGTGAAAAAGAAAAGCTCTGACTTTTTCCTCCTTAGTTGTTATTGTTCATGTCCTGAACTTAGAAACCGAGGGCGACTTGTTGACTGTGGCTCTGAACCGGCTCTGAACGCTGTGCAGACAGGGTTTGGGCACATTCTTGGGATTCTTTGCTCACTCTGTCAAGGGGGTGCAGAGTGATAGCCGGGCAGCCTCTCCACTGCCCGTTCTGAGTAGAGCTTTTCTGTGAATGACACATTCAGATAACACGCGGTGCCCCTATGTTCCTCTTGGCAGGTGGCTATCCCTGTGGTTTCCGTACGGCTGGTGAAGAAGCACAAAACAGCGGGGTTGGTTCCCAATGGGCTCGCCATCACCACTGACACCAGTCAAAAGGTAGGCTACGTACCCCTGAGGATGCAGAACGGACATGCAGGTCCAGGTTTATCCTGTACTGTTTTGTCAAGCTGATATGAGGGTGGGGGCATGAAAATGAGGGTGGGAGTCAAATTGGAGTTAGCCAAATGAATCGGCTCTCAACATCACCCACAAGGCACGCCTGCTGGGCTATGTTTTGTTTTCCTTCTCTCATAAATGCCTCATGCCTCATTTTCTTCATACGCCTGCATCCTCTGGCAAAGCTCTGGGTTGTATGAATGGCTCTGCAGTCAGTCCTGTACACATGGTGTGGCTGTATGTACAGGGAGGCCTCAATAACAAAACACCTCAAAATCCCAGCAGACTGTGTGAACGCTTGCTGTGTGTGACAGGCTTGAGGGAACTTCCCACGACGTAAGAGGGAGTTGATGGTGTTGACAGTGTACATAAATGAAGTAACCTCTCCAAGGGATTCTGTTTCCCAAATAAATACTGGGCAGCCCTATACTTGCATTTCGAGTAGGAACAAATAAAGAAAGTTTACAGTAGATTATGTGGTGACTGGCATTTTTGCATGTTTGACAAGATTATCGTTTTATATCCATTTTGAAAATTGCGGGGGATGTGTGAGCCTGAAACAGAGCAATCCATCAACAGGGAAAGATTATTTTTGAGCTGACCGGGCTTTGGGTTGTCCTGATAGAATGTTAGCATAGAATTGTGGCTGCCTGCCTGTTTAAGAGATCTGTCAGAGATCTGAACCTGTACAGTTGAGCCCTGTTAATTCCCTTCTGTTCTGGGCTGTCATCGTTCAGAAGCATTTTGATCAAATAACACACAGAGAGTATGAGATAGGACATTTGTTTTACTTGCTCTGTAATTTAAATGTAGTTCAGTAGTAGTAAAATGAAGATAGAGTGTTGGACTATAAGGTACCATGTACTCCAGGACATATGTAGAAAGTAATGTAATGTAGTAACTTGTGGATTACCTTGTTGATGGTGGTGGAAGTGCCATCAAGATTGTGGTTTCTTCAGACATGCTTGACCTTGTTTTTCCTCTTTGTGCCTTTAATATGCTTTTAATACACTGTGTTCTTTGAAAAACAGAATCATTTTAAATATTCAGTTTGGTTTGTGTCATCACCATGGTCAGAAATGTAGAAAGACTCGTATGAAGTATGAAACATTCTGCAGCGCCTAGTCTGGCTAAACAAAATTGAAGTTGAAGGAAAGCATGTTTAGTTTTTTGTATCTTAACAAGCTTGTATGGAACCTGAGAAAAGGTATCAAAAATGAACAATACATTTCTTCATGTGTTAAGTTGGCACAAATTAAATTCGGTGAATTTTCATCTAGGAGGGAATGCAGGTGTTCACTAATGTAGTAACAATTGCTTGTTTGGGTGCAGTGATATCTAAATAAACACCAGCCTGTTTTTCAAAACCACGTCTAAAACACAGATGTAATGATTTTTCATTTTCTGTACATAAAAAGACTGCTGCAAAGTTGATACTTTTTTGTGTTTTACAATTGCTTTAAAAAAGCAGGAGAAGGAGCTGTGTAAGTGCAGAAGGAGATGTGCAGTAAGGTTGATTGAAGGTTTTGTGCTGTCCCTGTCTTGCAGTATGTCTTCGTGTCTCTTCTGTCTCGGGACAGTGTGTATGATGTGTTGAGGAGGGTCTGCACTCACCTGCAGGTAAGAATCCCATATCATTCACTGCCATATCCAAAGCTTAATTGCTGGTAGTTCAAAACATTTACAGGTTACTAGTTAGATTGCTATTTTATGTTATTTGTTCATATCAGCCAGAGGTTGCTACTTTGTTTTTTAAATAAGGTTCTTTGCTCAATTTAAATTGTTGGCCCCCGGGTATGTAAAGTTTCCTCTTGCTTGTCATCTTTTTAAATGCTGAAGTCAGATTTACATATTTGTGGTCCTCTTCCTTAATTCATTATCTACGATTTGAGCAGGAGATTTGAAGCATGATTTGAAAATGAGATTTGTTTGGTATCAAGCACAGATGTAAGGCCGACCTGACCAAAGGTACTCTACAGTATGTTGCAAATGAACACTCCACTGACTTGTTCATTTTGACGCGTCGCCTTCTGTATGGGCTTTTGATCTGGTGGACCAGTGCCGTTGTTAATTTCTGATCTACGGAACGAAAGCAATCAAACAGATCATTTTACTTCGATTAACAGGTCAATCACTGTCTCCCGTAGGTTAATGGCAAAAAGAGCCTGAGCCTCAAGCAATACACTGAGGAGCCCAGTTCCTTATCCCTGGTAAGACTGAGATCGGCAACGCGCGTGAGAATGCAAAGACATGCAAAGAAACAAGGCTGTGATTCGTAACCCAGCTTGTTAAAGATTTCCGGAGCTCATGCCTGAGCATGACAGAGCTCAGTCTCTGATCCAGGAAATATAATGTGTAGCAGAATGTAAATATTGCGTGTGTTCCAGTGTATTGCAATCGGAGAGTCGCATCTATGTCGAGGTGGCTTTCTTGCGGAAGGCAGTAATGGCGGGTGGCTGTTTCTCAGTGACGCGCCTTGTTTTCGGTTGCGAAGGTGGAGCCTGATTTTCTCCCCCCCCCCCCCCTGTGCCCCCAGGACGAGTTCCCCGTCCCTGACGAGTACCCTCCGGTCTTGAAGTGGAGGCGGAAAACCTCCACAGCCTCTGTGTCCTCCTCCCTTCCCGACCTCCTGGGCAACTCCACCAGCAGCCTGAGCGCTGTGGACGCTTCCTTCCCAGCCAATGAGCCCCTTGAAGGTCAGCACCCTGATATCTGCCCTCCAGTGGCATCTGATAACACAGGGGCTCTCAGTCCTAGTTCTGCTCCTTTCTGTTCCAGCCAAGGCGTCAGATATACAATGGATCCCTTCATTGACTTAATAACAGGATTGATTTAGGCTTTTGGACTGTTTTGGGCTGCCCACTGAAGCTCAGTAGGAGTGAGCTTGGCCAGTACCTGGATGGGAGACCTCCTGGGAAAAACTATGGTTGCTGCTGGAGGTTTTAAAACTGAGGGCCTGACTTTCTGTGATCATTAAAAATCCGAGAGTGTTTCTCGAAAGGAGTAGGGGTTACCCTGGTGTACTGGCCAAATTTCCCATTGGCCCTTACCAATCATGGCCTCATAATAATCCCCATCTATGAATTGGCTTCATCACTTTGCTCTCCTCCCCACTGAGAGCTGGTGTGTGGTGAGTGTACTGGTGCACTATGGCTGCTGCTGCATTATCCAGGTGGGGCTGCACATTGGTGGTGGTGGAGGGGATCCCCATTACCTGTAAAGCGCTTTGAGTGGGGTGTCCAGAAAAGACACTTTTTTAACTAGATAGATAGATACTTTATTGATCCCGTGAGGGAAATTATTGTATATCATTAGTAACATAAAATTCCAGACTGGCAAAGGCTCCAATCAGGTAACTTGCGAGCTGCTTCATGGCTTCAGTTAAGGAATTGAGCTGGACTGGAATGCACACCAGCAGGTGTGTGGGCCTCCAGAACCAGGGCTGAACTAGCCACAGCTACAATTATCCGATAATTCACTGTGGACACGTCCGTGGTGTTTGTCCATGCAGTGGGAGACAAAATAGCACCGTTTTCTCTTTCTGCCTTAATATAATTTATTATAATTCATTTATACAGACGCCTGCCTGTTGCTGTTACTGTTTTCTGTGCTCCAGATAGAGGCTTGGAGAGTGAGAAGATGCTGTTGACAGAGCCTGTTCCTGAACTTGGACAGATGGAATACCAGCTTCTCAAATTCTTCATCTTGCTGTGAGTGAATCAGTGCTTACTGCTATCAGCTGCGCAGTAGTGTATCTCATTCCAAAGCCATTATCTTCAAACCTTCCTGTAAACCATGTGCTTCTAGGGCAAATTGCATTCCACCAGTAACAGGCCATCCTTGTACTGCAGTCTGATTGGCTGCTCTTTGCTCTGCTTTAGTTTATGGGAATTCACTATTCTTTCTCTTATCCTCTGCAAAAAAAAAAACACTGTACTTTAGCTAGATATTAAAAACTATTTTTTTAAAATTTATTGCTTATTATTATTATTTCAGAAGTTTGCTTTGCTTTGTAGATATTCAAACAAGTATAATGTGAGTGTAGTCTGTTTTTCATTTATGAATATTTGAAATCATTTGCAATTCATGAAAACAGCAAGTCTAGAAATTGGGAGGAGAGCAATATGTTGTGGGCTTAAAATATTTTTTTACTGTTTGTAATACAATCCCTGAAAGCTCTTCGGTAATTTACTCCAAGGGGAAATGCACTACTGCATTCAGGCTCACCAGCTAGTTGTTTATTAGACTGTGGAGGGCTGTGAAGGATGTTTCACAAAACTCACTGCCCTCTGCCCTCAGCCAGCCCTTTTCAAAATGTGTTGTTCTCAGATAAGAATAAGGCTTAAAAAGGTGTCTTTAATTCTTTGAGAATATTTAAGAGTTAGTTCTTCACTCACTTTATTCTGTGGCGTGTATATTCCTGTAGGAGCACTGCATACACATTTTCTTAAAAGTTTTATAAATTTCCAGTATTGATAACTACTTCGGTTCTCTGTGACTTTTAAAATCACTACGAACTCTGCTCTGCTCATAATATGGTTTACTCAGCATTTATTCCACACAAACACGTTTTAGTATTTGAGTATTCAGGATTTATTTATTTATAAAATAGTCGTGTTACATCCACGAGAGGAGTGGAAGAGTGGAACCATTTCTGGAAGCTCTGTAAACTGTGCTGGACGTTTCCAGTGCTGCCACCTAGTGTTCAAGCTGTAGAACACATTTTCACATTTCAGAAAGACGTGAATCAACGCCTGTTTTATGTAAAGACTAGAAACATAGTCAACATGGAAGTTAAAGCTGCATTTTCATTCTCATGCTTTAAAATTTGGGTTCTCTTCTCCATAGAATCATTCTGCTCATCCTGTCTTCCTGTTACCTGGCATTCAGAGTATCCAGTCTGGAACAGCAGCTTTCCTTCCTAAACACTAATCCCGTTTTTCCCATGAGTGAGAGGTAGGTCAGAAATAGATGTTTTGTCCGTCAAAATTCCTGTGTTTCTCCCTGACAAGCAAACAAGATGCACTGAATGAGGCTTGAGTAGTGAGTTTTTGTTTGTGGACCCAGCGAGTTCACCTAAAGAAAGGAAGCCCATCTCAAAAATCTCTGAAATATTGGGGTATTTAGATTGGAGAAATACAGCAGAGAAGAACAAGACTCCTTACCACTTTCAAGAATGACTCCTATAAGTTTTAGCTCAACATCAAATTTTGTGCTGAAGAATTCACCTGAGACATATTGCGATTTACAGAAACACTATAATCATTCTGTGTTCCTCTAAACCACGAGTACCACCTTTGCCCGACAGTAAGATGTGTCATATTATCTGAAGTCAGACTCTTTCAGGCAGTTTTCTTGGTGTAAACTTGGTATAAAGTGGGGTAAAACGTGTAAAACGAAAACTGAATAAATATTCACACACAATTTCTAGATTTAGTGTATATATTTTTAAGAGTGTGCTAAAAATATGAATTATTTTATTACATTAAGGATCTTCCCAATCATTGGGAAAATGAGTGGAATGTGTTCTGTGTGTTCTTGTTCATTCGACGTCTCGTCTTTTATTTATGACAGGTAACCCCTTCTCTGGGCAGCGTCTACATAGGAAGATGTTTCTGGGACAATCCTGTCTGTCACTGCCTCAAGAATTAAAGAACGGACTTATTTATTTACATTTTTATAGAATCTAGGTCTTGATGAAATGCGGTTATTTATTTAAAAAGTCCAGCTGCAGAGTGTCAGTGTGTCACGGACAACAGCACAACAACTCGTTTTAGTGTGGGACATGAAACAGGGTCCCGGGCCCAGCGGTGACGGCCGACTTGGGGGCCGCTACTTTAGCAAAACAGGGAGAACCAAGCCAGGGATTTTCCAGAGGAGCAGGGGCTCCCAGCCTGGATTCCCCCAGCTACACTCTCGGACACTACAGCACTGTCCTGGAGGCACAGTAGAGTTTCAACCCCCCCCCCCCATCAGGAGATAAAGTAATACTGTAGATATAAGTCACGGACATGCATTTCAGCATCTGTACCCATCTGTAGCATCTGTCTTGGGATGTTACAAGACGCTTAACAGACCACAGCAGATCGCTTGGAGTTTCAGCATTAAGACGATGAAGTGGAAGAATGTCAGAGCAATGCTGTATTTTTGGAGACCTGAAAGGTTTACATTACAGGCAGAAGATAAGAGACTTTGCCGACTGAAACTCCAATACAAGCCTTGAAAAAAGAATGAGGAAGCATCCTTACCACTCAACCATTATTATTAATCGAGTTTACACCTTTTTCACCACATTTTCTAATTTTCTTACTTTTTGATCACTAATTCTCACCATTCTTCTCATATTATAATGTTCACCTTTTCTCTTGGATAACACCTCTCTCCTTTCCTCTCCTATCACAAATTCTCTCTGCTGTCTGGCCCAGCTTGACTTCCCACAGGTATAGTTACACATCCTGCTGTGACAGTTACGTTTTTTCAAAGCTCTCAGGGGACTGCACCTGCCTGAGTTGGTTTCTGCTTATCCCTGGGCTTAAAAACCGACCGCAGTATCCTGGCCTGCCCAGCAGAAACAAATGAACCTGGACTCTTTACCTTCTCTTTGTCTTGACAATCAGTCCAGTGGAAAAACTGGATGGAAAAACAAGTGCAATTTCTGGACTTGGACTAAGTCTGTGCAGGAAAACTTCCTGAATCTTTCAGGTCTTCATGCTAAATCTCATTTGCATGGTAGACATGGAGCCCTGTATTGAATAGACAAGCTGGACCTGAAACTTAAATTGCTGCTGGAACTCAGATTGAAATCGATCACAAGAAACTTAACGTGACAGCAAAGTCTTCTGGCACAAATTGGTTGTAGGTGCCTACTGTAGACAGACCCTTAAGAAGCATTTCAAAAGTTGTCAGAAGATGCTGTGTTTGTACTAGCCAAAACAAGGCTACAGCAGATTTTAAATGGCTAAATTGTAGTTACTGCTTACCACGGTTGTTATCTTGTGTGAATTCTCCTAATTCAGGAGAAAATACTGTAAATGCAACACTCTAATGTGTTGACAATGTAATTAAGGAGCTGTTAATGTTGCAAAATGGTTAGATTGAGAATGAGAGATCAGCTTAGAGGAGAAAATTCTGCAACCACATTTTTCGCTGTTATTTTTCTCCCCAAAGATATTTCTTTTCCCTATCAGGAATGAATTTACCAGACATGCCAACCCTGTGAAAACTCTACAGTATGTGACAATTCTGAGCTGCCATCTAGCTGTCCAGTAAAATGCACTTTATACCACCCCTTCTCCTAATGTTGTAACCCAAAATGACTGAAATTGGCTGAAATTGAGCCCTTTTTACATGACTCAGACAGAATTTTAAAACTGTAACTGAACAAAGAAAAATGTGGTGTTGGGAAGCTCTATTTCTGTCAAAGTGTCTAGTGTGCTGTAAGAAAGTAAATGTGTAGAGAATTACATGAAATTTCAACGTTAAACATTTCAGTCTAAATGTGGGAGCACAATCAGAAGGAAATTTTGAAGTTCTGGTTTGGACATGAGTCATACAGTACATTTACAAGATGTGTTCAGGACCTACTTTTGTACACTTTTGTAATGAAACAAGGCACTTATTGTACAGGGGATCAGATTGGAGCTCGCTCGACTCTTTGCAGTCATTAGCTTTATAAGCAACAGGCTGGTAGAACTGTATCTTAACTAGAATCACAGATGACTTTGAAACATGTGTGACTAATAAACAGCCTTTCATCCATCCCCCTTTGCTTGAATCACATATAATGCATCTGAAGTGTCAGAAATTCCTGTTTCTTTTTTAAATGCTGAACTTTGAATACATTTTTATAATATGCTTAAAAGCTGAGGAAACTGTGGTTTGCCCATTTAATTGTATGTTGTTGTATTTACTGAAAGAGAACTCTAGGAAACACGATCTGAAGGTTTAAGCTCATGATCTACAATGTTTTTCATCTGATAATTTTGAGTTTATTAGTCAGGGAGGTATTTTTGAGTTTCCCAGGACATCTAGTTTTTTAATGAAAAAGGTAGCCATTGCACTAAATTAACATACCTGGTTATCCCAGTTATCGCTCAGAACTAGAATTAATTCTGAAACTATGCCTGTTTGTGCAAGTGTTGGTAGTTGTGCATTTTAGTTGACACCATCCTTGGAGATGTCATAGTTATGGTGATTTTAACTTTAAATCCACCAGCTCATTTTTAAAAGAAAGGAGCAAGACAATTTTTACCTTATTCTAAGCTTTGTATTACTTGAGTAAAGGAAATTCAAAACCATAAAAATAGAAATCTCAGGATTAGGGTGTTTTTAAGTTCTTAAATTAAGTGATTTCCTCTCCAAAGGTTTTATTTGTTTCTAAAAAAGGTTGAAAATGTACTTTGGTTCAACAATTCTGACCTTGCAATGTTCCTTAAGGAGCAGAAAGCAAGTGCTATTTAGCAAAGATATCCTTGAAAACAGTCTAGTTTTCGTGTGTTAGATATTAAAAGGCTGCTAACATCTTCCCTTTATTCATGTGTGCATCAGAAGAAACCTCTCACTTATAACAGCAAAAAAAAAAATTGTGACTAAATGGCAAATAACATTTTTTAGTAAGGACGTTGACATTTTCTAGAACAAACGTAAGTAAACTCATTATGATGATTACCATTGGTCACCAACAGAACTGATCACTATGTTTCTACTGTGTAAGTCACAGGCTAGCAGCGTGTGTGACCAGCATTAGAAGCTTTACAGGCATAGGCAAGTACAACATATTTTGCACCAGAGTGTAGACTGTCCCATTTTTTCTCATACAGCACAGGCAGGTATCAGGTCAGTTCAGTGATTCCAGAGTCCTTATTGCCCTACATCATCCCAGCAAATCCCACATTTCAGTAACATTTTCGATGAATGTTTAAAGTTAGTTCAGAGAGCAAGTGAAATTCTTATTTTACATACCAACCAGCTTTTGATGAACAAGAACCAACAGTTCAGTTCGGTTTATTCTTCTCTTTAATCTTAATCTTCTTCTGCCAGGCTACCTTTTTCTGTTGTGCTGGTTTATTGTCTTTGTTTTATTTCATGAACAGGTAACATGGAGACAGCTGGCCCAAATTTACAGCAGAAAAAAATGAGTCCAAAGTTTTATCTTTACGTCTTTTGCTTTAAACAAGTGCTGACACCATTGCTTAGGATTGAATGGCATGTAGAATGCCACTGTTTGTTTTGTCTGTTGTTCTTTTGTAAGGCATGTAAGTGCTAATTAGACTTCATTATGGGTGATGTCTGGGTGTGGGCCTGATTGCCTGTGTCAGGGTATTAGTATGAAAGCAGTTCACAATTACAGGTAGTTCTGTGTGGTGTACTATGACCCCCACATTAGATTTTACAAGGTGGTTTCGGTTTACTTTTTGGGTTCAAACATTTATAAAAAACTTGTACTAATTTCTTAAGGCACCAACGTACTTTTGATATTGAGCAACATATGGAAGCACTGTTTTGCAAGAAGCTAATAACATGAGGCAGATCAAGGCATGGATCTGACAGTGTGATGGGAAGAGCAAAAACATCTTCAGAGAAAAACAGCCTGGCAACAGAGATCTAACCCTTCCATTTCAATTATAGGACTTATATGGCAGGATACATATGTTCAGAATTGAAGAATGAGTTGAATGTCCTGTGTAATTTGAGGAAATCAGTCAAGGCATAATAAGGGTTGAGTACTCTTGGTAATATGTCTTTACTTTCATTCTGACTTTCATGATCTATCAGAAGATAAACTGAAACATGGGACTGTTAACCAATAGCAATGAAAGGCACCTCTTAGTTTTACGTTATTAATATAAATTGTGAGTTTTTATGCAGTGACCGCATCAGACTGACAAAAAACTTCAGATGGACTGAGTGCTACTCTGCTCTCGCCTCAATTAATTTCAGGGTAATGTATCGCCCTGTCGGGTCTCTTCCTGTGGCGTCCAGCCTCTGTAGTCACATCCGCCGTCATCATGAGCCCAAACTGGCCGTCAGCACTGGGACTAACACACGAGGGCCGTGGCTGAAGTCCAAGGCTCGTTTTGAAAAGCCACTCATGGTCATGTTCGTGTTGAGCCCGGGCTCCTCTCTAGGCAGACTAAGGGTGTCGGTATTGCTGTGTTGGGTGCCAGCGAGTCAAGCAAACAGTGGTCTGTACAGTAGTGGCTTTACCAGCACTGCCCTAGAATGTGTTACTGTGGTTAGGGCCAATAAACAGCTCCACTGAAACGCACTGGGGAAATGGCAATGCCCAGTCTCCTTGTCCCTAGAGGAAGAGCTCTGGGAGAAAAAAACAATAGGATCTTTTTCCTCAGGAAATATCATACATTATGAATAGCTCAGGGAGTGTGGAGTAAACTCTAAATAGCCCATGGGGGAAAATCAACAATGCTTTGTGTTTGAGCCCACAAGGAGGAGACTACAGGGGCCAGGCTCCCCCACCCTGTTGTTGCTCTCAAGAACAATGCGAATGCCGACATGTCTCGGGAATGATAAACATGGAGATATCTGTTTTAACAATGTCTTCTCAGGAGAAGCTTGGCAGTGTGCTCTTAAAAAGAGGATTTCGCAAGCTGTTGACCCATCAAAAGGGGTGTGTGGCTCAAAAGCACTGCAAGAAACGTGCTAAAAAAATTAAACACGTCGGTCTGATTTGACTTTCTTTTCTAAGGGGGAAAAAATAAAAAAAAAATAGTTTAATTTCTTGACATAGTAGTTCTGGTTTATCAAACAATACTTCTAAACCAGTGATCATTACCCCTGGTCCTGGTCAACAAGAGCCTTGACAGTTTTTACAAAGAGCCCACACTTTTCAATAGTTAAAGACCTGGAGTCAGTTTGAATTAAGACCATGATGAATTAAGTCAATAACATGTTCAATTAAGTCATAAATTAAGGTGAGGTAAGGTCAGGACTCTAAATCAAGGCATGAATACACTTACTGCTTTAGTTAGCAAATGGTGGGAAAGCACTGTCAAAAACCTCTAATATATACTGTACACTGGACATACTGTAACACCAAATTAAATTAGTAGAGGGGTACGTAAGGATAAAACAATGTACTGTATTAAAACTTTTGTAAAAAATTGTAAAAACCTGGTAATTACCTTGTATTTGAATCTGTTAAAGAGAATAAAGCTCCCCGTTTTGTGCTAGAGGCAGTGGTGAAGGAGGACTGTAATGAAATCAAAATGGATTAAATTAAAAAAGAGCTATACCGAACTTTGTCTTGCACACTTTGGATGAAAGATAACGTTTTAATCAGAACTGTATTTGAAAAGTGGCTGCTCAAGACCCTTGCAGTTTATATTCTGAAATGGGGATATTCAACCCTTGCACTGGAAAGCCCCAGTCGAGCCGGTTTTGTATGAATCTATGAAATCCCCAATTTCATAGACCTGGAACATCTGAACTGAGACCACTTAAACAGGTGAGGCGTCTAATTTAGATATTATTCGGAATACAAATTGTGAAATGTCTCTAACTCTCAAAGACCAGATGTCTCTTGATTAAACACACTTCCTGCTTAAATGGTCAAAAAGTTACAAGTGTTTCCAGCCTTTGTACATAGGAAATTTATGAAAATCCATCAGAAGCAGTCCTGCGCTTTAATCATCCACTCAGTGGCAATAATTATTCTGCCCACTAGGAGGAGACACAGCAAGTAGAAATGCACATTCGCTTTATACATACACAGTGTAAATTATGTTAATTATGTTAATTCATTTAAGCTTTTTAGAAGTTGAATTTCTTTTAATACCATAATATCTTTAGTGGCATTTTAATTAAATTAAATTAAAAGCTCAGCAAATGGTGAAAAACTTTCAGATTAAAAATAATAGTTAGCACAGTTAACAGAAGAAACAACAAGAGAGAATTTCTTGGACCATCTGTTGCAGAACAGGCAATTAACAGAGCACTTTGTTCATTGCACTGCACATTATTGGATGACAACAATGTAAAAGCTGTTTCTGTATGTGTTTATATATTTTATTCCCTGACAGAAATGAACACAAATGACTTCCTACATTATGCTAGGAAATTCTTTAATTATATTGTACTGTTGACCTGTTGATTTTAAAATGTTTTTTTTAGAACTAGTTGTCTTAACTGATAACTTTGTTCACTGAAATTCAAAAGTGTTTCAGTTTGTACTGTATGTCAGGCTCCACTGGTCTGTGTTTTATAATTATTTATTAATTGTGAAGAGAGGGAAGCTTCAGCAACTCCTTGTGAGGAATATTCAGCTTCACTGGTAGAGAAAAGATTTCAGTTTTTGTTTTTGTGGATGCTATTGTAAAAAAGACAATGTAGATCGCTTCTTAAACATCTTCACATGGCTATGCTCACTTCTGGAAATTAAATTAAATTGTTGCATTGGATGAATTGATAGCCAGTGAATTAACAACTAGCGCCTAGCCGAGTGTCAGCTTTGTGTTTCATTAAAGTGATGAAGGATGTGAATTTTGAAAGCTTTCCTGCTTTTGGAAAGAGAACTGTGCTTTTGATACAACCAGGGAGACGCACCTAGCTTGTAGATTAAGTAGGCCCATCTGCCCAGACGTTGTGAGGAATGCTCAGGTATGATAGCATTCCCAAGGAAAGTAAAGCAGTTGTTCTGAGAAGGCTCGGTCAAGCTTGTTCTGGCTTTCACTGAGGCACGGACCTCCATTCTGGCCACAATCTATAAATAACGCCACTCTGAAGGATGTAGCTTCAGCACAAAGTTCTTGCTTCTTCTGTTCAGCAGTTTTTCTCCTCATCTAGCCGCAGAAATGGAAGAATCAATATACAAACAGCTGCCAGCATTTTTATCCCCCTTTCCTTCTATGCAGTTGCAGAAGCTCAGCCTTGCTGAGCACAGAGCTTGTAAGGTATCAAGGTGGCATGACTGCAGGCTCAGCTTTAATCAGTACCAAAGCTCAGGCAATTATCTAAACCAGAGTGTTAAAATGAAAACATCCTTAACCCCACAGTTGATTTTAGAAGCTTCTGCATGTGTATCTCATCAAAATCACATCCTTTCTTTGGACACTGGTTGATACAGCATCCCAAATCACTTATGAATCCCTATGCTATCGTTCAGAATCCATTTTTCCAAAATGTGACTGTGAAGAAAACACTAAGACCTATAATTCAAGCCACAGTGACATTCAAAGGTTGTTAGCAAAAAGTTTTATCAGGCCCACTGATATTTGCAATGTGATGAAGGCGTGACCTCTAGGCTTTTGTCTTTGAGACTTGCTCACTTTACACAGGAGAACAAAAACATTCATTATCTGCCCTTCTACTCACTTAAGTATAATAATAATAGTTAATTGCTTACTCTCATATAGCACTTTTCTGGACACTCCCCTCTAAGTGCTTTACAGGTAATGGGGACTCCCCTCCACCACCTCCAGCCCCACCTGGATGATGCGACGGCATCCAGAGTGCGCCAGTACACTCCCCACACACCAGCTCTCAGTGAGGAGGAGAACAGTGATGAAGCCAATTCATAGATGTGGATTATTAGGAGGCCATGATTGGTAAGGGCCAATGGGAAATTTGGCCAGGACGCCGAGGTTACACCCGTACTCATTTCGAGAAACGCCCTGGGATTTTTAATGACCACAGAGAGTCATGACCTCAGTTCTCAGTTCAAGTCTCATCCGAAGGACAGTGCCTTTTTTTCAGTATAGTGTCCCCGTCACTATACTGGGGCATTAGGACCCACATAGACTGCAGGGCGCCCCTGCTGGCCCCACTAACACCTCTTCCAGCAGCAAACTTAGTTTTTCCCAGGAGGTCTTCCATCCAGGCCAGGCTCACACCTGCTGAGCTTCAGTGGGCTGCCAGTTGTGAGTTGCAGGGTGATATGGCTGCTGGCTTGTATTCTCTGTGATGCTGGCATATTCCAGACAACAAATAGCCCTTTGGCCACTTGTTATATCAATTGCTGCTCTTTCAGGCTCTCAGAAAGCATGTTTATGGGAAAAGCATAAAATCATGTCTGATTTTAAAAGATATTGGTACTTTCTTACAGCCATATACAGTATAGATAGAAACTGGAACACCCTTTGTTGAAGCTACCAAAAACTGAACTACTTAATGACAGGTACATCAGCATGGAAAATCTGATGCTAATGAGTTAATTTTGTAATGCTTTCAAATTTAAAATGTCCTTCCTCATTCCCTTGGCTTGTACCTCTATGGAAGTGCCTGGTGTGTGAGTGTGCATGGCTCTTGAACACTTCTTTTTTTTTGTTTACAGAGGTGGACAGAGCCTCTGGTTGTAACAGGGGCACCTCAGGGTTTCCACACGCTGTGTGAGGGAGGTCAGCCAGCTCTGTTCCTTGATTGCTCAGCGCTTGGACATTCTGGGCTATTGGCTAATAACTTGATGGGCTCCAGGGACGGATTTTATTCTGTGCTCCTGGGGGTGTGATTAAGGAGTACAGAGCAAGTGGAGGCCATCCAAATACAAGCGGTAGGTCACTGAGCAGAGTGAAGGCAGCCAAACGTAGTAAAAAAAAATGGATCATCTAACCAAGAGGGAGCTACTGATCAAGCTTTATAGGGACTTCCTATAGGTGTACAGACAGTACAAGACGGCTGTAGATGTTTCAGTGGATTGTAATCATTTGACAGCAATCAGAGTAACACAGTGTAAACAGAAAATATGTACAAGTGCTGCAGAAAAGTTCTGATCCCCGGAGATTTCAGGGGGCTTGGTGTTGAAATGCACACTGAGAGGCACGTCGATGCAAAGAAGGAGATGCATGTGTGCAGCACGTTTACCTCCGATGAATGATTTTTGACTTTGAACATGGCTTTAAGGTCAGTGGGCTCATAAATTTAATCACACCTTATGTAAGTTCAGCAGTAAAAGCTTCAAAGTTTAGAGGAGAATTTTGTCCACTGCCATCGCTTATTGTGCTTTACGCATTCCCTTGTCAAAGTGTTACTTCACACTTTCACAAAGCTAAAGGAGATGTCTCTGTGGATTTCTCATTTTTCATATTCTCTTTATTTTTGTTTAATAGAAAAGGAAACTCCCAGAATGGAAGCTTTCGACAACAAATTATCTGGGGCAACAGTCAGAGAATCTTTCTGGGCTTGAACACCTTGATTTCTGTCTTTCAGGGAGCATCGTCTGAAATCTACTGAAAGTTTCTTACTGAAGCAGTTTGTCCCAAATTATTTCCAGTATCTCAGAAATTATGAACTGTTTTGATAAAGGAATTTCTAAAAACACCACGGACTGTGAGTAACTAGTTTGAATTTCCAAGGGCATAGCTAGATGTGTTTTGTAAACAACAGTCAAAGCACAGAAGACCATACATTTTGAAGTTGGTGTTTTTGATTTTTGTATCTCAATACATGCCTGTGTATTAAGATACAAAAATCAGCATGTCAGAATGATAATGTTAATATTATTTCTTCAGTGGTGCTTTTACCAGCTTTGGTTGGTGTGGGAATATTTT
Source organism: Atractosteus spatula (assembly GCF_055471065.1). NCBI lineage: Eukaryota > Metazoa > Chordata > Actinopteri > Semionotiformes > Lepisosteidae > Atractosteus > Atractosteus spatula. The sequence goes on along the minus strand of NC_142712.1, from coordinate 62,581,855 downwards.
AATGTTATTCTTCTGTTTGCCTTCTCTAAGATGAAAGAAGTGAGATTGCTTTGTGATTCTGATCAGAATCAAGGATGCTTTGTGTGTAATGATGTGCTCAAACGCTCTGAGCAATGGGGCACATTATTACACATCTTAAAAGATGACAGCACTTGTACATTATACAGTCTAATTAAATTTTATTTCATTAACTAGCCACACAAAGCTTTTAACGATGTTTTTCTGTGTATTTTTACTGCTACTTCAGTTATTCTCAAGTACATCTATAAGAAAAAGAAAAAAAAAGCACTTGGCTAAGATTGGTGTGATTTTAATTATTTTGTCTTCACGTGTCAGAGTTGCACAATGACTTGCAGAGCTGTCCATATATCCACAGAGCCCAGCTGCAGACAGGGCCTGGGGAGCTTGCACATGGAGCAGATGGAAAGTGAGGCCTGGCCTTGTCTGTTTCTCCTGGGAGTGATGTGTAGTCTGGAATGTTCTTCAGAAGACCTTTGCTCTTAGCAGTCTGAGTGGGATGTGTTGGATACGTCACTCCAGAATTAGAAGCATGTTTTGTCCAGGAAAAAGCAAGAAGATATGTGTTTATAATCCATTGATTTATGAACAATCTCTGTGTGCCTTATAAAAATGCAGAAGCTTGTTTACCTCCCCCGACATGAAAAGACACAATGTCCACATAATACATTAGAAATTGAGTGTAATAACTGCCTGGTTCTAACGTGTTTTTGTGTGAAGCGCAGGGTGAGCCTGTCCATTTTTACTTGAAGAACCAAATTTCTTTTTAAAATAAGGTGAAGAAATGAGGTTACACCCTTTTAATCTTAGTAAGCATTATATATAGATTGCTGTTGGCTGAGGCACCATGTTGCTTTCTGTAGAGTATGGATTTGTGTGCTGGCATTTCTCTTTTGCTCCGTATAAAAATGTTTCTTCCACGAAGTAGTGACGCACACTTAGTACAGACAACCTGTACCCAAAAGAAAATCTGTAGCAGGGATCCAACGTAAATTGTTACTTTTTCAATTTTTGAACAGGACAGAACACAATCTTGAGTGAAACTGGCTCATTCTAAGATTGGCTCCCAAACATTCCAGCGTGAAATACGACTTCCTGCCCCTTACAGAAGCTGGGATGATAGACTGCAGACTGCCCTATTGGATAGATGTCTAAACATAAAGAAAGCTGCAGAATTTTCGCCACAGAAATGCTGGAAAGTGGGATCCTTCTCATGTCTTGTGTAGCTCATCCGTTCGCTCTGGAACATGTCCAGAGACTGAAGCCTAAACTGCTGCTGCCTTGGCCACAAAAGTCCCACAAACGTCCCGTCTGCTCAAACTCAACACTGGAGAGAATATTGCACGTATTCTACAGCATTTATTTTCTTAGTTGTGCAGAGCCAGGAGAAGGAGTGTCATATTACATAGGGGAGCCTCACATAATTTTTTGAGAGTAAAAATAGGAGGGGTCTGCCTGGGCCAGTTGTTGAAATCACTAGAAATTAACTTTTACTCTATAGTTACTGAAGTTCTTTGGGCTGGACCAATTTCTGAGGTCATGTTCAATATCACCTCCTAAAGAGGTGGTACCAGGAACTAGTGCCACTGTGCTTGCAGGCATTAGAGACTTGGTAGACAACAAGCATGATTCAAAACTGGCAGTGTAGCTGGTGTTACTGAATCAGCTCTTGGCCTTCATGGTAGAACAACGTTAAGCTGTGTGTTTCTAGTCTTTGCTCTCACCTGAAAACAGTGATATGGCAAGTACCAGCCAATGATAACTGACTTATAACTCATGATAGTGGGATAAACAACGTGTTCTATTTTATAGTAACATTTTAGCCATTTTTGTGACGAGCTAAATGTTCAGGATGTATGTACGCATTGTATCAATTGTTTTGGCTGAAGCAGTTACTGGAAATGGATGGAATTTTTGAGGCCCTAACGACCATTTTTAAGTGTAACAAAACTGTGAACTTAACTTGAACATTGAAGAAAGTAATTTCTTTTTCTTACTCATTTTTGCATGACTGTTCTTTCATCTGGAACTATTCTGTTGTTTTCTGTAGATACATTGAAGCCATGGTCTTTCAGAGCCCAAATTTAAATTAAAAGCCATAACAAATTCCTTTCTTGGCAAAACCCTGTTTTGTAACCTGTTGCTGTTGTGAGGATTGTTTTCTACCGGTCTTGAATTGAGCTTGAGAGTTTGCATTCCTTTAGAATACAAATGCTTTTAGAAGCTTGACCAATTAGTTTGACACTCCCTGTGACTCTGCTGATAAAACTGTTGAATTTGCACACCAGAGTGTCAATCTGTGAAGCAGCTGACAACAAGAATCCCCCTATCTACCATCTTTACTTACCCATCAAAGAGGGAGTCACATGGTCCTTCTTCAAAGATTTAGCTCTCTTACATACAGTCATGCCAGGGAAACAAAAATAATTTGAACAAAAGCATTTCTAAAAACTACTCAGTGGTAAAAGTCCAGTTGAATGTGCAGGTAAAGGTCGAATTAACAGACCTAGTTGAAACAAAAGAGAACCAGCTTTACGTACCTCCATCAGGCAGCTGCATGCTAATGGCTAGTCTTGGTGTACCTCTAAGCTCGTAACTGGAAGGTTATGGGTTCAAATCATTGGTGTTGCATTTCTGACTGAGCAACATCCTTAACTCATTTTTTTCAGTAAAAAGCCCAGCTGCACAGATACGTAGCAACGTAAGTCATTTTGGATAAAAGTTATCAAAATAAATGAAGACTATTTTTCAAGTGACATTGTTTTGGTAGTTTTCTTCTTTTTCCATTCTAATTGAAGTTCAGATTTGTCCCTTCCCTAAAAAAAAATTGTTTTTAGAGAAATAAAAACTAGAAACACAAAGGATAAGTAGAGTTGTTTTATAGTCATTTTCTGCATTTTTTTCTCCATTTATATTCAGAAAATTGTTTTGTATTTTTTCATTCCAGTTTAGACCTTAGAAATTCCCTATGAATGCATGGCGACATCTGTAATATTTTTAATACTGCCTAAAGTGGTGCCTATGTGAGGTCATAACGCTACTTAACACATTTGTGAACATACTGTGTGGACATACTGTAGCATGTGCTTTTCTCAGCTCTGCAATGATCTCGATAGATCGGAGGTGTGACACTGCAGCTGAGGAATGATACATTAACTCAGTGTATGGACATCTCTCCTGGGCTTGCACTTCACACAGACTTTCTTCTGTCAGCTGTCAGGTCAGAACACAATAAGGACATAAGAAACGCAAAAGACCTTTTTCAACATCTCGTTTGAGGCTCTGGACTGGGTGTCTCACTGTGATGGATGCCAGAACAGCCGCATCCAAGCCACAGGAAGCAGTGTATCATCCACAGGAAGCAGTTTTTGAAAAAAATAATTCTGAATTTCATCAGCATGGGCTTCAGTTCCCTTCTGAACCTCTGACACTCGTTCGCACACATTCAGGAACGCGCACCTTCTTAGTCACTTGTGAGGAAGGAACCGGAAGCCCAGACACACTGCAAAGCAGCAAAAGCTTATGTTATAAAACGTCTCTAGAATTAGAAACTCACTGTCAAATGGGACATGAATTAGGGATGAACTGTGAGGTCCACAACGAGTACAATAAAAAAACGTTGCAGTTTGAAACATTGTAGGAAGTGATACCGTTACAAATTCGTACACCGGTTATATTTGGTCCAATATGTACGGTGTACTCCATGTTTAGACAGCACAATTTTCTCTTTGTCGAGTGCAATGTTATATATTTTTGTCATTGTTTCGCATCTTGTTGTTAGCTCCCTTAAGGCAAGTGCTGGCTGGCTATGTGCTGCTGTCCAGAGAGAATTCTGGAAGCCCTTTCTCAATCTTACATGTGTCTTACTAGGTCACAAGCTTTGTCTGAGCACTGGCGTTCAGGTGAATGGCTATCAGACAGTCATATGACTAAAACTAAACTGACATTCATCTCGAGACATTTCTTGTAATTGTTGTGCTTCTATGTTATGAGACTCCAAGAAAATGTTTTTTGGCAGAAAGGGCAACTTTGTGACACTTTTACCTGTTGCGTAATTGCCTGACATATTTAAATTTAAAGTATCGTAGTTATATATACACTGTATATGAACATGTTGTATAATGTAATGGGCTCAGTTATATGAATGTAGTAAAGTCATCTGCAATAGAGCAGGAAAAAAATGCAAAAAACTTTTTAAAATTTGTTTCATTTATTTAACAAGTGATTTGAGTAGACGCCAGGCTGTTGTAGACAGATTAGGATGTTTTTGGCCATTACCTAGATCATTGTTTTCATTATGATGGTAAAATATTAAGAACAAGAATGTAAGAATACTCATGGAACAAAGTTGCTGCGGAAAACTAGACTGATGCTTAATCACAACAGAAGTGATTAAATTCACAAGTGATTCTATGGCTCAAATATTACTGTTTTGCTAATGCTTTTAAAATTGGCAGAAATACATGTTGCAATAAATCTGCAACCATTTTTATTTCATTTTGGCTTTACGCTCATATAGATTTATATTAAATAGACCTTAGGGGAGACAAAGATCTTTAATATGTATTTTTCTTCCTTTGTTTCTTTAAATATCAAAAACGGCTCCTGAGCTCTGTTTCTGTTGGTTCTGTGCCATGCTATGAAATTTAATTTGAGAGTTAAGCCTCAGTGCTGAAAGGAAAATCATAGAGTTAACTAAGAGTTCTTATAGAAGCTGACATTGTTCTCAGTTAACAGACTATAAAATGTGTGACCTTTTAGGTACAGTATGTTAACAATAACTTTATACAAAAATAGTGCAGTGCTATCTCTAGAACAGACATACTGCATAGATTTGGGAAGGTTAAAATGCACACAACTGTTAAGATAAGTCCTGTGAGCAGGATATAGACAAATTCAAGACAAAAAAATGAGAAATTTCTCACTTTATCTCACAAAGAGGTCCCTGGGAGATGCAGATATTTCAATGTGAAAAGCCAAGTCATTTCAAGCTCTGGTCTATTGTTTTCCACCAAAGCCAAGTTCTGGTGTTCCTCAGGAGACCCTCTCTCCTCACTATCCCAAATTTATTTCTTTAGACAGTTCTAGAGCATATTTACATTAATTAATTGTTTGATATCTACGGAGATCATGCTACAAGTTGGTAATAGAGCTGGTAGATGTCTGCAGGACTGGCTGGCTGAGATTGGACTTGCCAGAGAATATTGTCTCATGGATTTGGATGGGAGATGTCTCCATACTCACTGGTCTTCAGCCTCTTTTCTTGAGGACTCATCTTTCAATCACAAATCACTGATAGGAAACATGCTAAAGACTGGGCATTATGCAAAAAGTGTCACTGAAAGCTGATACATACTGAATGTAGTGCATTTGTGCCATCTTTATGGCCAAAATAACAAGTGACAGTTTGTTATTTAGGAACTAACAGCGCTAAAGAGGAGTTCTTGCTCCATCTGTAGTTTTCACTGCAGGCTGACTGCTGCTGTAAGCTGTGTTCTCACAGGGGGAAGCAGAGGCCCAGTACACACAAGCACTAGTGTTTTCACACCCTGCTCTGCTCTGTGAGCTGTCTGCACGAGACAGCTTCTTGTTGTCTGTGAGAGGCCAGTTGGGATACAGCTTGTAACAGCCAGCTGTGTTCTACAGCAATGGAGAAGTCCCACTGGATATACAGCACTGCCTGTGGAGGGGGTGGAAGGAGTACATGATGGGCCTTTTTAACATCTCATAAGAACACATTGTCTAACTGTGGACACTGTGATATTGTTCCTATCAGGAAGAGTAATGCATTCTGAAGTTTCAACGTTTTATCATCGTTCAATAAAGGAAACAAGCAATTGAGAGGACTCAAGATCTTTAGATATTTGGAAATGAGTAATTGATAATTATGAAATTCTTCAGTCTGCAAAAATAATGATGTTAAGTAAAATGACATTATCTTTTACTTTACCAGCTACAGTAAATGCAGATGGACAATCCTATGAAATTCTACTTTTAAGTAAATGAAAATCATGTTACTATTTATTTTTAGCTTCTCCTTTTTCTATAATTCCATCTGACTTTTACACAATGGAATTCCCAAATACAAGACTGAATGGAAAAAAGATGTACTGTTACTGATGCCAGCAGTATGCAGAAAAAACTTTGGTACTTTGGTCAGAAAGATCAGGGTTACTTTCTTCTAGTTTATGTGTTGCAGTGGTGTAGGTGTGTGTGTTGTGGTAGGGGAAGGTGTAGATATGTTGATCATTACAGTAGGATATCTTGTTACAATCAGAGTTGTGTATATACAACAGAAAATATAAAACAGCAAGAGCCTAAATGGATTCTAAGAAATCATTTCTTTCTATTACTCTGGTAGCAGGAACCATTACATCACTGCTACAAATGTGTGTGATTCTTCATAAAGTGGTCTTTCTGTGGAGAAAAATAATGCCACAGAGAGTACTTGGTTTAGTTTTAAACTGCCAGGGCTAACCATAGGATTGACTATAATCTGGATACGGTTCAAACAGTGTTAACAGTTAACAGCGATGAAGAAAGATGGTAGACTACTTTAAAAAGATGGAGTTAGCATCAGCTGTTGATAATCCTTTCAAACTAAAATGATACTCTGTGCTGTCAGTGGTCTGGCACAAAGTGGAATTTTTTGGTTTTCTCCTTAAAATTATTTTCAATGTTAACAGCGATGCAATCCAAAATACTGTAAATAACATTTGCAACAGATTTTCTTTGGCTTCCTTCTGACGTCTTGGAAGCTGTATATTGTTAAAGCAACATGGCTGCCAAAGTGCTAATGCTCCTGAGTTTTATTGGGATAATAAACATTAATGGGGCAGCTGTATATTATACTGGTGAAATATTAGCATGCACTGTGTATGGGCACAGCTCACGGGTGAGCTAGCACAGAGGATGGCAGGACTCCAGCACTGTAAATCTTGAGACAGCTAGAACTGGATGCCAAGTGCACAACGCCAGTCCCCCAGTCCATTGTAAGGGTACGGGACACTGTGTCCAGTGCCTGGCAGCCTTAAAGATAATTTCTTTCATACTTCATAATTTTTTATTGATCATGGGTAATAGGCGCTGCCTGTGGAGATAAGTCTGTATTTCTTATTGTTCTATTGCTTTGCTGCATGTTCATTTGTGTCTGGATTTATGCTGCTATATCCGTTCATGATGGCCTGCATTATCATATAGAACGGCTTTGTCTCTTTTTTGGCTTGCACAAGCTTACTGACTACAGATAGAAGTTGAAATGAATGATTCTTTCAAAGCAACTGAAGCACTGTTATACTTTTGTATAAAAAGTGTATCTGGAGGAATGCCCACTTCTTAACTTAAGTTATTACTACTACAAGTTCCTGTCAATTAAGATCCTAGTTAATATTCCAGTGTACAGTTTCAAAGATATGTACTCATTTAGGAAAAAAAAGGTTTTTAGTTATTTAGCTCACTGGCCTTAGAATTCCTCTCACAAAAGGTTTAATGATGACTGACTCTACATCTACTGTATTTTCCTGGCAGCTGTTCTGTAATTTTGGCTGTAAAAATATTGGAACAATATTGATATATGCTGGATATACTGTATATTTCAATTTTTATAATTGTATTGATCAAGTGTCATAGGTTCTCCTTGTGAAGATAAGTCTGTACATTGTGCTATAGCTTTCCCGCCCACCCTCTCTTCTTCTAAGAATTCCTTGTACTTGTACACTGCTTCTCAGAGTATTGTGTTACTTACAGGCTGGGTCATGCATCTCACTTCTCACTTCTCACTTCATCCAGCAAGGAAGTGCAGCACAATCTTAACCTGGGTCACCGGGGTGATGCTTGCCAGCCACTATGCAGCCCAGTGAATCAGGTGGATAGAAGTAAGATTTAAGGAGTTGTTTTGGGTAGACCACATTCTGCATGCCCACAGTGGAATTAATCTGACACACAAAAGTGGTGCTTTCCCACAAGGATCCTTATGATTATAAATGACTGGACCTTGGTTTAGTGCCTCATTGAAAGTTTGGCACCTCCAACACCACCATGTCCATTGTCACCACTCCGTGGCAGCGGCTTGGAAGATCTAGCCAACACCACATACAGCAGTGACCTCATTTCACACATAAGTCTCCCATCCCAGTGGAGCACACCCAGCCTCGCTTAGGCCTGAGATCTGATGCGCTCAAGTACAAGAAGGCAAAAGCTGCTGTTGAAACCTTTGAAAATACAGAGTGCAGCTCTGTTTGTAATTAGGCATGATGAGAGGTTATGTGCCTGCAGAAAATCTTTGAGCTCGTGTCACCCACATTATCCTCTCCTCTCTTCCTCCCACGTGGGAAATGACAAAACATCAGTGGTAAGACGTGTGGAGAGCAATGTGTGCTGCTTAACGTGCATAGACAAGAGACTCAGACATGAGCAGCCAGGCGGAAATGCCTAATGGCAGGAAAATTGTCTGATTGAGGGACCATATGAGTGATTGTTTTTACTCTGTAAGATCTACAACTACAACTAACACAACTAGGTATCATGAATGACCATTACATATGCATAAATTCACAAGCTAACACTTACATAGAGATACTTGAATTGGGGATGCTGTACACATCAACAGACCTATAATCCAGGAATAACAGTACTCTCCCTGCCACCCCATGACATTCAGGTGTTTGTGCTCTGCTCAGGGAGAATAGGCACATACTGTATTACAGTTACAGACAATGCACAAGTGACTAAATCAGAACTGATGTAAACTTTGTGAAAGCAGTAAATTCAATACTGCATATGAAAGGCTTATTTGCTTTTGGGCATTAATGCTTTTTAAAATCTGGATTATGTGCCACAGACATGTAAGCTAAATCACTCAGCCAAACAAAATTGACCTTGAGCTCTCCCTGTGTAATGCATGTAGCCCTGCTGGATTAAAAGAGCTGAGATGACTAGGAATAGTCTGGTATATTTTCAGAATGATGGCAATAATTGTCTTATAACCAACCAAATGTACATCTAAGCAAAATAGAAAGTTTTTTTTCCAGTTTTGCACATTCACATTTAAATTCTTCAATAACATCAGAAATGCATAGTTTAAAATGGGAATGAATGAAAAAAAGTAAATCACCCAGCTCTGAATGAGTATTAACATTTTGTAGTGTATGTTTTTGAACTCTAATATTCCTAAAAAAATAGTCTAATCTGATTTGATAAAAACATGCTCAATATCAATTTATACTAATTTCACTGATGTTTGCTACAGTTTTGAACTATATCATGGCTGCAGATGTAAATGTTTTTACATATTTGTGTTCACTAGTGTATATGTACTGCCATATTTCTATTGTTTAGAAGGTCACCTTGCAACCATTAGCCTATTCATTGACATCTGGCGCTAATGGGGATACAAATGACGTTTGTGGCATGAGGGAGTTAATGGAATTTGAGCTCCAGAGCTGCTTTGAAAAATGCTCTTCTACACCGTACAGTTACTAACAACTGACTGGGAGACATGGATAATATGGTGACCTGTTGCTTAGTGGGCCAATAACCATGAACCTGTACCATACTTAACTGTATTTTACTAATAACCTAATGTCAGTTAATAATCGCTTCCACCTTTAAAAAAGCAAGAGCACTAAGTAAATTGATCAAATCCTTTGACACGGTTGGAAGAGAAATGTGTTTAGAACAGAAGGGTGCTGCTAGGCTACAGGTGCTGCAGGGATCTTATTCATCTCTCGTCTTCCTGTGCAGTTTGAGCAGGCCACAGTTAGGGTTGCAGTTGAAATAAGGTGTTGCAGTAGAAGCTGTCTGCTGGGAGTAACCATCCTGCTCACGTTATAAGCTTTGCCCGGTGCAGTTAACACGATGAGCTTTTTATAATGTTGGTGGGTGTGCTGCCCTGTGTGTCCTTCTGCATGGTCTAGATGCCCAGGGGAAAGTCTACATGCACAGGGTTCAGGGGTTCAGAGATAAATCATACTAACTCGGCAGTACAGTATTTATTTGGCAAAAGGTACTGTTGCAACGCTAGTGGCATACTGCGTTTGATAGATGTCAGAAGTACTTGATCAGTGATGCTGTGAGAGACTCTCCATTTTGGTAGCTGATGAAGGCTTATAGTACACTTGTTATTACTGCATCCACAGTAGTGCTTTAGGGTTGTTTCTTTGAGTAAGTGTGTCTTCTGTTACATGCAACTGAGTGGAGTTTTGCTTAGGGAATGGCTAAGAATGCCTTTAGATTTTCAGTTGTCTCATTTTACAGTGTTTGTGTCTGCAGCTTTTGAACAGGATCACTTAATTGTTGTAAAAAAATTGTAAAAAAACAAATGGAACTTTCTAACTTCAGGTTCCAATTTCGACTAAGATTAAGTATTGCTTATTTTGGCAGGAACAGGGTGATTGGGTTAATCGTGATTTCTTATGTTTTAATACATATGTAACACTCCATGTTCATTAACCTCTCTATAAGCCAAGTCCATACAGGGGGTTAGAAATGATTCTGGTCTGTCTAGCATTAAGCAACACTAAGGTTTCCTTGGCTGTAGCAGTCTAGGATCTGTGCCAGTCAGGTAAAATTGAAATTGTGTTAATAGCATAGTTTGTGCACATGCTAATTCAGATTAAATTTGTGTTCTTTGTATTCCAGCAAATGTTGCATCTGGATAAGGTTCTTATCCAGGGTGCAGCTGGAGAAGACCCTCACTGCTGCTGGGGCTTCAGAACACACTGTGTGATGATAATTTGCTTTCCTGACCTCAATATCTCCACCTTCAGAATTTTTGGATGTCTTTGATTCATCAATTTAGTTTAAAGGACAGACAGCGGCACCAAATTATGTAGTTCAGTAGTATAACTGTATTCACAGCAAATAGGTCTGGAAGTGTCATTAACATCAAGAAGCAAAACAATATGGTTAGATATTGTATCTGTAGATTTTTACATTTGTTTTTAATCATTGAATTAAATCGGTCATGATTCCCGTGCATTCCTTCAGAAGCAGGTATTCCAGGTTTATTAAATTCCACTGTGTTGCTAGAAATTGTTCCAAAACTCTGAAGAGGGAATTGGGAAATTTAAACTGTGGAGAAAAATATGAAAGAAAAATAAATTAGGTTCTGCGCATTGATTCCTTCAAGGAAAGAAGGTAGGAAGCCTCCTCATCTGGCGAATATAAAATGGATGTAGAGTAATCCTAATTGTTGATTAAATCCAACAGCCCTGATGTGTATGGAAACAAATGGAATGTGAATAACATATCTGTACAGAAAGTGTTATTTGAAGAGGGAAAGGTTTGGCGTAGATGTCTTGCCTTCTCCATCAGTTCTCCCATAATGCTCTCAGGCATACAAAAGCTGTATATGTGCCGAGCGTCTGCCTTTGATTAGACTCCTGTGTTGGGCTGTTACAATTATTAATAACGACATATAGAATTAATAGCTAATCAGGGCTAACACATCCCTGCACTGAAAACTAGTCTGTTGGAAACTGATGTGAAGACAAAGTCATAGCAGTCGGAGCTCTCCATGAAAAGTCACCTGCACAGGGATGCAGCTATACTGCCTTTGTGATGCCAGGGAAACGCATCTCTGTTTGTCATGAATGTTGGATATTAGCAACGGAATGCCCAGAGAAAGGCCACTTATTTGAAACACAATCTGGAAACATTCTGTAATATAGCCACCTGACCCTGGCTGAAATTTTATCTTTCAAATCATGATATAATTAAAAGCAATATAATGTTTTTTTTAAGGCAATGACATTAGTTTCTTTGCAGGTACTGTAACCTAAACAATAGTTATCATTTCTAAATTGCTTCCCATTTGAAAGCAATATTCCATTTTTAAATCAGATACTATATTTAGGATACTATAAGGAAAGTCTTACGAAAATACAGTGTGGCATACAGGCTAAGCACATACGTCTGTGCATGTGTATCAGTTCCATTAAAAATCCTCCAACTCCTACTTAAAAAGGTCATAACAGCTGTGAGTATTGATCTGTACAACGTAGATTCTGGCAGTGCCTGGTTTATTAAAAGCTGATTTGTATTCTCTACAGAAATGAATTATTATGCATTTTTTACTGACAGTGATCCATACAGTTTTTCTGAGCCATTGCTGGCACGTCACCAAAAAAAAGTGCACACCCCCCTCAGTCAAAACCCAGCAATGCTAAATGTTAATGTCGGGAACAGTGAAAAAAGTAATGCAAAAAAGATTGACTTGTTTTAGAAACCACCTCAAACATATTTTGCCAAAGAGCTGAAAATAATTGTGAAAAACGATACGGCCTTTTCTGCCAAGAGGCTAAACGCGATCATGCTTCGTCTTTGCAAAGCCTTGGAAGAGCTGGAGCCAGGCTTTAACCAAAAACCCAAACATGACAGGAATTAAATACGCTTTTCATTTGACGCAGTGATACAAGACGCTGGCGCTTCACTGAGAGGAACGAGCCGCGGAGCGCCGTGCTGCCGAGGATGGCAGGTTACTGAAGAATGGGAAGAGCAGGCTAAACCAAACCCACAGAACGCCTGGAGCCAACATCAGCCCCCCAGACAGGGGTTGAGGAGGCTCACTTGCAACTCACTCGGGAGCTGCCTAATTTTCCTAGTGACACTGCGTCTCTGACACTCTTCAGCTCATCTCTTGTTACTGCTTATTTAGCTACCCAGGGATAAAAGCATTCTAGTGAAATGACAGCATCCAGCTATCTGATCTAGGCTTTGTGACAAGCATGAGGCAGTATACTGTATAATGAGTATGGGCAGAAGAGGTGGTATATTTACCATTTTTAAGGTTTGTATGTCCCCTATTGAAAGAATGTTGTTTAAAAGCTAGCTTTACAGTTTTAGATAGATAGAGTATGTCATTAGTAGATCTTTATATTTTCTGACCCTGTGGTTAAGGAACATCACCTTTAAAAGGGGTTATTTCTCTCTCCATGAGTGCAACTGTGTGACTATTGGAATTTTTTTAAATCGTGAATTATGAGTAATACAGAGAAACCCTTCATTTGCAAACAAGCCTGAAAGCAATTTATTACACACTGAGAAAATACAGTGTAGAGGTTTACACTCTACATTTTAGCAATCAATATACTTTAGTAGTAAAGGCATTTGTTAAATTCCTTTTCCCTGTAAGAACATATCTAAAAGCAAAGCATTCTTCCTCAGAAACTCCTCATGAAGTTAAAGCTCTCTCTGTCAAATTAATAGCCTGCTGCACCTCAGGTTACTTTCACCTTTAATGAATTTACTCTTAGACATCAACCAATGTCTAGTTAATGGCAAATCATGGTCAATCGGAGAGGATTAAAGAATACAAGAAATATCTTTATTTCACAAACTCATCTGATGTCACCACTGGAGGCTAGGTACAATAATGAGAAATGGAGTGCCTTTAGTTTATTCTCCAGCTAGAGTTTCCACCAAACTGCAACTCACAAGTCCCTGCACACAGAGCTTAGTTTCCTGCATGACTGTGATCTCCTGCTACAGTGAAGAAACCATGAAGCACGGCCTCAGACTTCCTTGTTAACATCCAGTTCACAGAGTTGGATGCACCTGGTTTTCCCTCGCCTGTTTGTTGTTTGCTGGATGGGAAATAGTGATTTATCGGCCGAATGGATATGCCTTAATCTGAGAGACAGCTGAAAAGAGATGGAATTAACCCCACAGAGTGCGCCAGCTAGCACTGCCTGCTCTGTGTTTATAGAGGAAGTAGTCTGGCAGCCCAAACTGAAATGAGCTTCAATAAATATTCTGAGTGCCCGTCAGTATAGTGTTCTAAGAAATAAACATCTGGAGAATCTGCAACAGTTTGAAACTTTAATTTATCTTTGAACTAGTTGATCTTTGTCTAGTTTATCTAGTTAAACTTTAAGTTAACAGAGCTGTGATCTTGTGGCACAGACCTAGGAAAGGCAGGACTGAGCTAAATAGTTCTGGCTTAGTCCAAGAGAAATATAATCTCCATAACGGATTTCCCTCTGCTCTAGTGATGTTAATAATACAGAATATGTCAGTCATGTAGAACTTGCACACGCCGAACTATAAAACCTAAAGATTTTGTATTCGAAAGCCACACTAGTTTTTTTTTCTTCTGCAAATATTCTTGACAAATTCAATTGAGCAATGGGTGAATATTATTCTAAATGTTTTTCATCTGGCCCCAAGTTTTAGATGATCCACAAATATGAGCAGCAATATCATCCAACCCAGCTCAAGCCAGCTGGGGAGAGAGTAAACAATCTGGGGAGATTTCTCCACCTTAATTCCAAGACTATTCTTACCAGGATTCCTCTAAAAGAGGAAGACAAACCCAGGACTGGAGCCACAGATTTTTAGAACCCAAACAGCCTACACCAGGGCAACATATGTTTGTTAATGGAATAAACACAGAGGTGAAATGGCAAATGATATCTGTAGGTGGATGTGCCTCAAAAAAGTTTTTAATCACCAGTGTGTTCCTTCTTCATATCCTAGTGTTATGGTCTCAGTTGGTGTTTAATCTATAATCACAATTTTCTACTTGTAGTAGAAAAATAGCATCTGAAAGGCTTCCCAAAATGTTGTGCATGAATTGTGCTGTTCTGGGAAATTTACTATTACGAGCTGCTAGTTTTACACTAGGCCTTTTTAAGGTTCTTTCCTCTAAATTTTAAAGGGCCTTATTTAGATGGGTGTGTTTCTTGATTGTATCACACAAACGTGGCTTTTCTTTGCCATATTTCCACCCTCCAGTGTTTGTTTATAATGTGTGATTACACCCTTTGCTCATTAGGAATCACGATTTTTCTCCTGCTAACTCAATCTCACTTCCTCAAGAAAAAAAATGTTTTTACGTAGGATTTCCTGCTCTCTGCACAGATACGCATGAGTGCCTCACTTAACTGTGTGAAGAGAAGAGAGGGAGTGCTCCTACACAGCAATGCATTTTTCCACAAATACCCCTTTAAAAGAGTCTAAAGAAACTGCAAATGCAGCTGTGGCTCCATATGTGTATGCTTACAAAGATTGTGCACATTAAGCCTGTTTTGGCCATCTTATATACTCAATAGAAAAAACATTCTGTGTCAGTTTAATGCTTAGTTGTGACCCTGAGTAATAATCCTTGTAAACATACAATGAAGTGAAAATGTTCAAATAAATGTGAAAAACATCAGTCTACTAGTAAACGGACTGAGCACAGGATAGTGCTGTTCACAGTCTTTAAGATTTCAAGTTTTTCCTCACCACTTCTGTCTTCTTTCTGTTCTCCGCAGTGGACTGCAGTGCTTTTGTTTATGACCAAAAGGAAAGCTGAGTGGTTTAATCTTTGCAATAGCATCTCAGTGGTCGAAATATGATACAGATGAAGGTACAGGAAATGCAGAGATCTCGACCCATGTGGACACACCAGTGTGATGCGCTGCGATTCCCTGCCTCTTCTACACTTCACACTCTCCCTGGAAAACCCAGGCCCCAGATCCTAAAGGAAAGGCTGTGCCACAAACATAGCAAAGAAGAGCTAGCTAAGCCAAGACATTATTCAATTGCGCAAAAATAATGCATCATAATTCAATTATAGTTTCATTCAGGAATACGAGAGGCACACTTTCTCTCCTAAATGTTCTCTGCTTGCTTTGGCACAAAACGACGCCTTGAGGAACCCTCGGTTCCCTGGCACGTGAAGGCCCAGGAGCTGAAAACACACTTCTTCGTGTGCTGCTCAACACTCTGCCCCTCACAGCGGGGCAACGATTAAGGGTCCGTATGGCACCTCGAGTGTAAGAGACTCGAGCAAACCTTCTGAGTCCAGCAAGGGCCACCGCTAACTGTCCTCTCTCTCTGCCTTTGTGTCCATGCCCAGCAGGAAAAACGGTTTGCTCAATCGTCCCCGATGTGTCTGCGTATTGAATGCGATTCTCGTTAGCAGCCTTGAGGCCCCCGGTAAACAAAAGCTCATGCTAGCGGTCCGGAGGGGCGGAAGCAGGGGGACCGGTCACTCCTTGGCGAGCCTCTCGATCAGTCTTCGCCACTCGGCCCGCTTCCGCGTGATGTGGGCGGGGGTGACGAGCTGGGCGAGGGGGGTGGGGGGGCCCCCGGGGCCCCCAGGGCCGGCGCCCTCGCACAGGGCCTCGGCCATGCAGATGACGTACATGCCGCAGTCGTAGCTGTTCTGCTGCGCGGGGGCCGGCTCCTCCGCGAAGGGGACCCCCGCCGCCGACCCCAGGAAGGCCTCCAGCTTGGCGGCGATGCGGCGGGCGTGCAGGGAGTTGCTGCCGCTGTGGGAGTCGTAGTGGGCGAAGCGGCCGCAGTCGCGGCGGTACAGCAGCAGGCTCCAGTGGGTGCCCCCGGCCGCCTGGCTGGAGTTGTCGTTGACGGCGAGGAAGACCCAGCGGCGCCGCGGCAGCCCGAGGGGCTCCAGGAACAGCGCCAGCTCCTGCTGGCTGGAGGCGCACTTGATGAACTGCGTGACCTCGGGGCTGATGAAGCAGGCCGCCCCCCGCAGGTCCCGGAAACGCTCGGTGGCAAAGTACTCGAAGGCGAAGCCGATCACCTGGTCGTTCAGCCAGTTGGGCCCCTCCAGCAGGGCCACGTCTGAACGTCTCAGCAGACTGTCCTGGTAGCTCAGAACCACCGGGTCCATCCTCCAAGGCAGGGAGACACAGTCCACCTAGGAGACCAGGGAAGGACCAAGCATGTGTGGTAAGAAACCAGATCATCAATATCATCAATAGTTAGCAAAATCATCGGATCTGCCGAAGCTGGTTTGTATCAGCATTCTAGTATGTTTCTACAATAGCTAGTTTATTCGCTCACGTTACATTACAAAAAGAACAGAAGGATCTGTTAACATCGTTCGCATCATCCATTTAATTTAGTGTGAGTGCTTCTTCTAGTCTGTTCACAATTTGTAGGGCTCCTTTTCCCTTTACATCTGACGAGCGATTAAGACTGAACTGACCTGAAGAACAGAGGGGTCATACAGTATTGTACTTGAATCAGGATTAATGACGGCACAAAATTGAAATAGCTGTAGCCATTAGTGATAGCTTTTCTGCTTACTAATGAACCAGACAGAAGGGGATCAGCCTGGAGTGAAATGTTTGAAAAAAATCCCTAATTATGGGATCTGCCAGCTCTCCCTTCTGAAGTCACTCATCCCCCCCCAAGGGACGTGTGCTCCTGCAGTCATCTGGAAGAAAGCAGCCTCTCGCATCTGAAGGAAATGTACATCTGAAGACATGAAGGTGCTCCTGTTTTCAGCTACCATCTTTTTAATTGGGAAGTGTTGGAAATAAACTCCTGGAGCAGTTTCTGAAGAGGTGTGAGTTGAGTGGCACACTAACCATTTATAAGCACATATCCATGAAAGAGCTAAGGCTTTTTGTGTGCTAATGTTCCGTTTAGAGGCTATTGTCTCTGTCAGGACTGCCAAATTCAACAATCCAAAAGTGTGCGTATTCTGATATGTACAGTATATCCTTTGAAGCAGTTTCATCCTTTATCTCAGTACATAAACTGTGAAAGTATTTACTTCTGTTGCAATAGATTAAGATTAGAATAAACTAGTTGCTGAATATTGTCATTATTGAATATTGCTGAATATTGTCACAAGAAACATCATAACAATAATTCCTTAAACTTACATAGTGCTTTTCTGGACACTCCACTCAAAGTGCTTTACAGGTAATGGGGATCCCCTCCACCACTACCAGTGTGCAGCCCCACCTGGATGATGTGATTGCAGCCATAGTGCACCAGCACACTCCCCACACACCAGCTCTCAGTGAAGAGGAGAGCAGAGTGATGAAGCCAGTTCAGAGATGGGGATTATTAGGAGGCCATGATTGGTAAGGGCCAATGGGAAATTTGGCCAGGACGCCAAACATCCCTACTCTTCTCGAGAAACACCCTGGGATTATTAATGACCACAGAGAGTCAGGACCTCGGTTTTATGTCCCCAAGGTATTTGTATTATATGACTGTAATACTATTATTTTTAACATACTTGTTAACATTGTTGTTTCAGTTGGTTTGCAAAATCTGTAGTGAAAAATTTAGCTTTTTAAAATAAATCGCCTTTGTTTTTAATTCTTAATTAACAGGTTAGTTTAAGGAACAGCTAAGCATCTGTAAAATACAGGATCCTAAGTATCGAGAAAATACAAATGATCAGTAAGGGAAACTGTAAATTACAGGGACGCCAATGCACTATGGAAAGTTTCTTAAATTTTTTAATCTACTAGGAAGCTTCTCAAATATCAATAATGCATGTGTAGCCCCTGGTTAGAAAGCTTGTATGACCTCCTAGGTCACTAATGCAATTCCAGATAAATGGAATGCATTTCACCCATACATGGTGCAATTGATAATTGATATAGAGGAGTAATAAAAGATTAAATGTAAAAAAAAAAACTTTTCAAATGACTGGATAAACGGGAAATCAAGTGGCATCTGGATACACTTCAGTGCTATGTATACAATGCTCCAGTGTGCACGTTACTGTTAAATAAGTCATGGCAAGCCTTGAATAACAGAATTCTGGGATTCATTAACCTAATACACCGAGTTCACACTGTAATACATTTTTATGCCTCAAAAACGTTTTGAATAGTTAATTTTCTTAACAGAACTTCAATTATGGCTTTATGGTTACAACCAAAAGATAATTTTGTCTGAAACAAACCGATGCGAGGTCGGCAGGTCTGTTTTTTTTTATCAACGAACAACAGTAATGTTCTATATCGCTTCATATCCTACAGCACATACAGTATATGCTTTCGGAGTAACGGTCTTTTATTTCGAAATGTTTTCATGCCGTCTTGTATTTACAGAGAGTCGTACCTCAAAAGAAACACTGCACGAACTGTTAGCTTTACTTAACGTTACGATCACAGGGAAAAAATGATATAGAAATGATATACATGATCAAATATAGATTGTAGATTTGTAACACACTGTACTGCATTGCGCACATTACCGATCACTCAGAAACCCCCCCTCTTTCTTAACGTCAGGGGTTATTTTTCTCCATTCGGCGTCTTGCCGAACACCCACTCAAAAGATTTATCCCAGCCTTACCTTGGACAAAACCCACTCACTGCCCTGCACGAGATATTTTTTTTAGGTTCCTCGTCCTCTCATTGCAGACTGGAGAAAAACGACGTGTAACGTAAAGCAGTTTTGCAACTTTTCCGCAAGGCCGCCTTGTTGTGCTGGGGGGGGGGGGTATGATTTCACGACAGAAGTGCGGGGCAGCAGTGGTTCCCAAGCACGAGGGCGCCCCCTTCCGCCTCTTCGGCTTTTCCTTCGGTCCGCGATGCGTCACGCCGAGCCACGGGCGCTCCCGGCGCCCTCCCACGCGAGCTCGCCAGGCACGGCCTTCCGCCACCGCCCCCCCCCTCCCCGTCTTCGCCTGGAGTAGCCGCGTGCTCGCGCGGCGTGCTCGTGGTCGTGCGCGAGCGCGAGCGCCTGCACTGATTAGCAGGGCGGAAAAAAAAAAATCTTGGCAGTCCGAGCCGCGCGCGGGGCGAACGAGAGAGGAGACGAGAGGGGTCCTGCTTCTTTTTTTTTTTAAAGAAAAAAATTATTCTCAGAAGGGAAGGATAGCGGGATTAACCAACGGCGTTTTCTGGATTTTACACTCGCAGCAAACTGTTGAGGAGGATTAATTTAACAAACCCGTTTTTTTATTATATATATACGAACGATCGACAGCGCCGGGGATTTTATATCGGACGTCTCGAGCTCCGTCTCTGCGAGCGCACGGGGAGCGCGCGCCGCCCGAAGAGGAGCCGCTCGCTCGCTCGCCGGCGGGCGCGCGCCGGAGTGGAGGCCAGCCGGAGCGGAGGTGAGACCGGAGGCTCTGTGTCTGTCGCGTCTCCCCAGCGGCGAGCGGCGCGGGACTGCACAGCGGGCACCCCCGCGGCCGGCCCTGGCGCTGCGGTGCACAGGCGCGCCAGGCAGGTACTGCGGTCCCGTTCGTCTGGCTGGGTGCCTGTGAATGCCCACAGCCCGGTGACATCTCTCTGAGCGCTGAAACATTCCTTGTCCAGGTGTAAAAACACCGTCGCGTCGCCGTGTCTTTACTAGTGCTGGTGATGGGATTGTTGAAAGAAACGCTCCTTAACAATTTCTTGGGGAGTTCTGTTTTCTGATCGCCGTGTTCGGCTGTTTTGTGAAAGCGCAGCCTGCGTGTTTTTTTTTTTGTTTGTGAGTGTCCTCCTTGCTGCGAGAACTACAGAGTGAAAACGAGCCCACGGGCTTCTGCGCTGTTCTGTGGGTTCTGCAGTCTGCAGCTCGAATAAGTGATTCAGGCGGACTTGACTCGAGGTTGGACGGAAAGTCGCAGCAGGGAATGAATGAAACGCTGGCGTTAAAGGCGAGGACGCTGAAATGAGATTCGGCGCCGGGACCTAATGACGCATTCTTTGCGCTCTGGTCGCCGGTTCACACCATTGCTGGGCTTTAATGGTGAAGAAAATGGAACTGAAACCCCGTGCACGTTGGTTTAGGGGCATGTAGCTGGTGTCCCCATGCAATCATCCTCTCTGCGTTTCTGACAAAGAGAAATCGTGCCCGCGACCCCTTTCGCTCACTTGTTGTGTCGGGGAGAAGGAGCTTGCATGTGCGATGCGAGAACCTGAAGGCGCTCACTTGACAGGTTGTAGGACGCCAGGCGACCGTGGCGCTTTGTTGACGGAGAGCGGCATTGTGCTCGGTGTGCTGGGGGGGCCGGGGCGGGCATGGGTGTGAGAGTGTGCTCGGTGTGCTGGGGGGGCCGGGGCGGGCATGGGTGTGAAAGTGTGCTCGGTGTGCTGGGGGGGGGCCGGGGCGGGCATGGGTGTGAGAGTGTGCTCGGTGTGCTGGGGGGGCCGGGGCGGGCATGGGTGTGAAAGTGTGCTCGGTGTGCTGGGGGGGGGCCGGGGCGGGCATGGGTGTGAAAGTGTGCTCGGTGTGCTGGGGGGGGGCCGGGGCGGGCATGGGTGTGAAAGTGTGCTCGGTGTGCTGGGGGGGGCCGGGGGGGCCGGGGCGGGCATGGGTGTGAAAGTGTGCTCGGTGTGCTGGGGGGGGCCGGGGGGGCCGGGGCGGGCATGGGTGTGAAAGTGTGCTCGGTGTGCTGGGGGGGGGCCGGGGCGGGCATGGGTGTGAAAGTGTGCTCGGTGTGCTGGGGGGGGCCGGGGCGGGCCGGGGCGGGCATGGGTGTGAAAGTGTGCTCGGTGGTTCGTATCTGCATCAGCGTTCGGGGGAGGGGGGGAGAGAGGGCCGGTTTGTGCCTCATGCGTTGGATGTGTAGAATAAGTACCGGACACTCTACAGCCTGATGATGTAGCAGCTGGAGAAAAAAGGCATTCCAGCGACACCTCGAAGAGCTGTAGTTTCAGCTGTAGGTCATTTAAACAGGGGTGGGATTGGGCTCTGCGGAGCTGGTAGCTGGGCGGACGCATCGGGCAGATGACGGCGGGGGTAAACACCGTAGGAGCGAATTGCGCTGTATCATTACAGATGAAGTTTTTGTTTTTTAACCCACGTAGAGGGCTTTTTCTTTTCTCCCCCTTTCTTATAATACATTTCGCGTTGTGAGTGGTCCCTTTTGTAGCTTGATCAGTTGTTGTAGATGAGGTGAAATTAGTTTTCTTTCCCCTCGTATATACATATATACGAGTACGTTGCATTATGAAATGAGTGATTCCTTTTTCCTGCACTGTACTGCACAAGCTGGTGAACAGATCTGTTGTGCTGCGATCCTTCTCCTCAACAAACAGTTCTCGGTGACAAGTCTCCTCGGAAGTTGTTTTTTTTGTTGTCGTAGTTGTTGGGCAGTGCCGACACGAGCAGCGTGCACAGTGATGGCGACAGAATCAGCCTGTGTTCCGCCTGTGTTGACTGAAGCGTGGTATCTAATATAGCCGGACAAATCTACGAAATGACATCAAAATGCGAGCAATTCTACATTACACAACTAGGAAATAATCATGAACCCCTTAGTTTGTGTAACTGAGTAGCAAAGACGTTTGTACAGTATATTTAATGCCCACACCTGCACTGGTAGTTGTGTTGTATACAGGCAAGGCATGAGTCCTGCTAAGACTGTCGCTGCGTTTCAACTGCTCTTGTCTGCTGGGTGTTCGCAGCTGACCAGGCTTGGTGCAGAGGGCCTTAAAGACTGCTGCTGGTGCGGAGCTGTTACATGGCTCTGTTGTGCGAGAGCTGCAGTCCCTACAGCGCCCTCGCAAACGGCCCAGCAAGTCTCTGCGCGTGGGACCTGACAACCTGCCCTGCTTGCAAAATCAATTTCAAAACTGTACTGGCTCGGCAGCCACGGCAGAACGTACAGTCCAGCGTTGAAGCAGTGTTATTCGAGGCCAGGCGATGATGCCTCTGTAGCAGAGGGTGGAGTGGCGGTCAGGAGCACTGGACTGCAGACAGCGGGGCTCGTGGATCTGATCCAGAGTGGGACACTGCTGTCGGACCTTTCGCTCTGATTAGAAGGGCACTATAACCGAACACGCTCTGGCTCTTTGTAAAGGAGGAGTTGTTCTCAACTGACACATCTGGTTAAATGAAGGAATAACATAAATACTGGTAAAGGAAGCTGGGGGAAACAAGTTGTGTGTGGGTGAAGAAGTCTCATCTTGAGAAACTAGGAATCGCCCATGTGCCGTGTAATCTGCAGAGTTCTGCAGGAGCTGTCTGGGTGTCTGGCGGGTGTTACAAGCTTTCAGGGAAACTAATTATAGTGTTTTTTTTTACTAACTGGCCATGCCGGAGAGTTTCACTGCATGCCTTGTGCGGTGTACAGTACACACGAGGCAAGTTTAAGGTTCAGCATCTTTGCATAGCGCAAAAGAAGACTGAATTAATGTTGGCGTAATGGGAAGATAATTAAGAATGGGTGAGGGTGATGTGTGGTGCCACAGTGGAGGCATTGCATTGTTATTCTCAGACGTGATCTAAACTCTTTGTGAGCTCTCTAACAACAAGTGTTTTCTGTTTTGCAAATTAGCTGATGAAAGCAGCCAGGAGAGCTTGATGTGGTTTTGAATAGTACACTTTCAAAGCCAGATGAAAACGCCTTTGTTTTAGGGAAGGATGGCTTGTCTTCTAATCGGCAATAGATTTGAAGCCTGCAGGCACCCTTGGCAATGCGGCGTCTGAGGAGAAAAATCACTCCGCAGTTGGAAGTGCTCCGGCATAAAATATTCATCAGCGCTAAAAATAAAGTAAGCTTTCGACATCATTCTCCTTCGCTGTACAAGATTGTTGAGCCATGACAAGGCCATTGGAAAGTGCTTTACAGCATCGACTTCCTGAACAGGAGGAAGTTGTGGAGAGAGGCAAAAACAGTAATTGTGTTCACGAAGCCACCTCATAATCAGGCGCATTGTAAAAATAAGAAGTACTGTAAGTGTAATGGGAATTGCACAATGTCATATGCAGCTACTAGGTGACTTCATTAACCAGGAAAGAGATGCCAGCACAGCTGATGTGCTACCAATGAACACATAAATTAAAACACTAAAAGTTAGTCAGTGAAATGTGTGTGTTAAAACAAGATAGGCAAGCACAGCTTGTACTGGATCAGTATGTCTAGGGAGGGTGTCAGTGTGCTGCAAATTTTTATACTTATGTAGGAGTGCTGAGGGATGGAAGAGTTTGAGAAAGCAGTGCACTAGATGATGCTCTGGAACATATTTTTATTAAAACATGTGTTGCCTTGGCTGCGTTTGCCAATGTCTGTGAGCGGACTGAAAAGAGGTCGCCAAGATTTGCAATGTTTGATGAGATAAGACAACGGCTCTGTGGTTGTTTGTAGTCAAAATGACTGTAAGTGATCACGCCGAGGTGTTTGGAATGAACTTCAGTGTCAAATGGAGGAGAGGTGTGTTCCTCACCAACAGCGTCACTTACCTGCACGTCTGCAGGGGTTACCGTGCCACTGAGGCCGAGACAGGACCATCTTACCCCACCCCACCCTCGGTGGCACTCGGCTAATTGTGAGCCACAGCCTTGGGAGTGCCAGTCACAGTCGGCTAGTGACATGACCTAGTCTCGAACCCATGGTCATGGAACTCAGCCTGCAAAAGGCTCAGAATGCCATTACTGGTTGACCCACTCTAGCAGTCCCTGTCTGTGAAGGACCCTGGAAAGTTGGGCAGCAGTCGTGACCCCTTAGGAAGTCATAGAGAGCTAACTTAGTGACTGCGGTCCACTCTCACCAGGGTTCACAAGAACACACGAAAGGTCTCATGGTCAGCTGCTCCGAATAGTATGTCCTGAAGATACATACGTGATGAATGATTGCTTGGTGAGCACCACTTTTCGTAATGTTCCCTACTCTTGTTTCTTCATGGAATAATTGGATATATAATTGATGTCGTAGTCCGTTTTGTAGGTACTGTACACCTTGTACGATAGTCAGTTTTGGGCTTTTTGAATGACCTTATATGAAAAGTCCATTAGCTGTAAAATTTAGCCACATACTGTAGTTTCATTGGAATGGGTCAAAGAGGAAGCAGGAGAATTTGAGTCCTTATTAAATCTGTTTCATAAATGGACAGTTTAAAAACTGAAGTTTGATGCCTTGTATTTGGAGGTTTGCAAAGACAATTTGGAACTCAGGCGTCAGTCCTGAGTCTCTTGCATGCTTTTGTCATTTCACTTAACATTCTTCTCATGACAAGGGATTGAGGAGATCAGTATCGTATGTAAATTTTGCACAAGGTAAGAATTACAAATTGGATCACACATGAGAACTGTTCTATGTAAATGTGTTTCCAAAGCAATTTGCCAATATATTTTGGCACAGATTTATGTAAACTTTGCAAACCATAAGTAAATAAGTCATAATATTTATTTAAACACTCTAACATGCACCCAAATGGCTTATTTATATCTTGGAATCATTATCTGTTTTTCTTCAATTATGTTTAATAAAGCCAGAGAAAGGACTTGTACAGGGGGGAAGCCATAGTAGACCTTAGTGTGAAGGATCATCTAAATACTTGTACTACAGGAACTGTGACTGTCCATGTCAATCCATCTGTCGTGTATTTTATTGTCTTAAGGCTTTTGAACACACTTGGTAAGTTTGACATACTCTTGGAACTGCGTGGTGTGTTCTTCACTTCTGCCTGTTAAAAAAACAACTATTAAGAATTATTCTCTTATAAACAATAGAAACATTACTTTGTATAAATATATTTCTCATCTAAATCTGTTCAATAATTCTGTTGTTCTGATTTGACAGCAGTGTGTTCTTGCTTGTCCTTTTACTTACCAGGATAAAGGCATTGGACTGGAGTCTTAATTTGTCAGCAGTGGTTACAGATCTGCTCTGGTCGTGTGTCATGGTTGGCATTTGGAACTGTTCACTGCTGTGCCATTTCTGGGATGTATAACAAATTATTTCCTCATAGTGTGTGACTGTGTGCCCTTTCAGGCTCTGTATTCAACTCATTTTGTGTTTTATTTGCCCTCTTTTTATATCAGAAACTATTTTTTGTTCTTTACATATATCTTTTCCCTTTCCTTCAGTGAGGTTGTCCATTTTTCTCTAAGAATAGAGAAATATTAACATCTACTTCCACGGTTCTGTTGCTTTAGTACCAAACCCTATCTCTCTCAATGATGGATTACGATATTTCTTTTTTCTGTGGAATGTGTGTGTAATGGGAGCCAGTCCGGTACAATAGTAAGTGGAAAAGGACGACGGGGATCAGGGCAGGCTGACAGACAGGGGGGCGCGACGATGGTGAACTGGCGCTCGTGGGGCGTGAGCAAGGCGCACTAGTGCAAGGAGTCCAGGGGGGAGATCCGGGGTGAAGTCCAAAAGCCCAAAACCGGGTGATCCAAACGAGACGGGAGAAAACACAGTTAAAAACCAGCACGGGATCCGGTGCAGGGACGGGGAATGAAAACGGAACGACGAAGCCGGGGCTCAGCTGGGTCAGGACGCTGATGGGAGGCCTGTGCCCTCGAGCTGCGGACGCGGGGCGACTTGGTGGGAGACGGGCCCCCCTGGCGTCTGTCTTCCAATGCAGAGCCCGGAGTAGCGAGAGCGCCCGGCTTAGATAAGGAGGGGCAGGATTGGGGGCAGGCGCATGTAGTTGGCAAAATAAGAAAGAGCCGGAGCGCCGTTAAGGGGAGGGGTTACGATTGCGACAGTTTGCTCTTATGGGGGGTGCCTGACTGAGCCCTGGTAAATTGGCAGTAGTCTCACAGAATACGCAGCTCTGATTTTGTCATGTGCATGAACACTCTGATTTTGAGTATTCACACTCCCTGAGCCTGATGGAGCTTGGTGTCACTGCACTGTCACAGGGAAGCTGACATATCCAAATAAGCCAATGTGCCTGGTGAAAAATTAATTTGGACTGTAGACCTCTGTCCAATCTCTCAATTTGGCTAATGTAGGCTAATGTTTTCATCCAAAATGACTTACATCTGTACCTGTTTATGTAGCTGGGCATTTTACCAAAGCAAATCTGAGTGAAGTACTTTGCTGAAGGGTACAATAGCAGTGCTGCACCTGGGATTCACAACTACAACCTTCCAGTTGTGAACCCAGAGCCCTAAACACTATTCCATACTCAGCCCCACTGCGGTTTGGACTTCTTTTGAACTGTGGACTTTTCTAAGAGCTTTTGAGACTGCGCTACTGCTAGTCTTCTTTACTGATATAGCATTTCTTGTGATTATGCAGTACTTGATTTGAACATTTCAGCCAAATTAAAAAAAAAGGATTGCTTTAGGTAGTTTAACATGTTTGCAGGTATTAAGTGATCTAGGGCAACGATACCCAACCTTGGAACTGGAGGAATACTGTCTCCTCTGTTTTTTGGTCGTGCCAAATTCTTAATTGCAGGCACCCTGATTTCAGTTTTCTGTTTGGGACAAACTGTATCTGATTTGCTTTCAGCTTTCTCATTTGCTTTCAGCTCTTAAAAGATCATTCGGGATTTGAAATTGACAGCAAACCTGTACCAATCTATGAGTTTCTGATCCGCCTTCATTCACGCATTCTGCCAGAAATCTGGCCGATTGGACGACTACAGAAGGACTCATTGAGGGAGTGTTTGATTCCCATCAAATTCCCAATACAAGAAATTGTGTATGGCCAATAAAGTCATCTTATCTGTGTTTGTTCATCAGCTGATCAAACTCTTAAAAAGCTGTTCGTCATAAACACTGGCTAGCAAATGGAGGTGACTCAGCACAAAGTTCTGTGTGCTGAAGTTGTCGGAAACAATAGCCTTGAAGAAAGCTATTTTTGACACTCAAGACTGCCCAATGAAACCAGTTAAATAAAAGACTAAACAAGCAAGCCTATCAATTAAGTCATCAGTTAGCACTTGCGATTTAGAGCTTAGCTGGAATGCAAACCAGCAGACATAGTTTTCCTACAGGACCAGGACTGGATCCACTGCTCCAGACTCACTTAAAGCATAAAACTTTAGAAGACAAGGCCTGTTATCCTTTGAATTTGAATTGAATTGAATTGAATTTTGCAATAAATCGCTGGGTTGGGATCACCTAAGGCAACACTTGAAATAAGGTTCAATAATAAACATCAACTAATGCTGCAGTTGATAGATTGTGACTATGTAGTATAAATACTCTCAATAGATTAGTGACAAATCCGTTTAAACTTGTAGCATTATAGAGAAAAGCGAGTGTATGCAAAATGTGATGTGAAATTATTTTACTCAATTAAAATCGGAGACGTGCTGTGACAGTGTTGTCAGACACCAAAAGCTCAAGATCTGAAACTTCCCATTAAACTGGGATGGATTTTTTCATTTTGCTTTCTTTGTTTAAAGAGGTGTTGCTACAGTATTCTAGGAGAACCTGGCTTTTAAGAACTAAGGCATAACTTACAAGAAAAAGACTGGACACATGAATTCCACGATAATCATACAGGGAACTCTCAGACTCGTATGTGAGCTAGTTCATGCAGTTTATAAAATCCTACAGTTCTGTTGTGTTATGAGGTTGGTGTTTCAGTTGATATTTTAGAAGAGAGAGTACTGAAACACATTTTACAGAATCAACTTCTGCAAATTGCTTTTCAAGGCTGTTTAAGCCTTTAATGCTTTTCTGTTCAGGTCTGTGCAAATTGAACTTAATAAACAATGGAGGCAGAGCTTTTGCGACTTGTCTGCTGTCAGTTGTAATTCTGGTGCTCTGCCGCTTAAAGAGCTGCAGGTGAGAATTTGTATTTGGGTTCTTGTTTTCCTGTGACGATGCAATTCTGGCATAGAATAACATATCTCTTAACACTGAGGGAATGAAAACATCCAGTCTGCCCACCATCTGTTACTCTCATCTCCACCATGGCAATTGGAGTGGCATTAGCAGGTGCTACCACTTCCTCCATCATCACTCCCTCATCAGACCTCCAGCAACAGGACCGGCTAGCAGAGCAAGCTGCGCACATTCTCAGGCTGCGTGTAGAGAAGACTGGGGGGTTTGTTCCCTGCCCATCCCCTAATCAGCAATAGGAAAGGCAGAAATCCATTCAATTGACCAACTGTAAGCTGCAGTACAGTACAACAAAACAGCTTAGGTTTGCTGCTGGAAATCAGGAAGGAGGAAATCACGAATTGGGAGAGTTCTTGAAGACCTACAGTGACAGGCTAAAGGAACAGAATCTCTGTAGTTTTTAACAGAGAGGATTATGTGGGGGCCTAATTGAAATGTTCAGAATCCTAAAAAGCATTGAAAAGTCAGCCCAACAGTGTAACACGGACCTAGACATCCTCTCCCTTAGAAGAACAACAAAGTTGTGTCCTAGGCCTTCTGTCACTACAGTTTGCTTACAGTTGTTAATATGAAGGACCTTTGCCTCCGCTGGGGTGTGAGTGCATTGCTTTTGTGACATCGACTGGAGTTCTTACAAAAATAAAAATTCTTTGTACCGTCATCTGACAGTTCAATGTACAGTGTCCCCTCTGGAGCCTCAGCCCAAGACAGCCCTGTTGTTTACTAGAAGGCTCATTGTGCAGGTAACTTAAAAACAACAAAATGCAGCTGCCGCTCAGGCTCAGTTGCGAACACCCGTGGGCTGGACACAATGAAGCCGAGCCGTGGCGAGCAGGCGTTGCCATGCTGCCTGCTGCAACGAGTGTGTGAAGAAGACAGTTGGAAAATTGAAAGTTGATGAGAATAAATTCACTCAGTATGTTGCAAATCAAATGTATTTCCTACTTTTATATGAAACAGGAAGAAATATCATTTTATATTTCTTTTCTTAAATATACTCAACCAAGTTCTTTTAAAAAAACCATCTCTCAAGAAAACCTCCTGATTGTCTTGGGGGTGGGCTCTCCCTGCTGGGCTGGATTCCTGGAGGGGGGGAGGAGAACAGCTGGGGTGGTGTGACGCCAAGACGTGCTGTAAATAGCAAGACTCAACAATGCGACTGCTAGTCAAACATAGGAGGGGTTCCTCAGTGTTTTACGATTGTACATTTTTTTAAATACAGAAATGACAGTGATTGATGGGAGTGAATAAGACACTTCTTCATTTGCAATATTTATTCATCTATTTACCAGTTAAGCACCATTATGCTCTTTTTGTTGCTTATTGAGTCTTCCTACTTTTTGAACAGTTTGGAGCCAGCATTGTGTCTAGGTCGAGGGTTGAAGTCAGTCTCAAAGTTACATTCTTATCTGGGGCTTAGTGCCTTTCATATATATTATATATATTATTTGCAAGCTATAATTGCTTTTCCCCAATTGACAATTACTTGTTATCCGTTATGTTTGAGTGTTTTGACATTTCAAGCCCTGGTGTTAAATCTGCCCTCATTCTCGGGCAGCAGATGCGCTGTAGTTAGCAGCATTCCTCCTGTGTTATTAAGTCTATGTGAATTATTTCTTTTCTAGGATTTGTTTTGGGTTGGGGAGGGTCAGGCTGAAAGTGGATAGCCAACTAAACAAGGAAGGAAAGGTCCTTGCTTGTTTTTGAACCGTGCCTCTTTATTAACACGTTTTCTTGGGTTCATGCATTCATCCTCAGCACTCTTCTGAGTCGTAGGAATTATTTCAGTAGTTTACTTCCAGCCAGCAGCCATATCACCCTGCAACTCACAACTGGCAGCCCACTGAAGCTCAGCAGATGTGAGCCTGGTCAGTACCTGGAGGGGAGACCTCCTGGGAAAAACTAAAGTTGCTGCTGGAAGAGGTGTTAGTGGGGCCAGCAGGGGGCGCTCACCCTGCTGCTCATGTGGGTCCTAATGCCCCAGTGTAGTGACGGGGACACTATACTGTAAACAGGCGCCGTCCTTCGGATGAGACGTAAAACCGAGGTCCCGACTCTCTGTGGTCATTAAAAAATCCCAGGGCGTTTCTCTAACCCCGGCGTCCTGGCCAAATTTCCCATTGGCCCTTCTAACAATCCCCTTCTATGAATTGGCTTCATTACTCTGCTCTCCTCCCCACTGATAGCTGGTGTGTGGGGAGCGTTCTGGCGCACTATGGCTGCCGTCGCATCATCCAGGTGGTGCTGGTGGAGGGGAGTCCCCATTACCTGTAAAGCGCTTTGAGTGGAGTGTCCAGAAAAGCGCTATATAAGTGTAAGCAATTATTCCATGATACAAATGTAGCACTTGTGGTATGCAATATGTTTAAAGAAGAGAGCAGTATATCACAGGGCTGACTCAGTGATTTTTAATTTGGGTTGTGATTCTGCTGATGTTTCTCAGGGCAAATATGGTAATTTGCCGCTGTTTATTTTTTTTGTGGTGGGAATGAGAGACAATCTCAACCTAATGTTCAATATAGCCTGCACTACCCCTGATATTAAAGTAATTGTTTCAAACCCCTGTTCCCTAGAAAAATACAGGGTCACTAGAGAAAGACCATGGGCCATTGGAGAACATTGCATGGCTGGACAATATTTAACAGCCACCTCACAAAAGTGTCTATAAATAAGATGAACTTTCTGAAATGAGACACGAAAGGAGAAAATGCAGTGTACGTTTTTTTTTCCACAGCTTATCAATAGACTTGGTATTGCAAAAATGAAACCAGCTCAGCCGAGCAACATTCTTCACCATATCCTCATGTGAAAACAGTGTAACGCTTTTTTTCCCTTTTCTAATTGATGAAGTAGAAACAAGGTCCAAACATAGCACGAAATACATTTAATACAGTCTCTTTCCTTTCTCAGTGTTTTTAAAAAACATGAGTTATGCAGCCTACCCCCATGACTTCGGTAAGTGCTTCTGGTTCGAGGGATCAGCCCTTCGTGTCCCAGGCCCTAGAGGGTGTAGAAGTATGAGGCTCAATGAAAAGTGGTGGAAGGAGGAGAGAAGTGTGCTTTTATTCCATTCCAAACCTTATTCCATCTAAGGTCCATTTTAAGTCAAAACGTCAACCCACCTGACAATCACAAATCAGAGAAACCAGGACTTGGTGGCAGATCTTTGTTTGCCTAAGGAAACGGGCCTTCAAGTTCTCAGCTTGTAATTTGTGATTGTTGGTGTGCGAAAGTTTTGATTTAGTCTGGGTTTATATTTGTTTTAGGGTTAGAGAATGTACTGAGATATGTAGTAACCTTTTCGTGGAAGACATAAAATGATTCATCCAAACTATTGGGCACTCAGAAATATCCTTATTACTCAGTTCATTAAAAGAAAAACTGCATACAGCCGGTCTGTCTTCTGCTGAAGCCACTGAATATCGAAATTAATTTCTAGCAGTTTGGGGTGATTTTTGTTTCTTCTCAAATGCATCACATTCATGGTGGAAGTTAGTCTGTTTCCATCCTAATGGTTCCTTTCTTAAATGGTTGTTTAGGATTATTAGCAGTGGTTAGTGTGGCTGCCTCACAGCTGCAGGGTCCTGGGTTCGATTCCTGATCGGGTCACCTCGTGACTTCTGTGGAGATCTTGCGCTGTCCCTGTGTGTGTTCTCCAGGTGCTCAGTTTCCTCGCACAGCCAAAGACAACTGGCGTCTCGAAAAGGTCCACTGTGATGGACTGGCGTCCCGTGAAGAGCATAGACTCGCCCTGAACTCCCTAAGCTGCAAGAGAAGGCTTGGGATTAAGTGGTTTTCTGATAATGGACTGAAGGGTTTTCCCTGCTCATGTTTGTCATTTGTTCCTGATTAGTTTGTGGGACAAGGAATAAAAAATATTGAGTTGATGAACATACAATCATAAACAGCCTCGCTCATTACCTCCACACACAGATGATGGATCTAAGTTTATCTTAAAAATGAATGAAATAAAGAAATCATTTAGAAATAGAACCAGCATGCACCAAAAAATGAATGAATAGAAGTATTACAGGCTTCGGTTCATACTTTTAAACAACATGTTGTACAGTTTTTCAGCAAGGCTGTCTCTATTTTGTTAACCGTTTTAAAGGTGGTTGTTTGGAATGTGTGTTTGACAGATTGTGCATCTGCTGTAGGTCCGTAGAGCTCTTTCCTGAAGGAAATGCTCAAGTGTAAACAAATCAGCATGACAATAAAAGTTTTCACTTAAACGCAAAAAATCTTAAAATTTCCTTAAACTTCGAATGAAAAAAAATTGCTTGTGCACATTTTAACCCCCCAAAATTATGCAGGGTAGGTAACCTAATTGTCGACACAACGCGGACACAAAGTCATGCCAAGACGCTCAAATGGCGAAGCCCGATTTCTGAGAGGGAAGGGTTTGTACATTTGAACACGGAATAAAATATGGGTCTTCCTTTCATTTGCTAAAACCATTAGACTTTCACACTGCTAATCCTCAACACATGCTCGTGCCTGGTGCTTTTCTCCAGTGCCACATGGCTTTGTTCCTAGTCTTTGCTAAGAGAGCGGCCCAGACACCCACCCCCACGCCCCTTTTAAAAGACAGCTGTAGCTGTGGCTGCAGCAGTCTGTAGTGCATGCCTGTTACTGGAGAAGGCTGATGGTTAACCCCAAGGCCTGAGCTGCTGTCCTGGAACAATGCTGCCCAGTTGCTAGGGTGTGGTGCTGCTGCTTCTAACCCTTCTGGTGATGTCTGAGTGTCTCGCTGTCCAGAGTCTAATTACAGAGGCGCCCTGTGATTGCGGGGGAAAGATGGGCTGCAGTATGTGCCTTCAAGACCGTGTCCTTTCAACTGCAGTAACAGTCATCTTTTCTTCATGTTCAGTGTGCTAAAATAAGGCTGAGACTTTTTTTCTACGTAGAACCACTGCGAGTGATACATAAGGGGCGACCTTTTCACTGTATTTCGCATTGAGAAAGTTTCAACAAATTTTAAAATTATAACCCTGGAGTGGTTACTTCTGAGCAAGGATATTTAAAGTACATTTTTTTTTAAATAGAACCTTTGTTCTTGAAAATGTAATTAGTCAACTGCCACACAAGTTATTTCGTCTGTCTTTTTTTTGTGATGGAAACCTTATGGCAAGATTGTTTGGCTATTTAAAAATAATCATTTGTGCTGTAACGTGTTGCATCTCTTAATTGTGTGATTTCATTTGAATCAGCGGGCTGCTTGAGCGTTCTGCCAAATGACATCTATTCTAGTAATTAGAGAATCCTGAAACAGGAACAGGGGCTGTAAAAGGCATTAGGTTCATTAACATCTTTCTTAATTTGAAGCAAAAACATAGGCAAGCTAATTCGTTCTTGCTTGATAAACAGTTTTAACCAGCTGTGTCAGTTTTTTTCTTTTTTCAGGAATTCAGTTGCTTTACAAGAGAACAGGTCTCTTACCCCTAATGCTTTAACCTTGCTAAAGGTAAATTATTAGATGACATATAAAAATGAACTTTGTTAAATGGTGAAGGATTTCAGTTTCCAGAAAGATCTAGATATTTAAGTTCTAAACTGCTATATCGTCTTTCCCATCTGAGTTCCAGAATATTTAATTGATTCTATTTATTTTTCATGAAAGCACAATCCGACATATATGACTGGAAAATACATTTATAAAGATATTCCTTTGTGCTACGTTAACAGACATTAACACAAGATATGACAAATATTAAGAAGTATCAGAATTGTTAAAATAGTTTTATTTATTTTATTATTTTGTCTTTTCTCAACGGGATTTGCCGTTTTTTGCAAAATGGAAAAGCACTGTGAATTATAAATGCAGTATATAACTGTGTGTAAGGACCAACTGCTTCCAAGTATAAATCTTCCCTTGCAGATTTAGAACTTTGCCTTTAAGCAAGCGTCAAACTACATAAATCTGAGTGTTGCAACATGTGCTGTCTTACGACAGGTTAAATGAAGTCAGTTTCTGTCTTCCTGCAGTGAAATGTATAATAACACTATAATTATATTTTCCCTTCAAAACAAGGACTATGAATTCTTGCCCTGTGTTTAGAATACCCTCCAGGAGTCCTACTTTGTTGCGTTTTTTGAAATCTAGGGCGCTTGACTATAAATACATGACCCAGAGACAGAATGAATGCTGTGGACCTACCTGATGTCTACTCCACCTCTGGAATTCATTCCTGGTGTTATGGTGACTTTAAGCAGCCGTAAGGACTGACATCTTGCTAGCCACCAATCTGAGTGTAAACGGTTGCCTTAAGTCTTCATGTTCGTCTTGCTAACTTGGGTACTGACAATGGAATAAGGTACAGCTTAATGAAATATGCTGTTCAGAGAAGCAGGTGCTTTTGCCTTGTATTATGGCAGTGCGAGTCCTGATTTAAAATCTTAAAAGTTCTTGCTTTTATTGAATCGGCGCTTTGAGCATTTTGAATCAATGTCATGTCCCGCTTTATACCCTACGGTGTCGCGGGAAGCCGGAGCCCACCCGGCAAGCAACGAGCGCAAGGCAGGGTACACCCTGGACAGGACGCCAGTCCATCGCAGGGCCAGTGCAAGCCAATCACACATGGGGACAGTTTGGAGGCGGCGGTAAAGGCTGAGGGGGGAATTTGGCCCGGACACCGGGATAACTCCCTACTCTTCTCGAGAAGATGCCCGGGGATCTTTAATGACCACTGAGAGTCAGGACCTCGGTTTAACGTCTCATCCGATAGACGGCGCCCACTACAGTATAGTGTCCCCACCACTATACCTCGGCGTTAGGACCCACACAGACCGCAGGGTGGGCGCCCCCAGCTGGTCCCACTAGCACCACTTCCAGCAGCAAGCATAGCTTCCCAGGAGGTCTCCCATCCAGGTACTGATCAGACCAGGCTCACAGCTGCTGAGCTTCAGTGGGCTGCCAGTTGAGAGCTGCAGGGTGACATGGCTGCTGGCCCATTTTGAATCATATCTTCTTCAAAAGGTTTGTGTATGATTTTTATGTGATTAATTAGTTTCACACTTCTGTATGTACAGGCCAGATCCTGTGTATCTCCCCTGCCTGGATGGTCATGAAATATCTCTTCTGTGTTGTCTGTGTTTCTTTTCCTGCAGTTTTTCCTTTGTTTAGTTTTAGGGCCCTTCTTCTGACAAAGTCAGGGCTCATTATATTTGTGTCCTACGAGCTTTAGATTACAAATAAGATGTTGGCCTGATCTCCAAGGCAATGTGTTTCTTGGTAGGTCTCACCAATAACGAAATCTAACAACAAATGTAGGCCGTTTGCAGTTAATAGGAGATATATTTGAAACTATAAATAATGTGTTTTTTCTTATCAGGACTGCAAATCTGAAGGCAAGTATTGACTTAAATTGCATTCTTAAACGAAGGACTTAAAATGATGTTCATAGTTTTGTTGCAGTCACTTGGTATAAGTATGCCTTTAAATAGTAGCTTGTAATTTATGTTTTTTTTTTCATTTGGGTAATGTATGTAGCAGATGTGCTTATATTTCATCCTTGTTGTGGAAAGAGGACCTCAAGGCAGCTCGTGTACAGTACTTTCTGTTGCCACTGGAATCGTGCACGTTGGGTGGAGTCAACATGAATTCTGTGTCCCAGATTCAGTGTTGTGTATGAGGTTGGAGTAACAATGCAGGTCATAATGTGCAGAATGTAAAGGCAGTGTCAAAGGGGTAAAGAAGAGGAGGTTGCTCAGCTCAGCCAGTCACACTCTGATCTGAGTTCCATTTTCATCTCCATTTCAAGCTGGTTTTTGGAGGTTCCTAATTTAAAAAAACACTCAGAATGACTTGGCACAATGATTTGTTTATACATTAGAACGCCATGAAAACATAAATTCACTTTTAACGGCACAATTTGAGTAAATTGTTCATTGCTCATTGTACAGCTTGCATGGACTTCATTCAGACAAAAATGTCTAACAGACTTTGTACAAAACAATTTGAGAACAAGTTGTAAAACTAAGTAGCTCCAACAACACTCGCACTGTTGACTGGGCAGGTCATGAGACGCATAACTTTTCTGATCCACCATTTCTTTCTTTATGTGTTGTTCAGTGCACACCATGACATTTACTTTGACTGTTTTGAAGAAGGTGATATTTAATACTAATGGTACAGTCTGGGATTTCTAAGAATGTCCTGTTTCCTAGGTGTAGCCTATGTGTTGTCACCACTGTAGCATGTTGGAAGCAGTGGTTATAGACCTGACCTGGACTGCGGTTGCTACGATGTTAACCATGCCATTGTCAGTGAGGTGTTATTCACTGTTCTGGTAAAGCGAGGAGGCTGGCATTCCTGTGAAGCAGTTTTTTGCACTTGGAAGGCGCCTGTCTGAGAGTGTAAACATTACAGCAGTTTGTGTAGCATTTCTCCATCCAAAAAGTAAGCTCTCGGGCATGGTCGTGCTTTAAAGTATTTTAATGCCTTCATGCTGAAATCTGACCCCAGTTCTATACCGCTTTTTCTGTTTCTTGGGATTTTCCTTTGATCTGACTAAAAGAAAATACAATCGGAACGTTTTTTCTGTCTCTTTCTGTCCACTCATATTATCAGTTTAATTGACCGTTGGCTATCAGAATGAAATTAAAGGCAGCTAATCATAGCTACTGACTTGTGTGGGAGCCTTTATTCTCATATTAGGAGGCGAGATGGCTAAAATGTACTGCTTTGAAATGGCATTACAGGTAATTTAGTACACTAAGCTGACACTGAGGTGTTTAAAAATAAATTTAAATGCAGGTACCGAAATGCAGGCACGGTCAGTTTTCTTTTAGCAAATGTGAACATGACCTTGTTACAGTCTCTTGTAAGGCACATGTTTTCTAATTTCAGAGATGGTATTCAAGACGGTCAGATACGCTACTGCTTTTGGGTCTTATAGACACAGTCTTGAGTCTTTTATGTATTGAACCAAGAAGCTAAATATTGAAATGAAAAATTCCATAATCATTGAGATCATGGTCTTCCGAAAGTGACCCGGTCGAGCCAGCAGCAAGAATGCTATAGTGCTATATGTATTACAAAATTTAAATGAGAATAACACAGCAATAAATACGTTTAACAATCAATATAATTATTTAAAAAGTTCTTCACCACTAACAGTTATCAATAATCAATTCACCAAACATGTCATTAAAACCTTTCAAATAATATAAGGTTGGACAACAGGAAATGTTTTTTGGGGGGAAATGCTCTTGAGCTTTACTGGTTAAGCCACTCTGGAGGCATAGTAAGAAGGTCTTTTAAGTGTTAATGAAACTGTGCCTCTAGACATTTATGTTTTGGCATATTACAAATATATGGACCACTAGATGTTCTTTGGAACCATCTAAAATGGAAGGTGTTACTGTCATCTGTTGGATTCATCCAATAGAAACTGTGGGGTTTATTATAGAGTTAAGGTGTTGTATGTGCTTCACATGCTGAATACAAATGTCATCCCTGATCTGAGTGCTGTGATGGGGTGTGCATTGATGTAAACAATGCATCCCATTGCTTAAAAGCATTAGCGCATTACATTAGTGCAGGCTGCCACAAGGTGTAACGTGGAGTAAAAATAATACAGTCTCCAATGACAATGCTGGGCGGCTTTTGCATTTAATTTAGGCATGTAAAAAATGTGTACATGCACTTTGCAAAAACAAGTGTCCTTAAGAAAAAAACGTGCGCGTGCGAGTGCGCGTGCGTCTGGCAAACCGTGCAGGCTGTCTGCCTCTCCCCAGCCCTTTTCAGATCTCCTGCCCCCAGGCCTGTGCCTGCTGAGTCCTGCAGTTTGTCCTAATGGCTCGGATTCTGCTGGTGAAATGGAGTGTGAGTAATCTGGGCCAGTGATAGCTCAAACCTCCCAGTGTCCCCCCCCCCCATCTCCCTACTTCCTTATTCCTCCTGATGACTTGTCCTGAATCAGCACAGCTGGTTGCCGGGCAATTAGACTTGAGGAAACTGCATGCTCTTTTTGGCGCCTACACTTGCCTGCCTTGGGCTTTTGTTTGGGATCGCTCTGGCATTCGGGATGGCGGGCACGTGTCCAGCGTGGAATGAATTTCATGTGTTCAGTTTTTCCACAGTGTTTATTTTCTTTTGCATACGTTGAACTGATGGACAGCACGTTGGTGGGGTGGATAGTACTGCCGCCTTCCGGCCCTGTGGAGTCTGGGAGGAGTTTTTTGCTGGGAGTTCCTCCTGAAGACACTTCTGATTTAGTTGAACTCTATTCCATGTCCCTTTTCTCTGGGGTCCTGCAGGGCCATGTGCCCTCCATCCCACCCTGCACCCGGTTCTACTGGGAGTAACTCTGGTTAGCTTTCAACCGATGTGGCCTCTGCAACCTATCCTTGTAATGTAATAACATTAGCCAACATAAAACACTTTGACCTGGACACAATACAAAATATCTTATTGCAATCTAATATTAGCTTGAGAATTAAGAGAATTAGAATAGCAGACATGACAAATTCTGGACCCTGTCGTATGGTAAGTCTATCTAGTAGTTAAAATATCTTTCAAAACATGTATTATATTATATCAGTGTCCTGAGAACCATAATGAAAACTGCTTCCATGAACTGAGTTTTAGCTGTAAGGCAGTAGTGTTATTGGTTAGGAGAAAACCTCTTCATTTTTGTTGCAGAGCTTCCAGAACTAGACGGATGGAAAAGCTCCCTTGGTGCAGAGTTGGAGACAATTCCAGTTTTCCAATTCCTATTCCCTCTTCCAGTTCCTTTTTTCAGAAAACAGAATTGGAAATGGGAATTACTTTGATGGAATTAGGCTCGAAAAACAGGAATTTGACCCCCGAGCCTATATTATTGCTTATTGCATCAAGTCTCTCTAACCATTTGTGAATGGTCTCATACGTAAAGACCTTTGGAATCCTTTGAGATGGAAAGCTCTGAAAAAATGCAAGGCATTATTCAAATTTTAAGGTAATCGTTAGATGCAGCAGCTCTTTTGAGCTTCTAGTATAGGAAATAAAAAAGTGCACATTTTAAACGTTGTTTTGAAACACGGCTGTTTTAAACAATGCTTGTTTGGTCTTATCTGAATGCCTTTTCATTCTAAAATCTAATTTGCAGAGCATAGTCTTCTATATTTGGTTGGTTTGTTTATTACAATGAGGAAAATCACAAATAAATCACATATCTACTACTTAATATATAATATACTAAGTAAGAAGAAATCTGCATTCCACGGGGGGTGAGCTGTACTTACAGGGAGCATTAGGAATTCTGTACAGAAGTGTCCACTCAGGGATAAGTATTCCAAGGGGCTAACAGATTCCATATGAATGAACCTTCTTGACATTTTGTAGCACGGAGACTCTCAGAGTTCAGATTGTTGAAATATTGTGTGGGCCCCATGGAAAGCGGCTAGAGAGAGGGTCTTGAAACTTCAGAACGCTTTTAAAATTTTCAATAAAAAATGACAGTCTGGTTGATTAAGTGGGTTTAAATCTGATTGATACACATTACTTAAATTTAAGATATGTTTTATAACATTTAGATATACTTCAGTCTCTCTTTTATGAAAGCCAGTGTTTGGCAGTCCTCAGCAGAGAGAATTCCGGCTGAGGTAATAAGACGTTTCCAGTCAATCCATTCTTAATAACTGGGATCTGTGGCGTGCCTCTTGTTTGTCATTTTCAATTTCAAGTTTGCAAGTGTCTTTTGGATTTTATGTGCAAAAGTTTGTTTTCCTTCCTTTCTTCCAAATGACTTCTGACGACGGCTTTAATAAGATAATACAGTCAGCATCTGCTTTTTGTTTGCAGCAGGGTAACTCTGGGTTGCATCCAGTAGGCATGCAATTCGGACATTCTAAAATAATCCCAAGAGATTATGTGCCAGTAATGAGAATGTTACGTTTACGGAAGATTAAACAGGGAAGAGAAGGTGGCCAGGGCATGTGCGCTTGGGATGGGGATTGCTGTTTGTGGCTGCTGCTCCTGTGCATTGTTTTCAGAGTGATCCAGCGTGGAATTTGGAAAGCTCATTGCTGAACATTTGCCATTTGCAACAGAAAAAACAAAACTGAATATTCTGTTGGATTTAGTTTTTCTGTGGCGGTGGTTGCAGGTCCCTTGCCCTCGTGTGTTGCCTGCACTGGAAACGTGCGGGCACAATGCCCTGCTAGGTTGGCTTAGCATTATGGTACTTGAAAAGCCCGATGAACCTGAGGGCTGAGGGCTGTGCTGCAGATGAGGAGCTGTGAGGCTGTTGGAGAATCTGTTGAGTTTGGACACTTCAAAGCTAGCTCTTTTTTGTGCTTCCTGCTATAAGGTGTAAGCACCCCTCTTCCTGAAGCTGTGTTAGAGTTTTGCGGTTATTTAGATGGTGACTTTATTGGCATAGCTGGAGGTTCCTCCCATAAACGGAGCAGAGAGTGCAGACCCTCTCGTTTCCTTTCGAATGGCCTGACGGATATGGTGCTGCAGTCGATGCCCTTTACTTTCAGCACGCAGAGTGTTGTAATTACTGCCAGAGCCTCTTCTGTTATGTCTGTTCTCCATCGAAAACCCATGGTCACTCAGCCACTTAGTGGATGTTTCTTTTGGAGCCGATCACCCCTTGTTACCATGGCCTTTGGTTTAGGAACAACAAAACAAATCTCTTAATAGGGTGCTGGACGTCTTCTAAGAAATGACTAGATGAGATATCTGGCCAGTTAGCTACCAGAACACTAATAACCCATGTAGTTTGAATTTGGTTTTTAACCTTATCTTGTAATTAATATCAAAGTTAATAAACTGTTTTTGGACTATTTTATCAGCTGAATGAGACATTATCAGCACACATTTCAGTGACATTGAGACATTGCATGATTTCAAAGTTAAGTCTTTTATTATCGCATCTGTAAGCCCTAGACACAAGTTAATTGGTTTCTATTTAGGATACCTATTATTGATAAGATTCAATAGTCATAACATTCGACAGTCATGTTATTGACTGGTGACTGTGGTCTGGACATGGGTTCGGTGTGATAGTACTTTAACATTCTTCTGCTCTGTTTGATGTCATATTATTTGCTTTTTGTGCTGCAGTGGTCTAGATTTCATTGGTAATCCGTTTCTGTAAGTTATAGATTTTTCATTTTTAAGTAAGTAAAATTGTTTTTCTAATTAATGCTAATGCTGAGAAGCTGAGATTTTTCTTCTTCTTTTTCCATTTAGGATGTTAGTAAATGGTTATCTCTCAAGCCAAAACCATTTTGTAAGCCTTTGTTATAGAACTGATATATTTTTCCAAAGAAGGTTTTTGTAAATCTTGTTTGATTTAAGAATAATGTCATGTAATCAAATTTCTTTTCAGTTACTATGGATGTGAATTACTACTATGGTGTTTCCGTTAAGTAAGATTTCTTATACTTAAGCCACAGTGAGCTGAGTGATCAGATGTTTATTGTATGTTAATTGTTATTTTGGATGAGCAATAATACAAACCCACAAGCCATTGTTTTGAACATACTGTAGGTAATACTTTTCTCACATATTACACTTGGTCTAAGAGAAATGGATCACATGACTATACCTTGTCCTATAGTATAGATTTGGTTAGATACCTGTACGTTCTATTTTCACAATGACAAAGAAATGACTGTTTTGTATACATTATGATGTTCACTCGCATATTTGAAAAGAAAAACAAGTTTCTCCATTGTAATGAACTAGTTCTGTATTTTTGCATTTCAGTATAGTTTTTGTTTAAAATTAAAACAATAACCTCCCTCTTTCAATAATAACCGCTATTGTAGTGGACAAAAAAATGGAAACAACTGATATAGTGTACAGTCACTTAATAGGGTGTTGGGCTGCCGTGGGTGGCTAGAATGGTCTGTGTGTATCGTAGCTTGGAGTCTACCAGTATCTGTGTGTATTCTGCAGGAGGGATGCAGCAATATTGTTGTGTGAGAAGGCCAATCAATGCTTGTCTGATAGAAGTGGAAAATGCTGCCTCAGACACCAGAGTATCCTGGTCAGTAAGGTTTAGATGTGGTGACTGGAAAGGTCATGATGTATGGATAACGTCAGTGTCTTTCTCATCTAGCATTGCGCAACCACGCTTGTTCTGTGGGCGGGGCAAGACGCGCTTCCTGGCAGGAAAGAAAAGCTGCAACAGGGGGGAAGATGATCACTCCGTACCGTTAAGTAGCGGTTTAGCGTTGACCTTGCCTTGTAAGGGAATGAGTGTACCCAAACAATACCAGGAAAACGCACCCCACTACATTACAGAACCAACAGAGCCCTTCACTGTGGGGACCCACCATTTGACCATATCACATTTTTCCACTGCGCAGTAGTTTGTCTGTGCTGTTTGCACCAGTGACCCAGAGGACTACCAAAGAACATACACAATGCAGTACTGAGCAATGAAGAATTGTGTGCATTGCCAAGTGTGTTGATCAAGACACATTCTGCCAAACGCATTCCAACTATCACCCATCTTTCAAAGTTACCGAGCCATGTATTGTGCGGTGCTCAATTCTTAATAATTCAAGGGAACCAGGCCTGCCCTGCTTTTATGACCCTCAGCATGCTGGGATGTTTTTTGTTTAATTAGTGCATAAGGTTTTCCTTTCAATATGTTGAAAGTTACTTGTATGTCATCTTTGTACCATCAAAGGTAGGAGGATAGCAAAATCCACAGCTGACTAAATCTGATCCTGTGATATAGCCACTCCATTTTGAATAGTGTCCCTACAAGTGCATGTTGCCCAGATCAGCCCTCACTGTAATGGCTGAACTCGTTGTTTTAATAAAGAGAACGGTGAACTTTAATAATTAACCAGAATAAAGGTGAATCACAAACCTATTCCATACA
The DNA here is from genome assembly GCF_055471065.1 of Atractosteus spatula. NCBI lineage: Eukaryota > Metazoa > Chordata > Actinopteri > Semionotiformes > Lepisosteidae > Atractosteus > Atractosteus spatula. The sequence goes on along the minus strand of NC_142712.1, from coordinate 62,538,764 downwards.
ATCAGATGTGATCTGCATTGACGATGAGATTCCCCACATGGATTAACATCTGTGTCATCTTCATGCTCAAATAGTTTTAGTGCCGTTACAGTCATATGTCATCTTCCTTTGTGCTTGAATCTCAGGAGATCTCTATCTGAAATATGTATTCTGTTGGGTCTCAGATTCGTGAAGGTTCAGTGCAGTGCATATAGTCACGTCCACGTCCAACCCTATACTGTCACATAATGTACTACATGGTATATGTGTGGTTAAAAGACATAAGGTGCCTTCCTTTATATGATAATTAAAGCACTAATGCATTGGATTTAAGCTGATTAAAGTAACATTGATCAACTAAAATAAGCAACATTAATCACAAACTTCTAGTAATCAGTTAAAATAAATAACAGGACTCAGTTTTTCTCTCTACCTACGTGAAGAGCACGCCCCGCTGTAATGAAACAGGCAGTAACTACTGCAGGGTCTCTGCCAGCCGTCTCCACAAAGCAGACGCAGAACCAGGAGTGTTTGTTACAGTATAAAAACAAGACCATGGCAGGGAGAGACTCACTAGCCAGATGCGTCTCCTGGGCCTAGTCTGCTGCACTGATGATTTGAAAGTTGAGCTTAACAACCTTCGTTTCAGTTTTATCCTGTTCTGCTCTTTCGTCCAAGACCCAGTCAGCCAAAACAAATGGTAAAAAAGTGAATTTGCGATTGATACGTTTGCCGATGCTGAAAGAATAGAAATTAGAATAGGTAGGCTATTCCAGCTTAGATTGTTGTTTTTTTTTGGTTGATGACTTCAGTATTGTCAGCCTGTTCATTTGTGTACACTATTTCCTTTGATTTCTTTCATTTATTATTGCAAGAATGTAGAACTCTTTTTAAATACAGTGCCTATCTAGCGTATACAGATACTAATAAAATGTCTGTTTCCAGTGCTTGAGTTCAGTGGGATGCAGATATGATTTCCCTGGCATTTTAAGGCAATTATATGCAGCACATGCTGTTCTCTTTCTTGAGATTGGACACTACATGACTTGAAAGTTTAGTCTTTCATAATGGAGTCTGCTAGTTTCTGGTGTGGGCTCAAGGATTTAGGTACAGACAGTAACTAGTTGACCGATTTGTTCCAGTGGAAAGTGTGGGGGAAATTCTAAATTGGTAACAAATAAGCAGTGATTTTTTTCATTCCCATGTTTTGAAGGGTAAGAGAACAAGGCCCTGGTTGTAGTACAGGAAGACAAGGTGAGAATTTGGCCTTAAAAGCCCCTGTCTCACTTCTGTGCAGTATGTAAAACAGTGTGTACGGAGTCCAACTTGTTCTGTTTTATACAGTATGGGTGTGTAGTGTGACTGTTTTTGAGAGTTTCAGCTGATGTCACAAAACTTAATTTTCCTGCACGTGTAATACATGCATGATTTTACAGCCAGTAATTTTGTAGCACTGGTTATAGTGCACTAAATACCATATTTATTACGTGTCCATTCAGTATAACATAACTGCCCTTCTGCAGTGGAGGCTGGCTATCAGCTGACATCAGAGTTGCTCCTGTTTTTGCAATATTCGGCTAGGCAGAAGTGTAAAACAGAAGAACACTGAGTTTACCAGTGATGCATACACCTCACGCCAATGAGCCCAGATATTCTGAGCTCTGCTCCTGCTTCTGCAGGAAGTGTACATACTGGCCTGAGGGGAAGTGTAAATTCTGCATCTGTCATTTGTGGGTGAAGGAAAAAAATTGAATTTGAATTGCGTTTCCATTTTGTGGCATTGCCATTGCCACCAACAAAAACAAAAGAGGATTTTTTTTTTTGCTGTTGCTGACTTACTGATTTGTGAGTAGCTTGTACTTTTAGAGATATTTCTTCCAGCTCCAGAAAGGCAGAAGGTCCATATGAGGAACCGGGGGGTTTCTGCATTTGTGGCGACGATTAAGTGTTCCCAGGAGTCATCACTGGCTCAGTTCTTCCCTCGTCTGATTTAAATCAGTCTTAAGTAAGTTCTCTTTTCAACCTGGATATACAGTAAGGGTATAACTTAAAAAGCACTGTCATTTCTAACACTTCTCATTCTGAAAGAGTGTTGTGCTCTATCTGAATTCGCTGGCCGTTTCCCAAGTCAGTAATGAGTATTACAGTAAATGAGACAGGAACAACGGAGCAGAGAAGCTGCGTAAAAAGGCAACATCAAGATGTTTGGAAATGTGGTAGGAAACTTTTCTATCTCGCCATCGCTTTCGCTACATGTCTAGCCAAAAGTTTCATATTTTCTTTGGTTGGAACGAAGACTGCCCATCCTCCTTAAACAACGGGGTTAGGGATATTTTACAATTCCTGAAACTGGGGAAAAAAATAAATTTACACAAAGTGAATCTGCAGACGAGGTCTGTACAGCCTGGCGGCCAGTTTTGGATTGTCTGGGGCCTAAGGGAGTGTCCTACACTGACAGGTTGAAGACTGTGACAGAACCTGGGACAAGTATTGTAAATCTTCAGAAACACTGACAACACGCCGTATTTTTTCAGAAAGGAACAGCGAAACCCCGAACAGAGGGCAGAAGTGAAAACTGCCTGGAAGTACCTTTAAAACTGAGGACAGCAGGCACTTCGTCACCCAAAGGGCTGTGGGGCGAAGGAACAAACTACAGTACAAAGCCTTGCTTCTGAAGCCGATACCTTGGCTTCTTTCAAAGAAGGTCTGGAAGAGATCCTCATCTCGATTAACTACCACCTGCCAAAGGGGCTAAGTGGACCGGTTGTTTGTGACCTAATTAATTCGGTTTATATTCTTTTTGGCATGAGCAGTTATCCCTTTGTCTGATTTATCTATAGTTGTGCTGGGTCCAGCCCTGACCTAAAAGCAAGACGCTTTGAGTTTCAGTATATTTCCCTATAGGACTTTACTGGGGTACGGGGCTCCCTTTATCCAATTTAATGTTTTGTCCACGTTTAACTTTTAAACTGACTAGAAAGATGAGAAGATGGTTGGGGGAGTTGGGAGTGAAGGAAATGCTATGATATGATATACCCGTTATGATTTTAAACTTCCGAAAGTAGCGTATTACAATTGTCAAGAAAATATTCTTTGTATTGTTTGTACGTCACTAAACCCCACGTTGCGGAAGTAGTGTACTTGATTAAATACAGCGTTTGAGAACCTTGGAAGTTTTTTTAAGAAAAAAAAAACGATCTAACGAGAAAATATTTTTACTCGTTTTATCATGTCATCGTGATCTTCGCTAGAAGGGCCTGAGTCACTTTTCCTGTGGCTCCTGGCCTCCTGGCCGCTGGTCATTGTTCTGTGAGAGGAAATGAGAGCCAGGGGACAGGAAGAGGGGACTGGCCCTGGCGACTGGGGTGGAGGGCTAGATCTGCACCGCCTGACTCCGGCGCAGTTTCCGAATAACACCCGCGGATATTAATAGAAGCGAGTTCCTCTCAGGAACTGGCTTTTGTTATCAGTTTGCTCGCCAAGGGCTGCCCAATTGTTGTGCCTAAATTGCACAGTCCCAGGTCCCAGATTCAGAGTGCAAACAAATCCGAGGCGTCCTGTCTTGTCAAGTGGATGGTTGTATACATTTATGTGTAGTGGGAAATGGGGGCTTTCAAAAGACCGTTTGCCAACTTGTTTTCTTCAGTGCTGAGAAAATCTAGAATACATGAGGTCATGACATTTGAAAGTGTTGCCTTTCACAGGCATTAAGACACCTTATTTTTGCATCTAAATTTGATCATCTCCAAGCCTGTTCAAGGTAAAAATGAAAACCCAGAGGGTTGGTGATTCTTTTGTGTCACATGTTTATACCCTATCCAGAAAACATTTCTTCCCATTCTGTTTTTCATAAAGTACTAACAGTCAGTTGGCTGTTGCTGACCGCTTAAGTTGAATTTGACTTTTCTGAGTACGCTTTTGCTCAGGCCCCTTATCACTTTGGAAGAGTGGTAACAGCTTTGCGCTTGAAAATTTGCCAGGGAACATTCATATTGGTTTACACTGCATATAATCTGGAAAGAAAAACAAAAACACACTTAAATGCATGTCTTTCTATGCCAGAGGATCTGCCTGGTGGACGAGACTCGGTGTTGCGGTGTCAGTGTAGTTGGAGGCTGTTGCCTGTGTCATTATGCATCTGGCAGAACGCTGATGTTTGCTGGCCTCGGTGGGATCCTCTGCCGGCCTTCCTGTCTCTAGGAAGCCACCACTTGAAAGCACATTGTCCTCCTGACCCTGCTTGGAGTTCGAGCTGCCCAGGTCTCTCTTGGCGGCCCTGGGTCTGCCCAGGTCTCTCTCGGCAGCCCTGGGTCTGTCCAGGGCTCCTGTGAGGAGGTTGCAGGGCTACAGCAGCAGAGACGGAGGCGGTCCTTTCAGCTGTCCTCTCTGGGTGTCAAAGCCGATTGTTGTGTTTTACGCGTCTCGGGAACAGTGGTTTTCATGGCACCTCATCTGTAGGGATGCCGTCACCTGCGTTTGGACTAGCGTGATTCCAAATGCAGCACGTCGTCCTGTGAACTTGATCATCAGTGCCTGCCCAAAATCGCCAAGACGAACAGTGCCACATGCACACTGCTGTTATTAAAATACTGAAATTGCCGTATCGGTTTCAGTCTTGATCCCCCTGAGGTCCTGGGCTTCTTGAGTTTTCACTTGCGTGGCCTAGTTGCGTTCTGTTGGAAACTTGAGGACTTCTCTGTGAACATTTTCTTGAGACTTAATTTTTTCAAATAAATTTCTTTTCTCCTTTTTCAGTCTCTCGCTTTCTGACACCTGGATCTTGCGGTGTTTGGCACTGGCACGTCTAAAGGAATCTATCATAACAAATACTTTTGGCTGCGTTCCCTCCGTTCTCTGACTGGCTGAAGTAATCCTGTAATTCTTTCAGTTTGTTTAAAGAAGTCGGGATGCTGCCAGCAGTTCCTGCGTGGTATTTGTGAGCCGCTGAGAGCTGGCCAAGCTTAAGATTTGTTACACGGCATGAAGAAGCGATAAAAGAAGTACTCCAGACCAGTCACTGGAAGTGCACTGCTCTTCGTGCAGGACTGCTAGAGAAAGTACGGCTGCTCTGCTTACTTCCATAACCCTCCTCCATTCTGTTTGTCTCTCCTCTGATGACTCCCACCTCTCCAACCTGTAGTGTACCTGCAGAAGACAGGAGCTGCTATAAATGTACCAGCTCAAAAAGCAATTATGAGATCACTTTAGATCACTTTATTGGCCATATACAATTCCTTGTATTAGGAATTTGTCTTTTCACATACCCCAGCTTGCTCTCCATGAGACAGACAGACAGGGAGAGAAGCTTGGGGTCAGAGCGCAGGGTCAGCCATTTATATGGCGCCCCTGGAGCAGCTGGGGTTAAGGGCCTTGCTCGGGGGCCCAACGGAGTAGGATTCCTCTGCCGGATGCGGGATACGAACCGGCAACCTTCCAGCCACAGAGCCACCACACCGCCTGAATTGCATTATTCTCCAGTAAGTGTCCAGAGACAGGTGCGTCTGTATCAAGTTAGTGAAGCTGAGTAAATTGCAAAGGGACCTGTGGTCTGAAGTTGACTAGCTGTTACCTCATCTTCCTCACGAAACCATGGTTTCACATGGCTGGCCATACCTGCACTGGATACTGTATTTAACTCAACCCAGCAGTCCTTATTCTCCTCGTGAAAGCAGAACTCACAGCAGTCTCTGGTTGAATGTTCTGTAATGCAGTTTTTCCTTTGAGTTGTAATTCACCCTTGCACAAAGGTTTGATTAAATAGTTTCCCTTTGGGGCATATGGGCCCATAACATATTTACCTTATTAGGATTTGTGCTGTCTAATAAAAGGGTAGTAAAGACATCTTGGGTTAGTTTTACTGCGCTTTGTGTGTCTGTGGAGGATTTAAACTTGTGAGTGTAATTCAAAAGGAAAATGAGATAGATGTATACTCAGCTGGAACGCTTACATTTTTATTTAGCTTAAATGTTGATTTCCTTTAGGAATAAATAATTATCATTTTAATTTAATGTAGCACTGAAGTGAATATGTCACGTACCATAACCCGAATATAAAGCCCCTGTCTGGATAATTGTAAAGAAAACAAATCATGTCTACTTTCCTTATTTTTCTGTGAAGTAAGTCAATTTTGTTTATTTTCTTAAACAATTGTTACAAATCTGCTTTTTAACACAATTGCCTTTGTTTCATATACTGTTTTTTACTGGGTGCTGTTAATATTTAATATTCTGTTTGCTGTTATGTATTCGTGGGAATAGATATTGATTAAAGTAAAATCCGATAAATAAAAAAGTGAATACAAATGGAGCTTCATTGACCTCCAGTGTGTGAAACGAGGTTTCTGGATATTTCTTTGTTCAAGGTTATGTGAGAGCAGATTTCTGTATTAAACAGTACAGTGACCACAACCAGGTCAATATAAGTCAATATATTACCCAGTCTATGACCTTGCATGTACTAATGTATGGTACTGTGTTTTTTTTGTATTTTCAGTGGGTCTGTAGTTATGTTTCCAGTTAAAACCACTTCTTATAACAACAATATTTTTTTCCTGCTTAGTTTTAATTGTGTATTTACCTTTAGTTTCCCTTCCGTGTAGGCTTGGACACATGAGTAAAGCTTTTGACTGCCTGGTTGGTGAAAATGTGACATGAGTGAGCTGATCAGGTTGTTATGCCGTTAGTAAACTAAGAGAGACATTTTTTTTTAATATAAATGAACAATCTTATAGACTTGAGAGTCTTCCTGCACAGGAATAGGTAAAACAATTGAAAATTGTGTTTTTTCATGGGAACAGTTACAAAGATGTAGAGGCCATTCAGCCTGTCTGAAACCAGAGAAGGAGGCTTCCACTGACTTTTCAAAGAGACCTTTCAGCCAACAAAATGGCAGTGTCTGTATTTATGTGTCTCTTTTAAGTTGGGCACCATTCCAGGATGTTTTTTTTGTGTTTATATCCTTATCCTCATGTGACGTCACAGGGAATTGCTAAAATCTTAATTTTCTTGCGATTATATTGTGTCACTTACGTGGGGAGTGAGAACATACAAGGGGTTTCTCAGCTCCTGGAGAGTCAGAGCACGGTGCTTGTTCATCTCTCTCTGTCCACAGTTATACTCACTGACCCAGTACCCTGTTAGGCAGGGCATGAAGCTCCACAGCACTGAGGGAGTAACCTTGATAGTCCTGTAATCTGAGGGCTAAAGGGAGATAAAAAAATACAATCTGTTTTTTGTTGCACCATACAAAAAAGAATCAAGTCTCTAGGAACATCCTGAGATTCAGTTATGACTAATATTTGGTTTACTTTTATTAACAGGAATTTAGACTCACTGACAGTATTTCGCTATTGTCGTCACACACTGCATTATTTCACAAAATGCATTCCTTTCATTGCAAGATCAAGTGTTCGAGTGACAGATTTAAACCCATCCGATAATCTGCCTCATAACTTTTTACATTCACCAGCATCTCAGTGCCCACATGTTGTCTTGCTGTACAGATGACATTAATCGCACTGCATTTAAGTACATTTCTTTGATTATTGAGCTGGCTTGATCCTATCCAGTGTACCGCTGTAGGAATTCAGTTGAACGGTGATCTGCAACTTCTCTCCCTTCACCCTTTCTTTTTAGTATATTAGTGCCTCTATCCTTGACATGTGTCTGTTTTCCTTATTTCAAGTGCTTCCTGGTGGTTTTTCCATTTTTGACTGTTGCCAAGCTAACTTGCTGCTGTAGACATATAAAACGCATATGAGGGGAAATATATCACTGATGCTTCCTTGGCTGTCGGTCTTCTTGGCCTCTGTGTCCATGTATTTGCAATTAAATCAAGAGCGTTGCTTTTTCTGAAATGACTGATTTGCGTCGGTCAGTTCCTGATGAGTCCTAAAGACTTCAAACTTACATCAATGTTTTAATGTTGTTTCTAGTTTTTGTTGTGCTCTAGTTTTTGAAAGCCAATATATTAACACTACTAGGCGACATACAGTAATAATTGTTACCCTAGATCTGATCTGATCTGAACCTGGCACCTGGTTAAAATATCTTGTCATACCTTGATTATGTAGTTTGATAAAGTTAAAAAATGCCTTCGTGGTCAGATGGGAACATACACTGAAAAAATATGCCCTTCTCACCTTGCTGTCCCATCAGAGAACATAGTTTGTCACAGTTGCAGAGACAACAGAGCCTAAGTGTACTTTGAAATCCAAAAGGCAACCATCTTCCCAAGAACAACAACAAGGTTTAAATAGATGAAGTGAAAACGAAGGCAAAAGCAAAGATTACCTGGAAATTAAAACGGCCATTTTTTTTCAGGACATAAACAGATGAAAAGATGAGATCAGTTTTGCAAGATGCCACAGTGCAGAGAACTGGCACTGGAGGGTTTTATATGGCAGTGGGTAAGTGATGTGCCCCTTTGAGTGGCTGTGAGATGAGGAGAGTTTGCTTTCTAGAATTAGTGAATTGTGCATTGTGGCCTTGTGTGCTCTCTGCTGATACTTGGCATGTGGGATGTGTTGTCAGCAGCATATTTGGTGGTGTGAGTTTGCTAATATAACTTGCTGTTTGTCTGCACTTTATAGGTGACCTTTTGTTGCCATGCCTAAAGCTCTGCAACAGCATCCCAAATCAGGGACTCAGTGTCATTGCGTCCTTTGAAGTCTAGGCAAAAAACATTCTTCTTCAAGAAGTTGCTTTGTCTTCTTGGTTTTGTGGTTTCCTTTAATTTGATTTTACAGTTTAGTCTGCATATTTGCATATTATGAAGCTTTTAAAGGTGTCATGTAATATTGCTTACCGTAATTAGGACTGGAGTTTCCCAGTGAAAGCTGTCATGAAAATGATGGCAGAGCTGTGAATGGGATAACTGTACAGCGTGCTCACATTGGCAGTGACCCTTCTGGTGTTCTTGGAACCTAATAGATCACTTGCAGGCTATATACAAGCTAAAACATAACAGCATGTTGGGATTCATTCCTCTGAAGCGTACGACACTGAAAACGAAATGTAAAAACTGGACTGAGAGGACGTCACTCTGCGCCCTTGTATGAGCAGTTTGAAGTGCAGTACAGGAGGAAGTGTGACTTGTGAACACAAACACACAAGGGGTCTGAGCACAACTTGCCTCTGCCTAGAAAACCACTCAGGACCTTAATGCAAATTGATCTTCTAGTGCAATAGATCAGCATTATTCTCCTCTGTGCGGTGTTGGAGCAAACATTAAAATAACAAGGGATATTTTTCCTGTATGTAATGGAATTTTGATGCATCATTTTTGCTAGGAGTGTCTGACACCTCATCTTCATCTTCACTTGGCAATGAGGCTTGGATGACATACCATGTGTTTCAATGTTTCAGTTTTCTGCACTGGCATCACCTGCCACATGAACCATTTTGAAAGCAGCTCCTTTTTTCTTTCTTACTCTAATGGAGTTTTACTGCTTCTGTACTGTTTTTAATGGCCATTAGTGAGCCTCCTCAGCAGAGACCTGTTTGTGGAGTTGCGAAAGGACAGTAATGACCAGTTCCCTGAGGCTATGGAATCTGTGGTGTCAAGCCCTATTTCATTTTTGCCCATGTGGTGCCTGCTGCTTGAATAAAACTCTTCAGCTGTCATTGAGGAATTAGGAGTGCTTGCTTCCTCCTGTAAGGAATTTGCTTTTTCAAAACAGGTTGTCATTTCTGTATTATAAGAGTGTCATCTTAGTGTGACTAGGTGGTTGATTACTAGTGATATTGATAGAAACAAAGTTTTAAATATGTTGTTTTCATTTGGAGGGTTTTATAGTGGTTAACATGCATGTAATGGCAATGGCTGAAGTACGATTCTGTTTAACGCAATGCAGTTTTTATTGAAAGTCTTTCTGCATGATTCACCGATCATGACTCTTAAGTACCATGCGTCACAACAGGTGACAAATTGTGTAAACTCTAGTAATGGCCAGGGATGCTAAAAATATTATGACATATCAATTTTCATGTTTGCTTATGGAGGTAAGCTTGCCTGAGGTAGAGTAAACAGGTTCCTTTGATCAAAACCATACGAAATGGCAACATACGTCCTTTCATCCATTTCCTTTCTTACAATATTTTTTCCACTTTTACCATAGGTCAGAGTTTTAATGCTTCTGTTTCATTTTGCCATTGTTTCACTAGGTAAAGGTTCCTGTTGGCTGTGACAGGGATGTCAATTAAATGAAGTGGTTGATTTGTATGGCGCAGTGCAAACAGTTGTATTCAAAAGCATGCAAATAAGCTGCAAGCCCGCTGAGCTCACTCAGAGCCAGGTTTGCTGCAGGGATTTGTACAGAGGTTTGCACAGCTGCCTCAGAGCAGGGTCCAAAGCAGTGGTACAGTACAGGGGGTGATGATGGCTGGCTTTTCACAGCAGGCCCAGAATCTGAAAGTCAAAAGGCAATCCAGCACCTTTTTTTCTTTCCCCCCAAGTTCAGGTTTCTGACTTTATTACCACGGAGTGCTCAGTGATTTGATTGGCAGGTCATGCTGCATCCTGTTGAGCTGACAGTGGGAGGGAGTTGACAGGGAGAGTCAGGTTCTCCTGGGTGGGAGCTGTGCAGTGTGTCCTGATGTCATCCTCCTCCTATCCTGCTGGGTAGGAGGCTCCAGTGATCCGTGAAGTTCTGTCATAGGCTGCTTGCTGACCGTGGGCTGGCTCTTGGTGGAGTGGCTCTGAAATCCTCTTGCTCACTCACACAAACTCTCCCTTTTTCTCTCTCTCTCTCTCGTGATCAGATTTCAGGAAGCAATCGCCTCCACCCCTGCCAAAACCCCACACATCTCCACCACTTCCCTGTGTCATGCATCCAAAATGAAAGCTGTGAGTGAGAGAGGGAGAGCAAGAGATAGAGAGGGAGGCACCGTGTGTCCGTTTCGTGGCTCAGAAGTAAAAAAACCAGGAGGCAGTGGCTGTGTGCACTGATGTGGGAGTGTGATTTGCCAGCGACTGCTGGGGGAATTTCTCTTTCAAATGGGCTGTTGTTAAGAGAGCCTGCATTGGCCACGCTGTGGACTCTGGGGAGAGAGGGTTGGTGATGTGTGGAGAGTGAAATATCACATCACAATGCAGGAAGCCCTTTGAGTCCTGGAAAGTGGGGCTGAATGACAAGCTGTTGTGGTTTCGTCTCAGAATCAGAGCTGCCCAGCGTTTGCTCTGACATTTATCAGCGCATTGGGACAGTAAGTCTGTTGTTGGCTGGAGCCTATCACGTCTTGGGGATTGCCATGCCTGAGGTTCGACTGACTTTCTGTGGGGAGGAGAGGACTGGCAAGCATGAGTGAGACTCTGAACATTTGTAGTCCAGTCAGTTAACTGGCAAGGAATTCCGCACGCAGTGCTTTACAATTCCATTGAGCTCCGATAGCCAGCTGCACCTTTCAAAACACAGACGTGTCCTGGAAAACAATTCATTCTTCAGCTCCATCTGCAGCCCTTTATTACAAAGCAAGCCCACGTTGAGGCACACTGGACTTCCATTTGGATGCTGAAAGTTGCAATGTAATGGATTTTTTCCCCCAGTTTTAAAACATTTTTCATCAATCTTTTTGTATATGGAACCCCAAAGAGCACTGAACATCCATTTTAAGGGATTTTGTAGTTTGGTTTAAAATTAAGTTTACTTCTCCAAGCTTATTTTTTCACATACCAAAGGGTAAGTCAGAATACAAATTTTGTTGCAAAGACGTAATAGCTTTTCATTTATCTAGTGGAGTGGCAGGCTTTATTGAATCACTGAATCAGCAGCATAGATTCACAGCGTTGCTGGAAGCTTCTCTAATGATAAGCTATGTACGTATTAACAGTTGAGAAGTAATTATAGCCACAAATGTGTAGTCTCTGGCCATGTATCCCTGATGTTTTTGGGAGGTTTACTTGAATAAAACAAAAGAAAAGCCATTCAGCAATATCGGAATGCTGAAAGTATCTGTGGGTAGGGTTTCTCTGTTGGTGTTAAAATATAGAAGTGTGAAGTTCAGTGTTAAGAATGAAATATATTGCCACTTTTAATGTGTTTAAGTCTGTGCTCAATTAAAGGTTTTGGTTTCAAAATGAAGACACATTTTAGAATTAAAGATGGGTGCACATGAAAAATATTTTCTGTAAAATTTCCAATCCCAACAATGGCAAGACAGCCGCTGGATTTCTTCTTGCATATTACAAGATTTGGAAGGTTTCTTCCGAGAAGACCACGGTGTGGATTTTGTTTGAGGCAATTCCCTGCTATACCTTTTTGTTGCTTTTTGAGGGGGTTGGTGTTTGCTGAAACAAATCCTTTGCATTAGGACAAAACTGCTCAGGCCTCAGCTGACAGATAAACCCAGCAAATAAGTAATGAATATCAGTAAGGTTATCACTGAGTTTTAGATCAAAAGTAAGTGAATCTTCAACTACTTACCTTTACCTCTGTCTGTGCACTGTTGAAGAGCTAGGAGTAGAGGATGTTGTCATAACGTAAGATCTGGATTTCTACCAAATGATATGCAAGGTGTAGGTATCTTGAGGAGAATGGTGTTTGATGGTGTACTAGCACTAAATCACTGTCTAGGGATTATGTGGCCTTTTGAAGCTTACTTCACTAAATCACCAACACATTGAAAATGGTGCATTGTCAGATATTAGAATGGTGACTTTGTGTGATATAATTGTACAGTTTATAGAATACACCTGTCAGACTTCTTTAAGTATCACTACATAGCTGGTCCGTTCAGAGCCCTAAATAACCATGTACTAAATTTCTTATGTTTAACTTGGAGCATATCTTTGATTGCAACACTCTGGAGATATCTTTAAGGCTTAGGGTAGGCTTTAAATAGTACCTTCAAACGATCCCTTTAATCTTTAAATAGTTAAACAATACTTGTGAAACATTCCACTGATGGACAGGTTTTTACTCGCTTGATGTTTATGGAGATTTGCATTAGGGACAAGTGAAAAAGCCAATAGGTTTAGCAAAAACTGTAAGTCAGGTAGTATTAATCCAAATTGTCAAAATGGTGTCTGGCTGAATTGAGCTTATCTGGTGCCCTCTGAAAAAGCATCTTCTTTGAAGACAGAAGCCAGGTGAAACAACAGTTAATAGCTTGTATTGATTTCCTTATTTTAAAAGTTTTTAGACATTTTGAATTCTTGTTTTATGACATCTGCCAGATTCCGAAGAAGCAACATCTTGTTTTCTTGAGCTCTCCTTGTGCGTGAAAAGTCCTTGTTGTCCAGTAATATTGTGATAATGAAACCTTGTTGTCTGTCAGTCGCATGCAAACACAGAAAACACAAAGGGCACAAGGACAAGATTCTGCACAGTGTGACTGAAATGCAAAAGATATTACACCCAAACCTGGAGAGCGGGTAGCCAGTTTGTAACTATTAGTACCTTAAACGGTGTCTAGGAACGGATTGGTTGTGGGGGGCGGTTTTAGTAATTGCAGCTAGAAGATTCTGTTCATTTAAGTGGGTCACGGTGTGTGTGTGTGTGTGTGTGTGTGTGTGTGTGTCCAACAGAACCAGAATTCTTCATTAGACGGACCCTTTGGTCTAGAGAGCGCGTCCATGAGGCATGTCGGTGCGTGAGCGGGATGCCCCAAGGGCCTGCGCTCCTCCTCCACCAACCCGCCAAGAGATCAGCGGAGAAACCAGCTGCCGAAGGGTCATTATCTGGTCAATTATCTCATTCCATGAGCCCCCTGCTTCATCTCCTGCTGAGCAGCCTTGTTCTCTTCTGGAGCGCAGGCAAGCAGCCGGCAGGAGTGCAGCTGTAGGAATGGTTCTTGTCGTTTCATATTTAAGGCTAAAAGTCAGTGACACAATTCATGCTTTTCCATTGCTTCCAGGAACAAAACCGAAGATGTAATTTTCTGTATCTAGTGAAAATCTCCTATGTGTTTTCCAGCAAGTCTTGCCAGATACATGTGTGCCTTATATGGCTCAAGCCTAAGCTTTTATAATATGCGGCGAGGTTTTGCATTAACTGAAAATTGTGCAGAAAGGTGTTTGCTTGTTCAGCAACAGTATGTTTGTGTCTTTTGTAAGCATACATGAACCAAGGTCTTCAGAATGTCATGCTTTAAGAGTTTACAGTTTTCCATCTTCTCCTGAATTATTGCACGAGAGCTTGATCCAGCAATGTAAGATTTTCTACTTAGCTTCTTTGGTAGGTAACTGGGAGCTGTCCTCAATGTTACTGGATAGAAGACACTGGAGCACGAGATCAATAACATCAACCCATGTGAATTATAGTTCTACATGTCTTGTTAATTCCGGTCGTCTTCAGGCATCCTCTATAGCTTTCCAGTAGTGGTGAATTGTGCGTTATCTGCTGCAATCTGCAAGACAAAGAAGGGAGAAGGGAAAGTTCTTGTGATTGGGGCAGGACCTCTGAAAATCTGGCACTTCATCTTTTCCAGAGAGCGTTTTCTCTTCCCAAGTAAAGGAAATCAGATCCCAGTTTTCTCAGAAACAATGACATCACATTTCAAACATGCTTCACCACGCAGACAGACTACAAAAAAGCTGTTAGTGTTCAAATATAGATTTTAGTATCCAGCAACAGGAATGCTCTGGTCTTAAGATACCCGTTATTAATATGGAAACTTTTTTCATATTTTTAATCATTCTATAGTATCACATCTTAATCATTCAGATAGTTTAGCTAATTAGAATAGCTACTTAATGTGTGGTGCATAACATATCATATCAGTGCTTTAGCTTATTGTAATGCAGACCTGATCTAAATTACGGCTTGTTCAGTCTTATATTAATAATCAATTGTCAACCTGGATAGGCCTGATTCCACTGTAAATTAATCATCAAACATGTTAATCTTGAACAGGACCATTTGTATGAGGATTTTTCTCCTTTATTTAATCTTGCTTGGTAAATATTCAAGACGTCACTGAGGTTCACTGCTTGGATGATGGTAGTATGGACTGAAATTCTGATTTGTTGAAGCATTTTATGCTTGTGTTATGGCTACCTTCTCCTGAGGTGTTTTTGTATGGTTTCTGCCTTGAACAAAAATGCTCTAGTTAATAAGGGGCTGTTTGAGTTGCTCTCAGTTAAGATGTAGGAAGTGTGTTGGTGTATGATGACTCTGTACCTGCTCTCAGTGGTGGGCTATAATTATCACTACCAAAGGAAGGCTGAACTTCAACTGCACACACAGTGTTAGCCACGCAGGGTGCTGTAACAGACTGAACCTTGCAATATGAAGAAGACAGCAGATAGCTGGCATTGGCCCAGCAGCCAGAGGAGATCGGCAGTCATTGGCTTGTGATGATAGATAAGGATAAGACCAGACAAGTACAAATTGACAGCTTAGGATGAGAGCGTGCATGAGTGAGAGCTCAGTTCATGAACATACACTTATTAAAAACATTAGTGGGAAGTCTAAGACTTGATGATAAGAACTCTTATGGCAGCTTTCAGCAATTTCTTGTCTTGTTGTTGCAGAGGCCTTTCGAGGTTCATTCTTTTATTGCTGTGAAATCAGGAATTGCCATTTATTGAACTTGGACTCTGCCTTCAGGTGGTCGTCATTTACCAGCTCCCACGTGTTTAGGGTCTAAACTAGCAGAAAGGAAGTTTAGTTTCGTTTCCTCTGTGCTGTAGTCACAGTCATGAATGGTAACCCCTGGATACTATTTGTTTACCACTGGGAAGAAGTGAATTAGGATATTGTGTCTTTATTAGAGACACGTCTGTGTGGAAGGTGGCAGCTGTGAACCTTGGCACGGGACGAGGCAGGCTGTCTCTGCGTAGACTTTGGAAAAGTAGCCCCCGCACTGTGTGCGTTATCCCTGGATCCCTGTTGTTTCCTTTCACTTACTGGCCTGTTCATGCCTTCCAGGCTGCAGTCAATCACTTCCTCTGGCTCCCACCTGTCTGGACTTTCTGCATCTCTTCTGTTATAGACCATTCCAGTAGCAAACCTCATAGGAAAGAACAGAAAAATTCACGAGTGCCTTAACCACAACCTATATCATTTGATCATCAACAGCAAGAGTAAAGGCACAAAATTGCTACGATTTTGAAATATCGCGGAACTGCTAAACATTGTGGTGTTGCATTTACCTTCTTGAGATAGTGTACCTTCTTGAGTCACTAGGTGGTTGGATGATGTTGATGGTAATTCCTTACGTTTACCTTTATGTATAGGATCAGGCCCACATCATCCACCATTAAAATGCAGCATCCATCTGGGTGAAACATGGCAGCTATTGCACTCTAGCAAGGATCATTCCTGTGGCATTCCTGTGGCATACTGTATAGTGCAATATGCTGACACGTGGCAGAGACCTCAAATTTGTTCTTGGAAATAACAAGTTTTTATATTTTAATATCTGACTAACACCTGTTTTTTGGGGAATTCACAATATATTTGTAAAGTGCTCTGTTTTTATTGAATTCCACATTCTGCTAGGACATGCATGGCATCTCTGCGTGTTTTGGCCCATAGTGGAAGTTTATTCTGTGTTTAGGGTGCGTGATCTCTGTCCCTTGCCGATGTTTCATGTCTCGCCCCTCTCTCCCTCGCAGCTATGATGTCTTGAAGCAGTCGCCTAGGCCTTTCGAAGGATGTGCAGCGCGTGCTGATGGGAACTGCTGCTCCAATATGAATGTGCATGATGTTGGAGGGAGACGACGCTTCGAGGACTCCGAGTTCACCCTGCGGATCTACCCGGGGATCATTGCCGAGGGCACCATCTACTGCCCGGTCACAGCCCGCAAAAACACTACGGCTGCCGAGGTCATAGACCACCTCATCGGCAAGCTCCAGCTGGACAAGACCAAATGCTACGTGCTCGCTGAGGTGAAGGAGTTTGGAGGGGAGGAATGGATTCTGAACCCCACGGACTGCCCCGTCCAGAGGATGATGCTCTGGCCCCGCATGGCCCTGGAGAACCGCTTCAGCGGGGAGGACTATCGCTTCCTGCTGCGCGAGAAGAACCTGGACGGCTCCATCCACTACGGTAACCTGCAGATGTGGCTGCGGGTGACGGAGGAGCGGCGCCGCATGGTGGAGAGGGGCTTCCTGCCCCAGCCGCAGCAGAAGCACTACGACGACCTCTGCAACCTGCCCGACCTCAACGAAAAGACACTCCTGGACAACCTGCGCAGCCGCTTCAAGCAGGAGAAGATCTACACCTACGTGGGAAGCATCCTCATCGTCATCAACCCTTTCAAGTTCCTGCCTATATATAACCCCAAGTACGTGAAAATGTACGACAACCACCAGCTGGGGAAGCTGGAGCCCCACATCTATGCAGTGGCGGACGTGGCGTATCACGCCATGCTGCAGCGGCGCCGAAACCAGTGCATCGTCATCTCCGGGGAGAGCGGCTCGGGCAAGACGCAGAGCACCAACTTCCTCATCCACCACCTCACCGCCCTCAGCCAGAAGGGATTTGCCAGCGGAGTGGAACAGATCATTCTGGGAGCAGGGCCTGTTTTGGAGGTACGGTTCTGGTTATTCTGCATGGGCATGCCTCTGGAGACGTTTAGGGTGTCCTACCATCTCTTATGTCATAGTTTTTGTGCTGGTGCCGAGTAATGTACTGTAAGGACGTTCAGGAATTTATTCAGGTTAAAGCGAACTGTTAGAACTGAGCTAGCAATTAGTTACCCTTTGAACTTTTCTGTATCCAATTTGTTTAGATCTGTCTGGATTTTCTTCAAGACTAAAACCATCCAAACATTTGACCAGTGAGCAGCATTCCTTTTCTAGGAGGCAGAAATATTTAGTCTCTTATTTTCTTGATTGTATGAACCTCTGAAAGGCACTCAGATGTATAAGCCCATTGTTTGCCAGATTAATGAGGAGAGCGGCTACAAATTATTTATGCGAGTCCGTTATGTTCAGTCCTGTGACTGCTCTGCATGTCGAGTCAGGTGTTGATGTCTTGTCTTGGTGTGTCTTGCCAGTGGTGTGCAGGTGATGTGTTTGTTGATGGCAGCTGTGGTTTAGAGTCAGCGAGAAAAATGACTAAGCAAGACTTACTGGGCCCAGTTGTCCCCATTCTGCAGATTTCTAATATCTTTTGGGAGACATGAAATCTTAATCCACCCCTCCTGCGTTTACACACCCCAAAGTATAAAGCACTTTATGTAGTCAGCAGCATGATTGGCTTAAATTATTGTTTTTTCCTCTAAACACTCTTTCCTCTAAGCTACATGTAGTTTAGGGGACTAACACTAATTTCACACCTCGCACGACTGTTCTCTTAGTGCCTTAGCCTATATATCACTCCACGCTTCATATAATAATGCTAAAAACGTAGACCTGTTCAAACTGCATTCCTTTTTTCAAGAGCTTTTCATTTCATGACAAGATCTAGCCTTAGCAGCACTAAGGTGGAAATGTGAAAAGTGCTCCAAGGCAGATTTCCTTCAGCAAACATGTGGTTCAGAGTTCCATTTTGCATGAGAAGGAGATTCATGTACCTTCTAATGTTTTACTGTACTGAAGATCTTTTCTTTTCTTTAAATCTGTGTTACATCTATTATTTCTTATTAAAAAATCACTAGTGAACGGTACATTCCCATATATATATATGAACTGATTGTTCTACAAGCATTTACAGTTTTTAAGATGACAAAATGCAAGCTCATTAAGAGGCCCCAATATTGTTAATTGGTTAATGGGAACTATTTGGTTTATATACATATATACATTTTTACAAATGAATGGTACTTATTGGGTATGATTTAGTTTATGTTTAGGCTGAAGAGATGTATTCATTAGAAAATGGAGAATGGGCTGTTTGAAGGGTAATATTGAATAGAGAAAGGAGAGTGGGATCTTTATAGTACCATTTGTTCTGCCATTATTTGAGAGCTTCTTGTTACGATGTGATATCTCGTATAGTATTTCAAAACTAGCACTTCTGACAGTGGCTTCATGTTGTGTTTTAAAAGGGCCGCTTTACTGCCTGAAGGCCGAAAGTATATTTGTTTTCAGTGTGTTGGGAACTCTTTCCACTTGGGTTTCATTATTTAAATGACTGTGGGTTGCAGACTTCAGGTTCTTTGGGTTCTCCTGCTTGCTATAAAGGCATGTATAAAGTTTGTCCAGAGAATGGGACAGAGGCAGAACTGGGCTTAATTCAAAGTTCAAATAAAAAGTCTTTAGCGGCCATAAAGTGACTTTGATAGGATTCCCCTCTGTGCACTAAAGTGCAGCATTGCAGTGGTCAATGCATACACTTTGACTTGTTGTTTGATTAAAGAGATGCCATGAATTACACCAAGGATGGCAGAAGTGGAAACATTTGTTATTAACAGATTGTTCTCTACTAAGTAAATACCTTATTGCCTCGAGTTTTTACTCATATATTTCAGTTTTAATTAGCAAACTGAAGTGTCTCTTCCACAAAAGATGCGGTTTGCACACTACTTTGGAAGTAGAAGACGAGAGGTTTTTATTTTTATGCCTTGATTTTTAAAATAGTTAGCGTCTTTTCTTGAAACTTAATCTTCACTGTTTCCTAGTCCTACTTTACAACAGCTAACCCTGTCTGTCATTTTTAATAGGATCCATGGATCGTAACAAAGTATAGCTCTGCGATGATGCTGTTTGACATGTCTTCTGCACCATAATATTAATTTTCTTAAATATTGGAGAACTAGTCTCATATTATCCCTTGTTCAAAATGCTTAATATTATCTCCACCAATGACTTCACTTGGGTGCACATACTGACATTTACTTATAAATGTTATAGTTTTCTATTTTGTGCTGCATTATAAACTTGAACAATGTGCTATAGGGAGTTTTTTTGTTACAATCCCAATTATTCTGAGAAGTCAGTCTTAACTAAACAGTGGGATAAATGACAGGATCACGAATGGGAAACATCTTGACAAACAGGTTCTGTACTGTACAATATTTAGTTGAACTCATTCAGGAATGCTTATTGGGACATTTTGAAAGGTTAGTATTTAAGCATCTGGGTTAATCTCTAACTACCTGCCACAATAAAGTGGTCTTTGAGTGCACAATGCCAACAGCAGATGTTTGCACAGCAAGATTAGCTATCTCCACTATTACTGATTAATCTCAGTGGTCAAGTGGAGCATGGAGTTTTGTTCAAGAGGGAGATCTGTGTATTACCGTAGGGAGGAAGTGGGCTTCTTTTACTGTGCTCTTGTGTTTGTCCTGTAGAACAGAGTGAGTGTTTCACAGTTCCACAGTGCTGTTTTGACAAAGAGGCAAAAGAAATTGTCTTGAAAGCTAATCGGGGACATAGCTGAGTTCCTGGGAAACTTTCCTGGTATACTGTGGTTGCACCACCTCATATAGAAGATGATATTTATTGTCCTACAGGAGACATGCTGTATTTGGATTCAAGGCTCCCAGAATTCCTGAGAAGACTGCTGTTATCTTAACCTCATCCCTGCCCTGGGCTGTTGTTTTAAAGAGTATGAAGGCTACATATCTCACTCTCATATTTTTAGACTTTCTAAGTGAAGACAGATTTTTTGCAAAGAGTACATTGGGCAGAAAATGTCTTAATCAGCTTCTTCTGTAATATAGCATAGTAATTAAATGTTTAATACCAGCAGTGATGGGATGAAGAGTTGGATAGGATTTCTACACATGAACAGTACAACACAATGACATACTGTATGCACATGTGGTGCAGAAAATGTGAAAAATCCATACCCAGATAACCGGATAACCATGCTGATAACAATACTTGAATGTGTTTTCAGTGTAGGGAATTTACAAACTAATGGTCATTCTCATACATTTTGTAGGAGCAGCTGAAGTGCTGTAATAAGCACTTTAAGAATTCTTATGCACATTAGAAATTAGGCTCCGGGAGCTTTAACTTTGTTTCACAAAATATGATTTAAAGAGTCATTGTACCCTCTGTGTTATTTGGATGAGACCTTATATCATGAGTCAGTGGTATTCTTAAACAGCCTGTGGGAGAGCATAAAACATCTCAGATTGCCCCTGTTTGAAAGAGTATTGAAAAACACGAGTTTGTATGCCACAGGAACTGGCAGCACAATGTAGAATTTCTCCAGCATTGTGGAGTTTGAACTGTAGTGTCTGGTTTTTATTCAAGAAGAGAAGAACTTCAATACAACCTTCAAAATGTTCTGAGCATCATCAATTAGTATTGAAGAGCGTAAATTAAATTTTGTTAATTATAATGTGCTATATTGTTTCATTGTTCAAAACACACCTTGTGGTTTATTACCCTGTGATCTATTTGATATACATGTTGTCACAATCTTATTCAGCTGTGTTATTTCTAAATTACTGCTCAGTTTGAGACTTTTTTAGAGCATCGTTACCTAACAGCTTAGGTTGCCTGACGTAAATACAGTTTTGGTACTATAAAAATAAGAATAAATACTGGGACTGGCAGGTATTTGGAACTAAGGCCCAGTTTAATAGCTACTTTTGTTCTGGGAAGACATTTTATCATGAGGACACTGAAAGAAATCTAGGAGCAACAAAGTAGAGGGGAAAGGCAGTCACAAAGTGCTCTGCTCTGTTTTCTAAAAAGCCACAAATTATATCAGATTTTTTTTCGGGATTAGCCAGAATCTCATTCTCTGGAGTGGATTTTTAAGTACTGTAGAGTAAAACTATTGCTTTTTCCTTTAAAGCTAAAGAGCAGCCAAAATGACTGGATTAGGGAATTGGAGTACTTATTGACAATGCCAATGCAGGACTTCACACAGTACTTAAATTATAATTTAAATACAATAACCCTTACACTTACTTATATAGTGCTTTCTGGACACTCCACTCAAAGTGTTTTACAGGCAATTGAGACCAACACCAGATAGGGATTATTCGGAGGTCATGGTTGGTAAAAGCCAGGAGAAAATTTCTTTAGGACACTGGGGTTAACGTCCCTACTACTCTTTTTGAGAAACACCCTGGGATTTTTAAAGACCATGGAGAGTCAGGACATCTCATCTGAAAGACAGCACCTTTTATACAGTATTGTGTCCCCATCACTGTACTGGGACATTAGGACCCACACAGACTGCAGAGTGAGCTCTCCCTACTGGTCCGCTTAACCTTTTCCACCGGCAACCTTAGCTTTTCCCAGGATCACACCTGCTTAGCTTCAGTGGGCTGCCAATTGCATAATTAGCATAATTAATTTTCTCCTTAAAAACTTTGTTCTGAGATAAAGGAAGCTTGGTACGCTGTTTTTCTCAAGCAACATAACTATTGAGCATTCTCTTGTTATTTTATATAACAAATTCACTTTTGCACTCAAACCTGTTGAAGTCGTCATTAACATACTCGCCCATTTCCACACTGCACAAAGGTGACTTCCATTAAGGTTTGAAAATCTCAATTATGCAATGCATTTGCTGTCTGGTTTTGTCTTTGAACAATCTGTTCCTGAAAGACATGTTTGTAGCCTCCAATTATATAAAACAAGTAAAGCTTAGATTTCTTTTGGAACAGGAAACTCTAAATCCCTTCTCGGCAGACAAGTTTGCCAAATTCAACAGAAATCATCTTGCTTTGTGCTTTGTTTTTATCATCGTCTATTTTAAACAACTTTGAATATATACAGTTTGAAGCACATTATATTTTTTTGTCATTGTAGCATTTTTGTCCAAAGCAAAGGTGTTAAAGGGTTGTTGCAATAGGATAGTCTATAAAAAAGATTTATATTTTTGCATTCTGATCAGTGGATGCTCTCCATTTGATAGCCAAGATCCATTTGTCTGTTCTTGCATGTTGTACAGGAGTCTTGATTTGTTTCTCTCTTTGTACAATGGAAATAACTCAGATATGTTCTAAGGCAGAGTCTCTGCATAACTGATGCAGCATTGCATTCAGATATGTCATAAGAGACAAACAGACTGATTAAAAGTACAGACCATGGGTGTTACTGTGCATCCGAAGTGTCAGCTTTCAGGCAAAGACAATTAAGGAATTCAGTCAACACAAAGGCAGATGGTCAGCTTAAATGAAAAGAAGAGCTGTACCTGGGATACCTGTAGTTTTGCACTAGCCGTTGTGCCGTTTAAAATCTAATTTTTCTGCAGTGCATTCCTCATGATAAAGGGGAAAGCATTCTGGCTTGATTTACACAGTTATGTTGTTACCTCCAGCAAGAAATAAGAGAGACTGTCAAAGTCCATTAGAGGTAAAGTACTCTTGTTCTATGGCTGTATGAGATACCTACTGGCAGTGGTATAGTGTGTTTAAATCAGAAACTGGCACCTAGAATCTGTTCCATGTAGCTTGAGCTACATCAAGTTGAGGAAGGTGCACAAACAGGCAGAGCAGATTCCTTCCTGATGGACAGTGCTTACCACGTCTTTATGCATATGTGTCTATTATTTGGGATGTTGAGTGTTCATTTTCTCACAGATATGGTTAATTCTCACTTTTTGTGTTCTTGCTGTTGTTGTTACTATAATTGTTTTTGTTGCACTGATATGTATTTCAAAGCAATATTCGCATAAAGTGCACAAGTGAAGTAGGGCAGAATGAGCCATGAAAGGATGGCTAGTTGAAAGGGTGGGTTTTAAATCAAGGGATCTTATGTGAAAATTGTACAAAGCACATGTAAGACCTTATTTAGCAAATAGTGTACGTGGTAATTTTGGTTGCCATGCTGCAAAAAAGATATCAGTGTTCTGGAATTGATTCAGAAAGTAGAGAGATCATTACATTCATGGGCACACTGTGATGTCCTACTCTTGCAGGCTAAACTATTTAAATCTTTTCAGTCTTGCACAGAGATGGCTACAAGGGTTCAAGCATTCAATATCTTCAAGTGGAGTTCTTCAGAACCATCAGTGTAATGCAAGCCAGAGGACAACACTGGGAAATATAGGGATGCACATGTATAATGGAGTCCAGAAGGCACATTTGCATGTAAAGGATTGTGGGAATAAATACCCAACCATGCTGCTGAAGCTGGTAGAAATCCTAGATTCCCTGCCATTAACAACCAGGCGAGCGAGATCGGCTGAATGGGTTCCTCTTGTTTGGAATCTTTCTTAAGTGACGACCAGGCTCTGATGAGAACTCATCTATCTGAGGTGGGGATAAAAGCAAGAGTATTTCACTCACCCATGACTTTATTGGTCAGATGCAACTGGTAAAAAAAAGTGAGTAGTTTTTTAATATGGGCTTGACCACACGGTTCCTCTCTGAAAGAGACAAGATAAGATGTCAGGGGAAATGAAGCAGGTGTACAGTATTTGATATCTTTACTTGTATATATTTGCATATCTATATGTTTTTCTTAAAAAGGGGAACCCGTAAAACAAGCCCCCAGAACTATGAAGTGCACTTCTCGTCGGTGGT
Organism: Atractosteus spatula; assembly: GCF_055471065.1. Lineage (NCBI taxonomy): Eukaryota > Metazoa > Chordata > Actinopteri > Semionotiformes > Lepisosteidae > Atractosteus > Atractosteus spatula. The sequence continues at coordinate 62,514,458 of NC_142712.1, read as the reverse complement.
GTCAGACAGTTTCTTGAGTTTCTTGCTCTGCTGGAGGATGAGATTCTGGCAATCTGCTGCAGTCAGCTCTTCACTGTATCCTGGCTGGCCCCGAGGAACGCCAAGAGAAACATTCCACAGAGACAAATGTTCAGTGTGCTGGTGTCATACTGGGTCGCTCTGTGGCTTTTCTCTGTGACTATTATTGTTAGTTGTTGAATCTCTCAATGAGCTAAGTAATCCTACCATCTTGTAATGAATATTTAATGCCAAGTGTCATTAGGCCTAATGTGCTGTAAGGCTTATTTTGGAGGTAAATGGGTGTGTCACAAATCTTTTGGGCTTTACAGTGCATCTGCTGCATTTTCAACTGTCTGAATAGGATTTCTGTTTAGTTGATTCAGTTTCAAAACCAAGTATAACCCTCAATCTCCTGAATGTAAAGGCTTCTTTAAAGAGTCAATGCTGATTGCTGATTTTGGATAGAATGTTAATAGAAAATTGCAAAACAATAAGTAAGATATATTTAGTCAGGGGCTAACTATACATTATGAAGTATTTGAAAACCACAGACTATCTGTTCTGTATCAGACATTGAGCACTTGGCATGGTTCTCGCACTTAACTGTTAAACAATTCTTAATGACCAGGGCTGCATGTATCAGTTATCTGTATTAATTTATTTTAATTAGCTTCTGCTTACCTCAAATATTGCCTGCAATTCTGAATTTGAATGACTTGTCTGTAATGTCAAAAAGACACTTAGTGAAGAAGTAAACAAGCTTAGGTTTTGCAAAATCTGCCAAATTCTTTCCATGTTAATTTTTATTTTCCATTTGAAATGTGTAAATTTGTTATTATTTTATTCAAAGATGTTATTTAAGAGCAAAGCCTCTTCTCAAAACGTCTGACAGCACATCTAATAGGTATCTGCTTACAAAATGTATTTAAAGTGGCTTCATTAAGAAAATATGCATTGAATGTAGAATGTTTCTTACTTAACATCCATAAATACACTTAATTTTGTTTTTTGCCGAATGCACAAATATTCAATACTTATCATCTTGGGTAAGACGTTTCATTAGGTTTGTAGCTTGAGCTGCCTTTGTCATGTCTATTCCACAATGTTAAAGAACATGAAACTCAGCCTAATGACTCATGAACTCATGAAATGTTCAAAAGGTAGTTTGAACATTTTCTCATTGACAGTGAATAAACTAATTGTCTGTAGGCAAACATTAAGAAGCAGAAAAGATCCTGATATGTCTAACCATACAATCTGACCAGGAGATCCTGAAGTTTAAGCCCAGGCCAGACAGTGGCCTCGGAGGGCATTGTAAGCAGGAATGCAGGTATGTGAGTAGACATGCATGTCGCTCAGGTTAGATTCTTCTCGGGTAAAAGGCACTGGACCTAATCGATGAAAGAACTGACATTAAAATTATATTTGCACTGTACCTTAGGAAAAAGCCCTAGATTATACAATAGTTATAATATCTATTTCTGTAAAAACATTCCGTGTAATTCATTATGAAATAATAGCAGATTGTGCTCACAGTGAAACCCCCAGTGAATTTACTTGCTTTCTTTAATGTACGATCAGTTCTCCGTTGTCCTTTTGTTAGGCACATTTAATAAAATCAGAAGGCCTCTACCGAAAATCGATGCTTTAAATGTGCTTTATTCAATCTCGCTGGCTAATAAACAGATAATTAAATTCTCTTTGAATTCTGTTGTCTTTAATTGCGTCTATTGTTTCTGGCTCGGAGAGAGATATCCACTGTGATGAGACATGCTTTATTACCTCCACTTGCATGTAAGAATTTTTAAGACCTGGTATTTGTCTTCCTTCTTTCTGCTATTGCCATTGTGGTTTTTGAGGAATACACCTATCCTTCGATTCTCTGTATGTACATGGTGTTTTCTTCTGCATTTTTCCACAGTTTATCTTCACTGTACTAGGGTAGATGGGAGGATTATTTATCATAAACAAGCAATAGTGATCTTTCTTTTGTTGAGTCAGTGGTCTGTTAGGGTAAAAATAATTAATATCAGGTGGCTTTCTAGACGTCAGGAATAATTCGGATGGTATAACGTAAAGTAATAGGAATTTCCTTTTCAGATTCATTCTGAATGTTCACCTCCTGAACAGTTTTTGAGGAACGATTTACATGTTCTGTTTTACTACAGTAAGTTTGATTGCATACAGAGACTTAGACGAAGAGGATGTTGATGAAGGCCCTTTTGGGCCACAATGTCAAATTCTGGACTGGCGGTAGCAACCTCATAACCTTTACTGGGTGACAGGTGTCTGGCACCTTCTCTCTAAAGAGCTGTTGTAAGAAGGTATAGGGAAGAGGGCTTTTCATGCAGGGATACAGATCGTTCCAGGGCGTTGTGACTTCTCTTTACATCCAGAGTGGTGCGGTAGGCTGACCCAGGGCCATCCGTTTTTAACTCATTGCAAGTCTTCAGATATCTGTAATTCCTCTCCTGCTCACAGGTCAAGTTGTGTTTCAGCAACAGTTTTGGTGCGCTATGAGGTGACCGATCTGTGCTAGTGCTTTGGGGGATGTCTTTGGAATGATTCTGTAGCAGAGTTGTAACAGTATGGACATGTTTTCATTTTTTCCTCGATTACTCTAACCAGGCCTCCGGTTTCTTTCTCATGTGGTGTGATGGAGATCCTCAGACATATTGTGCTATGCAAAGGTCACAAACAGGAGATTTAAGTATTATTGTTATGAGTGTCAGCTATTTACACAGACCCAGCACTAGTGTTTTCTACTATTATATTCTACTGTTTCTACTGTTAGAACAACCTTGTCATTTTACCATCTGTAATTCACATTATTCTACACAAACATGATCACAGCAACACAAGGTAAAGTACACAAGAACAGCCTTCAATGTGAAGTGTGTAGTAGCCAATCCATCACTTTTACCAGTCAGTTCTGATTGACTCGGGATCTGGTGTTCCATGTTATCAACATCATTGTGCATTTCTACACATAATACAAGGCCTATGTATTGTACTATAACCTACCGATCACAATTAACCATTAAAACAAAATGGTTACAATCTCAATAGACGATCACAATAGAATTGTATTAATATGTCTGCATGAAGAAGGGTGAAAAGAGTAGATCAGTAAAATATCTTACGACTTTTGCACAGCTGCGAATATTTTATGGGTTGACTTGAATAAAATCACAACTGCGTGGAGGTTGAGATCATACATGCAGGGCTGCTGTCTCACTGTTTTGAGTATGGAGGGGCTGGGATCTTTCCTTTATGCTGATCAGACACAGCTGGTGAACAGTGACACTAGGTCACAACTCGAAGCCTTGCATTTTCAGTTCTAATATTCCGATACATTAAGGAGGAAAGGATAAGCATTGTAGCTGTATATGTGAACTACACTAGCATGCTTCAGATTTAGATTTTCAGTCTTTGGTTATACTTGTCATAAACAGACATCAACTAGGATATTAAATATCCAAGTACATAATACGAAACAGAATATGTGCAAGCAATGAGAGCATGCAATTTAAAGAAAAAGGTCAAATGGACTTAACAAATTCATTAGGCAAGAGAAGGCATACTGTATGTCCATGGTATCACCATTTTTGCACTAGCAAGAATGAACTGTAGTTCTTCCCATAAAAATTATTTCTACAAATGCATGCAACCATGTGTTATCACTACATATTTTAATAAAATCCATCTTTAGGCCTCCCTCTTAGCATGTCTCATAATATTTTGTCTGGTGCTGTTGACGTGACTCATTTTCGAAGATGCAGTGCTTTACTAAAACTTGGTAATCTTCAGATGTCAGCATCTGCTTGTTAAGAAATTTGCCAGTTGAATAGGTTACTATTACTCAAATAGGTTTGAGTTGGTATGTCATACTGTTATTTGCCTGCTTATCTCTTTTTGAGCTGAGGAGGAAAGGAGAGAGAGGATCATGGAGAAATCTTGTATCAGACATACTGGAGGGAAATTCTTTGCTGTTGAGAAGGATAAATGCTGAATACAGCTGAACTGTCTCTTTGGTAGTCCAACAGAATTCATTAAGGATGTACATTCAATTTAAAATAAACTTGACTGAATCTGCCTGTGAACATATTTTTGGCTATTTTGATTTATTCACTACTTCTGCTAACAAGTGTATTGCTGAGATGTTGAGGAGACAGCTACAGTATTTTATCACATGTGTTTAACAATGAATGCAGTAGAATGCTAATGGCTGCGTCTACTGTCATGAAGTTAAAATATATCATGTGTTTGGTGTAGTCAGATCTGTTTTTACTGATGTACAGAACACAAATACTCCCTTTTATAAAGTCTTGATCAGAACAGATGTATTATGACCAATGATGTCGTAAATGAATGTCACATGATGCACTCACTTGATTTTCCTGAGAAAGACCTCCAGTGTCTGCTGCCTTTTTGATTTAGCACTAAGTAGCTCCAATTCTTTTCCTTTTTTTCTGTTAATCGCAGTGCAGGAGTTCACTATAGGTTGCAAATTAGTGCAGTTATCTTGCAACAATGGGTATGTTGAGCATGTATTGCTGAAGGGACCTTTCGTTGTAATGGATTTCAAATTACATTGCGCAGCAATTTGTTCTAGACTTACAGTGTGCCATTTCAGTGTGAAGCAATCGTATGGTATAAAGAATGTGAAAACTCTATAGTATTAAATCTCTCATTTTTGTGGTGGTTGAAGCTCTGTGATTCTAAAATAATTAAAATTGTTTAAAATGTAGTAGAGTGAAAAACTTTCTGTTACTGGTGTAGTTTACAGTGGCTATGGCTATGTAAAACATACAGTAAACATACAGCAGGTCTAATAGTGGGCAATGTCTGAGCCATACTAAACTGCAGCAAAAGCTATTAAGTCAAAGATTTTCTCCCAGGTCAGCATCAACTGTGAAACATGAGCTTGTTAACACTGAGATCTATCAAAATCTCATTTGATATATTCCAGGAAACACAGCTGGCACTAAAATGCCTGTGATAATTATGAATGCCAGTACAGTGTACATAGGAGGGAATCTTGGGTACTTCCTGCCTATGTTGAACAGATTGTAACAAAGGCATCCTCACGGAATTGTATGCATTCTTCCAAGTACTGTAGCATGGCAGGCTTTCCCCTGCCTCATTCAAAAATCATTATAAAATTCTTCAAAATCAAAAACTAAACTTGACACTAAGGGGAAATGCATTGAAAATGGGCAACACTGGGAGTCTGCAACAGTCTGCCCAGACATAATGTTGAAACTGTTTCTGGGGCTGCTTTCTACAAGTGGCTGAGTGACGTCTTGTATCACTTGAGCTGCAAACAACCAAACATCCCTGATGGGCCAAATGATGTCCTCTTTTTGGGAACCTTTTTATGTACTGTACTCTCAGTGCTCTGAATTATTTTGGGTGTGGTGATTAGTGCCACCACTGCATTGACATATCTAGGAGAAAATGTACTGGAGTTCTTCAATTGGCAATTCATTTTTACTGGCATTTCCAATTTGTTAGTCACAAGCTTACAATGGGGGCTTCTGAATAATGTGTCATGACAAGGTTTAATGCATGGTTTGATGGACTTTTTGTTTAGCCAGAAGCCTATAAAGAAACAAGTGCTCCAGTGCAGACACATTTTCTGCAAAGAAAGAGAAAAAAAGCAGACAGTACAAAATAACCAAAACTGTAGTTTTGCAGTTAATTCACCACTCACAGTTTATAATAATAAGGCTTTTGAGAAAAACCCAACCTGTTAAATAGCACAAGGACTAAGTTAATTTACCCTTCACAACCAGCTCTAACCAAACACTGACTGCCACACTATGCATCCCAGGTTGAATGCCCTAAGCTCTGCCCCAACGTACCCCTGATGGACAGGTAGGATCCATTTGAGCCACACAAAATGGTGGAACAGACAGGAGACCAGAAACATCAAACACAACAGAAAATAATTATGCAAGCTAATGCATAAGAGATCCTTAACACAGAAGACTAAGAAAAGACAACATCCAATACACAGTTAAGAATAATAACACATCCAAATAGATACTTAACAGAATAACAACAAAAACAAGCCGTTTAATAGTGAAATTTCATGATATGCTGCATAACGTGGCCAGGAATCTGTGACTAAGGCATTTTGGTTTTGATTGGTAGTGTTTTATGAGTAATGCCATTCCTCTGCACAGCCTACATTTGACATGTAATCTTTGTTTTGTTTTGCTATCCAGACTATAAATCAAGTTACTCCAAATTCCTCTTCATGTGTTATCTCCTTCCAAAAACTATCCATGAGGATATCGGTAAGAATATTGCTGGTCAGCCTTGAAAAAGGCTGGCTTGAGTAAGCTTCTCCAAAGCGGTATTCTTATTTTTGAACAGTTAACTTGACAAAGGAGGAGTGGAAGAAAATACAGTCACATGGAACATCTCTCTCATGAAAGGATGTGCTAAAAAGGTGGTATAAATTTATCCTTCAAACAATCCAAATGACAGAAAATAAACTATTGTGTTGAAACACTCTTAGTCTGAGCCTCAGCAAGTACTGGTATTCCTCTGGCAGCAGCAGAAAGCAGGTGTCTGCCCCTGCTACCAGCTGGCCTCCTGGCCTACCCCCATTCCAGCAGATGTTCAGCTCTGTGGCTGCCTGGCAGTCCACTTGTATTTTAAGGGCAGCTCCCCAGAGGGCAGGCCAACTGGACGTAGGATTCAGAGCAACAAGTGTGTCATCTTTTTTGCTTTCTCTGTAATTCCCAAAACACTACAGCCAGTGCTGCTCCCCAGTTCAGTCAACTGATGCTAAGGCTCAGATTACTTCTCATCTATGTCTGACTTACAGAAGATTTAAACCTGCTTTATTCGACATTCGGTTTCTGTCTTTGCAAGTTGCTTCTCGGGCATTGATTTTGTCCCACCTCTCTTTAAATAGGGAGTTCTATTTTTATTGCCACTGTTGTTACACAGCTCAGCTCCGATTGCCTAGCTGTTTTGGCAAAAGATAAAATGTACAGTTTGTTCTCAAAGCCTCTGAGATTAATTTTGCCAATTTCTTTCTAAAGTATTTTGGATTCTGGAAGCAACCTGTTTGCTAACAAACTTAAGTTTTGAAATTAATATGATGAATATTAGATTCTGTATTTAGCACTCTGGGTGAGGTTGAGTATTGCATGCATTATAGCATTGGCCACTTTCATTAAAGCATTCTCTTAAATATAACGCATCTTTTTTCTTTATAAAATAACATATTTCTGTTTGGGCAAATAAAAATGACGTAGAGAGTTTTTAAGATCAGCATCTTACAGTTTCGTTCTCAGTCTAGTACATACAGTATTTCGCCTTTCCAATCCAGGTATTGGGTTGTTCTTTTATTTCCCAGATATGTACCCGCAGAAAATGATAGATGAGATGAGTTGACCCCAGGCTTAAGAGATTAATTCTGCTGTTGATTTGATTTAGCATTTAAGGCTTATTTTATTTTTTGGGAGATTTTATTTTTAATTTTATGTTGTAATCCTCACTACCCCCCCCCCACCCCACCCCAACCCCATGCTAGGAGCAGACTGCTTTCTTGGCTCAGCCTGGCTGCAGCCCACAGCCTCTTTTCTGGGCTGACCTCACTGGACTGCAAGTGGATGCTGAAAAATCATGCTTCTAATGTTGAAACACCCCCACCTGTACCGCTTTCAAGAGGCATACATGGACTGTTTAAGTCTCTGCTTTATCAGACTACAAAACTATCTTGCATAAGAGGAGGAGTGGGTGGTCAGTTGGCTCTTTGAGGGTTGCGTAGGCCTTCCAAGAAAGTCTTTGCCTCTTTTCTTTCCATCACTCATGGGACGATGTGCATCACTGTGCTCATCACATCAAAGGGGGCTGTAATGCACCCCATGCATATCTCTTTGATGCTGCTCAGCAATGGCGCTGGGGCATCTGGGCTCAAGTTTAGATTGATAAACAAAGATTGAATTCCACTGCATACAGTCTCAACATGTGACAGCTCTGCAGAGGACGTGCATTAAAAAAAGGTTTTGTGCCTTTTCGGCCCTTAAGGAACTTTTGGTTTGTTCTAAAATAATTGCAGGAGACTGTAGGAGTGCGTAACCAGTTGTTGGTGAGTGGTGTTTAAGGCGCGACCCAGAGTGCAGCTGCAAGTCTTTGATCACGTTTTTATTTCAGGTCTGAGGTGTCCGTGGTGTGGACTCCAGTCCTTGGCAAGCCTTGTGTCTATACGCTGCAGAAAAGAGCAAGGCCAGAAAAATGAGTTGCGTTTTTTAATGCTTCACTCAGAGAGGAGAAAAAAGGAAGCTCGATCTGTTGTGATTTTTGCCCCCTTTATTCAGACATGCACAGGAAAAGCAGTTAGTGATACTTCAGATATAACGCTGGCTATTCAGAATGTGTACGTGCTTGGAGCTTGCCCTTACCCAGTGTCTCCTATCTTCTGAGAAAGTTAAAGTAAGTGAAGAAGGAAGCAATTAAAAAAAAAATGGAATTTTTCATCACCCCATAAACCTTTAGATACTTTACATCTTAGAGATGTATCTAATTTTTCTTGAAACTATTTGTAGAGGAGCATGCTTCTGTGAGTTCAGTAAAACAAAAAAATGAATCCGAAGAGAAGGGCCTTTCCAGAGTGTTTGTCAGTGTGTAGTGATGGTTACGGGCTCGTTTGCACTTTGGCTTCCAGATTGCAACCAGTCATAGGAGGACTAGAAGTGTTTGCTTTCACTTTTCTGGAGTCGTTGGAGCTGTTTCTCTTTTTCACCTGTAGTGTTTTGCTTGTCCCTGGTGCCTCACCTTTCTGTGGAATGTTGATGCTGCTCACCTCCCAGCACTCTGCTCTGCTCTCATACCTCATACCATGTTTGCCTGACCCTTTGATCTGTAGTGTGCCGTGTGGTCTTCAATATGAGAGGATACGTGTCACCCCACTGCTAATAATAAAGCTGTTGTCTTCCTGGAAGCCTGCCTATGGCTTAGTAATTTGAAAGTTTCTTCAGCTGTACAAATGTGTTATATATAGAGAGTATGTGCGTGTCATGTGTGTTACGTTGTCTTTTCCTCCATTTACCAAACCAAGCACTTGAAGTTCTGAAGAAAACATGGAAAATTATGAGTAATTATTTGCAATTTGATGTGGAGTGGGAGGTGTAAACCAGTGGAGAAAAACTAAATATCCCCTTAAGTTCCCTTACTTGATAAGTCAGGAAACAAAATCCAGCAAAACATATGGAGAAGTAAAAATATTTGCATATTACAGTACATGCTCAGAGTTTGATAGGTGGGTTGCTCTTGTCTCCCTTTTTCAATTTCTGTGCAGTGCTTGTGAAATGACCTGAAACCAGGAATTGCTTCTTTGAAGTAGTATCACAAGAGAGTAGTGCAACACCTGACTCGCCTTACCTTGTAGTTTGGTAATCAGTTACATATTAAGATCTAAGCAGGTCCAGTACATGTTTTCTGTTTGCTTGATCTTTCCATCTTGACAGCTTTTCTTTTGTTGAAGCAGTGCTAGGCCTTGAGCTGCCAGATGGGTGTGGAAGCTTTTCCTAGCTCAGCCATGAGGAACCTGGTTTCGATTGTGAAATTCACTGCCTGCACCCTCCTTCATTAAACAGCCCCTTTGGACATCACGACTGCTGTAACGGAGATGTGAAGGAGAATAGATGAATCGGTGTAATTGCATGTCCACAGGGTGGTAAAGGGGCCGTGGTCCACAGTCAGAGGTGCTGAGTAATACTGGGATTACTGGGAAACCATGCTCCTCACTCCATGCAGTTTTCCATCCTTTCAAGACTGTACCTAGATTGTCTGTGTTCTGTCCCACTTCCAGGAATGCTCCTTAGGTCTACCCTGGTGCGACAGGTTTGGGACTGTGACTGATTACTGGTGCTGTACTCTGGATGCTTTGCCACTAGGTATTGTTGTCAGTTTATACCAAAATGGAAAGGTGTCTGTTTGTTCATTCTAATTTCCAGTGTGTATTCTTAAATTTACAGTGCTATACAGGTATGTCCAGAGCCTAACCTGAATTAGGGATATTGTCATTGTCCACCACTGCCTGGGTTTCTGGCACTAAAAAAGTTTATTGAAGGAAGCTATCCCAATCCTTCCTCTTCAGTGAAGCTCTCATGAAAGTGTCCATGTTGCATTTATAATACATGAACTGCGCTTTGTGATTCTTTGACATTTGTTGTCCAGGTAATTAAAAAAAAACAAGGCAGTGTAGCTCTGCATTGTTGGCAAGGGACTTGAGTCTAAGGAGAAAGAAAAGAATGTAAACACTGACAGAAAAGTGAACTGAAATACAAGGTCCTATCCAGGCCCTCAGATGGTAAATAATTGAGGGATTAAACATGGGCAGTGGTCCAAAGTAAACTTTCCGTATTTATGGAGAAAAAGAAAGAAAAGAAAGTTATCCAAAAAGATATCGCAACGATAACCAACTGGCCTCTTGCCTGGCTGCATTTCTATAGTACATTCTGTATCTGCACGGTTAAATCTGTTTCGGGTCCACTTGTGTTTCCAGGTTATTTTTGAATGTATTAATAATGCAGTGTGCTTCACCAGTTGCTCTGCATTGTCTTCTGCATTTGCCTCGGCAGGGCTTTCATAAGCCTGCATAACAAAACAGGAGGGCTTGACTTTATTCAGAACAGGGAGGACCGAGATGGACCGAGAGCTGGCCCAGTCTCCCTGAATTACCTCAAGATAAAATTGTGGAGCAAGGGCGTCATGGCAACCCTATCTTCAAGAGAGTGAGAGCTCTGGTCTGCTGGGTCACTCCAAATGATGGGCCTCTGGGTGTCCTGTTGTCTTTTCTTTTATATTATCTTGTGGTGGTATTAAATTTAGACATTGAGCTGTTTGCTAAGATTGAAGTTATGTTTGCTACTGGAAATCCTCCTAGTAGTTTGCTTGAACACTTAAACTGTTATAATGCAATGATATTTCAGTTTGTAATGAATTGATGTTTCACTTCCAAATGCCTCTGTGCTGGTAAGCCAGACTGAAATTGCTGTAGCTGCAGAGTGTTAAAAATGAGATAAATCTGAGAGAGTTTGAATTTGGAAAGAGAAGACAGGAAACTATTAGACACACATCTTCCGGACATTTTTTCTTCCTACTCTGAATGTAGGTCTGTATTCTAATAATAAATATGGCTTCCAGATTGTGAAGCTCATTCACATGATCTGTGCTTCCTCTGTTTCCTCCTGCGTCTGGGCACTCTTCCTCCATCCAGAAAGATGGGCTGTAACCTTGATAGTCCGGGACTGTTCCGGACAGAACTTTGTTACCACTCTATTGTTCAAGTGCCCTGAGCTACCGGGAGTGTTATCGTAGATCCCAGCTCTAGGCACACATTGACCACCTCCCTGTCACGCATAGGCACACAGACGCACTGTTATATACAGTAGGAGCCATATCCCTACAGACCTGCACATCCATACCATCTCTGCACTGCTCGCAGTCTGTGGGCCATGCAGAAATTGTTCAGAGCATTCCATCTCACACAGGGCCTCTGTTTCGTGCTGGAGCTGTCTTTAAAGCTATACCATGTGACCCACACAGCTATGTTGACCCAGTGCTTTGGGGTTCAGATGATGTGTCTTTTCAGAATTATGGATCGTAAAAAACAGTGTGCTCTTTTGTATTCACACTAATGGGTTTTCGTGTATCCACGCCATTTGGTTAGCACAGTTTTCTGGGAGGATCAATAATCTTTGTAGGGGGTGTATAAAAATACCGTCAGATCAGATCATTTCTGCACATTGACTTCATCATTGCGATTAATCCCACTAGACTGCAAATGGCAGTACCGCTTCCAAAAAAGTATGCCTATATAGATGCTCGCTGTAAGTCCTAATATTGAATATGACTTTCAAAAGTTTGAAATTGATTGTGAGAGCGCTGTGACAAACCGGGACAAGCAGGTCTTGATTCAGCCGAAGTGCAGCTCAGTAGTGTTTCCATTTCCCTGCCTGGGTCCAGAAACTGGGGCCGCGTTTCACTTTAGCAGAGCTGTTGTGAGGAAAGCTTCTTAAAATTAGCAGTGGCACTAGGGTCTTGCCAAGAGTGTAACAAAATAATAAGAAAAACCAAACACAAAAGATCCCATGGTCTTGGAATGCCGTTATGGTTTATTTTAGTGGAACAAAAGCTGCTGTGAACACATGAAGACATCCCGGGACGTTTTGGCTCACCTCGTGACAGTCGGGGCTGGAGGTTTTTTGTTGTCGGGAGAAGAAATAGGAAGCCTCCACGCCCTCTTTCTTCTTTTCTGAAACTGGTGAAAAGGAACAGATCTGCTTTTTTGGTTTTGGTTTTCTCCCCCCCCCCCCCGTGTTCTCCTGTGACCCCACGAGGGAGCTCTGGTTTCTTCCGGGGGGGGGGAGGCTATGTGCTGTGGTTGCAGGCGGCTGACATTTATCCTCAGACAGAGCCACTGTGTCCTCGGCCCCCCGTACAGGAGAGAGCCGGCGGGGAACAAGGCGACTCTTGTGACAGAACATTAGAACTCCCACCTTTCCCAGCAGGGAAGCCTCGGCGCGCATTCCTTACAAAGTTGTGCAGCCGTTTTGGGACTGAGTCCTAAGAACGAGCATCTCTTCCATGGAAACCGGCAATAGTGCAGATGGATTGAATAGATTCTGGAACAGGAATAAAGCATGTCCAATTTCAGGCTGACAGATGTGGCTGTTTTCTCCTGTACTTCTATATTTAAAAGTTATCAAGCAGGTCTTAAAGTAACCTTTTTTATTTAAATATTTTTACAGGTTGATGGGAAATACACTGAAAGAACCAAATGCAAATCTTTTTAAGCTTTAATATTCAGATTTTAAAGTTAACATATGCATTTAACTGTCCTTGTAGCATCAGAGTACTATGACAACAAGTCTAATAATACAATTTATATAAGAAGACTTAAAATTCTAGATTCTTTTCCTATGCAGTCCAGGAATAAGTATTTTTCAGTCCGTTTTGTAAATTCATTCGCTATTAGTTTATTTTGGAAATAATGTGCTTTAGGTACTGAATTGTTCAGTGAGTATTTTACAGTGCTTAAGGATTCCCAAAGTTTCTGGATTTAGTATCTATGAAATAATACACAGCTCTGGCAGTGTAATCAAAGTGCTGTCCATTATTGCACTGACCTTATACTGAAGGTGAGTTGCTAATGCTCTGTTTTCAGTTTTCCAGAACAGGGTGGGGCAAATAAAAATTTTCCTGTTAGCCACCATAATGTGTCAACAGTCATTGCTGGATTAAAGAAGCACAGAAGCCGACTTTATTACAAGACGATTCCTATTTCTGTTATCGTTTTTAGTGCAATATCTGATGCAGCTGCAGTTTAGGAGAAGCACTGTCGGTAAGGGCCTGGCACATTTACTCACAGCATGTCCAAAACCCGTGCCTACTTTGCTGGAAAAGGGCTCTTGATATTTACTTGTCCGTTAACATCAAGGGACTGGTGAGATTATGCATTAACAGTCTTAACACTTTAACAACCATCGCTTTTTTTCTTGGCAGTTACATTCTCAGAAATGTTGCTTTGTGTGCCTTGGCAGGACTCCGTTCTTTCTTTGCTATATGTTACAATTGGAATGAACCCACTAAGCATTTTTTGTAGCAGCAATGTGGCGTAGTGGTTAGGGCTCTGGATTTGGAAGGTTGTGGGTTCAAATCCCGGGTGGTGTTGTGCATTTGAGATTCACACAGATTCCTCCAGTACAGTACTCTGCTGTATACTGTAACTGTATCCAATAACAAGTTACTTTGGATAAAAACATCAACTAAATTATTTAATAATATAGCAGTCGAGATTCTACCTGCAATATTCCTAAGCAGTCCTGTTATAGGCTTTTGTCTATTATATGAAGTTTGCTTCTGATGTACATTGAATGATTATTTCTTTAAAAAGATGTTTATTGTGTTTTCTTGCAAGTTCACATAAATATTTTCCAGAGAGTGAGGAATTTAATGAAGACAGGCCCTTCTTGTGCTGACGGGCCTTGTGTCCATCCCTAATCTTGTCTTAACATGTGTTCTTATATATTTGCAGGATGTAGTTCAGACGATTATGTTAACATTACGTTATTGCTAATGTTAACAATACATGATTACTAATTGCATGTTATTGCTGTTTAAGATAATTTTTCCTTAGATTTGACATGTGGATTGAATCTGTGCCGTGTTGCTTTCTACAATATAGAAAGGCTATGTTGTGCCTTTCTAGCCTCTGCAATGAAACTCTCTATGCAATGCAACTATCTTATGCATCTCTAGCCTGTGTAATGAAACTCCAATGAAACAATCTAACTCTAATAGGCCTCAAAGGGTCACAGTGAGCCAGAGCCTAATCAGTGGACACAGGGCACAAGCTGAGACCACAGGCTGGGTTGGGTGCAGAGACGCCAGTTACCCTGAACAGCAAGGCTTTGGACTGTGGGAGGAAATCGGAAACACCCAGGGGAAACCCACAAAGACAGAGAACCTACAGGCTCCACAGAGAAGGTGCCTCAGGCCAGAATCAAATCCTGGACCCAAGAGCTTTAAGGCAGCAGTGCTAACTTTCCTAAGTCAGATCCCAACCTTATATGTGTGGAGTTTGTTGTCCCTGTGTGTGTGTTGGTTTTTGCTGGACATTCTGGTTTTCTCACACCTTCCAAAGTGATGCTGACATTCTAAAGTGGTGCTCAAGTGTCTATTCTAAGTTGTCCCTTTTATTGTGACCCTGCGCTGGGCTGGTGTCCCATCCGGGGGGAGAGCATTTGAGGGCCCCAAGTCCTGCCACTCCTGCCCCGTGTCCTGTGCCTCCAGGATGGGCTCACTCTTGCCTCAACCCTTCCCAGAATGAGTGGCTCCCTGATATTGTGTGGATGAGGTTGTCAGAGTTGAGATAATAATAATTGCTTACACTTACATAGCGCTTTTCTGGACACTCCACTCAAAGTGCTTTACAGGTAATGGGGATCCCCTCCACCAGCACCAGTGTGCAGCCCCACCTGGATGATGCGACAGCAGCCATAGTGCGCCAGAATGCTCCGCACACACCAGCTCTCAGTGGGGAGGAGAGCAGAGTAATGAAGCCAGTTCAGAGATGGGGATTATTAGGAGGCCATGATTGATAAGGGCCAATGGGAACTTGGCCAGGACGCCGGGGTTACACCCCTACTCTTTTTGAGAAACGCCCTGGGATTTTTAATGACCACAGAGAGTCAGAACCTCAGTTTTATGTCTCATCCGAAGGACGGCGCCTTTTTACAGTATAGTGTCCCCGTCACTATACTGGGGCATTAGGACCCACATAGGCCGCAGGGTGAGCACCCCCTGCTGGCCCCACTAACACCACTTCCAGCAGCAACCTTAGTTTTTCCCAATAGGTCTCCCATCCAGGTACTGGCCAGGCTCACACCTGCTGAGCTTCAGTGGGCTGCCAGTTGTGAGTTGTAGGGTGATATGGCTGCTGGATCCTTGCACTGTGATTTCTTGCAACTCAGATCCACATCACGGTGCCCTCAAGTTTATCAAAAATTGTTTGTGGTCAGCAAATAACTTCTGTCGATCCTTCAAAAAGACATGGAAATGGCCTCTTAAGCCTCCAATAGAAAGAAAAACCTTTTGTTACCATACCCAGTCCCCTGCTGACTGTAAATTTGTATTTGACTATCTGTATATTCTATTGCAATTACCCAGCCCACTTGTGTGGATGCAAACCAGATGTGGTTTAGATTTAGTGACATTGAGACAGGGAATTTGTAGAGATGAAGAAAGCCGCACTGTCTAGGCAACACCCTTTCATTATACATGCTAGAGAGTCTCTCAACAATTGCTATTTTTATTGCCTCAGGAGTTTTAATACTTATGGAGTACTGTATGTGCTCACTCTGCGTCAATGTAACCATACATTACACTTTCCAGAAATACTGCCACACTGCAGTTTTCTACTACCATCCAGAATTTTGTTTCTGCTTTGCAACTCTGATTCTATTAAGAAGCAATTACCAGAAGGATTTTGTAAGCCTTCTGATCTAGGGACAATGGATCTTGTTCACTCTGCAGCATGCCAGGGGGTGGAGGTTGCTGAGTTCAGGCAAACTCGGGCACTTTTACCGTGGCGCTCTGAGAGCTCTTTAATAAGACCAGAGTGTGTAATTGCATCATCAACTACAGCACGAGTGTTTTAGATTTGTGTGGTTCTGTTTGTTCAAAAGAATGAAGACATCTCAGCCATAGCCATTGTTAATTGGGGGGTAAATACTGTTTCTTTTTGCAGTTTCTGCTAAAAAAACAATTTGTTAGCAGATCCTGCAAGCTCCGTTGTTTGTTTTTAGCTGAGATTTCATTGCTATTTAAGAGCACCGAGGAAGGAAGAAGCTCAGATGTTTCCGAATAGATCAATATCCCTTAGCCTTGTATGGATTTAATGACCAAATGAGGAGATTAAAAAAGCAAAAACCATAAGGAATTCTCCTTTGAAATGGGGAGGGCGGGCAGTTAGGCCTATCCTCTTTATCCAATAAAGAACAAGTTTTAATGTCAAATCTTAGGAACTTGTAGATACAATAATTCAGTGCCATCTCCTGTACTCTGTAGGTGGATTAAGCACAGAACGTGACCTTTTCAACACGGGAGAAGCATGCAGCAAAGTGTTCAGGAGGCAGAACCTGATAACTTTACTTCCTCATGGGTAGTAACACACAGTCGAATTTGTACAGTGCCATGCGATAGGACTTTACTAATTATTAAAAAAGTCTATAGCCCTTAGCCCCCTGTCAAGTTCCTTCCAGCTGCTCCCCTGCTCACAGCACTGCAGTCTTTGACTTTCTGTCTCTCCTTTGTCCGTCCAGGCACAGCGTTAACAGCTCCAGCAGCTTTTATGTCAACAGCAGCTCACATTTTATTTTTCCCCCTCATTGAGTTGGGTGAACTAAATCCATAAGGACATAACAACAGTTACAGAGGAGGCCTTTCATCCCGTCTAGCCCATGTGGTAATTAGTTAATTGATTCAAGGATCTCACCCACCCTTTCCTTGAAAGATGTGAGGGTATCGGCTTCAACAGCGTGGCTGGGTAGCTTGTTCCATACTCACACAACCTTCTGGGTAAGGAACTACAGTACGTTCACATAGTGTCCGTGTCACCCTGCAACTCACAACTGGCCACCCACTGAAGCTAAGCAGGTCTGAGCCTGGTCAGTACCTGGATGACCCTGCAGTCTACGTGGGTGCTAATGCCCCAGTATAGTGACAGTTGACACTGTACCATAAAATAGGTGCCATCCTTCAGATGAGACGTGAAACTTTCCGCAGGGCGTGTCTCGAAAAGAGTAGGGGTCGTCCTGGCCTAATTTCCCATTGGCCTTTACCAATCATGGCCTCCTAATAATCCCCATCTATGAGCTGGCTTCATCACTCCCCTACTGAGAGCTGGTGTGTGGTGAACATACTGGTGTACTTTGCCATTGCATCACCCAGGTGGAGGGGAGTCCCCATTACCTGTAAAGAGCTCTGAGTGTCCTGAAAAGTGCTATATGCTGTAAGGGTATGGAGTTATTATTACTTCTGCCTTTTGGTTTCATCTTTCACTGTTCATTCTAAAGAAATTAAGATTAGATATGATCACTTTATTGGCCATATACGATTTCTTGTATTAGGAATTTGTCTTTTCACATACTGTACCCCAACTTGCTCTCTATGAGACACACAGACAGGGAGAGAAGCTGGGGGTCAGAGCGCAGGGTCAGACATTTATACGGTGCCCCTGGAGCAGTTGGGGTTAAGGGCCTTGCTCAGGGGCCCAGCGGCTGCGGGATACGAACCGGCAACCGTCCAGCCACAGGCGCAGATCCTGAGCCACCACACTTGGTCACAGTAGATAAATGCTATTATTTTGGATGAAATGTTTTTGAACCACATTGAAACACAGTGCTCTAACAGTATATCCTATTGGTTTAATATTGAGGATCAGTAATTATTGTTTGCATTTAGAAATAACTCAAATTTCTCATTCATGAAATCAAATTTGCATAAAAAGGCTGGATTTTTTTAAATGCAGTGTCAGTTTTTGTATTTGTGTTTAACCATGTATAAAAGTATTTTTTAAATCTGTTTTTAATTCCATTTTATCTTGCATCACTAGTAATCTTCAGTTTGTCATCAGCTTTCTCAGACAAACTTATTCTGAGAAACCATAGACAACAATTAAAGGATTTTCTTAAGCTTGTTTAGACAGTAATATAGATGAAAATGTCAGTAGTCATTTGGTTCTAATTGATATTTTCTGAAATTTGAGCAAATAAGGTAGTATAGTGTGTTCATTCTTGGTTTTAACCCTGAAATGTTCATTGCTTGGTACTGTAGCTGTGGGCTGTTTACTTTTTCATAGACACAACAGAAGTGCTGGAGATTCCTAATTGACTGCTTCTGCCTTATAAGCAAGTTTAGTCAAGCATGACAAGTATAATTAATCATGACTTAGTGGCTTCCTTGGAAGATGTGGTTAGAACAATTTATTCTGAAATCAGGATGTCTATTTTGAACCAGTAGTTAGAGAATTTATTTCTCAACTCTTTAAAGTACAGTGCAATTTAAAATTGTTCAGTGGATGTGAATGTACAGAAAAGTATTTTAAATAAATAAAAATGGGTTTAAATAAACCTTTACAGGTACTGGAAGAGTTAAGCTCTACATGTGCTTCTGTGTTGATGCAGAGGTTGTAACTAGAAAGGGGCAGGTTCGAAAATAGAAGGATGTCCTTTATTGCAAAGAGTGAGACAGTAAAAGTGGGGGGGAAGGGAGGAAATACTATATTCTTGGTTTTAATGAATCTCTGAGATCAATAAATTCTTAATGCTTCTATTAGCCTTTGTACAGGACATTGCATGGCCACAGTGCAGTTTTACAGGCCCTATAAGCAATGTGCAATGTCATTTCTGCAGATAAGGCATCTGTTTGACCATCTTGCATGTAGACTAGGAATTGTATCCTGGAGGCCTTCTGCTTGAAAAGAAACTGTTCTGCTGTGTTGTAATTGCTGCAAGAATCACTGAAACACATGTCCACTGAACTGGACTTATCTGCAGTTGAGACCCCCAAAATAGGGTCAGTCAGGCATGTAGCTCTTCCGTTTCTGCCGACTGTATTTGCACGGTGCACTCCATCTTGGCTCACTTTGGGTTTGTCTTTAATCTGTTTTGATAGTGCAGGATGACACTTGTCCCTGTATTCAGATGGAAATGAGGTTTCATGGTAATAAGGGATCCTTGCAACTTAATAGACATTTTGGGAAAGCCTAATTGTAGGCCAAATTATGAAGACATAACAGCATTCATTGAAGGCAGGAAATTGAGAGCATGCCTCAAGCATTTTAGTATGGTAATTTCTAGTGGTTGGCTGATGTAAGATACAATACGGTATGTTTATCAGCATTTAAAGTAGTTATAAATATTCATCAAGATAAACAAGTATTCACCGTGCAGGAGAGCCCACACCCTGTTAAGCTTAGTAGGACAGAACTGGACTGACTGCCTTTCATTAGTAATGGGAGAACACCCATCTAATCATCAGGTGGATCTGAGAGGTGAGATACTTTTTTTTATTTAAGTGATGCAAGTCTTTATCTGTATACACTAATGTGATCATTTATTACATTATAAAATGGAACATTTAGATTGCATGAATTGAAATTGAACTAAAAACAATGAATTTGCATTGTAAGCAAAGAGAACAAGCTCTTGACTTATTACAGTTATAATTCTAAGCCATCATTTGTATTTTCCTTTTCACTGTTGAGATCATTTTTCTCTGTGTTCAGCATCTGGTTCTTTTCTTTCATCAGCTGGAGGGAAGACTAGCCCTTTCCCCAAAACTTGCTGCAGACATTTGGTGGAAGTTTCCAGTTCATTTGAGGCGAGAAACATTTGTTTAGTACAGGTCTTTGAAAATGATGTTCTGCTGTGAGTTAGTGCTGTTTTTCACATGTGATGTTTGGCAGAAAGCAGAGGTCTTGTCTCTGAGCCACATGCGGGTGAGAGGTTTCTTCAGAAGACATTTGTAGATGTTAAAAGTGTAGTTTTGTTAAAAAGGTAAGATTAGGGAAGTCTTAACTTGTCTGTTGTATACAACAACGCACAGAACTGATTCACACTGTATAGGGAGGACCTCTCATGGATTTGTTTAAATCCACACAGATGAACTATGACAGCTGTCTCTATGAGTAAGAGGGTATAATTACAAATTTGGTGTAATTCTGCTTTAGTGTTACAGCCAATTTGTACTTACAGCCAACTGCATTGGTCTCTATAATAGACAGGTTTATTACAAACAATGCTACACCTGCTTCTGTAGCTCTCTGATGAGTCACATATTCTCTAAAATGTTGAACAATTGTTCATTTTAGCCTTTAGCAAAGGCAATGGAAGCTCAGACAAGGATACAAGTGGAAGGGAACTGCATTTAAAACTAAATAAAGGAGGTACGTCTTTACAAAAAAGGGTTGTAGGAGTATGAAGCAAACTGCTGAGCCATTTTGTTAAAGCTGGTACCCTGAATCCATTCAAGAAACATCTGGAAGATCCTCAGATCAATTTCCTGCAGTTTCCTCTAGTTGTGAGCTACATGGCAGCTAACTCCTGAATATTTACCATGTGGACTAACGAGTAATGGCACTTGCATTTACCTAAGTGAGCTGCATGGCCGCCTACAGTATTGTGTCCAGACCATATTACTTCAGGCTGGATTTGACTTTGTATTTCATTTCCTTTTGTAAATATTACTCTTGAGCAAAGACTGTTTTGAGATGACCTTCCTGAAAAAAAACAGGCTGTTTCTTACTGTCAAAATTTCATAACCACAGATTGTATCAGTTGATTGTCGTGACGTGAAATTTGAAAACACCAACCTAATTTGCTTTCCAAAAAGTATTTTAATGTATCCCACTCCAACTTGTTTATGAATAGCCCTTAATTGCTTGAAGTAAACGTTCTCTAGCTTCCTATGAATATACCTGAAGATTTCATTTTTTTGTGTTTTGGAGGAATATTTGAAATCATTTCCTGTAAGATACATCTGTGACTGCATTTGTATGTGTGGTTTTTTTGTCACAGACTCATTTGTGGCTAGATGTATTGTAACATGCAGTCCTGAATTACACTGTGGTCTTTGTGCATTTTTACCAAACTACAAATGCTTTACTTAGCATACCTGTGCTGATGTATAACATTCAGCAACTATCTTTTCCAATTCAGCCAGTCCGTACATTTTCTATTTTCTAAAGATTTGACCTTGTAATGTTAGCTGTGAAAAGGTTTGATAGTTTCACGACTGCCTTTATTCATCATGCGACAGAATCTTCAATATGCTACAGAAGGGGAATTAATCTGATCTTTGGTTTCTCATTTGTTCCTTAGACTTGTAATGAAGTAGGACAGGACAGGCAGGTCCTGTGTGTGACTAGACAGCCTCACAAGACAGTTTGTCTGCAGTGTCATCTTCTGAATGTGCAGGGTGCAGATCTCACTTCCTCAGGCAGAAATTTAACTCTTTAATTACTAAACCAGCTATTTCTGTTTTGGAACATTATGCGCACTGTTGGTGATGCATGATGCAAGCTGAAGTTATGTACTTCATCATACCAGAACTCTGAGGCACCCCAGGGGCTGAAAGTATGGAATTATACATACACAGAGAGAGCTTCCACACGCAGAGTGGTGGGTGTATGGAACAAAATATTGTCAAAGTATTGGGGTCTTTCAAGAAACAAGTGTTCTCAGGTCTTTCTTCTGTTCCCTGCTCTTCTATATTGCCATTGTCAAGTTTATATATTTCTTACATATTTTGCAGTGGTCTTTCATTTCCTTTGAGTTTTGTGAATAATGGAGGCTGATCAAGACAATTTAGTAAAACTCTAGCTTAAAACCTCCTGGTTTTTCAGAAAGGAAGCAGGGATGCTGTGGCCAGTAAGTGCTGTGGCCTCATAGCTCTTAGGCCCTGTATCTGACTCCTTCTGTGTGGAGTTTGCAGGTTGACTCTGTGACTGTGTGGGTGTTTTCCTCCAGTCACCCCACCACCCTAAGACATGTTGCCCTGGTTAACTTCTGTCTCTGATCTGCTCTCCCATGTTTATATGTGCGAGACCTGCAGTGGACTGCCATCTCATTAGGTTAAAGTCCCTGCAGATACTGAATGTGGGTGAACAGATAGTTTTTGGAACAGTTCACTATTGGAAAGTTAAATATCAATACACTCTGATTGCTTTTGTTATTATTATTTTTTAGAAGAGCTGATTACTCTGTAATCTAATAACAGTCTAGGATTAGCCATTAAATTATTCCTTGTTTGTAATAAGTGAGGCTTAGATAAAAGTCAGTTACAAGATTCCACAGCAATTGCAGTGCGGCAAGGAAATTTGGGATTTATTTTACATCAATCTTGGCTTTTTTCCTAATAGCACAACCACTGAATTTTTTTCATTCAGAGTTCTGTTTAAGGTGCTGGTAGAGGTTTTTGGAAAGCAAACAGATTTGGCAGGTAATAGGCTATGAACTGCAGTTTAATAAGTGCTCACTACAAAATTGGCATCCTAGTATTAAAACTAAGATTCCTTAGATAAGGTTACTTGTTCTCATCACTTTAATGGTGCAGTAATTGAATAGGTGTAGATTTGATCTTTATTTTATTTTTATTTCATTTTTTTATTATAGTTAAATGTGCAAACTCTTACTCATCTGGATAGCCATGCTTCTGTTTTTTGGGTTTGATTTCTATTTTGCTGTCGGTACCATGAATTGTAGGCACTGTATCTGATGGGCTCTTTTAGCAAGGTGGGGTGTCTTGTCTATCTTGCTGAAATTTGTCATTTCGAAGAAGAAGCCTTTCTTAGAAAATGTCTTTCAGACACTAAGCTCTATTTTTGTAAGCATTATCTTGGTCCAGAGCCCCTAATCTCCTGTGCTCATCAGTCAGAAGTGAGATTGAAGCCTTTGACTACTGCAGTTATGATACTGTAGGTTAGAAGAGTGTTTACCGAAGTCAATTGGAGCACAATATTGCAATCATGTCACTTCAAACCTCCTGTACATTGATATTAAGCCTTGGAGATCTTGGGTCATTTCTGATTGCTTTAATACATTCTGTTAGTAATCACAGGAGTTTAATTTTGCTTGGAGTTGAGAAGGTGAAGCTCTGGGTAACAGAGACAATTGATACCAACTGGAAGCGATGCAGCCTGCAGGCAGCATAAGACAAATTGAGAAACGAATGAGATCTAGTTGTTTGAAGGGCTAGTTGAATGTTTATTATTTATTTTTATTTGTTGTATCTTTATTCTAAGGGCTAGTTGTATTATATCTATGTTACGTATCATATCCTGTTTGATGCATGTAACTGATCTTAGTCTGTAATGTAGCTAGCAGTTTTGTTTCCCGCAAGAAAGAAAAGGCATCTCAAAATGAAAGTAATGTTGTTTCACTACACTTAGTTTATATCTATGAACAAATTATGGTCCTATGGAAAGTTTTTTTTGCATGTAATGCACTCTCTAAATCATGGGCTAATGACCACAGTTGCTTGATTTTATCACGTGCTGTAACTTGTTTTTGTTGGTAATTATAAACCAAAAAATCAATATATTGTATCTGAGTACCATGCCTTTTCTTAGGTCTCTTCAAAAACAGGAATTATTTCATTCTTTGAAGTTCTTCCTATAACAAATGGAACTTTTTGAGCTTGCTGTTGTTACACTGCCACAAGGAAACAGTACCCTATTGTTAGCTCCGGAATGTACCGGGAACGTTGTGTCCCAAAAAGTAGATTCTGACACTTTCATTGTTCGTGTATTAATTTTGTTCCATGTTAAAACCTTTTCTTGTTGCAACATTGGTGTGGACATGCTGCTGGCCTCTGTATGAGATATTGCATTGATGTGAGGCATCGTGGAGCAAGAGAGGAACTTTACTATTTTTGCAAGTGACAGTGCTAGTTAAACATGGCTCTCATGCAACACTGTTGAAGGTTTGGTTTGAAATGCCAGCTCCAATAGTTAATTATCGTGTGCAGTACTAAATAGATTGCATGTTTAGCCTTAATAGACCAAAAACGGGACGGTCAAGAAAAACAAAATACCAGCATTGTCTTGGAAATCAGAGTACCTACTGTATCAGCAATATTATAACAGAGAACCATGACGTTTGAATCAAGGAGACTATAAATAATTGATATCCCAGGAATTTAAAATTATAAGAAAACTCTGCAATTTTCCAGTAAACAATGCATACACAGAGCTTGGGCATTGCACATTACAATTTTATCAGGAGATGACCTTCGCTGACAGTCTCAGATATCCAACACAATATCCAGCAGAACATGCTGTTCTGCTGGAGAATATAGACGTATCTTTTTTCCCTTTTACTCTTTTGTTTCCTTTATTGTTTCTTTTCTCTTATAAAATCCTTAGGGTATACCTACCTTCTCGACTTGCTGTAATGTTTCTTACAAAGGTAAAGCAAGACAATATATCTATAATATATATTTCTTGTTCATCTTAAACTGATTTAAGATTCATTTTGGGTGTCAGGTGCAATTCTGGTAGATCTTTGTGCATATTTTGCATTGTTTTTTCAACCAGTAGGGGTTATCAACCGCTTTTCAGAATTTAAAGACTTTAGACTAAAGACTTTATACCCAGCGGCTTGGATGCACTCTTTTATGTGTGCATCTCATCATAAATATTAGTGCTGTTTAGTAAAGGTGTGATTGAAGACACCACAGTTCAAGGGGGTCAAGTTCAGGTCATGTTCTTTGTGGTGGGGGGAGTTCATCTCAATTCTGATTATGAATGCAAAGGTATACCATTCGGGCCACAGTTAACCTACATTGTAACAAATTGTAATAGGGATACTGTATGTAATCTGTTATATCTCTCTATCTTATAATCTTATCTTCTTATAATCTGTCTCGCCACTTTCGCATTGCTCTAATGACCTGATGTACTGGGGGCTGTGAATGTGGCTGTGAACAGTGTAGCTTACAGTACTCGGTGTTTCAGAATTTAGCTGCACATGTTGTATATCGGTTCTGCTGAAGCATCTCCTGCAAAGTACAGGCCTTCTCTCTACCCACAGAGGCGCTTTATGGAAAATTACACCTACAGATACCTACAATGATATAGCCTATTATTACAAAGCTCTTAAAAAAACCCTTAACCCACTTTGTACTTTAAAGGGTAACTTAATAATGGCTCTTTTCTTGACCTTATAATGTCAATTTTGTCATGAGGTTTGTTCCAGTCTACTTCTGAACTACTATACAACACACACAAACGTTTTTGACCACCTGTCAACTGGGGGCTGTATTGGAAAAACAGATTTTTGTAATTCAATAGATGACCCAAATAATAAAGGTTAGGATTTCTTCATGGGTAATTTGCAAACAGCAGTCTTGACAATCTGATAAAGATTGGCCTCTTTCTGTGGGAGGTGGAGGGTGCAATTAAAGGCAGTGCTCTGTCTTTGCATTTCCTGCTTTTGCCTGATGAAATTGATAAGATAAATTTCAAATGCATAGTTCTTTCATTCAGATAGTATAGTACTTTAGCAGCATTTAAAGTCATATGCGTGGGCATTTTGCCTACTGTATAAGTGCAGCACAAAAGACTTTGGCTTCACAGAAAAGGAGATATCATCCTTTAAGTCTGCAGTCAAAGGACTGGTCTTCTTCTCGCTACCTTTTGGCATTTTAGCCATTACTAGTGCTTGTATACAGTACATAGATATATTATGTTGTAACAGTTATGCATGTGCCATGATATTATTAAGGCCTGCTGTGCTCTTTTTGATCACAAATTAATATGTGTTGAGGGGAGAGTATGTTGTTCTTCATGTTAACAATTAGAAACGTACTTGCAATGGATATACAGGTTCCATGTATTTATTTATTTGGCAGACACTTTTATAAAAAGAAACTCACAGTTGCAACAGCATTTTAAGGAGATCGCTGTGTCCTCTGCTGTCATCAGAACTGTGGCATGATGGTTAGACCTGGTACCCCACAGCCCTTGAGTCCTGGGTATCACTCTGGGCTGAGGTGCCTTCGATGTGGAACTCCCAGAGTGCATGGAGGTTATCTCTGGGCCCTGGAATTTTATTCCAAGTCCCCAAAACAAGCTAAATTGCCGTTTTCATTAGGAGCCAGAATGTGGCTTCTTTCTCGCTCATCCACCCTGCCTGGAACAGCTCTGCTGCAATTACATCCCCACTGAAGTTGGGATGGGGTTCAACGATTATAATAATAATTGCTTACACTTATATAGCACTTTTCTGGACACTCCACTCCAAGCACTTTAGTGTCCCCGTCACTATACTGGGGCATTAGGACCCACATGGACCGCAGGGTGAGCGCCCCCTGCTGGCCCTCTAACACCTCTTCCAGCAGCAACCTTAGCTTTTCCCAGGAGGTCTCCCATTCAGGTACAGACCAGGCTCACACCTGCTGGGCTCCAGTGGGCTGCCAGTGGTGAGTTGCAGAGTGATATGGCTGCTGGCTAACGATAACTGTCATTTTAAAATGAAGCTCCCCACCCAGAAAGGTGCTTGCACAGAGCAGAGCTTGAGCCCTATGGCTTCAGATGCTGCCATTTGGAGCTTCCCAAAAATGGACATGGAGCTGGCAGAGACAGGGGTAGGGTGGGTGTTGGTTGACAGTGTCTGTTTGACGTTAGGTGAAACAGAATAGCCGGTCAGCAATTAAGTCTTCTTTGAGGCACTGTGGTTAAAAGATAAATAACTCATACAGTAGGTGTATGTTGGAGGTACGTGGCTGGAGGTTTTTGCAGTACAGGTGTAGCCATAGAGCTGACTCTTAAGCAGTAGTTTATTTCAAATGGGGTGGGTACATAATAAATACATAGGAAAGTGTGTTCATTGCACATCCTAGTCCATGGTCTAAATGTTCATCTTTTTAATCTTTTGATTGGCAATTATCTGGTTCAGTGTAAAACACAATGCTAAGCTGTCCGATTTGCTGTGTTTATGTGCAGCTCATTTTCATTTGACGGGGCTCTGCACACACTGCATTAGAGGAACAGAACTTTGACTTTGGCTTCCTCCTCCTCTTGTGTGCCTTAGTAACAATAGCATGGTAGGAAAGGGAGCGTGTGAAGTTTTTATCCTCTGTCAAAACTCAATAACGCATGGCAAGATGTTAATTTTTGCTTTTGTCAATGCCTTTATTCTGTAATTGAGACCTGGGAATAAAATGGATTTCAGATTTTTTTTCTTGGAATTGTGTATTCCACATGAGCATATCCCAGCCAGATGTGCAGTCAGTAAATTTCGGGAATGGCCATTCCATTGAAATCTGACCAGCTGTTTGTCTGTCTCGGAGGCAGCATGTTTGAAGTTGCTGCGAGTGTTGTACTGCAGAAGTTCGAGTTAGCACAGCAATGTTATTGAGTCTTTGTGGCTGAAGCATGACAATTGTAAGTACTTGAACACGCTTTTCTACATAAACTGTCAGATTAACAAACACTACAGAAGATCTGACAATACACAAGTTTAATAAAGGAATTTAAAGATGCAAACCTTGAGTCTAATGAAGAAGGAATACATTCAAATCCCCTTTATTAGCCCGCAAAGAATTGGAGGATTTCCCCTAGTATTCTGCACAAGTACTGGCTAGGATTTGATGAATGCATTGCCAAGAGATTTGCAGTCTTTAGTGACTGGTGTTTAGCATGGCTGAGTTCCGCTGTTCTGTATGTAGGTGCAGGATATGAAACATGAGCAAACTATTCTACACACAGCCCTCCTTGAGTTGAGCAGAAACGTCCTGACAGAGGAGCTGGCAGTTGGCAGTAACAGGATAGCCCATTTACAGGGGCTGTTGATGCCTCATTAACTTTGAATGGAGACTGATAGCGAGAGGAAGTGTTGGGTAATGTCCAGTGGGTCGTGCATGAACAGCGAAGGAAGAGGCACATTCCTTCTGTCCTTGTCATACAGCACGGAAACTGTGGGTGAGCCTGTCCATAGACTCGCATGTGAGCATTACTCACTGGAGAGCACAAATGAAACCAAAACCTATGAAAGATCAGGGTTGTATGTGCTATACAGGTCATAGGTGTTAAAAATACACATTGAGATCGTTATCGATTCACACACAATGATTTTGGAAAAATACATACAACATGTTTATCACTAATATGATTAAATATCTTGGGAAATGTCCATGCTGGACATATGTAGTCAAGTTTGTCTTTGCTTGAACTGGTGGACGAATTGCTCATTTTCTTACCTAATCTGCTCCACTGGGGCTGCAGGTGCTTTATGACTGTCACACGTCCTCCAAGTGGGTGCCAAAGTAGTGGATGAAGTGGTTCCCCTCCTACAGTATGTGTAGAGTGCTTTGGGATCCTTTTATTATAAATGTGTTTATTATTAATAAAAGAGAAGAAAAAACACAAAAATAAGGATGATGTACAAGTTGCAAAAGAAAGAGATTGCTTTGGGGAGCGTGGCTTGTGTCAGTCTCTAGAGGTGTTGTGAAACAGCAGCAGGATTCTCTTTTCACTACATCACTGATAGAGAAAAGGAAACCAGGATGACAGTAAATGCATGTGATCACAACGTGAAGTTGTTTTCTGGTCCTTTGTATGTGGGCAGTGTGATTAATGTGACTGCTGTGTTAATTTTCTGAGGCCATTTTATGGCTCTGCTGCTCTAATTGAAGCTACAGGTGTAACTGGCTGGATTCTTTACAACACTAATCAGCCACTTTTCACGATTCAGAGATCTCTTTCAAACAGGAGTAGCGGACAGAGACTTCTGCGAGGTAGCTTGGGAGTGATTCATACTGTTCAGCTGAAAGTTTTGCTGATTTGTCTTAAGTGACACTGCAACAGCTTGTGATTGCACAGTATTTTTTGCAGCTCATGATTTACGGCATTTTCAGTTTAAGTGTTGTAACTCACTTACAAGTTGCAACAACAGCTTTTCTTCTAATTAAAATCTCCCATTTGAAGAACAAGGGAATGTTCAGTGTTACTATTGTTGCTGTCTGTTCTGATATTCTATCTGAGATGAATGTGAATGATCTAGCAGGTTTCTCTCTCTCATTGAAGATTGTGGCCTGAGGGTGAACTTGTTTGCTAATATTTGTATTCTTGTAAGAAATGGCTGAATAAGATTCTTGGATCAGTTAGGTTCTGAAAAGCCATATAAGCTAGATGGGCTGTTTGACCCCTCTCGGTTTTTATCTGCTCTTATGTAATGTTCACCCAACTGTAGAGATCAGTTTTTGATGGCAGGGAATCATGTTAGTATCACATTCACTTGAAGTGCTATTGTTTGTGAACTTTTCTAGATTGACTAGCTCATCCATAACTTCCAAAGCTTCAACTGTTAAGTCTTTAGGGAAATGGAAGAATGTAAGAATATACCATTCAAAACAAATGTTGCTAACATATTTAAACATCCTGCTGTTACCAGCTGCCACAAAAGGCTGGAGAAACTGCATCTAAAGCAGGCAGCACTGAGAGATCAGACACCACTATCCCGAAAAGTGGCACACTCTAACTACAACTACAATCATACAGTAGTTGTAGTACCAGACCAGACTAGCTCACTAGTGATGTCACTCCTCTAAAAAAAGAACGCATTATTTCTCAGCAAAAACAGCAGGAATGCCTTTTCTTTCGTGTCACAAAACAGGACCAATTTAGCACATACGTCTGAATTGGTCTGGGAATTATTTGTGGTGTGTAT
Source organism: Atractosteus spatula (assembly GCF_055471065.1). Lineage (NCBI taxonomy): Eukaryota > Metazoa > Chordata > Actinopteri > Semionotiformes > Lepisosteidae > Atractosteus > Atractosteus spatula. The sequence continues at coordinate 62,484,696 of NC_142712.1, read as the reverse complement.
AGAGGAGACAACTTTAAGGACTGAGTGATATCACTACCTGAAAAAAGAATGCTTTATATCTGAGTAACTAAAGTAGAGCAAATAGTACTTTTAACAGCAGAACAACAGGAAACAGAGCAAAGGGAGGGGTGTTTTCAACAGTGATTTAGTTTAGATATCTCTTAAAAGACACACTACCATTTAACACATCATAGATAGCGAATACATATTTTGTGTTTATTACCTTTTGTTAATCACAAAAGCCTAATACTGCACAGTATGTGCTTTCTACATATGACTTATAAGGCACATAATAGACATCTGCAAGTGCCAAACTGGAATTTCTAAGTTGCTTCTCAGTAATAAAGGACTCATACCCTCCTTACCTAAAATAGTATAGCTGCTGCTCTACACCACTACTAAGTGTGTTAAGTGACAAGCATAAATATCTCCGATTTGCACGTTTTACAACAGTGGTTTGAACTGATTGTCTTCTCATGAAATTCATCTTAGGCATTTCTTTTAATTCTTTCTGAACTCCTTCTAGGCACATTTGGTGCTCATTTGATCATTGAGAGGCCGAGACTGAATGTGTTAAAGGGAACCATTGAAGTTGTCATCACCTCTGCTGCTCTTTTCCAGTGGGTATGGTCATGAATGTGGTCTAACACGTTTTGGACCTTTGGAGTAGGCCTCTGTCATCCATCACTGAACCTTCTGTTTTTCTGTTTAACTTGGTTCATGCAGGAATATTCCAAAATTGGACCAGGGGAATAAGGCCTTGCCCTTTTTCAAAGTATCTTTTTTGGAAATATATTCAAATTATGGATTTAAAGTTCTCTTTCAAAAACACTTTTGTTTATCTTGTGCAAAAAAAGCCCCAGTAATAAACTACAGCTCCTGACTGAGTGTACAATTGACGTCCACTGCCTTTATATTAAGGCAGCCACAGTGTAGCTTTCTCTGAACTGAGACTTTTCATATATAACTGATACCATCTGCATGTTTGCTCTCTTAAATGCATCTCAGCGATATGTTATGGTAAAGATTCACAAAGTTTGTGATTACTGTAAATTAAATTTGATGTGGCAATATGTGCATTTAACCATTGTTTATGCAGCAAAACTATCCAACATCATTTTCAGCAGTGCAGAACTGACTAAGCAACGATTGGAACAAAGATATCCTAGACTAAAGGCTCAATAACTGAGTTGATCCTATGGCTACTGCAATTCTCTTTAAATTCTTTCTGCAGTAGTAGTGTCCTGTTTCCATTTATTGTTTATCTCATGAAGACAAAATACTTCAGAAAGTGTCTCTTATAACTGCACCACACTGTCAGTTCCACTGACCCTTCTTGCAAGGGTCATTTTGATAATTGACAAACCTTTCTCAAAAGTAAAAAAATAAGCTGAATATCAGTGCTTAGAATGAGGAAGTGATTTAACAGTCTGGCTGACCTACAGTAGCTGAAATATGTTATCCATGATTGTGCTTTTGAGCTCATTTGCAGGATAGTGCATCAAACCGCAACAAGAAATTGCTAACGTTCTGCTTTTGTGGTTTTGATTTTTATTCATAATGTCAATAAATTTGTATTTTCTTAATTGAACCTCAGATCACATTTATTCTCTTCATAGCCTGGAATATAAAATATTAATACAGTAATAAAGATTGCAATCTGTATGTGACCTTTGATATTGCCTCTTAGCTATTGTTTGATTCTCAAGCAGTATGCCTTAATGATGGTTATGACTTTATTTAACCAGGTAAGTGAATCGAGAACATTCTCCTTCACAATGGTGACATGGGTTTATACATCCTGGCGTTCTACTGGAGCAATCTAAGTGAAATAACTTGTTGAAGAGCATCACAGCAGTGCCGCACCAAAAGTTCAGAGCCCTAACCACTGCTGCACACCGCTCTTGAGTTGAATCAGATGGAATGGTCTTAGCCAAAGGGATGTTTATTTGGTCTGCAGTAAAAGGTTATTGTGACTCAAAGCCTTAGTTCCTCTGACTTTTTGTTTCCTAATTGTGAATGCCACATGGGCACTCCTTGCTGATCTAGACCTCCCTAGCCCAAACTGCCAACTATTGTATGTGTGTCCAAGTCCTTAGCCAGAGATTCCTGGACATGCGGCCACTTGATATAACACTCACTAAGCTGGTCTAATGTGGTTAGAGGGGGCAGGGAGGGGGACAGACCTTCTAGGTTCTGAACTATGCTAAAAGACACTGGAGGTTTTTTTGGGGGGTTTGCTTGTGCTTTTGTGGGTGTAACCTGTTACTAGGAACCCCATCAGTTTTCTCACCAATTCTTTTTTAAGATAAGAAACGCTGGGATGACACTGGGCCACTCAGTGATGGGGCAAGAGCAGAAACCACATGAAGCATGATTAAAGACTGCCTGCGGGGTTTCAGTCATGCACTGTTCATGGTAAATGGAGTACTTGCTGGAGGGTGGAATCTTTATAGAACGTCTGTTAGGGTAATTAGACTAGAGACATTAATTGTTGCTCTTTGAGAAGGCTACTTCTTCATACATTGCATGTGATGCCATCATGTATTATTTTTAATTGCAACTTGAGAATTTTAAGATATTTTTGGCTGTAAGGAGGCTCCAGTTCTCTTTCATTTTCCTCGACTGTCAGAGACAAATGGCCATTGATTTTGTGTCTTTTTGTGTGCGTTTGTGTGTACTGCAGACTGAAATAGAAGTTGGGTGACACTTTGGAATGTGAATTTCAGTTAGACGGGCAGTAAGTCTCATAGTTGTAGCCTACTGTGCAGTTTAGTTCCACGGCTTCAGACTGTATAGGTGTATTTTTCTTTGGCTTTCTATAAAATGATAACAGGTTTCATTGAACGTCTCGGTCACTGGTGAAAAAGAAAGGAACTGTGAAAAAAGGAAGGAAGAACAAATGCCATTTGATCCCTTCATCATCTTATATAATGGTGACACTTTATCTCCAATGAGTATCTTTTACAGCTCATATGAAGAGCCTCATACCATGCCATTGGTATTATTGTAGATCAATGTGTGTCTACTGTACCTTTCCATGAACTAAAGCCTCTGTTAGATGTGACTGGCCATTGTGTCATCCTTTCTCCTGTCATCTCTACAGTGTTAATATGTTTTAAAGTTGGACCTACTATTCTAGCAGTCTCACACCTGAAGAAGGCTCCACGGCCGAAACGCTGTGTTTTCTTTCTTCTCTTTTCAGCATGGAATATGCCTATTACTTGTTCCTACTATTCTAAAGTCTGCTCCAGTTTAAATTGTGGAAGTAAACAAAATCAAAACTAAATGCGTCTCCCAGGTGGTTCCTCGTTCCCGATGGTGTGGTAGTAATTGTTCACAGCAGAGAAAAGGCTGAAAACACAGATTAGATCCCTTTTACTTCTCTGGTGTCCTTCTACTGATTAGAAACTAAAACAACTTAATGTGTATTATAGAAAGTTTGATTTCAATTTGTAGAATACAGTATGCTCATGAGCAGTTATACTGTATATAAGGTTTGCAAGCAGGCATTTGCAGCGTGCACAGCGCGCACTGAGGCTGCTCTTTGTGGAAGATGGCTGAATGACCTCACCTCTGCAAAGTTTCACATTCCTGACATTCTTTAAACACCTTTTTCCTCACCTCCCTGCATCTTCATTTTTGCTCCACCTTTCTTTTTAAAAATGTCATGTTTCAGAAGTCATGCTTTCACTAGATATCCCTTTTCACATCCATTTGTCAGTTATCACAGTATGGTTGAAGTCCATGGTGAAATTTTAGAGAGCTAGGAATTGATTCAACAGCAAGAACACTTGTGTTGTATGTTATGATTTATGAAAGTAAATACAAACAAGATATAAGAGAAAAGCCTTAATGCTTACTTTGTTGTAGGGCTTTGAATTAATGAAATCCATCAGTACAGTTCTGAAGATCTCTCCAAACCCCAGTAACGAAAGAGTCATTATTGGCATTTTGGCTTAAGCCCTCTTGGTTTGGTTTGTTGCATGTGTACAATATGTGTTTGACTGATTATTGTCGTGTGCCTCAGCTGGATGGAGTTTTTTTGTATGCTTTTTCAGTTTCCTCAGACCTCATCTACCTCATTGGCTTCTCTGCATGTAAGCCTTTACTTAAATTTGGACAATTCCTCAAGAATAGGTGTGGCAGCCATTCAGGGTGCAGCAGAAACGACACTATAATTTAAATTTCATTTTATGTTTACCATAAACACAGGATATGGTGTGTTGGGTGTTCTCTGGAGTTATTGTTATAATTGCTAATAAAAACAGAGCAATATTGTATAGACTTCTTTAAGGTTGTGCTTTATATTATACAGTGTGAATCTTTGGTTATGCTTATTCTTTAATTTGGCTAGCTTCTAGAATAAAGAACGCCACTTATTGCAGATTTACTGTGCCCTTTTCAGGTTTACTTCCATATCTAGCTATTTCAGGTCTGAGGTGTTAACAGAGGAGTGTCTGCTAACGAAGGTTTTTGCATTAATTTTCCAAGCTTGACAATTTCACTTTAGTGCCATTTGGTACTTGCTGCATATTAATAAAGGTATACATTATGATTGTTTCTGTACAGTAATATCTAGACAATTTCTGTCAGCTAACTCTGTCACATAGCAGAGACCACATATTTTGACTGGGATGGTGTACCTTCAGAAGCTGGCTTTCAAACGCTTGGCACCTCAATCAGCTCTGTTAGACTCAAGACATCCATGATCTTCCCTGGACAGATTGGTACCTGAGGCATCGATTGCTCTGGATTCTGCTGTAGATGTACATCTCCCAGATCAGCGCAATTACCAGTGTTGCCAACTGCAAAACATATAGTATCCTTTGTGCTCAGTAATTGGTTGCTGCAAACTAATTGCTTCAGTCATGAACGCTAATAGTATATGTTACAGAAATACAAGAGGCAAGGAACGTGGAAAAAACGTTTACTTGGGCTGGGCAGTAAGGGTTACGGAACATCATAAAATGAACTCATGCACAGGCTTGTGAGGTTTCTGCAAGTCATTCTTCAACACATGCGGGTCATTTCTGACGTGTAATTCACAACTTAGCTTTGTGGATCTTTCGCAAGGTTTGCAAAACTCTTTTAAATCAGTGTTCTGCGTTTCATTAATGGTGAGATGCGTGTGAAATCAGACTTCTTCAAAGATCTCAAAATCACATTGACAGTGTGTTAGACCTGGGGGTCAGATGGTGTGGTGGTGTGTAGGCAGGCATACAGCTGGACTCCTGTAGATGATTAACTGATTGAGTGTGATACTGATGCAGCTGTAAAACCTGCAGAACATCACTTCACACTCTTAAATACAGTGCAATGTAGAGTCTGTCACCAGCTGACAGAGATGGTTTATATGCATAGATTACATGTGTACTCATTAAAACTCCAGAGATGACTGGTGCACTGGTGTTATCTGTGTCTCTAGGACACACTGAAAGGATTTCATTACTACCTTCATTTCATTTCTGTAACTACCTGAAAGGAAGGTAGTACAATTTCATAAAAACAAAATCCTTCGCATCATTTGCTGCCTCACAAGAAGGTTGTCACGTTTAAGACAAATATCCATTTTATCATTTATAAATATCTATTTAGTCATGTATAACACAAATGTTAAGTGACTGAAATCTGTGCACTCACAAATACCACCAAGAAAACAATCAAGCCTCTTTGATCACCAGTGTGTAAGTTGTACCACATACTGTATGTGCAGTATTTTTTCCGAAATGACCACTTGTGTAAAGTCCCAAATTGCGTTGAGAGTTTTATGTTTGTGATTAACATTCTTAATACAATACAGTAGTTCTTTAGGAAGTGTGTTTAGAACACTGCAACCTGGCAACGCATCTGTATTGTTCATGAAGTTATTCTTTATAGCCACGTGTGCGGCGAACCTTTGTTCTGTTAAGAAGAAAGGTTCAGCAGAGCTGGTTTGTTCCATTGTGTTGCCATTCTGTCCCGAGTTTCTGTTATTCTGGTCGAGTTTCTACCTCAATCAAACGGTCTGTTACTCTGGCCTTCCACCAGCAGAGTTCGATGTTTCAGCTCATAAACTTCTTTGTCAATTGAAATGTTGCACACTAGGAATGTATTTCATTACAGTTTGTTAATCAGCTGATACAAATAAACAGGGAGAAGCAAAAGCAAGAAAATACGTTTTTTACCATCTTACCTAATGCAAAAGAAGATTGGAGGCACTGTGTGTTGAAGATTGGAGCTGAGCAGTTTGATTGTGGTGAGGTTGAATTGTTTGCGGTATTCTAAAAATTACAGACCTGGAAGAAATTAACTAAAAGATTTTTTCCCCATGGATGACATGCTGAATATGACAAGTGAAGTATGAATAACTATAAAAGGCACAGTTTTTAAATAAGAAATATAGATTGAAATGTAAACTTTCATTTACCCTAAGATTAGGCTTAACATCTTTTGAAGAAGTAACTGAAAGTGCATTTATCCTTACTTATCAAGATAGCTTAAGCTTGTTTTAACAAAACAAACACTCTGAATGGGGGTCCCAGCCTAGACACATCTAGTTGTTGGCTATTGTTATTGCACATTAACATTCAATGGTTCTGTATAATCAGAATTGAATATAGTTAATGCACATCTAGATACAGTACTATTCATTAATATATTCTAAGTTCAGTGTCAGAATTTGAGAATATGGTAATTCAGTGGATATTGTGACTACAGTGCATGTACTGTACGTGCCAGTGCTCCACATTCAGCTCATGTTAATACCTGTGACCAGGCTGGGTGCTCCGTGAGTCCTGGCCTTGCAGAGCAGGTCTGAAGGTGAGGGCTGAGTACTTCACTGCCCCAGGCTCACATGAGATACACACGGTATTGCAGCAATGTGAAGATTAACAAAGCACTGAAGTCATTTTTTGGAGGACAAGTGAAATCATTATCTTGTGTGTTAAAGGGTATTTTTGTTCTAACTGTAGATAACTAATTTGGTTTCAGGTTTCCTTCAGATTCATGAGTAGCCTGGGGCTTCAGTGAATGACCTGCAACTTGAAGGACTCTAAATGCAACTTTCAAGTTCTTTTATGTCTTCTCTCCCATAGTATTTCCTTGTCTGTCTAGGTTTAAATGATCTGATTAAGGAAAAGTGTAATTCTTGGCCATTGTATGATTGTATGCCGTTGTTAAAACCACTCCTCAGTGCAGAACCCCTCCCGCTGTTCCAGGTTGCGTGGCCAGTGCTGTCACCTGCTGTTGTGCATGATTGCTGCTGCTGGAAGAGGTGTTAGTGGGTCCATTAGGGGAGGCTCACCCTGTGGTCTGTGTGGGTCCTAATGCCCCAGTATAGTGATGGGAACACTGTTGTTAAAAGGCACCGTCCTTCGGACGAGATGTAAGACTGAGGTCCTGACTCTCTGTGGTCATTAAAAATCCCAGGGCATTTCTGAAAAGAGTAGGGGAGTAACCCCGGCGTCCTGGCCAAATTTCCCATTGGCCCTTACCAATCATGGCCTCCTAATAATCCCCATCTATGAGCTGGCTTCATCACTCTGCTCTCCTCCCCACTTAGAGCTGGTGTGTGGGGAGCGTTCTGGTGGAGGGGATCCCCGTTACCTGTAAAGTGCTTTGAGTGGAGTGTCCAGGAAAGCACTATGTAAGTGTAAGCAATTATTAATTATTAAACTTTGGAATAAGCCTGTCCCTCAGTTCTGTCTAGGGCTTCAGGACCAGAAGGTAAAAAAGTGCCCTAAAGTAGAGCAGATAATTTTCCATTCTTCACTGAAAGGAAGACTTTTTTGTAAGTCCAGTTTGACAGTTTATCTTTCTGTGATCATCGCACTTCTGGTAACACTGTCCAAAAAGTCAGCTTGTGTTTCATCCAAATAAATTGTGCTGCTATTTGACATGGGTGACAAATTGTGGATATGTGGCAGATTCATGTCTTTTTTGGATTGCCATGGAATTCTTCTGCCTAAAACTATATTCATGAGATCAGGCTTGAATGGTAGCCTTTGAGACACTGTATCCTGATGAGTTCATTTTTCCAGTCATTGCTCTTGGGTGTGAGTTACTATGTTATTCTGTAGATATATTCAGTTTTTGTTTATAATACATTTTCATCATAGTATAATATGTCTTGACATTGTGAGATACATTTCATATTGTTTGTTAAGTGTATTTTTGATTACAGTTCATCCTTGACAAGGGTCTTCATGAATTTAGATGTTTATAGAATATTGCTCTAAGGACTTTGATCCAGCCATTGAGATGCTTACACTTCATTAGTGTCCCATAAATACAGATGAGAAATTTACCAGATTACAATTGAGCATCCCTACAGAAGAGAAGCACAACAAGGATAAACTGAACAATACAAAAAACAATATAGATCCGGCATTTATCCAAATTGAAAATGAAGTTAAGCTGAGAAGCATTTTTCCCTTCCTACAGTACAGGGTGCAGAGTCCCTCTTTGAAGATGCTCATGTCATTTTAAAGAGGAATCACATGACAAAATAGTGCATCTTTTTTTAAAAACAGTGCATGGCACTGAACAGAAATCAAATGTCAGCACTGCCGCACTTCGTCCCATACACACAGCCTCAGCCTCGCCACTGTGTCACATCTTCTCACATTACTGCACCTCAGTGTGAAACTGGAAAAGAAAACGCCAGTTTGGGGCCTTTCGCTTCAAATACAGCATGTCGCGGGCATGCCAGGGGCTCAGCCGACGGGCTGGCAGGAAGCGGGGGGGAGGCCACACTGCGAGTGGCACACGGCTGAGTTTCCAGGCCTTGCTCGGTATGAAAGGGAGCCTCTATAAAAAAGCGAGCACCTGAGGCAGCTCGCTGAGTGACACTGAACATAAACACACATGGGGGAAATTAGAGCTGGAGCATGCTGGCAGTATTTTGACAGTATCTGCCGCGCTTTAATGTCTTGCCAAAAGTAATATTGACCTATTGCAGTTCATTGAGACATATGGCCTGTGTCCTAACCGGCGGGCCGTGTGTCGCTGTGAGTGGCAGAATGCTGTAATTGTTAAAGCACGGCACCACAGGCTCCTGGGAGCAATCACCGCTATCAAACACAGGACTATTTTTTTTTATAGTTTTCAGTCCTGGCAGGGGTTCTGTGGGGGCTTTTCCGAAAATGTTTGCTAAGCATTCCCTGATGCTCTCTGCGGTAACAGGGGAGCGAAAGAGTCTGAACTTCGTATTTCTTTCTTGATGTCATGTGGCCTCGTTCTTTCCATCCCTGCCCCTGTCTGTCTGACCCGCTCGGTTCCTGCTGGGGACTACAGCCCCGCTTGTTCTGGACCAGAAAGTGCAGTACAGCACCTGTTGCTCTGTGAAGGGTGGAGGTTTACCGTACGGAGCACAAGGCTCATTCGTGTTTCAAAGTGAGATAGAACCAGGCTCCGAGACGACGAATAAGCCAAATGGCCTTTTTTATGGTGTGCTGAGACCCCCGAGCATGAGGGCACACCCTTATTTAAAATCAGTCGAGTTACCTCACAAAAACACTTCTGGAAGAATGAATTTGTGAATGTTGAAAAAATAAACATTTAAGGCTATAAAGGTTTCCAGAAATATACTTTATCGTAGTATATGTTATAAAACACTAGCACTGAATGCTCTCTGACTGAGCTCTCACACCAGTTTGGCTCTCTGTCTAACTTCTGGAACTTCAGATGAATTGATCCAGAATCTCCTGTAAAGTAAGGAGTGACGCATATGACACTCCTTGTTTTATGGGCTCCCAAACACTCTTCTCAAGGTGCAATATGTCCAGTGTTCTGCAGCTAGTCTACTAACTTAGACCAGAATTTGGCATCATATCACTACTGCAGTTGGTTGCCTGTAAAGACATGTATTGTTACTGTCTTTCAAGGCTTTAAATAAACTCGCTCTGTTATACATCTGTGAACTCCTCCATATTTACATTCCTTCCCGTAGACTCTATTCAGTTGAGGCTGGTCCTTTGCTCGCTGTACTAAATCTCGTACTTTTGGAGACTGTGCCTTTCCTGTCACTGCTCCGTTGTTATGGAATGCCCTTCCTCAGAGTCTATGAGAGACAACTTTGACCGTCTTCAGATCCAAAGTCAAAGCTCACCTTTTTACCTCAGCCTATGATTACCTGCTCTATGTGCTATCTGTATTTTCTTACACAGTTTATGATACTTTTTGGTCTTTTTCATTATAACAATGTACAGTGTCCTTGGATGTGGACAGGTGCTTTATAAATAAAAGATGAAGGATGATGATGGTGATTATTAAGATGCAGCAAGGAGTTTTGCCGTTGTCATGTAGCTGTTCACCAGTATTTTCATGCTGTATCGATGTGTTAACAGCTTTCGCGTCAAGATGCTGCAGAATTTACAGTGCTTAAGTAACTTTGGTGTTTGTTTCCTTTGGCCTGCGTTTTGGCACATGTTTGTAATGTGACATGTATACCCACAGGTGCACCCAAGAATGGTGCTGATGATGCTCTATTCAGTGAGTTTCTGTGTGATTCTCTACCTGCTGTTCTGTTCAGCCAAGAGAGAACTATGATGTGAAGTTTAAGCCTTACAGGTTTTGCTTGTCTATTGAGTTTGTCTGGTTAACAAGTTTTCGGTAATTGTAAAAGAGAGAAAGAAGGTGGCATTCTGTGGTATTGAGGGAGGTTGAAAAGGTCTTTGGCCCTGATTTACCAAAGCGCAGGCTCTTGTAACAGCTTGAGCAAAATTAGGGAAGAAAACTTAACAAGAGGCATCTCTTTGACCCATCTAGTTCTAGTGATCTCATCCAGCTGCTCCTTGAAAGAAGCCAGGGTATCAGCTTCTGCTTTTGGTCAGAAAGACGTGAAAACGTGCTCAAATACATTTTGCAGCTAACATCAAAGAAAATGAGAAAATCCAAATCTCCAGACAGTATTATGAAGGAACTAAAACTGAAGGAAGAGCATTGTTTTTTTGTTGACTGTGTTTACGACCCAGTGTATTTCTACTACGAGCCAAGTTGTACACTCCTGAGATTCTTCACCTCCACTGCACACGACATCTTTTACAACAGTACAGTGGAAAACATCCGTGTGGCACCAGACAGGCTTGGTTCAGGTTTGCCAGAGAAAAAGAGGTATTCGGCTTTAGGGAGGTGCTGCTTTCTTCCTGTCAGAACTCAGAGCAGGAAGTTTTTGATTTCATTGTTTTATAGCTCACACTCAAGGCACCATGTTTATAGCTGAGCCACTTGCGACGCCCAATGTCTCCTCCACTCCTGAAGCTTCTTTCCCGATGGAATGCTAGGTGGTGCTGAACATGTGTACTGGAGTGAAATGTGTATTGTTCTTGAGCACCTCTGCCTGGTGTTTTCCTCGTGATCCTTGGGGACTCTGAGCAGTTCACCACGGATCTTGTTTACTGTGGCGGAGTTACAAATAACAGTGAGGTTTCTTCACACTGAATCATAACTTCCTTTCTAGGGCAGGTTTCTAAAAACAATCCTTGACGGACACAGTAGACTCCACAATGCATCTGTATTATAAAAGCACACACAGTAAGTTTACTCTCTGGTATGAGAATTATAGGCCAATGGCTTATTCTGTGTTTCCTGAATCGCTCTTCTTTTTTATTACTCTCCCTTAGTGGTCACGACAGGATTTGTGGCTATATGCCATCGTGGTTTTTGTTATTAAGAAAAACATACAAACTTCCTGGAGATTGTTTTTCTCTCAAAGAAGGGATATGTGTATATGGAAATTTAATTTCTGTTTAAGACATCCCTGGTTTAGTACATGTATAATCCAGTTCAAGGATAATTGTACATATCCTATTTATAAACTAAAGTATTCAATGTCTAAAAAGTGCTTCAGTGAGTATGTGTGCCTCTGCGATAGCTTTTACACTTGTGCTTTAATAATGCAATGTTATAAATTATTTAAATTGATTAATTATTGAAATAAAGTGCACCTTTAGGATAACTGTGAATAGAAGCTGCATTTTGCATTTTACCTGCTGCATTTTACTTTCCTAAATCTGAAATCACAGGCCTTGTCTTCTTCTGGAAACCTGCAAGCAGTTAATATTTTCTACTTAGTGGGGAGATAAAAATCAGTGTTTATCTTTTGAGGGATTTAAAAAAAATCCCTTACACTTCCTATGCAATATACAGTATAATGAATATAGAGTTTGCCAATATTGCAATACTTGTGAAGGATAAAGAAAATCTATTACCTCCTGCGATGCATGTTTCCTACATACGGTTGCAATTATGCAGAGGGGTCAACAAGGCATTTGTCAGTATGCCAGGAAACCCTGCAAACAGCCAAAAGTGCTCATACTGTAATTATACTGCAGTATCAAACTGTGTGCTTAACCCCCAGCTCTCTTGATCCCTCCCTCTCCTGACCAATCCCCTCTTCCTTTTCCCAACAGGCATTTGGAAATGCGAAGACTGCTCATAACAACAATTCCAGTCGCTTTGGCAAGTTCATTCAAGTCAATTACCAGGAGACCGGCACTGTGAGGGGGTAAGAGAAACCTTCTGTGTTCCAAGCGCACTATTTCTTTTTCTTCTGAGGAAATTCTGGAATTGCTTCAAACATAATTTTGATTGGCCCCATAACCTGGAAAAGCCACAGAAGGCCGTGCTGCGAGTAAGAAAAACAATGATGAGAACTGCAGCTGAATTAATTTGCACCCCAGAACTAGGTAACACCTGTATAATTAGGTAAGTCCTTCAAGAAATACTGTAGCTCGCCAGAGCTGTTGATCACTAAGATAGCAACTGAACAAGCAAGGAAAGTGGTCCAAATGACCTGATTTCTTATGCTGTTAACGCTGATGAGTCCTTCGTTTCAACTGCAATGAAAATAGAATGGAAGGACAGGTGATTAATTCAAACTGATTGCCTGTTAGTGTCAGTAATTGTAACAGATGGGTCACAACAATGTTATATTTAAATGTAGAAGAGTGAAGAAGAATGCTCTGAATAACCTGTTTAATCCATTAGTGATAATGCCAGCTTGTGTAACTGGAGTCACTTTAAAGCAGAAGAGAGAGTATAGCAGGGGTTTCCTTTCCCTGCAGTAGTATGAGGGAGGGTAGCTCAGCAGGGAGTTTAAAGTGTTTTTTTCCTCTGGTTGTAATTATATTTTCATTGACTGTCTTCCATTTACACACGTGTGCACACTCACAAACTGACCTTTATTTTATTTATTTACACATAATAGACAAAAGGGCAGGAACAGAAACAGCATGCTTTCTTAGTACTGTAGCTCCATGTATTTTACTGCTTGAAACCATTTCCCTACAAAGAACAATTAGACAAATATTTACCTGCATGTCATCCTGAGCTTCAGAAGTTGGTGATAACATTCTGTTGATCAATCTGTTGTATATCTGTATACACAGACCTTCAGTGTGATTGTGATCATTTCTGTTTTCCAGAGCTTATGTGGAAAAATATTTACTGGAAAAATCAAGATTGGTCTACCAGGAGCACAATGAACGGTAAGATATTATTATAGTTGTTATTGTTGTCGTTTTTTATAGTAGTAATTTACTTTTTAAATATACACTGCAGAGAAAATATGTTGTGTTTTACACAAAACTACACAACACAGTTTAGGATTATAATACGTTGGAGACTCGGCTATGACATTTGAGAATTTCTCACAGAAATCTTGTCAACATAATTTCCTTATAAAGTCTACAGCTTTTAATAATAGCAGCAAATGGCCTGGGATTAGTTTTGTAGTAATGAGCCTGTTGTATTCTGTCTGGGAATAACTAGATTTAGAGACTGCAGCAGAAATGTTTGATACATTTGTGTCATCAAAAGGTCTTGTTTTCTAATAGATGTGATCATGAAAAATGGAAAATAGACTTATTAGATATAAAGAATAATTGTGCACTTATTTTTTGTTATGGAAATGAAATAGTTCAAGATGGGAAAAAACATTTGAATGTATTTATTTAACATGATTCTTTCAGAAGCTTTGGAACTGCTGTTGTACTGAAGAAAAAATATTTTAATCAAACCTATTTTTACATCTCTTGAAATAATCATCAAGAACTTTTTCATTGTTGTTTTTCATGCAATGTCTAAGGAATAACCTTTGCAGTGTCAATATTATGAAATTACTAAAAAACATATTTTCTGCCCCTCCCCCCACATGTTCTTGTTTTGTAAACAGAAGAAAGTCCTGTCTTTAAAATTTCTTTATGACTGAAGAGAATATACAAATTTATCCTTATGCAATGAGGTGTTTAAATCCCTGAAGCATTTCTGTTCTCATTAACGGCCTATTAATAAACAGATCTCAAGGTCAATGGAACCAGTGCAAGGATTATAAATGTTCAAGGATTTTTGCATCTGAAATCAATCATCCTGTGTGCTTCTCTCTGTACATCTCATGATATACAGTAGGTACACCTCCTTTCCATGGCAGTACCTGTGGTAGGCCTTTAGGACAGCTTAGTCACATTCCAATCAGCAGCATCTCATTGTGTTTTCTTCTAATCATTTTTTGGTCACTGATAATGTGAAAGCCTCTTTCTTTGGACATTAGTTGTAGGTATGACTTATCTAGCCTCGGTATAATTTGTTTTCTTTTTTGACAATATCTTTGCTGTTTTGTTTTGGATTTATGGATTTAAGTCTGAGATGAAGAGGGGATCCAAACACATGGAGTATTTTAAAATAGTTTTGTGTTGTTGTTTGTTGTTGTTTAAGCATTGTTCATTCTTCTAAACGCGGAAAAGCAAGACTTGGGAAATGTATTCTGCAGTTGCCTACTCTGCTATGAGAATATAAAGAAGAAATACTTTAAAACTAAAAACATCCAGAGCTGAAAAGGTTATATCGGAAGTCTGTGGGGCCTGGAAGAGGAGTGGGCTCGCACAAGGCCTTATTGAGATTGATGATAAACCCCAGCCTCCCTGTCCTCTGTGAGAATTCCCATTGGGAGAGCAGTGCGCTAACAGCTGCAACTCTCTCTGTGCCCTCTGACCTCTCCCTCGCTCTACATCAGAGCTCAGCTCCTCCTTACAGACCCTTTGAAAACTCACCACCCAGAGCTACCTAGGATGCTAATGAGTTTATCGTCACCTTAAATTCAAATTTTCTTATTATATTCTGAAATGGCGTTTTTCTTGCAACAAACTTCTGTAAGAACACTTCTAAGATAATACAGAGTTGCAGTTTGTGATTAACTTTTTACATGAATTTCCAGCTCCTTAACTACCTCTGCTGTGGTTCTGTGCAGGGCCTGGATATGGGACTAAGCTGCTGTGTCCATCGTTGTCTTTCAGGAACTACCATGTATTTTACTACCTCCTGGCAGGAGCTAGTGATGAGGAGAGGACGGCCTTCCACCTCAAGAAGCCTGAGGAGTACCATTACCTCAATCAGGTGGAGTGTGGGGGGAGGGGCAGGGTGCAGCAGCTGGGTCGGCTTGGGTGCTGACATTTCAAAACCGTGATCAAAGTCCGCCTGAGCTCAATTTTCTGACCATGAAACGCCCTGTGTGCGAGAAAGGAATGATATTAAGAAACACAAGCAAAATAATTACTAACATTTGTGTATACTTGACAGAAATTTTAAAACGCGCTGAACTGCAAACTGTAAGAAGAAACGGGTGCCAGTGAATAAGCCAGCAGAGCCGGCTCTGCACTTCTGGCTTTTCACACAATGCATACCTCACATTGCACCTTTCTGTCACTTTCAGTCCGAAACAGCGGCGAGCTTTGCATGGGGCTTCTGCACAGACACTTTCACTGGTTACTGGTACATCTGCAAAACACAGCCAGCTGCTCCCATTTAGCCCAGCCGGCTATGGCCACAGTCCCTCTCGCTGGAAAACAGGAAGAGAGGGGAGGAAAGGAAAGGAAGCAGATTCCATTGTTCATTACTCCCATTCCTTTCACCAGCTCCATTCCCTGTGCTTGTGTGTGCACTACAGCCGAGATCCTCAGCTTTCCTCACACCTCCCGCGCACGAATGTGACAAAAGAAGCTCGTTGCTCTTCATTCGTATTCCATTGCTTTACCGTCACACTGTTTCTCTTTACTGCCGCGTCACCGTAACACACGAGCGGGTCTTGGATGTTCATTGTCATACTTGCTGCTTCCCACCGCTTGTCCTTTCAATTCGCAGTGACATCTGGCAGCCCGCGAGCTGCGGTCCCCGGCGTACTGCTTCACACATGCTCCACAACACCATTGCCATGTGACTGACTCACTGCATGGCCCTCAGGGGTTTTAACAGAGCGGCACGGCTTCAGACTCCTAAAAATCAGACTAGGAATAGCCAAGGGAAAGGAAGGAATGGGCTGTATTATATTTTTTGTCTTTAACTCTTCATACCATATTATCCTTTGAACTTGATACACCGTAATTACATGTGTTGTCAGGCAAGGAGTGGGGTGGGGGGGGGGGGGGTGCTTTTTCAGAGTTGAAGAAAATAAGAAGCAAAATCATAAATTCTAAGTAGACCACTGCTTAGAAAGGAATTTTCTTCTGATCTGGCAAGCAGCATATAATTTGATATTCTTTAGGAAAAAATATTACAATAATACAATAAATCAGGATTGGTTCTTTAATCAAGGCAGAATCTATGTTTATTTCTCACACATGCAGTCATGCAGTCTCCAAAACAGCACTGCAGTGACAGAACCAGCACATTGGAAAGTGTGAAGTATCAATCGCAGGCCAGAATCGCAATGAAGCACAACGTTTTCTGGAAGTGGCCACAGCGCTGTTCAATACACAAGTGGGGACAGTGAAGCACGTGGCTGTAATACTGCTGGCTTCTGGTGGACCTCGGTGTTGCATTGTTTTGGATCTTGCTGAGTTAATTGCAAAGCCTTTTTTGATTGAAAGAGGGCAGTAAATTAAGAGTGAAGGATTTACGTGTTGATTAATGCCAGGCAGCACAAAGTACAGCAAACTTCTATTAAAAGTACTTGAGTTATTTTAATGTTTTTTGCTTGTAGATTTTCTTCACTACAAAAAATGTCTACAGATATTTCTTTGCTCTGTTTTCTCTCTTTAATATCCTTCTAAACAAAAGTTGATTTAAAAAAAAGATACCCAGATTCAAAATAAATTATTCAGTACTCGCAGTAATGAAGTTACAGCTATTAATATCCTATATTTTAAAACAATAATTTATGCATAATCTTAAATTTTCTCCTACAGTCCAAAATCTATTGTCTAGGGGAAGAGCAGTTTAGAGTAAGATGTCTGTGTGCTTTTGCTTCTTCATTAACTGCATGCTTCATGATTTCTCTGTAGAGAATGAGTGTTGTGTTGAATGCTGCCTAACCCCATCTACCTTACTTACAGATGACAAAGAAACCCCTCAGACTTCACTGGGAAAATTACTATGAAACCGAGCCGGTCAGTATTCATACAGTATCTGTGGGTGCTGCTGGGTTGGAACACTGCTTTTTCTCCAGATGTTCATGTATACACACATGCACAAAATCAAATCCTGCTTGTTTTCTTTTCCCTCAGTCTTGCAATGTCTTTTATGTTCTGCACAGTCCCTCAGCTCCCACGTTTGTCCTGTTTGGTCATTCTGTTTTCTTGTAAGAGGCCAATGTATGATAGGTTGGCACTGTAAAGACTTTAGAATTAATTTTGCTGCAGAAATAAATCATTATTAAGCTTTTAATATTCTTGAGCTGTGTAAGACTTGAGTTAAATGGGTGCATGCCATTTGCAACATCTTCACTAAGTAAAAGGACCCTTAAAATGACAAAATCCCCACTTCCTGTCATGTAGTTCTGTTCTTCACAGCTTTCTGCTGCACTTTTAGTTTTGTCCCATTTCTTATTGCTGTGCCAGATGAAGAAAGGCACTTTCATAGGGATATTCGGCCATATTTGAACTTAGATATGACAAGAGGTAGGTTTGTCTAAATCTCTCACCATTGCCTGCATGTCTTTGCATCATGTATGTTGGGTGAAATTTGTTATTTGTAGACAGATCGTGATTTAAAGGGCGATGCTTTCCCTGGTTCACCAAATGCACCTAGATAGTTGGTGAACACGAGAGGCAAGAAGTTCATTTTCTTCAACATATGCTGAAGTTTTCTTGCCTCACCAACACCCTGTAGTGGGTCTCTCAGGGCTGTCCCATCACCAGGTCTCAGTGAGTGATGAAGGAGTTCAGGTTGCCTCCATTTACAACAGAAGAGCAAACCACACGCTAAAACTTCTCCACCACCGAAAAGCAGTCTTGTCTGCTTCACATGAGATCAACATGACGCCAGCATCACCACAGTGTAGCCTGACTTTGTTACACCTCAGAAGCTTAGCAATGCTGGCGCTGGTCTGCACTAGGAGGCGAGACTGCTGAGGGAAACCACATTGCTGCTATAGGTGGTGTTGGTGGGCCAGTAGGTGGAACTGTTTCCTCTGGACCAAACCAAAGCCCCAGTGTGCAGTATGGTCACTGGGCCACTGTGCTGTAGGAGGAGCCATCCTTCAGAAGGGACTTAAAATCAGGACCCTGACTACATGGTTATTAAAGGTTTCTTGGCAGTTTTAATAAGAGTAGGGGAGTTAGCCCCAGGGTTCCTTGCTAAATTACGCTCAGTGCTTGCTTAGTGTGGCTACCTAAAGCTCCTCTTAAGTTCAGCTGTTGGAACAATTTCTCACTGTTTTACCTGATTTGATCTGTAGCAGATGATGCATCTCTGTAGTGGCTGAAGAGAGTCCCCACCTGTATGCTTAACAGTTTGGGGTCCTTTGAGGGAAGAAAAGAGATTGACAGAATCAAAGAATTATTATTATAATTATTCCTTTAATGAGCAGAAATACTCTCCTTCCCAAAATCAAGGTAATTCAGTTATGCTAATTTATGATGTTTTTCTTTCTCTTAAAAGCAGCTTATCCCAGTTTAAGAATATGCTCTTGTACTGAAATGACATGAAACGTACTGACTTGCTCAAAGAGAACGATGACCAAATAGACTGTGGCCTTCCATTTGTGTTGTAATTTCTCATATGACTTGTGGGGAAGAGTTTTTTTTTATTTCATGTCTTTCCATGTGGCATGCTTCCATTTAAATGGGTACCTGTCCATGTGGCTGCTGTCTCTTACTTGCTTTTTTAAGGCAATTGCATTGACAGTTTCTAAGACATGTGTCAATTAAGGTGTTGCTGTGAAGTCTGCTGAGTAAAACAGAGTAACCGTTAAAGTGTTAAAACAGGTGAGTTGTATTGTTTCAACACTGTACAGCTGATCCACAGCTGAAACGTCGAGAAGTGAAAACTTTAAAATGTTAATAGATTGGAAAGAGGTCTGTGTGGGGAAAAACATTTAATTTTGTTTATTAAACATAATATAAAAAAGCTGTTTTTCTTCTGCCCTGCACTGTAATTCCGAGAAGTCTAAGATTGATTAAACAGTGTTGGGGCCCATTACCCCAAGAAGATGAAAGCACTAATCATACTAAGAAAATAATTTGGAAAAGATTTAACATTGCAATGAGGTAAAATGTATTTGTTTTGAGGTGGTGCTTTTTCCCATGAGTGTGGAGCAAACTTCAGTGTTTTAATTAAGGGTTTCTCTGATTCTCACACAATTGTGCTCTCAGTATTTCACTTTAAGAAACATGTTAAGAAATTTTGCTTGTTTTGGTTTACTCATGCTGAATAAATAATGGGCCACCGATGCTTAGAGAATCAGCCGAATGAATCCAGAAATAACATGTTAGTGGGCAGCTTGTTTTGTAGAGTGTCTGTTTTTGTTAATAAAACTTGAGGCTTAAAAAAATGTGCCTGAACATAAAAAAAACGGCAGTCTTCACATCCATAAACCAGCACAGCAATTTGAAATGACAATCATTTCAACACAGTATGTGTTTCCATTGCTTTGGAATGTTATAATTATCACGTGAATTGTGGACCACGCAGAGCAAGGGCAGGCGCTCTTATTGAAGTGAGAACATGCGTTTTACAAATCCAACACTATTCCTGTAACGAAGAAACAACACCCTAGTGCCAGCCGTTTCTGGGCTTCTCTCAATGGCTGACTTGTCTGCAGACACCATTTCTGTCTTGACTGTTTAAAGTGCTTCACATTCGGGCTTTCATGCCTTTCAAACAGAAGGGAACTGTGTCTGGATAAGAGCATCCACTGGTTTAGGGGACGCCAGGGTTTGTCAGAAATTCTGATTTTAAAATATAACTTTAAAACATATTGCTCCTGAGACATAACTTCCCAGAGACTCAGCTAATACACATTTAAAGCTGAATAAAGGTTTATTATAGAAATTCCCTTTAACAATAGTGTGGCCTGGGCATACAGGGTGACCTTTCAATTCCTCCTCATGACAACTCTCTTTATTGTTGTGAAGTAATACTTAAGTAGTATGTATCTTATTTCATAGTTGACACTATATTTTATTTCATTATTAAATTTATTGTTTTTGTACATCATAT
The DNA here is from genome assembly GCF_055471065.1 of Atractosteus spatula. NCBI lineage: Eukaryota > Metazoa > Chordata > Actinopteri > Semionotiformes > Lepisosteidae > Atractosteus > Atractosteus spatula. Next base: position 62,464,284 of record NC_142712.1, on the reverse strand, counting down.
ATCATTGTTTTATTTGAAAAGGAAATTGGCTATTTGTTTTCTTAGAATACATTAAGGGTTACATTTTTCTACTTTTCAAAAACAGTTATGGCTCTCAGTAATGCAGTAGGTTTTGGTTGTTACCTGTCAGTCTCTTTTATTGGCAGCATGTTTAACAGAGATTCACTGGCTGTATGGACTCTCTCTTTAGCAGCAGTGAATGTTATGAAACCTCTGTCAGGCTTACTATCTCTGATTGAAGGTTTCCATATTTATTGAGTATGAATTAAATTGTATGTTTTGTATGAGCCAAATTAATTGATGAGTGATGAGCTGATACTGTGTTTTCAATTATAATGTCTCTGATTGTAGATATTGATTTTGTAAAATTGCATGGTAATGCTCAAGTTTCTGACCTACATACAGCAGGTAACATTACGGTCCTGTGTAGCCTTTAGTCTTTTCTTTTTTTATGCTGTCACCACATCATAGTTAATTTTCAGTTTCTTAATAAACGACAAAGCTAATCAAAATTATAATTTTATTTTCTTTGCTCCCCGGCCAAATTTCCAAAACTACATGGTAGAAATCATTTTAGATTTTCCAGTGTGTGGGCAAAAATGGTTGAAATGTACATATGCTAACGTTCAGCAAACCCTTAAATTAAACCAGAAGTACTTGATGTCTTGAGACCGTTTGACCGAATGTCAGAATGACATTGATCCATGAGTCATTTGGCCTCTACCATTGCTTTATGTTTGGCAAGTACTGTAAGAACTTGCTCTCCATCAAGGTGGATGTTTAGAGGAAACAAATTAGTATGAGCAGCGTTCTTGGCACATGGCAGGTGTAATGTGGATCCACTTTTTCAGAAGTGAAATTAATAAGTCGTGCATTGTTACATGCTAAGAGGTGTGGAAATAGTTTCAATGAACCCTCTATTTTTTCTGTATGGATGAGTAATAATCCATTACTGGGGTGAATGAGACATTAAGGTAGTTCCTTGGTATTACTTGTATTTGAAGTTAGTAATCGTGTATGGGCTCCCAGTGACACACCCTGCTAATCTGCTTGATGTAGGCTTTGTACCACTAGTGTATGGTATGCATTTTGCACTCACCTACTATTCTTATCTGTTAACAGGGAAAACATGTTTGATTTTGTATGCCCTATGTTGCCATTGCTGGCTCCTAGCCGGGCCTGTTGGAGATCACACTGGCTGAGTTCAGTCTCAGAAGCCACAGATCAGGCATTCCAGGTTGTAAGATGATCTTGTTAGCTGGTGAGATTAGAACAGTATGTCTCCACTGCATAAATACATACATAAGTTCATTAAATGAAGTTAGAAGTGGTAGATGTTAATATAAGGAAAAAAGAAGGTGAAATAAAAAAATGGATATTTTTAGACCTAATGTAAAATAATTCCAACAGAATTGTGATAATTGTGAAGCTGACCCCCCTGTGTTGTTGATACTAGCAGGATTGCTTCACAGTGGAAGGGGAGGACCTGAAGCATGACTTTGAGAGATTGCAGCTGGCCATGGAGATGGTGGGGTTCCTCCCTGCAACCCGTAAACAGTAAGTCCAGAGGAGAATTTGCAGCCTGGTCACCAGACACCCCCCACTCCACATACTGTAGATCTGTGGTTCCCCACCCTGACAAAAATCCATGAAGGAGAAATGTAAGGGAATATTAAGCTTAAGTGCTGGGGTTGACAGTTTTCCTGTCTTGAACCCCTGGGCTGCTGTAGCACAGCTGTCTTTAGAGCAGCTTGATTGCCTAAAGAATGTTTGGAGGTTTACCCACCTCTGACAATGATGAAGTGACAAGCTGCAAGCCCATGAAGATAATGTTTATCATATGTGCAGAACACAGCCCCTCAGAGATTACAAGCCAGAATTGATGATGACAATGCTGGTGTCTTTTTGCTGGAGGTGTTTTCTGACTTGTAACAATTTTTCTCCCTTTTACAGGATCTTCTCCCTATTGTCTGCTATACTTCACTTAGGGAATATACGCTACAAGAAGAAAACCTATCGGGATGACTCCATTGATATTTGTAACCCTGAAGTGCTGCCAACGGTATCGGAGCTGCTGGAGGTAAGACAGCCCTTTAGTACAGTACCTCTCCATGCTTCTGTGTTTTACACTGCTTTAGCAAATAAGGCTGTGAAAACGGAACATCTGCTATGTTAAAGGTTAAGTAAAATTGGAGTGAAATTTGCATTAAGCATGTCACCATTTGTACATTAAAAATTAAAAGAATTAAAAAAAAATTCCCATTGGACAGTTTCTAAATACATTTAAGATGTTTTTGAGGAAAGGAACACAAGACCAATTTACCTTAGCTTCCAGTTTCCTTTGGCATTCAGTTCATAGCGATATAGATTAAGTATATTGAGACTGCACTGGCTAGTTTTCTTATTATCCAGTAACTGTACCCACACTTTAAAAACTTGCTTGAACATTTTTTTTCAAAATGCAGTAATTAATGGCAGCAATGGTTCATTAAGAAGGCATATGGTCTGAGCACAGAAAAATCTTAAAGAAGCACTGTTTTTATCTGCCAAAAAGCTCAATTTGGTCATTTTGTTTTTTGCTGTGACGTCTTGTGTATAAAGCAGCAAATACATTCTCTGTGCAATCGAAAATTTCACGAGCTTGAGTGTGACATACTGTAGATCACTTGATTCTGAAACGAGCTCTGTGACGGTCACACCCTCTCACACCTTCAGCTCCCTTTCCTTTACTCAGGGCTGGAACTTTCTCTCTCTGCAGCTGCTGTGTGGTTCAAGACTTGACCCACACCTCAATTTGTCAATTAAAAACTATTCAGCACATTAGTAATATGGCACAGAACCGTAACCTTTCCTCTTGATGTGTAACTAATACATTTGGCCTCGGACCCGAGAGAAAGGAATGCCATTAAATTGTTCACCATTTTTAAATGATTCAGACACCGCACTGTGACGTGCCGGTCCCTGGGCTCTCGAGGAATGGTCTTGGAGGGAGGCTGGGCCACACTTGCCGACAGCTTAGATCCTATCTGTGCGTGTTGACAGGCTCGCTCTGTCCAAGTGGAGGAGTGACTTTGTCAGTGGAGTGGCTTGCGTTCAAAGCGACTTGCTGCAGTGAAGCCCTTCACGGACCTCTCCTTTCTCCTTCCCTCATCTCTCTTTTTCATACCCGAACCTTTTTTCAAGTTCCCCAGTAGATCGATTTACTGCCTTACACTGTACAGTACTTCTCTCTTTAAATGGCAGTAGTATCTGAAATTCAGTCATATTTGTGCAGTGTAGTTGTCCCCATATAAAGAAGGTAAGGCCATAGTGTGCTGGTCTGCGGTCCTGGGGTGAACAGTGTGTGCAAACAGTCCTGTGCAAAGCTAGAAATGTGCAAACAGGAAATGTTCCCAACACGTGACTTAGTTTTCCTTAACTGAATGAATGGAGTTGATTTTATTTCATTTCACACTTTATCTGAGAGAGCAATGAAAAAATAAGTTTATGATGTTTGTTAGAAAGGCACTTCAGTTCAGAGAGAATCAATTACTGGTTAGCAGACAGTGAGAATATGCAAGAGATGTTTGTTCTATTCTAAATATATAAGCAACATAATGGAAGTCTGTAAAGCACTGTAGACTAAAATCTGAGCAAGATGCTCTTGATTTTAACCTTCAAGAATAATCTCCCTAAGACCTATACAATTCCTTGTTGCAGGGTAAATTAATATTTCTGTGAAGAACTTTTTCATGCATTTTATTTTTCTTTGAGATCCAGCATTTTATTTATTGACAGATCTTCAAAACCTTGTAACTTTAAAAGAGGGTCACCAGAAAAAATATAACATTGGGTATCCTTAGATGACAATCTGCTTAACGGAGAAAGCAAACAGTACTTTCTGAAAAGTACTGCAAATGGGATCTGGGATTGTTTGACTTTTTTCAGTCAGAGGTTTTGATTCTCAAACTAAGAATAAGGAAAAAAGTTCAGTCTTCATTTCTGCAGCTCTTTACATCAAGGCAGATGGAGCTAATAGATGGAAAAAAATCGGAGACAAGAATTCAGTTTGCATGCAACATATAATTTGATGATTTATAATTATCTGATGTGTTTGGCTCAGTTACTGAGTCATAAGACTTTTTTATTTTTAATCTTTAAACGATAGCTTTAAGAGAGCTGATGTAGCAATTTGTGCTTTTAAGAACAGGCTTTCTTTACCAAAGGCTTTCAGTTTCCCCTACCGTTAAAAATAATAAGTATGGGGACTTGTTCCTTTTGAAACACATCCTAAAAGGTGGAAATGTTATGATGCTTGTAACAGGACAGGAACCATGAAGGAAAAGTTAAAGATTTACAGTTCTGACTATATTTCATTCTCAGCTCATTCATAATAAAAGCCAGGTGGGTACCCAGGGCTCTAGACAGTTGACTAAGCCTCACAGTTTTTGATTTTATTGTTTCAGTTTTTTATTGTTTTGGAGTTTAGAAAATATCATCCTGTTCTAGCTGTCTAATTAGATGATAATGTGGTTAGGTTTGAAAGTTTTGTTCATATGATGGATGTTTCCTTCAAGAAATGGCTAATTGAGATCTTCAGATAAATTAGCTGCTAACTCCAAGTGGACTAGGAGGATCAAATAGCCTCCTTTTCTTAGGTTTAAATTATGACCATTGCATATGTATACTGTATCTATTAGCATCCCTGCAAATGGGCAGGAAGGATTTTTGTAAACAAGAGCTGAAGCAATTTTATCAGTAAAATGTTTGATAAAAATAGTCTGGTAATTGAGACCCCTGTCCCCTGTTAAATTTAGGGAGACAGCTCCAGAAAGCTAGATATGATTAAAAAGTGAAACTGCATGCATGGAACTTTTTTGTTTTTGGTACTGCATAATTACAGAGACTGGTTTTGGAAGAAATGTACACACAGAAACACATTTATTTTTTGCGGTTGTTCATCCCGAGCATACTGTATTTCTTCAAAATGTCAGAATGTTTAAATAAAATTCTCAGAGTAGTGTCAGTTTTTAAACTTCTGTAACAGTTTTAAAAGTATGCTTGGCTGAATGAAAAGGCAGTTTCACTCTGTACTCCACTTAATCGCTGCGATTCAGTTTTAGTCAAATTGGACTACATTTTTAAGTGGTAAAAAAGTGGTGTTCAGGATTTTTTTTTAAGCTAAAAGCGGTAAGCATATTTAGCCAGATGTCTTTTAAAAAGACAGTATTCAAAATGTTTCTCAATCTTATTGGTGATGACTTCTTTTTTTGTCTTAAGTGACCTTTGTATCACCACCAGCTTGTACTGTGGACTTAAATACCACACCTGATTTAAGTCACATCCTCATGTGAAGCAACATGTGCAGTACCTCATGCTTGATATCTTATTTGCTCTTTTTGCTGTCATGCAGGCAGCGCTTTCATTACCAAATAGACAAACCAAATAAGCATCACTGTCCTTTGCTAGTCTGAACTTCATGATCTTATAAAAGCTTTAATGAGGAGCGAGTTAACACACTGTGCCATCTTTCAAGTGTATCAACAGACATTCAAAAATGATAATAACCCCCCCCCCCAAAAAAAAAAAACTGTGCCCAAGGCTACACAGCTCCTGCTGGCCCTGGCACAATCCAGTATGATGAGTTTAACCGGTAGTTACTGCACAGATCGGTTTAACTGCTGGCGTTATGACTCACACGGAGGGGGGGTCATATATATTTTGGGCAAATGTATGGAATACTTTTATTAGAGGAGATGGTACAGCATGTCCAAATGCTTTTTACATACCAAGGGCTCAAAATAAAAATAATTTTGTTTCATTATTTCTTTCGAAAACATGACATGACTAAGATGTATAGATTCTGTACTGTCTAGGGTCAAAATGAAGTGCAGGTTGAGCTCTGTCAGAGGTCTGCAGTCCAGGTACGATTAGATGGCCTGGGTTCTTTAACACTGAAGTATGTGTTCATACTTCAGTGTTAAAGCTTTTAAATATGGTTCCTTATACAGTACATGAGAAAACAGTGCTTTTTAAAATTCTTCTGTATGCAGTTCCTGGGTTGTGTTGAAAGACATTATTTAAATATTGTACCTGCTTCCCTTGCCAAGTCCATGACATCATTTAAAGGGTTTTGGTCGGAGAGGATGTTTTCCCTCTGAAAGTGAATGTGGTTCTGTTTGTTGCAGGTGAAGGAAGAAATGCTGTTTGAAGCCCTTACCACGCGGAAGACTGTAACAGTGGGAGAGAGGCTCATTGTGCCCTACAGACTTGCTGAAGTAAGACAAAACCGGCTTTTCTGGCAGCCTACTTCAACCCTACTAACCTTTATACTGCACACAGAACATGCACTGCATCAAGCACTTAGGCACTGTGTAGATTTAATAACCTTTTGACAATTCCTGTATATAAAGACTTGGATACTAGACTGGACATTTAGATACAGTGTGTTGGGACTAGAAGGCATACCTTATGTGTACAGTATATAGACATCAGTGTTGGAAACTTGGTCGATTTTTCATTAACATTTACCCTTTTTAAATTTTCTGTTTTCCTTAATGCAGCTTAACTTTATGTAGCACATTCATACTGCTGGATCAATTTTAACATTAAGGCAGTTTTAACACTCCTCAATTAGGGGAACATCCGAGTTCTGGAATTTAGTGGTGCATTCGCTATAGTTTTTTTTAATGTATACTTTATCCTGTTCTTTCATTTAAATATTTTATGACCTATTGCCTGTGTATGAGCCTGTGTTTCAAGGAAATACTTGAGGTAGAGCAGTTCTTTCAGTCTACCATGGTTGAACTGCAGATGTACAGTGTGCCGCGTTCTTTTCACTCACCTTTACCTCTATAAAAGAGAATTGTTGCTGCAGTTCTTGCTCAATGTCACAAATGGGAAGGATAAGCAAATTTCTAGAGAATAGCCCTTACATTTTGTATTAAAAAATCACAAAGTGAAGTAAACCACCATAGTATTTGCAGTATGGTGTACTTTAATTTAGGAGACATGTATCAATTGAGAGATTTAGAAATAAGTGTCTGGGTTGAATCAATCTGTTTAAGAGGACTTGTCAACTCAGGAAAGAGAAGGTTGTAAACTTCACGTGGCAGCAATATAGAATGGTATCTGATTCCATGTTTAATGTTGCAGAAGACCATGTGAATCCTAATTCTTGGGAATTGAAAGAGACAGGGCTGTTATTCTGATGGTTTGCATTACGAGACTTGAGTTTTGTTTTGGAAACCTTGGGCACTAATGTAAAACAAAGTATTAAATGAGTGTTGTGTCTGAAAACATGACATGACACAGGCCCAGAGCGAGTGAGGCTTCTGCAGCAGCTGGAATTAGGATAGACCCTCTGTGGCAGGGCTGTTTAGAGCCGAGATCGGAGGAAGTGTTGCAGAAGCAGATGTTTCTTGATGCTTTTCGGATCGTTTGTTTTGGAGAAGGCAGAAACACTGGCACTCAAATGATCCGGAATCTGTGTCGGGAAAGAGATGCCTATTAGCTATACCAAAATCAAATCATAAATAGGGTGTAGGGGAGAGATGGGGATGTCATGGAAATAAAATCAGGTTAGAAGTTAGCTTCTCTCGGAAAACAGGAGGAGAAAATGCTTGTTTTGTGAGCAAGGAAAAACACTGTCGATGGCACCATTTAACAATCTAAAAATAACATCCCAAATCACTTCAAACACTGTAGAACAATTTTGACTAGACTGAATTATGGCATTAATGGATTTGATATGAATAAGTCTTTACCCTAGCAATTTACATCTAATGCCAGAATTAACAGCACTGAAAGCTGACATTGACACTGTCTGTTAAAGCATTTGTCTATGCAAGACTTTCATTACAGAACTGAAATCATGTGATCAATTTCTGCATCTCCCAGGCATCATTTTAATTAATCACTGATACTCGGTGAAAATGCTAAGCCTTTTTAGTGGAATTTATGAGCTTGCACAATAAGGCTGATGAATAGAGCATTTCATTAGAATTTTGTATTGGGATATGTTTTCAGTTTTGTTTTCCATAGCTGAGAAACGTTATTCCTACAACTGAAAAGCTGTTGTTGTTTTTTTGCTTTTTCATGCAAATTGCTGGGGCTGTTTTTTGGTCATTAGACTTGTATCCAATTTTTTTAACATAACTGGTCACTTGAGCCCTTTCATTTAACTCAACAAGGAACCGTCTGTGTCAAGTCAGATTTGAAATATTTCCCTTTAAAACTTCCTCTATACTCACACAGTCAAACAAAAAAACAACCTCCCCCCAATATTTGCATCAGCTAATGGAAATGTAACAGCTGCAGCAAGATAAAAGCCAGTAGATCTGAAAATTAGATCTGCTTCTATTCCTCTTTCAGGCTCTTTTGTCTTTCAGTTTGGAGTAAGGTGAATGCTTTTAAAATTTAGTCTGTGAACTAGCAAGATGAAATAATTGAAAAATAGCTTCAGTATTCCAATTATTGTGTATTTAAGCCCAGGTGTTTTGTTTTCCCTCAAACACTTTGATTTCAGAAAACCAAAAGAACATTGTTATTTTGTCAACTTGATTGTGAGTCTCACAGTAAAGTACGTTGCTATTTATTTTTGAACATCTTATATGTTGTCTTTTACAATAAAAAACCCGTCAGGATTCTGATACAAGATAGGAAAGGACATTGCAGAGGGCCACATCACTAAGATGAAAGCTTCATTACAGATACGGTATAATCAGAATTTGCAAAGAGATGTCTGTCTACTTGAATGTGAAAGTAGTTTATCAGTCCCTTACACAACTATATGCTTAATACATTTTTGAAAAGACACTTTTTGCTTTTTACAACTACCTGAATTTTTATAAACTCTGTATTAGGTAATTTACTTTAAGGACTAGTGGCTAGTTTGCCCTGTACTCTGGAATACAATATTATCTACCAGGGCGACAGTACAGTCACCAGCTGCTCAATCTGCTTTCTTTAGATCATTAGGTCCTAAAAAGTTTAGTACAACCCATTGCCTGGAGCACTCGGAAGAATTGAAAGAGTTCCAGGTATTCCTCATGTTTAGACGATGTGAACTATTTGGAAGCACAAACGAAATTTTGAAATAGTTCCTTTCATAAGTTCATCATGTTAAAATGCACTTACTGGGCTGAGTAAATAAAGCTAGGAACAGCAGGGCTATTCTTTATCCCATATAATGATAGCTTTCTGAAAGTGTTTGCTATTCTTATAAAATGCATCGAACCACCTGGTAGCAAAGATGGTTATTGGACCATTTCCTTTTCCTGTTAAATTGAAGGACCTAGCAGTATGATGTTTCTAAAAAAATCAACTTTGTGGCGTACTTTCGCTGTTATTGGCCCAGGATCAGGTATATTCTGGAGTGGAATACTTCATGCTGTGTTGGATAGTTATTTACACTTAATCTTCGATGAAGAAAATATGACATCTCTGGTTATTTTCTGTTGAACCATATCAGCATGACATAAATATGTTGTGGAGTAGCATGTTGTCACAGGGTTGTTTATTTTAGCCAGCTATGGAGGCCTTGCAGATTATACAGATTATCGTGTTTGGAAGGCGAATAAAAGATTTTACTTTTTTAACATTGCAGGAAGGCTGTTGGTAGCTCACGCCCCCTCATGTCTTCTTTAAGGAGTTCATTACGTGGTGCAAACTGCATTTGCTTTCCTTTCATTTGCTTCTTTTTGCCCTTGTTTTTGCGCATACTGTACTCTGTTGTTTCTGCACAGGCAGTTTGCCATTTCCACTAAGTACTGCAGAACATCCCAGGATACAGAGCGATCATAAAGAAAGGTCAGACAGAAGCAAACAAACTCTAGAGCTGGGTATCTCAGCTTGTGGCCCCTGTGATCTGCTCCATCACAGAATCTGACTACAGTCGGCTGCTTAATTATTTAATTGCTAATTGTCAGGATCAATACAACAATTATGTGGATGGTTGAATCACAGAGGGACTGGTTAGGAGGAATTTAAATAGCTGGGCTATAGAGTACAGTATATTGAAGGCTTAGTGCAGGGAGACCAAGCACAATTCCAGTCTTAGGGGGCCTGAAGGTTTCTGGTTTTTGTTTCACCTGAACACTTAATTACATAATTGAACTCATCATATGCTTAACTGGACATGTTGAAGCCTCTCCTAGTTCTTATTAAGCTGGAGATTCAAAGAAGTATATGAAGTACCTAATGTACAGGAACCCTTGAGGACCAGTGTCAAGCACGCTTTTTAAAAGACAGGTAACCTGAAAAAATGAAGAATGGCTTGTAACATTTTGAGCTAAAATAATTACCCCAAGAATGAGCACATGTCGCTTCGAAACGAGCAGGATTTCACTTAAAAGAGCAAAAAAAGTCGATGATATAAACGTCCACTGTTAAGCGCTGTGCATACTCAAAGTTGCTTGTCAGCTCACTAGCCCTCTCTTTTCTAGAAACTCTCGAGTCTTGGCCTGTCACCCAGTGCTTGTAACTTGTTTATATGAGGTCTAAACCAGGCATGTACAGCATTTCTGCACGGCCCTCTGAGGATTTTGCACAATGCATCATTAAAACAATTCAGTGTGTCTGCCGGATGTGTTTATATGAATTTGATAAGAAAAGCATTGTGCCAAGTGAGTTTATTTTTTTTTACAGTGCATGAAAACAAACTTAATACCAGTTTTCAGAACAGTTCTACTTTCATAAGCTACTATTGACTTCTTGCCTGTGCACAAATTATAGAATGTAAATGATACCTATGTTGACCACAGGTCTCTAAAATCAAGCTGTCCTGAGTGATTTTCCTACAGATGGATGTTTGAGAGTAATTTGCAATGATAAATTGTTTGTAAGCCGTCTGTGAAAATACAAGCCTTTCTGCAAAACTCAGAATAAGACTTCTCATAATTAAAACCGTATCATACCCTTGTTTTTCAGATGTGGGTTGAAATGAAAACAAAGAGAAATTATTTTTTAACTTCTTAGGTTGCCCTTCAATAAACTATCACTTTTTACAATTTGGGTTACAGCAGTGGTCAGTGTGTGATGGCATTGTGCTTTAAATGTACTGTAAGAGGTGTTTCTATTCATCTATGATGTGTTGCAAATGTTAAAAGTGTTAAAATATTCACATTAACATTTTTGTTAGTTAAAAACCTTTTTTCTCAAATTGAATTGAATCCTTCTGTTAAATAAATTTATAAAATATAAATAAAGTATGCAAATTGTATATAAGAAGCTCCAGAAAATTAAAAGATGTAACTTAGTTGGTTAGTTGTCAAAGGATTTTAAGGGTTCCCAGAGAATATTCCTCAACGCTGAGAATGCTGTTCGTGGAACACATACCCCTCTGTATAAGAGAGGTGCCTCCTGTTTTCAGTACTCAATTAATATCCTATTGGTTTTTACTGTCCTTGTTCTGTTGTTGATCCTGAAGGAGCTTTTTGGTTCGTCTTTGTCAGTAGCCATCTGGATTTATATTTGCATGTGGTGCCTCTTGCGCTCAGCTTCTCTGTTCAGTACTGAAGTACTGCGTCCTTTCCCCAGTACTTATTTGATAACTTTGAATGTGCCAAACAAATCTACCTTTACATCATTGAAACAGCTTGCTTTTTGAATCTCACCAGAGCAAGAGCTTAATTATATACCTCTTTCACTATACTGTATTAATGAACGTGTTCTATTTTATGTCTTAAAAACATTCTTCTTAATATATGTACATTCCTTGTCATTTAATAAAACAATTGCACAAATACAACTGAACATTTGTGATTTACTGTCAAAACTACAAAACGAACAGAACAAATTAAAAGAAGAAACTGTTTACTACAAGGAGCTCTTGCAAAGAGGATTTGCATCGCCAGCAGCAGCAATATGCAATGTGAATGTCAAACACTGTAAAGCAAATGAGATGAGACTTCATTGGCCCTGGAGCTGTACCGTGCAGGTTCTATAAAGCCAGCTCTGACTGGAGAGGTCAGGCTTGATGTTAAGAGTATGCCTCAGTTGCTTTTAGAATAATAGCCAGGCTTCCCTTTGCTTACTGTAGCAGCCAAGTGCATTAGCTTTGATAAAAGCATCTTTATTTTACCAGATTTGTGCAAACACTGCTGCTGTTTGTATTGGAGTGTTAATAAGCCTAATGGAGCCATGAAACCTCTTTAAAACAAATAGTAGATATTAGTGAAACCACGGCCCATTGAGCTTTGGGAATCTGAGGAATGTTGTGTTCTTTAAATGATTTGCTGCTTAAATTCTGATTAAGTACTTACTGTATATAAAAATACTGATCAGCTACTAGGAGTAGCCAATATTCCAATATGAATGACTTTGCAGTATTGACCTGCATGTACATTACCCGACAACATCAGAAACATTCAGCGTTTCTCTTTATGTAGCTAACTTTCACTGTATGTACTATTAATTTGGCCACTGGACGTATGATGTATAGATATGTAAGATATTTCATATGGTATATAGTTTGATGTTTGTGCTTAGGAAAGGGTGTGTGCATAAACTCAGTCTCAAAAACACTTGTGGCTATAAAGTGTTTTTAGACTGACTTTAATGTAATAAGAATCAATGCCAGAACACCAAAAATGGCCATAAAGATTGTTTTGATACTGTGCTGTGTTTAGCCTCTGGAGAATATTGCACAGTAGATGGGCGTTCTTTGAGATTGAAACCCTGCTTTTTCAGCTTAGGTCACAAAGCCCCTGATGAGAAGTAGATCAACAAGTCTCTAATGTTCTGGAGTTTTTTAATTGTACCCGTGTTTTAAAACGTGGTGGTTTCAGAGAAATTCCAGAAATTACGTTCCACAAAGTTCTTCTTTGTTGTTTATACAAGTATTAATACTTGACGTACTGCAGGCACTAGAATTTTCCCCACAGATAAACTGGCTTTGAAGCTCATAGTTGTCCATTAAAAAATCTGTGAAGCTTCTCCAGTTTAGCACAGGTTTTGCATCCAGACCACAAACCATCACCTAGATACTTCAGGTGTTTATTTTAGAAACGACTACTCTTCAACTACACATAAGAATGAAGTGTAATCACAATAAGAGGGCTCCTGTATTTAAAGCCTTCCAACAGCACCTCCCTTTCGTATGTTAGGTAATTAAGTTTCTTTACAAATTGAAAATTGAATAGAAATTGTCATAAATACACCCACAGCTACCAGTTTCCATGACAGTGAAAAAACAGTTATCTGCTTGAGTCCCATCTCCTCAACCTCTATTACATGTTTGTTTTTTCCCTTCGATGTGTAAATGCTAATTTTAATGAGTTATGAATTCAATAAACAGTGCACTTCATTCTGGTGCTACATATATTCTTTTTTAATCTTATTAAATGGTACTTTATCTGCATTTCATAGTTCACAGCAAGGTCATGCGTTATAGAAGCAGCTTCCCTTCCATGTAACCTTTTTTATCCCAAACTATTCAACAGAGCCTTCTTTGCAAACTTTTACTTCTTGAAGATGAAAAGGGGAACACAAACCTATAATTTTTGTTAAGAGTATTGAAGTTTTTAAAGTTGAGGTAAAGAAGAGGACAGGAGAGAAACATTTTTAGGATTTCTAAATAAGACTCAAGAAATGTTTTACCCTCTTACCTTTTGATTAACTTAGGTGGGACTGCTAGCCCTGTAGGCGGTGTCTTTTTAAAACATTTATGATTAGATGAAAGTGGAAAAAGCACGAGCTTGTATTTAATAGCCAATTACAAACAGCAAGTACTGATTTTCATGCTTAACAATAGTTACACAACTTCTCCAATGAGGCTGTAAATCTGTGATTACTACTGTAATTGTTTACATCTTATGAAATGCATTTGATAGGTATGAAACTCCAGATAGTTTATCTTAATGGTAAAAGGCTATACCCCAAGAGCATAATGTCCAGACCAGGAATTATTGTCTCGGACAAGGTTTATATTTTTACTTTTTTGTTGTTCATGAACAGCAGCATACAAGTCCTCATTTGTTACTTTTCTTATTTTGTGACCATACACAAAGTACTGTATGCATGAACAAAACAACTACACACTGATTTGCTTGAAAGGTACCTCACATGCTTATCAGTATCAATATGTTCAGTATAATGTACTGTCTTTCTACACCAGTTGTGGATTTTTTTTAAATGAAGACAATCCACAATTGACTTGTTTCTGTGTACAGTATTAGGCCAGATGGTTCAGGAAATCCCTAGAGTAAGACTTTTACCTTATGGCAGTGAGACACGTTTATCTTATCTTCCCAGCTACTCCTTGAATGTGTTTTGTAAACTGTTTGCCAGCAGAATACACTATGCATTTGTCAATACAATTAATTATTTAAAGATAGATACTAATAATGCAACAGAGCTTTAACTCCATTTAGATGAAGACACCTTTATTTAAAAGCTTTTAAAGGTCGGCTGTACGTTAATGGCCTAGCTCTGCAGGTTGCCTTTGTTCTTATACACTGCTACTTAGATTTTCTCTTTGTAGCTCCATTTGTTCTGCCTAATTCTCCATTGTACTATTTGCTGTCTTTTGGAAGATGACAGATGAGGCACTTGGGAATAGGAATGCGAATATTGTCTTTCCAAAGAAAAATGGTAAAAGCGCCAAATGACACTGTAGAGATGAATGAGTTAAGAACATTTGGCGTCACCAGGTTTTCAGAAGTTTCTTGGCTTCAAAGGTATTAGAGCATTTTCTGGGAAAAAAAAACTATTTCTGTGCTTGGAAATCAGTGCTGGTTGAACTCAACATTGTGACTTCTACCTGAGTTTATTCTGAATTTTATCTGTGTTTTCTTCAAACAATCATGATGCCTGAACTCATCTTGGTAAGTCTTGCCCTTATGAGGTCTCAGGAGTAGACAGACTTACGACTTGCTCCTGCCTCAGTTGAGCTCTTTCCAGGACCAAAGCTTTTACTGTCAGTTAATTTTTATGTATCTTTTTTATATGCACTCTAAAATGTAGCCTCTTATAAGACTGCTCTTCACTTTAGTTTGTTATCATTCCCTGATGTCTGTTTTTCTAAGTGGAGCATTACAAAAATCTATCACTTTTTTTTGTAAGTGGAAAAAATCATCAGCCTCTTATCAAGCTGTGTTTGTTTTAAACGATGCTGGAGTTGCTCATGTTTGTACCTTGAAAATACGTCGTTATCAGCTGGCTAACTTCCGCCTGTGTGGACCTGTGATCCAGTCTCCCCCACAAAAGCTTGCGTATTTCATGCAGAGCCCTATTTAGCCTTCTCCATTAAGAGGTTACCATGGTAACTCAAAGAGCTCCTTGCCCAGAGTGCTTCAGTCAGACTGTCTTGTTTAGGAGGGCAGTAAAGATGGTCGCTTTTTACCCTGTCAGGTTGCCCGTAGTTTCAACCTGTAGTTTGAATGTATTTAAGGCTCTTGTAGTTTAATATTTTTTTAAAGAAGATCCAAGATACAATAAAGCCACTCCATTGTGCTGTGTACTCAATTACCAGGAAAAGAGTCCTAACCCCAACCCCCCCCCGCACACACGTGATTACTGCTGTTCACTCTGGAAATGAGAATTTCTCAATTGCCTGATTTGCCTGCTGAGCTGGTTTCATGAAATTCATCTTTATCTGTGCGGTGCCATCTCTTTCATCAGTAATTGCCAGCTGGCAGAGGGAGCTGGCGTACAGCTTTGCCTAGGTGATCACCATTTCTGCGGTTCTCACACAAACGTTTTGTCATGAGGTCACAGCAGAAAAGAGGATTGTTCTATTGCCCATCACCTAACATGATAAAGAATACCCCAAGAGACACGCCTGTCACCTGTGGGTTATCACACAGGCATCCTGTTAATAAAATAGAGGAACACCAGCCGCTGAAGAAAAAGAAGTTTACACATCTTCTTCATTAAAAGCCACTTAGGAAGACAAAAATACAGATGTTTAACCAAACCATTTTATCCAGATTTATTGTGTTTTGATCCTCCCAGAGATTAAGCTTTCCTTTTGGGTTGAATTTCAGTTGTGCTGTTTGCACTGGTTTCTATGGCCCACAATTTTACTCTGCCTGGGAGTTTACTGCTCATTTACTCCAGGGCTAATCGAACAATAAGTATGTGAAATAGGGACGGGCACGTTATGCTTCCTGTATCTGTCTGTGCCATTTTTGTTTTTTCCAAAATGCATGAATGTCTCAACAGTGTCTTTGAATGAACAAGCTGTACCAAGCAACTAAGGAACAGAAAGATTCTAAATCTCATCTTGCGGAATAAAGAAATCATTTCCTTTTCATTTGTACTTATGAATTTCCTCTTACCATTAATAGATTTAGGTGCTGCTGCACATGAAGTTTTCATGAAGAAACATGTAGTTTTCTGACAGTAGTGGTCTATTTTAGCTTCTTGTCAAGATCAAACTATAAGGAAGAGGTACTGTATAGGGTCTTATGACTGAGCTTTTTGAAAAATAAGTGCCCTTCTGCTAATTGAGTGGCTGGGGGGCAGGGGGCACACTGCAAACCTGATTAAAGTGCAGAAATATGGTTAGTCAAGTGTGACTTTTGTTCTTCTTGCTTTGCAGGCAGGGACAGTGCGCGACTCAATGGCCAAGTCCCTCTATAGTGCCCTCTTTGACTGGATCGTGTTCAGAATCAACCATGCGCTACTCAACACCAAAGATCTGGAGGAAAGCATCAAGGTAGGAGATGGACTCAGCCTTCAGGATGCACAGGAACTGGAACATGCATGTAATTCATGGGGTTTTCTTCTGCACACACCCCATCGCGTTATTTGTGGGTGAATGTGCCCTTCTGCGGGTGAAAAAGAACAACTCACTACTAGATAGACAATTTTAACACAATGTGAAAGCTGCTCATGGAATCAGGTATCTTGGTCTGCTCTATTGTGGGCAGCAAAACTCCAGGCTGGATTAAAAAAAAAAAGTCATTTTGGTTTTTTGTGTGTGGGATGTTGTGTTTGAGATACAGTACAGTACATAATCTCTTAGAAGAGTTTTAAGTAGTTAGGCATTAAAAGCAAACTTCCTTCCATGGGTCATCTTGATTTCATTCTGTTCTTGTGCAAAAACATTTTCTGCAGTTCTGGGCGGTTTGTCAATTTTCTTCCAGCAGAATACACTGTGACACTGCAAAATAAAATAGCCTGGTTGAGTTTGATTCATTTTAATGATTTTGTTTGGATTTTTTCTCCCTGAAAAAGTACAGGTATTACATTATCCAGAACATTTACATCTTTAGTATTGAATAATATGGCATAAATATGTTTAGATGAAAAGAAAGTGAATTCTGTCTTTGAATACTGAAGTACATCCAATACATTGTTTTGGAAAGAAATATTTAAAAGCAAAAGCCTGAATTATATCACACGGTGTAGAGTCTTTGTTGTGTATTGTGTAGGTCATGAAACAATCATTTTCTGTAAACATCCTAAAAAGGCAGACATTCACATGACCCTGCCCAGCTGATCGTAAGTGGAGAAAGGAATGATTGTTATCCGTTTTCTGAGAATATGAGAGTATGCCATTTGGAATTGAATCCTACTACATTGTGTGGAATTATCTCCCATCTGTAACACAGTGATCCTCTTAAATGATGCTTGACTTAAAGTATTCTGTGCGCTAGATTTCCAGTCATTATTCCAGTAATTTCCTTTGAAATCTGGTTTGAGTTTTTGCCCTTCATTTTAAGGTGTTGTCTGTATGTTTTTAATATCTATCCCAAAATGTATTGGATGGCATGCTGGTGGGGATATGAGTACAAGGATTTTATATTGATCTGTCACAAAGGCAGGAATGTTATTACGGTTTCCAAACAGTCACAGCTGGTTCCGTGTCGCACTGAGCACGTATGGCAGAGGAGCAGGCTGATTACCGTGTCCTTTCTTCCGTGCTTATGCTTGTCGAGCATAATGAGTTGGCTGTGCTTGCAGCAGTTTATTTCCTATATCCTTTATAGAAGCCTGATGTCAGTCTGTTGCAGGCCCCCTTGCTTCAACCTACAGCCAACAAGACCCTTATTGAAAAAATTACTGTCACATATAATATTCATGTTAGCAATGACTCAATAGCTCATTTTGGTTTCGATGGAAATGTGGTCCAGTGAAACAGATTGGGAACATCGTTCTTGTCCTTTGGCATATCTGCAACCACAGTGCACACGAATCACCGGTGAGTGACTTTTCCTCCTGTCTGTGGGATAAACCCAGTGCCTTTTGTCCAGGACAAGGAAGAAATCAAGAAACATCTGCCAGGCACAGGACAAGGGGAAGACATGCCTGGCTCCTTCTGTGATGAATAAAATCAGAAAGTGTTTACGAATTCTGGTAGCAAGCTCCAGTCTGGGCAGGGCAGTACTGAAATCAC
The DNA here is from genome assembly GCF_055471065.1 of Atractosteus spatula. Taxonomy (NCBI): domain Eukaryota; kingdom Metazoa; phylum Chordata; class Actinopteri; order Semionotiformes; family Lepisosteidae; genus Atractosteus; species Atractosteus spatula. Next base: position 62,445,962 of record NC_142712.1, on the reverse strand, counting down.
GGGTATCCACAGGTTCCTGAATTCCAGAATAGATGACTAGTAGTCTGGAAATGTGTGGATGGCATAGGGATGCAGGGATTACTTTAACTTACTTATCTGTTTTCAGAAGAATTCCGGCTTAGTCTTAGTTTATTATAAACAGCTCGCATGTGCAAAGCAGACACTCAGAATTTGTTGACACTCAGTTTAGTTCCTTTACCTCCCTGGGATGACCTTTTCTTTGGACAACTGGCGAAGTTCCTAATAAAAGTCTATACCCTGAGCACAATTCCTTTTAGTCCAACTGAGCACTGCTACAGCCTTGCAGCTGGCTGGCACTTTATGAAGAAGGACAGTGTGAGAAAATCTTGGGTTTTGTTTCTTTCAGATCCTCTCCATTGGAGTTCTTGACATCTTTGGCTTTGAAGACTATGAGAACAACAGCTTTGAGCAGTTCTGCATTAACTTTGCCAACGAGCGGCTTCAGCACTACTTCAATCAGCACATCTTCAAGCTAGAACAGGTAGGGTCTACCACTGTGGTTTGCTGCAGTCAGGTGTTTTCAGCTACCTGCTTGAGACAACACCAGTTGTTTCCCTATTTCTCATACAGTACTTTTGATAATGACTATGAACTGTGAAGGGAAAAAAAGTGTGTGAAGCAGCACTTAAATCTTCTACAGCAAGTGGCAATAGTTAAGCATCCCTTAGGTTTGATGGTGTAAATAGAATTTACATTATTGGAATACTGTTTTGTTATTTTTGTTATGTACTGTATAAACAGTTTATGAGATTTAGCCTAATACCAATTACTGAACTGAAGACAGCAGATATTCATATATCTGTTGAGTAACAGCAGCCCAACCCTTTTAATTAACAGGGATATGAGATTGTTTTAAATGCCTGTAGAATTAACAGGGATCAAAGACTAACAACAGAAAAGAGTAATGTTAACTCCAGAGATTAACATTTTTGTCTGTGATGTTGTGAGATTCAATGCTCAGTTATTTACAGTAGTGTGGATAACCTTCAACTTTCTCTGCAGTCTTTATTTCCCCATTTTCTGATACTGGATGTACTGAGAAGTATGTTCAATTAGCTTTTTTAGTTTTCGCTTTTGTTAATACAATTCAAATTTGGATTCTCTTTCTGCATGATGTGCAATGATTTCTAATAATGAATCTTGTTAGAAACCTTTTGCTACTATTATTGTGATGTTGTATTCCTTTAGGTTTCTCTTCAGGGATTCATTATTAGATTATAGCTTTTGTTTACTGAAGATCCTCTTACTATTGGTTTACTCTGACTGACTGACTGCAATACGAAATTAATGTTGCTAATGCTTCTTGGCTTACCCCTGTATTTTTTAATTGATTATTGAGGGTGTGTCTTGTTGAACGTTCTGATCACTTGTGCTCTTTATTTATGTTCCTTTCACCCCCCAGCTGTACTTGTTGATGGGTTTTGTCAGAGACTCCAGGGAGTCTGCTGCAGTAGGTGCTCTCTGCTGTTCAGCTGTTTCCTTGAAAGGAAAGACATGCTACACAGGATCCAGCTTTTTGGAATCAGGGCCCACTGCCTTTCTTTTCCATGTCCTTGTGCTTACGTGTGTTGTCCAATGAATGACCAACCAGAACCTGTTGTACTCTACAATGAGCTCAAGCTGGATTGCTCAGAGCGATGATGTGGGCTCTAAGCAATTGTCTGCAACACTAAATTGCATCTGTCTTCGTAAATAGAAGATGCCCTGCCAAAGGCTGTGGTGCATGAATGTAATGCTCATTTTTTAATGTGTTGTTCTCCTCTGATTAGTTTGATGTTCATATACTCAGACAGCACATCTCACAGTCACTGGCACATCAGTAGTCAGCTCCATTTCACATCCCTGAGGGATCGTCTTCATTTAAAAAAAAAGTACAAATCCATTGCAAGTAAGTGGTCTTACATAACAAAGCCAACTCACTTTGAAGGTTAAGTAGCAATGTTCCTGGGACTGTAAATAAATACAGCAGGAGAGATTCGAGATCTTTTCTGAACAAAGTGTAAAAAGAAAGGTTTCTTGTAATTCTACTGAATAGGAAGTTTCAGCTTTGATTGTGGGATCAGCTTTTCTTCTTTGAAATTGTTATTATTATGGATGCTTCCAAGGGGGTCAAATCACGAAGGCATTCTCTCTAAGTGCAGGCTGGGCTCTGTGAGTTCCAGTCTGGGTCATGTCTGTGCGGAGAATTCCCCAAGCATCAGCACACATTAAGCTCTGAGTTGCAGGTGGTGGAGTTGGGATTCAACAGATAGGTCAAATGTGTGGCAACATCTGTGATGGATGTACCTCTTCTACAATCAGCACTGATCCTCCTGTACGCCACTGCAGAGCTTGTACCATGTCAGAAGATGAATGGCTGGATGGGTGGGTGGGGTTTGAGGAGCCTGTCTGCTCTTTCTCGTTCCCTCTTTGCTGGTCCAGGGATCAGTCAAGTGTGTAATATAAAGTACATGGCAATTTTAATTTTTTATTCAAAGATGAAATAAGAATTCAATGTTCTATGATATTCTTTAGTAACTTGGCACAATACATTGTTCAATAATGTTAGTTGCGGAAATGCCAGAGAGCATAACCTGAGTTTAATATACAGGAACCTGTGTCAGAGAGATAGAGCTCGGCTCTTTTGCGTCAACCCACAGCACATCTCTTTGGCGTCTGAGCATCCCAGCAATTAAGGCTCCACCCTCCCACAGCAACTGTTGCAATCGCCAAAAGCACATGATAACTAACAACCATCTCAGGGTTCACTGATTGAGATACTGTAGGACCCTGAGCAACTACAGGTTTTATTAAGTACTTGCATCACCTTGACTTGTAATCTCAGCTCAGCTGTGCACAAGATGACTATCAATAGGACATTAATGAATATTTCTATAACTTGACTATTGAATTCAATGAATACCAAAGAAGGGGGATGCTGTGTATATACAGTATATAGTTTTAAACCTCTTCAGAAATCTATTTATATTATTGCTTGGATTTAAGCTGCATGCTTAAAATGCAGGTCATTTGTAGCAGAGTATGATATATAGTATTAACACACATAAAAAGCTGAAAATGTCCTTTGTTCTGTGACTTCTCTCACAGTTGGTCAGGGAATGTAGTGGTTTGGAAACAAGCAAATGCACTGTCTCTCTTTATCACACATTCCCCAGCTTACAAAGCTGCTGTCTGACAGCCTGGCTTGAGCCCTTCCCTGCCTGAATCGGAGCCCTGGTCCTTGGGCAATGCAGCTGTCAGAGGCAGGCAGCCTACACTGGAACTCCTCTTACCCGAGCTGACATCCACAGAGATAGAGTAATTGGAATATGCCATGAAAAATTATCTCTAATTGCGTGGTACAGAGGATACACAGTTGGCTGTCGAGATCAGAAGCAAACTGAAAGAGTCAATATGAGTCATGACTCTACAGAGGGCTCAAGTGGTGTTTAATGGAAGAGGGGGAGACAGAGTGATAAAATGATGGAGTTAGTTTAATCAAAAGCCGTGCCTCCCTTAGCCCAGGGCTGAAAAGCTCTCAGCTGTGCCATCTCTGTTCTCTATTTTTAGATTCAAAACAAAATAAAGATTTACTCTTCACCTACAAGCTTACCGTCGGTAACTGAACTTTTAAGGTAAAGCAATTTAACTTTTGCACATAAAAGTTTAAAAAAAACTTCTTCTTAGATAACTTATAGTGATCAGTAAATTTAGAAAGAACTATTTCATTTCTGTATTTTTCTGTACAGTAGGTCAACACTCCACGCATGTGACCCTGGCTGATCTGTTTTCATCACTTGCTGTGTTTTTCAAGCTGCAGATCTGTGAGCAGAACACAGCCATTGACAGGTGGATTCTGGGGTTGTGAAGCTAGCTGCCTCGGTCTTGTGGAATGTCATGCACTGTAAAAGAATGTATTTATTTTGAACAGACAGACTGCAAGCCCTGCACTTGAGAATCATTTGGTGTCTTAAACAGATGACATGGCTCCTCCAGTCTCCTGCTCCTTCTGGTCCTCAGAAAGCTCCTCTAAGGAGAGTTTGCCCCATTGAGCCCAACATGTTTTGTATGTGCATCTGTATCTAATATGCACAATGTACAGTAAATGTGTAGTGGTATTTTCATCACCTGCTCAAGAGAGAGGGCCTATTTGAACTGCAGTTCTGCATTTGTGACCAATAATTGTCGGATTTATTTGTGAGCAAGTTTTTATTAATTTTAACTTCTTCAAAACTCAAGACATAAATTACAAAGCAAAAACATTTCACCCCCTCCTATTGGCACACTTCTCTGAGTTACTGCATTCAAGTTAAGTCTGATTTTTAAATTATACAAAATTGGAAGAAGCACTAAAGACTTAACTGAATCTGCAGCAGAAAACCGTACTGTACCCCCAAAACCCCCTGATGATAGCACAATGAAACAGGGCTTCATTAAAGCTCCATATAAAATAGATTTAAAATGGCCAAGATCCAGTGAAGTAAAGGGAAAATGGAGATTCCCAAACAAATGACGTTATCTTTTTACTCTATGGGCAGAATTGTTTTGCTGCTGTGAAAGCACTATTCTAAAATAATCAATTAACAAGCACGGAATATTCTTGTCTAATATAGTTGACAAAGCAGAAGAAGTATAGTATGTCTCAAAAATACAGCCACATTCTGGCAAAATGTGTAAATATGTTCCTACAGCTTCCTTATGGGCATCATGTATGTGAAGGTTAAAGTACAGTATTGATATGATTTTTCTACTGTCACAGGAAATGTTTTTTCTACTGTTTTCTACTGTGTTTTTCTACTGTCACAGGAAATGTCTTCATTTGTAATTGGATTCTTGTTCCAAATAGTATTAGGTGCTAACACATGAAAAGGAATTAGTAGTAAGCACAGTTACATCACTGAAAAATATTGAGAGAATCTGATAAATATTTTATTTGGTTTAATTTTATTTTTCTGTGTTACTGACATTTTACTATGAAAGATTTAATATTTTACAGGATCCCCTGATCTGTCAAAAATAGTCTGAACACATGGGTGGTCTCCTTTTTTAGAAATGGCTTTATAAAAACAGAAATATAATCTGAGAAAGTCTCCTACAGCTTTTCACCACAATAGCAGGTGTTTGCTAATAGAGGCTTGTCTATATACTGTGGATAATTATTCAGACATGGTATTTAATTATAGTCCTTGTCAATGTTACAACAGCGTCTTTTCAATGATAACATCTTAAGTAGGTAATGTTAATAAAATGTAGTAGTTCAGGTGGGTAGAGTTCAGTAGGGTTCAGTAGTTCAGGGTTCTGGGTTCAGTAGTTCAGACAACTGAAGAAGGCTCCACGGCCAAAACGTTGTGTTTTGTTTCTTCTTTTTTTCAGCATAGAATAAACCTATTACATGTTAATAAAATGTCCTGGTTACATCAAGTGGATAATAGTGTTTCTTATTAACATCAAGTAAAGGAAAAAAAAACTGAATTTGAGAATGTTCTGTTTTTTCGAATGTACCTAAATATCTGTTTTTAAGAAATTATTTTAGTTATACATAGCTTTCACACCCTCTCAGCCTGTTTTCTGTCCTATTAAAAGGTCAGAGAATGAAATGTGTTGCTTCATCCTCAGATATATTTCCCTCATTCTACTGCTGCTTTCTCTTACCCACTTCAAGCTCTCCATATCTTTCAGCCTTCCTCCATTCTTATCTTTTTCCTGTACCTCTTTCTCTGAAAGGTGGCTGAGAATCAAGTATTTTGTTCTGCTAGTTGTGAAGGACCCTTTTGAGTCCTGCTAATCAATTAAATTCTGTCTGCGTTGCCATGGAGTCAGTGAGTAGCACAGTGTTCCAGGGCTTCTCAGTGTGCTGCCCACAGAGGTGAAACACACTGGATGGCTTTGTGGGCACTCACAGCAGCTGCTGTTAGGACCTCACCTCCAACTGGGACTGAGGAGGTCCGGCTCTGAAGACTAAGGGCCCTTTGCAAATGTTTAGCCTCCAGGGTAACAGTGTGCATTGCTTCTCCTTAATGATTTGGAGCAAACCGAATGGAAAAAAAACAACTTAATTCTTCTTCAGTGTTACAGTTCATCTCCTTTTGTGCTAAAGAATTAAGTTATTGGATTTCTGAAGGCTCAAAGAATGGATAGTGAATTCCTACGTACCAGAAAGGAGTTTTATAGGCCCTTTCTGTATCTTGTTTGTTCTCATTACTAAATACTGCACTTTGCCCTAAAGTCTTCTTTTAAAAATACACTTTGCATGTTGGTATAAAGGAGCCTTTAAAGCCTCTGTACATGAACTGACATTAAACCTTAACATCTATCATGTTAATTTGCTCGTATGAGTGGACATGTCTTGATCTCTGCCATTCCAGTTTCACTCACTAGGGGTTTTGACTTCCTTTCAGCTTGCTTATACTGCTCAACAAATGAAGAATGAGTCAATTGACCTTTATGAATAAGGTACTCACTTCAGAAAAACCTATTTAAGATGACATGCAAATGTTCCCTACTTGAAGGGTGTATTTGTTGTTTTTTTTTGGAGCTTTGGGATATGAGCAGCTGTTTGACTTTAACTAATTCCTTCATACAATTTTGACCATTTTGCTTTAGCCCTGGATAAAGAAATGTAATTAAAAAATCTTTCATTTTGAATGGTAGCTTACTTAGGTAAGTTATAGTATTGTAAAAACTATTGTCAGAGGTATTGACAGGAAAGCTACATCTGTGCATCCACTTCTCTAGCTTAAACAAAACAAAAACCACAGTGGTGTGTTCAGATCACTGCTGAGTATGAAGCCACAAGTGTCCTTGAAGCATTCCTGGCCCAGCAAGGTCCTGTGGAGATATTTTTGAGTCTGGTATTAGCCTGTGTCCCATGAAGCATTTTCTTTAAATGCTTCATTTTTCTAAGATGATTGCAGAACTGGCTGCTATCCTTCAGAGAAATGGGGTTTATGTGTTTATGGTGTGGTACAGTTCGTGAGTAGCCACACCAGTGGCAAAGTGGCCCATGTTGAGAGTGTCCCACACTGTCAGGACCCTTTGCCTAGTGTTCGACCCCTCTGTCAGTGGAGTCTGGATCTACACATCTGTGACAAGACTGGCCTTTCCAGAGTAAGAGAGGGACTGAGTGTTACTCCTGTGTTGGTGGGAGTGATGTAGTATTGATTTTCTCTCCTCTCTGAAACTCTGTGTGACTCTGCTCTCTTTCTCAGCCTGGAGGTGTGATTGTATTAAGGGAAGGCAGAGACTTGTTTACATGATCTTGATGCAATCTTGCAAACCAGCTGAGAGAATTTTTTTTTTTATTCTGCGCTGTTTAAAGAAAAATTAGTCACAGTAGCAGACAGTACTGTATGTGCATGTTATGTACAAAGAACACCACCCCCTTAAAACAGCATGTCAGCCTTTTCACCTCATAAAAACACTGTTGTGATGAATAATGTGCTAATCACGGCATATCGGCATGTTAAAAGTTCTGGAAAATTATCAGCCAAGTGTCAACCTGAGATGGCAATGTGAAAATGAGTTTCCAAATCTGATGATAGAGTGGTCTGTTAGTGCATTGTGGTGACTGCTTATGGAATTCCTATTGCTGTGATAGGATGGCAAAAAAAAAACATGAAATTGTCCAGTCAAGAACTTATTATACGAGAGCAGCTTGTGGAAGAGACATAAACGAAACTTGTAAAAGGAAAAAAAAACACAATTGACATGTCAACGCTGAGGTGATCAACTGACAATCTAAACGTGATCTGAAAAATGTAAGTGATTAATACAGAGGCTCCATAATTATTCTTGTTCCCTGTAGGGCAGTAGGGTAGTAGAAAATACGGTTATCTTCAAATTTTGTTTAAGCTCTGCACAGTATGGGTGTTGGGAGGATGGAACAAGCTACCCAAGCATCTTGTCAAATCCAATATTGTCTGGTTTTATGAAATGTTGAATGGGATCCTTGGATCTATTAGCTACTAAAACCCTAGCAAGGCAGAGGGGTTTAATGGCCTCCTTTCAGTTGTAAATGTTTTTATGTCATTTGAGCTGAAGCCTTTCAAGCCTGTCTTGTGATTAGAAGCAAGACCTGAAATGAACTAAATGATCATTTTGTAGTTGAAACATACAGGGTGACAAAACCGAGGTGAAAGACTTGATAAAACAACCTTCTCCTGACAACAGCTTTTACTCAGTCAGGTTGATACAGTACATGCCTACTGTACATTACGATCAGATGTTAAAATCACTCCCAGCTTTCCTACATTACTTTGCTGACTCAACAATGTATTGACACATACATATTTCCTTTGCATCCCTGCGCTGTCAGAGACTCAGGATTTCTTGTTTTTCCTCGAGCCGGGGGGAATTGTGAGGCCGCGCTCACTGGGGAGTTGCTCAGCCCAGTGAAGGGATCCACAGAGGGGCCCTGTGGTGACTCGAATGAAAGTGATACTGTAGCGTAGGCGAGTGGCTGGCCCACTGGAGGGACACCCTGGCTGTGTTTCAGCTACGTTTGGCATGCGTGCCATCTGCAGCTCATAAATTACGACAAAGTTGTTCTTGGAAAACCCAGACACCTCATGCTTTCATTAGGGTTTTAATGGTGATTTTTTTCACCTTTTATGGAGATGTTGTAAATGCTGTTTTTTTTATTTGTAGGGGTTACTAGGGTTCATTCTCTGTCAGCCAATTTTAGACTTGTATGAAGAGGTGTTAAAGCCCAGCTGTATTATTGTATAGTTCTAGTGTTGTAGATTAGCAGGTGGAAAGTCAGAAGTATTGAGTGAGGTTATAAAGACATTATTAGTAGATCATATAACCAAATATGCATTGCCTGTGTGGTACTTTGGATTCTGTATGGATTTTGCTATCGCACATGAAAGTGATCTCTTTATGATGTCACAAAACTAAATTGATGTATTTTTCTATTTTCTTTGAATAAGATGAATGAATTTGCTTCTGCCTTTTATCTCAATAAGCAGTCCCAGGCTGTTTTCAATCAGTGTCCTAGGCAGCAGAACAACAGCCCCTCAGTGACATAGCTCTAAGATCCCTCTTGGGAAATATGATTTCAGCTCCTCAGTGAGCCATTTTAAGGGATAATTTCAATCTTATTCCTGCATTGCATGTGCAGTTATATACAGAGAGAGAACTTTCAATTGTTTTTATGGATATTATTTTATGTTGTCAGACAATTCTTCCTACAGAATATAGTCTTCTCAGAGTGGCTAGAATCTAAATGTGAAGAAATAAGATGAGCAAGGAAAGCATTACACAGAATGCTTTGTCAATGAGATTTTCAGCCTAGAGCCACGCTAAATTACTTTCCTCCAGCTATTATTTCAGAAGAGGCATATGCAGACGTCTCCGAGGTTAACACTGTATCAGTGGCAGGATTGCAAAACTGAACAGGAAGGTGGTCAGAGAATCACTCATAAGATATTGCGCAGTTCACATCACAAATAGATTAAATAGAACTGTAATGTTGTGAGCTGCTTCTTTAAAACAGTCTAAAATTTAATAAGCAGATGGAGAATCTTTCATTTCTCATTGGCATTGGCAAGTTGCACATTTGGTCTTTCAATAATACAGCTTGCATGTATTATTTGTAACATTTTTGCATTTTAGGATTTTTTTTCTCTTATGTCTCCTTTGGTTTTAATGCTGGATGAGGTGCCCTTTCCTATTGTTTTCTGTTATTCTCATGTCAGACAAGTCAAAATTCTATGGGATATCTCTGGTACTTATACTGCCGTGAGCTGTCCAAGTTGTTACTGGCTTTAGGTCCATTTGACTTGCTGTATTCCTGTCCATCTCTTGTCTATTTTGAACCATATTTCAGAGATTATAAACAGTAATAATACAAAACTGTCTCAGATATATTTTTTAATACTTTTTTTTTTTAATTAAAAAGGACAAGTCTGAGCTTAGTACGTTTTGGTATCAAAGAAATGGTCTCTTCATATTAATATTTTATAACATTGGTTGTTTGTACTGTGTACTGAAACCCACTCATTTCTGATGCAAACAAAAAAAAAAGCTATTTTTATTCCTATGACCCGTGTGTATGTTGTGGTGAGTAAAGAAAATATTTATGTATAGTAACAGTATCCAGTGCCAAGCCACATACACAAAACCCACTTTGTATTCATTTTTGTTAGCATTTGTCTCGGAGACAAAAAATCAATCCTACAATGAAAGAGGTGAAGTAGAAGCATACATTGCATGATACATACAAAATGCTGAGAGAAAAATGTTCTTCTAATTATATTGGTTGCAGTACTCATTAGTTGTAGTTGTAATGCATTTTAGCATACAAGTCTAGCTGGCGTGAGGATCTGGGCCAGTAAGCAGCCTGTAAAAGGGAAAAGGAAAAAGGGAAAATTAATTGATGCCAGGCTGAAATGGAAAAGATTGACGGTGTCATGCACAGTACTTCTGCTGTAGAGCCTTCTTAATTTTTAGCATCTTGATACTGTATATGCAAAACACATGTAGCTTCGTAAAGAGCTGTATTGGTCACACCTGAGTGTAGGTTTTCAAGTTTTTTATTACGATTTTTATTACGAAGGTGTCACCATTTAATGCAACAGAAGAGATTGAACACGTATTTCAGGTGAGATACAGTGCTCCTTTCCCCTTTAATCTGCATAACTGAATCTGTGTACAAATGCAGTCCTTTGCTTTGTTTCCTAAATACGGGCTGTCCCTAAAGTGCATTGCACAATGGAAGCTATTTATAAACTTTGTATTTGTCCAGATAGTTAAAACAAAAGCTATTTTAGTTTTATGTGCTATCATCAGACAGGAGTTTTGTCTTCCATAACTATTTTTAATTTTTTAATTTCTCAGAACAAATCTAAAACACGCTTTATTAGGTGATCTTAAGCTATCTAGTTGAACATAGTTTTTAACATCTGTATTATTTTGTTTTTGGGATTGGAAATAAAAATAGGGGCTAGCTTGTTTGTCCAGCTGAGTTTACATTTACAGAAAATAAAAATTCCATTGATTTTGATTAAATCCTGGCCGGATTACATCCTTTATTGTTCCATTTTCTTTCCCAGCAATCCTAGGAAACACTGAAAAAACATAGAAATGTTAAGAATGCCTTTCATATTATTAAACCTCAGAGGATACAGCCAGCAACAAGGAAGGTTGGTTAAGTTGAACATGAAAAACACATTACTGGCCTGTTGTTTTGTTATATTGGCAGTGTTCCCAAAACACACTGGCCCTAGTTAAGAAATGCCTTGAGCAATCGGAATGGGGCTTTTGACATGAAGTCATACATTGGTGCTATTGTTTTTACCCCAACTGGGCCTTTTGTGCATTTTGCAGAAAATGTTGCAAGGCTCTAGGTTTTTCCAGCAGCATCAGTTTCTTGTAAATGTCTCTGACCCTTTGCAATGATCCAGTGCCTCCGAGCTAGGGATTTGCCTGTAACGAAGTGTGGAATTGCTCTTTCGATTTTATTAGGAATATATGGAGTGAGTTCTCTGAAGCGTTGTGAGGAAAAATGAAATCGGGTTCAAGATAATAATCGGATTGATTGTTTACCAAGTGAATTCCAGGGCTCAACAAGGAAACAAAACTCCTGAAGCAGAGCTACATGGATATAGGCAGAATTTCAGAAGTAGTAGTGGTACAGCAGGCATCTGTGTAGTGCTGATAACACCTGGATGTAAAGGCCCAGGTGTGCAAGTCCAGAAATTTTCTTCTCATTCCTCATTTTTACCTTTTGACAAATAAATGTAATTGACAGACAAGGTTTGTTTCTTAATTCAAGCAGATTCTCTTCCCTGCATCACACTGAGAGTGGGCTGCATCAGACACCATAATGACAGATTTAAATATAAAAAGATCGAAAGGGAATTTAATTATTTTATCTCCATTGAATAACCAAGTGATGCGTTTGTAGATTTAGGAATGAGCTATCACATTTTTGTTTTATAGATTAAATATTTTTTTTTTACCAACAATGCATCCGTAGGCCAGATTAGGAATAATCCAACAGGATGTACAGTAAAAGTAAAATTACATGCAAAACAGAGTAAGGAAAGAATGGAGATATCGGAGGAACTTCTTTAAGAGTAAGTAAAACATTTTGTGGTGGGTTGGCACCAGGTGCGAGGTATTATATACAGCAGAAAAAACACAAAAGTCTAATGTGCTGTTTTACCTTTACACCAGGAGGAGTATCGGTCTGAAGGCATCAGCTGGCACAACATTGACTACATTGATAACACCGGCTGCATCAATCTCATTAGCAAGAAGCCCACAGCACTGCTCCATCTACTGGATGAAGAGTGCAAGTGAGTACAAACTCTGTCCTAACCAGGGCATCTGCGCACGCTAACATGAACAGTGATGTAGTTGAGTATCCTTTAATATCATGTATATGCTTTCCTAGACTCATTGTTCCAGATTTATCTGTTGCAGTTGATAACTGTTTCTGATCATGTTTAAAATGTGTCAGAACTTGCAAGTATTACTCATGTTGTATTCTTTGCGCATGCAGAATTCGTTTGAATGGATGTTGCCACTGTAAAAGGAAAGACACAACATGTGGTTGTGAACTGACACAAAGTCCATGTATCAGCTATGTTGATGGCAGATTTTGCTTCATTTTGCTGTAGTTGTTTATTTACTTCCTTATTATACAGCAAGAACTGCCATATTAATCTTTTGTCTTTTTGTGTGATGCCCACAACACAAAACACACCTGGTTATTATTCCACATAATGCCGTAGAAAGACCAGACCACAATCACTTGTTTATTTTTCTTTACTTCAGAATTAAAATTGAACCAGCTTTGTTTTAGTACACAATTGAATAGCATCTGGTTATGTATATTTATATTATTCTGGTTGTTTTTTCAAACACATTTTAAAAACAATATATTGATCATGTCAACATTAATGAAAAGCTTTGTATAATAAAAGGTAAGGGCAGGCCTGTCATAGGATTATCAACAGATTATTATGAAGATTCCTTCTATGATAGCTTTTCACATTTTCCTTATCTCGTTTGGCTCTTGTCCAGCGGATGCCCAGACACTAGAAGAGCAAGAAGTTTTTTTCCTTCTGTAACGAATGACTTAAAACAGGTTCCTGGTTAACAGTACACTGCAGTAATCTCTGCATACTTGTAATGCCTAGAGTTTCAAAGACACACTTTTACTTGTTTTTATTTTCGGCATTTTGGCATTTTTCTTACAAAGATGTTTCATGTTTGGGAGTGAAAATGAAATTCCAAAGAATTTAAACAGACTGAAATCTGAATCCTGATCACTGTGGCGATTAACAAGTATCTCACCTTCTTGCATGCCACTCGTCTTCTTCCTGTAGGGTTTTATGTTGTTTAGGTTATAATTTTGGTAATATTTCTTTTGCTTTGGATCCAGGGCTGAAGATAATGTAAATCTAATTTACATTTCTTTGAACCAGCCTTGAAGCTGGTTTTATGATGTTTGTTAACCTTTAAAGAAATACTGTACACACTTTGAGACCCCAATTTTGGGAGCTCCCCAGGTTTGAGTTCTGAAATATTTGTCATTGCAAAAGAAAAACACACTTTAAAAGAAGGGATTGTGAATACAAATTGCAGTTATCTGTTGGCATGGTTTGAACATTTTAAGACAATTTAACATCACATTTCCAGCATTTTAAAAAAAGAGATCTACAGTTGTATGAGGAACATAAGAATCGTTGCAAGCAAGATGTTATTTAATCTATCATGCTCATCCATTTATAGTAATGATAGAAATAATTGTTTGTTTCAAGGAATTCATCACTGTTTTTGAAAGTTTCTGCTCTGGAGTGATAAGATTTAAAAGTTTCTCTGTTGTGTTTTGCATTCAAGGCATTCCTACAGATATCACAGTACTACACAATCTTTCTGATTAGTTCTGCTCTGTTCCTTATGCATATAAGTAACTGTATTTTGTGATCAAGGCCTAAGAGTTATGTGAATTCAGAGTCTGTTGTTCAGACTTTAATTAGTAGTTTACATTCATTAGTGACTCTGCTCTTTAAGAAAAAAATAAACATCTTGACTTAGAAAATGATTTAGTTAAAAACATAAATACTGTAAGGAATAATATTCCCTGTTTCAAGATTTTTTTAGTACTTTGAAATATGTATATGACAAACTTGTTGTCAGTACTTGATAAATAGTTATTTAGGTAGATATGGTAGGAATGTACATTCTCAGGACCAGGCATTGCACAAGAGCACTGTAGCAGCTTAACACAATGACAGAGGAAGAATCTCTGGTCATGCACAAGGCTAATAGCCAAGAATAAAAAAAGGCTTTGCTTAAGTATAAAGCTCACTGCCATATGTTTCATATACAGAAAAGAAGACCTGTCAAATTTTAAGTTTCCCAGATAGCACAGAACTAATTACTTAGCTAAATAAATATTTTCCTTAGTTGCTTAATTTAAGCATATTGTCAACACTGAGTACTTCTGGAGTGTTGGAGCTCTAAAAGTTTCAAGCAATTATTCCATCTTTTTCTTTGTGTTAAGTTCTGAATTCAAGAATGTGTTATTAAGTCTGATTAATTGGAACACTTTCAAAGATTCCATTCGTCTTAGCTAGCACACAATCTCGGAGCTATGAAGGCACAGGCCATGTGTGAGTAGTGTGTTGGACTATTATCTGTCTTGCTCATGCAGAACAGTTTTGATCCAGCAGAAAAGGGCCATGTTTAAACAGCACTTTTAAACATGCCCTTCAGTTTTATAGGCGATGGTAAAGCAAATCAGAAGCTCTAGACACACACACACACACACTATACAGGCACGCTGCAGTGTTCTGCTTTGTGTAGAGAGAGGAAAAGCAACCAGAAAGGGGCAGATATCAGTAGTTTATTTTCTCCTTCAAAGCTCATGGGAGTCTTTATCCGTTTATTGCAGTTTTCCGCAGGCCACAAACCAGACCCTTCTGGACAAGTTCAAACGGCAGCACGAGGGGAGCAGCTACATCGAGTTCCCTGCGGTGATGGAGCCTGCTTTCATCATCAGGCACTATGCTGGCAAGGTCAAGTACGGAGTGAAGGTCAGTAGCTGCCTTGGCAGCGGGTGAAGGTACAGACTGTCTCTGACGAGCACGCCGTGTGGGTAACGTCTCCCTTCAGATGACCGACCCCAGCACAGCTCCTCACAATACCGAGGTGCAAAACTGTAGAGTACTATACATTGGGCAATGACAGGGGAGTGAAGAAATGGGTAATTTGGTCCTAAGAAAAGTGTCAGTTTCTCTGCAGCCTTCACAAAGAGAATCTCATGTAACACAAGCAGTAGTTTCCAAAGCTTAATTGTACTGACCTGTATTGGGATTTGGATTGTATTCCTGGGATCATTCTCAGCTGTGTTTTTATAAATACTTTGGCACAGTGCAACATTTTATATCCAGAATTTTTGGGTTTTCTTAGAAACATATTAGACAGGTGACAATCAAGTACGACACATTTGTGATTTTTCTACTTCCTGATTTTTGAGGTTCACTGTCTATTATTGTATGCCCTCTTCCAAAGAAAGACAACTGAAACTATTTGACTGTTTATTTCAAGCTGATGCTCTGATTCATGAAACATACTTGGAAACATAACATACTTCCCTCAACGTGGCTCCAAAAAAGATATTTCTCAATGACATTAGTCATGATGTGCTCCTGAAGTTTCAGTTGGCACTGACCCCTATAATGGACACAAAGATGTCACAAGTCCATATTAAAAATTAATTGCATTGGTACCGAACAAATATTACACAGCTGCTTTTCGGTATCACGCTCCAGGTACAGTAAGATACCTAGGATGTCTCTTACTGTCTGCCTTGGCCTTTCTGCAGGATTTCAGGGAAAAGAACACTGATCACATGAGACCGGATATAGTTGCTCTGCTGAAAAGCAGCAAGAGCTCTTTCATCTGCGGTCTGATCGGGATCGACCCCGTGGCCACTTTCCGTTGGGCTGTGCTCAGAGCCTACTTCAGGGCTCTGGTGGCCTTCCGGGAAGCAGGCAAGCGACATGTGGAGAAGGAAACTGGTAAGTGACCATCATGCCAACATAACACTTCAGGTTTGTGCAAGTTATCTGTTTCCGAGTGCAGCAATGAGATTATAAGCGCTAGTATGCTGTATCATCTCAAGCCAAAAATATGTCTTCACCTAGTGGGAATGACTTTCTGTACTGTATTGAAATTATTTTCAGCATTACAGTAACTTGTCTGGGTAATTCAGATATGTTTGAACAGTCATTAAATCCCCTTTAGAATAATAAGTTATTTATTCCCTTTGGGATTGTTTTATCGTTTGGGCAGACGCAGAACTAAGTAGCTCAGGAAGAATTTTGAATCTTGATCTTGTTACCATGAGATCTAAGAAATCAAGAATTGCTCTTCCTTCTCTGATACAAAGCCATTTAATGTGATCCCCATCCATTCTCCATACCATGGAAGTGGAGCAAAGCATATCTCAAGGTTTACAGCAGCATGACAAAATGGATGTTTAAACAGATATTGCCACTTTAGAGCTTTTCACAGACTCCTCCCCATTGCATAGCTTACTGTCTGAAAAGTATCTATAAAAACAACACGTTCTTCTGCCTTTTATGGTGCCGTTGTCCTTGTTTGTTGCTCATGTATGCGCATCCTGTATGCTCACTATTGATCAGAATCAAAAGAAAACCATACAATCTGGCTGATGCAGGAGAATATCAATTTGTTGCTATAATGCGTTCAGTTTTAAAGCGCTGACTGCACTGGGTTTGTCCCAGCCTAGAGATTAAAATCCTATATACTGTATGTACTTTGGCGGCAGGGAAGCAGTGAAGAAGTGACATCCTCATGCTCATTGGACAGGAAGGAGCCCTTAACTGAGGCATCATCATGCTGTGGTGGCTGGCGCTGTGACTGCTGTGCTTTGTAGAGCCTCCCTTTGCATAGTGAGCAAGTCCTGCAATGAACAGGCCTGGCTGCTGAGCACTACACTCCCACAGAACACGTCTTCTCCCTTGCTGGTTTGGGGCAGAGACTTTGAATGCAAGGAAAATGGTGTTTCATGTATTCATTTAAACATAAAGTTGACTCATCCTCACTGTACACTGCATAAATATTTCTGTAAGTAGTGTTGTCTGCAGTGTCCTTTTTTTAAAATAACTTCTAATAATTTATTTGCTGTAACTGACAGTGTCATCACTTGAGGCTTTCCTGTTTGGGGAAGATGTATCTTGAATTGTTACAGTTTCTTGAATTGCATCTTGAATTGTATTCAAAGCCTCACTGCAACATTTTCTGGATTTCTGTACATCAAACGTTAGCACATGCCTGTTGTTTTGTATTTCAAGGACAGTAAACTATTGCAATCCTTGAAGTGCAGTGATGACAAGCTTTGAGAATTTTGTCAGACCTTTTTTAACTACTACAGGATACAAAGAGAAGTATTATTGTTCAGACTTTGTTCTTGCCTTATGCTAGTAAAGTTTTAGAGCAATTGAACAGAAAGCTATGCTGGTAAAGTTCAGTGTATGCCTGTCTATTAATGAGGTGCCCTCAAGTTATCGTCTGAGAGAAGGTGAACATCTCTGAATGGGGTTAAAATCCTAATTCACTCAATTGTTCTGGCATCTCAGCTCAGTTTTTAATGGAACCTACTTCTCATAAACAGATAAACAAATAAATATGTAAAACTGCATTCTTTCATACTTAAATTAGTTAACATTGATGATCTAGATGCAGATAGTTATTTTCTCATGACCAGTTTTGTACATGAGTGATACGAGTGGTCTGTCTGGGTACGTTGTTGCTGCTAGAGACTATATTTCCTTTCTGTGGGTACTTGTGCAGTGAACCAGCAGCCAGGCACTGTCTCAGCTAAGCTTATTGCCTGCAGTAATCGTAGTATGTAGCTCCTGTGGCTTTGGCTCTGAGTAGATGTCCAACTTCTTTTTCCAACACTTTCAACTTTTCAGCACAAGGCTTAAAAAGGATTCAGATTCAAATTCAGATTACATTCACTTTACGAAGAAGGAAGGCAAAACCTGTTTGTATGTATACACATGCCCATTGCAGTAATGCTTCAGATGACAAAAGGTTTTTGTTTTCCGATCAAATCCAGGGCTTTTTTCTGTAGTGAAATGAGAGTCCGCTCTTGATCTTTTGTAGTGGAAGGAAAATGCTAAAGCCCTTTAATCATGTAATAGGAAAATCTTTGGGCTGCTCTGACAAAACTATGAGATACATGGGGGTCACAGATGTGGGGAAGCTTGCAGCTGTCACCAACCAACTTGCTTCAGCTTAATTGATTGCATTTGGAGCTCAGTTGATTGCACTAATAGATCTCTGATAATATTTTAAACTCTGCTGAGGTTTAAAAGAAAAGTCATGCCGCTCAATTGGTCTGGGTAGAAGTCATCCCACCTTTGCAATAATTCATATTGCATATCACTCAGCACAAATTTTTGTCCTTTGTTAAGTGAAACATGCGAACCATTTGAAAGTATTACTGAATATATTCTTCTCCCAAAATATCCTTAGATTTTGTTTACTGTAGTGGTGAAGTACAGTAACAACTGTAAAAAAAAATACTGTAAACCTACATAATTCAACAGGAAGTAAACATATGATAAATACGTAAAATATGCTGCATTAAATTGAGTAGTTCAGGCTTGCATCGGTTTCATCGAAACAGTATTTTCACTTTGGGTCCAACTGCAGTGCAAATGTGACTGTTTTCTTGAAGGCTAGCAGTTATATCTCTTGTAGCTCACTCTCTCATTCCTCTCTATATAATCTCTCTTCTCTCTCTCTCTTTCTTTTTTATTTTATTTTTTTTTATTTTGCTTCCCAAGGGCATGATGATGCTGTGCCGTGTGCAGTTTTGAAAAGTGTGGATAGTTTTAGCTTTCTGCATCACCCAGTGCATCAGAGAAGCTTAGAGATCCTGCAGAGGTGCAAAGAGGAGAAGTACAGTAAGACTGCAATCCTCAAATCTTCTCTCCTCACTACATGCACCCGAATGGACAAGGGGACCAACTACATCTGCTCTCATGCTCGCTGCTTCCCTTGGTGGCTAGGCCAGGATCCCTTCAAAGCTTGCATCAAGTCAGCTGGAGTACAATTTCTCCTTCAAGAAAAAATGTTTCTTTTTAATATAAAATAAGTAAAATAGCACACTTGTTAAGGGCCAGATACTCCAGTTGTGTTTTAATACTAGCCCATAAATTGGAATTTATGGTTTTTAGGTGGTACTTTTCAATTTGAATGTGACCAACAAATGCACAACAAATACCCTACAAAATATTTATGACCAAAAAAGTTTAAACTGCAGATTTTCTGCATTTTTAGGCTCTTTAGCCTGTGTCTTTACCCTGGCAGAAACAAATTCTCCCCTCTGAAAATCACAACACTTGTGAATCTATCTTTTCATACAGACAAAAGTGTTTTTAATCCCCTGTAAACTTAAAGCAGGTATCATCAATATCAAAGATACAAGACTTGTGTGGCTTTGATTTGACGAATATAAATGTATTCCCAGGAAATCAATGTGGCTTCTTTCAAGTTTCACATTGTTGGCGATTTTGCTCAAGGTCATAGTGATTTGAATGTTGTTGGTCCCCATGTTCGTGCCCCTCTCTCTGTTGAAGAATAACCAGTTCTGCATGAGAAACTTTGCCAGTTTTTACTAATACAGCCCACTCTGGGGTCAACCCACGGTGTGTTGAAGCATGGACTATACAGTGGTCAGTGGGATCAGTTACACTCCTGAACCCTGCAGTACTGAACTCCAAGCACACACAAAGCCAACAGTAGAATCAACAGTGCACTGAGACCTGGTGTATGTAGGACTCCCTCCTCTGTTTGTTTGGGTGGAGGAGGAGTGCTCTTCTGGCTCCGGTCCTCACTCCCTCAGGTCTTGCTACTCTGGACTTGCAGGGCAGCAGCTAACCGGACCAGAGCTGCAAAATGGTAATGTATGAGCAGGGGCGTTTCCCCAAGTACAGTGGACAATTCTCTTTGACCAGTGCTTTTCAGAGAATTTCTGAGTCACTGGAGCTTCTACTGTTCATCCCTATGACATCCTGAACAATAGTTTATATATTAAAGCTCAGTTGCCACTCTAGAACAAGAACAACCCGTAGCAACACCCTAATCAGATAAAAATGAAGTACCAAATGTAGGTAAAACAGGTATTTTTATATGTAGTTATTTTCATATTTAATTTTTTTGTAGATTTTAGCATGGGACAATTCTAGAATTTTAAAATTTGCTAGTAATAATTGTAACCTGTTTCATGAATCGTTTCTTCTCATTTCTGCATCAATAAATCTGTGATGCATGCTGCATGAGGTTCTGTATATGGATTTTATTTTTGCTGGAACATTAGAAACTCCGAACACTTTTCAAACTGCCGTCACTTTGAAGATCGCATTAACCATAGTTATAAGTGATTATGTCATTGTTCTTTTTGATCTGCTTAAAAACAGTTAGCTCACATCTTTGACAACACAGTATCTCCCTTTAGCTCAATGAAGAAGGGGCAAGCAGGGATCACCCCAATGTTTGAGAAAACAAATGCCTTGTGTTTTTAAAGTGTACCTTTGCAGCACCTATTACATCACATTGAATTTTACATTGCTTATGTTATGCTACTGTTATCTGCACCCTAATGCCTCTTGTTCTGATTTGTTTGTAAGTCACTTTGGATAAAAGCATCTGCCGGATGAACAAATGTAATGTATACCAGTGTTGTCCTCACCAGATTGCAATGGCAGAGAGCGCAGTCTTACGATTGTTTCTCAGTGTAGACACGTTTGGCTCATATGTGAACATTTTACTGATCAAGAAGAGATTGTTTCTGTGTGGCTCTTACTGATGTGTTAATCAGACTCGACAGAATAAATTAGAATAAAAAATTGGTTCCAGAACACAAAAATCAGAGCGACTGTAACACGTTTTCTCAAAAAAATTAATAGCCCTGATTCAGTTCCAGTGATGTCATGCCCAAAAAATCACATGACGGCTGCATGCAGATTGACATCAGTTATGGAAGCAGCAGGTTTTCTGCTAAAGCTAACATAAATTTAAATGCCACCACAGCTACATCTGATATTTGATTGATTTGATAGCTGGCTGAAAAAATATGATACACATTTTCCACAAGTTAATGGGGGTTATGGAGTGACATAAAGTGATCTGCTAGTAATAAAACATTCAAGTTACAGCTCTTAAATTTAAAAAAGGGGGTTTGTTTTGTTTGAATGAAAAACACTTTTCAAGACAGATTTCTTAAAAAAAAGACGCAAGCTGTACTGTTTCATCACTGGCTCTTCATAAACCTATCACCCTGTGTGGGGATGAAATAAAGCCCAGGCCTCAAAGTTTGGCTTCATTGTTCACTTTCCTTGCTGACTTTACTGCACACAATGCAGATCTGGTTCACACATGTGGCACTACCCTCACCTTCATGTGACTACGGAGAAGTGATGCTTATTTTGGTTGAAAGGATTACCATCTCCCTTAAATTGTACTGTAGCTAGCATCATTTTTTATTTTCACTGAGCATTCAGCAAATATGAGACACATTAGTGCAGACCCTGGAACAAACAGACTCCCTCCTAGTTTGTGAAGACTGGCCAGGAGGTTGAAAACTCTTTCCCTTGAGCGGGACGAGTGAGTTGTGTTTTCTGCTCTGGAGCTGATCTGGATTCCCTCCACATATTCCTCTTGAGTGCTGCAAACAGTATTATTAGAACTAGAGAGTCATATGCATTAATCCACTGGCAGAGAATCCTTCTTCATAATTCTCACCTTTTCCCTTTTCCTCCTCTCAATTCCAGTATTCAGTTGTTTTTTTTCAGACACAAAAGTCCCATTTGCAAAATTTCAGATCTCCAGTAGTTCTTGTTAACCAAACCAAATATTTAGAAGATGTGTAATATAAAAATGTATTTAAACAAGACAGTCTTATGCGCATGTGAACATACAGTACCTGTATTTAGCTCTTAGTCTTGCCTTTACCAGGACAGGGCCCTGTAACCCGTCTGCAGGCTTCTGACATGCTGATTATAGATCTGGCGATGCATTGTACCTGTTGTCACTCTGAGATCCTGCTCTGTCTCTTGTGTGTTAGGTATCACACGGAAGAGCCCTCGAACTCCACTGTCAGACTTGCAGGGCACCAACACACTCAATGAGAAAACTCAGCGGTAAGACCTTCTGCTACACATTTCAATCTCAACATGGCTGCCGTATTGAGCTGCTCAGTACTCTGTGCATCTCATTGAAATCTTCGGACTGAGTTGAACTGGAACTTTTAAGTTGTCGCTTATTAAATAATAAAGAGATGATCATGGTGTTTCCCTGTTCACTTTAGTTTTTTTCACAGTAAAACATGTCCCACTAGAAACATTGCAGGTTTAGATTTTGTAGGAATAGACCATGTTTTATACAGCCCGAAGGCGGTTCTGTTCTGTTTTCACTGAAATGGACATGTGTTAGGGAGAGTGCTGCCAAACTCAATTAGCCAATCTGCATTTGAGCACACTAACCTAAAGAACACAGATGTACAAAGGATAATTATAATGCATTCCTTCATAGTGTCTAAACTGCTACAGTAGTCATTCTCCTTGGTCTGTAGAAATTTGGTTAAAAGGAGAAATCCCCGGTTTTTGTAGTGGGATTTGTGGAGTGAAGGGCTATGAAGCATGACCATTCACAATGAGTAATTTCTGTGTGCGACCCTCAGGACACCCGCAGGTTATGGGGGCTCATACTTGGTTAATTAGTACAGGGTTGGGATTACTGAAAACCTGGGGCTGACCCCAGGTTTCACTGACCACTGTGACAAGAGTGCTTTTGTTCAGCACGGTCTCGGCGATAAAGGCTGGTTAATGTGATTTAAAACCACGCACTTTCTTCGTTACTAAGTGACCACTAAGCCCTATGCAGCTGCTTCCTGTGTGATGTCAGGGTGTAGTTATGCATTCATAGGCAATACCGGGGCTAATAAATATTCAGACACTGCAGGGTCTGCTTATACATACCATAGATATGTTCTGAGCAGACTTTTAAATTAGAGCAGGCTTAGTTGGATTAAATGGCTTACATTTCTGTATAAACAGGATTACAAGAAACTCTATGTTACACATAATGGCCTGGGAACTGTTATGGTTTTGGAATATGGCAGTGCCACACTCATTTATACACTTTGCATTGGCCTTTTCCTTGAAAGACATGTCTTAATATGTTATGCCCTGGTTATCTGTGCTCTCTCTCTTGCACAATTCCTGTACAAGTGCACATTGGATAGCAGTAACAAATGTGGTTGCTGCAGTTTTCCTTACACACTGTGTTTTTTGTGACAAACTATTGTGCTGTTTATCCCTGTCAATTAAGGCAAACATGATCTATAGTCTGTTGAAAACAGACACACACTTAACTCGTATGGTTTTCTACCATTAACCTTCCATCCTGCTCATTTGTCTCTTTTTTAAATAACCTTTTTAAGTATTTTTAGAAAAAGGCTTTCTTAATCTACTGTAAATTTCTGTTTTGGATTATTCAGCATTTCCCCAGTCCCACTGGTGGAGCTAAAATTTCACACCTAAGGTTTTTGTATGTTGTTTTTTATGTTGTTTTATTGTGACTTATTTTGAAGTAGGTCTTTTGGGGAAAAATGGACTATTGCTGATGTTGATTGGTGGGCTGTAGAGAAAACTGTTTTTGCAAACTTGGTTTTTTTAACTCTTTAAACATGAATTGCCTCTTAATGTCTTAATGCAGTGGAAGTCTAGCCCAAGTTTACAAAGAAAGCCACGTTATGGGAAAGCAATAGATATTAAAGTTCTTTTTTTTTCAGAGCAAGCAAGAAACAGTAATTTCTCATCAGAAAAATAGTTCAGACTCTAAAGGAATTTGGTCCTCTGCTGAACAGGTTTTGTAAAATCGTTTCCTGGTGGCTATATTTTCGTGCAAGAGTGAGCTGTAAATGGCAGTGTATATTTTTGCATGGGCAGAGCGCCTTATATTTATAGTCCCTATCACAAGAAAAGCTTTAGAGAAAGGTTCTTTATTTCCTGACGGGCCTTTTGCCTGTGAAACTTTTGGGAAGTGATGTTAATTTTAGTTCTCACACTTGGCATCCGAAACCACACCAGTGTTTTAAATCATATGAACTTTCTGTACGCTTTCTCCTTTTGAATGGTACATTTCTGTGTGGTGGGGGATATGGGCCTAGATCTCTGAAATGTATTTGTTTAATGCAAACCAGTTGCCTTTCTTTTCACAAAGCTTTCCCTCTAGGGCCTATTTTACACCATTTCCTAGAAAGAAAACAAAACTTGCAAAGAACCAAAGAGAGAGGTGAACGTTCAAATAAGCATTTTTTTTTTACTTGAATCCAAAATACCCTTGGCTGTGAATGTGGAACTGCAGACATAAAAGGAAATATTTATAAAACATCCTGCATACAGTTTCACCGCAAAGTTAAATGTTGCAAAAACTGTGGGAACAGATTCTGTTTGTTAATGTAATAGCTCTGAAGCCTTTTTTATGCATCTTTGCAAGCGCTTGTTGATTAGTCAGTTCAGTGTTGTTTTTCTCTATAGAAACACAAGCCAGAAACCTTTATTTCTTCATATAGTACATCGTAGAGCACAGAATATGAACAGTAGAATTTTGCAGTAATAGACCCCGAATCTGAAACTTCATAGGAAGGTGAGATTAAAGTACCAAGATGCTCTGTGTAGCCATTACAATGCAGAAGCTTGTAGAGTAGACAGGAATAGCAGCCATTAAGATACTGTGAGTACAACAACTCTGTGATTGGTCTGCTGTCAATGGAAACAGACATTCGTGCTGTCAAGCCTCACAAGTATATACTTTGCCCAGATTAAGTTAAACAAGTTTTGGAAATAAAATCCTTGGCCGTTAATGAATCTGATCATTACTAAATAATGTCTGTTTTATTTTAAAAATGTCTGGTATGAAGAAAGTAAAGAGGTATTAATCATGGAGTTAAAAAATAAACCATCAGAGTCTGCGGTTTTTTGAACGGTGTTTTGACGACAGGTGGAGTGTGCTTTCTCTTTCCTTTACACAAGTCGTTTAAATTGATCTTTTTCTTACAATCCCAAGTGGTTTTACGTTAAATGGTTTTTCATTGCTTTAGAGTAAACCGATCAGACCTGTTTCTCTACTAAATAAAATATCTAGTTGAATGACCATGCGATCAGACCTAGTGCTCTCGTACTTTGGGCTCACAGTAATGACGGGTTGGTAAGAAAGAGTCTTCCCTCCCTGTGTGAAATGAAAGTGATAAAATTTGCATGCATTTGCTTCAGCCTGCAGTCCAACCTGCAGATAGGGTGAAAGGTTTCCTGAAGCAGTGTTAAGGCAGGGAGCGTTTGTCCGCTCACAGCGAGTGACAGATGGGGCCCCTGCCTCTCCCTCCTCTCCACAGGGACAGCTTCAGTGTGGGCTGGATTGGGCGGACCGGCAGGCAGAGCCGGTTGTCCAGCTCGGGCTCCTTGCTAGAGGAGGACGGCATCTTTGTCAACCCCACCAGCAGCAAACTCCTGGAGAGGGCGCATGGTATCCTGATGTAGGTATCGGCTTCTCGCGCAGACGAATCTGCACACTTCCACACACGTCTCACTTCTCAGCACTGCAGCACTGTCACTGTCCATGCTTTGTCTCTGTCCTGTATTTAAAACACTTCTGGAAGAAAAGGCTAACATTAAAAATGCACAGAAGGATAAATTGTTCCAACAGCCAGATCTCATTTTCACATACCTGCAACAGCTGATGTATTAGTGACAGTTGTGTTACTTCTTTCTTTCTTTCAGTATGGAATTAAGCTTTACTTGTTTCTTATGTCATTCAAGCAAGTACTCAGTATAAACTTAAATATATCTGATACAATACCTAAATAATCCTTTATTTAAAGATCACCACAAGAGTAACTTTTTTCAGTAAAATAGAAGCTACCGAGATGTCTTACTACAGTAGCTAATAAACCTCATAAAGCAGAAAGATGTTAATCCTAAATAAGAAATTTTATTTACTTTGTCCTTGCAGGAGGAACAAAAATTATAAGTTAAAACCCAGCCTTCCAAAGGTAAGAAAATTCTCTTTTCTTGTCTTTATATAACTCTGCATATAAGATTCCTTAAAAGAAGACTTGTTTAGTAGTATTAGTAGTTTGTTTTATTTTACCGAAAATCCATACAAAGATTGAGGTGAGAACAGCTTTTGTCTATATGACAGAATCTTTAATTCATGAGGCGGCTAGTACATTTGGCATGAACTCTGTACGTGTACTGGTTACCATACCATTAATTGGTTTTTCGTATGGCAGCACCTGTTGGATGTGAAGTCTCTGAAGTACCTCACTAGCCTGACACTCCACGATCGCATCACCAAATCCCTCCTGCACCTGCACAAGAAGAAGAAACCTCCCAGTATCAGCGCACAGTTCCAGGTGAAAACAGGAGCTTGTTTTCCCAATGCTGTTTTCACTCACACCTTTTCAGCTTATGATTATATTGGCTATTTAGTTATTATCTACCCGACGGCACATTCAAGGCAATGAGACATCTGTCCTTGGAATGTTTTAGGTTTTCAATCAATTTTAAATCCGTGACTACTAAGCCGGGGTCTTTACCCACCTCCACAGGTACAGTACTCTGCAGTTTGAGTGTATTGGCAGCAGTGGTGAGACTTCTTTCAGGTTGCTGCTGTGTACCCTTGAGTAAGATACCCTAATTGTTCCAGTAAATGTCCTGCTGTATACCTGGGTAAAATTGTAATTCGCTCTGGTTTCAGCCAAAAATATAAGTAATAGTAATAATATTTATTTTGTTGTTGAACAGTGTTAGAGATGCACCAGAGAACAGAACAAGACCCAGCAATGTTGCCCCTGAAATAATAAATAAGGTTTACAGTTTTTTTGATGGATTAGCTAAACATTGAATTACTGACATACCTGCTTATTTTTGAGCATTTTAAACACAGTGCAGCACTTAAAGTTTAGGGGTACCGACCAATATCATTCTGCTTACACAGTCTACAGGTACAGCCCCTGCAGCAGTTCTTATCATGCTAGGATTTATATTTGTACAAAACCTCTGCACAGCAGGAGATAACATCTGGATTTTTGTCCCCTAGACTTCTTTTTTTTCTGCAAATCCACAGACCACCTCTCAGTAAGCGTCAGTGTACCCAGTCTCTGAAATGAAATGGCCTAACCCTCTTGCATTGTTGCTTATAAAGACCTCTGTGACTAAGGCGTGTTTCAATTCATTCCTGCCAAAATTATATCAGTACCAGCAAAATTGGCCGCCATATTTTTATTGGAGGCCTGGGCAGTTAATATTTTTAAATCCCCCCACAGATTTGACTTTATGTGGTCATGTCTGCCCTTTTAATTAAAAAAAAGCATTGCAGGGGAAACACACTTCCAGATAAAACTGTCCTTTTAAACCTTTATTACTTTCTTTCTTACGGGATTCAGTTTGCCTTCATGGAAGAATATGAAATGTAGAAATGACCTGTTAGGGATTACAATTACTTCCCATTTACTATAAAGGACAACGAAGACTGTTATTTAAACATATTCTTACCTTCTTTGCTGTCTGCTGATGTTCTGGGTGTTTCTGGGTGACCTTTAAGCCTTCTGATAGGACTAAAACTACATTCCTCTAATTTTACAGTCCAAGTTTCCTTAGACGTATATTAGTGTATTTCTGACTTGGTACTCTCAGTTTCTAAAAGGGACACAGAAAAGGGGCTGCAAACACTGTAGATTTCAAGTGCCTTAAAAATCACTAACAAACCGTCCTAAAGCCTAGAGCAAGATCTGTGTAGAAAGCCCTCGATGACTTCATGCCATTAAGTCACCCCACATCCTGTTGTAAGTTTTATTTCTTTAATCTGCCGAGTGGGGAAAGTGAATTTGTGGCCACCAAAATAGCAGCACGTCCTCCTCAAGCAAAAGTGGTTCTCAGACAAGGAAAGAAATGAAGTCCAGGTGGCATATAAATGATGTGTACTTCATTACTCTCTCCGGTTCCTTTCGGGGAAGCTGGACACACGCTGCAGCTATTGTTCGTTTCGCTCTGTGCTCCCGGTCAGACTTCTCTTGAAAACACTGAGTTTATTGGCACCATAGGAACCCATTTGGCTTCTGGGTTAATAAATTGGAATGTTATCTGAGGGAAAATAGTAGGTGGTTTAATAAAAATACTAAACCGAAGCTGCTTTAAAAAAAATAACTATATAAAGTGAAACTGGTTGTTTTTTATAGAGGTATCTGCTGCTACATCTGCATGCTTGCTTAGTGATTTTTTCCGATTTTTTCTGTTTTCCTGATTCTCCCTGCTTTTCCTAGGCATCACTGAATAAACTGATGGAAACGCTAGGTCAGGCAGAGCCCTACTTTGTGAAGTGCATCCGATCCAATGCGGAAAAGGTAAAGTGGTGCTGGTAGAGCCCAGTGTGCTCGGATCTTAAAATAAGGTGTGGCTGATATCGGACTTTGTCCCGTTCAGTATCTTTTAGCCAGTTCTGGAAGTAGCTATTTGTCTTATACTGAGTTATGTGTTTTCAAATTAGAGGGTTTAGGTTTTTTTTCCTATCTTTACCTGCCCTTTAACAGATATTAAGTAGATGTAGTTACTGGTCTAATCCTTTAAAGAAGCTGTTAGCGCTAGTCAGTTTAGGTTGTTTTTGCTCTGGGTGAAACTGTCAGTTTTGACCTCTGCTTTCCCTGCAGCTTCCCTTGAGATTCAGTGACAGCCTGGTGCTCCGACAGCTGCGCTACACAGGCATGCTGGAGACGGTCAGGATACGACAATCGGGATACAGTATCAAATACACTTTCCAGGTGAGATGTCACAAGTGCAGCTGCCACTGATCCCTGCACTCCTGTTTTTGATTTTTAGTGTAGTTTTAGCAGAGGTCCCGTTCTTCCATCATCCTTCCATCAAAAACCACAAAAAAAAAACCAAACCTGATTAGGCAACGCATGCGCTTCTCAAAAAATAAAAAGGGACAGCTATTTCAGTTAGTAAACGTACAAAATCTTATGCCAAAATCATGTTTCCCCCGTCTTAGGGTGTGGAGAGGTTGATACAATTTCCTGTGTTCCTCAACTTCCCTGGACAGGAATCTCCTTCCAAAACTAAGAGCCTGAATCATTGTTTCCTACTATAAATGTCTAGTGTTCATGGCACATTTAACAGCCTGTTGCATGTGTATGTCCTGTTGGATTTTACTATTCTCACATTTGGCTCTTGTATCTTTTTCAATCTGAAGAGATTTGACCAGAGGTCAAAAATTATTACAAAGATCCTAGAACATAAAAGAACATGACCTCCCCACTGTATTTATAAGACCTTTATTAACTCAATGATGGGAATGTGTGGTGACTAATACCAAAGCTCTCATTTTTCTGAGGCCTCCACTTTAATTTGTGTTTTCTGATTATTCCGGTTCAAAGCAGAAGCTTTTGAACGCTGGGCTCACCTTCCAGGCGACATGATGTCACTGGCGACTGGCCCTCGGAACAGAGGTGCATTATTGTTCGTAATGGAAGGCCCGATAGTAATTATATAAACACAGCATCTACTTCCCAACCTGCCCCCCACAGTTGATTGCATCTCGGCGTGGAACAGAATGGAGCCTGGGGATTGTGTTGAGCTCATTGTCTCAGTCGGCCCCCCCTCTCTTCCTGAGACACCATGTGTGAGCGAGCTGCGTGTTTACACAGTGATGTCAGGCTGCTGTAACATTTGGGCTGTGTGTTTAAAAACCACATGTGTCCAGATAGGGCATTCAGCATAAATATAAATAAAGGAGAGAGGGGCAGGGGGGAAGCGCGCACGTATAGAAACACAACTCTTTTATAAGCTATTGATGATGGTAATACAAAGGACCCCTTTGTCAGTTTTAAACTTTTCCCTCCCCTCTTCCTCTTGTCAGGATTTTGTTGATCACTTCCATGTGCTGTTACCAGAGGGCACCACTGCCACCCAGCAGAGTATATGTAAATTTCTCCACCAGCTTGACCTCAGCCCAGACAGCTATCAAGTTGGCAAAACAATGGTACAGTATGCACACAGAACCCCAGTGGTGTTTTTTCTCTTTCGCAGAACCAGCAGAGTTTGCTTGCTTTCTTTGCAGCCCCTGAAGACAAAAATAGATGCTTTTTTCACTCACTGCATTTTTTGTGCAGCCCATGAAGAAAGACCATCAAAGTACTGTAGTTAAAATACAATGTTAATTTTTCTTGTACCATCTAACATTAAAAGATGCAAATGATTGAAATTCATCCAAAGATACACTAGTGTACCATCCACCAGATCTCTCTTAATAGACCTCCAGAGGTTGTGAGATGAAATACTGTATATCAGAGGTGTATCCTAGATAAGCAGAGCATTCACACACAATGCTGCCATACACATAAGCATCATTCCTTTGAGATGGCACTATCCCCCAGAGTGGAGTATGGTCTGTCATTAGAGACCCATCCTTCACATTCCTGGGATTATTTAAGGGTGGCCGCTGTGTGCTGCTCATGTCTTTGACGCGGTCTCTGGATCGCTGCAGGTGTTCATGCGGGAGGCAGAGCGACAGAGGCTGCAGGACCTGCTGCATCAGGAGGTGTTGAGGAGGATCATCGTCCTGCAGCGCTGGTTCAGAGCCCTGCTGGAGAGGAGGCACTTTGTCAACATGAGGCAGGCCGCCATTGTCATCCAGGTGGGTGTCCAGCGCGATCAGTCACTTAGACTAGTGAGGTACACAATGCGAGCTGCAGGCCATGCTTATATTTCTGTTGATTCGTGATGCACAATCTGGATTCGAAGCATGGTCCTTCCTTACAAATCTTTAGGATATTGTGATGTGACATGTGTGGGACTCATTTCATTGTGCCTTTTTTGTCTAATTTTCCCACTTGTTGTACATCCTTTTAAATATCTCTTTCTTGTCATTTCTTATTGTTCTGTCTGGTTTTGCTGTTCTGTGTCTTTCTAAACCTGCACTAATAGTTCCTGAAAGCACTTATATAGATGGGGATGAATTGGCTTATGCAATGTTCCTGTGTATACTCTCTTCCAATCAGCAATTGACTGTTTTCAGAAGCTGTTTTTTTATGAACGGTTAGTTAGAACTTGATAAGAAATTTGGATCAGATCGTTCAATAAAAATAAACACCTTTAAGAAAATCAACAGCAGAAACCACAACACTGAATCATGCAAAACTTAAAAACTATGCAAATGATATCACTTTTTCCTTTAAATGGTGTTTAGTTTTTACAGAGGTAGTAGTTTCTCTAAGAAAAGCAATATGAACTTTTCAAACTGCAGTCAGTTGTTTTGTATTACAGTACCTTAGTCCGAGAGCTCCCTTTGTCCTTAGATTTCCTTAGGAACCGTAGTTTGCTGCTGCAGTACCTTTCATATGCTTTGCTATAATATTTCCTTAATTAATGTCAATAGGTTAATACATCAATTAAGCTACAAATGACCATTATTAATTTCCACTGTTGCAAATATCAAATGGCTACTTAGCTTTTTCATTTAAGAATTTTAATTTTCAGACACAAGGACTAAATTGTGTGTTGAACTTCATACACCTTTTAAAATCCAATTGCTGTATTATACATATGCTTTGAATTTGTGTTGCTAATGGAAATATTTACTTTAACAAAGTATTTTTTTTAAATGCACACCACTCTCTTTTACCCCTGTAGCGATGGTGGCGGAGCTACAGGCTGAAGCAGGCTGCTGGTGAAACGGGGGCAGACGTAGAAGGTCAGCAGAGGGCAGCACTGTGCCTTCAGGCAGCGTGGAGGGGGTACAGGGAACGCCACAGATTCCTGGTCTGGAGGGAGGCTGCGCTGGTGATCCAAAGCAGATGGCGGAGCTTCTGCTGCCAGAGGGTCAAAGCTGCAGTCAGAATTCAGGCTGCTTTGCGTAGCTACCGAGACCGAACTGCCTACAAGGCACTCAGGCACAGGACTGTGCGTCTGCAAGCAATGTGCAGAGGATACCTGGCACGGCAGAGGTATTGAACATTCAGTTCAATTCAATTTATTTTTATATAGCGCCTTTCACAACAAGGTTGCCCCAAGGCGCTTAAACATCACCTGTTTAATGTAGAATCACTACATTATTTTGGCTTGATTTAGGTGAAGGATCTCAGTTGTCAGAATATAAGCAATAGCAGATTTCATGCACAAATCAAATAATAACATTTATTATGTTATGAATATTAGATTCCTAAACAAAGATAGGAAGATTCCTCAATTTCCCGCCGGGATTAATAAAGTCTTATCTAAGAGCAAAAACAAGATATAGGCTAAGCATGACTGTATTCCTCTACCGTTGTTGTCTGTATCTCACTGTGCAGATGAAGTTGGGTGGAGAATTTATTAATGTATTAATGCCTGTTATTCTATCCTCTGCTATCCGTCATAGGGATGTAAAACAAAAATATCTCTGATTTATTATCTGACATCTCCTGTTTTAATTTTTAGGTTCAGAGTTCTTCAAGAGCAAAACTTAAAAGAGAAGGCGCTACAAAATGGACAGCCAAGTCCACTATTAGGAGATGAACCTTTATTCCCAAAGATCATGGGCCTGGATCCCACCAAGTGGGAGGACAGCTCTTACGAACAGCGGGAGAAGGTTCTTTGGAGACATAGCTCATCACAGGAGAGTTTTCAGGACTCAGGAGCCAAGGATGCTCCATTGGACTGGAATCAGCCACATGAATCAGCCAGAGAAGAGGATAGTGGAGTTATCATGTCAGAGGTGGTGGTGAGAGAGAGGCCCAAGTTATTGGACGACCCCAACCAAAAGAAAGTGGTCAGGGCCAAAAGAGAGAGCCGAAGAATGAGGGAGTTGGAGCAGGCCAAGTTTAGCCTGGAGTTACTAAAGGTGAGGTCTAGCGGTGGCATTTCTCCATCTGAGGAGAGACGGTGGTCTACAGAGCTGGTTGCAGACAGCTTGCACTCCCCTCAAGGCACCCCAGACAGTGAGAGCTCTAGGGGGAGCTTTGAGATTCTGAACATCGATAATCTGAAAGACAAGTCCAACTCTGTGGAATCGGAAGACTTTGGCTGTTCATCCAGTTTAACTGAGCAGCCCGAAGTTTTACCCATTAGATCAAGGTTGCCTGATAATCTCTTGGGGGAGTCCCAAAATCTGGTTCTGGATGAAATCCCCACCAGCTCCAGGATAGAGCCACCAAATTTGACTTCTTTTCTGAAGATGGAGAATCACCTGCCCACTTTCTACATCCCACAGCAAGACAGCTCCCCTGTTCTCTATAGGTCCACTGAGGATTCTTCTGCAGCGAGACCAGAGGGTGGTGACAAACAATTGAGGGAGCAGAAGGAGTCCACACGCAAGCCCATGGTCGTGGTGATCAGTATGCAGAAAGACACAGTGCTGGATAAGAGGCAGGGCTTAACGCCAGAGCTCCAGGATGGTGAAGCTCAAACTGTGGAGCCTCTATCTCTTGAGGCTAAAGATCTGAGCAACGTGGCTGTCCTGGAGAAGCTGGAGAAACTGAATGAGGAGAAGGTGGAGCGGCAGAAGCAGCAGCAGCAGCAAAATGAAAAGGAAATGATGGAGCAAATCCGCCAGCAGAAAGAGATCCTGGAGAAGCAGCGCAAATTCTTTGCTCAGTACGAGAGGGATCTTTTCGAAAAACACCGTGGCGAAGCCTTGCAGAAGATTGAGCAAAGTAGGCAGAATGAGTCTTTGCAGGCCCAGGACCCTACAGACAAGCAGAAAGAAAAGCCATCTCCTCCTTTGAGGTCCCAGGTCTTGTTGGAGCCAAACGCCACTGGGGACCTTGCTTCTTCTTTGGTGAATGCCCAGTTGGTCTATCCCCCACAACCTGGTAAGAAAGAGCAGCCTAGCCTTGTTTCCAAAGACCACCCACAGTTTCCAGACAGAAGGGAAGGACAGTCCAGGGCCATACAGGATGGCTGGAGCCCCAAGCTAACACTGGAGACACGGGACACCTGTCTAAGAAATGAACGACTGAGACAGAAAAAAGCTCCCAGTCAAGTCATCGACATCAGCATGACCGACAGGCCCTCTGCTATCTTCTTCTCACCAAAATATAACAAGGTTGCATTTACCAAGTGAGTACATAGCATGCCTACGCATGCTGACGCAGCTACCCACATGATTTATCAATTATGGATTTTGTTTTTCCAGTTGATACAAAATGTTATATCCAACTTACATCTGAATGGGGGTTGGCAATGGGCAAATTTAGCATCCGTCCAGGGCTTAATCATGTATCTGTATAAAGTATTAAATACTTCCTAACCTTTACAATGTATTGTAGGTCTGATAAGGAGTCTGTGAACCAAGAGAGGTCAATGGCCATCCAAAAAGATGAAGCTTCCTCAGACCCCAAACCTTCAAAAGCAGCTGGGCACAAACGGCTTGAGGTGTGTGGAAATGATCAACCTCTCAGCTTAACTGGCTGAGGTGTCGTTCTTCTTTATCAATTAAGAAATAACGTTTTCAGAAAGCCTTGGTGGAGGGGCAGGCTTAATGTGCGATGGAGAATTACATTTTGTTTGTGTATAGCTGAGTCCCCAAAACCTGCTTGTATTTATTATTTTGCATCTTAGAGCAACCTTGCATTGGGAAAAAGCAATGTGTTCTATCAGGCATTTATGTTCAAAAACAGCCTCCAAAAATGAGTGCACGTGTAAGCAGGGCTGAATGGCATGCAGAGGTCTGAAGTCTGAGTTGTAAGGGAAGCCTTACAGCCTTACAATGTGCTGGTCATTGTGTTTTCTGGGTGCAACAAGTAATTGGACTGTTTTTTACATGTTATTGAATGCGAAAAAGTGCTTAATTTCTGAAGCTGGAATAATCAGATACAGATTGCATTGATCCAGATGCAGATTGATTCATTAGAGTGCAATGAAAGGTGTACTTTGGGAATTTTTTTTTCATAGCAATTTTTTTCCTCTGATGAGTACTTAATAAATCAGTTATACGTGATCTCGGGATCATCCATTAGGAATGGGCATAAGGTAATCAAGCGATTCAAGGATTGGTTCCAACAACGCAGGTGCTCAGGCATACAGTGTTAATCATGAAACATCCAAGAATGAAATAAGCTGGTCTTTGTCAGCTTTTGTCTCACATGATATGAGAGTTAAGATTATTTTCATAAGGGAAAAAATAACAGAAGGTCAAAGAGTATGATTTGGAGCTGAGGGTGAGACAGACTCAACACAGCTGGGTTTGTTTTAAGAACTACAATGAAGCTATGACAGAAAACCATTTTATTTAGTACGCAAATGCCTTTGAAAGCACACACTGTGCACAGATTTTGCTTGGTTGTTTCTCAGTATTGCATTAGCCACACTTAATGTGCTATTAAGGAATTATGATCAAGCAATTAAACCTTTCCCTTAACTTGAAGACTTGGACTCACAATTTACTGTAACGTAAAAGTATTTGTAACCGATAGTTTTAGAACAGGGGTGTCAAAAGCTGATGTTGCAGAGCCCCCCTCTAGCAAGTTTTAATGGTAAGCATTAAATCGTTATTTTAAAGAAAAAACTTTGAACAATTTAGGTATGGTAAATTAAGGGGGTGATATTCTAAATTATTCTAGAGCCCTTTTTGTATAAAAATCTGAATACCCATCAGCACTAAATGATCAGCATTTGAATATGATGCTTACTTGTTTGCATAATAATGCAATGGAAGTAAGTGGTTTGGGGTGATCTAGAAAACGTACTGATTTTGAAAAAGAGCTTGTGTTTTCCCCAGTTTTTGAAGTTCATTGAGTGACTTGATCAGTTCAGAACAAGTTCCTCTGTCTTGTTCAGCCCAGCTAACCTGTGCACCCCTGTAACAGCGGCCTCTGTTTGTTGTTGTGGTTGCTACCAAACTGTTGCTCCGTGTAATTCTGGGCGCTTTGTTTGTTTGTTTTCATTTTATGTAGTTTTGTGTGTGTGTGTCTTTGAAATATGACCGTGCTAATTTTATCTCTCAGAGTTGTTCTGGAACTATGAAAGATGTATTTTTTTTTTCAGTTTTTCTAAAATAATTCATAAGTTGCCAAATTCATCTTTTGAAGGGGGAGACCATTTAAAAAGAAATAAGCTGACTGAGTTTAGTGTTCAGTTAAGCCTCTTTTAGTTTATGAGACGCGCGTTTGTTGCCTTTGCCGATATTCACGCAGGGTTGAACCGCAGCAGGCACCAAGGTCACAAGAACGTGAGGGCTGGGTTTCCCCAGGTGCGGCGTGTCTGAGTGCATGTCTGTGTGTGTGTGCATTTCAAAGCGGAGAGACGTACTGTAATTATGAGCTCGTTTTCATTTCACTCCGTTTCACCGCCTTCAGAGCTCGCTCTGAGCTCGGCCGTGCGAGAGCCGCGAGGGCCGCAGCAGGGA
This sequence comes from Atractosteus spatula, assembly GCF_055471065.1. Taxonomy (NCBI): domain Eukaryota; kingdom Metazoa; phylum Chordata; class Actinopteri; order Semionotiformes; family Lepisosteidae; genus Atractosteus; species Atractosteus spatula. The sequence goes on along the minus strand of NC_142712.1, from coordinate 62,409,527 downwards.
GGTTTTTACCTGTGTTGTTATTATCTGGTTAATTAGGTTGCCAGACCAGGCCATAAAAAGAAGGCCCGCATGGCACGGACACGCTCCGATTTCCTGACCCGAGGTTCAAACCCCGAGGGGGAGGGGGAATCGGAGGACGATGAGTACGATGAGCCCCTCATCGCACCCCCTCTCTCCCCCAGCCTGCCCCACCCGGAGCAGGACGCTGAGGGGAGCGGAGTACAGGCTTGTCACAGTGACTCCGAAATGGTAATTGAACCAGCCAAACCAAACCCCAGACCTCCAGGCCTCTTCTGGGTGCAAAGCTCGCAAGTGGGAGCGAACTCTTTATTGCTAACCCCTTCAGCACCGCCTGGGTAGAACTGCAATACTGACAACTAAATATGCTTCAATACTCCAATTTTTTTTTAGCTTTGATTTTCACTTTACTATAGATTGGGAAACACCTTTTGAAATACAGCATTAAGCGTGACATTTCAAGGTCTACTGGAAAGATGAACCCTTTCTACGCTTCTTGTTTCCATGGCATTGACATGCAAGAAAAGAAAAAATATATACTCTATATTATAAAATAAATCATCTTTTATTATTTACTTTTTCAGCCAATGTGGAAACCTTTCGCAGGAAAATCCAAAAATGTTCAACATTCCAAGGCTTGGTTTGTTCGTGTGGACACAGAAATGTGTGTGTAGCGTTAATGCACCTCTGCAGCCAGTGGAATTGAGGACAAGGTGTAGAAAGGGTTAACCGTCAAGTCAATGGGACGAACAGCACCATCATCTGCAGCAAGATCCAAATTATTCACAAAGAGAGAGACAGCATCTCCAAAATCAGATTTTTTCTTCATTAGGCTTCTTGCAAAAACAGCCAGGTGCTATTTTGCAGAATGGGACCATTATATACCTGCATAATGCAGCTACAAAAATGCCTAGCTGTTTAATTCATTGACTGCTGAAATGTTGAAAATATCCAAACCCAAGGATGAATCATCTGCTGATTCTAAAGGGGTTAAGTCAGTCAAGGGAGTTTTTCAGTTAGCCACAAAGCTGGGTTCAAAAGGGTGTTTCCTTATATTCAGTGAATCACCACGTTAACTCACTTGCACTGGGTATAGTGATTTCTGGCTGGTGTGGGTGCCTTTGCCAAGCTGGGGTGGGGTGGGGGGGGGGCACTTAAGATGGCAAAAGCTCACGTCATTCATCCTAAAGGCCAAGTGCAGAATTCACCTACTTTCATAAGAGCCTGGTTAACAGCCAATCATTGCATGCTATAGCTTGTAACTGCCTTCTGTGGGCACACTTGATCTCCTTCCTTCTCTCACAGTCCGTGCTGAGCACATCCATCGTCACCCTGCAGGGTGGTTTCAGTGGGCTTCTCGCATCATTGGACACGCTGACCTGAGTTTCTCCTCTGCCTGATTTTGTTGATTTTGTTTGATTGTGAAGTGTTTCTTTAACCTACCGTATGTGTCATAATGTTTCACTTTTCAGTGTTTGTCTTTGTTCAGAGATGTTTTTTTGTTGTCCACACAGGTATATAAGCACTGAAACTGATCAGCAGTACATTACAAAAATAGAGAGGTGACGCAGGATGTCAAATATAAGGGTTGGATTTCAGAAACAAAGATACAAGAAAATCACCCAGTCATCCATCCATTAGTCCTCCATTACAGTCCCTCAGCAGTTCCTGCCTTTGATCTGCAGTATAGCGACTGATACAGCATAATACCACATAATAACACATAAACTCTGACACTGTTAACATGAACTTCTTTACCTTTTAGTATCTTCCACCATTAGGTAAGAATACAAAATTGTGCTGTCGGTCCTGCAGGGCAGCACAGTGAGGATTTCATGATGATTAACTGATGCATTGTGCGGTCAGTTATATTAGGAAGAGCTAATATAACGGCTTTTATTGTATCTGCGCCAAAGGCAAATTTTAACAGACTGCACTTGTTTATAAATCAAAACACAATTCAATTACATTTGTATTTTTGGTGCCATTTGTTTCAGTTCAGGCACTTTCATGCTGCCATTGTTATTCTAGAGTGTGCTGCCACAGTAAAGCTTTCAGCCTCCCAGCCAAGAATTACACCAATCTGTTGATCTGTTAAAGAAAGTTTAAGAATATGAATGTGGGGATTCAGATATTTTGAATATTTTGAAAGCTTGAGCACATAAGTGGTAAGTGTCACAGCAGTCACAATTTTAGAAAATCTGTGGGCTCACTGTATTTGTTGCCTGTGTCAAAACTGAGGATACACTGCCATCTGTAGATTAAGAGCTCTATGCTTGAAAATTCAGTGCAGTCAGACAAGCTAGCCAACTGTATGCACTACATACAGTTAAAATATCCTGGGGATATTGGAGAACTGCTGTATAGAGTATGATTACCCAGCAAAACCATAAAGTGAATTAATCTCATCTACAAAGTGAAATAATCTCATCTGCTTGCACAGGCCAAAAAGAAATCACATGAAAAGAAATTTCATGTGCGGTTAAAAACATAAAAATTCATGCTTTGAGGTGAAGCAAAAGGTTGATATGGCTTTATGACTCCTCCTTGTTATCTGGTACTTAACTTGCCAGGACACTACATCTCAATTAACATAGTTTCTGTCAGCCAAACATTCTGTTGTGCTGACATGGTACACAGTCGTAGATGCCAAGGGGGTTTAGATACAGTAAATAGCAGTAGGGGTTTGCCAGTAAAGAGGATAAGTGCTTTTTTCTTGTAAACAAATTTAAGAATTTTGATTTCCTATAAATATATCAGGAGGTTTCCTCTATGTTAGCAGCTCCTATAAGAAGCTGTGTGATTGAGTGCTGTAGTAACACAAAAGTGTCTTGAAGGGAGACACTCATTTAGAGCTGAAGATGTCCATTCAGTTTAGATGATCTTTTTCTTGTGCAGTTTTTATTTTTTGTTTTACTTTGTTATTTAATGCATTTGAGTGTGCTTGGATAGACTGTCAGATTTTAACTGGTGCATCAGATAATGTCTTCTGCAGAATGAAGTTGAGACAAGATGTTCATATACAGTATACTTTCTCACTCAAAGCTTGAAGTCACTGACCTTCTATTGGAGTAGCAGATTATTTTTTTCCTTAACTTTTGATAAAAGGGACCCGTCTTGAGTGTTTTAATACATTGTGCCACTCCATTGAAATTTCAGCCGTCCTCGTATACCGAAGAGCAGAAGAAGATGCATAAAACCATGTCTTCTGGAGATCTAGGCAAGATGGACAGCATGAGGAAGAATCCCCATGCAGATGGAAGGTAACCAGTGCAATGGCTGGAATGTAGCAAAATTTCCATTGTGTGCACACATGCTTTTTGTGCATTACAGCTGTTTTGCTTAGAGACTTGCTATTTTGTGTGCTTTCCGACTGTGCATCATGCCATCCTAGGTACTGGCATTATTTTTAAAAGTGCAGAAGCAAGATAGAAGATTCAGTGGCATACTTCCTTTGTGCCAGCGTTCGCTGGCATTGCACTTACAGTATGTCATGTGCTGTGGATTGTTTCTCCCGGGCTGTACTCCTCTGAGCCTATGTCTCTGTGTTGGGGCGGCAGGGTCCGGGGTAAAATGCGTTTCTGGGGCAAGACAAAGCAAGGAGACAAGAAGTCATCCAGGGAGAAGCTTGCCAGCACAGGTGACCTGCTGGAGCTCCATAGAGAAGTAGAGGCCATGGAATCTGGATTGAACAAAGCTGAGGGTGAGTACACTTTCTTCAAACACACAAGGGTATCGCCAGTGGGTTATGTGTAACCCTACAGTATATAGAGGCACTAAAGTCATTCTGATGCTCATGGATAGGGAATGAAGTAGGAGACCTATCTGCCTCCCTCATGGGAAAGTAAACCCAGTTATGCGGGGACGTCCTGGAGTAGCCAATTCAAACTAACCCAGCTTCCCATAAACCCTGAAAACCTCAAAAATCCACTGTTCAATTCAGACACAAATAGAAGCTTTTCAAGACTACATTTAGTGACCAGTCATTCACCACTAGAAACCATGAAGTTAGCTTTGGCACTGAGGGTTAAAGCAATGGCTAGGGGTATGAAGGAAGAGAGCACTTCCTCTGTTGCTCCTCTCCACATCAGTCCATGCGCTTGACATACTTTTTGATTTCAGCCCCCTGACTTGTGGTAGCAGGAGCTACAAGTAAATATGTGAATGATTTGTTGACAGAATGGATAGTGTTTACCAATAGTATGAATTTAATAAACATCGGGTTGAGACATCAGGTTGTGGCGTGCCCAGCGTAAACCTGCAGTGGAGAATGTCGAGAACATAAAAGCATGTGAAGTATCCAAGTGAAAGAAGGCCGTTTTGGACCTTCTGGCTCATTTGGTTGCTGGTGGGTGGGCTGAGAGCCCATCAACAGCAGCGGTGAACTCTCTCCCCCCAGCAGGGCAGGAGCACATGACGCCGCCCCGCAGCCCAGACCTGGCCTTGGAGCGAGGGAAGGAGTTCAAGGAGAACAAGGAGCCGTCCCCCAAAGTGAAGCGGCGCAGGAGTGTGAAGATCAGCAGCGTGGCCCTGGAGCCGGTGCTGTGGCAGAACGACTCCCTCCAGATCCTCACCAGCGCCAACGACTACAAGAGCATGAACGAGTTCCTGATGAAGAAGGTGAGGCCGTGCGGCCAGGGCCTCGCCAGCCTCGCCAGCCTGCAGGCCTGATGGGTTTGCCAATCACACAGAATGTGAATCACATAATGAAAGATGTTCATCTTCGTCTTCCAGATAAATGACCTAGAAACTGAGGACAGCAAGAAAGACACCTTAGTGGACGTGGTCTTTAAAAAGGCTCTTAAAGAGTTTCGCCTCAATATCTTCAACTCCTACTCGACTGCCTTGGCCGTGAGTAGCTCTACATCAACCTCGTCTAAAAGATTATACTTGTGCAATTTACAGTATATTGAGTATATGATTTAATTAATTGTTATTGAAAGATCGATCTACACAAATCAGAGACTCTCCTGTTAGCGTCTCTACACCATATCATTGTTGCTGCTACTGGATGGAGGACATACTTTACAGCAAATATAAGAATTCAAAAACCATGAGATTCCAAATAAGAACATTTCAGGACTAAACAGATTCTTTCAGTTGATTTGTGTGGTGGTTGTGAAAACTGCCTTTGTGTGTAGTCAGTGAACATAACTGCTGTTTACTGTGTCATAAATTGGCTACATTCTGCTGTTTTGCTTTCACAAAGCTCTTTGACATTGATTTAAATGCAGATGGATGATGGGAAGAGTATCCGTTATAAGGATCTTTATGCACTGTTCGAGCAAATCCTGGAGAAGAACATGAGGCTGGAGCAGCGGGATTGGAGCGAGTCACCTGTCAAGGTCTGGGTGAACACCTTCAAGGTCTTCCTGGACGAGTTCATGACTGAGTACAAACCCCTGGACAACACCCTGAGCAAGGTACAGTGTCAACTGTTCTCCTGGACCAGAGCAGTCATTCTCTCCATCAGTATTCTACATGTGTTCTGACAAACGCCTAAGGCAGAATGCTAAAGGATGTCCTTGATGGCCTTGACAGAGTGGACTTTATGATGGCTGTGTCTTTAAACTGCTGTATATAGAACATATATATAGTTGAAACATCTAGACATTGTAGAATCAATTCATTTTACCATCAATGTGGAATTAATCAGTGAGATAGTCATTGCAAGGCCTGTAAAGCAACTGTGCTGAAACCGTGAGTAGAATCCTTCAATGTCTTCCCCTCAGCTCATTCATTTGTTAATTATGCTATGTTGCTGCTCCATAGATGCCTAAACCAGAACGCAAGAAAAGGAGGAAAAAAGACACAGATATTGTAAGTACACTGTCCTGGGGTACATCTGTTATCGTTATTAACTATCTCATAGTGTAATTACATTTCCAGGATTTTTGTTTGAATGTGAAATGTGAGGATTCTGTCTTTCTGGGAGTTTACATTACAATGTCATTCCAGCTGGTAGCTTCTTGACTTATTGGCAGCGAGAACAATTGACTGTTTGACAGCTACCTGGTGTGTTTCACAAGTTAAAAATAAATAATTCGAATTTGCTGTTGTAATCCTTAGGCAGGAGTGTTCTTCTGTTAACCATATCAGAATTATTAAAAAAACATTTTTTTAATACAATAAAAATGTGGTCAGAAGACAACTTCCCCAAGCAGCATGGCAGTCATATTTTAAATGCCTTTGATTGACTATTGAGAGCTTTCATCCCAAACTATGGGGACACAAAGACAGTGAAGCCTTACTTTCGAGCTACCAGATAAGACTTATCCTGTACTGTAAAGTGCAGTTGAATTTCTTGCGCTGTCCTGATGAAGAAGGTTATGTCTTACTGCAGGTTGAGGAGCACAATGGCCATATCTTTAAGTCTACCCAGTACAGCATTCCCACGTACTGTGAGTTCTGCTCCTCTCTTATCTGGATGATGGACCGAGCCTGTGTATGCAAGCGTAAGTTAATTACTTCCTTTGTGTTTGTCTTTAAACCAAGCTGGAATTAGATCTTTAACAGCTCGGCTGATGCCAAACTACACATGGTCTCATTACCCTCCCTGTCTTGTTTCCAGTTTGTAGATTTGCCTGCCACAGAAAATGCTGCTTGAAATTGACTACAAAGTGCATCAAAAAGGTAAGTCTTCCATCTACAGTGCATAGTTCAAAGATTTCACCATTGTTACTTGGAAACTTGTTCATATGCACAGTACATTTGCATAATGATGTTATCCTTGCCATTATAAAACTTAGGAAATCCATATCTGACATGAAAATTTTTACCTGAATGATGTCTGAGTGCCTCCACAGTGAACACGGCATTGTTATCATTTTTTTATAATACTTAGTTCTCCTTTGTGTTAGTGCATTCACAATCTTAGTGTCAGCTGAGCTCAGTATGTGGTCTTACAAGTGGAGAGCTGAGCTGAGTGGAGTACTGGAGTGGAGTGGGGCGTGGCCCTGCCCAGCAATTGTGTGACAGTGTCTGTGTTCCCCGGCAGTATGACCTGGAGCTCTCCTCCAGGCAGTTCGGTGTGGAGGTCTCCCGCCTGACCAATGACGAGAGGACAGTGCCCCTAGTGGTGGAGAAACTCATCAACTACATTGAGATGCATGGATTGTACACAGAGGGTATTTATAGGAAGTCAGGCTCTACCAACAAAATAAAGGAACTCAAGCAAGGACTGGACACGGGTATGTCTAGAGATGAAAAGTATTGATGGTTAAAGTTCTGTGCTGTATCATGCAGTTTTGTTGTCAATGTCAGCTGAATTCTAATATAGTAAAGGAAATACTGAAAGTTGTCCATATTGTCATAGTATTATACTAGATAGCAAATCTTTCGGTTTGTGGATATGACTGTGGTGTATTATTATATAGCAGAATTTTTCTGGTGGTTGGTTTTAGTTGTGTCTTTGTTTCTGCAGATGTGAACAGTACCAATCTGGACGACTACAACATTCACGTCATAGCCAGTGTGTTTAAGCAGTGGTTACGAGACTTGCCAAACCCACTTATGACCTTTGAACTGTATGAAGAATTCCTCCGAGCTATGGGTAAGAGTCTTTGAATGTACTGAGGCCATTGAACTACATTTGTTTTTATAGTACAATACATTATAGACGTTCAAGTAGGGAGCTGCATCAGCATGCGTAGGCTGCAAAGGAACAGGTAAAGGTTTGTTCCATGCTGAGAAGAAAAGAAACACAACGTTTCGGCTGTGGAGCCTTCTTCAGGTGAAGACTTGAAGAAGACCTGAAGGACTTGAAGAAGGCTCCACAGCCGAAATGTTGGGTCTCTTTTTGTCACGCATTCCACACGCTCTCACAAAAGCCGTCACATTCCCACGTAACTAATCTTCCTATCGCCTTTTCACTCCCATCACTACTTTAACCCTCCTCTTTTCCCTGACCATCGCTCACTCTTTCGGATTCCCCCTGGAGCTCCCTAGTGCGCGTGTACCCTCCTTCTAAAGCTTGTTCTCTTCCTTACTTCCTGACTCTCGCTCGATTCTGACCCCGTCTCTGCCTTTGTGTTTTCGGATTGGTTGCCTCGCTGTTTTGTCTCCACCCAGTCTTGACTAGCGCCTGCCTTTTGGATTGCGGATATTAGGACTTGTGTTTCTTTTTTGGAAGCCTTTTCTATTTGGATTTCCTACTACTGCTCAGGGAATAAGCCACCTTGAGCCCCGGACGGGCTCAGCATTCATAGTTGCTAACAGCTTTCTTTTCCTTTCAGCTTGGAATAAACCTTTACCTAGTACAATACATTATACTTCCATCAACAGGTGTTATTTATGGAGTAGGAAAATTGGTTGTATCCATAATTTTAAATATGTGGTCAAAAATATTCATAAAAACTTTATTGATCCAATGATAATTTTTTTAAACATTATTCAGTATTTACAACCTTCGGTTTATTCAGTGTTTTGTCTGGAAAATGTAAGAACTAAGGAAGTGTTAAGAACTAAACATAAGAATGTAATAACAGTAACCAGTTGCAGAAAAAAACAAGGTATCTTTGTGTTGTCAGTAGTATTAATAATAATAAGAGGAATAATGTCTCCTACTTTGAAACTATAGGTCTGCAGGATAAGAAGGAGATCATTCGAGGGGTGTACTCTGTGATTGATCAGCTAAGCAGAACTCACATCAACACATTGGAGCGCCTGATATTCCATCTTGTGAGGTGAGTAAGAGACCTTGTACTAAAGGTAGCTTCTAAATTAGTGTCTCTGGTGGCAGGTTCCTATTGGAAAGTTTAGACAGGATATTTCAAAAGGCTGTTTGGGATATTTCAGTTTTCCCGAGATAGAAATGATGACGACAGGTCATTTTGGTCTTAAGCCCCACTGTACAGTATGTGTAGGGTTTCATGGCTAGTGGTGACAAACGGAGTAACAGACATGGCTTGTCTTGGTTTTTACAGAATCGCCCTGCAGGAGGAGACCAATCGCATGTCTGCGAACGCGCTAGCCATTGTATTCGCTCCGTGTATACTGCGCTGTCCCGACACCATCGACCCACTGCAAAGCGTTCAGGACATCGGCAAGACCACTGCGTAAGACTCTCTGAAGCAGCTAGTAAAAAATATCCATCCCTGTCTTTGGTGTTCAATAATAATAATAATAATATTCCTTACACTTATATAGCGCTTTTCTGGACACTTCACTCAAAGTGCTTTACAGGTAATGGGGACTCCCCTCCACTGACATGTAGCCCCACCTGGACGATGCGACGGCAGCCACAGTGCGCCAGTACGCTCCCCACACACCAGCTATCAGTGGGGAGGAGAGCAGAGTGATGAAGTCATTTCATAGATGGGGATTATTAGGAGGCCATGATTGGTAAGGGCCAATGGGAAATTTGGCCAGGATGCCAGAGTTATACCCCTACTGTTTTCGAGAAACTCCCTGGAATTTTTAATGACCACAGAGAGTCAGGACCTCGGTTTTACGTCTCACCCGAAGGACGGCGCCTGTTTACAGTATAGTGTCCCTGTCACTATACTTGGGCGTTAGGACCCACACAGACCGCAGGGTGAGCGCCCCCTGCTGGCCCCACTGATACCTCTTTCAGCAGCAGGCTTTTGGAGCAAGGGCTAAAAAATAAGATTAACTGCAAAACTGGTGAGATAATGGTTACAAATGTTTGTATATTGTCATGTTTTTAAATCTTGCTTGAAAAATGTATTTTTTTATTGTTTTATCTTCTGCGTTGCCTTTGTCATTCTTAATTTTGTTGTGATGCGTGTTTTTCATTTTTTGAAAACCACTTGAAGACTTGAGCTCCAGTGTAGCTTAGTGAACTTAGTGAAAAGAGTAAAGCTAACAGCAAATCAGCAGGTTTTCCGCATTTTCAAATTAAACCTGGAAAGTTTTACACTTCATTTCCAGGCCAAGAAAGCTAAAAATAAAGATAAGAGAGTCAAAAGCACGACAAAGATTGTACTAATGGAAACATTAATCAGTAACTAGTCATGGTTGAATAATAAATAATATTAATAGTTAATAGGTTTTCTGGTTGCAACGGTGAGATATTATTCTTTGGTTATAATAAATGTGCTAAAACTGAAATGAAAAAGGAGTCATATACACACTCCAGATCCTGCCTGTGGAATTTGCTAAAAGTTCTGCTTCCCTTCAGCTCATAGTCTCTGAATGTGTTTAATGTTCATTGTCTTTGATAATGCAGGTGTGTGGAGCTGATCATCGGTGAGCAGATGAACAAATACAAGGCCAGACTAAAGGACATCAACAGCCTGGAGTTTGCAGAGAACAAAGCAAAGAGCAGATTGTCTCTGATCCGGAGGTCTATGGTAAGATTCAGGTGGTAGCGGGGTGAAACTGCATATGCAGAATTTCAGTGCACAGATAGCAGAAAAAGACATGAATAGACTGCTGTGTCACTAACAACCACAGTTCCAGTTTCGTTCTGAAGCTAAAGAAATTGGCCTATTGTCATCACACTCTGTAGGCTGCTAATCAAATGAACATTTGTCTGGACTACAGGACACTACAGTGCCATTTCTACAGTTTCAAAAGTGGCTACAAAACAGACATATTGTCATTTAAGTAGCATTGTTTTTCTTGTGCCTTCCCAACAGATGGGGCTGATTCTGAAACAAAATCAGTGCTTTTGTTACTGTTCTATTTTCCCCACTAAGGATTTAAAATCAGAAAATTCCAGTTGTGTCATCTCCTTATAAAGTCATGTCAGAAATTAGGCATTTTCCACAGGGCTAATGTGATTACAAAGAATCTGAGTTCCACTGTTTGTGTTGAAGCCAAAGTAGCCCACAGCCCACATTCCTTTTTTTCCCCCTTTTCCATCCATGTATTAGTATATTATGTTTAAGGTAGCAGGCATTGCACTAGTAACCTGACTGTTGCCCTTGAAGCTGGAAGATTTGTCTCAGGTACAGCAGCGTTTCACAGTACTTCCTTCAAGGCTTGATGCCAATTTAATTTTCTCACAGGAAATGCAATATTTAAAAATGTGTAATTTCATTGCATTGAATCTCCTTTTGTTTCACCTCAACGGTGTACTGTGTCATGACGATCCTTTTTTAAGGCTTGGCGGTCCGACCTGTTTTAGTTGTACTGTACAGTACATGTAAACAGGTCCCATTCTTTTCAACTGTACTTCATATATATACCATAACAGTCTGCTTGCTGTTATTAGGTGACTTAATTTTAAATTTATTTCAAATGTTTAATAAACAACAATATAAACAACAGAACAAACCAGTTCTTTGAACTTGCGTGTTACCATAATTTCTTAGCTCAGATTTTTACCAAGCCCATCTCTATTAAAATCCTGCTGCCAATTTAGAATATTAACATGTGCTTTGATAATATTCTACATTTTATATGCAGTTCTTAGTAAATACTAGTTATTACTGAGAAGAGACATGAACATAAAATAAAAGCAAAGTAAAAGCAACAGTAATTATCAAGTATGTCTTTAGAAAATTATTTTTATTTTCTCCCCCAGTCTATTAACTTATCACTATGCAGAAACTTTTTTTGACGTTGTTTCTGATGGAACACCTCACGATTCAATTATGAATATACAGTACTTTTGTTACATATATTCAAGGCTTATAACCCCCTTACATAAGTATAAAACCACTAGTGCATATGTTCAGGT